>NC_142009.1:228230881-229667131 GCF_049901735.1 Notechis scutatus
TCGTATGCAATAACCAACAATTCAAAAATATAAAAAAAACAATCCTATGTAACTGGGCAAGAATCAATCCCAGGCATCTCCTCTGAACCTGCAACGAGGCCCAGCTAAGAATGATTTGAGTGCTTTTGTTTAATTGATGCTGAGAAATTCTTCCACATGTCTCTGCAAAAGTTTTCCCAGGTCCCTGTTACTCATGAGGGCTTGTATCACCAAAAACAGGGCTGAGGGGTAGCAACTTGTAGATGCAATAAGGGTGAAGAAGTACTGCTGTTTCACTGCCCTACTATCACAAGGTAGGCCTTGATAGAGACTCTGACCCATTTTCTATTGAGTTTGTCCTTCGTTGAGTGCCAGCGATGCTCTAGGCACCTCTGCTCTCATTTGGCAGGGTCCCCAAGAGGGACAAGGATCCCCCAGAAAGGTGAGGAGGCATGGGTGCAATGATTCCAATGCTTCAGCCACACCCCCTTATTCCAAGCAGCAACTAAGGCTTCAGATGAATCCTGCAACAGACTAACAGCAACAATCCACAGCACCTACTGGAACCCATCCATGTTCTTCAATTGTTAGAGGCAGACCAATGTAATGGTTCCAGCTTCCCTATAGTGGAGCATTTAGTGGATACTAGGGAATCCCATGGAAGTCAGGGCATGATGTGGACAAGACAAAGGGAGATGCGAAGAATTCCCCCAGTTTCAGATCACATAATTTAGGCTTTGACAGGAACCAATTCTGCATTGTGACCATTACCCTGGCTGTATCTGATTCTGGATGACCTGGAATAAGCCCATGGTTCTTAAGCCATGAACTCCTGAAACACCTCATATCCCATTCCTAGAGAAGGTAGATTGAAGTCCCAAGAACCATTAATTCTGGGAAAGTCCACTGTAAATCCAGAAGTTGAATCAAGGAGCTCAGACAGGGAAGTGGTTATGCTACCTGGAGGCTAGTATGCAGTGTTGGTCTGACCATATGCACTTTTTAATGAAGACTACATAAAATTAAATTAGGGTCTCAGCCCACAAAAGGCTACTAACATTTTCTCCAGCCTTCCAGGCAGAGGCAAGCAGATCATCCTGTCATTACCTCCTTTTCTGCTCTTAAACTGTGAATTAGGAGCAAAGCAAAAAGGGAAATATGATTTTGATTCCCTCTGTTAAAAAAAACAACATAAGAGTATAAGCCATGTTATATACTCCAGGGAACACATCAGCAAATGAGAATTTAAATTGTTTATGACCACAAACAAAAAGCATTTATAGCATATACATCACAATAGGTAGTTAGATGTCTGGCCCCAATAACAAAGAAATATAAGTACACGCTACTTCCAAGCAGATTCCTTTATTGTTCCTTGTCCATAGTCAGAAATCTTGTCAAGCTAAAGCAACTACAGGCTTCATTAGGGATACACTCTGAGAATCTCTAGGGAGGAGCTGGTTTAACTCTTATTTATTTATTTATTTATTTATTTATTTGATTTGCCAATTGTTTACAAGATAATAAGTACAAGTGTATACATAGTTGTGAATATATGAAATGGGTACATATAAGAAAAATAATAGAATAAGAGAAACAATAGGACAGGGACGGTAGGCACGTTGGTGCGCTTATGCACGCCCCCTACAGACCTCTTAGGAAAGGGGTGAGGTCAATAGTAGACAGTCTAAGGTTAAAGTTTTTGGGGTTTGGGGAAGAGACTACAGAGTCGGGTAGAGTATTCCAGACATTGACCACTCTATTGCTGAAGTCGTATTTCCTGCAATCTCACTCTCCTGCATTTCCTGCAAATTCACTCTCTTTGTCCCAACCAAAGTATCTAAACTTCATTGTCTTTTGATTCTCTGGAATGTAGCCCCTCCTTCCTGGAAATTCAGACTACGTTCCATCATATTAGGGCTGTTTTTTAAAAAAAGAGACTTTGAATCAGAGACATAGTGCAAAGATGAATAAATAAAGGAGAAAAAATAGTGTAATGTGATGAACAATAGGTACATAGTCAAATATTTTAAACATTGTCTCTCGTGTTCACTGATTGGAATTAAAATTGGATCCAGAAATGTCAGTGTCATGTGTCCCTAACCATGGAAAAAACATGTGTTGGTAACTCTCTTTATATGACATGTCACATGATGATTAATTCAGCACTTTCTGAAGTTTTAATGACTGCTTAAAGGTAAACATTCCCCTTGCACATACGTGCTAGTCATTTCCGGCTCTAGGGGGCAGTGCTCATCTCCATTACAAAGCCGAAGAGCCAGCGTTATCTGAAGACGTCTCCGGGGTCATGTGGCTGGCATGACTAAATGCTGAAGGTGCACGGAACGCTGTTACCTTCCCACCAAAGGGGTCCCTATTTTTGTACTTGGAGTTTTACGTGCTTTCGAACTGCTAGGTTGGCAGAAACTGGGACAAGTAATGGGACATCACTCCATTATGCAACGCTAGGGATTTGAACCGCCGAAATGCCAAACTATCTGATCGACAAGCTCAGCGTCTTAGCCACCGAGCCACCGCATCCCCAATAATGACTGCTTAGAACTGTCATTTTAGGTGCTGTAGTTTAAAAGTAAAGTTTCTGCTTCTTCCACAGACTTTTTGCTAGATTTTTTAAAAACATGGGCTTAGTAGTCCTCCTTTATATTTACAGAAGAGGATTCTTTCTCTAAATAGTGCATTAAACCTTTCATGCTGCTTCTGATGACAAAGATTTTCACCTCAGTGTGCTCTTTGCTATTTTTATGATCCTGGTGGGCACCAAGTTTGCCTACTCCATAGATTACCCCTGGGTGCTGGAGGTGACAGCTCCTTGCTGATAGTCCAGCCATTCCATTGCAGCATTGCATTGATTTTTAAACTAATATATACATGAAGAGAGTCTTTTAGCATAAATCATCATATGATGGTGGACAGAAATCGTGTTTATTGTTGAAATGCAAAACTATGAAAAGTTCAGCTGGCAAGCAAAAGTATTTTATTATTCAAAATTACATCTAATCAACATCTAATGAAAATAAAGGCCAATAGAAGATTTTAATTAGGATGTTGAATAACAGAATAACAGAGTTGGAAGGGATCTTGGAGGTTTTCTAGTTCAATCCCCTTCTCAAGCAGGACACCCAATTTCATTGCAGACAAATGTTTGTCCAGTCTCTTCTTTAAAATCACTAGTGTTGAAGCACCTACAAATTCTGGAGGCAAGTCACTCCACTGATTAATTGTTCTGTCAAGAAATTTCTCCTTAGTTCTAGGCTGGTTCTCTCCTTAATTACTTTCCATCCATTGCTTCTTGTCTTGCCTTCAGGTGCATTGAAAAATAGTTTGAGCCCCACTTCTTTGTGGCAGCCGCTGAGATATTGAAACACTGCTATTATATAACCTCTTTTCATTAAACTAGACATACCTGCAACCATGTAACTGTTCTTCATGTTTTAGCCTTCTGTCCCCTAATCATCTGTGTTGCTCTTCTTTGCAGAAGGTGTTTTTTCTCTCCTGCAGTATGCAATTTTATAAGATTAATTTCCAGGCTAAGTAGCAGTTCCAGTGCATATGTACCAGTGGTGGTATTCGACTGGTTCTGCCCGGTTCTGGAGAGCCGGTAGCGGTGATGAGCAGTGGAGACCGAACCGGTTCTCTTCGCTGCTCTGTGTTTGGCCCAACCGCCTGCCTGGGCTCCCATGCTCACTTTTATGGCCAGAATTCAAAGCGCAGCTGATTTGCGCGGCGCAGAATAGTGCTGCGTGGCAGCTGCTGCAGTGACCAGCATCATGCAGGCTTGCAGGAGGCAAGTTAGAATGCCTCTGCACCTGCACAAAATGCATGTTTGGTGCACACGTACGTGCAAAATGTGCATGCGTGCAAAGCGCAGCCACCAAGCCATGCCCACCAAACCAGTGGCAACTTTACTTGAATACCACCACTGATGTATACGTCCGTGTATGGTTGTGAAGTTGTTTGAGAGAGAAAGAATGAGATTATTTGTTTTTTTTAAAATAAACTTTATTAATTTTACAATGAAAACAGACAAACATACATAAATGTAAAAGAGAAAAAAGAAATAAAGAAGAAAAAGTGAAAAAGAAAATTCAGGAGACAATTAAAAACTGTTTCGTCCTCGACAGTTTGTGGGACTTTCTTTTCAACCGTATTGTGTACAATTACTCCTTGTGCGAATATATATATATATATATTCACTACTATGATTATAACCTATTTTCTTTTGCCCTTTGTTGTTTACTCGATCTTTGTTCCATCTATTCGTACCAGCAGTTCCAGCTGTCACAATGCATTGATGTATCTTTTCCTTTTAATGCCAAAGTTAATCTGTCCATCTCTGCACAGTTTGCTATTTTTTGAATAATCATTTCCTCTGATGGAATATGAGGTTGCTTCCAACATTGTGCAAAGGCCAGTCTGGCCGCTGTCAAAATATGTATTCTTGTATACTTCACTTTTTTTGAGAGTTGTTTATTAAAAATCCCTAATAAAAAGAATTCTGGTTTCAATTCAGTCTGTTCTATTGTCATTTCCTCCAACCATTTTCTAATTTTCTGCCAATATTTTTGAGCCTCTATGCAAGACCACCACATATGGAAGAAAGTTCCCTCCTTTTTTTTACATTTCTAGCAATTCAGACTCATGTTGGGGCGCATTTTCGCTAATCTCGAGGGGGGAAAGTGTCATCTGTAAAACATCTTGTAGGCATTTTGCTTGATTTTGTAATTTTGTTGTTTCTACTCCAGACCTTTTCCCAGAATGGGATTATTTGTTAGGGTCTTAACAGAGAAAGTGTTAAACCTAAATCATATGCTCAATACTGACTTTTGCTCTAAAGACTGCATTTAAGCATTGATAATACCTGTCTCTCTTCTCACTGTTGTCTATTAAACCTTTTCCAACATATGCCATTGCCTTGCCTCCTCAGACATTAAGATGCCTTCCCTCCCCATTAAATGAAAACAAAATCACTTCTTCTGTTTAGAGTCTCTGATGACAAAACAAACTCCTTAGCATTTTTTGAATGGATAATTTAACGTCTTTATTTCTCAAGGTATAAATCAAAGGGTTCATCAAAGGGGTTATAAAGACAAAAACAGTTGAGATCCACGTGTCTTGACCTAGCGAGGAAGCGGCCTTAGGTCTCAGATACACAAAACAAGCACAACTGAAGTGGGTGATCACCACAGTGAGATGGGAAGCACAGGTGGAGAACATTTTTTTTCTTCCCAAACTGGAGGAGATCCTTAGGATAGCAGAAATAATATAGGCATATGAAACAGAGATCAATAGGACTGTGCCCAGCAAAACAACAGCAGATAAAAGGACCACCACCAGATATGTCAGGTAAGTGTCAGTACAAGTCAGGTTCAGCACAGGTGAAATGTCACAGAAAAAATGTTGGATTTCTTTTGGCCCACAAAAAGGCAACCTGAAAATAAGGATGCAAATAACTAGAGATACATAGCATCCTGCTAGACACGATGCAGCTACTAGTTTGATGCAAACCTTTTTCTCCATCAGAACCTGGTATTGAAGTGGGTAGCAAATTGCTGCATACCGATCATAAGACATAGCGACTAACAGGAAACAGTTGTTGGCTGACAAACTAAAAAAGCAAAACATCTGCATGGCACAGCCAATGAAGGAAATGGACTGTCTGTCGGTTAACAGAATGAAAAGAAGTTTGGGGATGGTGACAAAGGTAGTACAGGTTTCTGAGACAGATAATGCAAAAAGTAAAAAGTACATCGGACAATGTAGAGCCCGGTCAAGCAATATGACTGACATGATAGTCACGTTGAAGGTCAGGATGGTGCCATAGGTGAGGGAGAAAATCACAAAAAGTAAAGTTGGTTTCTTTCCAAGGATGGAAAAGCCCAGCAGCAGAAAATCATTCACAGAGCTGTCATTATTATTTTTCATACCAGATGTAACATTGTCCAGATTGTCAAGAAAAAAGTGGGGAAGATATTTATAAGTCATAAGATGATTCTCCAGTCATCTCAAATGAAATTAAATTTGATCTTTGTTTTAGTTTAGGGTTTTCATAGAAAAGGTAAGCATGCATGAAACAGGCAATCCACTATATGTCAGCAAAGACATCAGGTAAAATAGCTTTCCTTTCCCCTAATATGGACAAATAGTAACGTAAAGTAAAATAATATGAGAAGCTGAGCAGCATTCAGATGATAGCTAAAGCCATCTCACCCACATTCTTAATATTTCCTCTTCATGTAGCTACTGGTCCTAAGTATCCATGTATAACATTCCTGCTTCAGTTACCTATGCAAAAAAAGAAAAAAAGAAATACTACTGCCATAGACACAATCTTTCCCCCATTTGTTTTCTGAAGTTTAGTGGCATTCTAAAAAAAACTTGATGAGACTGAGCCCAACTTACACTAATTCCTTTCTTTTCAGGCTTTTAAAATATACATCTGGTGACAGAATGATGCTTCGTACTGATTGCCAACAGTGCCACACACCTCCATCCTGAAAAGATCCGTGGTTCTCCATTGTTGTTCATCAGGTTTTATGAAACAACTCTTCTCAATTTGCTAATGATATTTTTGACTTGATCACAGAAACAGGGATAAAGGTGCCGGATCCAGCCACTAGCCCATATTAGAGGCTGATGCAGATACATTCATGCTATCTTCAAAGCTTCATTTACAACAAACCTGCATTCAGTTTTATTAAGATTCACAAAGATACTGATTTACTCTTTGGGAATATGTTCCCCTGATAACGTAAGTGAGTTCACATTAGGAGAACGTAATTTATCTTTAGAAGCATGAAGATTTTTTCTTTGGTTTCTCCTTGTTAAATGACTAAAAGAGTTGAGCCTCCTCCCACTATAGCAAATTAAGCCTTTTCAAGAAACAAAATTATAGCTGCTATAAACTAAAGTTAACCAGAACTAATTATTTGTTTATTGAAAAGTTAGATTTAATCTCAAGGCTTTGTCAACAAATGTATGACAAGCAAATAACAAACCAAATAAAATATCAGTGATACAATGAAATATTACAATTATCCATCTATATCAAGCCAAGACAGCTCTTTCTCAAAAATAGGCTCCAGTTTAGCTTCATGGTGAGTGGAAAAAGAGTGCGTTGGAGCATTGCAGAATATGAATGCATCACTTTCCTGCAACCCCCAAAGCCTTTGCATCTTTTTCCCAAGACTACATAGCAGGTGCAGAGCGCAGCCATGCAACCTAGAAAAACCCTGTAGCAACAACTTCTAAGAGATTGCAGAAAAGTGCTGCATTTTATGCCTGTGTGTGCCCTAAGCCATTTTTGCAGAATGTCTCCGAAGCACTGCATAGCCACCCTGGATGTGAGGATTAAAGGAAGCACTGAAGATTCTGAACAGCTAGGCCTTTGGCAAGGGAGCGTGAGACTCCTTGCTTCACTGAACTTGCCATCTTTTAACTTTAATGTTTTATTCTTATTTCTTTTTTGTGAGATACCTGGAATCTGTTTGAGAGTCTGATGGCGCACAAATTTAATAAATAATAATAATTCTGCAATGATACCATTAACACCATCAAACTGCAGCATCTGCCTATCCCAGGTGGTTGGGAAAGACTTGATAGGTAGATAAAATGCCAAATCTAGGCTAAACATCTGGTTGAATGTGTCATTGAAAAAAAAATCAACTGGAGGTCCTTGTAGATCACATGAAGTACATGCAGCATATATGTATCAAGTGTACAGCAGTGTAATTATTTTTTATTTGGCATTTGGATGACGACGACGACGACGACGACGATGATGATGATGATGATGATGATGATGATGATGATGATGATGCAAGGCATACTTTTTGGCATAGTGGTGAAGGTGCTGGACTAGAAATGAGGAGACAGAGTTCTAATTCAGCCTTAGGCATGAACAGCTGGATGACTTTGAGCCAGCCACTCATGCTCAGCCCAACTCACCTCAAAAGGGGGGGGGGGAATAAGAGGAAGAAGTTGCCTTGAGTTATTTGTAAAAATAATAAATAGATACAAAAATGAATCAGTGAATAAATAAATAAATAAATAATAACCTCAAAACTGTAGAAATCATGGTAGACTTTAGAAGAAACCCTCCCATACTACCACCTCTTACAGTACTAGACAATACAGTATCAACAGTAAAGACCTTCAAATTATCATATCACAAGACCTAAAATGAACACCTAACATCAAAAGCGTCATCAAAAAAGCACAACAAAGAATGTTCTTTCTGTGCCAACTCAGAAAGCTCAAACTTCCCAAAGAGCTGCTGATTCAGTTCTACAGAGGAATTATTGAGTCTGTCACCTGCACCTCTATAACTGTCTGGTTTGGTTCTGCAACCCAACAGGACAGATACAGACTTCAGAGGATAATTAGGATTGCAGAAAAAAACAATTCGTACCAACCTGCCTTCAATCGAGGACCTGTATACTGCACAAGTCAAAAAGGGAGCTGTGAAAATATTTACAGACCCCTCACATCCCGGATATAAACTATTTCAACTCCTACCCTCAAAACGACGCTATAGAGCACTGCATACCAGAACAACTAGACACAAGGACAGTTTTCCCCCAAAATGTTCTGCTTATTATTCTCTGGATGGTATAAAGCAGACAGAATAACTCCACAAAACATCCATAACAAAATCTTTTTAGTGGTACATCAGGTATCCTCATAACTCACATTTGTGATGAAGTTCTTCTTAATGTCCAATCCTTTGCATATCTATCTTGTAGTATAGAAAGATAAAAAGGTCTCAACCCCATGATGATTGGAAGCATGGTATGGTATGGTGGTTACAGGCAAGAGTGAGGGAGCCTCCCCCAACCCAAAAAGGGTCAATATAGTGACCAATCAGGATTACAGATGTGGTCACATGACATGGACTACATTTCCCAGGATACCTTTAACTACATTTACCATGATGCATTCCCTTAAGGGGACAGCTCACAATTCCTAAGTAACTATCCCAAATCCCATTAACTCTAAACTGTCTGGACAGCACATGAATGCCATCACTCTGCTAAACAAATAATTCCCTCAATACTGTCCAACTATTTACAAAGTCTGCATTACTATTACTATTAATCTTCTCATCATTCCTTATCACTCATCCCCTCCCACTTGTGACTGTATGACTGTAACTTTGTCACTTGTATCCTTACGATTTGTATTGACTGTTTCCTAGTATGATTTGATTGCTTATTGTACCCTATGACTATTATTAAGTGTACTTTATGATTCTTGACTCTTGATGAATGTATCTTTTCTTTTATGTATATTGAGAGCATTTGCACCAAGACAAATTGCTTGTGTGTCCAATCACACTTGGCCAATAAAGAATTCTACATTCTATTCTATATTCTATTCCTCTTCCCCCTTTCAAGAATAAATATAGCACATTTCTATTTAAGTTCTTCTAGTCTCTCTCTCCCCTGTGTGTACACTTGGTCAATAAAGAATTCTAATCTAATCTATTCTAAAATTCTCTCTGTGTGCCATATGTATCGACTATTATATGGAGAACATGACTAACTTTTTCTAGGTCAGGCAATAGCCATCTAAAGGCAGTAATACAATTTTTTACTTATAAAAGGCACATCCGATTTTTTAAAAATTCTTGCTAAGTGTCATAAGGCTTGTACAAACTGTTCATTGGGGCTTACTTTAAATAACCTCAAATAGAATATGGCTGCTATCAGAGATGGTATTCAGCAGGTTCTGACCAGTTCTGGAGAACCGGTAGAGGAAATGTTGAGTAGTTCAGAGAACTGGCAAATACCACCTCCGATTGGAGATTTTACAGTATCCTTCCCCTGCCACGCCCACCAAGCCATGCCCATAGAACCGGTAGTAAAAAAATTTGAATCCCACCACTGGCTGCTATGCTCATTTAAATACCTGTATTTAAAGTAGCAACCAAAAATGTTTTTAAAAGACAGCTTAATAATTTTCCATTTTTTACTTACTTCAAAACTGCTCAAATAAACTTTTACTTGCTATGTTCATTTTATTTAAAATTCTCAAAAAAACAACTAAACAAAACAAGCCCCAGAAAGTCAGGCTATGAATGATCTAGGGTTATCTATAATCAATAGTGACAAAATTGGGGTCAGGGTTACTCCATTAGGTTTGTTAATCATCAAAAGTGGAGTTCGTAAATAGGTTTCTGGAATCATCATAACATCATTTTGGGAGAGGGTTCATGACCAGCTAAGATCTGCTCTGGGTGGAGCAATAAATCAAAACTATTGAGTCTCAAGTCATATAGAATCCCTGCTGTCCAGACCTTCAGGGAAATGCTGGTATATCACCCTGCATGATTTTTCCTGTTCTCAAAAGGCTACAATATTATATACATTTATGTGGACATAAGCTGCAATGAAATTAAAATGGTTTTAAGACTGTGCTGTAAGCAATGGCTTGCGAGACCTGAGAAGCAACAGGTTGCTTGATGTTAATTTCCTCTGAATCTCCATTTATTCGAAACTTGTATTTCTGCCTAGGAAATTCTGTAATGGTCAATTTCCCCAAGTATTTTAAATCACTAATATAGACATACTTGATCCATTAGGCAGTGGTTCTAGATTCATTTAGAAGGACTGGCTGCTTCCTACTACAAGCATGACTGGAGTTGGGTTGATCTTTGGCTGCTATGACTTCTTTTCTTTTCTTATTGTAAGTTTTTTGTTTTGTTTTATCCCCATGCATGACATCACAATTGTGAGATGGGTGAGCTGTATAAATTGATTAAACAAATAACTATAAACAGATTTGTGTGTTTACTTTGCTTGTGTGAAGAACAAGATTCAAATGTTTCATTTTGACTGCTTTTTTAGCTCCATCATTTCAGAGGATGAGTGGGGAATGAAATAGTCAGTTGCTGGAGAGAACTCACAGGAACGAATGTGTAGTTTTAATTATTTAAAAAAAATAATTTATTTTTCCCTATTTTGGCAGATAGGAGACATCATTATAAATTATAAGTGGTAGATGTTTAAAAAAGGGTGTGTGTGGAAATCACAGGAGGAGACAACCTTCCTTCCTTCTTTGTTATATGTAAACATTCTGTATGCCTAGGTAGAATCTGCTAGCATAAGCAAAATATTTGTAATTGGAATTTTCCGCACTGATTGAGTTTCAATTTATTTTTTTAATTAGAATCATATCTGTAGATTGAATAAACTAACAGTTTCCTTCCAATTTTGCAACGAGAGTCCCTCATAGGATTACAAAATGATTCTAAACCATCACAGGGCAGCAAAAACTTTATTCTTTTTGACAATTAATCATTTTCTTCAAGGCATCTTTTACCTCTTTGTTCCTCAAACTGTAGATCACTGGATTCAGCATTGGGACTATCAGAGTGTAGAATACAGCTGAGATCTTCTCTTGTTGCTGAATGTACACAGAACTGAGTTGCAAATGGCTTAAACTAACTGGCCCGTAGAACATGGTGACTGCTGTTAGGTGGGAAGCACAGGTGGAAAAAGCTTTGTATCTATTCCCAGAAGAATGCATCTTTATGATACTAGTCAAGATACATAGGTAGGAGATTATAATTATCAGGAGAGTAGAAACAGCAATTATTCCAGAGAAGGTGACCAATATAACTTCATTAGTATGGGTATCACTGCATGAAACTTTCAACATAGCTGGCGTGTCACAGAAGAAGTGGTTAATTACACCTGGGGCACAGAACGACACCATAAGCAAGCCAGAAGTGTGGGTGAGGGAATTCACTATTCCCCCTAGGTATGAACCTGCTACAAGCAGGACATAGACCCTTTTGGTCATCATAGTGGTATAGAACAATGGCTTACAAATGGCTACATAGCGGTCATATGCCATTACTGCAAGCAGAAAGCCCTCGGTACTCACAAAGACTACAAAAAAGCAATGTTGGGTGATGCATCCAGCATATGAAACAGTTTTAAATCGTGCTAGATTCATCAAGAGCCTTGGTGCAAAGATGGAAGAGTAGCAGACGTCAACTATAGACAGATTGCCGAGGAAGAAGTACATTGGGGTATGAAGCCGGGGACTGATTCTGATCAATACCACCATTCCCATGTTCCCAGCCAGAGTCAGTAAATAGATCAGGAAAAATATCATGAAGAGGAGCACTTCAAATGCCAGCTTGTCTGTTAGCCCAAGAAGAATGAATTCAGTTACCATGGTGTTATTGTTCATGATCGGTTAGAGGTGACCACCTGGAACGGCACCTGCAAAGAGAAAGGCTGTAGAACAACTCCATTGGTCATATGCCATTACTGCAAGCAGAAAGCCCTCGGTACTCACCCAGACTACAAAAAAATCAATGTTGAGCGATCATGGTGGCATCAGTTAACTCAACTTTAGGCAGCCAGCTTGGAATTGGCATCCTAGCGGAAAATTGGATTTTTAAATGAGATACAGAATTTTTGGAAGATCCTGTTTGTGTGAGAGGTATTTTTCAAACAAAAATACCTTCCATACAAACAGGTTGAATCTGAGTGAAAAATGCTTGGTGGATGGAGAAATCTGCTTATGCAAAAGATCATGTTTTCCCCTTTCTCCTCTTGGAACTCCTATTCCTCAAAAAGCCTTTCTAGATGTCCAGATGAACCAGATAACAGATCATCAGAGTTGGAACGGACCTTGTAGGTCACCTAGGGAGACTCTACACCCTTTCTGACAAATGGCAGTCCAATCTCTTCTTGAAAGTCCCAAGTGATGGTGCTCTCCCAACTTTGGAGGGCAAGTTGTTCACATATTGTTGATGGTGTCTTACACGATTGTAGTAAGAAACAGAAATTAACCAACAACTATGTAAAACAATTTTGCATTATTTCTTATACTGGCTGTATGTTTCTCCCCATTGCTCTCTTGAAAAACCACACAACTCACAACGTTGAAATGGTCCTTCTGAATCATTTGAAGAGGTTTTTCAAGAAATATAGACAGCTGCAATAAGGGAAGGACACAAAGCAAGGCATGTTGCCCTTTGTTCAAATAGCATAGGATATAATTTAGGCGATTTCCCTAATGATTGGCATTTTTTTCTAAAGGATTGTTCCCACATCTGCATGGTTTTTGTGGGGGAAAAATGAAAGTCACCAGAAGATTTTTAACTGCAGTTGCTTTTAGCACTATAGCTACAGCAAGTTAAGACAGTAGAAATGATTAATGATTACCTGGATCCTTTGAGTATTGGGCAGCTTCAGCTTCCTCAGCTTCTTTTGAAGATTTGTCCTTCATTGTAGATTTATCGCATGCATTGTTTGAAGTGTTTTTTTCTGATTAACATTAACATATTGTTATACATTAAGAAGATTAATTAAATGATACAAATCATTCCAGTTGTTCCAGGTGAATTACATCTCCCCCCAATCCCAAATAAATTATGCCTAGAAATCCTAGATCACTACTCTGTTACTGTGAGAGTCAGAGGATTCTGGGATTCAAATGAAAATATACGAGCTAAGGAAGCAAGTAAAAATGCTCAGAGCATTTGCTCCTCATTAAGTTTTCCTGAGGTTCCTGCCCAGAAATAGAATTGTATAAACTATACATAAAGCAGATGGACTCCTTTATGGGGGACCTAACACCTCTTAGATAGGCTGTCAAATACTTGAATGTTAACTAAAGTAAAATAAACTATTTTTTTTAAGTACTTCCAGAAGGATCACACTGAGCAGAATAACTTTTAGAAAAGGCTCATTACTGAAGGTGATTAAACAAACAACCATAGAGTGAGGGTGCAAATTTGGAGAACAGAGATTGCAGAAGAAGATGGATCTAGTGGATGCCTTATGGCTATCGCAATCTTCTGCCTCCATTTGTTAAATGTAATTATAACCCATTGGACAAGGTGATCTAGACTGTGCAATATTTGTATTCCAAAGTGGTGGGGTCAAGAACAATATTCTCTTTCCTTTTTAAATAAACACTGTCCAACTATTTACTAAATCTGTGTTACTATTAATTTTCTCATCGTTCCTGTCACCCATCTCCTCCCACTTGTGACAGTATGACTGTAACTTTGTTGCTTGTATCCTTACGATTTATATTGACTGTTTCCTAGTATGATTTGATTGCTTATCGTACCCTATAACTATCATTAAGTGTTGCACCTTATGATTCTTGACTCTTGACGAATGTATCTTTTCTTTTATGTACACTGACAGCATTTGCACCAAGACAAATTCCTTGTGTGTCCAATCACACTTGGCCAATGAAGAATTCTATATTCTATTCTATATTCTATTCCTCTTCCCCCTTTCCAGAATAAATATAGCACATTTCTATTTAAGTTCTTCTAGTCTCTCTCTCCCTCTCCCTCCCGCTCTCTCTTTGCAAATTGGGCTGAAAATTTAATTCACCACTGAAAGAAGAATGCTTAAAGAACATTTGAAGGATATACCAGATCAGGGGTGGGATTCAAATTTTTTAACAACCAGTTCTGTGGGCATGGCTTAGTTGGTGGTCATGTGACTGGCTGGGCGTAACGAACTCATCATCACTCACATTGAGGCATGCATCTCCTTGCCTGGCTTCTCATGACTGTGGGGATGCTGCAACAGTCATAAGTGTGAAAAACAGTCATAAGTCACTTTTTTCAGTGCCATTGTAACTTTGAATGGTCACTCCACACAAGCAAAGCACCAGCAAAGGAGGGAAAAAAAACTCCAGAGACATTCCTGAGACAGGAAGTCTAGTCCTGCCAAGAATGAAATAAGGGTTAACGGAGAGGCAGTTTCTGTAAGCAACACCAGAATGTTTCCTTCCTGCCTTCCTTACAGGATTAGGCTAGTAATTTCTTCTAACAGCCGGTTCTCTGAACTGCTTAGAATGTTAACCACCTGTTCTAGTGAATAGGTGCGAACTAGTAGAATCCCACCCCTTACCAGATGCAGAGTAGCTAAGAATCCTTTCTAATTTGGTTCTGAAAATTATTCCTTATGCATAAAAAATACCTTAACTCTTAAAAATAAAAAAATAAATACCAACCTTTGCAAAGGTAGCCTTGGGCATTTGCAACAGCCAAAATGATGTTCATTTCAGCTTTTAGATGCTATTTGCTGCCACACAAACAATATTTTAAATTGAAGAATCCCAGTAGCTTTGCTGGATTTTTTTTTCAGTTTTTGCTCTTAGGCATCATAGGCATCTGATCTTCATAGACTATTATCCTGAAAATATTCAATTACTTTTTCTCTATGTTCTTGTATTTCACAGCACTATAAGCAATGTAAAGGCAATCCAGAAATAATTTTTTATCACTAACACTATCCTAAATGAATGTAAGAAGCCAATTGACCTAGTCCTTGGAAGGATTGCATCACTTTTCAGTATAGGTTTACACAGAAGAGGCGAGCTGGTCACAGACTTAATGATTTTGGATAAATAAGCTGAATCAATAGCATCCTTGAAGTAACTTCATCTTCAGAGTCTTAAGGGAAATGATTCCAGGCTATCCTCCTGGGAGCTTTAACGTTGTATTACTTTTAAATTATTCATAATTGATGCTTATTTTTTGTTAAATAGAAAAACAAACCAACACAATTTCCTAATATCTAATTACTTTGCCCCATTCTGAGGATTCTCTGTGCCAGATCAATGAAGAAAAGTAACACCACTGTTCCAAACCTGATACTGTACAGCAGTATGGTTTCTATAATATAGATTGCTAGTGTCTTTGTGTTTGAAAGACAATGGGTAATGTAAAGGAATACATTTGTGTGAAATTTGTGAATGAAATAAGACTGTAGTTCACTTGGATTTTGTGCGATCTAGATAAAAGTTGGATTTATGCAGATCCTCAGAGATCCCCATGTGGGTTCCATCTCCAAATTGAAGGTCACACCCATCTGATATTGCAATGACAAAACTAATATTGTTTGGCATCACCAAATGTGCAAAAACACAAATCCAAGCTATGGATTCTCACATGTCCTCACTATTTTTACATGAAATTTAGCTAATGCTACAATCAAAACATATACAGCCAGGGGTGGGATTCTATTGGTTCGGACTGGTTCAGGCAAACCCCTTGTTCCGATGATCAGCTGGCTCCAAACTGGTTCGCTGTGATGAGCATATGGGCCCACCCGCCTGCCCCTGCTCTTTCCTGTCCTTTATTTCCTTTGTTTAGAGCTCAGCTGATTGACACATCAGAGTGGTTTGCCATCCCTCAGCTGTTTTATTCACAGAGGCTTCAGTTGAAGGTAAGTATGGGCTTTTTACAATGTGGAGTGAGCAATCACTGAACCAGTTGTTATACCAGTGGAATCCCACCCATACAGCATCCATCTTCATGGAGTGATCTACAATCATCACACCCACCAAAGAACCAAAATGGATTCAGAGTCGGGAAGGTGATCTAGAACCCTTGGATCACATACCACCAGTTAAATAAAATTCATTGTTTTACTCTACAAGCTCAGGGAAATTTGGATTACTAAATCCCTAATATCCAATCATGTTTTAAGGAATCCTCTAAAACCCTTGTAAGAATGCATTAAGCTTGCTTTGGATCTATCTTTTAAATTCTTCTGATGTTATCTTCTTTTGATTGGGATTGGGCTGCAGGTCATAATATGATAAATGTCTAGTTGTCATTAGAGTTCAAATGAGCAAATAAATATTGATGACATGCTGCCAAAGTGTCCCTCCCCTAAAAAACTGAGTTACATATTGGCAGTTTTCTTGTACTCTTTACATGCAAAACAATAATTCTGTTTAGAATGGGAAACTGAATGATATGGAGCAGGGGTCGCCAACTTTTTTGGCTTGGTGGACTGGCAGAAGTGGCGGCGGCAGCAGGGGGTGGAGATAAAGGATGATTTCATATGTGTTCACACATCATTTGCACAGCCTGGTCTGAACAGGTTGCGGTCTGGCACTGGACCACAGACCAGAGGTTGGGGACCCCTGATGTGGAGAACAGTGGGTGCCAATCCAATATAAATGGTAATATTTCTTTTTGCTTCTAAGTCACTCCAATTTTTTACTTCTCTGGAACAGATTTACAGATGTTTAAAAGAAAAAAAAAACAAGAACTCAGGTTCTATTGAAATGTGGAACCTCTCCTTAAGTTTATGCTTTTTGGCATAAACGAGAAAACTTTTCAGAGCTTGGTATCAGAGAGTTAACATGAGAAATACAAAGTAACTCAATGAAGACAATAAGGTAAATAGGCCACCATGCTTCTCTAAACTCAGAACTGCAAATATAATAACAATCCTCCAATCCAACTTAGTAGAGAGTCTAGATGATGTGAAGACTGCAGCATATGAGAGACCATGATAAGTACAATGGTGAGGGGAAGAAGATGGTCAACAATATTGAGGAATATTTTTTAGTAATTTCTCAGTTTATTTACAGGTGAAACTCAAAAAATTAGAATATCATGCAAAAGTTCATTTATTTCAGTAATGCAACTTAAAAGGTGAACCTAATATATGAGATAGACTCATTACATGCAAAGCAAGATAGTTCAAGCCATGATTTGTCATATATGAGATGATTATGGCTTACAGCTCATGAAATCCGCAAATCCACAATCTCAGAAAATTAGAATATTGTGAAAAGGTTCAATATTCTAGGCTCAAAGTGTCCCACTCTAATCAGCTAATTAAGCCATAACATCTGCAAAGGGTTCCTGAGCCTTTAAATGGTCTCTCAGTCTGGTTCAGTAGGAATCACAATCATGGGAAAGACTGCTGACCTGACAGTTGTGCAGAAAACCATCATTGACACCCTCCATAAGGAGGGAAAGCCTCAAAAGGTAATTGCAAAAGAAGTTGGATGTTCCCAAAATGCTGTATCAAAGCACATTAATAGAAAGTTATGTGGAAGGGAAAAGTGTGGAAGAAAAAGGTGCACAAGCAGCAGGGATGACCGCAGCCTGGAGAGGATTGTCAGGAAAAGGCCATTCAAAAATGTTGGGAACTTTCACAAGGAGTGGACTGAGGCTGGGGTCAGTGCATCAAGAGCCACCACAACAGATGGATTCTGGATATGGGCTTCAAATGTCATATTCCTCTTGTCAAGTCGCTCCTGAACAACAAACGCCAGAAGCGTCTTACCTGGGCTAAAGAAAAACAGAACTGGTCTGTTGCTCAGTGGTCCAAAGTCCTCTTTCCTGATGAGAGCAACTTTTGCATCTCATTTGGAAACCAAGGACCCAGAGTCTGGAGGAAGAATGGAGAGGCACACACTGCAAGATGCTTGAAGTCCAGTGTGAAGTTTCCATAGTCTGTGTTGATTTGGGGAGCCATGTCATCTGCTGGTGTTGGTCCACTGTGTTTCATTAAGTCCAGGGTCAATGCAGCCGTCTACCAGGAGATTTTGGAGCACTTCATGCTTCCTTCCGCAGACAAGCTTTATGGGGATGCTGACTTCATTTTCCAGCAGGACTTGGCATCTGCCCACACTGCCAAAAGCACAAAACCTGGTTCAATGACCATGGGATTACTGTGGTTGATTGGCCAGCAAACTCGCCTGACCTGAACCCCATAGAGAATCTATGGGGCATTGCCAAGAGAAAGATGAGAGACATGAGACTGAACAATGCAGAAGAACTGAAGGCTGCTATTGAAGCATCCTGGTCTTCCAGAACACCTCAGCAGGGCCACAGGCTGATAGCTTCCATGCCACGCTGCATTGAGGCAGTAATTACTGCAAAAGGGGCCCAAGTACTGAGTACATATGCATGCTTATACTTTTCAGAGGTCTGATATTGTTCTATGTACAATCCTTGTTTAATTGATTGCATGTAATATTCTAATTTTCTGAGATTGTGGATTTGGGGTTTTCATGAGCTGTAAGCCATCATCATCACAATTATGACAAATCATGGCTTGAACTATCTTGCTTTGCATGTAATGAGTCTATCTCATAGATTAGTTTCATCTTTTAAGTTGCATTACTGAAATAAATGAACTTTTGCACGATATTCTAATTTTTCAAGTTTTACCTGTATGGCTTTATTCTATGAGTTACAAGCTGTCTATTATGAAAAGACAATTGCATTGGATATTCTTTATTACAGTGCAAACACTTATTTTCAGAGAGAACCCTTTCTTCCATGGAAAACCATGTAGAGAGGAAAACACCGTTCTCATACTGTCATTAGATGTGTATCTTCAAAACGCATTTCCAAGGACTAGAGATCTCTGCTAACAGATGTTTCTGTGTGGGTTGGAATAATTAAAGTGGAATATTGGAAACTTTCAAAAGTGAGAATAAAATTGTGCATTGCTCATGTGAGTGTATATATGATTGAGAGGAGGGCAGAAGGAAAACTAAGTGAGATTTAAAATTATTGAGTGGCTATAAAGATGTTTCTTTTCTCCTTTAAGTTATTTTAAGCAAAATCAAGGACCAGGGAAGATCATTTACCAATCCTGCTGTTTGCCTTGCAATTTATGTCCAGAAATTCCTCTGGAAAAGATATTTTATCAAATTTACATCATTTGTTGTTGTTTGTTTTTATTTTGAGATATAATCTACATTAAGAAATTCTTTGTTAAGACTTCATATTTTTTTCTGAAATGTGGCCATTTTTCTTTGTTCACTCTGAAGATAAAGTAAAAGAGATATTTACTGGGACCCCAGTTCTCTTCCAAACACTTTTTTCATGGCATATTTTACATCCTTATTCCTCAGGCTGTAGATCAATGGATTCAACAGGGGTATTATTACTGTGTAAAACACAGATGCTGTTTTGTCAGTGTCAAGGGAATAGCTAGAAGTGGGCCGGAAGTACATGAAAAGAATAGTTCCATGATATATGGCCACTGCTGTGAGATGGGATGTACAGGTAGAAAATGCTTTATGCCTCCCTTCTGTGGAGTGAATCCTCAGAACTGCAGTAATAATGAATATATAAGAAGTAATAATGATCAGCAAGGTGCTCATCTCAAACAAACTGCCAAAAGTGAATATCAGCATCTCATTCATAGATACGTCATTGCAAGCCAGTTTCAGAAGCTGGGTGACATCACAGAAAAAGTGATTGATGCTGCTGGAGCCACAAAAGGACAATCTTAACAAACCACAAGTTTGAATCATAGAGTTCACAACTCCCCATAGATATGAGCCAACTATCAATCTGATACAAAGCCTCTTAGTCATCACTGAAGTGTAGAGCAAAGGGTTGCAGATGGCCACATAGCGATCATATGCCATAGCAGCCAATAGGAAGAACTCAGTTGTGGCAAATATTGCGAAGAAACAATATTGTGTGATACAGGAAGCATAAGATATGGTTTTCCTATCCACTAAAAAGGTCACCAGCATTATAGGTGTGATGGTAGTGGAGTAACAGGCATCTAAAAAGGATAGGCTGCTAATAAAGAAGTACATGGGGGTATGCAACTGGGGAACAACCCAAATTAATAAAATCATCCCAAGATTCCCGAGCAGAGTGGCAATATAGATGATTAAAAACGTTGCAAAGAGCAATTGTCGCATTTCCAGGTGTTCTGTGAGTCCAAAAAGAATGAAGTTGGTCACCAAAGTGTAATTTGTTCCAGGCATTGGTTTCATTCCCTTTTTCCTGTGAAGAAAATCAAGAAAAATATTTCTCAAAAACATACAGTTTGCAGAACTCTGAGCAGGTAGCTTCAATTTTCCCTTTCTCCTGAATATAGGATTTGTGATGAGAGAGTGTTTAATTGATGAATTAGGGTGGGGAAAGGAGATTGTAGTTTTCCTCTCTTTACCTTTTTGCTATGCCATTATTCTGCTTGCAAGAAGAGGGATCTTATTTTTTTGAAGAGGACATCTTTGAGAGAACATTTCACTTTGATTCTGGCAACAACAGTCAAAAAGTCAATACAATTATTTTAAATTTAGGATTATTTTGCCTTTAACATATACCCTAATGGTTTTTTTAAATTTATTTTTGATTTTCCAATAAATACAGTAGATTTGTTGAAGTATATTTCTTACTGAAAATGTACTTTTTTGTCTCAGAAGTTTAACGTTATCACACAGTAATATATCTATATATATAAAAGCGAAATACTACTCACGCATCATCACAAAATCTCCAAAACCAGAAAGCCTACAAACTTGAAATTTGGCACACATGTTCCTCTTGACTTCTAGGTGCTCACTAAAAAATGATTTTTCAAAATGACCATCAGAGCATTAGTATTTCATATATTATTATTAACACACTCCGATGCTAAGGAGTTCTACTCCCCCTTCCCACCTGAAAAGAAATATGTTCCAAATGCAAAACACAAGCAGAGGAGAGGAGTTTCAGTTTCACTTTTAGTTTCACAGCAGCAACTAGCTTTAGTACAGAACAGCTGAGCTAAGCGTCCAGCCTCTTTGCTATCTCCTTCTTGCTCACACAGCAAATACTGTTTCAGTTTTCAAACAGCCCTCAACACTCTCTCACACTGTCAGGACACTAGCCAGATGAATACCAATGGATTCTGGTAGGCAGAGGCAGATTCCACCCCCCTTATTTTCCTCCCCAAAAACTAAGCCCGACCACATAGCTTTGTAGCGAAGCACGGGTATCGAGCTAATTATAAATATAAGTGTTCATACAGCTGGCCTGACTAAGAGAACTGAATATGTGATATATTATACAGATTTTTTTTGTTATTGGAGATAATAAAAAATTCTCTGGATTGCAAAAACAATGTCCATGAAGTTCCTTGTAATGTAATGAAGCCTAGTGTGCTCCATGTGGACTTCATCAATTGCCTTCACACCTAAGTTCTGCAGAAGAACAACAGTTTCCTCAAATCTGTGGGGTGATCATCTCACTAAAATCATAGATAGCAGTGCTTAAAATACATTATGGTATAGAAAGATGAACTGCCCTGAAACAGAAAAATGTTATGACATTTTCAAGATCGCAGTTTCTCTTTGGTGGTCTGACTGGCAGGAGTAAATTTAGGCACATAGGCAGTTACAGAAGAAAGGAAGGGAAACATTTAAACTTCTTAGAATCACCTGCAAACTGGAATGTAGCTTTGAAAGAAAGAAATGGCAAATAAGCCAAAGCAGATAGACAAATGTGTGTGTGTTTCTGTGTGTATTATTCTCTAGGATATGCTGCTGGAATGTGAGGTAACAGAATAGAAGATGGAGGAGAGGAAGCAGTGACTGAGAGAACCATGAACCAGACTATCCCCCGTCAAAAGATGCAAAGACTGGGAAGGAGTTTGTGGCACCAGGAACCAGAGGAGGAATTTGCAAAGAGAGAGCCAAAGAAGAAAACAGCCAGAGATTGTAGATGGTGCAAAGCAGGAGGGTCAGGTGCTAGAACTGGACCAAGCAAGTAAAGAAGGATAAACCTTGATATATTCATGGTTGGGCAGACAGGAGAAGTTACTGGCATTCTTAAGGTTTTGGTAAATCCATGTAAGAGGAGAGAAGAAACTAGCCACTAAAAGTTTTGTATTATCAAGGAAAGGAGTGGAGTAAAGGTTTGATTCTACTCCTTTGACATTTAGTTATTTTAATATTCCCTAGAGTTAGACTTTGTTAGTGTACATACTTAGGTATACACTTGATTCTCTCTCTCTTTCTCTCTCTCTCTTTCTCTCTCATACAAATATCCCCAGACGCATATGCCTAGAATTATTGTAATATCTAAAATTATATAGTAACAAATAGTTCTCTATTCACTTGTTAGTGGTGTCTGTATCTCTGGCTTTGTTCCTATCCATACTCAACCTATGACAGAAGAAATCTAAGCTTCTCTGGAAATATTATTATTATTACTGCAAGTAATAAGTACCAAGTTAGTAAGTCAAAGAAACTGCGTACTCAGTAATATATGGAAACTCTTGCAGGTATAATGTTTATAATATCTTGTGTGAGCGGGTTTTTTTTGTATATATGTGACGGGGGAATAATTAGATATAAAGATTTGACTAACATGCTATATTATGTTAGCCATAATAAATATAATAAAATTACATTTATTTGAGGAAATATAAACATAGTTAAGAAAAGAGAGATGAACTTGAAAACCCATATACATTTTCTTGTAATCTCCAAAAGCAATGAAATTTAAACCAGTTCCTAAAGGATATTGTATCTGAGACATATGCACCATTTGGGAGTTCTAAACAGAATCAGCTCATGTCCAACTATTTATTTTTGCGTTATGTAATATCCCCCATTATTTTTGCAATCCAATATTTATTCATTTAGAAACTTCTATAGTGCATATGATATATAAAATAATCCTAAATAGCTCACATTAATATTAAATAGAAATAGAATATGCAAAACAAAATCAACCACATGACACCACATATTACAAGCACAACATCACACCAAATAGACTCCTCTTGCCCTTACTTTTCCTGGGCTACCTAGTCCAGTGCCTGGGTGGTGAGGCAGGTCTTTTCAGGCCTCTGAAGGACTAATACTAGGGTTGGAGTTCCTTGGAAACCCAGGTTGAAAGGCACAATCGTTCAGGCTCAAATTATCCTACTCTGGGCAATGCTCTGAAGATTCAGCTCTCTGGAGAAGGCTGTAATGCTCGGAAAGGTGGAAGGGAAGAGAAAAAGAGGACAATCAGCAGTAAGGTGGATGGACGCCATTACAGGAGTGATGGATGCACCATTGGAAGTCCTAAAGGAAGAAATTAGGGATATACATTAACAAAATCTATCTATGCAATTGTCAAAAATAAACAATGACCTGAAGTCATATTAACAATCATTATCAATAGGAAAAAAAGTGTTCTTAATCTAAAATGAAGCCATACATAGCAGCTGGGCTCTCTTCCAAGCTATTTCTTTCTTTTGACTATGGAAATATTATAGAAGTATTCATGGGATGTGTTTGTCTCTTCCCTACCCTAAGTGGAAAAGAAATCAAGCCAACTCCAAGGATGTTCTTCATTTGAAAACAACAGAATCAAATGCACCAATTCAGTTTGTAGCTGAAGCATGAAAAAATGATGCCCATCTAAATAAGAAGAGGACCTTGTCAGTATAATCTGTGCAAACTTCTTAAAGAACAAGTCATATATGGCACATTATAGGTTTAGTAAATCAGACACTGTTGCAGCAAAGTTATTTACAGGTCCTTTTATACCTCACATATGACTAATGAACTTTGAATCTGAATAGATCGTTTTATTCTGAAGATTGCTTGTGAGAAATAGACAAAATTGAATCAAACTAATAAAAGATGCACTGCCTACCTTTAAGCAGGATTTAGCATTTAAAAAGCATTCAGTTCAAGCAATAAGGCTGAAGGCTGGGTTTTCTGAAATATTTATATCAAAACTTATGAAATGCTCAATAACATCCCTAAAGCATGGTAATTAAAGTTCCTCCCAGATGTACATATTTAGAGGATTGTAATTGATCTCAAAATGATCCTGGTTGTTGCATTATATCATTTTTTAAAATATTTTTTTCTTTTTTTCTTTCTCTCTTTTGAATGAGGAATGAATCTCTCCGTACACGTTCCTATGAAGATTCTCAGTATTAGATAATCATATCTGCAAAGAGACAGACAGTTTACATGGAATGAGACAATCTGTGAAATAAACCAGTCTGTAGATATTTGGGGGGGAAGGGGTGAAAAATAATAACAGATGCCTGGAAATTAATTGATGGCATCTGGAAAGGAACTACAGTCAATATAGTTGTTATGATATTATAGTCCATTTTTCTTTAAGTTACCAGAGCAGAAAAGTACGAATGTTACATAATACATTATGTAATGTACAAGGTTTCACATGAGTTCTACCCTCTGTTCCTTTCTGAGGTGGGGATTCTCTGTTTTTACACAGTGTTTATCCTATGTTGATCACCAGGAAGCAATATGTGACCAGTTTTGTCCTAATTGGCACCCTTCAGTATGTTTGTCTTTTAATTATGGTCTCCAAAGTTGAGAAGACAGAGAAAAGAGGAATCACCTGTATACAGTCACTACAATACTTGGAGCTAAAACCTAAGAATAGTCAAAAGCTGAATTTATTCTCAGTGAACAAGAGACAGTGGCAAGGAAATTAACACAGAAATAAATGGAGGTTATCATTTTAATAACTCTTGTTCAGGCTTTTAAAGTTACTGAATTCATATAGATAATAACTTCAGAGAATGAGATAGAACTGAACATTTTGATGATAAAGCAGAGATCTGATTTTTCTGGTGGGAACAGGAAAGAGATGTCATAGTGAATGATTCACATGACAAAAATACTGATACCAGCTTAAAAATACTGCTAAATATGGAGAATCAGTTGTTTTACATGGTCCAATAGACTCTCTCTGTCTTCCACAAGCAATGGACAACTATACTATAAGAGCATCCGGAAGCCGCAGTTGGTGCAAAATACAGCGGCCCACATGGTTTTGTGCAGACCCAGGTGTGCACATGTATCACCTCTCCTGTGGGAGCTACATTGGTTGCTGATTTGCTTCTGGGTGCAATTCAAGGTGCTGGTTGTCACCTTTAAAGCCCTTCATGGCTTGGGACCAGGTTATCTGAGGGATTGTCTCTTGCCAGTCACATCCACCTGACCCATCAGAGCGGGGAGGCAGGGAATATTGTGAGTCCCATCCCCGAGGGAGATACACCTGATGGGATCCAGAAGAAGGGCCTTTTCTATGGTGGCTCCCTCTCTCTTGAACATCATTCCCTCAGAGATTAGAATGGCCCCCATTCTAATACTTTCCAGAAGGCACTGAAGACATGGTTCTACAGTGGGCCTGGGGAACCCAGAGCGGGATGGAGCCCATTAAATGGCTCACGTGATCTGCTGTCACTGGAGCAGGGGGTGGGAGTTAAAAAGTGATTTTGTTATATTATACTACATTAATTTATTTGATTCTTTTTGTTAGTTTTTATTGTTTTAAATGTGATTTTATATACTGTAAGCCACCTTGAGTTGCCATGGGCAACATAGGTGGCAATATAAATTCAACAAATAAATAAATAAATACTACATATGTTCAAAGCTTCTGAATTATCTTCAAAACTAGTTCTTCACAGAATGCTCTGCAGTTCTGTACACTGGAATTAATATATTTATTAAAAATGCTACAACAAACAGTAATTATCCTGTGTAGAGCAATATATTACATAACCTCCTAGTTAGGGGAATATGGGGTAAAAGCATACTGGCCTTGCAAGTTTCTAGGTCAGAGATCCTCCATTACATAAAACAGTATGAGCACAATTAGGAAAAAGCAAAACAAAACTAGGCTTTGGCTATGCATGTGTCATGCTGGCCCAAGTGTACCATGCTGGTGATAATGTTCTTATCATAAGCAGAATTCAAAAACAGTCTTGCAGATTTTTAAAATTATTTTTCGTTACCCAAATTTCTAGGCCAGCTCCCAGAATGACACTTGGTGGCTTCAGAAAATTAAAAGCAAAAAATAATCTCTGTGAGGGAACAAATCTCTCATATCATCACCAATTGGAAGGGATCTGCCAAACACCCTAACCCAAGGCCTGAATGAATCACCACATTTTAGAGCTCACTTGAAGGTGCATTAGGTGAACAAATCTAGGTAGGCTTGTCTATCACAGCTCATGCCACTATAGTAGCTAAGCAACTGATAAGGGCAACATATGAGGACATATGATTCCTGAACTGAAAGTTTTGTACTGGTTATGAATTGCCTACCAGACACAATTCAGAGTATTGATTTTGAGCTCTAAAGGCTCAACAGTTTAAGACTATTTGTGGATTTACCTTAATTATTGTGAATCTGGTTGAGTAGCTTGGTTACTCTGCTATCAGCAATACAACTGTTGAGTATACAGGGAAAGTTTTTTTCCTGTGTTTTCTCCTGTTTTCTCCAAGAGGCATGCACATGGCCTATTCTGTATAAGAAACTAACTTTCTGTTAAGAATAATTAAAGCAATGAATTTGTGATTGTTACAAATTTCTATCTAGAAGATGATACCCAACCCTAAATTTGGCCTTTCACCAAATTTACTTCCTACCCATGCTAAGCATCTTGCTAGCAACAAAATTATGATGTTTCAATTAAATTTTAAACAGGGATTCGTTATTGTTCCTCATTGCTAAAATACAACTTCCTTGGGTTTTGTGAAAAAAAGTACTTGGGTTTTGAAATGGTTAATAAAAGTTTGAGAAAATATTAGAAACTTCATTCAGTTATTCAGGACAACTTTTCTACATGTCATTAAGCTCCACCCCAGGAGACACAATTATCCTAATTTTTATTTTAATTATCCTAATTTTCTTCAAAGGCAAATCTTTGAGGTCTTTTTTTTTCCTTTCCCAAAGTGAGAATATGTTAGATGGAAAGAAACTCTCAACATTCTCTTGTCCATCATCAGCAATGAAATTGGATAACCATGCTTGTCATCCAAAAGGTATGACCATTATTCTATGATAAAATAAAAGTGACAGGCCAGTGAAGCTTTGAAATAACTTGTAATCATGCAGTGTAAGATTTTGTGATGACTTTTTTTGCAGTCACTTTTGAAATGTATTATCAGAGTACTACTGCACTTTTATATTCTTTTTTAATGCTTGCCACAAGCAGCTCAAAAGTGTATTTCAGTAAGATTGCCTTGCTAGATTACTAACTTAACTCTGTGAAAGAGAAGAGTCAAATTTAGTGGAAGTAAAAGTGTATTTTTTTAGGTAAAATGTATTTCAGTAATTCTAAAGTGATTAAATTATGATTTATCTTATAGTAAGCTGCTAGTTGTATTACATTAATTAAATGAAAAAACAAGTGGGATAAAACTGAGAACTAATAAAGGAAAGCATTTACAAACACTTAGGCAAATATGACTTCTTTTTCTTCTGTCATTGCTATGTATTTATTTATTAAATAGGGCACATCTGAAATGTTTTCTTCTTTCATGAAAATGAAAGAAAGTATATTTCGAAGCATTTATTATTCACAATATAAATCTTGTTATCTGCACAATACTTTTCACTCTTTGTCTAGTACTAGTATTCTAACAGTTCTTTCCATTTTCAGTCTGAAAAACTGTCTTGTCTGAGGCCTTAGCTGAGACCAAATGTGAGCCCCAGGCCCCCTGGCTTGTCGCAGTTGGACTGACTTTTCTAATTTTTTGATAGTAAAAAGATTTCGCCACTTTTTAAATGTATAATGGTTCAGTAGGAATGTGAATTTGACAGAGAATAGATAGTGGAGGAAGTCTTCACATTTGTGTTCTCCATGCAACAGTTGGCACTGGCAAGTATAAGTTTGAAAAAAGGAATTGGAAAAAGAGTCCCTCACGCACCACAATCCACCTTATTGTCATTATGTCCTTTTTACAAAAGTATCTAAAATAGCTGACAATGTCATCAATCTGGAATGAATGAGCTAAACATTCAACCTGACAAATCAAAGCACAGACCTCCTTAGTTAAACGCTGAGGAAGGCTGAGTGATACACACCTTTCAGAACCCCCAGGCTGCTTTCTGAATCTTGTTCAGGGACTGAGATAAATTGTACCTCTAATTTGATTACTGGACAGCCCTTTTGCTTGATTGATTATGTGCCATCAAGTTGCTGTTGACCCCAGTGATCACATTGGTAGATCTTTTCCATGATGATCTACATCTAACCTGGTCCTTCAGGCACTTCATCACCACTGCAACTGAGTCCATCCATCTTGCTTCTAGTCACTTTCTTCTTCTTTTTCCTTCCATCTTTCTTAGCATCTGAGATTTTTCCAGAGAAACAGGTCTTCACATAGTATGTCCAAAGTAGGATAATTTGACCCTGGTCATGTGTGTCTTGATTGAGAACTCTGGGTTGAAGACAGTCCTTTTAGAGGAATCTTACTTAATAGCAGCAGTGATATACTGAATATGAACACATCACTTTCTACATCATGTTTTTGATAGCCATGTCATAATAATGATTATCACATTTGATCAGTTAGATGTTTTGGAATTAGTCATTATCATCATAATCTGAATTCTATATATATGCAAAACAGGCAGCCTCTTTTTTGTGTGCTTGTCCTTCCAATTAATTTAATTTTAATTATTTTCATTTTAAATGCAAAATATTTTTGCACATATAGCTATGCATACATAAACTCACCTCTTCTTTTTAGTAGTAGTTTAGTTAGGTGCTACCAAATGAAGTCAGGTGGCTTCTCTTGGAAAACAGATTTACTCTCTACTTTTTATTGTTTAATTCTATGGTTCTTGAGTGACTATTTAAAAAGCCATATGATGTTTGAACCTCCATGCTTCAGAAGAAGAGATGAATGTGAATGACTAGGGTGGCATTTACGTTCTGTGAAATATATACTCTAGATAGGAAGACAGAGAAG
The DNA here is from genome assembly GCF_049901735.1 of Notechis scutatus. NCBI lineage: Eukaryota > Metazoa > Chordata > Lepidosauria > Squamata > Elapidae > Notechis > Notechis scutatus. The sequence continues at coordinate 228,260,159 of NC_142009.1, forward strand.
AACAGCTGTAGATCCTCAATTCAAATTTCCCCACCTTCTGATATTCCTTCAGAATGTGAGGAAAATGTTGACAGTCTTGGATTTGGAATACTTTGATTTTTTTCCCCTTTATTCTTTCCCATAAGCAAGTTCTGCTATTGTATTTTTATAGGAGGGGAAATGAATCAGAAATGTGTCCAGATTGAATGCATTCAGTTCATACCAGCCTTGCTTTAGCATTTTATAGTTACAGATTTCTAAGAAGATACAATGGTTCCCAGCTTTCCAAGTGGTATATAATTCTCATATTCCTGGCTTTAATTTAAAGACAAAAGCAAGTATCCAGTCCTTGCCATATTCCATATATGGTGCAAAATAGGCAACTTATTTTCTGTGCGCTCGTTCCTCCTCCAATATTGTTAGCCTATCAATATTAGTCATAGCAGTAATTGGCACACCTTTTACCTGGAGAAGGATTTGGAGGAAAGAGTTACTTCTCTTGTAATATGGCATTGGTCTAAAGGAATCAATATGCTGTGGAATACCAATAGAATAAAGATAATGGAGAAACAATGTTTGGTTTAAATTTTCTCCTGAAGGGAAGGAAATATAGTAGAAGAGAAGGGCTTTTGGTTTATTAGATTCAAAGCTTCACTTTATTCACTCTGGTCACAAGGTTTCTCAGCAATAGAAAAAGCTGAGGATAGATGCTAGAGAAAAAACTGAAGGGAACATTTGATTTAAGATTTTTCTCTTCTCTAATCAGGTTGTCTTCAAACACAAGGGAGAAATCCAAAGAATCCTTCACTGCTTTCATGGTATTCCTATTCTGCTTGTTCATATTCATTCTCATCCATATAGTAGAGTGGAGGTTCAAGGTGGGGTAGAGATCAAAACAGAATGAATAAACATGAATATACAGTATATATGAAATCAGATTAATACATCAGTGAGTAGACTCTTCACAAGGACAGGGAAGGCTCAAGATTCAGAATCTAGTTCTAACATAAGCATAATTTAAGAACTAAGGGGTCCACATATCATCTAGATTACCAAGACCAGAAATTAGTACTTAGAGATAGATGGTGGTTTAGTCATTAGCAACCCGGAATTTAAAGATTTTAAAGTTTCCAGATTTTAAAGTACCAGCCGATGTCTAATTGTAAATGGTCTGCAGTGTCTCCGAAGGGTACAACTTGTAAAGAAAGGAATTTACTTACTTGCTTGCTTGCTTGCGTGCCTGCCTGCATGCCTGCCTGCCTACCTGCCTACCTACCTACCTCTGTCTGTCTGTCTGTCTCTTTCTTTCTCTCTGTCTCTGTCTCTCTCTCTCTCTCTAATCAACTGCCCATCTCCCTCACAGGCTCTGGGCAAAGCTGCTCTTGAATAAACCTTGTACTGAGTGGTGCCTTACACGGGCATCTTTGGAAGGGCCAAGGGGTAAGTAATGAAATGTGGTGATGTCATGAGATAAAAATCCCATCCCTTATGTATCTGTATGATATGAATAAATGGAACATGCATTGTGAAGTTATGACACATATACTATGGGATATTAGTGAGTCATTCACTGGATCCAGTTTCTGCCATCATCATCAGCTCTGTTAAAAGAGAAGTCATCTTCAGTCTGCCATTGCTTTCATGGAAGTAATGGCTTTTTTTTTTAATCAGCAGTGCTCCCTCAGGATGAAAGGTGGCTCAGATTCTTTTGGTACTCAGATAGGGTTCCTCATATCCTAATGATTCATCAGTAAAAAAAAATCCTTTCAAGGACTGAAATCTTTTTAGTTTAGCCTCAAATTGGAAGCTATGAATTTTAGTAATTTCCTAATCATCCTGAAATAAAAATAGGCCAGAGTGAAAAGAATAGTCCCAAGGATTAAACAATGTCAGACTTTTTTTTAAAAGTATCTTCCTTTATAGGAACATGTTAAAATGTGTTAAAGTAGCATGTTAAACATGTTCAAAAAAACAACATAGAAGTTCAGATTGTAATGTTAAATGCAATTAAGAATCATTTAATATCTTAAACAGTTGCAACAAAAATCACCATTCATCACCATTTTGTAACTCTTCCTCTTCTTCTTCTTTAATTCGCTTTTATTTTGTAAACGTTCAGTAATATAGTCAATCAATATGAATATAATCATTTATCACATTATTACATCTATTATCTTCTTCTCAATATATCTAATTGATATGTTACACTTAGGACCATTAGTGCTATTATGGGAACATTAGAGAAGATTCTTACATTGATAGATTGCAACAATTTAATTGAAAGTTTAGAGCAGGTGATTAATTACAGTATTAATTATCTCTTTCAGAAAGTGCATGAAGTCTGAAGGAAACAAGTTTTTGCAACAACTCATCAGCTATCCCAGGCTCCACTTTATTCAGAATAAATGAATAAAGAAGCAGAAAAAATGGGCAAATGGAACCAAACAACAGTGACTGAGTTTGTTCTTCTTGGCTTCACCGATCATCATACGATCAAGGTTGTCTTCTTTGTTCTCTTCTTAGCCATCTATCTAGTCACTTTGGTAGGAAATATTGGTATCATCATATTAATCTGGATCAGTCGATGCCTCCGCAGTCCAATGTACTTTTTCCTCAGCAACTTGGCCTTCCTAGACTTCTGTTATTCTTCTGCCATTACACCTAAAATGCTTCTCAATTTCATAACTGGAAAGAAAACAATCTCACTTGCAGGATGTATTACACAAATGTATGTGTTTGCTTCTTTTGCAGATGCTGAGTGCCTTCTTCTGGCTGCCATGGCATATGACCGTTACATGGCTATTTGTAACCCACTAATTTATCCCACTCTTATGTCCCACAGAGTTTGTTTCGGGTTGGTAGTTGGCTCTTATCTTATTGGTAGTGTGACTTCACTAATTCACACTTATTATACATTTCATTTGTCATTTTGTGGATCCAACATCATCAATCATTTCTTCTGTGACATCCCTCCACTGTTAGCTCTCTCCTGCTCTAACACTCACATTAATGAAATTCTTCTTTTTGCCTTGTGTGGTTTCATCCAAATGAGCACTTTTTTGTTGATTGTCATCTCCTACACCTATGTCATTTGCACCATCTTGAGGATCCATTCAGCTGAAGGCCGCCAGAAGGCCTTTTCAACTTGTACCTCCCACTTGACAGCAGTTGCTTTGTATTATGGAACCCTTCTCTTTACTTATTTGCGGCCAAGCTCCAGCTATATCCTGAATACAGACAAAATAGTTTCTGTTTTTTATACTGTGGTTTTTCCTATGTTAAACCCCTTGATTTATACCTTGAGAAATGAAGAAGTAAAGGATGCCTTCAATAAATTATTGCAAAGAAAACTGGTTGCACTCAGAAGGATTAGGAGATTTTTTCAGTGTTTGCACTAGCAAAAATAAACGTAGACTTGAAACTGGGAATACACACATGCACAAACCCCTGTGATTACATTTCATTGACTTAATTTCAGCTATATTCATTTCACTTCATATAAAAAGATTTTGTTTAACTAGTGTTCTTCAAATATTTAATGATTGTATGCAATAAAGTACTTTTATATGGGGATTCATAAATAACTTAAACTTCTATTTTGAAAAGTTATGGATCACAGCCATAAAGCTTCATCTCGTGAAGATAAATTCTACTTAGTAAAAACAAATCTCATAAACATATTTGTTGTGCTATAAACTATTTCTTAGCTACTGTGATTTTTTTTCATCAAAGACAAATTAACGAATTATCCCCAATGCAAGAAAGTAACCTTGAAATTTATTCTTACATAAAAATGCCCCATAAGATGGAATGCAATTTCACAAGTCTCTAGATGCTGAGGATCCTTAAATATAGTAGTTCTCTATCACTCTGTGGTCTGGGATAGCAGCCTCATCTGCATGGGCTCCCCTTGGAAACATAATCTATGCTTTAATTTGGAAGAAGGTCTTCTCCCGCCATCTATTTAGCCCTATTTGGGGGAAAGATCACTAGGGAAGTTTGCTCATTTGATGATCATTCATAGCAAATGTTATGAGAGAATGAGGAATGTAACAGTGCTAATCTTTGTGCATTAAAAGCCATAATATAAAACACAATTTAAAAAATTGGGTTTGTCTCAGTTCCATACCATGTTCATCAGTTCTGATAGAGAAAGGAGTGCCCTCAAGCTTCTCTGCTAGAGAGAATTTAAGGGTTGTTTCTGTGCTCAGATGAGTATTGTACTTTTATTGTATTATAACATAAGGAATCAAATGCTCAAATGATCAATGGGTATGTTATACACAAGGTGATTCTACCTCTAGATAATATAACAGTTTGGAAAATTTAATTAAACTAAGATGGATAAAAGGAAGACTTACAGTCCAAATGACCTGGAAGGCATTAACCATTATAGCAATAAACTTGGTTTGAGGGCTTTTAACTGAATTATGAATGCTATCATTGGCAATCTGAAATCCATTCATTGTAAAAATTATGTATGATCTTTACACAAGCTCATTTTATTATGGTTAAACGAATATATCACTATCTGCAATCTTATATAAATTCAAAGACATCTATTGTTGATGTCAATATTATGGATTAAGTGGACCATGGATTGTTGCTCCCTTTAACTGTATCATGGATGCCAATTACATTGATTTTTTTTTGTTTTTCGAAAACTGATAGTTTAAATACCTTCAACTATAAATTTTCCATGTTAATAACATGACATTTCTGGAAAGATGTTGATGAGGATTATTTCTTTGTAAGATTAATAAGCCCCGGTGGTGCAGTGATTAGAATGCAGTATTGCAGGCTAACTCTGCCCACAGCCTGGAGTTAGATCCTGACAGGGCCCAAGGTTGCCTCAGCCTTTCATCCCTCTGAGTAAGGTAAAATGAGGACCCAGATTGTTGGGGGCAATATGCAAATCATGCTTCTACATTGTAAACCACCCAATGAGTGCTCTAAAGAGCTATGAATCAGTATGTAAGCCTAAATGCTATTGCTATTTAGAGACCAGTGATGGCACCATGGTTGGAATGCATATTGCAGACTAATTCTGCTGACTGCCGCAGTTCGATCCTGACTGGTTCAAGGTTGACTCAGCTTTCCATCCTTCCAAGGTGGGTAAAATGAGGATCAAGATTGTTGGGGGCAATATGCTGACTCTGTAAACCACTTAGAGCTATAAAACACTATTAAGCAGAATATAAGTCTAAGTGCTATTGCTATTGCTAATGTACATGATTGCTTCAAGTCAACTTTATGGGAGGGTCTATGTCATTTTCTAGGAAGTAACATGGAAGTTGTTTACCATTGTTTTCTTTTTGAATAGTTTTTAATATTTATTTAAGGAATTTCCCATGCACTTTTACTCAAATGCTAACTAGGTCTGACAATATTTAGCTTTGGGAGAGGTCATTTAAGGTTGGCTAGGTACTTGTAATTAAAAATTTCCTAAGTGACCTCCAAGTGTTTGTCTTTCATGATATAGCAATCATATTTATAATCCCACAAAGAGCCACTTTTGCACAATTGCTCTTGTTTTCAGATTGTCTTTTTCTCTTTTTAAATTAGTGTTAGTTCCTAATGATGCTGTCACATAACCAAATTTATGTCATTGTCACTGGCCAGATGGGTAATTTCATGAAAACAATGGTGGCACCACCAGTGGAAAATTACAGTAGAAGCAATTATTTTGAATGCCAACAAATGGATGTTTGGTGTGGGGGTGAGAAAACAAAACGGCTTGAATGAATAGCAATAGAAATAGCGCTTAGACTTATATACTGCTTTACAGTGCTTTACAGCCCTCTCTAAGCAGTTTTACAGAGTCAGCATATTGCCCCCAACAATCTGGGCCTTCATTTTACCCACCTTGGAAGGATGGAAGGCTGAGTCAACCTTGAGCCTGGTGGGTTTCGAACTGCCAAGTTGCAGGCAGCTGGCAGTTAGCAGAAGTAGGCTGCAGTACTGCATTCTAACCACTGTGCAACCGTGGCTCATTATAAGGGGAATCTTCTTTCTGAAATGTCCCTTATGGGGGGGGGGGCTTAATCACCATCTGAAAAGAAACATGTTTGGACAAGAAAACTACATATATGATTCTACCATAGAAACAATATTTTGAAGAATGGTTGTGGTTATTTACAGAAAATACTGGATGTGTATTTAAAGGATGAATTCTAACATTCAATTTGTATACAACTCTCCATATAGGTAGACATGAATTACATGGGGTGTATGTGTGTGTATGTGTATACAGTATATATTCTTATTCTTTCTACATTTTCCTCAGCCTTGAACATTTTGTGCTTTGGCGAAAGTGCATGATGCACACAAGAAAAATGGGGACATTCATTATTTCAGTGCAGGTGTCCAATCTGTATCTTTGGAGATATAGATCTCTACTATTCATGGTATGCCCTGGTAGATGTAGACTGTGTGTGTGTAGAAGGCTGGAATTGAGCTTGCTGGCCTCAGATGTGATAAAGAAATTATGTTACTTTCGGAAGTTTTAACATTTAAGCTTTGAAGGTTTAACATTTAATTTCAAGAATTAGAAAAAGTCTTGGCCTTCAACCCAAGTAATGTTACCAAATGATGAAAATTGCCAAGGAAATTTGATCCACTACATAAGAAATCCATTGTATTACAGTCTGATAAATCAAAGTTTATAGGTGTTGTGGCTTGCCGGTGGCTAGTGGAGCTGTCAGCAGAGTCGGACAGTGAGAAGGTTGGGAAGGAACATGGGCCAGTCCTGGAGGCTAGGAAGGCTCAGCTGAAGGCTCTGCGTCAGAGGCAGAGATGGGGCCAGGGCAGTCTGGCAGTCATCAGCTGCCTTCAGAGTTGGACAGCAGTGAGGTGGGGGAGCAGCTGGAGCTGGTTTCCAGTCCATGCATGCACAGAGCTGCCAAAAAAAAAAAAAAAAAGAACAATTACAAATTAAGGGTTGACATGGGAATAAGGAAGGTCACAGATGGACGGTGAATGGGCCCTCCCATAGGGATTAAAAGAGGAGCAAAAGGGGAGGGGGCTTAAAGTTGCCATGGTTGGAGACACAAATTTTGTCCCTAGTCAGTCTGATCTATGCATTGTTGTATTGATTTTCATATTTATTTATTGATATGTTGGTGGATTTATATATGTATAACTCCTGTTTCTAAAGCTGCCCAATTTCTCAACCGTTCTGGGTGGCATACAAAAGGAAAACCAAAGAAAAAGAATACATTACACAATAGTAAAAGAAAACAAATGTCTCATTTGTCTCCTTTATATCTAACTAGCAAGAAAGACCATGGCTAGTCAGTGACCATTTAATGTCTTTAAAAATCTAAATGGTTTACAGTTTAAAAGAGAGAAAAATATCATAGACCTGCTTTAAACCAAAACATGAGTGAGTATTAAGGCCAATTATATTTGCAGTTTTTTCTGGAAATCTCTGGATTTGAATGGGATAGGAATGTTAATAAACAAAGAAATAAATTAAAAAATGCAAGAGATGGCCCAGAAAAGATATAGCATATAATTTCATGCCCGAGTACAGTTTATTAATATTAGTATGAGTAATTAGTATTGTTTACTTTTGCTTGAAAGGATGGATATGACAGAAAAGGAATTAACATCTATTAATAATTACTGTATCTGATTTAGAGAGGTGCGTGATTTTTTTTCAACCTTAAATTCATGTACTCCTGCTGCAGTATACGTTTGCAATTTTAAACAAGGTTTAAAATATACATTTTTGTGTGATTTTTTTTCCTCTCTGGTATACTTATTTTTGCACGTATGTCTTTTCTACTATATTTTAAGTCAGATATCATACTAAGAGCTAGTATGGTCTAGTGATTAAGGCACCAGGCTTGGGAAGTGTGAGTTCAAGTCCTGCCTCACCCATGAAAGACAGATGGGTGACTTTGGGCCAGGAACTCTCTCTCAGCCCAACTCACCTCATCTGATGTTGTTGTGCAGAAAATAGGAAGAGGAAGATCTGGTGGATATGTTCACCACCTTGAGTTATTGTAAAAATAATAATAGCAGTAGCAGTAGCACTTAGACTTCCTTCACACTGCTTTACAACCCTCTCTAAGTGGTTTATAGCAGGGGTCCCCAACCGCCGGTCCGCGGACCGGTACCGGGCCGCGGAACAAGCCTTACCGGGCCGCTGGTTGCTGGGCGCCACCATCTTTTTGGTAAAAAGCACTTCCGGTGAGCTTTTCCGGGTAGAAAGCTCACCGGAAGCGCTTCGTCATAAAAGATGGCGGCGCAAGCGCTCGGTGAGCTTTTCCGGGTAGAAAGCCATTTCTACCCGAAAAAGCTCACCGAGCGTGCGCCCCATCTTTTTGATGAAAGCGCTCCGGTGACGTCACCGGAAGAGCTTTTTCGTCATAAAAGATGGCGGCGCCCAGTTGACGCCGGTACCGGGCCGCGGTGCCCAGCTGATGCCGGAACCGGGCCGCGGCGTCGAAAAGGTTGGGGATCCCTGGTTTATAGGGTCAGCATATTGTCCCCAACAATTTGGGTGGGATATAAATAAATAAATAACAGAAGGGATGGAGATCCTTAAGTTGGATTTATTAACTGCTAAAGTATGACGGATAGATAGAAAAACAGAGTTGGGAAGGAAGGAAGGAAGGAAGGAAGGAAGGAAGGAAGGAAGGAAGGAAGGAAGGAAGGAAGGAAGGAAGGAAGGAAGGAAGGAAGGAAGGAAGGAAGGGAGGAAATTTTTTCCTATTCAAATGTATCAGCAAATCTAAAACAGATCTCCCGTTTAAACCCTTCCTTTCAAAAAAATAAATAAATAGTATCCCAATGTAATATTTTCTGGTACTTATTTTCACAAATGTATGCATTTCTATGCATAATACTATTTTCCCTTCTATGTATGCTGCCTTTTGCCAGGAGAATGGTGTTGCAAAAGTGAAAAAGGTAAACATCTATTTTGAAAGTCAATAGCATTTTGTTCAATGGAATTAGTTCACAGTGTTTAAATAAGTGCACATTAAATGTATACCCCACTTCTTCCAATGCCTAAACCTATTATTGCTTATCTTCCAGAATTGAAACAACACAGCATTGAAAAGTAAATGAAATTATACAGATAATATTATTCCATAATTATTGTTTTCCTTGCAGTGGTAAATGCTGTTTCTATTTTATTTCCCAAGGCTTAAAATATTTGTCTCTAAATTATTATCAATTTGTATCCTGCTTTTCTGTCCAGAGCATACAAGTCACCTAATCATAAAAATCCAGTCAAATGCCCCTATGAGTCATCCACATCCTTTCTCAAGGAGCATCGTCACCAATTCCTGCTATATCACTGCTCGTAATATATTCAGAGCTCCGTCTTCAGATTCTGTTTTTGCTCTAATGGTTTGACGTACCAGGGAGGCAGGGTGGAAATATTGGATGCTTTGTTACAAAAACGGCTGCTTTTAAAGATTTTGAATTTACCATTCTGATACCAGAGACCAGGATCCCTGGAGTAGCTTAAAGTGGTTAAGCAAGGGAAGATTGTTAAATGTGCAGAATAATCAATTATTAAACTTTGCTTTGGGGGCAAAACATATAGATTGTCTACTTTGTAAAAACTTGCAGTTTTATTTTTCCAGAGGCGGTGTGTGTACCTACATTCTCATAACATTGTAGAGCAGCATAAATTGTTGCTTGGTTTTGACTGCTATTAAAAACAATATTGTCAAAAAAAACCCGCATCCACTCACAAACATAGGCAGAGAATGTTGGCATATGCTCAGCCACATCAGACTGTAGGTTTTGCAAAACTTCAGAAGGTTGATTCAGTCGGAAGAGGATTCAGTTGAAATGTACACACCCTTGAATTAAATGATCAAATTCAATCTTTGAATTATTTTAACTTTAAAGTTCAGCAACATCCATAGGGGGGCAAGTGGGATAAAATTGACACAAGCACTATTGCAAATGTTGTATAATGCAGGCCTCATCCCCCTTCTCTAAGTCTCTGCAAGAGAGAGAGAGAGAGAGAGAGAGAGAGAGAGAGAGAGAGAGAGAGAGAGAGAGAGAGAGAGAGATCTTTGCCTTGGGGAGGCTCCCCATTGACAGAATGCCCACCCTGGAGAGTCTTGCCTGTAGCCATATTAGACTACAAAAACCCCTTCATTTCCCCAGCTCTTCAGTCATATTTTAATTGCATTTTAACTCATATAGTTTCAAATTCCGCTGGCTGTCTTGCTTCAGCCTAATTGGTATGGTTTCTTTGTTTTGTATTTTATTGATTGTATTGTATCAAATTGCATTTTTAGCAAATTTTCTTGTAAACTGGCTAGAGAACTGACTATTGGAGAGCTTTTAATAAATAAAAGTGTTGAATGTTGGAAAATATACACGCACACACACTTGCGGCACAAAGCTGCGAGATTGCTTGTGGACACTGCTAGTTAATTCTAATCAGATGCTTCCAAATCTCTTTTGAGAGAATTGTTCAAGAAAAAAAATACTCTGAACATAGCTTCAGGTGAAGGCAGTTTTATTTATTTGGAAAGAGAAAGGATTAATTGTATCTTTCTTAATTAAAATATATAATCCAAAGGTGTTTTATGTATACAGCATATTTCAGACCGGCAGATGGAAGAGAATCACAATTTAAAAAAAAAACTACTAGAAAAAAAATGTGTCTGATAAGATTATAATGCTTCCCCCTTCAGTAAAGATGCTAATAATTGTTGCTTTGAGAAAATTCTATTGAGTGATTATGCACCATCAAGTTTATGTCCACTCACTGTAGCCACTTAGATAGATTTTCTCCAGGGTGACCTGGTCCTTCAGATCTTCTAACAGTGCACCCATTACCACTGAAACTGACTCCATTTAACTTACTGCTGATTATCATCTTCTGCCTTTTCACTTTTTCCGAAGAGCCAGTCCTTTGTATCAAGTACCCAAAGTCAGATAATCTGAGCCTGGTCATCTGTGCCTCAGTAAATGGGTTGATTTCGTCATTGCAGAGGTTTGGCTAAGTGATCCTTATGGACCCCTTCCAACTCTACTGGTCTATAATTCTAACAATTAAGTGTAATTTAAAAAGTATTTGTCAGCCACAATATCCAATATTTCCCTTCCTTCTTTTTCACTCCCAGGCTTTTGTGCAAGCAAATGGTTCACAATAATAACAGACAAATTTAGGGCAGAGTTCTAATAAGGGATTTTTAAGTCAGGCAGACTGGATTGGAGCTGTTTGTCTAGTCCGCTCTGAACACAACTATCCCAAATTGTCTTCCCTTGCCTGAGTTTGGGGTTCACTCCCAGTCAAAGCATAATTCTAATAATAATAATAAACAGGTTGAATACCAGTGTTGGCTGGTAATCATGGAGGTTGAACTCCTATGTAGTTGAAGTGTCCTAGGTGAGCTGGCTTTTTGTCAGCTGGCTATTCTGATGAGTATGAAATATCTGGCATTCCTCAGTCTCAGTTGAATGAAGAAAGGACAACTGCTTGCTCATGAAAATGCTGGACAAGAACAGCTATTTCTATGAAATCTCTGGGGTGATGCTTTATAATACATCAGCTCCAAGGGCATAACTCATGATTGGATGACAAAAAGGGATTATTGTATAATTTATAATGCTTGAAATGGGTAAAAGGAAGTGACCACATCCCATCTAGAAAGAATTCTCTAAAGAAGAAAAAAAAAGACAGGTCTCAGGCTGAGTTTTATAGCTTAGCAGATGCTATGTTCAGCCCAAGAGATTTATATGCAATATGTCTTAGGATTCTCCTTGCTTAATGCCTTCAGTACAGAACCTCTTAAAACCATTTTTTTCATAATAAAGTTCAGCCTGGCAATTTCTTAGGAATGCCAATAATCCTGCAAAACAACCTTAAATATTCTTGGCTGGAATAATTATGCCCAAAAGAGGGTTCTTCATTTATATACTTTTGAGATTCAGCAACTATTGGAAAATTTTGTAAACAAGAGCCTGCAGATGAGTAAAAATCTGGATTCATTAAAGTTGCTTTTAAATTTATTGGGTGGCCCTGATGAGGAGTCATCAGGGGTTGGGGTTAATTTATTGTTCTGCGTTTGGAAATCAGCATTACCTCATCCTGTGAGGATGAATTCCCAGCACAATTACATTCCCTTGGCTTTGCAGCAATCATAATTCAACTTGTTCCTCCAGATACTGAATACATCCCTTTTCAGTCTTTTGACTGAGCAGATGGAGCTTTAAAATGTTCTCTTCTCCAAGATACCTGTCTTGTTTTTTTTCTTTTTGGCTTGACTTCCCATGCAAACTTCAAATAGCCATAGAAATTGGAAGTTGGAAGTTGGTATATATGAGTGGAATCCGATCTGAGCAATAATTAGTGAAGTACTGTAGGTTGTAGAACAATGAGGAAAGGAGAAGAATATTTATAACAAATGCAATACAGATGTAAACAAAGCCCACTGTATCCTATCAGAAGAATAGTCAAGGAACATAGGCCTGGGAAAAAAAGGGAGAAGGAAGTGATATCCCAATCTCATAGACAAAAAAAAAAGGCAAAGTGTTGTGTCAACAGTACAAACAATGAATATTTAACACTCTATATACCTTGCAGTCATTTAGTTATGAATCATTGTCATTGGATTCCTATCGCCAACATTTTATTCTTTTAAATTACAGTAATATAAAATAGGTATTTGACTCATTGGTCTTTTAACAATGTTTAAAAATTCATTTTAAGAATATGCATCCTCTTTTATATGTAATTTTTCTAGCACACAAAACTTCTGTACACAGCTTTCTCTAATTGGCATAGCTTTTAACATAAATTCCTGAAAGAATTTTTTTAAAATACAGATTTCCATGATGTTATTCTTGAAATAAGCTTTTAAGATATATTTTGCCTAAAATTAAAGTTTTTTTAACCTCCAATCCCACCCACTAGTTTTTGCAATATGTGAAAGAATCCTTTTACATCCTTTTTGAAAAGGCCCCAGATTCAGTAATACTAACATTTATTGAGGAGTTTGTTTTGTTGAAAATATGAAGCTTTCACAGTTAAAATGTGAACAGGTTCAAAACAATTTCAGATAGCAAGTGGCAGACTTCATTTTGAATGATCCTGGTGTTTAAAAAAAACAACCAGTAATATAAATTCAGCACATCAAGGAACAGGATTCTAAATCCTTTTTCTTCTACTGCTTATTTTCTCCCTCTCTACCTTCCTGCCTACTTTCTTTCCATCTAATATGGAAATTTCTTCTGGAGTTGGGGTGAAAAACTGGCATTGTGACATGTGACTGGAGGTGGGTTACTATTAGACTTCCCAATTCCATGATATGCACACAAAAGAAAACAAACAAGAAAGGCTAAAATACCACTGTGTCATTTTATTATATTCTTCAAGATGAGAGATTATTTTAAAGGAGGGCCTCTAGCCTCAGAAATGTTATTTATCCCCAATTTAAATAATAATTCAGCTTTGTTTTAATTCAGCTTAGTTCAGGTTCTTGATGACAATCAATGGCTGAGTGAACATTCAAATGTCTCGCTTAACAGAAAACATCAGTTTAAATATTCCACAGAACTAGGACACAATTCCTGGCACTTTATTAAACTGAATTCCTATTCACTGCAGTCTGCAGATGAAAATATTTATCTTACATGTGAATCATTCTTATTCATTGCGCTTATCAGGGCATCCTTTACCTCCTTGTTCCTCAAACTGTAAATCAAGGGATTTAACATAGGGATGAGTAAGGCATACAGTACAGTCATAATTTTATGCTGACGTTCAGAATAGTTTGAACTGGGTTGCAAATAAATAAACAAACCTGTTCCATAAAACATGGTCACAACAACCAGGTGGGAGAGGCAGGTAGGGATAGCTTTTTGCTGGCCTCCCAATGAGTTAACCTTGAACACTGTTGAAAAGATGCACAGGTAGGAGATGAGAATAATTACAAAATATATCAAATGATGGTTCCAGCACCAGTGAAACCATATATTTTAGGGACAAGAGTGTCTGAGCATGAGAACTTGAGGAGTGGTGGGAGATCACAGAGAAAAATGATTGATTTCATTGGATTGGCAGAAAGACAAAGTCCCTATCAGGGTGGTATGAATAATGGAATTCAGGAACCCAGCTATGAAGGCTCCTCCTGCCATTTTGAGGATTGGGCATGGGACATGAGAGATGGGTACAGCAAAGGATTGCAGATGGCCAATTGCATATGCCATCAACCCAAACAGAATGATTTCTGTACTTGCGAAAGCAACAAATAAATAAAGCTGGATGATGCATCGTGTGAAGGAAATGGTTTTCCTTCTTGACAGGAAAATTGCCAAAATCTTGGGGAGGGTGGTAGAAGAATAACAAAAATCTATGAAAGCCAAGTTGCTAAGGAAAAAGTACATGGGTATATGAAGCTGAGGATCCATTCTGATCAGCAAAATCATGCCCAAGTTACCTACTATTGTGATAACATAGGTCAGGAGGAAAAACATGAAAAGAGGAACTTTCATTTCTGGTTGTTCTGCAAATTCAAGGAAGATGAATTCAGATATTGCTGTGTGATTTTCCCCAGACATCGTTGTGGCTGAATTTATCCTGTCTTGTTTATGATTATGGGTCTCCATACATGTTAGACATCAGAAGCAATAATGCAAAAAACTGTGGAATAACTCAGCTGTTTATTTCATTTTGTAGAACAAATACTTTTATTCTTTTATTTGCTGAAAAACATAATGTAAAATAAATCTCATTATATGGTGTAAAGAGATTATGAATAAAAAATCTACATACAGTACTCTGCTGTGATTATAGAATTTGACAATTTCATGTGTTTGACAAAATGAATGACACATCACAATCCAAGTTATGTCCATTTCATGTCATGTCACTATACATACAAGGGGCCAAGCTTGTGTTGCAACTTCTTGATACTAATTTCATGATGCACCCCCATGGATGTCACTGTAGCTTGCTTTAATATCAACAAATATAACTTTCGCTTGCATTCTAAGAATGTGGTTGTTTTATTTTCAGTGATGTAGTTTGATAACCTACACAGAGAGTCCAAAAAATAGATAACTGATGCAGCAAGGCAATTCAATGAGTTGTATAATTGGGATATCTGTCCAACAAAAGGATACAACAGCCAAAAGTATTTTTTTTTCCTACTGAAACTTTTAGAAAAACTAATTCCAGTGAGACTGCAAATTAAAGAGGCATTTCAAGGTAATTGAGCAGCAGTACAAGTGTATTGATTTGTTTTAATAAATCAGTGATAGCAATAGCCCAATACAATTGTCTGATTACATGTTGGGAAAAAACTAGGAAAAAAGTTTAGTTAGAACAGGCTGAAAATTAATATTGAGTTATAGGAATTATTTTTTGCAGCTGTGTTTATCCCCAGGAAGAACATATCATTTCTCTTAGCTTCATGAGATATGAAATTCCTGGTAAGGTTCTCTGTGTAGCAAGAAAGTTGTGATGCTTAGATGCATCTTTTAAAAAGCTGAGTTTATTGATCAATAGAACTGATATTTGATTATTTGTGAGGAGCAGCTGAAATGCACTCAAAGAGAACCAAAGTCAATTGAGTTGTTAAATTTGCTAGTGGTTTTGTTTGTTTGCTTGTTTGCTTCTTTTCAGTTACTTTTCATTCAGCAATAATAATAATAATAATAATAATAATAATAATAATAATAATAATAATAATAATAATAATAATAATAACAACAACAACAACAACAACAACAACAACAATCAAAAAGAAAAGGGTTTGGTTCATTGACATTACAATATCTGGTGAAGACATGCAGCAAGAAAAAAATCACAAAGTATTGGGACTTACAAATTGAAGTTGAGCTACTTTGGAAAAAGAAATCGTGTGTTATCCCAATTGTAATTGGAGCCCTTGGAGCAATACCTAAAGGGCCACCTCGCTATTTGGAAATTCTGAATTTATCAGACTTGAATACCCTGATTCTACAAAAAACCACCCTACTTGGAACAGCTTATATCCTCCGATGCTACTTTAACAGTTCCTAGGTCCTTGGTAAGGACTCGAGCTGTTGAACTATCAAGCAGCCCCAAAGGCTGTGAATCTCACTAAAGATTAAATAATAATAATAATAATAATAATAATAATAATAATAATAATAATAATAATAATAATAATAATCGTAATCGTAATCATAATCGTAATAATCATAATCATTCTAAAAATTACTGTTTGCTGAGGGAAATAATTTTCTGTTTAAGATTCATAAAGAAGCCAGATTTTTGCAAACATTCTTCCTCCCCTCCCCCATTTAAATCAGGGAAAAAAATAAAGACAAGCCTGGCAAGCGTGATTTCTAAGGGCCCAGCTAGGAGAAAGAGAAGTTCTGAAAAGGCAGGACAGCCTTGACAGGCAGCCTGCATCTGCTACTCTTCTCAAAAGGATATTGATATCCTGTGAAATTATGGGATGGGAGAAAAGTCCTCCTCTGTTGGTTTGTAGAAGAACCACTGTTTCTTTGTGGTTCAGAAAAGTTTCAATGAATATTGAAGAGTCATCTAATATCTTAAAGGTTTATTAATACAGCTTTCTTGGATCAAATTCCATTTCACCAAATGCCTGGAGTTCATATAATTGTTTATTTTATTACATTCTAGCGTTCCTCAAAAAAAAAGTCAGCTTAAATAGAGATTGCTCACAGATGCAACCCCGAGAGCTGATGGGGGTTCTGTATTTTTCTATGTAAGAATTGCCATTAATTTAGATATTTGGGGCAGCTTTGCAAAAGAGTAGAACAGTCTCTTTCTATAATTGTTTCATGAGGATGTGTAAAGACACAATGGGTATATGTCACTGTTTAAGTCTCAGAAACAAACTGTTAACCTGGTTATGCCTGGATTATGAGAGGGATACAAGAACACTGAAAGACAATAGAGATATTCCAATAATTCCACTATTTTGTTAAGAGTAAATGTAATGCAGAATTGTTGTGGGGAAAAATGGGGAAAGTACCACAGTATATAGAAGAAGAAGAAGAAGAAGAAGAAGAAGAAGAAGAAGAAGAAGAAGAAGAAGAAGAAGAAGAAGAAGAAGGAGAAGGAGGAGGAGGAGGAGGAGGAGGAGGAGGAGGAGGAGGAGGAGGAGGAGGAGGAGGAGGAGGAGGAGGAGGAGGAGGAAGGTCATTTTCAATTCACAAATATACTACACTTTCACACAGATACCCCCCCCCCCGCATCAAATGTATATATGTATCAGTCATCAAATTCATCATTCTCACCCCAAAATTGTGTTAATATCCCTGCATCACTGATACAATGATACAAAAACAATCAGGCTCTATCACAAAGATAATTTATCTTTGTATCTCCCTATTTTCTTTCCCTCTCTCTCCCATTCTCAGGCATGTAACAACCTACCTGTATGAGCAGGAGGTAACTCATGTGATAATAGAAATGTCTCATAATTATTTCCAGAAGCACTTTCTTTCTATGTCTCAAAGATTGTACTTGCACACTTAATCTATCATAAGAACCTGTCACAGTACCCTTTCGAGTGCACAGTTGATGTTATTATGCTGAAACAGCAAGTTAACAAAAGTAATATTGCTTCCTTCCTTGGTTCCCTTAAATAACTTTCAGGGGGGAAAAAATCTGGTTGGGAGTTCAAAATTTATGGTAACTGAGGATAATGTGAATCATGGCCCAATCTCTCTGCAGAATTTGGTGTTATTAAACAGCTAGAAAATAGTTCGCAAAACTTTTGGATTTTTAATAGCCAGAAGGAGGCTATTTCTACAGGCCTCCCAGTGGGGACAGTTTAAATTCATCATATGATATTCAAAAGCTCCCTCCTTAGTTTCTTAATTGGTTACTCAAAGGATCATGGTAAATGGCTAACTATCTGCTCTAATTTTAGATTGATTGTCACTGTTCAATGAATTAAGTATTACTATCTTCCAAATTGCCATTGAAGGTTGAATGAAAACTCATGCCTATATCTCCATAAATTTATTTCAAATGGGGATATTTTTAAAAAAATGAAGCAAGAAACTACTGGGAATTCTTGAAATTAGCTATGTTGTTATTTGCGTTTATGTCGTTACATGATCACCATCATTGGCTACACACGTCTGCCAATGTTGGACACCTAGTGGCTCATCTAGCAATACGTCTGTGCCCAGTGCAGGAATCAAGTAGTATTGCATTCCGAACAGATGATCATTCAGGATGCCTTTAAACATTTTTAAGGAGGGAAGTTCTACCATCTTCTGAGGTAGTCGCTTCTATTACTGAAAAGTCCTTAGGAATTTATTTTTGATGTCCAACTGAAATCTGCTTCCTTGTAATCTAAACACATTGTTTCTTGTCCCATCTTCATGGACAGCTCTGAACAATTCTGTGCCATTTTCTATATGATAACCTTTGAGACAGTGGTGGGATTCAAATTTTCTTACTACCGGTTCTGTGGGCATGGCTTGGTGGGCGTGGCAGGGGAAAGATACCGTAAAATCTCCAGTCAGAGGTGGTATTTGCCGGTTCTCCGAACTACTCAAAATTTCCACTACCGGTTCCCCAGAACTGGTCAGAACCTGATGAATACCGCATCTGCCTTGAGATGTTAAAAGAAAGTACCTTTTCTTCATTGGGATATGCAAACACAATACTTTCCACCATTCTCCATCAATTTTTTCTTTCATGATACTTTCTAAAGTAAGAGGCCATTAAATTTATTTACCGTTTTAATAATAAATTACAATATTTTAGACTTATTGACAATATTTAAAGTATTTTACAATTTCAAAGTATAATACAACTGTTACACAGTAAAATACAAATGGGGGAGCATATCTAAGTGAGCTGAAACCTTCTCGACTTAATAATTATTTCAAATGCAAAAATAGATTTCTATCCATTGTTCTCTTCAATGAATCCTTCAGCTGCTTGTTTCTCAAACTGTAGATTAAAGGGTTAAGCATTGGGATGATGAAGGCATAAAACAAAGAAACAGTTTTATTCTGATCCTCTGAATAGTTTGAACTGGGTTGCAAGTATATAAAGAGGCCTGTTCCATAAAATATGAATACAGCAATCAAATGAGAAATACAAGTAGAGAAAGCTTTTTGACGGCCAACCACAGAATTCATCTTAAATATTGTGTAAAGAATATGTATATATGAACTCAGTATTATCAGGAGAGAGCCCAGCATATTAATTCCAGCACAAACAAAAATAAATATTTCAGTTAAAAAGGTTTTGGAACACGAGAGTTTGAGGAGTTGGGGGATCTCGCAGAAAAAATGGTTGATTTCATTAGAGTGGCAGAAAGATAAAGTGCCTACCAGAGTGGTATGAATAATGGAGTTCAGGAAGCCAGCTATGAAGGCTCCTCCTGCCATTTTGAGGCATTGGGCATGGGACATGTGGGAAGGATACAGCAAAGGATTGCAGATGGCCACGTAACGGTCATATGCCATCAACCCAAACAGAATGATTTCTGTACTTGCGAGAGCAACAAATAAATAAATCTGGATAATGCATCCTGTGAAGGAAATGGTTTTCTTCTCTGCCAGAAAATTTTCCAAGGCTTTGGGGATAATATTGGAGGAACAACAAAAATCTATGAAAGCCAGGTTACCGAGGAAAAAGTACATGGGTGTATGAAGCTGAGGGTCCATTCTAATCAACAAAATCATGCCCAAATTACTTACCACTGTGATAAAATAGATTAGTAAGAAAAATATAAAAATTGGAACTTTCAGTTTGGGATTTTCTGCAAAACCCAGGAGGATGAATTCAGACACTGCAGTGTGATTTTCAATAGACATCTTTGTTTCTGAATTATTCTTGTGATGTTCATGGAGAATAGATATGGATCTTCATGTACCTTCCAAAGTTAGAATTAAGCATTTTATTTAAATAATACTAATGAAAACTATACAAGAACAACAAACCTCTCCCAAAACTCCATCCCAAATCCTACATCATCAACAGAGAAACTGGTTCTTAAATATGATACTATTAAGGGGATTTTCTGCCAATAAATCCTAATTTGTCACTTTAGAGTATAGAGACAATAATGTTTATGAATCTTTCTCCATCTGCAAATATAAAATCAATGTCATTGTAAAGTCAGGTGTATTTTAACAGTTTGCATATTTGGAAAATATTATTAAAGTATAATAATCATGAGCTTTGGGTAATTTTGTTTGTAATATGCAGCAATATATTATTTTATGAATTTCTTTTTTGATTTTTATTCCAGGCAGTTTAAAATACTTTAAAAAACAATTCTCATCATATTCAATAAAAGATGGTACATGGATGATCACCATATCTCTTTCTAGAAGATGCGTTCAAGTGTCCGTATTGTATGATATACTAGTGGAAATCACTTAATCAATCTTTCATGTTCCCTATCAGATTCCCCTTTTCCTTAGAAAAGATTATTAGCATATACATTCTAGAACTGTCAGTGCTAATTATTGCTGGTAAATATTTCCAGATGTGAACATGTTTATCTTGATTTTTTAAAACTCATTTCATAAATGTTCCAATACCACAGTTGATATTTTAAACTGGTGGGGATAGGAAAAGTTTGTCCCTTGCTCATAGGCTTGGAGAAGATCCTAAACTGTAAAAGGAAAAGGTTGGATCCAGAAACTTCCTTCCATCTGGCTATTGCATTATATGTATTATGTGGCCGTGTGGATGTATCACATGCATCTATGAGAAGAGAATATACATACTGTAGTTATGCACACCATTCTCTGATTGCCCCTGAATAAAGAGGAATAGTACATTTCTGCATTTTAGCAGATATACGTTACTACAGTATTTGTTTCCTTCTATGTAAATTTTGGATTAGTAGAAAGGTGTTTTTCCCTTGGAAGTCATTTGCAAAACCTAATTGCACAGGATAACTGCATTGGGTAGGATTAGATAGTATTATTTATGCCACAAAAAGAATAGGAGCTTTTTTGTATGTATGGAATTCTCAGTTAATTTCTGTAAATGGAACAGTCCTGCAATGGGGTAGGGAATCCTGAGAATATAGAACAGAATTGTAAAGAGCTCCCTTTTGCATGGTGACAAAAAGTTATGTGTTTATATCTATATCTATATCTATATCTATATCTATATCTATATCTATATCTATATCTATATCTATATCTATATCTATCTATCTATCTATCTATCTATCTATCTATCTATCTATCTATCTATCTATCTATATGGATTTTCCAACATTGTTTATTTTGGCTGTTACAGTGTGCATGTCCATGTCCATGCACACACACAAACCCAAGTCATCGTACAAATAGCCCAGTCAAACAGCTGGTGGTAGTTTTTCTTCTTCCTTATTTAGATATTATCATCTGGTATATTGTTTATACACTGTGCATCCAGCATTTCTTCCTTAGCTACCTTCCATATTCTGAACATATGAATAAGCAAATGGAAAAAACAGAAATTTATCTAACCTGAATAACAATAACACTTCCCACCTTTAGGACCAGGAAGAAATTAACTGGACAGTGGGTTACCTGTTAGATAGCTCCAAATCCATTGTTTCAGTGATGTTGTTATGATGCCCGATTAATCTCACATGGTATACCTTACGCTCTGTGTTCCTAGAAGGTTTGACTAAGCTTATTCATCTTTAGGTCACATTTACTTTCTGAGTCCAACCTGAGAATCATTTCTTCCTGCTATTAACTAGCGCTTTAAAAACTTTCAGTCAGTATTCTTATGGGAGCACATAATTTAAATTACTAATTTAACTTACTAACTTGAGAGATATAATGTTTAAAAATAAAGCAAAACACTAGAAGTTTTGAAGTTTTTTTTCTCCCCCTCTTTTTAATGACACGTGGCAGGTTGTGTTTCCAATTATCACCTTGTTTCTAACTGTTATCCTGCCTAGCTTAAGCCATATAGTTTCATAATATCTGAAATATGTGAACTTTAGACTTTTGTATTTTTAAATTATTATTACAATGATAATGATATTTAATAAAAATGTTTAAATGATTGAATATCTCAGAAAAAGCAGTTTACTTCCTTGTTGTTTCCTTAATGGTGAAGTTCAGATTATAGATTACAAGCAGCTTTTATACAGTATGTAGGCATTTCTTCAATTCTGTAGGGAATACACTTAAGCCTCATACAAATTCTCTTTTACCTTGCCCCATCTTGCAAAAAGATTCTTCCACAGGCTACATTTATATTCTACAAAACTCCAGCAAAATTTCAGTTAATTTAAAATGAAAGGCTAAATTCTGTAGGGGCTGTTAGGGATAACATTGTTTACCCTAACTGGTTTGGGTAAAAAATAATAAATAAGTTATCATGGTTTGTTGGTTAAAGTGTGTGTAAGTTTAACTACAAGAATGTAATTAAGGGTGTGGTTGTAAAAGCACCATAAAAGAAGCAAGTCAATTGCAGCTCTCTCTCTATGGCTTAATGATCCCTAATTACTGGATGGATTGATGACTGCGTTTTTCCTTACTGGAACGGAGGAGAGAAAGGAGTGTTGATTTCTCAACGGAGAGAAGAAATAATACGGACTGATTTATTGTAAGTGAACTGATATTGGCTATTCAACACGGACTTTGCAAATTGAGTATCCCCGACTGGACTGACTGAAATGATACATGACTAATGGACCGTTTATTTTGACTATGCTATAATTCCTAATGGAATAAACTATATTTTTGATAGCACAAGCGTATCTGTATTTTACTGCGTGTTAACTAAAATACAAACTTATCTCACACATTTACCTGTCTGCCTATCTGACTACGCTACACATTCTGTTTAGTTTGTTTTCCTTAACACTTGTTGGGGAATTCAGGCTTAACAGGGGCTTTGTCATACAGACTGAGGATACACTGTTCTATAAATTTAACAGGGAATACAACAGAGGTCAAAAAGAATTGCACCAATGTTGCTGAACTAAGTCAAAAGCAGATCGAAATAGAAACATGGCTGTTTGAAAGGGTGGCATTTCAAAGACAATAAAGTCGACCTCAAGGACATATCCTCCCATATTCTTCCTGTCAAACCTTTGGTAAACTACCCTGCACATTCATTGTGGGGGAAAAAAGATTTATCTATAGTGTATTTGCTGAGATTGCACTACTTGGTGCCATTGGCACCATGAAGAATGGAATCTGCCTCTTGTTCTTCTAAGAGCATCCTTCACTTCCTTGTTCCTCATGCTGTAAATTGGTGGGTTAAGCATGGGGATTGTAACTGAGTACAACACAGAAACCACCTTGTCCTGATCCAGGGAATAGCTGGAACTTGGCCATGAATACACAAAAAGGGAACTTCCATAGAACAATGCACAGTGGCCAAGTGGGAAGCACAAGTGGAGAAGGCTTTGCACCTGCCTTCAGTAGAGTGGATAGTCAGCACTGTGATGAGAACAGACAAATAGGATGCTAGAATGACTGCAGTGCTGATCAAGATGTTGAACCCAACTACAGCAAAAAGAAGTCTCTCATTGAAATGAGTGTCTGAGCAGGCTAGGGTTAGGAGTGGGGGCCCATCGCAGAAAAAGTGGTTGATCTTATGAGAATGACAGAATGGGAGGCGAAATATAGAGATGGTATGTGTAGCTGAGCTCATCACACCTATGACATATGCTCCAGCCAGTAACCCCTCACAAACTGTGACATGACAACTGTGTAAAGCAGAGGCTTGCAAACTGTAACATAACGATCCTAGTCCATGACAGCCAGGAGGTAGCCCTCAATGGTAGCACAAGCTGCAAAGAAGAATAACTGAGTGGTGCATCCAGCAAATGAAATGGTCTTTCTGCCTGCTAAGAAATTCACCAACGTTTTAGGAACAATTGTGGAAGAATAGCACATGTCTAAAAGAGAAAGATGGCTCAGGAAGAAGTACACAGGAGTATGGAGTCGTGAGTCAATCCTGATTAATAAAAATCATGCCAAGATTTCCAACAATGGTAAAAATATAAACAGCTGAGAAAAACAAAAAAGACAGCATTTGAAATATATACTGATCTGTAAAGCCCACAAGAGTAAAATCACTTCCCATAGAGACATTTCCTTCAGACATTTCTTTGATGAAAAGGTTGCATGCCAGTCTTTGATTTTTTTCAGATGACACCACTGAAACTAGAGAGAAGCACATTTTTTTAAAAATAGCAAACATTTAAAAATAACAGACTACAGACTGTTTTCACGGTTATTTCCATTGTCATTCTAACATGAACTTTTAGAATCAATCGCAGTTCAATATATCCTTCCTTCTCCTGTAGCCCAGCCACTGCCAAATCTAGTTATTTATTCAAGATTATAATTTCAGATGTTTGTTTCCTAAACATTCATCCTATTCCTGATATACATAAATCTGAGTTCTCTAAACTGTTATTTTCCTCTTTCAGCCCTCCTTTATATAAATAATAAATCTGCTCCTCCCTAATTTAAATCTCTTCCTTGCTATTTAAAGTCACATAATTTTTTCAGCTGTACATTTCATAAGATAGATACATCATTATAATTATTTACAATTAGTGTTAAAACTAAAATAAAAGGAAACATTCTGCTTCACAAAAGATGCACCTCCAATTTTCAGTTATCTTTCCCCTTTATTGAAAAGTTGCTCCAGTATGGAATGGAATGTAGAAATGTATGGGAGGCAGTGGGGAAGTTTGACTCTTGAATGCCTTCTCTCCCATAAGAAATATATCTTTCTAAATGTGCAAAGCCATCACCCAGTACAACTGATTAATAGAGGAAACAGTATCAGACGCCACAGATAAAAAGGGGAAGTTCCTTGGAACAGGCATGAATGGAGAGAACAGGTCTTCTTTTTTTAACCTCGCAATGAAATTCTGCTTCTTACTGTTATATACTTGTTTATCTGGAACTATGAATTGCTGAAAATATTTTATTCTTTCCCCAAGTAATTCTGAACTCGCCCCTTTCCTAAGAGGTCTGTAGGGGGCGTGCATAAGTGCACCAATGTACCTACCCTCCCTGTCCTATTGTTTCTTTTATTTTTCTTATATGTATCCATGTATTCATAACTATGTTTTTACTTATACCTATTATCTTGTAAGCAATTGACAAACCAAATAAAATATAAATAAATAAATAAATAAATAAATAAATAAATAAATAAATAAATAAATAAATAAATAAATAAATAAATAAATAAATAAATAAGTAAATAAATAAATCATGACTTCACTCACTCTGGGGACACAAGAATAATGTTCAGTTTTAAACTTGCTTGTGTCTTGCTTCCAATAGTTTTAAACTTGTGATTTAACTGTTTGCTGAAGGGACCCTGGGAAGATTCATTTAGGAAAACCAGTGAAATGTTCTAGAGGTTCATACATTGCAACTTCATCTATGCATCTTGTTGGGCCCTGCTTGTGGCACAAAATTGTTTACTGTGTGCTAGGAAATAATATCATTGTGGGCAAGACCAGTTGACAAATGAGAAAAAGGAAACCTTTAAAAACAGTCAATAAAGTCCAACATTTGCTAATAAAATTATAATAGTGACCATTCAAAGTTACAATGGCACTGAAAAAATGGACTTATGACCATTTTTCACACTTACGACTGTTGCAGCATCCTCACAGTCATGACAGGCTAGGCGAGGAGATGCGTGCCTCGATGTGAGTGATATTGAGTTGGCCACACCCAGCCAATAACATGACCACCAAGCCATGTCCACCCAGTCACATGACCACCAAGCCACGGCTACCACCTAAGCCACACCCACAGAACCAGTTGTTAAAAATTTGAATCCCACCCCTGGTTGAAGGGCTTTTCTAGCAAAGCAGAGGTAATTATGATACCAGCCTTGATGGTGCAGCTAGGGCTGTAACTTAACATTGAAAACTATGATCCTGCAGCTGAAGCTGCTTCCAGTGATAGAGGAAAGACAAGCCAAACTACTTTGGCCAGCCTTGAACTAGCTAATTTAGAAAACGATGTTTCCTCTGCCATTAATTTTCTCTTTATCCTATAGGATTATTCGGCTCTATTTTTTTTTAACCCTAGGTATATTATCGCTTGTTCATCAAGAGAACTTCCTTGATGTGGCATGGCTATTTTCTTCTGAGCCACTTAATTATTACCCCATTAGTTTATTTTCAGAATGAGGTAGGCCACTTATAAAAATTCACTTTCTCTGGTTTTGGTAATAAATCAAAGTACACTAAGCTTGGAAGTGTTTGGAGACTATAGGTGATCTAGAAATGTATTTTAAAATATTTTTTATTGAACATTTAACCACAAAGAAAAGACTATTGAGTATTGTCAGACATACATGCAATCAAACAAAGAAATAAAACAAGTCATTGAGAGGACAATATGTTTAATGGTTAAGGCATTAGACTTGTACTGGGAAGACCAGGTAGTAATTCTCAGGCATGGAAACTTACTGGTTTTGGGCCAGTCATTATCATTCAGCTAAGACTAACACATATAGTTTTGGGGGGAAAGGAGAATAAATGCTGTTTATGCTGCCTTGAGCTCCTGGAGAAAGAAGCAAAAGTAATGGTTTCTTCAAATCAAGCTTGATTCCTGATGGCTTCATAGACTCTCTGTGTGAGGTGTGATAGGATTTTCTTAAAGGATGTCAACACTAAGAAAGTTCTTTCCTGTTGCCTTCTTCCATGATGTTTTCCAACTTCCCAATCTTATGACTTGTTAACTATAAGACTTCAGATTTCCCAGTGTTGTCAGTGGTCTCCTATTGAAGGACTAATTGATCTGAGCCTGTTTAATTTTTTCAGCCTCAGCTCAGAGCAGATAAAGATTCCCTGCTGCCTTCTGAGAAATGGAGAAAATGTAATCATATCACTGTAAGCCAGAATGCTTCAGAGGGACGTTGATAAAGATTCTCAGTCATCCAGGTAAACCTGTCTGAAAGTTGAATCATGACAACCGGACTTATTTTCTTGATAGAGTCGTTTTACTGGTCATCCAAGCAGGTTCCTTAGTCAGAGCAAGTTAGGCAGAGTCATTGGAATGTACCAACTCCTCCAGCATCAACCTCAGGGATCTCCTCCCTGAAGAAAGAGTTGGTACGTTCCAAAGGAGCTTGCTCTGGCTGCTGCTACTGCTTGGATGAGCGGTGAAATGTCTCAAACCAATAAGAAAACAAGTCCAGTTGCCATGACTCAACCTTCAGACTTCAAAGATATATATATATATATATAAAAATAAATAATAATAAATAATAAATAAATAAATAATAAATATATATATATATATTTAGGGCTGCTGTGATCTCTCTTTTATCAGATAAAAGAATAGCTCGGTTATTCTAATGTGAAATTATTTCCCCATGATGGCTGGTCCTGGTAGATCTTTCTTACACAGTCTTACACATCCAATTAGCCATGGAGTTCTTTTTGGTGTCTTGACTTTATGGCTGATGAGAGATACTTCTATAAATAAATAGATGATAGATAAATAGATGATGGAGAGAGAGAGAGATTTTATATTTCTCTATTACTGATAGGTTATAGAGAAATAACTGCAACTGGGATTGCAATATTATGATGGGTTTTGCTTAAAATCTCTTTTCAAATATGTTGATGGATTTTAATAAGTGATTGGTTTGGCAGCCACAAGCCGATTTTTTTTTAAATGTTGATAAAGATTCCTTTATTGCTTTTTTCTTTATTTCCCTTTTTCTCTGATGCAGAGAATATGATGCAGAAATAATCATCATTTTCTTTAGATGGTTTCTAGGTCAAATGTCTCTTCATATGGTATCAAATGTAATACTTTCCAGTTCGTGATCTGAAAGGAATGGAGAAAGGAAATTACACACTGGTGACCCAATTCATTCTTTTGGGTTTCTCAGACCACCCAGAAGATCTACAGGTCATTCTCTTTCTGATGTTTCTTGTGATCTACATTATGACCATGGTGGGAAATCTTGGGATCATCCTGTTAATCAAGTTTGAATCTCGTCTCCATACCCAAATGTATTTCTTCCTCAGCCATCTATCTTTGATTGACATTTGTTACTCTTCATCTATAACACCCAAATTGTTGATGGGTATTGCCTCTGTAGGTATAAGCATTTTTTTTTTTGCATGTGCAGTTCAGATGTACCTGTTCATCATATTTGTTGTTGCTGAATCATTTCTCTTGGCTGCAATAGCATATGACCGGTATGTGGCCATTTGCAATCCTTTATTATATACTGTGATTATGTCCAGAAATGTTTGCATCTTTCTAGTGCTTAGTTCTTATCTGTGGGGCACTATTTGTGCTCTAGTTCATAAAGTCTCTGCTTTTTGGCTACCGTTCTGTGGAAATATCATCAACCACTTCTTTTGTGATGTTGTGCCAGTTTTAACTCTGTCTTGTTCAGACACCCAGCTCAATAAGATGCTGCTTTTCATTTTTGCCACCTTTGTGGAAAATAGCACCATCATCATTATTCTCATGTCCTACATTTTAATTATTGTGTGTGTTTCAAGGATTCACTCCAGCAAGAGAAAATACAAGGCTTCCTCCACTTGTGCCTCTCACTTCACAGCAATCTCCATGTGACAATTCTCCTAATATACTGCCAGCCTAATGCAATCCGTGGAAGGGATTCAAACAGAATTACCTCTGTCTTCTACACAATGGTTATCCCTATGCTGAACCCTCTGATTTATAATCTGAGAAACAAGGAAGTAAAAGGAGCTTTTCAAAGGCTCATTTGCATTGATAGACAAAATGCATTTCTCAGAAGGAAACCTAAAGGAAATTCCGGCATTTCTATATTTGTGGTTGTGTAGCTTTGTAATGTATTTCTTGAAAACTACTGGTAGAGAAAGTATTACTTAAAGTATACCAGAATAAAAATCAGGATGTTTTCCCCCATGATGGTCTCATTTATTATAAAACTATGGATTCATAAGGCTCGTCGTGTCCCTAAGAAGGCTTGAGATGGCACACAAATTCTTCCTGAAAAGAAATAATTGATAAGGCAGGCAATGGAAATGTTTCCTACATACACTCTGACATCTATTTGTTAATAAGTATTGATGAGCTCTTTCTGGGTAACACTAGGAACCATTAATAATAAGTGGAGTTTCTCCTTGCTTATTCTGCTGCCTCCTCTTCTCTATCTTCATATGTCGCCTCTTTATTTCTAATTTACAAACAGGATGGATTTGGTAAGGGACCAATTTTAGCTGAGTGCCAAGGATCAGCATCTGCTTCTGACTTTCTTAGGGGCATCATCACCCTTAAGAAGATGTTCTGCTGATATCTTGGAGCTGCAGAGACCAGAAAAATGTCCTCTGTTTTAGAAAGCATTTGAATCTTTTGTTTTTAACTGGAGCAGAAGGGCATTATTTTAACTGTTGAGATAACCTGGGGCTCTTAACCAAAACTGTGCATGGATTTTTTTTGGCCAGTGTGTGCAACAACTCTTAGGAGTCACTTTTCCTTCCTTTATGATCATTTTAATTTGTTAAGGCTTGGAGTATGCTTAAAATATTAAAATAACACATTCCTAAATTTGAGAAATAGGAGGAGGCTATAAAATGTACATTTCTGCAATATAGGCCGATCCAGTAATCTGATATATCCATGCAATTTTCATGGCTAAAGAGAAGAGGGAGGAAGCATGTCAGAAAATAAGTGTATTTCTCAGCCATAAATGATCGTCCTGTTGGTTGATAGGAGTAACAAGTAGTATTTAGATGCTACAGTATCCATAATCTGCAGACTTCCCTACAGCCTGTACTGCTGAACCAAGCAGTCTTTGGTTAACATTTTCAGAACAAAAGGTGTTTTGAGATAATCTGAATGTTTTCCTGAAAGGGACCTTAAGGATAGATTAGTATCAGACAGCCATGGAAGAAGGTGAGGTCAAAATAGTCATAATTTGGCCGCAACCCTTTAATCAAAACTCTGTCCCTTCTCAGATGCATTGCTTGCAGAGATTTGAATGTTTGATTGTGGCTGCCATTTTGTTTTTGTTGTTTATATATCTCTCTCATGTGATTGTCTCTGAATACTATAGAATAAATACTATATCTGCAGTACTTGCCTCCAGAAGTTGTGAATGCCCCAAACACTGGAAGTTTTAAAGGAGAGATTAGATAACCATTTGTCTGAAGTGGTGTAGGGTTTCCTACTAAGCAGGGGATTGGACTAGAAGACCTCCAAGGTCCCTTCCAACTCTGTTATTCTATTCTATTCTATTCTATTCTATTCTATTCTATTCTATTCTATTCTATTCTATTCTATTCTATTCTACTCTACTCTACTCTACTCTACTCTACTCTACTCTATTCTATTGAGTCCAACTTTTTTTGAAAAAGTTTATAATGGTTGTTTTGATGTTATAATTATAATATTATATAGTGATATGGCTGCCTGATGTACTTACTCAGTATTATATTAATTGTAATAAGACATGAATACTATAATTATGCTTTCCCACTACCAGAATAGATGGAAGATTTGGTGAAGATTTGAAGAGTGACAACTTTATCAGTTGAACTTCCTTATTCTTCTGATTGCTAATGATGTAGCTTTGTTCTCTTTGCATCTTGTTGATTCAGGGGAGATTTTTCAGCCTGAGAATGACCAGGCTGATTGTGTACATCTGATATTGCCAACTTTCAATAAGTATGGATTGAGTATCAGGGAGTTTGACAACTTTTGCCTCAAACGAGAGATAATATTAGCCTCTGCAAGATCAGATCATGGATTTTAATGACATGTCTTTGTTTCTGGTGATCAGTGACTTGGGATGACAATCTTCATGGTAGACAGGATTTCTAAAGCTTTAGTATTCTCTTGACAATTCTCACATATTATTTTGCGTTTCTGAGATGTGTGCATGCATGTAAAACCCTTTACTTATGTAGTTCTATCTTATTCCCCACTTTGATGATCTTGTTAGGGCCAGTTCCCTCAGATACAACATATCAAAATAATCAATTATTTTGTCCTGATCTATTTTGGCAGAGGCATATTTAAAAAATTAGCTCTCTGGCTTCAGATATATTAAAGCCACTTACTCTCTGCTGATTGTAGAATACTGATCAAATAAATATTTTACTCAGATTAATAAATAAGTCTCTTAAAGAAGAATAGCTGAGCTAACAACACTCTTGGCAACCAATTTACAACCCAGAAATGATGTTGTTGCATGCATTGCCTCTGGATGTAAACAATAGGGAGACTTGTGAATGATTTTTAATCATCCTGGGTGTTAGTTGGGAATTAGGCATTATCCTGGGTATTAGATATCATTAGCATCCTGGGTATTAGTAGGGAGAATTATGAGCTACTTTTTTTTTTTTGAACAAATTTTATTAATTTTTTTAAAAAAACATACACAAGCAAACAAAACATAGGATGTAGTAACATAAAATATCTTTTTCTAAGAAACACATAGAATATCTTATTTAAAAACAAGATAATTCCAAATTATCACATTTCTATACAAACACAATTTAATATATATATATTTATCTTATCTGTTCAACTTCATATCCTTTCCCAACTTCTCTTTACTGCTCCCTTTCCTTCTGTTTAATTGTATTTCTTTTGCCTTAATTTATATATATTCATTATATATAGTTTCATTAATTCTCTTCCAACATCCTTTCAAACATAAACAAACATTACACAAAACATAAATACATTAAACTTCTTTTTGGAAAGCGGCTTACCCCGGGTTAGATCTTTTTGTACAGACATAAATCAAATTCGTGCTCACATAATATACTATTGCATATCTTATTTAACATTCTATATTTTCTATATATTTTCTCTCTCCTATTCATTCTTTTAATTCTATTTTATTTATTTCATCTCAATTTAAATAATTATACTTGCATCTTTTGTCCGTTCTCTTTCAATCATCTATTTTTCCTTTCTTTCTAATACAATATTTCTCCTGTAGCCACTGGTTGAAGTGTGACAACTTTTGATCTTTCCCCTAAATTTTACACTTAAAATAATACATACTTTCCATACTGATTCTGCTTCGTACATTCTAAGTACTACATTTCAAAATAATAAAACAAGCAAATAATATTAAATTTAGTAAGTAATAATAAAACCAAGAAAAAAGGAATATTGAGTTTATAATATAATAAGAGCAATATTTCATAGTAAATTAAACTCTATTATCAAATCTTAAACATTTTAATAGCTTC
Organism: Notechis scutatus; assembly: GCF_049901735.1. Lineage (NCBI taxonomy): Eukaryota > Metazoa > Chordata > Lepidosauria > Squamata > Elapidae > Notechis > Notechis scutatus. The sequence goes on from NC_142009.1 coordinate 228,292,282, forward strand.
CCTTTAATGCATTATTAATTCATGTAATATTTTAATTTTCTAGTTCAATTTCAAATACTAATATCTACCATACAATCTTATGTACTTTTGCAGAATCATTTTTATAAAATTATATCTTACCCCTTATCTCTGAAAAAAACCTGTTTTTAACATCTTGTTTATAGCTTTTATGACTTCTCTTTCCTTTTTCCCTTCCTTTCTTATCAATTCTAGCTTTTTGACCCCCCCCCCCATCTCTCAAGTTTCACTCTCTTTATCTTCCCTCTCTGTTGTATTTCTCTTTTCTGTTGCTTTCTGACATCATATCGATTTTTCATCTTATTTTTCTTTTTCTTGGTTGCTTTTTTAAGTCCTGAATTCACCATTTCTTTACCCCCCTTACGCTTTTCTTCCTCCATTAAAAGTATTTGTCCATTAAAGATGGCTTCTTCTTCTTGGTCCCAGTCTTCCTGTCGCTGTTGTATTTCTTGATAGGTAGAAATCGCCATTTCTAAAAAGTGGAAAATAGATCCAGAAGAGCCCATGCCTTCCTGTTCCTCTTCTTTCAATTTTTGAAATTCCATTTGTAAATCTTCAAAAGATAATGCCATTTTTTCCCTTTTTTTAAAACAACCCAAATATCTTTAATCTTTCAAAAAATAGTTCACAAAGATCCCAAAATCACAAAGCAAACCAAATCAAAGCAGACAGTTCCATTTAGCACTTTTTTCTCTATATATTTTCTCTTCCTAGGGTAGAATTCAAATACACAGTTCCAAAGTAATCTTCTAGAAGTCATACCTTTTATTTCTGATCTTATAAACTCAAAGCAGTCTCCTTCAGTACAATCTTAAAATAAATCTTTACCTCTTCCCTTCCACTTATAGCAAATAAAAAGAATTTTAAGTTTTTATTTCCAATGTCCAGAAATCCTTTATCCCCTTGGCTTTAAATTTCAAGTTTACCTTCTATGCCCAAGCAGGTTTTCCAGATTTCCAACTGCTGTTTCTGTGGGAAGGGAGAGTGAAAGAAAGTAACTTTCCCTTTCAGCTTTTTTTTTGCCGCTTTTACGATCTTCCTTGGGAGACAATGTATCCTTCAAACGATTTAGTTTCCAGGGTATTTAGAAGTTTCTTGTAGTCCCGGTTCAGCCAAAACTTTCACCTTCAGCTGCTTCCTCCTGCACAAATCTTACCCGGCTGCAGGCTTCTTTGTGGCGGCCATTGCTGACCGCCGCTCCACCGCCTTGGGAAAAAGGGGTTTTGCCGGCTGAGGAGGGGGGTTTGCGATACCCCCAAACCCAAATCCAGATCCCCTCTCTCTTCAGCTGCCTCTACGGGGCAGCCCTATCCTCCGGATCCATTTGGATCGGAGGAACCTCGGCAGCGAGTGTAGCAGGAATCATGGAGGATCGCGAATTCCTGCCGCTGCTGAAGCTTTGCAAAACCGGAAGCCTCAATTATGAGCTACTTTTAATCAACTTCTAAAAGTAAATACTCAGTAATGTTATAACCAAAGAATAATAGAGAAAAAGTGTCTGTGGTGGATAATTTTATAAAAGAGTTCTAAATAGAATCTTAAATGATCACTGAAAGGTACTTCATGACCTGAACAACAAAACATACCATTCTCCTCTGGTTATTATTTTTGTATTTTAATTACTGCTCAAGAGAATAAAAATACATTTTTTAAAAAAAACACCTTCCATACTCCATGACATTAAAAAAAAAGTCAATGAACATTAATATTTCAGGTCTGGCCAAGTCTTGATCATGTCTTCTTTTGATCTGTGGCTGATAATGTGGGATAGTGATGTTTCAGTTTGACCAGGGCAGTGAAGAGAAATCTAACCTACACCTTTATTTTGAAAAGACGTCATGTCTCATATGTATGCAGTATGTAACTATGTATGCATATATGTATGCATGTATGTACATATTTACTTACTTACTTACTTACTTACTTACTTACTTACTTAACAAATTGTATATTGTTGCAATCCACGACTCTCAGGAATCCTAGTACTTAATAAAATAAAATAAGTCAGATAAAACCAAAATACAACATACAGCATCATGCCCCAAAAGACCTCTGAAAAAACTTAGTCTTCAACTGTTAATTGTTCTTCCTTTTTCACTAAACTCTTCCGCTAGAACCCAAACATGTGGGTGGGGTTCAGTTTAGATATTGAGTACTGTAATTACATTTGAGGCAGCTTAATATACAAGACAAACTCAGTTCAGGTTTTGCCAGTGTCCATAATTTGGAGACAAAGATTGTCCACTATAAATTCCTACTCTTGAATGCTGAATTAATTGTGTTTTTTAATTGTGGCAGAATATCAGCAAATAGCCCGAGCCTGCAAAGATGAAGTGAGGAAAGCTAAGGCTCACAATGAACAAAGGCTTGTGACAAAAGTAAAAAAATAAGAAAAAAAGCTTCTTCCAACATGTTAAAAACAAGAAAAAAATCAAGGAAACAATTGGTCCATTGCTGAGAGAAAGTGGTAAGAAGGTGCCAAACAACAGGGAGAAAGCAGAACTACTTAATTCATTTTTTGCACCTTTCTTTATACAAAGGGGAAAAAACAGTCCAGCCTATTAAAAATAGCACCACAAAAAAACAGATTAGGGACACAAGTTAAAACAGGGAAGAAAATGGTAAGTGAGTAGCTGTCCCAAACGGGGAAACGGGTGTTTCCTTTCAGAAACAAGACAGCTTCCAGAAGGGAGGAAAGTTTACCTTAAATTTTTTTTAAATAAATGTGATATAATACACTCATGACAAGTGAGTAGCATAAATATGTTCTTCTAAATTTTGTTTGCAACTCATTTGGAAGTGGCTATTCTTTGAAATGTTTTTTTCATGGCATTTCTAACTTCTCTATTCCTGAAACTATATATGATGGGGTTCAGCATAGGAATGATCACAACATAAAAGACGGATACAATCTTGTCTTGCTCCAAGGAATAGCTGGAGCTAGGGCGCAGGTACATGAAGAGAAGAGTCCCATAGAAAGTGCAGACAACAATCAGGTGGGAAGAGCAGGTAGAGAATGCTTTGTAAATACTTTCAAGTGAACGCATTTGGAGGACTGTGATAATGATCCAGCAATAGGAGGTTACCACTAGGGATGTAGTTACAACCTCATTAAACCCTACAAAAGCAAAGAGTAGAATCTGAACGAATTGGATGTCAGAACAATAAAGATGAGTCAGAGGAGGTCCATCACAGAAGAAATGGTTGATGATGTTGGAATGACAGCAGGTTAATCTTAAACGAAATCCCACTTGTATGGATGAATTCAGAAGTCCACATATATAGCAGATCATCACTAGTAGAATGCAGACAGTTTGGGACATGGTGGTGGTATATTTCAGTGGGTTGCAGATGGCTACATATCGGTCATATGCCATCACAGCCACAAGATAGCATTCAGTAGTTGCAAAACAGCAATATAAGTATTGCTGTAAGAAACATCCAGTGTATGAGATGACTTTCCTCTGTACCAGGAAGTTTACCAGCATCTTTGGGGTGACAGCAGATGAGTAGCAAAGGTCTAAGAAGGATAAGTTGCTCAGAAGGAAATACATGGGGGTTTGAAGGTGAGAATCATTTTTCACAGCCACAATGATCCCAATATTCCCCACAATAGTGATAACATAAATCAGTAAAAATATCACAAAGAGCACATGTTGTAGCATTACATGATCTGTGAATCCTAGAAGAATAAACTCTTCCACCTCAGTGCAGTTGCCTCCAATCATCTCACTAGTTTAGTTGATTCTTCACTGAAAGAGAAAATCATGTAAAATTAGTTCCCAAAGTTGAAAGGAACTTTCTCAGGGGTCAAACATTAAATTCCAGGAAACTATGTCAGCTCCATTTTTGCATTCAATATATTTCAATTATACTGTATATCAATTAGGCTTTATCTTTAAACAGTTCGGCAAACTCATATTTTGCCTATAGGTTTTCTCAGTGGAGTTCAGTATTATGAATGTTTGTGTTAAGAAAATTAGATCACATTTTCTTGTTTTCTTTTCCCCTTTGAAAATTCATTTTCATTTTTCTAGGTTGGGAAGGAAAATGACAAGAGACCATAAGCAGCAACAATAACGGAGTCTTCTCTTTTGCTCCTACCCATTTGAAAAACAAACATTAGCGATCAACCTCTTCCTCAATTTCTTTTTCCCAATTTTTTTTTTAGGAGCAAGTTCATCTGTTGTGGCTACAATGAAAGAGTTTAGCATGAGGTTTATAACCAGATTATTCAATTCATAAAAAGCTGAATGGGGAGACAAACCTATAGAAAATGATAAGTTCAAATACTCCATTCTTCTGAAGTTCTGAGGAGAATATCAAAACAACTATGCACAAGAGAATGTCAAAAAAAAAGGACTATCTGTGCACAAAATAGTGGTTACCTAAGCAAATTGGGTGAAGACCCTTGACTCTAGTTCTGTTAAGGATATTTAGAAGAAACTCTAAAGAGTGTGAGATAAGCAGAGTGGAAAAGTGATTGAGGACATGGAAAACCAGCTTTGAAACTGCTACTCCCTGTATGAAGCTGACAGCCCTTTCCATGTTTTTCCAACGAAATCCAAGTTCTGCTGCAATGGCTGAGATTAATACTGCAGTGGACTTATTAGATGCAGAAAGAAACTGCATCTAATACAGATAAGACAGAACTTGTTCTTAGCCAGACAAAAAGGAGTTTAGGAAACAGAGATTCTATCTGTGTTAGGCAAAGTAATTCTTCTCTTGAAACTTCTTTTTCATTATTTGGAAGTCTGAGTTTGCATGGTCAGTTTTTGATGGTGCTCAGAAGATTCTTTGTTTCATTACGACTAGAATGTTTTTTCCTGGACCTGTCAGATTCAATAATAATATACAAATCCCACATGTCCTATAGAATATACTGCATGAAAGACTGCCCTTGAAATCAATTCTGAGACTTCAGGTTATACATATTGCAGATCAAATTACTAACTGGGGCTAGTTATAAGATGCATATACTGTGTTGTCAAATAATTACTGGTTTGTTTCTGATCTGGCATGATGAAAATCATGACACACACACACACACACACACACACACAAATCATATTCTACCTTACTGGTTTATCTGAGATTGAAGTTCTTTAAATGAGTGTGATTTTGGTTCTATTGCTGACAAAAGCCAATTTGATAAGAACATCAGCTGCAATATTTTAGAGGACACTGATATGAATGAGGGTGGGGGTGAGGAATCCTGAAGAAGCATTGCAAAGAAACCTTTTCTGAAATGTAATCACTGGCTCTTTTATAAATGATCTAGAGCTGTGATGGCGAATCTGTGGCACACATGCCAGAGGTAGCACACAAATCCCTCTCTATGGACAGTTGCCAGCTGCTCTTCTGGTTTCCAGCTGGTCTTTGTAGGTGCCAGAGTGCCAGAAAATGCCAAAAAATGGCCAAAAGCAGGCCATTTCTCAGGCCGTTTTCAGGCCAAAAATGCCCTGAAAGACAGCCTGAAAATGGCCCAAAACAGGCATGTGTGCGTCGGCCAGCTAGTCTTCGGGTTTCCGGTGCTCCAGCACATGCACATGCATACACGCATGTTCTGGTTTGGGCACTCGGTGCCGAAAAGGTTTGCCATCACTGATCTAGAGTCAAAAAATTGTAAAATATTTTTTGAAAAATAGTTCATCGATATATTCATCAAATGTATTGAATACATTTTATTTTACTAACACTATAATATTTTAGTAGAGTTTACCTTTGTTATTATATTCCTTAATTTGACTGATTGATGTCTTTGTCAAAATAGACACTGAATGCCACATTAGATGAAGAAATAAATGTGCACTTACCTTGGCATTCTACAAATACTTCAGGAGAAACAAAATATACTTCTTTGATTCTTTTCAGAATGACCTCAGTTGGCTTAGAATGAGGACTCCCACCTGAAGAAGGGGTTATGTCTACCAGGAAGCATGGTGTTTATTGGCTTTTTGTTTTTCAGCCACTGGGATTCATATTCCTGAAAGGCTGTGATACAAAGTTAACCTTCCTATTTACTCTCAGCATGAAAGAGGAGTAATTCCCCTGTCCCAGTGCTGCACTTTTGAGGAGGAATAGATTTCCTTTAGGAAAAGAATGATCTAAGAAATGTCTGGGGATTTTCTCTTCTCATACCAGCACCAAAGGGAACATTTTTCCACCATTGTCCTTCAGGCAGATGGCATTTCTCTCCACATTTTTAGCATTTTTCTGCATTTTAGGTACTGTAGAAAGTGACCAAAGCTGCTAACACAGTTACATCTTCTGGCACATCTAACATTATTGTTGTTGTTTTGTGCTACTGTTACTATTGTTGTCAATGCAGTTCATAATAAGATGGCCCTTAAGAAAGCATCTCTGGAAAATATTGGATGAAACAGTCATCTGGATTTAGTTCAGAGAATTCTGGAGAAGACTGGAGAATTTCTGAACTATCGTTCCTTTAGTTACCATTTAAACTTACATCGTTCAAAAAAGTGACATACAACTAGTTCTCATTTTTATGATTGTAGTAACATCTTCAAAGTTACTTGATCCAAATTTGGGCAGTTGGCAACAAGCTCTTATTTATGATAGTTGCAGCCAGAGGTGGTATTCAGGATGTTCTGACCAGTTCTAGAGAACCGGTAGCAGAAATTTTGAGTAGTTCGGAGAACGGGCAAATACAACCTCTGACTGGAGATTTTACAGTATCCTTCTTCCCCTGCCACGCCTACCAAGCCACACCCACAGAACTGGTAGTAAAAAAAAATGAATCCCAGCACGGATTGCAGCACTCTAGGGTAATATGATAATTTTATGATTAATCATAATATTAATAGGACCTTCTCAGCTGTCCTCTGACAAGCAAATTCAACGGGGGAATCTGGATTTGCTTAATGAACTTTCTGATTCACTTAAGACCTACAGTATTTATTTAATAACTCTGGCAATAAGGGTCATAAAATTGGGTATGATTAATAGCTGTCTTGCTTAACAAGAGAAATTCTGGTCTCAATTGTTGTCATATGTTGAGGACCACCTGCAGTAGTCTTGTTAGGTGCCAAGGAAAGACCCAAAGTGCGAGCAGAGTCTTCATATTTTCTTTTCAGCTGAGATTTTGTTTTTTCCTCTCAACTTAGATTTTATTCTTTCAAATCTTTATTCATCTATCATTCTTTATACATCTATGAATTACAAACTATATCTAGAGGGCAGCCTCAGTTGCATTTAAGTTCTGCTTCAATACTAGTCACAAGAGGTTCCTAAAAGGAGAGGAATTGATTTTTTTTTAAATTAAATTTATTGAAAAAAAATCAATGTTTTTGAAATGTTTGAAATTTTTAAATTTTAAATGAACTTCTAAAATTTTTAAAATTTTGACAATTGCAAGAAGAAAAATAGAGCCTAAAAACATAATCATGGGAAAAGAGTCTGACAGTGTTGTGATTTGCAAAATATGTTCCATGTATATATGCATGTCCATAGAAGAAGCGAAGGACACATGTACCAAATGTAAATGAATTACTTGAAGAAAAAATAAATAAAGATGCAAGTCTATCCATTCTGAGACTCAGTCAACAAAATAAGAAACTCCAAAATCTGGACAAGGGACACAATCAGGTATACCAATTGCAGAAAAAAGAATAGACCAGACTTGTTTAAGAAAAAAAGATGTGTAATGGTGATAGTAAATCCCACAAGTATTATTTCATTCACTGTGGTCCAGTTGTTGCCATCCATGTATTGGGAGCTCAGAATTCTGGGTTTTAAGAAGGAATTAGGGTAATGTGATTACTTTTTTAGGGCAAAGAGATTTAAACTGTAAACGGTATTCCATACTGGATATGACAAATGTACAACTAAACATAACATGCCATTAATGTGATTTTGTGTGTGTATGTGTGTATACACACACACACACATGTTTATAGTATTTATATATGTTTAAAAATAGTTAAAGTAAGATGGCAAACATATCTAATACTTTTGCCTCCCATTTTCCCCACCAGAATAACCCTGTGAGGTGTGTTGGGTTTTGAGAGGTCACTCAGCTGGCTTTTATGGTGAAGGGAGTCTACAACTCACAAACTTCTGGTACCCTGAACTAAAGTGGTTTATTACAAAATGCTATAGTTAGTTTGAAATCCTCCCCAGTAGTGTTTCTGATTGTCTGAACCAATAAAATGAAATACAATGAAAATATGCTTTGATATATTTCAGGGAACAGCATCTGGTTGGCCATATGTGAGCAGCAGAGCTAAACAGATTCAGATTTGGTTAGCACTTGGATAGGCTGTTATTCTTCTGAATCACAAAACAGACTTATTGTCCCCCGAAAACCCCATTTTTATTTGGTTAATGTGAATTCCTGGCATTCACACCCAGAAAAGTCCCAACAATAATCCTTCCCATGTTTAAGTGCAAGAACAGACCTTATCAATCCTTGGATAGTTGCCAGGACAAGAGCTTCCAGTTGCAATGCTGTAAAAGGAAATATTTGGCATGGAGTCTTTGTGAGGCTTGAAGTTAGATAAGCAAATCTTCACAATAATAAGCAAACTAATGGTCTCCTGCAAACATCCCTCCCCTTTTTCCTCCTGTTTATTCCCTATGGGAGGGGCCATTCAGCATCCACTTGGAGATCTAACCCTAAGTGGATTTTCCTTGAATGGGATTTCCCTATGTTTTTTCATGGAAAACCTAGACAAGACAGTGTGGAACAGTATGCTTTCTCCTAACTGTTATGTCTGGAAGGATGGGTCCAAGAACGGAGACGAGACTCAGAAAGTAACTACAGCTCTTTATTAGTGACTTCCGATCTGAGCGAAATATCCTAGCCGCAATAGCCCCTTTTATAGAGCTGGCTGCGGCTAAACGGCCAATGACAGTGATTTGAGCTTGCCGCGCTTGGTTTGCCCAATCACGGCAGCCCGTTTACTAGCCAATCAGATCAGTCTGGAGCGACCAATCACGACCCGCTGTTAGCGGACCAATCCGCTTTGCAGGCTTTCAAGCCTGCTAGTCCGGAACACCCCTCCCCTCTAGGTTCCGTCTAAGGGGTGGGGTTATGTAGTCTCGCAGGTAGGCGGGTCTTCACACTTGTCTACCTGACTTGCGCTGTTCGAAATGTCTTTGCTCGGTCTCGGGTTCCGACGGGCTGCTCGCCGGAATTGCCTGGAACGGTGAGCCGGTTCCGTAGCTGTGACTCCCTTCAGGTGACCTCGGGATGATTGACACGCCTCCTTCGTTGCTACCGCTTGGGCTCTCAGGGTTCGCTGAACCTGTTCGGTTGCTGCTACTAGGTGAGACGATCAATTGCCAAGGCTCTTCATCAGCTGGTGAGTATTGTAGGCTTTGATGTGGTGATCGTGGGGTTCGTTCTTCTATGCCAGATGTTGGTTCAATTTCAGAACCCCCGGTTTCCCTTCCCCCTCTGGTTTCGTGGTTGGGGTCACTGATGGGAGATGTGGTCAGCCTGGATCGCAGCTGGTCGATGTGGCGTTTCCACACTCTCCCATCTGGGGTTTCAAGCCGGTAGGAGCGGGGGCCTGTAATTTGAGTTATTTTGGCAGGGATCCACAATGGGTCTCCTGAAAAGTTCTTTGCAAATACAGGGTCTCCTACCTTAAAGGCGCGGTGTTTACTGCTGGAGCCCAGGGGTTTTTCCGGGGTGTATGCAGGGTGTAGGCGGTCTAGAGGCGATCTGAGTTTTCTGGCCATCAGAAGTTCAGCTGGGCTTTTGTTGGTCGTACTGTTTGGTGTAGTATGCTGGAGAAGGAGCATTCTGGTGACTTTATCGTGGATGTTGCCCTGTTCCATTTTTTGTAGTGTTCTTTTTGTGAACTGAACCATTCGTTCAGCTCTACCATTCGCCGCCGGGTGAGCCGGTGATGTCAATGCGTGTCGTATGCCACGGTCTGCTAAGTATTGTTCAAAGGCTAAGGCGGTAAATTGAGGGCCATTGTCGGATACCAGGACATCTGGTAACCCGTGCGTTGCAAAAAGTCTGTTCAATTTCTTGATGACTGCATCTGTGGTGGTAGTCTTCATTTTGTTAACCTCGAGCCAGTTAGAGTATGCGTCTACTGTTATTAGGAAAGTATGCCCTTTTGTAGGTCCCGCAAAATCGATATGGATGCGCGACCAGGGACCCCTGGGCGTTTCCCATTCGGCTGGTGAGGCTTTCGGTGGGGCCGAGCGTGTCTCTTGGCATTTGCTACAGGTGGCGACCCAGGTTTCAATTTGTTTGTCCATACCTGGCCACCAGGCGTAGTTCCTCGCCAGCGCTTTCATACATACGATGCCCGGGTGCCCATCGTGCAGTAATTGTAGAACTTTTTTTTGTAGTTTTGCTGGTATGACCACTCGGTCTCCCCACAATACGCACCCTTTTTGTGAGAAGAGTTCTGTTTGTCTGTTCTTGAAGGGTTTAAAGGTTTCGTTGGGTTCGATTTCTGGACATCCCCTCTCCACCCAGCCAAGAACTCGTGCCAAGCATGAGTCTTTTTTGGTTTCCAATGCGATGTCTTGAGCTGTTAGTGGAGGTGAGGGAAGTGTCTCAATTTGTAGTGTTGATAGTGTGGGAGCCGGGTCATCTTGGAGTTCTGGCAATGGAGAGCGGCTCAAAGTGTCTGCGTGGGGAATGGTTTTCCCCGGGCGATGCCTCAATTGGTAGTCGTAGGCGGCTAGGAACTCCGACCATCGTGTCATTCTAGGGGATAGAATATGTGGAGTAGGTTTGTCACCTGCCAAGATGCCGAGTAATGGTTTATGATCTGTGATGATGGAAAATGATCTCCCATACACATACTCGTGGAACCTTTTGATTACAGATACGATAGCGAGGGCTTCCTTGTCTAGGTGACTATAGTTCCTTTCTGTTTTTGACAAAGTTCTTGAAAAAAATGCAATAGGCGCCTCTGTACCGTTTGGTAGGACATGGCTCAGGATGGCTTCTACCCCGAAAGGTAAGGCGTCACAAGTCACAGTTAATGGAAGTGTTTCATTATATTGGATGAGCACTGCATCCGAAGTTAAAAGGTCCTTTACTTGTTGAAAGGCATGTTCCTCCCGTCATCCCCAAATCCAGGAAGCCTTTTTATCGAGGAGTCTATGAAGGGGTTCAGCGACAGTCGCCTTCTGGGGTAGGAAAATGTTATAAAAGTTAATGAGTCCCAGGAAGGCTTGAAGGTCTGTTTTGTTTTGTGGTCTCGGGGCATTTTTGATGGCAGCCAATTTCTTTTCTGTAGGGTGAATTCCTTGTTTGTCAAGGAGGTAACCAAGAAATTCAACCCTTTCAGTGCATAACTGGCACTTTTCCTTCTTTACCTTGAGGCCAGCGTCTTGGAACTTTTGTAGGACTGTTCTCAGTCATTTTTCTAACTGACTCCTTGTTGGGGCGGCTATTAACACGTCGTCGAAGTAGGGCACGACCCCTTTAATGCCCTGCAACAACCTTTCCATCAGACTTTGGAAGATGCCTGGTGCTACGCTTACTCCAAACTGGAGTCTGTTACATTTGAACGCGCCTCTGTGCGTAACTATGGTTTGGGCTTCGGCGGTTTCAGCATCTACTGGCAACTGTTGATAAGCTTGGGCCAGGTCAAGCTTTGCAAATATTCTGCCACCCCCAAGTGAGTGAAGGAGATGCTGGACCACGGGTACCGGATAGGCGCTCTGCTGTAACGCATGGTTTAGGGTGGCCTTGTAATCCCCACAGATTCTCAAAGATCCGTCAGGTTTTATGGGAGTTACAATTGGGGTCTCCCATCGGGCGTGATCAATGGGTTCTAACACGCCTTGTGCAATTAGTTTGTCCAGTTGCTCGTCAATTTTTGGTTTGAGAGCAAAAGGGACTCGGCATGGTTTTAGGCGAATGGGCGCGATATCAGGGCGGAGATTAAAAGAGATAGGGGACCCCTTGTACTTGCCTAGATTTTCACTGAAGACTTCTTGGAAGTCCCGGACGAGGGCCGCTTCCCAGTCTTCGTCTACAGTCTGATTGATGCCTGCCATTTCGATTCCTAATGGCGCGAACCACTGTAGACCCAGTAGGCTGGGTCGGTCTCTGTCAACGATGGTAAGAGGTAGTATTGCGGTGTGGTCCTTGAAGGAGACCTGGAAATGACTGGAACCAGCGACCGGAATCCGGTTGCCCTAGTAGTCCTTTAATATAAGCCTCTGAGTGCTGAGGTCTTGGCGGCGGATGTTGGGAATCAGCTGCTTCAGGGTTTTCCAGGAGACCATGGAAAGGGAAGACCCGGAGTCCACTTCCATGATGCACGGTCGATTTTCAATGGTGACCTCTACACGGATTTTTCTGTTGTCTAAGGATGAAGCGTGGCCGATGGTGATAGTCTGATGTGCTTCTTCCCATCTGGGTGCGCCAGTAAACTTCCGGGTTCTGTTGTACTGGCTCCACTGGTTGTTTGGGCGGTCCCAATTTGTGGTGGGGGTGCCATCTGTTTGTCGGAGACTGTTTTCTTTCCATTTGGGACTGGATCCTCTTTTGTTTCGGCATACTTTAGCAATATGCCCTCTTTTCTCACAAAAACGACAGATGGCATCTAGGAATCTGCATTCGGATCGTGGGTGGTTTCCACCACATCCGGCGCATTGGAAATTTGATTTACGACCCCTCTGGTCTCGTTGTTCGCGCTCTGACCGGAGTCTGTGGACTTCTTCCTCTTCATTATCTGATGAAGATTCGATGTCTTCATGATGGGTGGCTGACGTGTATTTCTCTGATGGCGTTGCCGTATCGTTGGTGGGTTGGCGGCTGGCCCCATTTGTCCAGCGCATCCGTGCTGCTGATTTACGGGTGGCTTCAGCTGCAGTGGTGTCGGCTATGGAATCTGCGAGGGAGATGTCTCCTTTGGCCATGATTTTGCTTTGGACCGTTGGGTCTCTTAGGCCAAGGACAACTCGATCCCTCATGGCTTCTTCTAGATTTGCAAAGCCATACAAACCGCCTAAATTCCTTAGGTCAGCTACAAAATCCCCGATGCTCTCACCTTCGCATTGATCCCTTTGGTAAAATTCGTGTCTGCGGATGAGAGTCGGTACTGCCGGGGCGTAATGGTTGCGAAGGATGGGAGCAAGGGTATCCCAGTCCATTGATTTGACTTCAGCCAGTTTTGCAAGCGCTTTGGCCATTTTAAAAACGGCGGGTCCGCAATGCGTCAGGAAAACTGCTCGTTTTTTGCTGGGAGTGGCATCCTTCAGATTGTTGGACTCTAAGAACATTTGAAACCTGTCCATGTATGAGTCCCAGTCTTCGCTGGCTGGATCGAACGGGGCGGGTGGTATAGCACTGCTGGCCATTCTGCCGACGTCTGCGTGCTGTCAGCCACGTGCTCTGTTGATCTTCGTTGAGTGCTCAGTCAGCTCTGCTGTCTCCGGATCCCATCCTCGTCGCCAGTGTTATGCCTGGAAGGATGGGTCCAAGAATGGAGACAAGACTCAGAAAGTAACTACAGCTCTTTATTAGTGACTGCCGATCTGAGCGAAATATCCTAGCCGCAGCAGCCCCTTTTATAGAGCTGGCTGAGGCTAAATGGCCAATGACAGTGATTTGAGCTTGCCGCGCTTGGTTTGCCCAATCGTGGCAGCCTGTTTACTAGCCAATTGGATCAGTCTGGAGTGACCAATCACGACCCGCTGTTAGCGGACCAATCCGCTTTGCAGGCTTTCAAGCCTGCTAGTCCGGAACACTAACAATACCGATGCACTCCGAATCCATTGGAGAGGTCAATTTTCCTCTCCAAATTAATGGAGACCTAACCTTAATGGTATGTGGATTTTTTTGCGAATGGGATTTTCCCATATATACATGGGATTTACATGGGATTTCCGCATGTAAATGTAGATAATGGAGGTTCAAAAAGTATGCATCCTCCTAACCATAACAAGGGACTCCAAATCCAATGGCGATGTCCATTTTGCTCTCCGACTTTATGGAGATCTAACCAGGGGTGGGATATTACCGGTTCGGACCAGTTCAATAGAACCGGTTGTTATAATTCTCGGTAGTTGGGAGAACCGCTAAATTGGGCCTCTGGCTGGCCCCACCCCTCTCTGCCCACTTCTCCGCTCCCTGCCCCATCAGTCCCTATCACACATGCACAACATCATGTGCATGCATGACATGCCTGCAGCCTGCTTTTGCCCGCCTGCCAGGCCAGCCATTGCTGCCTGCCTTTCACTGCAGCCCTGCCTCATCTGATGATCTCCCTGGGTGAGTGCAAGCCCTGGTCACCTTTCCCCTCCACCACCACTTGCCTTATGTTTTGCCCCTTCCCCCCTCCCACCACTTGCATTTTGCCACCGCTGTCGGTCACCTTTCCCCTACCACCACCACTTGCCTTCCACCAGGGAACACTGGAGAGGCTCTGCTCTCCATTCACTCCATTGGATTTGGAATCCCTGTGTATGGTTAGGAGGGTGCATACTTTACAACTCTGCCTCATCTACATTTCCTGGAAAAATGCATATGGAAAATCCTATTCGCTGAGAATTCATTTAGAATTAGGGTTAGGTCTCCATGAATTAACAGAGCAAAATGGAAATTGCATTGGATTCAGAGAAACTGGGAATGGTTAGGTGGGTGCATACTTTTCAAGCCTGCGTTATCTACATTTCTTGGAAAAATACATGGAAAAATCCCATTAATGGAAAATCCACTTAGGGTTAAGGTTAGGTCTCCATGAATTTTGAGAGCAAAATGGACATCTCTAAGTGGATTTTTTGCAAATGGGATTTTAATATGTATTTTGCCAGGCAATATAGATGAGGTAGGCTCAAAATGTTTCCACCTTCCTAACCATACACAGGGACTCAAAATCCAATGGCAACGTCCATTTTACTCTCCAACTTCATGGAGAACTAACCCTAACCCTAAGTGAATTTTCCGTGAATGGAATTTTCCCATGTATTTTGCAAGGAAAATGTAGATGAGGCAGAGTTGAAAAGTATGAACCCTTCTAACCATATACAGGGACTCCAAATTGAATGGCAATGTCCATTTTCCTCCCCGACATCATGGGGACCTAACCCTAACCATATGTGGGTTTTTTGGCAAATGGGATTTTCCCATGTATTTTGCCAGGAAATGTAGATAATGCAGACTTGTAAAGTATGCACCTTCCTAACCATACCCAGTAGGGTGCAAACTGTTCCATCCTGTCTTATCTATGTTTTCCATCAAAATGCATGGGAAAATCCCATTTGGGGAAAATCCACTTAGGGTTAGGGTTAGGTCTTGATGAAGTCAGACAGCAAAATGGACATCTCTAAGTGGATTTTTTGCAAATGGGATTTTCCCATGTATTTTTTTCAGGAATTATAGATGAGGCAGGCTGAAAATGTTTCACCCTCCTAACCATACAAAGCAACTCCGAATCCAATGTCAATGTCCATTTTGCTCTCCAACTTCATGGATAACTAACCCTAACCCTAAGTGGATTTTCCCCAAATGGGATTTTCCCATGTATTTTGCCAGGAAATGTCCATGAGGCAGGCTCAAAACGTTTCCACCCTCCTAACCATACACAGGGACTTGAAATCCAATGGCGATGTCCATTTTGCTCTCCAAATTCATGGAGAACTAACCCTAATCCTAAGTGGATTTTCCACAAATGGGATTTTCCAATATATTTTGCCAGGAAATGTAGATAACGCAGGCTTGGAAAGTATGCACCCTCTTAAGCATATCCAGTAGAGTGCATACTGTTCTACCCTGTCTTATCTACATTTTCCTTCAAAATACATGGGAAAATCCTATTCATGGAAAAACTACTTAGAGTTAGTTCTCCGTGAAGTCGGAGAGCAAAATGGACATCACCATTGGATTCAATGGCCATTGGTATGATTAGGAGGGTGCATACTGTTCCACCCTGTCTTATCTAGGTTTTCCATGAAAATACGTGGAAAAATCCCATTCACAGAAAATCCACTTAGGGTTAATATAACATAAAAAGGTATTAGTTTTCCTGCATTTTTTCTTAGAAGAGGCACTAGGAGTCCTTGTAGAAAGAACATGACTCAGTAGGTTCACAAAAACATGAACAGAGATGTTCATCATATAGAGCACCAGAGAATTTACCTGCATAACAGCAGAGGGTAACACATTCAAATGAAAGAATGTGTATAAAAAATAGCCACCTTACTTTGAGGAAAATTCATTTTAAAGCCAAGAAGGTGGGATAAAAATGTTATTGAACTTCTGACTGCACAGCAATGAGTGGTTCTGTTAAGATCATTCTCAGTGATACCCTGTAGACATTTTTTTAAATTAGTGAACTTTCAGAAATAACAAAATGTTTCTTTCATAGTAAAATAAAAATACTTTCCAGTAATTTAAACAAATTGAACTTATGAAAATGAAAATAAGGGAAAAATAAAATCCATATAGTATCAATGTAAGATTAACTCAATCCCTTAACTAATCATTAAATCTAGACCATAAGAACTCATTGCTCCATCCTTTCATTTCTAGTATATAAAGGCATTTCAAAACCTGATAGCAAACATATATCTTGAATCCATTCTTTAACTTCAGGAAAATACATTTCTTTCATCTGTGTAAAATTATTATCTTTGCTGAACCCAAAGCTTAGTAAAACCAAAAGTCTTCATAAAATGTCAAATCCTGTTTTTAGATATAGAATTCAACATCACATCTATAGAACTGTGTTAACATAATTTGTAATTTAAAACCAAAAGGGAATTATGACTGGATAGAATCAAATCATATGAGTAAAAATGAAACAACCTGCCATTGCCCCTCAATTTTCTTACAGTGCCAACACACACACAAAAAAATCAGATATTCAAACTTTTTAAAATCATTATTTGATGCTCCAGTAAACATAAAACAATTGCAATTAATTAACTTCATTCTTAAATTGTAATAAATATTTCTATTTCTGAAAAGCTGGATCCATTGATTTTCTAAAACTTGGAATGCTTAATAATTATTTGAAGATGTCAGAAGCTTTTTCAAAGTTTCTGGTATGTGGAAGTTCAGCCAGCGTTAACAAATGCTTCTTAATAAAAGATGTCACAAAAAAAGAAGAATCTGTTTTGCTTGTTGACATTCAAGAAATTAATAATAATAATAATAATAATAATAATAATAATAATAATAATAATAATAATAATAATAACTTTCAAAAGCACAATCTATTTGAAAAATATATGATTCACAAACTATTCCTATTTGTGTTTAAGAAGCAATGGATTTTGTTTTGAAAAATGGAAATTTAGCCTGTTAACATGTATGTATTGTAGTGTCCTGTCTTGTCTGTTTTTTAATATAAACAAAATTCATTTAAAAAATACCATTCCTTTTAATATTTTCTTCATGCAAGTTATAACTTCTTTGTTTTTCAAGCTGTATATTATTGGGTTGAGCATTGGGATTATCACTGTATAGAAGACTGACACTACTTTATCGGTGTTCATGGAATAACTAGTTGTAGGACGCAAGTACATGAAGAGAAGAGTTCCATAGAAAAGGGTGACAACCATCAAGTGAGATGTGCAAGTAGAGAAAGCTTTGTATTTGCCCTCTACGGAGTCCATTCTGAGGATAGTAAAGAGGATGCAGCAATAGGATACAAACACCAATGATGTGGTAGTGACTTCATTAAACCCAACAATTGTAAATAGCAAAAGTTCATTGAGTGAAATATCAGAACAGTAAAGATAACTCAGAGGAGGTCCATCACAGAAGAAATGGTCAATGACATTGGTTTTGCAACATGTTACTCGTAAACTGAATCCTGTCTGGATTGTAGAGTTCAGGAATCCAGCCAAATATGACAAGGTGACCAAAGTGATACAGATCTTTCGAGACATGATGTATGTATACATGAATGGGTTACAGATAGCCAAGTATCGGTCATAAGCCATCACAGCCAAAAGGTAACATTCTGTGGTTGCCAAACCAGCATAAAAGTAAAGTTGCAAGATGCACCCAGTATATGAAATGATTTTTTGGTGTGATAGGAAGTTTATAAGCATTTTGGGGGTGACAACTGAAGAATAACAGAGATCTAAGAAAGACAAATTGCTGAGAAAGAAATACATGGGGGTTTGAAGGTGAGAATTGATTTTCACAACCCAAATAATAACAGTATTTCCTACAACAGTGATAATATAGATGAGCAAAAAGATCACAAAGAGAATGTTTTTCAGGACAAGACAATCCGTGAATCCCAAAAGAATGAAGTTTTCCATCAGAGTACAATTTTCTCCAGCCATCTATTTGATGTATATTATGAAATACGGAGTCTAAAAAAGAAAAATGATGTTATGGTATTCACCTGAAGAAATATGTTATTATGTGTGAGAGGGAAACAGAAAGGAGACTTATCTGTCTGAGAATTCCTTAGAATGTCTCTATATGAGATTGGACAAATGAACCTCTGCAGTGGTTGGATTCAATTTTTTTTACTACCGGTTCTGTGGGCGTGGCTTGGTGGGCGTGGCAGGGGAAGGATACTGTCAAATCTCCAGTCAGAGTGGTATTTGCCGATTCTCAGAACTACTCAAAATTTCCGCTACCAGTTCTCTAGAACTGGTCAGAACCTGCTGAATACCCCCTCTGAACCTCTGTGCTTATTTTCCTTATTTGTAAAAGAGGAACCTTATAGTAACTGTGGAACCATGGCATGGAATAATACTTTAAATTAGTCTTCTGCAACCCAATGTTTTCTCAATTTGTTCGACTGCAGCTCAAATCATCCTAGCCAGCATGGCATTTCTCATCCTGTCTGCAGATTATGACAATTCTATTCCAGTAAATCTGGAATTCATGAATATGAGAAAGATTGTTTTCAATATTGCAAGGCATTTTTCTGTGGGTAATAAAATTATGTCCTGTCATGTCTTGGGAATCATTTGCCTCTGATTTTCAACAACAACAACAACATTATAGACTATTACTTGGTTTTATTAATGGTTGGGTAGATAGCTATTACAAATAAGAAACAGATTTGGATAAAGAGGACAGAATGTTGAAGCACAAACATCTTTGCACATATTGTCTGTGTAATCTATTTTTTATAGGAAACCAGATCAGATTTACCTTTGTTGACTTTTATCCAAAACTAGCCCTATTTATTGTTTATAATGACTGTTCTACTCAGCATCTGATTCAGAGCAGCACACATTTATAGCAATTATTAAAAGCAACACAATCCAAAACAATAGCATATAAACACCCAATCTTGCAAATATCTAATCTTTTGCAAATCTTCCAAAAGAAAAGGGGGGAAAAAAGAAAAGAAAAGAGGTTATTAGCATGTTTTATTCAATTGAAACCCATATAAAGCAACATTCTATAAGCTCCAGGATTCTAACTACATAGCAATAAATTATTATTACATTATAAATATTGAATAATGTAATGTTCTTTCTCTTATTAGACAGTATGTGGAAATGGCCTTACAAAGCAAAGTTTGTTTGTGTCATAAAAAGCAGTTAGTAGTTAGATTACTAATTTATAAATATTGGATTCTATAGCCTGGGATAAGAATTTCACTTTTTAAATAGTTTTCTTCCTACAGTGTCAAAGCAATCTGGTTTTGTCTTGAGCATTATAAAATTAAGATCTCCAACAGAATGCAAATAGTTGAAATCATAGCAGCAATTCAAATCATTAAATCATCAATTCTACAGAAAATGGAATATAATTGCTGACTTGTTTAAAGTATTGACTTTCATTGTTTAAAATGTTTAGTAATAAGTACAAAATTACTGTATTCAAGATTTAATTCATATAATATAACATTCATTTTTGTTTTTGAGATCCCCCTACAATCTTGCAGCTTTGCTAAAAAAAAGACACCCAGTATTACTGAACAGATGGATTGGTTGGTATGAATCCAGGGATTAGATGGTAATTAGACTTCATTTTTACTTTTGAAAGAAACATAATTGATATTAAAGTCTGATTATTCTGACATCTGTACCATAAGCTTAGTTGAAAACCAGGCTTACTAAATGTAGTGCTTAAGAAATAATAATTTAGAAGCAAGAACATTTGGTGCAACTTCAAATCTGTCAGTCAATATCTATACATACTACTCTACAATCAGACACAAAAAGTTGTTTTTGATTAAAGGTGATGTACACATTTTAACAATATTGGTCATTCAAAACATTAAATAAAAGGACTCAATATTCTAGTCTACCTCAAAAAAACAACAACAAGAAATTGAATCCCTCCTGATGTATTTTGAACTATAACTTGCTGAATGTTTTGCCTATATTAGAGGAGGCTTAAACAGTTACCAAAATTCTGAACTATATTTGATTCAGCTCATTACAGTTCCTACCTTTCATTTCTGTAAATAATACAGACTTCAATAAGAAAGAGAAAACATGCTCAGTTCTCTTATTAAATCAGAAGAGACATGACTACAGCAATTAAAAAAAACAGATGTTAAATGGCTATCTTGAAATGTGGCTATTATAATTCCTACCCCACAATTCCATTCCCTGATTTCTGTAAGCCAACAGGCACAACAGTAAATCCATACTCACTTTGTTTAGGTGTAAAAAATATAGGTTGTATGGTTTTGCAGGCTGGAGATAGACATCTTCTCTTAGTCATCTTAAAATGAGGGATTCCCAAATGATGATTATATCAGGAGAATTTTGGGTTTGTTTGCTTTTAAACCTTTGGGAATGGTACTCCTAATTGACTTCTGACTCTGTTAACTCAAATCTATAATGTTCTTTCTGATTTTGATGATCAGCAAGCTGACAAGCAGAAATTTGTAGTTAAAATAAAAATAAAATAGAATGACCATGTTGGCTTTTTGATGGACAATATCAGTCAATATGTCAGACTGCTGATCATAGTGCCATTTTGTGGCACTAAACTTCCCACAAAAGAGTTAAAGCAATTATGAAAGAATTTCAACAAGTATTGCACATCAAATGGAAGCTTTATTTATAACAAATTACATTGAACTTTTTTTTAGCCTCTTCTGCCTTCTCCAAAATTAAACAAGAAGTAACTCTGTCCTGGATGGGAAATACAGGGTTTTGTGGTAATGGCATGATGTATCATCAAGTTCTTACTTTTGATTATGTAAGAACTAGTCATCACAGAGATGCTCTCTGTAAGGAGACAAATGATTTCTTTGCCACTAAAGCAAAAATAACAAATAACAACAATATACTGTAACTAAATTTCATTGTGCTTATCAATATTTATTGAAGTATTTTTAAAATATTCATTTACTTAGTATTAGCAATAGCAATAGCACTTAGACTTATATACTGATTCACAGTGCTTTACAGCCCTCTCTAAGCAGTTTACAGAGTCAGCATATTGCCCCCAACAATTTGGGTCCTTATTTTACCCACCTCAGAGGGATGGAAGGCTAAGTAAACCTTGAGCCTGGTGAGATTTAAACCGCCAAATTGCAGGCAGCCGGAAAGTAGCAAAAGTAGCCTGCAGTACTGTACTCTAAGCACTGCACCACCATGGCTCATCATCATTATTTCATACTTAAATATCCCCTATCCAACTCCTATTGATCAGAATTTCAATGGAAGGTACTGTATATCACCATATTCAATGGTTCCACTTCTCAGAAACCCTGAATATCCCGTGTACCCGACCAATTACAAAACATAGCATATAACCAACCCCGTGCTTATTTCACACTGCATTAATCTGTTTAATAATGAATTATAATTATAATGGTATAATGATGGGGTGGGATTTGGATTGGCTACTGTGACATCACATCCCTGGCCAGTACAAGACACCAGTTCAAGAAAGAATTAAATAGTTTTATACAAAGATAGGAGAAAAATGTTTCAATCCAATGTTAAGTCCCTCCAAACTCTAGAACCTCTAGCCAAAGCTTAGAACATTTCCTGGTTGATTTTAAACCTAGCAATAAACCTTAATTTCATGAAATAAACACAGATAGTCTTTCCTTTATCCTAAATGCAAAGCCAGTTCATAAACAGAGAGTGAACACATTTAATTAAGCCAAGATTGTAAATCTGGGATAATATGGTTTTTTTTTTCATTGTACAATATTTTTCACAGTTCTTCATATAATAACAGATTCTACATTTTTGATATGCTATTCAAAATGACATTTATCTTTTAAAACTTGATATTCTTCACAAAACCAGATTAACGAATGGAGGGATATTAAATTAAACAGGGTGAAAGTAAGGCAAGTCAATATCTTATGCATAAGGATGCCCTTCATGATTTTACATTTCCAAGATAAGAAAAATGACAGCCAACCTTTCTGAACGTTCTTTGAGGTATCCAATGTACTTGGAAAAAAAAAATCTTAATCTCATTTTAAACTCAAAGGAAATGGGCTTGGAAGGTTCTAGGAAATATTTAAGATCTTCAGTGATTGCTTTGTTAATGTGGAGTATTCCTAACCTTTTTTCTCAAATTCTTGCAAACAACCACTATAATATTCATCTTGGTAATATTTTTTTGTTTTTTTAATATAAAATTACATGAGTCAGAAGCCATTTCGATACTCATAATAATTCGGGAGATTTAGATGCTGTTAATGCATTTTGAAGACAGCCAGTTCAGTGTAAAGGCGAAAGAAAGCAGGAGACCATGAGCTCTATCATGCCTTAGGCACAAAACCAGCTGGTAACCTTGGGCCAGTCCTTCTCTCTCAGCTCTAGGATGGCAAACCACATCCAAAAATGCTGCCCAAAAAATTGCACAGACTTGTCCAGGCAGTCCTTAGGAGTCAAGACCAAGTCAAAGGCACAGTTACACAAAAGAAGTAACATGTTGCATTTGTTTATGTGTTTGTTACTGGAGGTTGAAGTATGCTGCTTCTGCATGTGAGTGTTTTTGAGAGTTGAGCCTAAACAACGAGTACTGAAATATTTTTAACTATAATATACAGAGTTATTTTTTAAAATTTATCTGCCTACAGCAGTGATCCCCAACCTTTTTTACGCCGCAGCCTGGTATCCCCAACCTTTTTTATGGCGCGGCCCGGTACCGACATCAGCTGGGCGCCGCCATCTTGTTTTGATGAAAAAGTGCTTCCGGTGAGCTTTCTACCCGGAAAAGCTCACTTTTTCATCAAAACAAGATGGCGGCGCCCAGCAAGCCAGCGGCCCGGTAGGACTTGTTCCACGGACCGGTACCGGTCCGCGGACCGGTGGTTGGGGACCCCTGGCCTACAGGACTTATCGATTGTTATAATTAACTGACACTGAGGAATGTGCAATTCCCCAAGTCCATTGTGAGTTAAAACAAATGCATAACAGTAAAAAAACAAAATGAAAACCAAAAATATGCAATATAAAGAATCATATGTACCAGGAATCAAGCATGCCAAAGACACCATGAAAAACTTGCAAACCCAGAGACATGATTATAATAGCTGTGCCCCTGAGGCTTTTTCAATAGTCCAGTAATTTACAGGCAATATAATATAGAGATAGGCAAAGATTGGCACATTGCTAGCTACATTTTATGAGAAGAAGAGTCCAAGAGCATGTGCTCTATGCCTATGTGCTTGGTAAGAAAGGCAGAAGGAAGTATCTACCCAGAGTTCATGTTAAGCAAATACAGGCATTATAATGTACAGAGGTATGAAGGGTAAATCCTTAATTCATTCATACCAATAGAAGATAATATTTGCAGCTCAGGGTTGAACTGTGGGGTTCTTGGTGTTCTCTGACCTTGGTTGTTTTCTTACAAACACTTCATTACCCGACTAGGTAACATCATCAGCGCTCTGAAGCATAGACATAGTTCTTAAAGGATCCATCAGATAATTTTTTAACTCACAATGATGTAAATAAATAGATTTATTTTTTTTAATGCTGCCCATTGATATTACTACTGCAGCCACGTCAGGAGCGCTGAAGATCTTCTGGGTTGAAGGGATCAGCTGGTGACATTACTGCTGCCAGGGAGAAGCCCAGTTGGGAGCTCCTTTCGTGTCCCCATTAAGCTGCCCACTGAAGTGGTACACATCTATCTACTCATGGTGGCCCACTTTCGAATTGCTAGGCTGGCAGGAGCTGGACCAAATGATGGGAGCTCACATGTCACATGGCAGCAATGGGTCTCAAACACAAGCCTGCCAATCATCTGCCCAGCATCTTAACCATGTGAGCCACTGTGCCCATTGATCAAGTGACTTTAAACAACGTATGTAGGACCAAAACAGGATACAGAATAAAGGTAAAGGTAAAGGTTCCCCTGCACATACGTGCTAGTTGTTTCTGACTCTAGGGAGCAGTGCTCATCTCCATTTCAAAACAGAAGGGCCAGCGCTGTCCAAAGATGTCTCTGTCGTTGTGTGGCTGGCATGATTAAACCTTTGGCACATGACTAAACACTGAAGGTGCACAGAATGCTGTTACCTTCCCACCAAAGTGGTCTCTATTTTTCTACTTGCATTTTTACATGCTTTCGAACTGCTGGGTTGGCAAAAGCTGGGACAAGTAACGGGAGCTCACTCCGTTATGCAGCGCTAGAAATTCAAACCACTGAACTGCTGACCTTTATGATTGACAAGCACAGCACCTTAGTCACTGAGCCATTGTGTGCTTACAGAATAAGAATAAGAAATCCATAGAAATAATTCTGCCACAAACATTTAACTGCAAAAATACACTTAAATAGAATTCCATTATATTTTAGTCTTTTGCCAAGTACATGTAAAGCAGAATATTGAGAATATATTGCAGCATTTTAAAGAACATATATTAATTACAGGAAAGAATATTCCATTTCAATATTTGGAAAAAGTTGCTTATACTCTTCACCACCACCCCCGCCAAAAAATCAGGAAATCTTTTTTTAAAATCTACTAATTCAGACTGAGACTTTTTAAAAAAAAGACCTCTTAAAGCATCCTTCACCTCCTTATTTCTCAGACTGTAAATCAAAGGGTTCAGCAGGGGGATAACAATTGTGTAGAAAACAGCCAGAATTTTGTCACTCACGTCCTGGATGGGGGTTCCATTGCTTGATTTTGGTCGGAAATGTAAAATAAGGATTGCCCCGTGGAAGATAGCAACTGCAATTAGGTGTGAAGTGCAAGTGGAGAAGGCTTTCAGCCTGCCTGAAACTGAACTGATCCTCACAATGTTGGCCAGAATACATATATATGAAAGAAAAACACTCAGCAAGGTAGTTGCTTCTACAAGTCCAGCCACATAAAAAATGAGAAGTTCATTTAGGTGAGTGTCAGTACAGGAGAGCAATAAAAGGGCTGTGATGTCACAATATACATGATTGATCTCAGACCGACAGAAGGACAATCTGAAAGTGAAAATGGTATGCAGAAGGGAATGCAAAAATCCCAGGAGATAGGAACCTGCCATCAGAAGAAGGCAGACTCTGGGAGACATGAGGACTGGGTACAGCAAGGGTTTGCAGATAGCCACGTATCGGTCATAGGCCATTGCCGCAAGGAGAAAGCACTCTGCACTCGCCAAGCCTATGACAAAGTACATCTGCATGGCACATCCAATAAAGGAAATGGATTTTTCATCTTCCAGGAAATTCGCCAAAGACTTACAGGCAACCACAGAGGAGAATAATGAATCTATAAAGGACAGATTGCTGAGGAAGAAGTACATTGGAGTGTGCAGTTGGGGGCTGATCCTTATTAAAGCAATCATTCCTATGTTGCCCACCAATGTAGCCATGTAAAAGATCAGGAACACCAAAAAAAGGATGATCTTCAGGGCAGGCTTGTTGATGAAGCTTACAAAGACAAAATCCTTGACTTTTGTGGTGCTGTTTTCTTCTGTCATTTTCCTTCCACACCTGCAAGGTTTGCAAAAAATATGGCAGACAAAGAAAAAGCAATATTTTTTTAAATAATTTATATGAGTGATTTAGGGAATTCATGGATTCTAAATGTAGGGATGAGCATGGGCTTGAGTTATATAGAAGTGCAAGGAAATTGGCATACTCTTTGGGGATAGTGAAAGTAAAAAGTAAAAACTTGCAAAAGCCATCAGGTTTGTAAAGATTGGAGTAGCTGGAGAGGGTATGAAAGCTTTGGTGGAAGAAGCATCCATGTTTAAGCTAAATGTATGTTTGGAAGGAGATTTTCAAAAATATTGTCAGTGGAAAAAAAATTGGCCATAGTGGGAAATGGTAATAATTCACTGTTACTTTTTATATACCAGTAATTATTCAGCTGTATGAATATCACTGTGCTTTTTAAACAGGAAGGAAGGTAGGAATTTAGCCATTCCAATTATTTGTCTTTGAATTCCAGTTCAAAACCTTCTCCATATTTTTTTTACAATTCAAGCTACATGATCAAGCTATTTATCATACACCTGTTTTGATAGACATTTAAATGTTGCTTTGACAGCTGTCAAATATTTGTACATAAATATTGTCTTTGTAAAGTAATATTCTCTTTTCACTTTTTAAAATTTATAGAGATGAGACTTTCTACAATGCAAAGGACTAAAGGAAATAATAATCTGATAAACAATATTTTGGTGTTCCAGATAATTGAATACACGATCATTTTACTGAGAGTAGAGAGCTCTCCTGAGGATCCCGGTCTGATCTGGGCGACTGAGTAGATAAAAAGGAAGCCCCTGCACAGTTCATATGAAATCCAAGTTTAGCTTAGCTCTTAGCTTCTGGCAGATCTTTTTTATAGGCAGAATTCCTACTCTGCCATTTTGAATTCACTATAGAGAATCCTGCTTGTTGGATGACTGAACCACTGGGAAGCATAATCTCTTCTCCATTCAAAGCTCGTTCTCAACTTCAGAACAAAGGCTTTTCTTAGATAGAAATATCCTAATCCTCATCCAATAGGGAGTCAGTATCTCTGTATAAAACGTGTATAAAATCAATGAACACAGGGATGAACAGACTGCCAAATACTTCAGAGCTCAAAATAGTTCCAGAATTCAAGACAAGCCCATACATTTTTTTATATACCAAATAGAAATGTAAGGGCTAGTGAGACTTATTTTGGTTTGGAGTGGTGGCCTGGTGTGTGTGTGTGTGTGTGTGTGTGTGGAGTGAACACAACTACATGACTGTTATATCATTTAAAAACATCAGTACTTACCCAAAACAGAAAATGAAGTGACAGCAAATCTGATGAAATAGACACTGAGTGAAATTGTATGATGCAACAGAATTTCAAGGAGACAGCCATATCATTTCTCAGAGCAAAAACATTCTTACCCTGAAGCTCACTATCAGATACATGAACTGGAGTCATCAAATGTCTGGTTTATATGTAAATCCAAGCAGAATTGTCTTTCCCCATAGCACCAACCTCATCTCTCCAGTCTCTGGGTGTTTGAAGGATCCTAGTATCCCTCCCAGTCTCCAGAGAGGCTGTGATACTCTTCAGACTTGAGTGTGTTTTAGACTGCAGCTATTCCTGGATTTGAATAAAAGATTAATTCCATAGGAAGACAATAATGGAGCATACATATAGATGACATCTATACTTCCATGATGTGCACAACATCCAGCCTAGGGTCACATTCAGCTCTGGAAGAAACTCTCCCCAAAATGCGACAAGGCTTTAGAAAATCAGTGAAGACAAAGCCTTCAGGTTCAGTTGAATGGCATTTCTCTGTCAATGTTTGACTTGTCTTGTTCAGGTTGCCCTTTTTATGTATTGGCTTATTTTTTAATGATGCATAGGGTCTTTTTTTATTGTTCAGTTTTGTTCTATGAAACTGAAATAGATTGAGTGACATGGCTTTATAAATACTTGACTGAAATAAAAAGATGGTTTGACTTTGGTTTTATTTTTAACTGTTTCTTGTTGATATTCATGCAGCTCAGAGGTGGTATTCAGCAGGTTGTGACCAGTTCTGGAGAACCGGTAGCAGAAATTTTGAGTAGTTCAGAGAACCGGCAAATACCACCCCTGACTGGCCCTGCCCCCATCTATTCTCTGCCTCTTGAGTCCCAGCTGATCGGCTGGGTCTTCTTTTGTTGCCTTGCCCAGGAGAACGGAGCTGGAAAGCAGGTTAGTGGGGTGGGGAGTGAATGGGGATTTCGCAGTAACCTTCCCCTGCCACGCCCACCAAGTCACACCACACCCACCAAGTCATGCCGCGCTCACCAAACCACACCCACAGAACCAGTAGTAAAAAAAAAATGAATCCCACCACTGATGCAATTTGTGTATTTTAAAGAATTGCAGGTGATTCCATCACAACTTGCTCACTTTTCAGGGCAGGATTATGATACAATCTATGGAGAGTTCTACATACACCTGGAGGAATGCCTAACAGACCATGGGAAAACAGAGGAAACAGCAAGGCAGTTAAGTGGGGCAACAGGGCTGCTACAGAACAGATACTTAAATCCATGGGGGAAGCAAGAGAAAGAGATCAGAGTAATTCCATTTAACCCAAGTATGAATTGTGGTGGAGAATTTCTCTACTAGGTTTTAAAGACTCAGTTGCATTATCCTTGAGCAATGATCTCCCCAGGAATACAAATGGTTCAAACTCACAATCTTACCAGTTTCACAGAACAGCACAACAGTTGTTTCTGCTATCTCAGATATTTTTTTGTCTTACCTTTCTTTTGCTTATTTTCTCATCCATTGTGAAAAGCAGGAGATGGCAGTGCTTTGGGTATATACCATTTTTATATCAGAATTCTAAAAGCCCAAATCTAAAAAACCATGACTAATTTGATATATGGCATATCTCTGTTTCTAAATTTTGTTTATTTATTGATAATAACTTTATTAGAATTCTAAAGAAGAAAGAAAAATACTAACAAAAATAATATTAAAAGTAGAAAATAAGAAAATAAAGAAGAGGGGGAAAGGACAAGGCAAAAGGGCAGGGAAAAAAGGATAAAGAAGTAATTTCCGATTTTCTTTATAGCAGTTATAAGTATAAATGTATCTTAACCTCTTGCTTTATGGCTTCAGCTTTTCTTTTTCTAATATAATCTTCTATTTTTTTCTAATCATAAAAACCATATGCAATATTATAAGTTCTTTTTTTTTGTTTCATGCAAAAAAATCCAAAAGGGGTTAGCATAAACCTAGTTAGCATATTTCCTTTAATCACAGTTTTTAATTTAGCCATGCCAGCTAGTTCCATCATCTTCACCATATATTTCTCCATTGTGGGTAATGCCAAATCTTTCCACTGTTGTGCATCCTTTCTTTCTTTCTTTCTTTCTTTCTTTCTTTCTTTCTTTCTTTCTTTCTTTCTTTCTTTCTTTCTTTCTTTCTTTCTTTCTTTCTTTCTCTCTCTCTCTCTCTCTCTCTCTCTCTCTCTCTCTCTCTCTCTCTCTCTCTCTCTCTCTCTCTCTCTCTCTCCTTCTCAATGCTATGCATCTCACTGATACAGCTGCTCTGGGTGGCTTATGATAGAATAAAAGTAAAAAAGAACTAGAAAACTTTCAATAAAATAGTCTCACTGCAGTTATCATATATGAAAACAAAATTCCATAGCTTTTCCCCACTTTTTATCATAGTCCAAAAGAACCACTTCTGGCTTCAATTGTATATTAATCTGTAAAATCTACTAAATAAATTTATGTAATTGAATCCATTTTAAGCATTCAATAAGTATAGTGGACACTCCCTCTTGTTCCACTGGTTAATTGTCTTCACTGTTAGGAAGTTTTTCCTTAATTCCAGGTTGTCCTGCCTTCTGGTGCTATGGAGAATAATTTAACCCCTTCTTTTTTGTGGCAGCCTCTCCAATACTAGAATAGTGCTATCATGTCACTCCTAATTCTTCTTTTGTTTAGACTAGCCAAACCCAAAACCTGCAACCGTTCTTCATATGGTTTAGATTCCAGGCCTTTGATCATTTTAGTTGCTCTTCTCTGAACTTTTTCCAAAGTTTCAACACCCTTTTTGTAGTATGGTGACCAAATTGATTGCAGTATTCCAGGTGTGGTCTTACTAGGGTTTTGTAAAGTGGCACTAACATGTGATGACCCAGAGTATACCAGAAATATAACAAAACCCAAAACATAACTAAAAGTCCTTTAATGCCTTCAGCTTGGGTTCACTGTTTAATTGTTCATAGTGGAGGAGTAAACTATTTTCAAAATAACATTTCAAAGGCAAGAAACACAGTTCACATTCAAAGAGCTGATAACGAAGCAAAAACCAAAAAGAAACCGCACTGAATAAAGTTCCTTGACAGACCAGGATAGATAATTGCCAACTTCAGGAAGATAACCAGGTACAGTCTATTGGAAGAATGCCAACCAAGATAAACCTTCTTTAGGAATAAAACACTAATTTGTCTCCAGCATCTGTTAGCACGCAGGTCCAACCTTTTATGCAGATCTCACACCTGCAACCCACGAAGAGGATCATGGCCCTCTCCTCCCAAGTAGACCACGTTTTACCCTGATCCTCTCCTCCCTGCGTACCCTAGGATGGATAAGGGATGGGCCTGGGTCCTCCTCTGACTGCTCAGCTAGCCTCTGCCCTTCCCCAACCTCCTCCACCACCTCTGGAGCTACAATTCCACTCCCTGTTGGCTGTTCCTCCTCTTCCTCAGAGTCAGTCTCCACCAGGGGCATGAAATAATACTTCATGTGATCCTGATTCTACGCCTCTGTTTATACAACCCAGGATTGTATTAGATTTTTTGCCTGCTGCTGCACATTGCTGGCTCATATTCAAATGATCATCCACTAGGACTCCAGGTACCTCTCATGTTGGCCTGGCCAGTGACCTCTGCTGCTCTGCTCCATTTTCTCTAGCCTTCACTGCATTTTGCAACCTGGCTCCAATCATCTCACCAAGTTGCCTCTGTCCTGGTATTTGTTACTTGCCTTTTCTCATGCCTGCAGCCTTCATTTTTCTTGCTCTCCAACACACACATACAATTGTTTCTCTTGATACACATACACCCAGCAGTAGGTATTATCCCTTTGTAGCTGAAATGCTGGTGTGGTCCAGCTAATCCAACTACTGGAAAACTCAAAAGGGAAAACATCTAAAAGGAGAGAAACAAGAATCTTGCATTGACCTCTGGAAGAGTTTTCTTCAAAATAAAAACAAAAACTAGGTGCAAATCTTTCACAAGCTACAGAAGCTCATTATGTGACTTCAGAGCACACAGGGTCTTTCAGCCCAACCTATCTAACAGAAAGGTATTGAGAACATTTATGTCTATGTTTGGGAAGAAATTAATTACAACACAATGCCCCCCGGTCCAAAAAAGAAAAAAAATAAGGAAAAAGAGCCAGTTTGAGGTTGTGGTTATGTTGCTAGCTTAGAAATCTGAGTGCCGGTCCTGCTTTAGGCCTGAAAGCCTGCTGGGTGACTTTTGGAAACTCATTGTCTCTTGTAAATGTCTATGGAGATTCTCAGCCATCCAGGGCACGGTTGTCCCAAAGGTGCTTTTTCAAGAGGCAACTGGACTTTCTGAAGAAAAAAAAAACATTTTGGGGACTCTCGTAAGGTACTTGTGGGCAAAAGAGGAGGAATGTATATTCACCACCTTGAGTTACTTATGAAGTAATAAAATTAGAATAAAAATCTGATAGATAAATAAAGCTGCTTTAAAAAAATGTATTTATTTTGTCCATGCTCTTCTCCAAGAACATCTTAAGGCATCCTTCACCTCCTTGTTTCTCAGACTGTAAATCAAAGGGTTCAGCAGGGGGATGACAATTGTGTAGAAAACAGCCAGAATTTTGTCACTCATGTCCTGGATGGGGGATCCATTGCTTGATTTTGGTCGGAAATGTAAAATAAGGATTGCCCCGTGGAAGATAGTAACTGCAATTAGGTGTGAAGTGCAAGTGGAGAAGGCTTTCAGCCTGCCTGAAACTGAACTGATCCTCACAATGTTGGCCAGAATACATATATATGAAAGAAAAACACTCAGCAAGGTAGTTGCTTCTACAAGTCCAGCCACATAAAAAATGAGAAGTTCATTTAGGTGAGTGTCAGTACAGGAGAGCAATAAAAGGGCTGTGATGTCACAATATACATGATTGATCTCAGACCGACAGAAGGACAATCTGAAAGTGAAAATGGTATGTAGAAGGGAATGCAAAAATCCCAGGAGATAGGAACCTGCCATCAGAAGAAGGCAGACTCTGGGAGACATGAGGACTGGGTACAGCAAGGGTTTGCAGATAGCCACGTATCGGTCATAGGCCATTGCCGCAAGGAGAAAGCACTCTGCACTTGCCAAGCCTATGACAAAGTACATCTGCATGGCACATCCAATAAAGGAAATGGATTTTTCATCTTCCAGGAAATTCGCCAAAGACTTACAGGCAACTACAGAGGAGAATAATGAATCTATAAAGGACAGATTGCTGAGGAAGAAGTACATTGGAGTGTGCAGTTGGGGGCTGATCCTTATTAAAGCAATCATTCCTATGTTGCCCACCAATGTAGCCATGTAAAAGATCAGGAACACCAAAAAAAGGATGATCTTCAGGGCAGGCTTGTTGATGAAGCTTACAAAGACAAAATCCTTGACTTTTGTGGTGCTGTTTTCTTCTGTCATTTTCCTTCCAGACCTGCAAGGTTAAAAAAAATATGGCAGATAAAAAAAGCAATATTTTTTGAATAATTAATATAAGTGGTTCAGAGAATTTGTGGATTCTAAATGTAGGAATGACCATGGGTTTGAGTTATGTAGAAATGCAAGGAAGTTTATGAAGAATGCAGTGTGAATTTTATTCAAAGTGTAACTTGCATTCTTCTTGAGAGTCTAGTTAGGAAACTACATAGAGAAATTCACAGCAAATTGAGATCTCTTTTTGAGCTCGCTAAAAATATCCTTCCAATCAGAAACTTAAAACTTTTCTGTCTCACTTTCATGCTGCACGATATACTGGGGTATATTTTCTACCTTTCCCCCAGTCACATTGGCATGCTGGTTGTGGGTAGTGAGCAATAGTGAAAACATGCCAAAGGCATCAGGTTTGCAAAAACTGGAGTAGATGTTGAATTCATTTAGGCTTAGGTAGAAAAAGTATACACCCTTAAGCTAAATATGTGTCTGTGTGCATATTAAAAAAAAAAAACAAATTGCCATAGTGGGAAACTGAGATAATTTAATTACTTTTACTTTTCACATTCCATTAATTATTTAGCGGTATGAATATCACTGTTTTTTAAACAAAATGCAAGAAGGAAGGAAGGAAGGAAGGAAGGAAGGAAGGAAGGAAGGAAGGAAGGAAGGAAGGGAGAAATTTAGTCCGTGCAATTATTTGTCTCTGAACCTTTTTCATGTATTTTATAATTCAATCTACATAATCAAGCTATTCATTTTATTTAATAAACACCTGTTTTAATAGGCATTTAAATGCCACTGTAGGGGCTATTAAATATTCATACATAAATATTACTTTTGTAAAGTAATCTTCTCTTTTCTCTCCCCTTCCTAAAATTAATAGAGATGAGACTTTCTACAATGCAAGGGACTAAATGAAATATTGATTTAATCTGAGAAACAGTGTGATCATATACCAGATAATTAAATACCTGATCATTTTAATGAGAGTGGAGACTTCTGGGATTCCAGTCTGATCTAGGCCACTGTATGCTTTTTATAGAGTAAATTAAAAGGAAGCCCCTGCACAGTTCATAAGAAATCCAAGTTCAGTTTAGCTCTTAGCTTCTGGCAGGATCTTTTTTATAGGCAGAATTCCTACTCTGCCATTTTGAATTCACTATAGAGAATCCTGCTTGTTGGATGACTGAGCCTCTGGGAAGCATCATCTCTTCTCCTTTCAAAGCTCTTTCTCAGCTTCAGAACAAAGGCTTTTCTTAGATAGAAATACCCTAAGCCTCAGCCAATAGGGAGTCAGTATCTCTATACAGAATATGTATAAAATCGATGGACACAGGGATGAGCAGACTGCCAAGAACCTCAAAGGATGAAATCAGTTCCAGAATTCAAGGAAGGTCCATAGAAGAGCAAAGGCCAATGAGAGAGACAGCTGTCATATCATTACATCATTTCCCAAAGCAAAAAACATCCTTACCCTGAAGCTCCCTATTAAATATGGTGTCATAATATGTCTGGTTTATATGCATATCCAAGCAGAGTTGTCTTTCCCCTACAGTGCAAACCTCATTTCTCCAGTCTCTGGGTGCTTGGAGAACATCTTAGCATCTTTCAAAGTCTCTAGAGAGGCTGTGATACTCTTCAGTCTCCAATGGGTCTTAGACTACAGCTATTCCTGGGTTGGTTAAGTAATCAGTTCCGTGTGAGGAAAGAAAAATTGTGTGTGTGTGTGTGTGTGTGTGTGTGTGTGTGTGTGTGTACAGACAAGAACCCCTGTGATCTTTTAATGATTTGGGTTTGTTTTTTTTGAATTTTTTATTCTTTTTGTGTAACACTCAGAATGAGCGGAGTGGCCTTATAAATTCTTGAAACAAAGAAAATTTAAAAATGAAGTTTGTTTGGTTTTACTTTTAACTGCTGCTTCTTGATGTCCATGCAGTTCAGGCCTGGTAAGAAGGTCAGTGTAGACGATTCTATCAAAACTTGTTCAACCTTCTGGGCCGATTGTGGTACAATCTATGGAGAATTCTATATACATCTGGCAGAATGCTGAACAGACCATAGGAACATAGGGAGAAAACAAGACAGTTAAGTGGACAATGGAAAAATGGGAAAAGAAAGAGAATAGAGGGAATAAAGTGGGACAAAGGGGAAAAATAAATAAAAAGAAACAAAAAACAATTTACTTCTGTTATATTAAGAAAAAAGTTTAATAATATATTTTATGTGTATTAAATATTTTTAATATATATTATATGTGCTTTATATATAATACTAAATATGATAATATGATCACTACATTTAATAATATATATTAAATACATATATTAAACATTTATACATGTTGTGTTTTATATATATATATATATATAAAACCCAGCTTCCTAACTAATGATAGCCGTCCATTTACCCGAAGCCAAGCTGCACTAAAGGCCTCCAATAAAGTAACACAATGCTGCCAACCAATCAGGATACAAAAAGAGCCAAAAAACAGACAGAAGATATTAGAGACACCAATCAAGCAGAACACAGCAAACTCCGAGACCAATAAACACAGACCAAGACTCCCAACCAATCAGGATGAAGAAAAAACCATTCTGGCACAGCAATAGGCTGCCCCAAATTTAAATCTGAAACCACTGTAAAAGTTTGACTCACAGACGGACACAATACAGAAGCCTGATGATGGCAGATGAGATTCTGCTGAAACGTTGCTACAACTTTAAAAGCACCACTACTATGACGTGGGAAAATACCCGAACAAAGCTGAAGGCCATATATATATATATGTTTTCTTAAGTTTTCGCGGGTACTTACATGTATGGCATTCAGCTTCGTTCGGGTATTTTCCCACGTCATTGTAGTTGTGCTTTTAAAGTTGTAGCAACGTTTCGGCAGAATCTCATCTGCCATCATCAGGCTTCTGTATAGTGTTCATCTGTGAGTCAGACTTTTACAGTTGTTTCAGTTTTAAATTTGGGGCTAGCCTACTGCTGTGCCAGAATGGTTTTTTCTTCATCCTGATTGGTTGGGAGTCTTGGTCTATGTTTATTGGTCTTGGAGTTTGCTGGGTTCTGCTTGATTGGTGTTTCTAATATCTTCTGTCTGTTTTGTGGCTTTTTTTGTCTTGATTGGCTGGCAACATTGTGTTCCTGTATTGGAGGCCTTTAGTGCAGCTTGGCTCTGAGTAAATGGACGGCTATCATTTGTTAGGAAGCTAGGTTTCATCTGGGTGCCTGGTTGGGGTGTGTTTGAGCTGGAGGTATCAGGGGGGATCTGTTTGTGCCCAGGTGTTTGCCTGGCTTGTGGTGTGGATATTTTTTTTGTTTGAGAGTGCAGGCTTCCAAATAATTGACAGTCTGGTGGAATCATCTCTTCTATTCATGCTTTCAGGTCTTTTTTCAATCTCTATGGCTTCTCTGATAATTCTGTGGCTGGGGTTTTCTATAGTGGCTAGGGTTTTGGTGCCATTGAAGTTGATGCTGTTACCTGTGGCTTTCATGTGTTGGACTAGTGAGGAAGTGTGTTCCAGCTTTTTTACTGCATTTTTGTGTTCATCCAGGCGGGTACTTATTCTTCTATTGGTCTGTCCAATGTATGTGGCCAGGCATGATGCACAGGGGACTTCATATATGCCTTGGTTTTCCAGGTCAATTTTATCTTTGGGGTTTCTAAGGATGGCTGCTATTTTTTCTGTCTGTTTTGAAGGCAGTCTTGATGTGACGCCTGTGTAGTATAGAACAGCTGTCCTGTCCTACATAAGAGGTACTACAGACAAAATCAGTAAGATACTACACAGGCATCACATCAAGACTGCCTTCAAAACAGACAGAAAAATAGCAGACCTGAAAGCATGAATAGAAGAGATGACTCCACCAGACTGTCAATTATTTGGAAGCCTGCACTCTCAAACAAAAAAAAATATCCACACCACAAGCCAGGCAAACACCTGGACACAAACAGACTCCCCCTGATACCTCCAGCTCAAACACACCCCAACCAGGCACCCAGATGAAACCTAGCTTCCTAATAAATGATAGCCATCCGTTTACTCGAAGCCAAGCCGCACTAAAAGCCTCCAATACAGGAAGCACAATGTTGCCAGCCAATCAAGACAAAAAAACCTACAAAACAGACAGAAGATATTAGAAACACCAATCAAGCAGAACCCAGCAAACTCCAAGACCAATAAACACAGACCAAGACTTCCAACCAATCAGGATGAAGAAAAAACCATTCTGGCACAGCGTAGGCTAGCCCCAAATTTAAAACAGAAACGGCTGTGAAAGTCTGACTCACAGACTAACACTATACAGAAGCCTGATGATGGCAGATGAGATTCTGCCGAAACATTGCTACAACTTTAAAAGCACAACTATAATGACTAACAAAGCTGAATACCATACATATAAGTACCCACAAAAACTTAAGAAAACACACACACATGTATATATATATACCTACCTACCTACCTACCTCCATACATACATACATACATACATATAATAAGACACACACACACACACACACACATACACATAGGTCATGACTTATGACCATTTTTCACACTTATAATCAGTGGAGCATCTGGTCATGTGATCAAAATTCAGACTCACTGACTCACATTTACGATGGTTGCAGTGTACTAAGGTCATGTAATCAGGTTTTACAAACTTCTGACAAGCAAAGTCAATGAGAAAGCCAGAGTCACTTAACAACCGTATTACTAACTTAACAACTGCAGTGATTCACTTAGCAACTATGAGAAGAAATGTCATAAAATGAGGCAAAAATCACTTAAGAAATGTCTCACTTAGCAACATAAATTTTGGGCTCAGTTGTGGTTGTAAGCCAAGAACTACCTGTATATATAATGGGAAATAAGCCTGCTACAGAAAGATTCTTAAGTCCACTGGGGAAGCAACAGAAAGAGACTCTGAGTAACTAAATTTAATTTACCCCAGTTATGAGATGAGTTGGAGAATTGCTCTGCTAGATTGCCAAGAATCCATTGCACTACCTTACAGCAATGATGACCTTCCCTGGAATTCAAATGGTTCACACTTCCTGCCTTTTCCAGCTTTACAGGGCATCACAATAGCTACTTCACATACACCCACCAGAGTGTGTTCTTCCTTTATAGCTGGAATGCTGGTGTGGTCCAGCTAATCCAGCTACTGGAAAATCCATAGGGAAACCAAGTAAAAGGAGAGGAAGGAGAGCCTTGTACTGACACCTAGAAGACTCCCCTACCCATAAGACACGGATACAAATTTGCCATGAGCCCTGGGAACTCATTGTTTGATTTTAGGACAGTCTGGATTTTTCAGCCTAACTTACCTTACAGAAAATTATTGAGAAAAATACTTTCCTGACAGCATGGAACTACTTGAATACACAGTTCTACTCTTCTAAGTCAGCATTAGAGAAATTCTCCAACAAGCACCCAGGGAAGTAAATAGGGTTGTCCTATGAACAGCTGCTGGACAATTTCTAAGCTGTAAGATCAGATCAATTCAATGGGTGTGTATTTATGTATCTTTTCTTTGTTTGATTCTGGATCCATGTGATAAGGAGAAATGGGCTAGGTTGTGAAAGTTAACTCAATGTGACCACTTCATAGACCTAGGAAGACACCACATCTATCTAGAGCTTAAGGAAACAAGAAGAGGTTGTGTTCAGTTCCTTAAGTATAGTAATCTAATGGGGCTATACTGCAAATTCAAGTCAATAGAGGACACCCTGGCATGTCTCTTCAATCAGAAATTTTGGCTTTGATAGCTGAACCTAGTATTATGGTTATGCAAACCCAAAGAGTTTCAATTTGGGCCATAGGGAGAAAATAATCAAGAAAGAAACTAGATCAGATTTTCTGCTTATTGGTTGGATGGTAAATGAGAAACAAGCCCTCATTTACATGCTCATAGTTTACCCAGCCCCATCATGACAAAACAACCAAGTACTGACACCAGAGAACACCAACAAGGATATCTCTATCACTTCATTTGGAATTAGGTGGGTAAAAACCCAGGATGAAAATATATTTTGATTTCCCCCTTTCTAAAATTTATTCCTAGGAAATATACAAGGAGCACATGTGTCACATGGAATGGAAATGCATGGAGAATGTTAGAGGATCCATCAACTGATTTCACAGCTCAGGGTGAAGATGTGCATAGATTGATTTATTCATTTGACTTTTAAGGCTTCCTGCTCATCATATGATGGTGGACAACTAATATAGGACTAAAACTATAAAAACAACAAATTCATAAAAATCATTTTTATTTTGTATCAGACAATCAGACAATTAAATCTGAAACACTCATAAGCATTGTGGCACATTTATTAGTATGCAATATTGCAGGTTGACTTTGCCCACTGTCACAAATTTGATCCTGACCGGCTCAAGGTTGACTCAGCCTTCCATCCTTCTAAAGTTGGTTAAATGAGGATCCAAATTGTTGGTGACAATATGCTGACTCTGTAAGCTGCTCAGGAAGTGCTACTGTATAAAGCACTGTGAAGTGGTATATAAGTCTAAGTGCTATTGCTAAACATGATGCCATGATTTCTTGGCCTTGTGCCTAGAGAGAAAAGACGTCTTCACACTTTGTCATCAAGTACACAAAAAGAAGAATAGTTGAGAATGCAATAAAGCATATTAAATCTTTTATAGCAAAGAACATTCTGCTTTTATATTTCAGAGAAATTATTTACAGATTTGTTACAATACCATGGGCCCTCTAAATTAGGAAAGCTGTTGCTTTTTTAAAACAAAAAATATCTAATTATTTTGACCCAGACTCTTCTCCAAGAACTTCTGAAGGCATCCTTGACCTCTTTGTTTCTCAGGCTATAAATCAAAGGGTTCAGTAAGGGGATAACGATTGTGTAGAAAACAGCAAGAATTTTGTCACTCATATCTTGATAGGGTGATCTGTTGCTAGATTTTGGTTGGAAGTGTAAAATAAGGATTGCCCCATGGAAGATGGTGACCACGGTGAGGTGTGAAGTGCAAGTGGAGAAAGCTTTCAGCCTGCCTGCGGCAGAGTGAATCCCTATGACAATGTTTGTGAGAATGTATATATAAGAAACTGTTACACTCAGGATGGTGATTATTTCCACAAGCCCAGCCACATAAAAGATCAGAAGTTCATTGATGTAAGTATCAGAACAGGAAAGTGATAAAAGTGCAGTGATGTCACAGAAAAAATGATTGATAACTGAACCACAAAATGAAAGTTGGAAAGTAAAAATAGTATGTATAAGGGAATGTAAAAGACCAAGAACATAGGAACCTGCCACCAGAAGAATACAGGCCTTGGAAGACATGAGGACAGGATACAACAAGGGTTTGCAGATTGCTACATACCGGTCATAAGCCATTGCAGCAAGGAGGAAGCACTCTGCAGTCCCCAAACCTATAAAAAAGTACATCTGTATTGCACATCCGGTATAGGAAATTGAGTTTTTGTCTGCCAAAAAATTTGCTAACATCTTTGGAGCAAACACAGAAGAGAAGCATGCATCCAGAATGGATAAGCTGCTGAGAAAGAAATACATAGGGGTATGGAGACAGGCACTGTTCCCTATTAAAGCAACCATTCCTAGATTTTCAATCAAAGTAGTTACATAAATGAGAAAGAATATTAAAAAGAGGACAATCTGCATTTTAGGACTGCTTGTTAATCCTACTAATATGAAGTCCTTGACAGCCGTGGTGTTGTTTCCTTCAAGCATCACATCCAGATTTTTGCCCCCCATATCTGCAAAATTCCAAAGTATAGATAAGGAAAAAACAATGTTTGTTTTTGTACAACACAAAACAAATGTATGGAGTTTATTACCATCAGTCAGTAAAGATAATTAAATAAGGTGATAAAAATCTTTTGGCAATAAATCTGGGTTCCAAATGAATAACTATGTCAGTTTATTGCCTGCAGGCAGCAAAACCAATAAGTAATTTTGAACTGGCTTAAGAATTTAACAATTGTATTTAATCTATAACCTGATGTACTTCAGAATTGAATCCTACTGAAGCAAATTTATATTATATGATTGAATAAATATACATGATTATTGGTTAATGCTTAAAAAGTATCTTGGACTACCATTCGCATGATGTTATCCCTTAAGTATATGATGCCATTTAACACAAAGCCAACCCTAATACAACATTAACTATAGTTCTGGAAAGAGAAGTAAAATTAAGACAATTTTAGTTTAACACATGGCCATTAAATTAACAGAATTTGCAGCAATATATTTATTTTACTCATTTTCATAATTTTCTGAATAGGGAACTAAATGTGTTCAGATTCATTTCTGAGCTAAAGGTAATAGTTGGCAATTTAAAAGGCCAGAAATAAGCCTGAAACACATGATCATTTATATATGTATGCACACACATTTTTCAAATTATTAGAATTTCTTTAAATTTCTAAAATGTAAGCAAAAGTCACCAGTATATAAAGACAGCCAGGTAGATACGGTCTTCTCTCATTGAACAATTACAATTTTCTCAGTTTAAAATAACGGCAGATTTTGCACAAAATAAAATCTATCATAGGTAAAATACAATCAGGTCACCCCTTTTGTTTGCCTAATGCACATTTTATAGGGACCAGAAATACACCTACATGCAATACCTATGTTAGGTTTCTGCATTCCCACCCCCTTCCTCTTCCAAATACCTTCTGTTTTTTGTTTTAAATTAGTTACACCATTGCAGTACCGGTGACCTACAGAATAGGTCTAGCTTTTGTTTTTAGAACTAAATAAGAAGGATAAGAAAACAAGACTTTGTATAAAATTCAGAACTTTTCTTGCTCCATCTCCATGCTTGATAGCTACTCAAAACACGTGCTGGATTGAAAACAGAATTAAAAACAAGGGGGAAAGGGAAGAACATTGACTGGAAATGAAAAGGGGAGAAAATGGGTATCTTAAACCAAGTAGTTCTGGGAAAAGCCAATGGAATTGGATTGTACATAGTCTAATTAATCATCTTAAACCCCCGTATCATACGGTAATAAAACAGGTTGCTGTTTTTAGACTCTCTGTATAATAGTTATATAAAGTTGTTCTATCCCTTTAAGTTCCAAAGGTGCTTTTTCAAGTGGCAACTGGACTTTCTTGTTTTGAAAAACCAGAAAGTCCAGTTGCCTCTTGAAAAAAGCACCCTTGGGACAGCTATGACCTGGATGACTGAGATTCTCCATATAGATATCCCTTTAAGTAATTTATTTCAGGTAAAAGTTGAAATAAACAAAACTAACACAGTATAAAGCGAATATTTACTTACCTTGGAAACAGTCTTTGCAGAAATTTAATATAATTCACAGTTGGAGTAAGAAGGAAGAAACACTTAATTCTCTTATGTTTTAAAAACTAAAAGGCAGCAGCCTTTTTTCCAGCTGTATAAGGTTTGTTGAATAATAATAATGGCAGTAAAATCATAAGTTTCCGTCAATTTTATTTGCAGAATCTAACACAAGCAATAAATGTATTTTTAATCATCAATCCCATGATTAATTATATTATTTAATACCAAAAGGACTGCTTTATTTTCTTCATTAACCTGCCTGACCACATGTGGTCCCTAATGCTTCTGCTCAACTGCTCTAACTTCACAGCTGGTTTCTAATTTTCAAACCCTGCTTTTTTGCAGTTCTTAGCATAAACAGAAATTGTTTGCTGATCTGAATTTGTACGATATGTCCTTGCATAAGTCTCTGAAGCAACTTAGTTTGGCTGTTCTTGGAGAAGTTAAAAGGAATTTAATTTATTCCCTTCTGAATTTTTAAACCATTCTGAGCTCCCCTACAAAGTTTGTATCTCAGCAGAATAAAAATGGGACACTTATTTAGTTCATGATTTCTTTCCTACATTACCTCCAAGAGGCAACATAGTTTTCATACAGTCATAAATTTTACACTACTGTGATTTATGCATCTCCTAAATCAGAGGTGCATGGTCTGCCTTCTTCATAAATGTATGTCAAAATGTACCTAACTGTTATCTTTTTTTATCTGTTTCTTTTTTTATTTGGTTTTAGAAAAAGGTTTTTCTTTTTTATTTGACTTCCCTACATAGTTGGATATTTTGGAATAATAAGTATAACAGGACTCCAAGCATAAAATGTTTATATATTAATGATATTGGTTTACATATATATGAAAAATCTCTCTTATTAATCTTATTTCAGTATAAATTTGGGATCCCACCTGCTTACTGGAAACATTGAAGTACATTAGATTTTTATGACAGAAAAAGGCTAGAAAAGTATAAGGACTTTTACCCTCTTTGGAGGGATATTAAACAGGACCTACAAAGATGGGACAAATTGCACCTATCACTATTGGGCATAATTTATGTAATTAAGATGAACATTTTACCAAAGATGCTTTTTTAAATTCCAGACATTATCAATACACACAACCGATAATCCATTTAAGGAACGGCAGAAGAATATTTCCAAGTTTATATGGCAAGGGGAAAAAAACCAAGAATTAGATACAAGCTATTGTAAGATGCTAAGGAAAGAGTGGGTTTGGGTTTACCAGACTTGAATTTGTATTTTGATGCATGCTGCCTGGTCTGGTTAAAAGAGTGAGTGAACCTCCAGAACAAGAGGTTACTTGAATTAGATGGCCATGAATTAAGATTTGAATGGTACGGTTATCTATGGTATGATAAAACTAAAGTTAATGTTGATTTTAATAATCATTTTGCTAGATATGCCATACTAAGAGTTTGGAATAAATATAAAATAAGATTCTCTACGAAGTTCCCTCTGTGGGTGTCACCCCAGGAAGCTTTTTTTTAGAAAAGAAATGGTGGCGAAGCCAGACTGGTGGACCTATGTTAAAATACTATATTTCAACTCTGGTGACCCTACACTAAAATCGAAAAAAGAACTTGAATCAGAAGGTTATGTTTGTCATTGGTTTACATATCAACAACTGAAAGAAAGATTAAAGAGTTGATTTTGTTAAGAATGAATTGGAAATCTTACTATGTGATGAACATATTACTGCTAAGATTTATGAAATGTTATTGAAATTGAATTTGGAACATGAACATGTAAAACATTGTATGATTCAGTGGGCAAGGAATCTTGACTATAATGTGATGCTTGAACAATGGAAAAATGTGTGGATGAAGGGTTTAAAATTTACACTAAACTATAATTTAAAAGAAAAATTTTATAAGATGATGTATTGCTGATATTTAACACTGGATAAGTTATCTAAAATCTATAAAGTTATTTCAAATGAATGTTGTATAAAAGAAGTGTGAAAGTAAAGAAGGGACTTTTTATCTTTTATGGTGGACATGTGATAAAGCAAAGAAATTTTGGAGTAAGATTCATATTTTAATACAGAAAATTCTTAAAATGAAGATAAAGATGAAACGATAAACTTTTCTTTTGGGTTTAATGGAAAAAGACATGGGGAAAAATTTTTGAACTTTGGTCTTATATACTGTATGTTGACAGCAGCAAGTCTACTGTATGCACAAAAATGGAAGGACATTTTGATTCCCACCATGTACAAATGGCTGCAGAAGCTGATGGAGGTGGCAGAAATGGCTAAATTGACCGTTTTGATTCAAGAAAAGAATATAAGTACCTTTGTTGCTACATGGACACAACTTCTGAACTTTGTGCTTGAGGTGGAAAAAAGTTTCAACCCTGTTGGAAGAAGACCATGGGTGAAAGACAAAGTCTATACAGAATTTCTACTGCAGCATCATTCCTCCAGAATATAAATGGGCAACCTTAGTTCTCAAGCAAATTGTTTTA
Source organism: Notechis scutatus (assembly GCF_049901735.1). NCBI lineage: Eukaryota > Metazoa > Chordata > Lepidosauria > Squamata > Elapidae > Notechis > Notechis scutatus. The sequence continues at coordinate 228,336,611 of NC_142009.1, forward strand.
GGAACGACTTTCCATCCAGTATAATCATTTCAAATCAGTTCCAATGTTTTATACTTCCAAGACCGTTCAGTTTGCTCTCTGTTTCTAACACCATAGCAGAATCATGATAGTGCATTTTAAGATTACACCTTATGTAGTTTTGTAGGGTAGATTTCATAAAATTCCTTGAAATAAATGTGTTGACATGAGAATTCATTGGTTTTGGTCCTTCTCTGGATATTTAGGGAATTATGCATATTGTGTGTTTCCTAGATTCTCCTGTGACCTTATGTAAGCTTCTTTCTTACAAGATTTCAAATATGTTATGAAGGAACTAAAAAGTGCTTGAGAACTGTCAAAAAAATATTGCCTCAGATATATAGAAACATTAATTTTAGGAACTTTATTTATTTATTTATTTTATTTATTTGATTTGCCAATTGTTTACAAGATAATAAGTATAAGTGTATACATAGTTGTGAATACATGAAATGGGTACATATAAGAAAAATAAAAGAAGAATAAGAGAAACAATAGGACAGGGACTGTAGGCACGTTGGTGCGCTTATGCACGCCCCCTACAGACCTCTTAGGAAAGGGGGAGGTCAATAGTAGACAGTCTAAGGTTAAAGTTTTTGGGGTTTGGGGAAGAAACTACAGAGTCGGGTAGAGTATTCCAGACATTGACCAGTCTATTGCTGAAGTCGTATTTCCTGCAATCAAGTTTGGTGCGGTTAACTTTGAGTTTGTATCTATTGTGTGCTCTTGTGTTGTTATGGTTGAAGCTGAAGTATTCATTGACAGGTAGGACATTGCAATGTATGATTTTATATACCATGCTTAAATCAGACCGAAGACGGCGTAATTCAAGGTTTTCTAGTTCTAGAATTTCAAGTCTGGTGGCATAAGGTATTCTACAACGAGTAGAGGAGTGGAGAACTCTTCTTGTGAAATATTTCTGGACTTTCTCAATTGTGCTAATATCAGATACGTAATGTGGGTTCCAGACTGATGAACTGTATTCGAGTATTGGTCTAGCAAATGTTTTGTATGCTCTGGTTAGTAGTGTGATATTACCAGAGAAAAAGCTACGTAGGATTAGGTTAACAACTCTTAATGCCTTTTTGGCTATGTAGTTGCAGTGGGCCTAGCACTTAGATCATTAGAGGTGAGTATTCCAAGGTCCTTTACAGAGCTTGGGTCATCAACAAGATCTTGACTATTCAGCTTGTATTTTATTTTCTGATTTTTTTGCCAATATGTAAGACAGAGCATTTATTTGTTGAGATTTGAAGTTGCCATTTGTTTGACCATTCTGATACATAGTCAAGATCTTTTTGTAGGGTAGCAGTATTGTCTGTGGTATTGAACAGCTTTACATCATCAGCGAAAAGAACGCAATTGCTCTTAATATGATCACAGAGGTCATTTATGTAGAGTATGAAGAGAGTTGGTCCTAGAACACTGCCTTGGGGGACACCACTATTGACAGGTACAGAATTTGATAGGATGCTCCCAATTTTGACCATTTGTTGTCTGTTTGCCAGGAATGCTTCTATCCAGTTATTCAGTTGTCCAGAGATACCATAGGATTTTATTTTTAGGAGTAGTTTGTCATGTACCACTGAATCAAAGGCTTTACAGAAGTCTATGTAGATTGCGTCTATTGCTTTGCCCTGGTCGAGTTGTGTCGTCCATATGTTTTTGCAGTGTAAGAGTTGCAGATTACAGGATAGTTTTTTTCTGAAACCAAATTGTTTATTGGAGAGTAGGTTGTTTGTCTCTAAGTGCAGGATGATGGATTGGTTAATAATTGATTCCATGACTTTACAGGTGACGCAGCATAAGGAGATTGGTCTGTAATTTTCAACTAGGCTTGGGTCTCCCTTTTTGAAGATGGGGATGACTGTGGCTTGTGACCATAGGTTAGGCAAGGAGCTGGTCCTGAAAGATTTTTCAAAGATTATGCTTAGAGGTTTGGCTATGGCAGTGGATAGCTTTTTTAAGAAGTAGGCACATATTCTGTCTGGTCCAATAGATAGAGATGGTTTTAGATTGCGTAGTGCTTTTTCAACATTGTCTTCTGTAAAATCGATATGTATTAGATCATTGTTGTTATCTGTGGTACGACTAGGAAATACTGGGCATGATCCATTGCTGTTTACAAATACTGAGCCGAAGAATGTGTTAAAGATGTTGGCTTTAATGGTGTCGTCGTTGCAGTCTTTACCATCAGGTCCTATCAAGGGTGGGATAGACCTTGAGTCTTTTAGTTTGTTGTTTACAAAATTGTAAAAAGCACGGGTGGAATTGTTGCTTAGAAGGTTTTTCTCTTGTTTAATGTGATAATTGATGCATTCGGTCTTTATCTGGTGGCATAAATTTTTGTATCGGCTTTTGAAATTGGCAACATGACCAGATTTGTTTTTCCGCCAGAGTGATCTCTTTTTGGATTGAAGTTTCCTTATTGTTATGGGTAATCTGCTTTTTTGTTTTGTTTTGGGAGTTGTTGTTGGTATTACTATTTTAAATCTTTACTTTAAAATTGCTAGTAGTTGATCTGTATTTAGTTGTACAGTGGACTGCTCTTAAAAACCATCTGGAAGCTTCAGCAGATGCAGAATGTTATTGTGAAACACCAGAGCTTCAGATGCTGTATTGACTACAAGTTTGATTCCAGATACAATTCAGGATGCTAGTAATAAATGTATAAAGAACTACATGATTGGAGTTTGGATATCTGCAGGACTGTTTTTGCTAGATAGTATCTGCCCATCTATTGGGTGACAATACAGAGAAACCATGTTACCTGTCCCCACACTTTGTGGTGTGCCTTGGGAAGGGACTTGTAACTAGCATTCTCTGCTGGAGCTCTCCTCTTGAGGAATCAGTTCCTTGCTGAACAAAGGCTAACAATCTTGTTGTTAAGATTAGCAAGATTAGTGAAAACTTGATTAAGCAGACATTTGGGGATGGTGACATAAAGGATAGAGATACCTAATATAGACATTGGTGCTGCTAACTATGATATTGTGATCGTGCTTAAATTGAGAATTTGTTTATGTATTTTATAATTTTATTGTATATGTTTTGTAAACCATTTACAGTCATTTCATTGAACTGGCACAAAAGCATTTAAAATAAGTGAGTAAAACAAGCAAACAAACAAACAAACATTTTATTGACCTATCATAGAAGTACCAATTTCTTTGTTTCAAATAAATCATTATATTCTGCAAATTATCAGCACTACATTATCCCTTATAATATTAAGAAACACTCTAGTCTACCATATCAGCACAATGTCCCCCATTTTGATGTGGTACTGGCATGTTACTGTGTTTCATTCTGAGCAATGCCATTGTAGTATAGGAACAGGTAAGACTGAATATTTCATTGTGGTATAATAATTAGGTGTTGGACGATCTGTGGAGGTTGAGATTCAAGTCTACCTCTGTTGTATCGCCAGAACAAGATAGACTCGAGACCGGAGTTGAGTTCAGCTCTTTATTTAACTGTCAGTAACTTCAACTAAACTCGAGCCGTGGCAGCCTCTTTTATAGCGGCTGCTCGCGGTTCACAACCAATGGCATTATTTTAAACCTCCCGCCATTTGGGCTGCCAATCATAATCTGTTGTTAACCACCAATCGCTAGGCAGTAGTGATTGTCCAATCAGAACGTAGTATTACGAGTATGCAAATGTCTATATACAACACCCCTCCCCTCTTGGTACGGTCCAACTTTACGTAACATAGTCACGCAAATAGGTGGGGCTTTTGTGGGTCCTACTTGACCTGCGCAGCTCAGTCTCTGTGTTGTCTTCAATCGGTTCGGACGGGATCAATGTTTCTCCTGTCCTTCTCTCAGGAACCTCCTGGAAGGGTGAGTCAGCCATGCCACGCCCACTGTGCTTTGTTAGGTTGGTTGAGCGGGCTTTGCCGTTCCCTTCTGGCATACTCGGGAAGGTAGAGTCGGCTCGGCTGCTTTTTCCCTGGTTCTCCTCCAGCTCCCTTCTTTCGAACTCGCCTGTTGGTAAGTAGTTTTTATTTGTTCTTGGGCTTTCTGTTGCTGGTTGGTGGCCTGTTTTTAATTGTGTTAAAGGAGGGTCTTCTTTTTCTTTATTATTTAAGGGTCCCCCCCCCTCTGGTTTTATTATTACTTATTGGCTGTTTTGAATGAGTTTTCTCTATGTTTCGGGGTGTGTCGGTGTTGCGTTCGAGGTTTCGAGATTGTAGTTGGTCTATGTGCCTTTTCCAGGTTCTGCCGTCCATCGTTTCCAATCGGTACGACCGGGGGCCTGTTATTTGTGTTATCGTGGCCGGTAACCACAATGGGTCTCCAGTAATATTTTTCGCGTATACCAGGTTGCCTGGTATAAACGTGCGGTACTTACTGGAGGAGTCCGGTGGCTTCTCGGGGTTGTAGGTGGGCTGTAGTCTGTCTAAATATGTTCGCAATTTTCTGCCCATTAAAAGTTCAGCTGGACTCTTGTTTGTTGACGTGCACGGCGTTATATGTTGAATTGTGAGCATGGTATTTATTTTGTCTTGCATGTCACCCCCTTCAAGTTTTTCTAATGCTTCTTTCGTGTATCAAATCATGCGTTCCGCCCATCCGTTTGCCACTGGGTGACCTTGCGTATGCCCTGTTCTGCAAGGAATTGTTCAAAAGCTAAAGCTGTGAACTGTGGGCCATTGTCCGAGACTAACACGTCTGGTAATCCATGAGTGGTGAAGAGTTTCTTTAGTTGTTTAGTGACGGCTTCAGTCATTGTTGAACTCATGATGCTGACCTCCAACCAGTTCGAGTAGGCATCGACGATGATTAAAAATGTATATCCCTTTGTGGGTCCGGCGAAGTCTATGTGGATCCTTGACCAGGGGCCTCTGGGTGTCTCCCAGTCAAGAACCGGTGCTAAAGGGGGGCTAGGTCTGGACATCTGGCATTTATTACATGTTTTTACCCATGTTTCAATGTCTTTGTCTATTCCTGGCCACCAGACGTAGCTTCTGACCAGGGACTTCATTTTTACCATGCCCGGGTGTCCCTCATGTAACATGTTCAGCACGTATTCCTGTAATTTCCTTGGAACAACAACCCTATCCCCCCACAATACACATCCTTTTTCAATTGACAGCTCAGTTTGCCGGGTTCTGAACGGTTTAAACGTCTTGTTTTTGTCGTTTTCCGGCCAGCCCCTCCCCATCCAGTTCAGGAGTCGGGCCATTAGTGCGTCTTTTGCGGTTTCCCTTGCGATGTCCGATGCGGTGATGGGCAGGTTTGATATTGTTTCAATTTGCAGGGTGCGTGTGGTTGGAGCTGGGTCATCGTCGTGGTCTGGTAGAGGTGAGCGGCTCAGTGCATCGGCGTGGGGTATGGCTTTTCCTGATCGATAGATGAGCTTGTAGTTGTAGGCTGCAAGAAATTCCGACCATCTTGTCATCCTCGGAGACAGGATGTTTGGGGTGGCTCTGTCTCCTGCCAGGATTCCTAACAGTGGCTTGTGGTCGGTAATTAAGGAAAATGTCCTACCATAAAGGTATTTGTGAAAACGTTTTACCCCCGAGATAGTGGCCAAGGCTTCTCTGTCCAGTTGGCTGTAGTTTCTTTCGGCTTTTGACAGCATTTTGGAATAAAAGGCGATCGGTGCCTCTCTGCCATCAGGTAGTGTGTGGCTAAGTATTGCACCTACGCCGAATGGTGAAGCGTCGCAGGTGACAGTCAGTGGTAGTGTGTCGCTGTATTGGATTAATACGGATTTGGATGTTATCAAGTCCTTAATTCTTTGGAATGCAGCTTCTTGTCGGCCCCATTGCCAGATGGCTTTTTTATCGAGTAGTCTATGCAGTGGTTCCACTATTGTTGCCTTCTGCGGCAAAAAGACATTATAAAAATTAATGAGTCCCAAGAATGCCTGCAAGTCTGTTTTGTTTTTGGGTCTGGGTGCTTCTTTTATCACTCGTATTTTTTTTTCCGGTGGGGTGGATTCCTGCTTCATCAATAAGATATCCTAGGAACTCGACCTGATTTGTGGCAAGTTGGCATTTTTATTTTTTGACCTTGAGTCCTGCTTCTCTAAACCTTTGCAAGACTGCCCTTAGCCAATCCTTTAATTGTTTTTTTATTTCCGGCCGATATCAATACATCATCAAAATAGGGAACCACCCCTTTTAGTCCTTGGAGGAGGCGTTCCATCAGGCTTTGGAAAACATTGGGGGCCACGCTGACACCAAATTGCAATCTGTTGCATTTAAATGCCCCCCTATGTGTTACAATAGTCTGTGCCTCTACTGTCTCGGAATCAACCGGCAATTGTTGATATGCCTGCGCGAGATTGAGCTTTGCAAAAACTTTTCCTCCCCCAACAAGTGCAAGAGGTGCTGGACTACTGGAACGGGGTATGCCCTCTGCTGTAATGCGTGGTTCAGGGTGGCCTTATAGTCACCACAGATGTGCACGGACCCATCTGGTTTCATGGGAGTCACAATCGGGGTTTCCCATCTTGCATGGTCGATTGGGTCTAACAACCCTTGTGCGATGAGTTTGTTCAGCTGCTCATCGATTTTTGGCTTTAACGCAAAGGGGATGCGTCTGGCCTTTAGCCGGATGGGGGCTATGTTTGGGTTTAGGCTAAATGAGATAGGGGTCCTACGGAACTTGCCTAGCGTCCCGTCGAATACGTCCTGGAACTCCTTCATCAGGCTTTCTTCCCAGTCTGTCTCGGTGATGCTGTTGATTCCTGTCACTTCGATCCCCAAAGGCGCGAACCATTCTAAACCAAGCAGGCTGGGGCGGTCTCGGTCGACGATGGTCAATGGGAGAACTTCAGTGTGTTTCTTGAATTTTACCTTGAAATGTCCCAGTCCAACTACCGGAATCTTGGTAGTCTTTTAACGTCAGGCTTTGCTCTTTGAGTTCTTTTTGTCGTATGTCTGGTATCAAGCTTTTTATTGTGTTCCATGATACCATTGATAGATACGAGCCAGAGTCCACTTCCATTTCACATGTCTCTCCCTCTATTTTGACGTTTATTCTAACCTTCTTAGCATCAGTTGCTCTGGCATTCCCAATGATAATTGTCTGGTGTGTTTCTTCCTTCTCGTTGAGCTGCTGACTTCTATTTTCCCGGCTCCAACGACTTCCGGTTTGCTTCTCCTTAGTTCGGGGGAGGGGGGTGCTGCCTCATCTTTTTGGACTATAGCTCTTTTTGTTTCGCCAGACCCTTGCAATGTTCCCCCGTTTTTCGCAGTGTCTGCAGATGGCGTCCAAAAAACGGCACTCAGAATGCGGGTGATTTCCTCCACATCCAGCACGCTGAAAATCAGGTTTCCTTCCTCTTTTTTCTCGCCAGTTCCATTCTGACTGGAGCCTATGTACCTCTTCGTCTTCGTCCTCAGAGTCGGTTGATGACTCGATGTCTTCATGGTGGGTGGTTGCGGTAGTGTGTTTCTGGGTACCTTCCGCTTTCTTTTCTCTGCTCTGGCTTGGGCTGTTGGCTGTATTCATTTGCTTCATTTTCACCACAGATTTTTTTGCTGCTTCAGCTGCGGTTGCCTCAGCAATGGCTTCATTTATGGTGATGTTGGGTCGATTTAGTAGTTTGCTCTGGAGGGTAGTGTCTCTCAACCCGAGGACCATGTGGTCTCTCATGGCTTCGTCCATGTTGAGAAATTCGCATGCTCCTCCAATGTCCCTTAGTGCTGCTACGAAATCCCCGATACTTTCGCCTTCTCATTGATCCCGTTTATAAAATTCGTGTCTTCGAATAAGATTGGAAACAACAGGCGCGTAATGGTCTCTCAGCATCCAGTTCAGGTCTGGCCATGCCATTTGTTTGACATCATGCGGTTTTGCCAATGCTTTGGCCATTTTAAAAATGGTAGGTCCGCAATGCGTCAGAAATACGGCTCTCTTCCTTTGGTCCGTGATTCCTTGTAGTTCGTTACTCTCTAGGAACATCAGGAACCTGTCGATATATGATTCCCAGTCTTCTTCGGCTCGATTGAATGGTGTGGGTGGCGAATTGTTTCCAGCCATCTCTTTGACTTCTTGGATCTCTTCGTCACGTGCTTACGGTCTTTATCCTCTCATCCCATCCTCGTCGCCAGTGTTCTATCGCCAGAACAAGATAGACTCGAGACTGGAGTTGAGTTCAGCTCTTTATTTAACTGTCAGTAACTTCAACTAAACTCGAGCCGTGGCAGCCTCTTTTATAGCGGCTGCTCGCGGCTCGCAACCAATGGCATTATTTTAAACCTCCTGCCGTTTGGGCGGCCAATCATAATCTGTTGTTAACCACCAATCGTTAGGCGGTAGTGATTGTCCAATCGGAATGTAGTATTATGAATTTGCAAATGTCTATATACAACAACCTCCCTCTCCCTCCACCCTCCACCCTCCCCCTCCCTCCCCCTCCCTCTCCCCCCTCTCCCCAATCAACCTCATAGCATTGTGGTTATATGGAAAAAATGGAAGGGGATGTGCTGTGTATGCTACCTTCAGCCCTTGGATATTGGAGGATAGCCCTTGGAGAAAAGGCAGAATATACCACCTTCTCAGATAATGCTAAACTATGAAAACCTGAAGACAAAGGAATATCAGAGTCGTGATAGAATCTGCACTTCATTATCATCTGTAGTTGTTTCTCTATCAATGATACAGAAGAGGTGCTCTATAAAATACTATTCTGGCACAATGTAAATTTTTAACAAATGCATCAGACTTTGTGGTTGTCCTTTATATACACAAAAAAGAGATTGCTACAAACATTAATTGTTATTGCTGTACTTGAACATACTTTTGAGAGGGATAAAAGTGACTAGTTCTACTTTTCCAGATGTCACTAATATGAACTTAACATCCTCTGGTGACCACAGCTTCAACTTTTGTGGAAACAGAACCTTAATATTCTACCAGGGACTGATCCTGTTCAAGTCTGTAGACTATCAAATAAGTTATCAGACATGACTTTGTTCCCCATTTGTATATCAATGTGAGTACTTTCAGTAATATCTGAAGATCAATAATTGGTCAAACATTTCACATCTAAGAACTACAATCTGAAATAACGATCAATTGCAAATCGCTTTAATATGATTGTAATCTAGGAGAGTGCAGAGTTAAAGTGCCTCTATTGTTCTACTCTTCCATTTTGCAAGAACAGACTTCCTAATCATTCTCTGAAAGGCACATTTCACCTCTTGATCCCTCAAGGCATAGATCATGGGATTCAGCATAGGGATCATCACTGTGTAGAACAAAGAGGCCACCTTGTCTTGATCCAGAGTGTAAGTAGAAGTTGATCACAGATACATGAAGAAAATTGTCCCATAGAAGATGGCCACTACAGTCATGTGGGAACTACAGGTGGAAAAAGCTTTATGTCTACTCTCTGTGGAGCTTATCCTTAAAACAGCAATCAGGATACAGGAGTAAGAGATGAAAATGGTCATTGTGGTGGTTACAAAGTTGATACTAACCAGAGCAAATATAACCATCTCATAAAAATGGGTGTCAGAACAATAAAGTTTAAGCAGTGGAGGAATATCACAGAAATAATTGTTGACTTTATTTGAGCCACAGAAAGATAAAGTAAATGTGAATATGGTGTGTGTGAATGAATGAAATAAGCCAACTGCATAAGAACCAGCTACAAGCCAAGCACATGTTTTCCTGGACATAATGACCAGGTAATGAAAAGGCTTACAAATAGCCACATAAAGGTCATAGGCCATTACAGCCAGCAGAAGGCATTCTGTAACTCCAAAGATAACAAATAAAAACATCTGAGCTGCACAGGCTGTAAATCTAATGGCTTTTCTCTCTGCTAAAAGATCCACCAACATTTTGGGAGTGATGGCTGAAGAATAACAGATATCCACAAAAGCTAAATGACTAAGAAAAAAGTACATGGGGGTTTGAAGCTGTGCATCACATTTGATTAGTAAAATCATTCCCAGATTCTCCAATAAGGTGACAGCATACACATTTAGCAAGAGAATAAAGAGAGGCAATTGTAGCTTTGTTTGGTTTGTCAATCCAAGAAAAATGAATTCATTTATGGTAGTATGATTCTACCAGGACATTTCCCCAGCAAGAGTTCCTGTTTGAAATATGAAACAATACAATGAAATGAAATGTTTACCCAGACCAAACAGTCAAGATCATATCACCATCTCTTTTTCTCAATTAAATCTAGATCTTGTTACTTTTTAGTATTTAAAAATAAAATCTTAAAATTATACGTGAAAGACAAAAATGAAACAAAACCTCTAACCTACCCTACAACTTTGCTGACAGCATTTTTCCAGATGGCTTTTCCTTTTAGTTGTGTCCTTTGTCAGAATAAATAAATAGTCATACAAGCAATATTCTCCTCTCTCTTCCCGGATATATTTTATCCATACGTTACTAGCTTCCATATTTTTCTACCCACACACTTTTGATTAACCTTGCAGTACTTTGGCCCTTTTCTTCCCATCCAAATAATCCTTTTGCCTCCTTTGAATAGCTCTCTAGAGTCTAGATGCTCTTCTTCCCTGGAACATTTTTGGTATCAGCTCCACCATCACTTAATTTTTTTTTTGTTTCATTCCTGCTCCTCATTCTCAGTTCCAGCCATTGCTCAGCATCCCTATCTTGTTTATAACATGGAAAACCCTTTTCCCCACCACTTCAACACTCCTCCCGTAAAGCAGGCACATGTTTAGCCTTAAGGCAAACATGTTTATTATCATATTGGTCTTCCTGAGCTCAGTCTCTTAAATGCCAGACCTCGAATTCATTAATAGCTAACTTAGTTATAACATGAAGCATTGCATCTCTGTGATTATCTGAGGAGCTACCCCTGGAGTATTTATTCATGTTCTGGGGCCTCTGGGACTTCCTTTTTAACAACCTTATTGCATTTCTTCTCTGTCAGCTGGACGCTCGGGATCTGTTGCTTGCTATTTTCCAAAGCCCTCCTTTGTTTGCTTAAACAACCCAAACTGCAAACTTTGCTGACTTCCTATATAATGCGTTAAGGGTATATTTGTCAACCCCATTAAGAAGCTCTGCTTTAAATATACAGTAGCTGCTTTAAGTTAGAAAAGATTATTGTTTCCACATATTCACTGAGTTCCACTAATAAAGCTGACTATCATTATAGCTTTGTAAACATTCTATTTATACTAATAACTGGAGATCCTTTTGGTACACAATGCTGTTATTGGAATTTACTACATTAAAATGTATTAAGCTTTGACTAATGTCTAAGGCTAGCTTCAGTTAACCAAAGACATGATGTGAAGTCAATTGATCTCTATGGGCCCATCTGGTGTCTAGTGACACAAGAAATTGGAGTGAATGTAGAATGTTACATTATTAGTTTTTCTAGTACTGTAAAATGAATGGAAAACAAAGCTAAGAGAAGAGAGGGTAAGGAAGCTGTTTGAAACAATGAGTAAAAACAATGAATAAAACAAAGAGATATCAGTGACAGCTCAGCTGCTGTAACAAGGTAACAAAATACAAAAAAAATGAAAATCATGCATAGTTTTAGAGAATACTATAGATATAAAAATTACAAATGTTGGAAAGATAAAATCAGTTTTCAAGAATAAAGGAGGTATATTAACAAAAAAGAACTTGATACACTCCTACAAAACTAACACCACCTGTTAGGCTGTTTTGTGGACATATGAACAACAGGAAGGACATTTTATCGTGTTTAATATTTATTTACACTGATTCAGAGGATTTTAAAGATTAATGTACAATTGAGGCCAGAAGCTTTTTTTTTTTTTTTTTTTGGATTGAAGGACATACAGTTGGAAAAAGGTAAGGGAACATTGTTTTCATGTATGATAACTGCAGTGAGATTATTGGGTGCACAAAGATGGAAAGATTTATCAATACCCACAATGGAGGAATGGTTGGTGAAGATGATGGAACTTGCTGAGATGTCTAAATTGATTTCTTTGATCAATGAAAAGACAATATCTATGTTTATTGATGATTAGAAATTTATGGACTTTTAACATAAAACAGAAAAAATGATTTATGGCTTTTATTATTAGACAGGATAGATTATAGAAAGAAGGGAATTAAGCTGTAAACATAGAATAAGAGGTAAATTTATATTTGTACTTATAGCTATTGTAAAGAAAATTGGAAGTTGTTTTTGCCCCTTTTTGTTTCTTTTCTTTTTTTTCTTTTTCTTTCTTTCTTGCACTTTAACCTTTCTCTTTGATTTCTTCTTTTTTTTTCTAATTTATATTAGATTGCATAATTTTATTAACTTTCTTTTTAAAACTCTTCAATAAAAATAATAGAAAAAAAGATATGATACAGAGACAGAACAAATTAAAAACTGTATGATAAAATGAATTCAGAATTTTAAAGAATCACTTACAATGTTACATTGGGATGAATTATGAACTAAATCTTTAAAATTTGCACCAAGTTATAACAAAGGAAAATTGCTACAAAATATTCTATATGTGAACTTGTAAAACATTTCTATGCCTGTTTTAGAGTTGACATGAACAGAAGTGGGGGGAGGGGGAATTTGAAATAGCATTGCAGCAGTTTGGAACCGAAAGTGCATTCCATTATTATCTTGCAAAGATTGTAACTAAGCAACCGGAGTTTCTGCCAGGCAAATCTCTAATTGGAGAATGTGATTGATGACTCTTGGCTATGGACATGTTTCATTGGAGAATATGAATTATGATGCACCCAAAGGGGTGGGGGGAAACCAGGGTCAAGGGTGACAGTGAGTTACATGTCTCAGAATCGGCTTCAAACAGGTTATGCCAACATGTTCGCTCTTAATAAATTCTTTATCTTGGCTCGAGGCTCATGATTTAGTTAGGGCAGCTGCCAGAATCCTGACACTATAAATGGTATCCAACTCCATCCATGATATCTAAAAATAAGCAAATCATAGCAATAAATGTAGGGAATGCCATGACACAGAAAGTGGGCATGTAAAAAAAAAAAATCCTCCAAAGCAGTGGAAAGATACATATATAGTACAATGCAAAAATATTGGAATGTGAAATGGAAACCACAAATGTCTTTATTGAGCATAATTTCAGAAAATTCATCAAGCAAATATCACAATTTAATGATATATAGAAAAAGAGATAGCGGCTTGTTTCAATTTTAGAAAATATAGATACTATGTGCAGCCTTGGGGATGAAATTTGTTCATGACCATAAAAGGGTTATGTATCTACTAATCAGTCATGTCTGTTTTGAAAGCAATCTAAAATGATAACTTCTTAGCAAAACCCTCCTTACCATGTTAGTTAGGGGCATTTGATTCAAAAACTTATGGATGTTCAGAAATGTATATTAAGTTTGAATGTGGTTGGGTCACATTAAGTATGGTTTTATTGACTAATTCCACCCCCCAAAAAGTGTCAGGTAATATAAAAGTGGGATTTTGTATTTCCACTTTTACTCTCTGTCACTGAGGAATGCAAAATATGAATAAGAGAACATTAAATACTTAAAGAGAATTCTAAATTTTAACAGGGAGGAGATAGCAGCAGTACAGAGTTAGAAAAGGTGGCTTAAATTTTTTAAGAATGTTGCAGAACCCATTGATAAGAAATACATTTGTGGCTCCTAGTTCATTCAAATGCCATGATTAATATATTCATTTTAAGTGTATGATGGATAATGGGATCACTGAGTATGCATACCAGACACGGATTCAAATTTTTTAACAACCGGTTCTGTGGGCATAGCTTAGTTGGTGGGCATGGCTTGGTGGTCATGTGACTGGATGGGCGGGGCCAACTCAACATCACTCACATCGAGGCACGAATCTCCTCGCATGGCCTCTCGTGACTGTGGGGATGCTGCAATAGTCATAAGTGTGAAAAAGGGTCATAAGTCACTTTTTTTCAGTGCCATTGTATCTTTGAATGGTCACTCCACACAAGCAAAGTACCAGCAAAGGAGGGGAAAAAAACTCCAGAGAAGTTCCTGAGACAGGAAGTCTAGTCCTGCCAAGAATATAATAAGGTTTAATGGAGAGGCAGTTTCTGTAAGCAACACCAGAATGTTTCCTTCCTTCCTTCCTTACAGGATTAGACCAGTAATTTCTTCTAACAACCAGTTTTCTCAACTGCTTAGAAAGTTAACAACCGGTTCTAGTGAATAGGTGCGAACTGGTAGAATCCCACCCCTGATACCAGATTTTAGTAACAATTCCCATGACTGCACAATGTAAAGGAAACTATGGGCGGGCTGGCTTACACCTATTCCTTGGGGATTCAAACCTGCATCCACAAGAAAGCAAATTGATATTTTTCTTAAACAAATGAAACAAATGAAATTGCATAATATTTGTACAGAGAGAAAAAATAGTTTATCCCCTAATGTTATATCCTGAAATTATATTTCTCAAAAATGTATGAATAGGACTTTGAAGGCAATAAAAGATTTTATTCTCCAGTTGCTCACTCAGATACTTAAATATATATTTAGAGAAGAAAACCATACAAACATTTAGCTTTGATATGTATTATTGGCAGGATTACATTATGTCATTTTGTGGCATTATGGAGTTATAAATACCAGCAGATCACCTGTTTAAGGCTTTCTGTGAAAGTAAATATATATCCATAGAAAACTAGAATTTGAAAGAAAAGTTATTCTTGCAGGTTAAGTCTAAATAGTTATCTTATTACCTGGGTTAGAACTCATTCAGTCTCCTGGCTGTGTGCTCAGCCCATACAGAGCCCTATTTCAAACAATTAAATTTGCATATACAATGTATAAATGTCTACACTTTTACAAACCTAATATTGTACTTTCAAGTTACAGCAGTTTTTCCAAAATTTTCTGAAATGCCTCCTTCATATCTTTGTTCCTCAGACTGTAGATGAGAGGGTTCAACATAGGAATCACCACTGTATAAAACAAAGATGCCACTTTGTCTTCTAGTGCATATGTAGAACTGGGCCGTAAATACATAAAAAAGATTGTCCCGTAGAATAAGCTGACAACAATCAGATGAGAAGAACAAGTGGAAAAGGCTTTGGATTTGCTCGTAGTGGAGCGGATCTTCAGAATGGTAGACAGAATGCAGGCATATGAAATCAGAATGATCAGTGTAGTACTTATACAATTTATACTTACTTGCACAAATATCACCATCTGATTAATGTGAGTATCAGAGCATGAAAGTTTTAGCAGTGGAGGAATATCACAATAAAAATGATTGACTACATTTGGTCCACAAAAGGGTAAACTAAAGACACACACAATATATAAAACTGAATAACAAATGCTTAGAACATATGAAACAGCTACCAGGCAGAAACACCATTTTTCTGACATGATGGTTGAATAATTCAGTGGATTACAGATGGCCACATACCGATCGAAGGCCATCACAGCCAGTAGGAGACATTCACTGCTCCCACAAAGGACACAAAAGAACATTTGAACTGCACAGCCAAATATTCCAATAATTTTCTTCTCCATTAAAAAATCCACCAACATTTTAGGAGTAATGGCTGATGAGTAACCAGTATCAGCAAAAGCCAGATTACTGAGAAAGAAATACATAGGAGTGTGAAGCTGGGCATCAAATCTGATTATAAAAATAATCCCCAAATTCGCTACCACAGTAATGATATACACAATAAAAAACAAAATGAATAAAGGGAGTTTGAGTTCAGGCTTACTTGTAATACCCAGAAAAATAAATTGAGTGACTCTTGAGTGATTGAACAGAGACTTCTCCATCTATCTGAATTTCCTGTTGAAGATAAAAAAAATACATATTTATTAATATTTGGGTATTAGTAAATATTAGTTGGTATACTGACTTGAGCCCCCCAAATATATACGCTTATTCTTTAGTAGTACTATATTCATTCAGTTCAGACCATTACATAAGTAAAACAAAAAGTTAAGCCATCACTAGGTCACTGGTACATTGTGTGTGCACTAAATATCCTTTAATTTATTTATTTATAATTTTACCTCTTTTGGGACCTCTAATGTTCTTAGATGGTATATGCTGGGGAAATTAAAATCAGGGAGGAAATCTTGACACATCTCATAGGTGTACTTTTAGATCAGATCAGGAAACCTCCAGCCTAAAGTTTAATGCGGCCACCGAGTCTTCCTCAGTGATGTGCAGCATTTGATCGTAACTGTGGCCCTCAAATAGAAATCAGATTCTTTTGGGATCAGAAGTTTGTTTGTTTAGCAAATCTAATGGCATGAAAGCAAGGGATTCTTTATGAGTGTGCAAGTGGTGAAGCTGCAGAGGGAAATGTTTGCCCTATCTACTAACTGTGATCCCCATGTGATCCTCCCCTGCATGGCAATTACTTTTAAAGAAAGCATCCCAGAAGATCCATCTAAAGGAGTGGGGGGATTCTTCGCAAGTTTAATTGCTGCACTGGGAAATTTCTAACTCTAGAAATAAATGAGATGTATTGTGGTTCGGAAGGATTCATTTATGGAGGTAAATAAAGAATGTAGGAGTTTTGGGTGTGGTATGGAATTGTCCACTTTTAAATTTTGATTTGGGAAAATGTTTGATATGCATTTCTTAGAAGCCTAATCACAAGGAACAGAACCATCAGAGCAAAACGTGTTTGGTTAACATATATGTTGTGATACAGACATAATGTGCCAGTGCCAGGTGAATGAGATCGCATGTTTCTTCACAAACTATACATCAAATACTTCTGCTTGGTCAAATTATATTTTTGGGGTCAACATGCCAAAAATCATATCATGTAGATTATGTTGCTTTGTAAAAAGTGGACAGTCCAATTTTCTGGCTGAACTTTTGTTAAGAAAATTCTGTGGAATATGTCTTTTTTCTGATCTAATTAAGCTACGCATTTAGCGATGGGAGGAAAACTCCTTTAAGATTAAGAAAGACAGCATGACTCTTAACATCTGCTTATCCAAAGCTTGCTTACAGTATAAACCTTCTGTAATCATGGCATAGAGAGTTTCTTTCATAATATATTATCTCTACTTCTTGGGTCTGTTCTTTCTTTCAGAAGTAAGACCTTCTGAATGCTAAAGATTTAATTCAATGTTATAGCAATAGCACTTAGACTTATATATTGCTTCATAGTCAGTGGTGGAATTCAATTTTTTTACTACCGGTTCTGTGGGCATGGCTTATTTGATGGGTGTGGCTTGGTGGTCATGTGACTGGATGGGTGTGGCTTGGTGGTCATGTGACTGGGTGGGCGTAGCCAACTCAATGTCACTCACATCAAGGGGTGCCTCACCTGCCCCCCCCAACCATTCCTTGTCACCCAGCCTCAACTTATCTATACAAAGTTCCCTCTTTGGGTGTCACCCCAGGAAGCTTTTTTTAGAAAAGAAATGGTGGCGAAGCCAGACTGGTGGACCTATGTTAAAATACTATATTTCAACTCTGGTGACCCTACACTAAAATCGAAAAAAGAACTTGAATCAGAGGGTTATGTTTGCCATTGGTTTACATATCAACAACTGAAAGAAAGAATGAATTGGAAATCTTACTATGTGATGAACATATTACTGCTAAGATTTATGAAATGTTATTGAAATTGAATTTGGAACATGAACATGTAAAACATTGTATGATTCGGTGGGCAAGGAATCTTGACTGTAATGTGATGCTTGAACAATGGAAAAATGTGTGGATGAAGGGTTTAAAATTTACACTAAACTATAATTTAAAAGAAAAATTTTATAAGATGATGTATTGCTGATATTTAACACTGGATAAGTTATCTAAAATCTATAAAGTTATTTCAAATGAATGTTGTATAAAAGAAGTGTAAAAGTAAAAAAGGGACTTTTTATCTTTTATGGTGGACATGTGATAAAGCAAAGAAATTTTGGAGTAAGATTCATATTTTAATACAGAAAATTCTTAAAATGAAGATAAAGATGAAACGAGAAACTTTTCTTTTGGGTTTAATGGAAAAAGACAGGGAGAAAATTTTTTGAACTTGGTCTTATATACTGTATGTTGACAGCAGCAAGTCTACTGTATGCACAAAAATGGAAGGACATTTTGATTCCCACCATGTATGAATGGCTGCAGAAGCTGATGGAGGTGGCAGAAATGGCTAAATTGACCGTTTTGATTCAAGAAAAGAATATAAGTACCTTTGTTGCTACATGGACACAACTTCTGAACTTTGTGCTTGAGGTGGAAAAAAATTTCAACCCTCTTGGAAGAAGACCATGGGTGAAAGACAAAGTCTATACAGAATTTCTACTGCAGCATCATTCCTCCAGAATATAAATGGGCAACCTTAGTTCTCAAGCAAATTGTTTTAGGAACGACTTTCCATCCAGTATAATCATTTCAAATCAGTTCCAATGTTTTATACTTCCAAGACCGTTCAGTTTGCTCTCTGTTTCTAACACCATAGCAGAATCATGATAGTGCATTTTAAGATTACACCTTATGTAGTTTTATAGGGTAGATTTAATAAAATTCCTTGACATAAATGTGTTGACATGAGAATTCATTGGTTTTGGTCCTTCTCTGGATATTTAGGGAACTATGCATATTGTGTGTTTCCTAGATTCTCCTGTGACCTTATGTAAGCTTCTTTCTTACAAGATTTCAAATATTTTATGGAGGAACTAAAAAGTGTTTGAGAACTGTCAAAAAAAATATTACCTTAGATACATAGAAACATTAATTTTAGGAATTCGGTTTTAATTACTATTTTAAATCTTTACTTTAAAATTGCTAGTAGTTGATCTGTATTTAGTTGTACAGTGGACTGCTCTTAAAAACCATCTGGAAGCTTCAACAGATACAGAATGTTATGGTGAAACACCAGAGCTTCAGATGCTGTATTGACTACAAGTTTGATTCCAGATACAATTCAGGATGCTAGTAATAAACATATAAAGAACTACATGATTGGAGTTTGGATATCTGCAGGACTGTTTTTGTTAGATAGTATCTGCCCATCTATTGGGTGACAATACAGAGAAACCATGTTACCTGTCCCCACACCTTGTGGTGTGCCTTGGGAAGGGACTTGTAACTAGCATTTTCTGCTGGAGCTCTCCTCTTGAGGAATCAGTTCCTTGCTGAACAAAGGCTAACAATCTTGTTGTTAAGATTAGCAAGATTAGTGAAAACTTGATTAAGCAGACATTTGGGGACGGTGACATAAAGGATAGAGATACCTAATATAGACATTGGTGCTGCTAACTATGATATTGTGATCGTGCTTAAATTGAGAATTTGTTTATGTATTTTATAATTTTATTGTATATGTTTTGTAAACCATTTACAGTCATTTCATTGAACTGGCACAAAAGCATTTAAAATAAGAGAGTAAAACAAGCAAACAAACAAACAAACATTTTATTGACCTATCATAGAAGTACCAATTTCTTTGTTTCAAATAAATCATTATATTCTGCAAATTATCAGCACTACATTATCCCTTATAATATTAAGAAACACTCTAGTCTATCATAACAGCACAATGTCCCCCATTTTGATGTGGTACTGGCATGTTACTGTGTTTCATTCTGAGCAATGCCATTGTAGTATAGGAACAGGTAAGACTGAATATTTCATTTCTATGGGTTACATCAGTGATCCCCAACCTTTTTTACGCTGCGGCCCGGTACTGGCATCAGCTGGGCGCCGATCTTTTTTTGATGAAAAGTGCATCAGCTGACTCACGGGCGCGCCATCTTTTGATGAAAAGGCGCATGCTCGGTGAGCTTTCACCGGAGAAAGCCACCTACCGGAAAGCTCATCGATGCGCGTGCTTCCGCCATCTTTTTGATGGAAAAGCTCACGGAGCTTTCATCAAAAAAGATGGCGGCGCCCAGCAAGCCAGCGGCCCGGTAGGAGTTGTTCCGCGGACCGGTACCGGTCTGCGGACCGGTGGTTGGGGACCCCTGGGTTACATAAACCATTGTGGTATAATAATTAGGTGTTGGATGATCTGTGGAGGTTGAGATTCAAGTCTACCTCCCTCTCCCTCCACCCTCTCCCTCTCCATCCCTCCCTCTCCCCCCTCTCCCCAATCAACCTCATAGCATTGTGGTTATATGGAAAAAATGGAAGGGGATGTGCTGTGTATGCTACCTTCAGCCCTTGGAAGAAAGGCAGAATATACCACCTTCTCAGATAATGTTAAACTATGAAAACCTGAAGACAAAGGAATATCAGAGTCGTGATAGAATCTGCCCTTCATTATCATCTGTAATTGTTTCTCTATCAATGATATAGAAGAGGTGCTCTATAAAATACTATTCTGGCACAATGGAAATTTTTAACAAATGCATCAGACTTTGTGATTGTCCTTTATATACACAAAAAAGAGATTGCTACAAACATTAATTGTTATTGCTGTACTTGAACATACTTTTGAGAGGGATAAAAGTGACTAGTTCTACTTTTCCAGATGTCACTAATATGAACTTAACATCCTCTGGTGACCACAGCTTCAACTTCTGTGGAAACAGAACCTTAATATTCTACCAGGGACTGATCCTGTTCAAGTCTGTAGACTATCAAATAAGTTATCAGACATGACTTTGTTCTGCATTTGTATATCAATGTGAGTACTTTCAGTAATATCTGAAGATCAATAATTGGTCAAACATTTCACATCTAAGAACTCCAATCTGAAATAATGATCAATTGCAAATCGCTTTAATATGATTGTAATCTAGGAGAGTGCAGAGTTAAAGTGCCTCTATTGTTCTACTCTTCCATTTTGCAAGAACAGACTTCCTAATCATTCTCTGAAAGGCACATTTCACCTCTTGATTCCTCAAGGCATAGATCATGGGATTCAGCATAGGCATCATCACTGTGTAGAACAAAGAGGCCACTTTGTCTTGCTCCAAGGAGTATGTGGAGCTGGGTCGTAAATACATAAAGAAGATCATCCCATAGAATAAGCTCACAACAATAAGGTGAGAAGAACAGGTAGAAAAGGCCTTGCGTCTGCTCTGGTTAGAACGGATCTTTAAAATGGTGGTTAAGATAGAGGCATAGGAGAACAAGATAGTTACTGTGGTGCCTACACAGTTTATACTCACTTGCACAAATATTACAGTCTCATTGGTGTGAGTATCAGAGCAAGAAAGCTGTAAGAGTGGGGGGATATCACAATAGTAATGATTGATCAGGTTTGATCCACAAAAAGATAAAGAAAAACTGAGCGTGGTGTGTAAAACTGCATAGAAAATGCCAAGGAAATATGAAATAGCTGCCAGCCCGACACAGATTTTTCCTGACATGATCACTGAATAACGCAAAGGATGACAAATAGCCACATACCGATCAAAGGCCATCACAGCCAGAAGAAGACATTCAGTGCTTCCACATATAACAAACACAAACATTTGAATGGCGCATGCAGCAAATCCAATGCTTTTCCTTTCTGTTAAGAGAGACACCAACATATTGGGTGAAATGCTGGAAGAATAGCTGATGTCTACAAATGCCAAATTACTGAGAAAAAAATACATGGGAATGTGGAGTCGAGAATCCGTCTTGATTAGCATGATCATTCCTAGATTCCCCACCAGGGTGATAATGTACACCAGTAGGAACAACACAAAGAGGGGCAGTTGCAGTTCTTTTTGATTTGTGATGCCCAGGAGAATGAACTTGGAGACCTGTGTGTGATTGCACATGGAAATTTCTTCTTTGTATATTAATTGTTGGGAGGAAAAAATGCAATTAGACAAAGATTGGAATTTACTACTTACTTTGTAAGGCAACTAAAACACCCAGACCAATACAATTTCTGCCTAACACAGAGATATGTTATTTAGCTGTTATTTATATGTTATTTAGCTGAGATTATATTATTTGGAAATCTATAGATCTATGCCTTTTTTTTCTTTCCACTTTCAATATAACCTAATGCAAGCATTTTTCCCTAGTTTATATAACCTCTAGCCATCCCTTAAACTTATAGTGGTATAAAGATGTGTTAAGATGGAGAAAAATCTATGAGAAGAGTTTAACTCAATCCCTCTTTTCAAACTAAGGGGACTTGTTGCTCCTTCTAATAACACTAAATTAGGACACAACATCCTGCTTGAGATCTCTTATACTGTATATTATCAGGATAACATAGTACATGTTAGAATATGGTCTTCCTTACTATTCTACTGATGATTTACTCCCATTCTCTACCCTTTTCTGCTTACTATAAATACAGATTATCATAATTTTTGCTGTGTAACACCCAGCTATGCCCCAAGCAGATGATCAGGAAATCACAGTTTTCTGTCTCCTCACATTGCATTTATCTCTGAAAGCATACTATCACATTTGGAATTCAGTTGCCATTTGAAAAGTGACTTGCAGGGGATCAATTTATGTACACCATTACTATTGGTTGATAACCATTGTCTTGGTGCTCTGGCAAGTCAATTTAGACATGCTGTTCATCAGGAGATGGACAGCATGGTTAATAACCAACTCTTCATTTATTCCTGTCCTGGCCAATGATAGAGCAGGGTCTATTCTTTGTAAATAAATAGAAAGAGGAAAAATATACTTACCCCCTATTTTTGAGAGAGCGCCAGAACTTTGTATATGATGCATTTTCAAAATGTATTGACAATTGAACAGCAATAAGACTTCCTAAACTTTATCAGAAAGAATAGGAAGTTAGTTTTTCCTATACTTATCCTTAATAGATTTCCCCCCCTGAATTTCGTCTACTGCTTTCAGTGGGAGAAGAAATAACTATAATTTCAGCATCCATGCATCCTTTTCTTTGTTCTGAGGGACCCACACAAGTAATGCTGTGGGTCTGCTGTAAGCTAGAGCTTCTAGCCAAAATTTCCAAGACTTCTTTCTGTGAACAGAATATGCAGTTTACCTAGGAATGAAATACTGATAGCATTGCAGAGATTACTGAGTTGGGCGAGGGCTCCATTTATTTAAACTCTGGTTTAAAAATTCCCTAAAGTTCCCATTCTCCTGTGACATTTGTTTTTGTGTATGTGTGCTTGTTGATGCAGAGCAGAATAATGAAAATCGTTTAAGTAGGGGATCTGTGAATAATTTATGCCACCAACCTGTCGGTTGAACCAAATTAGAGTTATTTTTGTCCTAAAGATCTACATGTTATAAAGTAGGACAACTTTGAAATATTGTTCATACTGCTTGAAAATCATCTTTCTTGTCCCTTTCTCAAAAATGAAAAAATAGTTCAAATGACAACAGAAATCATCAAACTAATATTACGAATACAATGTTATTTTCTCTTTCTAGTGTTGTATAATAAATTTTAGTTTGCTTACATTCTCAAAAACTCTACAGTTCTTGATGTCTTGATTGATGTAGACAAGATTTAAATGAGAAGTACATATGTATTTTTAATTTGCAGTCTAGAGTTATATTAACAATTCTGTGAGTTTAGTCCAAAATGTGACTAATAGGACAAATCTGGGCACGAGTTAAATGTTTCAACTCTGAAATTACATCTCCCCCCAGCAGGGCAATTGCAACCAATCCTTACTGAACTCTTTTGAAGCATCTAAAGGGCACAAAGTAATGTGGTTTGAGTTATCAACCTCATTTTAAAATAAGAGATGTCATGTTATTTATTTTATTTCAAGCCACTTATCAAGATATAACATTTAAGTTTACTATTGAAGAGGTCATGTAGTACTGCCTCATTCTCCAGGACAACTTCTCCACATCTTCTGCTGGCAACAGATGGCATCATTTGATGCTTCTGTGTTGTACAGCCCCAATGTGCACTTGCTCTATGCCACAATCTCCCACCAAGGATGCCACCTCTTTGTCCGTTGTAAAATCTCTGATGTGGAGTTGGCTAGGTACTACTTCTAAAAGACCCTGCCTGGTCTTGGTTGTTGCTGGGAGTTTTGGTTGAAAACCTGCTGTCAGAACTATGGCCTTTTTATTAATGTAAGAAGAAAACATTCATAATTTCAATAGTAAAATAGTAATTAATTTTCAGTATCTTAGTCCAGTTAGCTTGGGGAATTCTAAGACTTGAAGTCCACAGATCTGAAAGTAGAGAGTGTTGAGAAACACTCTGAATAAGCAGCCTTATACCATTGGGTTAATTTGCATGGCAAAAACTCTCTCTTTTATTGTTTGAAGACTTTGCTGTTTCCTATTTCATAGCCTACCACTCTCTCTTCCTTGGCATTTGTTGAAAGGTTTATAAAATAACAGAACAGTTTTTATATTAAGTATTATAAATATAGGGGAGAGAGATAAAGGCATCATACTTCATATAGTGTACAGGAGAAGTTTTTCTTCTTTTTTAAAGAAGAAAAATAAATGGATGGCTGGAAATAGAACAGACAAAGAATAATAAATATTATGATCTGAATTGAGAGGAGATAAATAAAATAAAATTGAGAAAATTTAAAAGAGAGAAGTTATATAGAAAATTGAAAATGTTAATAAGATATGAAATGGTATATAAAAGGAATATGAATTTGAATTTGTGTCTGTACCAAGAGTTATAACCCGGGACTAAACAACTTTCAGAAAAGTAATTTTTTATGCTTTTATGTTTTGTGTTTTTGTGTATTTATGTATTGTATGTCTTGAAGAATTAATAAAACTTGTTTAAAAAAACCAAAACAGAACAGTTATAGCTCATGAACTTCAGTTGCTTTGCTTTCTGTTGGTCTTAGTCTCAGCTTTGCATGGGACATAGGTACCAGTACTTGTACCACCAACCCAGAAGGATATGGTAAATAATCACTTGAATAGTTGAGAAATGGCTTACAGAAATTAATTGATCCTTGAGAATCTACAATGTGCATTTGGGATTTATATTTTCTTCATCTCATTATCATTACAGATTTGTTATTTACAAACTCGGCTCCTCTCCCAGAGGAGTCAAGCCTCACAAGGAAAATCTCTGAGGAGCAGAAGATGTTGAGAAACCTCTGAAAATAGATTATTAGAGGGGCAAAGGCACTCATACTGGGGCAGATACCTGATGAAGGCAAGCATCTGCAAATAACAGATGGAAGAGAAAGTGCAGACAGAGGTAGGCTTGGAAAAATACTAAGTTAAAAAGTGCCTCTTAGCCATTTGCAACCACATTTAGATGGGGAGAATCTCAGAGTAAATAATGTGCATTAGTCTGGGAATAACTTAGTAACTCATTGGTTGGTTTATTTTTAGACATTAGTCTCAATGAAACTGGAATAGCTCACAGATTCCCCAAGACTTGCTCTCTGAAAAACAAAGTTCTTTCAGGGCTTTTTTTAAAAAATCAAGAAAATGTTCACTATGTACTGAGATAGATTTTAAAAAAAACAAATAGTACTGAATTTTTAAAATATGTATTTCTGAATATTTATTTTTCCTCAAAAAATATACATTTCTCAATGTCCTTTCTCATGAAATACACCTTCCTAAATCTCTTTTGCTCCATCAAAATTTTAGAAAAGTATGACACAAAATGTGGAGAAATCAACATCCAAAAGTAATTACATTCCAAAATATTATCTCATTTTCAAAATATAAGTCAGGATAGTTCATAATATGAAGATGAAATACCCTGAGCAGCCTTAGCTACATATAGCTAAATTCGATATCAAATTCTGCTGACAAAGCAGCTTTCTATGAGATGTTAAGTGGATGAGGTGCAAATCAAAGGTGAAAATGTCATAGAAATCAATTGTTTGTGTCGTCTTAGCTTTCTTAGAAGATTTTCTGAAAAGCCATATGATGAAATAAAAATCAGTAATATGAGAACTCTTGCATGTGGCTTATAATTTTTCTAAAAATATACCTTTTTTCTGTACAGAAACAAGAAACCTGAGGGAAGCAAGAGAGATTCTACAATGTATATATGAAACTTTATCAGGCAGCTAGTTGAGTCTTGACCAATTCTGGACTTTTCAGTACACCTGGTATAAGTGTGTTTCAGCTTTCCTGGTCCATCTTACAGTGTGTACATGTTGTTGCTCACTTGCTTTCTAAGATAAAATGCCAATGTGCATCATGGATTGATAAATAGAACCTAGAACCTCTTTTCCAGCTATTCAAACAGGAGTGAGATGTTTTACTGCACATAAGCTATCTTCTTGGTATTGCTGTGGCATCCAAGTGCTTTATGATATATGATGCACTTTTGTAATGGGAACACATCTTCATGGTATTGCTCTAAAATCATTTCAGATGGTACAGCTAAATCAGTAGAATAAATGAGACAGTGGTTAAGTTTTAAATAAAAGCAGACGCAAAAGAATTTATCATGAATATGAGAGAGTATGACTGAACATTAAAGAAGAATGTGTATTCCTTCTTCATCCATTTTCTGAGCAGAAATTAACTGAGTTGATGGAATAAATGGCAGATATCAATTCAACTGTGAGTACAGTGAAGGAATTTGTTTTATTTGGAATCACCGAACGCCCTGAGCTGCAGATGCCCCTCTTTGCCATCTTCCTCTTGAATTATAGCATCACTCTAATGGGAAATCTGGGCTTAATCCTCTTGATTCAGACTGACAGACAGCTACATAGCCCTATGTATTTCTTCCTCACCCACTTGGCCTTTGTTGATCTCTGCTATTCCTCCGTTATTGCCCCCAAAATGCTGGCAAACCTCTTAGCAGTTAAGAAAACCATTTCATTCAATGCTTGTGCAGCCCAGCTGGGGTCTTTCTTGACTTTCATGATCACAGAGTGCTTCCTGCTGGCAGTGATGGCATATGATCGCTACGTTGCCATCTGTAACCCGCTGCTTTATCGATCCATCATGTCCCAGAGAGTCTGCATCCAATTAGTAGCTGCACCTTATATATATAGCTTTTCTGTTGCCCTGTTCCACACCATCGTTACATTCCGACTATTATTCTGTTCTTCAAATGTGATTAACCATTTCTATTGTGATGATCTTCCGCTCTTGGCCCTCTCCTGTTCTGATACCAGCACCAAACAAATACTGATCTATGTTTTTGCTGGCTTTGATATGATAGTCTCCCTTCTTATTGTTCTTATCTCTTATGTGTTTATTTTGTCTGCCATCCTAAGAATCAGGTCTGCTCAAGGAAGACACAAAGCTTTCTCTACCTGTGCTTCTCACCTGACAACTGTTACCATCTTCTATGGAACTTTGATCTTCATGTATTTGCAGCCAAGCACGAATCACTCCCTGGGTACCGATAAAATAGCTTCAGTTTTCTACACACTTGTGATCCCCATGTTGAATCCCATGATCTACAGCCTGAGAAACAAGGAGGTTAAAGAGGCCTTGAAGAGAAGAGGGAGAATTCTGGTTCTTCATTAAAGAATGGTTACCTTCCCACCCCAAAGGAAATTTATTTCCATCTATTTCATTCTAAGTATGGAATAAACTTTGTTGTTGACTTGGACTAGCTCACTGATCAGGCTAAGATAGACAATTTCAAAGAGAACATACCAGGGAATCACATGCTAGCTGATATGTTCATGTTGATCCACTCTATTAATTTACTCATCCTTTTTCTTTGAATGCTATTCTGTCCCTAACTGTCCTTCAGCTGGGATTATGTAAACAACCACATCTAACTACTGTATAAGATATATGGTGAATGTCTTCCAACTGGTCTTTTAGCTTTCAAAATAACATCTATATGGTAATATTACAAAGGCAAAAGCTGCTATATCTATTTAATATGTTTCTCATACTACCTACTGCTTTAAGACCTTTTCACTCCATATTTCTTCCTATACTCTCATTAGAGCAGGGGTGGGCAAACTACGGCCTGCGGGCCACATCCGGCCCGTTGGTCTGTCCAATCCAGCCCGCCCCTGAAAAAAAATTGCTGGGCGTGGCGTATTGCCCTGCGCTGCGTGGCCCCCAAAGCTGCAAAACAGTGCAGAGCGCTCTCGGGGTAGGAAAGAAAAGAAGAACTTTGCAAAGGCCTCGGCTGGGAGTTCGAAATCACCTTCGAGTGCGACCTCTCCGAAGGTGAGTCCCCGCCGATCCCCCTTTTTTTTCCCGGGCTTCCAGGCTTAAACTTTGCAAAGGCAAAGTTTGCAGGCGGGAGTGTCTTCCGGCCGAGGAGCGGGAAGGGTTCCACCCGGCGGGCTGGCGGGCTGCTTGGAGCGGGCTGTTTGGAGCCACCTAAAGCTAGGCCGCTGCTGGTGGAGCCTTGCCCTGCCTTGGTGCCCCGTTTCCCGGCTCGGCGGTCCTGCTCGGGCGGCACTTTAAAAGCCTGCTCCCAGCACCCGAGCAACTTCCCAGCAACTTGCGGCTTCCTTTTTCCTCGCGGGCGCTCGCGCCTGGCCCTGAGCTGCATGGCAGAGGGGAAACCCGGAGCACCGCCGGGTCACCTCCTCCAAGCAGCCCGCCCGCCCGCTGGGTGGAACCCTTCCCGCTCCTTGGCGGGAAGACGCTCCCGCCTGCAATCTTTGCCTGTGCAAAGTTTAAGCCTGGAAGCCCCGGAAACCCGAGCAACTTCCCAGCAACTTTTGGCTTCTTTTTAACTCGCGGGTGCTCGCGCCTGGCCCCGAGCCGCACGGCGGAGGGGAAGCCCAGCGGGTGGGCAGGCTGCTTGGAGGAGGCAACCCGGCGGTGCTCCGGCAGCAGCAACAGGCAGTTCCGCCTGGGCTCCGCTCAGGTGTCCGGCTGGGGCTGTCAGGAGTTGCTACCGCCGGCGCAGCTCACGCGCTCCAGTCCCGCGTTGCCTTGGGAAGGAAAAGGCAAAACCAGGAGCCGCTGAGCCTGAGCCTCCGGTGCCGCTGCTGCCGTTGTGCAAAGCACCGCCGCGGCTCTTCCTTTTTGCCTTTCCCTTCCCGAGGCAACGCGGGACTGGAGCCACGCCGGCGGTAGCAACTCCTGACTCAGGGGGCCTCCGAGGGGAGGGGAAGGAGGAGAAGGGGGGGGAAAGGGTGGGGGGCGATTCCCAAAAAATCTTGTGCTGACCCGGCCCGTCTGTCAAATTTTAAAAGTCAATGCGGCCCCCGAGCCAAAAAGTTTGCCCACCCCTGCATTAGAGTCATCTGTCCATAATCACAAAGCTTTGGATGAATGCTTCCAGAATGTCTTGAATGTCCTATACAATTAGCTCTGTAGGTCCTCTGTAGGCACATAGATTTATCTGTATTCCGGATTACCATAATAACAAATTGTCAAAATGATCAAACCTCACAGTTGCCAGGTCACTAACAACAGCATACAATTCAACCACTAAATTAGCATAATTTAATATAATAGGGTGACGTTGCAGTTTTCCTGTAGAAGGTTGATAAAGACCAGTGAAGAAAAAGGAACTTTGTAAAGTCAAGAATTCAATTAAAAATGTTTATACAAAACAACCACCTCATAAAGGAATGGCACAACATAAAAGAACAAATCCATCAGAACAAGATTCAGCAGCCCATCTGCATTTAAAAGACAAAGGGCATTCTTTTGAAGACAGCAAAGTCCACATTTTGGACAGAGAGGACCTCTGGTTTGAAAGAGAGGTCAAAGAGGACATCTATGTCAAAATTGAACAGCCTTCTCTCAACAGAGGGGGAGGGAAATGACATCATATATTTCCAGTCCACAACACAGTCCTTTCAGCAGTTCCAAGAAGGCTCCACAGCCATTTGCACTATTCAGGTGACCCTGATGACAAAGGTAAACCTCCAGCTGGCCTCAATGACCCTCTAAAAGGATGCAAATGACCAGCTGTCTGCAACGAGCATAAATCCTTCCATCCCCATCATCCAGTCAAAGCTGAAGAAACTTCTTAGATGAGAAATAAAGCATCTTAAAAGAAAACCCAAAAAATCTAGTTTCCTCTTGAAAAAAGAACCTTTGGGACTCTATCCTCATATTGTAAGCTTATTATCACAGGTGTAAGTTAAATATAAAAGACAAGATCTCAGCAGACTCTCATTTGCAGCAGCTCCTGCATACCATTCAATCAGGACTAGGCTCTGAAACAGTAGAAAATTTATTCAGTCACCCAACCCACCCTAAAATACAAGAAGTAAACAGAAATAAGTACTGTTGTTATACTATATTTTCTTGGCTATTCACTGCCCATTTTATTTTATTTGCAATAAAGTATATATGTATGTATATATGTGTTTGTATGTGTACATATATATTCTATACTGTGTTTTATTCAAAAATATAATAAGAAATACAGAATAATTTTCTTTAGCCACTGGAGGGCCTGGATGTGTGGGGATATATTTATATTTACTAGAACCAGCATGTTAAAAATGGGCTAAGTTGCTCACCAGTACTTCCAAAGACATCACATAAGCCAAGCTATGCTCAAGCTATGGACAAAAATCAAACAACAGAATTACATAGAAACACCAGCATGGCTCTCCATACTAGAAGCATTAGTGCACCCAAACTTTATTAATTTGGGTAAAGTTATTACATATAAAGAAATACTAAATGAAAATGGGAATCTAAAATCCAGACAAAAACTAAAAGAAGAAGGGGTACAACTAGAATGGTGAGCATACTTACAAATCCAATCACACTATAAGAAAGATAAAAATGAGTGGGGACTACAGAGAGAACTGACTATATTGGATAAAATATTACTAGCAACAGATGAAAAAGCAATCAAGATAACCTATAAATACCTATTGGAATATAAAATGGAGGAGGAACAAGTTAAAGAAGTAATGATAGTATGGGCCAAAAATTTCAGTTATAACATTGAATTGGATAAAGGGCAAAAGCTATAGGAAAGAAATAGAAAACTAACCTTGGCCACTTCATACAAAGAGAACCTATACAAAATGTCCTATACAAAATGTCCTTCCTCCAACAAGATTGGCAAAAATGAATAAAAACGCATCACCGCAATACTGAAAATGTAATACAGTGCTAGGGACATATTATCACATGTGGTGGTCATGTACAAAAGCAAAAGAATATTGGTGGCAGATAAAAGTATGGCTGGAAGAGATGCTCAGCCAAAAAATAGAGTTTAGACCAGAAGTGTTCCTATTGGGAATAATAGAAGAAAAATATAGGAAAGGAATGATATATTTAATGTTGCATATTGTAACTGCTGCAAGATTGGTTTATGCCCAAAACTGGAAAAGTGGAAATATCTTCATTGAAAGCGGAAAAAAAAATACTGATCTGTGCAGAGATGGACAGACTAACATTAGAAATTAAAAATTAGGAAGAGACAGAATACTATGAAGTCTGGAATAAAATGTACCAATGGTTGGATTCGAAGAAAAGAAATCGGAATAAAAAATTGTGACGCTTTATAAGAAGGAAGGTGGAAGACATTTAGGCTAAAGATAATGAAATATAACGGATAAAATTATTATACAAAAAGAATGTGAAAGGAAGTTACGTTGTAAATATGAATATAAATGGAAATGAATATGTAAATAGCATCAACTTAGTAATGTAAGATAGGTAGATGGCTAACTTTGTATGTGGTTTTATGCTGTAATATGTATGGCAGAAACAAATGTCAGGAAAGTCGCACTGTGTTCACATTTTTTAAAGTTTATTCAATAAAATTTTGCAAATATTTTTTTTTAAAAAATGGGCCAAGTTAATTCAATTATATATCGGGAGACAAGCATTTTAATAGTAGCTCTGGAAGAGCAGATATTATGCATTGCTATAGGTCAGTGATGGCAAACCTATGGCATGCGTGCCGGAAGTGGCACTCAGAGCTACTTCTGCCGGTACATGAGAGGTTGCCCGGAAGAGCCCCGCTGCACATGCTGATTGTCAGATATCTGACGCGCATGCGTGAGAGGTGTGGGGTGGGGAGATGCACACACATGCATAGAGATGGATGGTGGGGATCACACACGCATGTGCAGAAACGCATGGCAGGGATTGCAGAGGGGTCACTCGTGCATGCGCAGGGGGTGTGGTGGGGCAGCACGTATTGCCTTCTGGGTGCTGACATGCGAGCGTGCGTGCAATTTTCAACATGGGAGCCGAAAAAGGTTAGCCACCACTGCTATAGGTAGAGCACTTAAGAAAAAAAATCTACTTTTGATAGTTGAAGAATTCTGAAAAGTGTGAACCCCCCCCCCCCCAAGTTTGTATCTGTTGTACTTATTTTGTCATTCCTCAACTGTATTGCATATTTTTAGCTAGTATGTTTCCTGTGATTTGAGGTAGTGAATGCTCAAATCATCTTGCTATTTATAAATACAAAATTAGAGAGAAGAGTTTTAAGCTCTACTGTAGGCCATCCACAATGTCATTTTATAATTCTATCAGCATTAGCATTTTTAAAAGCAAGTTATGAAAACCATGCTTTTGAACTGTGTGAAATCTGATTTTCTTTGTGGTTTTTCAAGAATAACAATAATTAATTGGAGTTAGATATTCACTCTTCTGCACTGATTAGCTAGATAAGGATGTTAGGAAGGAATCTGCAGTATTTTCTGTAGTCAGGATAGTTATAGTCACAGTCTTTCTTTGCTAATAAGAAAAGATGATGTTCAGGCAAGTTGCTGTTTCTAACTAGCAACTTGTTAAATTGCTTGGGGCAGCCCTGTGAGACTTCATTAAGATGACAGCATGAAAACACATGTTTACTCCAGAGAAGGCAAACAGATGAACATATAATTTTGTATAGACAATATCACTGATACAAAATAAAGTTTGGTTGTTTTTTTGTTTATGCAGTCTTATTATTTTTAATTACAACATAGAAAACTGTAGCATACTTCTTAATTATTCCCTGTGAACTTTATTCTTTTTCCTGTAGCAAAATAGTCCTAAGTGTATTCTCCACACTTAAAAAAGAAATTATGTAAAATGTGTTTTAAAAGCTTGGATGAATGCTGTAAACTTTGCACTAATGACTTCTGCATTCATTAGTGTAAAGAAATTTATGGAGACCAATATCTTTATACAAAAGTAAATCATTATCACCCAGATACATTGATTTGCCCAACAGACATTCAGAATTCCTTTTTAACTTTATAATTAAATGTCATTAGTTTCATTTTGACTCTTTTATAAAATTGCTTGTTCATGTATAATGAGAAAAAAATCAATAATCAAACTCAGTAATAAATGTTAAGGTAAAAGGCAAAACAAAATAATCCTGAAAATAGCAGTGAAGCAATAAAGGGAATTATTTTCAAATAATTATTAAATTATTGCATATTATATCATTCTTTAATAATAACAATTTGATAATATCTGTAAGAACAAATTGAGTCTTGGAATCATATTGGTCAGACAATCCATAATATTGTTATAAAATCAAAATACGTATAATTTGTAGACATGTCTTTCATCCAGGATTTTAAATCAAGTGCAGTGCGGATTTTCTACTAGAGTAAAACAACCTTCTTAGCTGCTCCTTATGCCTATATATCCAAAGTTCTTCATGCTTTCATTAACTCCAAATTTTCAAAATATAATTTAATAAGACATATTTAATTTTTATGTCATTTTCCTATGCAATTTGCTACCTTACTAAGCCAACACAAAGGAGGCCCATAACATATGAATCACAGTGCCTTCCCATTTATTGATCTCCAGCATACAAAAATTGAAACACAACCATTGCTGTACATCTTTAGAGGAGTTCAATAAGATCAGGAAATGAATATTTTATTGAAAAATCTATCTTAACTTCTTATAAGGATTCATGGAAAACGAGATGTCCCTGAAAGGAGTAGAGAAAGGACTGGGTGGGATTAGTCGAAATAGATGAATATCTTAAGAAACAAAATTTACAATTTATTACAGTGCAGGTAGTCCTCAACTAACTACCACAATTGAGCCCAGAATTTATGTTGTTAATGGAGAAATTTGTTAAATGACTTTCCACCCATTTTATGACTTTTCTTGCCACATTTATTAAGTGAATCACTGCAATTGCTAAATTAGTAACATGGTTGTTAAGTGAATCTGGCTTCCCCATTGACTTTGCCTGTCAGAACGTCACAAAAGGTGATCACGTGATCCCAGGACACTACAACCGTCATAGGTATGAACGAGTTGTCAAGCATCCAAATGTAAATCATGTGACAATGGGGATGCTGCAGTGGTCATAAGTGTGAAAAATGGTCATAAATCACTTTTTTCAGTGCTGTCGTAAATTTGAATGGTCACTAAATGAGCTATTGTAAGTCAAGGACTACCTGTAATATATTTTTTCCCATGAGCTCTACCAAAATGATTTGCCAACAATCTTCAATTGCCCCATAATGTTAGCTTCTCATAAGAGTTTTGATTAAACATGAATCTCCTCTCTGACATATTTCAAGTTTTAATGCAAGAGAAGCAATAAGGTGGCTAAAATAGTACTAAAATACTGTCAAGATGTTATTAAGGACACAAATATTCTTTATAAAATTTTCAACACTGCATTATGGATTCAGAAGATGACCTAATTAAACTAATAAGCTTTCAACATATTGACTAAGTTCAACAATTATACTAGGCCGGGGGGTGGGATTCTACAGGTTCGCACTTATTCTCTAGAACCGGTTGTTAACATTCTAAGCAGTTCGGAGAACCGGTTGTTAGAAGAAATTACTGGCCTAATCCTGTAAGGAAGGCAGGAAGGAAACATTCTGGTGTTGCTTACAGAAACTGCCTCTCCATTAACCCTTATTACATTCTTGGCAGGACTAGACTTCCTGTCTCAGGAACGTCTCTGGAGTTTTTTCCCCCTCCTTTGCCGGTACTTTGCTTGTGTGGAGTGACCATTCAAAGTTACAATGGCACTGAAAAAAGTGACTTATGACCATTTTTCACACTTATGACTGTTGCAGCATCCCCACAGTCATGAGAGGCCAGGCAAGGAGATGCGTGCCTCGATGTGAGTGATATTGAGTTGGCCATGCCCAGCCAATAACATGTCCACCAAGCCATGTCCACCCAGTCACATGACCACCAAGCCACACCCACCAACTAAGCCACGCCCACAGAACTGGTTGTTAAAAAAATTGAATCCCACCCCTGCACTAGGCCATAAAGCATGATTTACTACCAATGTTTTTTCACAAGGCCTTGAAGCCATGGTTTTGCCAATGGGCTTGGGGACCCCATTCAAAGCCAATCAAGCAGCTTGCTTGATTTTGTTGGCACCATCATAGGGTGTGAGGGTGGGGATTATAATAAATTGTGGGTTTTTAACTGTGGATTTTTTTTTAATAGTAGAACTACTTAGAGAAAGGAAAAAACCAAGAATGCTTCTTCTGCTGAGATAGCCTCTTTTTAGCCATGAATGAATACTCACCATGACCACAGGGCAGATCCTTCAAACAATACCTGAAAGTATGTATGGAGTACCTCTTTTCAAATTGTTAATGCAGCTATTCCTTATTCTGGGATCATGTGGCTGCTTCATAAAGGGCTTCCAGCTATCTCTAAATATATGCACCACTATGAGAAGCAAGCAAACCAATACAATCACAACAGGCAGAGCATGTCATTGGGAATGAGTCAACATACTGATATTGATTATGCCCTGAATTACTTTAAGAATAGTATAAGAGCCCTACTTAATCAAGCCAAAATCCAAGATTTTGCTTCGTGTGGGTGGCTACCAGCTGTCAGTGGGAAGGCCCCCAGCATGAAAGTCCTTTTCTCGTTCCCAACTGCTACCAATATACCTCTTTCATTGGTGTTGATACTAGTTATCTAAATATTATAATTAATGCTAATCACCTTCCCTTTAAAAGGAAATAGACACTTGATAAAAACATCAATACATTACTATTTATAATCCCCTTCCTCCCACCCCCCAATATGGCTGCTTATAATGTTTTGCGGGTAAGTGGCTGATGGATTGTGATTGAGTGCAAAGTGAATTAGCTTATCTTAGAGGAAATTATAATTGATTTGATGAGTGTCAAATTCAGGCCTGGAATAGCAATAGCAATAGCACTTAGACTTTTTACAGTGCTTTACAGCCCTTTCTAAATGGTTTACAGAGTCAGCTTATTGCCCCTAACCATTTGGATCCTCATTTTACCCTGCTTGGAAGGATGGAAGACTGTGTCAACCTTGAGTCTGGTAAGATTTGAACTGCCCAATTGCAGCCAGCCAGCAGGCAGCAGAAGTAGCCTGCAGTACTGCACTCTAACCACTGTGCCACCGTGGCTCTTGGAATGAAACACCAAATAAAGGAAGTAGGAAATAGTCTCAGAGGTCATATGCCATTTTGGATATGACTAAGTACTGCATTAATAGTGCCTATTTACATAAGCATAGGTGGCCTTAGATCACACATTAGCTAAAAGCAGTTTAGCACATTAGCTAAAAGCCTTAGGCCAGCTCTAGCCTGCTTGTTTACAAAGGCCTTTTCATAAGCTCATCTTCTCTGAAACAGAACACAAAATCAGTCAGTCAGTTGGTAAAAATTATAGTTATTCATTCAAGAAAAATACAGCATGCCTATCCGACTACACTACATCTTAAGTAAAAGATACACATATATACATAAATGAAGTAGAAATATATGTATGAAGCCTTTTCTGGAATTATATTTTCAGACACAGTTAGGATTATCAGTCATGTAAACCATTTGTGTAAACTGAAATATGTTTGTATTTTGGCTTCAAATTTTCCCTAGAGGAAAAATTTAAAAAACATGGATGGGCTTTTGTCTCTTTCAGCATCTTTGAAACAGAGCATTTTAAAAAGGGAGGATTCCTACAACCTTCTGAACATCAATATTTCACGCTGTAACAAGTGAACCATAATAAAACAATCCAAATTCTTGATCTTCTCCAGATAAAGATAATGCTTCCTCTGAAGTGAGACTTTCTGTCCAATATTCTAGCCTTGGCTTTAAATAATAGATGGCAAAAGAAAAGCTTCACAGCTTAAACAGAGATTTGAAGACTGATGAATTCTCAAGGAACTCAACAGAAAACCCACCCATATTTTTTTTCTTGTGTTAACTGATCAGTTTTTCAGTGGATAGTAGAGAGCAAAGAATTGCTCCTTTGCAGCTAAATACCGAGGAGAAATGCTGCTCTTCAGCAGGTTCAGGGAGAGAAGAGATAAGCTTCTTCCTGCTTTCCCAGTGACCTTGCTTGAAAGTCCCAGTTTCCTTGAAGAGTTCTATCTTACAGTGGTGTCTTTGCTCTTACAATTGGTCAGTTCTCCATTTGTTTTTAAAAAATCAATACCGGTTTTCCTTGATTATCAAGCATCATCTAACAATTATGAATCTAAAAAAAACCCCACTTCTTTCTAAAATTAATGTCCATGTATCAAAGCATGATATTATTATTATTGTAACATGATCAGGAATTATGGTTAAGTCAATACACTACTTTTCAAATAAATCAGTCCTGGATCAAGAGATCAAGAAAATAATCTAAACATGAATGGTGTTAATAAAAACATGTATTCTTGTTTGGTTAAATATAATTGTCCCCATAACAAATCAATGTAACTTGTTATACAGATGTATTATATATGTTGACAGATAAATAATCCTGACAGCGTCTTCTAAGAAAGATGGTACATTGTATTGGGTATTGATTTGGTGGGATAGTGTCAATTGCAAATGACTTTTATGCTCACCTAACAATATTTTTACTGGGGCAAAATTTCAAGAGATAGTGAATCTCTTTAATTAACTTGGAAAAAATAGAAGTCCTTTGAGAAATGTGTTTTTAATGGCTTCCTCTAGCAATGCAACTCTTGAAGTAGATGTCTGGGGCTTTGAGGTAGACACATAAATACCTCCAATATGTCTGTCTGAATAATTGAAGCACATGAAAACAACAAAGGATGGGCTGATCATCTTCTGAGCATCCTGTTTGACATCTTCTCTGAGTATCCTAAGTGGTACCTGACTAATCCAAATACAGCATGAAGATTCCTACCATAATTTTCAGGTAGGATATAGTTTTAGAGAAAGCGAGGCCGGGTATTATAGCTATTGTTATTATTTTGCTGACCTGCGTGCATGGTTCTATCTGAGGAACAGACAGAATGAAAGAATTAAGTGCATAGAGCAGAAGCCTCACTGGGAAAACATGGTATATCTTAACTGAGATTAGTCCACCTGGGCAGTGTCACAAACTATTCATATAGTAATGGAAATCAAGATGAATTGGAAAATCTAGTCAAAAACAGCTGCATTAGCGAACTGTTATCAACTGTTATCATTAAGTCATGTGACATCAATCTGGATCAAAGGACTATTTCATGGCTCTAAAGCATACTACATATTGGAGAATGTGTCCATATGGGATTCGAAATAATCTTTATTCTGTCCCCATTTGTGTATCTTATTGTTTCCAGAGTGCAGTGAATATACACAAAAAAAGTTGGTTATTGTCTAGAAATCAAATAAGAAATAGAATTAAAAAGAACAACCTCCAGAGTATCTTTTCAGACAAACTATACTGTAACTACCATTAACTGTTGATAACATGAATGAGCATATTTTCAATCCAGCAGATACCCACCAGATGCAATCGGACATCTTGAGGACCATGAGTATGCACTGAGGTGTGCATGAACAAGTATTTGCAGAGCATCCCATAATGATGGAGAGCACTGGTGTGGTCTCAATCTGGTTTAAAAAAAAAAAAAAGAAGACAAAAAGTTCATGGGCTGCCATAAGGAGAGAGGTGGCAACTCTTCTTTCCAGCAACTGAGTTCTTTGAAATAGTTTTTGAAATAGTTTTGCAAGGAGGGGAGAGAAATGACATGTTTCCCTCATACGCCCAATGATTTTATTTCAGATTCTTTTTTCCAAATGTCATTTCATAGGAGGGATCCAGTGACCAGTTCTCTGCCAATCAGTTCATCAAACACGGATAGCTGGCCAGCAGGAAAAGTGGACAGTGCACTTTCCTATTGACCACCTGCTCAGAGTAATTAGCTGCTTGGAAGGCAATTGGTTGCTGGTTCTTGTTGGTAATAGCAGAGAAAAACTATACTTAATCTCTGATGGTCAGGTAATCACACCAGTAAGAACCATGGGCAGGGCTCCTTGGTATACTTATTGCTTTACTCTGTCTTTTTTCTGCAGTCAGACATTGTATATGTGCACTTACATGTAACATAGAGATAACTTCAAGAGGTTCGATTCTCACTGGCTCAAGATTAATAAAGAACTGCTTTCTTTTCTTGATACAGTAGCATAGAATGAATCAAGTTGTGCTGCTTCTGAGGATCCCATCAACCGAAGGAACTAAAGGGGGACACAGATGAAGGACTATTGGCATCTCTGCCCAGCATTGGAAAAGCTTCTTGCTCTATTTTTACTGAGTCTAGAATAGTTTTTCTTTTCCTGAACTGGGTTTTTTATTTCACCTCCAAAGCTCATCACCTCTCCCTCTCCCTCCATGAAGATGGCTGGATACAACCACACACAGGTGACAGAGTTCATTTTCCAGGGATTCACAGATAATCCGTACCTAGAAATTGTCCTCTTTGTAGTGTTCCTGACCATTTACTTGGCAAATGTGATAGGAAATGTGGGCATGGTTCTCCTGATTCTGCTTGATGGACAGCTCCACAGCCCCATGTATTTTTTCCTTTGCCACCTTTCTTTGGTAGACCTTGGTTATTCAACAGCCATTGCCCCACGTATGCTGGCTGACTTCTTGCGACGACCTAAAGTCATCTCCTTCTCCAGCTGTGCCACACAGTTTGCCTTTTTTGTGGGTTTTGTGGATGCTGAGTGTTATGTCTTGGCAGCCATGGCTTATGATCGCTACGTGGCCATTTGTCATCCTCTCCATTACAGCACAATCATGTCAAAACAAGTCTGTTTGGTGTTAGTGATTGGTTCCTATGTAATGGGTCTTATAAGCTTGGCATCCCACACTAGTCTGACTTTCAGCTTAGATTACTGTGGTTCTAATGTCATCAATCATTTCTTCTGTGAGATTCCTCCACTCCTGGCATTGTCTTGCTCTGACACTTATGTCAGCGAGATCCTCCTCTTCAGCCTTTGTGGATTCATCGAATTCAGCACCCTCATCATCATCCTCATTTCTTATGTCTTCATCTTTGCTGCCATCTTGAGAATCCGCTCTGCTGAAGGCAGGCTCAAAGCCTTCTCTACATGTACCTCTCATCTCACTGGGGTCACACTCTTTTATGGGACAGTGATGTTTATGTATTTGAGGCCGCCATCCAGCTACTCCTTAGATCAGGATAAGTGGGCCTCTGTGTTCTACACTGTTGTCATCCCTATGCTGAACCCCTTGATTTATAGCCTAAGAAACAGAGATGTGAAGGAAGCATTTAGAAGAGTTATCAGCAAAAAAAAATTATTCCATAAATAACCATCTCTCAGTTTAAGAAGCTAAATTAAAAATGTCACGGTGCTTGTTTGTTGTATGTAAGGTTCTATGTAGGAATCTACAGTTTTCTAGTTGAAAAGCAAACGATAGGGGTTTTTTCACCATGAAAATCAAGCATTTGATGTAAGAAAACTTGGCTTCATCACGTGGTTTCTAAGGGTAACATTAGACTTAAAACAATAAACCTATCTCCTGTTATGTTTGATGTTAAATATATGTATATTTCACTCCAGTCAGAACAACAACCTCCAAATAAGTTTTAATATCAACTGATTTCCAAATGCTTTACCTTTGAAAAAGAACAAATTTATTCTGGTTTCATTTTAAAGTTGAATAAGGGGCTATGTAAACAATTGTTTCAAGGCTAGTAGATAATACATTATCACTTGGTACCCAAACCCAACTACAATATTAAGGACAAGTTAGTCATGCTTACTTCCCACTGAAATTAATATATGGTTAATTACAATTATATACAGAATAACCATATGATGACACTTCCTTTTTGCAGCATACTTGTTCCCCAAAGAGGTTATTTGTCTTCGCTTCTATGAATCCAGAAACCCCAAGAAAATGAATTTTTAAAAAGCCTGAAAAAAGTTCCAGGTCTTGGTGACAAGACAATGCCAAGAAGAAAAGGAAAACTGACTAATGTTACTCTCCTGTTTTGTTTAGAAATGCAAAGCCCTCCAGCCAACATTTCCCTTACAGAAGGTAATATTCAGGAGCTGGGGGGAAATAGAGCCACAATATCTAAAATAAATAAATAATAAAAATTAACTTTGCCACAGCTGAGTATGAAACAGATCAGATCAGCTATCCAACCCTGCTTAGACTGTGGGGGCAACTAGACACAAGTACAGTTTTTCCCCGAACACCATCACTCTGCTAAACAAATAATTCCCTCAACACTGTCCAATATTTACAAAGTCTGCACTACTATTACTATTAATCTTCTCATCACTGCTTATCACCCATCCCCTCCCTCTTGTGATTGTATGACTGTAACTTTGTTGCTTGTATCCTTGCTATTTATATGGACTGTTTCCTAGTAACATTTGATTGCTTATTGTAACCTATGACTATTATTAAGTATTGTACCTTATGATTCTTGATGAATGTATCTTTTCTTTTATGTATACTGAGAGTATTTGCACCAGCACAAATTCCTTGTGTGTCCAATCACATTTGGCCAATAAAAGAATTATATTTATTCTATTCTGTTGTTATAGTGAAAATAGGAAGAGAAAGGAGTATTAGGTATGTTCACCATTTTGAGTTATGTGTAAACAATAATAAAGGTGGAATAAATATCAAATAATAAATAAATAAATTTAAAAATAAATAAAATTTGTATCTGAGGAATAGTGTGTCTTTTTAAAAACATATATTTCATAAATATGAAATCTTATACAATAATCAATCACTGCATTACATACAAGTTTATGGACATGAAGAGGATGCCATAGCTATAAGATTTACTCTGGTTATTCTAATTTTCTTTTTAGAATGTTTCACCAGGATAAATTTATAAATCATACATAAATATGTGTGAATATGTGTGTTAATGAGTCAAAGCCAAAGTCAATTTTTTTAACAACCGATTCTGTGGCCGTGGCTTAATTGGTGGGTGTGGTTTGGTGGTCATGTGACTGGGTGGACATGGCTTGGTGGTCATGTTATTGGCTGGGTATGGCCAACTCAACATCACTCATATCGAGGCATGCATCTCCTCGCCTGGCCTCTCATGACTGGGAATGCTGCAACAGTTGTAAGTGTGAAAAATGGTCATAAGTCACTTTTTTCAGTGCCATTGTAACTTTGAATGGTCACTCCACACAAGCAAAGGACCAGCAAAGGAGGGGAAAAGAACTCCAGAGACGTTCCTGAGACAGGAAGTCTAGTCCTGCCAAAAATGTAATAAGGGTTAACGGAGAGGCAGTTTCTGTAAGCAACACCAGAATGTTTCC
Source organism: Notechis scutatus (assembly GCF_049901735.1). Taxonomy (NCBI): domain Eukaryota; kingdom Metazoa; phylum Chordata; class Lepidosauria; order Squamata; family Elapidae; genus Notechis; species Notechis scutatus. The sequence continues at coordinate 228,378,783 of NC_142009.1, forward strand.
TTCCTGCCTTCCTTACAGGATTAGGCCAGTAATTTCTTCTAACAACCGGTTCTCTGAACTGCTTAGAATGTTAACAACTGGTTCTAGCAAATAGGTGCGAACTGGTAGAATCCCATCCCCGGTCAAAGCGTACTAAAAGTAAGACTCTGTAAGCCAAGAGACATTCTAAAGGAGACCATCACATTAGAATTTAAAAACATCATAGAAAATGTTACGATACTTACGAATGTTCAAAGTTATTGCATCAAATGTATAAGTGTTTAGGGAAAAAATGGCAAGCAATTAGAACTTTCAATGTAATTTATAAAGAGAATAGATAAAATTACAAATGGAAATATTTATGTGTGTGTGTGTGTTTTGTCTCGCATTTCCTCTTTCGAAAAGATGAAAGAGTACACACACACACACAAACACAGTCAGGCAAGCTGGTTCGGACTTCACAGAGTTAATTCTTTGGAACTGATAATATTCTTGGCATTCCACCACGTCCTGCCTGCCAAGTCCGAACTGATAGCAAATAAAATTTTACTCACAGAAAATCACAAGGCAGTCCACAAAGAAAATCTGAAGTAAGGTTAAACTTTGTCCCGTACAAAGTTTCAGGAGAAAACACACCCACTTTTATCCCCTGTGGGGTGTGGCTCAGTGACTCAGCTCACTCTCTGACCCTCCCATGCCTCCTACGTTGCTGCTCACGTTTCTCATTATGACACTGCTTAGGATCGAGCCAACACTCTTCCTCTTTACTCCCTGTCAGGGGCTGCTCTGATATGCCTTCCTCCTGATTAATCTCAGGCTGTTCCTCTCAGTTGTCTGATGGAACCTGAGGCATTACCAGGGAGGAAGGTCCTGGGGAGGAAGGCATTGCCAGAGAGGAAGGTCCTGGGGGGGAAGACATTCCCAGTTCCTCCTCCTCATCTTCCAGGTCCTCTTCCTCTGACAGCATAGGCTCGGGAATCGGGGCCACAACATATATATATACATACACACATACATATATACCTACAAATAGAAATAAATATCTGAGAACGGATTTAGGGGATGAGTTCTCAAGTCTATTTTCTCATCACGGTTATTTTTTACTAATTTGTCTGTTCATATAATAGCTAACCTTTAATCACAGCATAACTTTGAAGTCATCTCCAATTAAAGAGGTCCCTTGGATGGTATCCTTGAGAGACAATACAATCTTCTAAATAAATATCCCTCAGCATTTTCCAAACAGCATTTTTAATATAATTGTATCCATGTAGAATTATTTTTCCTGAACTTCATTTGACAAATTAGTTCTGGGTCCTGGAAGCATGAGAATTTGATATTCTGAATTTATATAATTCCAGAATCTACAAGCACAATTGCTGCAACCTATCAGAAGTATCATCAAAAGTCAAAACTGTTTTTTCTTGAGGAGACTGGTCTCCAAATAGATCCAGTTTAATTCTAAACAGGGAAGAAAGAAGGAGAAGCAACCCATCTTCACACTTCCTTATATGACTACAGGTTTGTAAGAGGAGTGAATATTAAATGCTATGAGTTAACAAATGATATAAAAAAAGAAAATAGCTATAAGTCTGTGAAATTAAGAGAAAGAAAAAGAATGTAATGTGTCTGAGGAAGCATAGACTTATAATGTGGAATAAAGTTGAAATTCATATGGATAGAAGTGAAAAGAAGGCTAAACAAGGAATCATCTCTAATCAAAAGAATAGAAAATACAATGATTTTCATACAGCCATATAATTTTCATATAAGGTCTTACAATGATTTTGTGTAAAATAGAAGTGAGTGAAGACTGGAAGGAGTATTTTAGATATTTGTATAGGAAAAAAAAATCATATACTAAAGAGTTGGACTGAAACACTTCATATAAACATTACTGACTGAGAACTATAGATAGAAAAAAATCATAAATGCTGTAAGGACAGTGTAACTGGAGAATATCCAGTGATGGACTTTGGCTTACATATGGAGTGGCTAAATGACTACTTTATTGTGTATGTGAAGACTGCACCTGTTCCTGATCACTGGAAGAACATTTCTCCCCTATACAAAGAACAAAGTTGCACAAGTGAAAGCAAACACTACTTGGATATTAGTTTGTTCCCTTTTCAGGGTTCTGACTGTGGGTGCAAAAGATGGTCATGAGAAAATTTGGACCATGAGCAAATTAGGAAAGAACGCTGCGGGAAGAGTGTTTAAATCAGGTCAATGAGTACTATACAAAGGTTAAAAAAAGGAAGTGTAATGTAGGTTTGTTGATTTAAGGAAACCATAGAATAAAGTTAATAAACCTTGACTCAGAAATATTTTGAGTCAATATGGAGTTAAAAAGTGATTGAAGAGCAGTATATGATGGAAGAGAAGGGAAGGGAAGCATGCATGAGAATTAATGGACTGTTTAGCAAATTATTCAACACTGAGTACAGAGTACAGAGTACAGAGCCAGTTGGTATAGTGGTTGGGGACCAGGCTAGAAACTGGAAAAGCATGAGTTTTAGTCCTGTCTTAAGATGAGGCCAGCTGGGCCCTTCCGGTTGCATGACTTCGGTGGCAGCAGGAATTCGCGACAGCTCACGATTCCTGCTGTGCTTGCTGCCAAAGTGCCCCTGATCCAAATGGGTCTGGGGGATATGGCTGCCCTGTAGAGGCAGCTGAAGAGAGAGGGGATCCGGACAGGGGTTTGGGGGTGTCGCAGACCCCCTCCCCAGCCGGAAAAACCCCTTTTTCCCAAGGTGGTGGAGCGGCGGTCAGTGATGGCCGTCACAAAGAAGCCTGCAGCCGGGTAAGATTTGTGCTGGAGGAAGCTGAAAGTGAAAGTGTTGGCTGAGCCGAGACAATAAGAACTCTTAAATACCCTGTAAACTGAACTGCTTGAATTGCCTGAGGATATATTGTTTGTCAAAGAAGATCGGAAAGCTGCGGTGAGCTGAAGGGGAAGCTTTTTATTTACTCTCCCTCCCCATAGAAATAACAGACGGAGATCTGGAAAATCTACTTGGGCACCGAAGGTAACTCAATTTGAAATTTAAAGCCAAGGGATAAAGGATTTCTGGACATTGGATTTAAAAAACTTAAAATTCCTTTTATTTTTTACAAGGGGAAGGGAAGAGATAAAGACTCATTATAAGATTGTACTGAAGGAGATTGCTTTGAGCCTATAAGAACAGGATTAAAAGACATTAAAACTTCTAGAAGATCATCTTGGAAGTGTGTATTTGAATTCTACCCTAAAGGAGGTGAAAAGATAGAAAGAAGAAAGTGCTAAATGAAACTGTTTGCTCTGATTTGGCTTGCTTTGTGACTGTGAGATTTCTGTGAAAGCTTGTTAAAAAGCGGGGGGGATTAAAGACATTAGGGTTGCATTATAAAAGAAAGAAAGAAAAAATGGCATTATCTTTTGAAGGACTAAATGGAATTTCAAAGACTGAAAAAAGAAGATAAGGACTCTTCTGGATCTATCTTTCATTTTTTGGAAATGGCGATTTCTACCTACAACGACAGGATGAAGGAGAAGCCATCTTTATGGACATACGCACTTAGTGGAGGAAGAAAAGCGGAAGGGGGGCAAGGAAAAGATGAACTTAGAACTTAAAAAAGCAACCAAGAAAAAGAAAAATGAGATGAAAAAGCGATATGATGTCAGAAAGCAACAGAAAAGAGAAATACAACAGAGAGGGAAGTAAGAGAGTGAAATTGGAGAGATGGTGGGGTCAAAAAGTTAGAATGGAGAAGAAAGAAAGGGGAAAAGGAAAGAGAAGTCATAAAGGCTTTAAACAAGATGCTAAAAAATGAATTTTTTTTCAGAGATAAGGGGTGAGATAATTTTTTAAAAATGATTCTGCAAAAGTACATAAGAATGCATTGTAGATATTAGTATTTGAAGCTGAGTTAGAAAATTAGAATATTATATGATTTAAAAATGTATTAAAGGGAAGCCATGATTTAATTATAGAGTTTAATTTCTTATGAAATATTATCTTTATTGTTTAAGAATTAATAATAGAATTTAAAACATTGTTTTTATTGTATTATAAATTTAATATTTCTTTTTTTTACTTGTTTTTAGTTTTATTATTATTTATCAAACTCAATATTATTTGTTTGTTTTATTATTTTGAAATGTAATACTTTGAATGTACGGAGCAGAATCAGCACGGAAAATATGTTTTATTTTAAGTGTTGTTTAGGGGGAAGATAAAAAGTTGTCATACTTCAATTTGGGTTTACAGGAGAAATATTGTATTAGATAGAAAGGATAAGTAGGTGATTGAAAGAAAACGGACCAAAGATGCAAATATAATTATTTAATTGAGAGGGAATAAATAAAACAGAATTAAAAGAATGAGTAGGAGAGAGAAAATATATGGAAAATTAGAGAATGCTAAATAAGATGAGATAGTATATTAAGTGAGTATAAATTTTGATTGATGTCTGTATAAAAAGAGTTAACTCGGGGTAAGCCACCTTCCAAAAAGAAGTTTTATGTATTTATGTTTTGTGTAATGTTTGTTTAAGTCTGATAGGATGTGGAAGAATACTAATGAAAATATATTAAGGCAGAAGAAATATGATTAAATAGAAGGAAAGGGAGTAAAAGATAAGAAGTTGAGTAGACAAGATAAATATATATATAGAAGTGTGATAAATTTGGAATTATCTTCTTTTCAAATAAGATGGTTTATTTGTTTCTTCTAGAAAAGATATTTTATGTCACTACATCCTATGTTTTGTTTATATGTGTTAAAAATTTTAATAAAGTTTTTTTTTAAAAAAAAAAAAAAAGATGAGGCCAGCTGGGTGGTTTGTGGCCAGTCCCTTTCTCTCAGTCCTAGGACCAAGACACAGGCAAACTACTTCTGAAAATCCTGCCAAGAACTGCAGGAACTTGTTCAGGTAGTCATCAGAAGTCAAAACTGACTTGAAGATGTTCCCCCCACCATACATATCACATATACTCAAAGCCAAAAGTAAGACAAAGATTTTTTTATATCCATGGATTGATTAACTAATCAATTTACAGGTGTACAGGTACTGTTAGCGATGTTAATTGGGGATATGAATATATATTTAGTTGTCTATGCATGTTATTGCCTGAGGTCTCCCAATGATTTGCAGCAAATGTTATGTTCATATTTATGGTATGATATAACAAAGAGCATCAATATTTCTATCAAGTTTTCTAAATTAATTGATTCAAACTATGGAAATATCATAGCTACTAAGACTACAGTATAATTATATTGACTTCCATTTTGACATAAAGTTCCAGTCATATGGACAAGACAGACTTTTTGCCGCCCCTTGGAGACATAGAATCATAGAACTGGGAAGGACACTGGAAGTCTTCTAGTTCAATGCGTTGCCCCCACTGAGGTGTGAGTCTTTATACTATCCTAGAAAAATGGTTGTTCAATCTTTTCTTGAAAACCTCCAGCGATGGAGCATCCACAACTCCAGGAAGCAAGCTATTCCATTGATTAATCATTCTCAATGCCAGAAAATTCCTTGTTTCCAGGTTAGATCTCCCTCTGATGAGCTTCCCCGTTGCTTCTTGTCCTGTCTTCAAGTGCTATGGAGAGTAAATTTACACTCTATTCCATGTTAGCCCTTTCATGTATTGGAAGACTGCCGCCTCGTCACCCCTAGGCCTTATCTTCACTTAGCCATTCATCATATGATTTAGCTTCCAGGCCCCTTATATTTGTTGTTCTTTGCATACTTTCTAAGGCTTCAGTATCGTTTTTTTGTATCATGGTGGCCTGAACTGCTTGCAGTATTCCAAAGGCAACTTCACCAGTGTGGTGTAGAATAGTACTATCACTTCTCATGATCTTGATACTATTTCTCTGTTGTTGGAGGACTGCGTTGACTTCTTTGGAAGCTGCAGCACACTCCTGACTTAAGTCACCAGGACACCTAGACCCTTTCATAGGCACTACTGTTTAGCAAGGCACTGCCTGTTCTGTACCTGCGCAGCTGGTTTTTCCTAATTGCAGGACCTTACTTTTCTCACCACTGAATTGCATCTTGTTGAATAGGGCCCAATGCTCAAGTCAGTCAAGAGCCTTCTGCATCTTGAGACTATCTTCTGAAGTATTAGCAATTGCCCCCAGCTTTGTGTCATCCCCAAATGCGATGAACACCCCTTTAATCCTCTCATCTAAGTCATTTATGAAGATGGTGAAGAGCACTGGACCCAAGACAGAACCTTGAGGTACCCCATTGCATGCTTCCCTCCATGTATATGTAGTTCCATTGAGGACTACACACTGAGTGCAGTTGATCAGCCATCTGCAAATCCATTAGGTGGTTTACCTCACATTGTTCCATCATATCAAAAAGTAGAATGTGGTCTACTTTGACAAATGCTGTACTGAAGTCCAAGTAATAGTATATCCACAGCAATGGTGGGATTCAAATTTTTTTTACTACCGGTTCTGTGGGCATGGCTTGGTGGGTGTGGCAGGGGAAGGATACTGTAAAATCACCATTCCCTCCCCACTCCTGCGAGAAGGTTACTGCAAAATCCCATTCCCTCCCCACCCCACTAACCTGCTTTCCAGCTCCATTCTCCTGTGCAGGGCAACAAAAGAAGACCCAGCCAATCAGCTGGGACTTAGGAGGCAGAGAATATATGGGGGAAGGGCCAGTCAGAGGTGGGATTTCCCAGTTCTCTGAACTACTCAAAATTTCTGCTACCGGTTCTCCAGAACTGGTCAGAACCTGTTGAATACCCACCTCTGATCCACAGTATTTCTTTGGTCCATTCATTTACTCCCTTTATCAAAGAAGGCAATAAGGTTTGTCTGGCATGATCTGTTTTTAACAAACCCATGTGGCTTCTACTAATCACCTTATTTCTTGACAAATCTTATTTTTTCTCGGTTTTCCCAAGTAATGATGTTAACTTCTCTCTCTCTTTCCCTCCCCCCATCTCTCTCTCTGATGTATTGTTTTTGTTTGGGCCTTTATTAACAGATAATCAGAGTTGGAAGGGACCTTGTAGGTCATCTAGTCCAACCCCCCACCCAAGCGGGAGACCCTACACCATTTCTGACAAATGGCAGTCCAATCTCTTCTTGAAAGTCTCAAGTGATGGTGCTCCCACAACTTCCGAGGGCAAGCTGTTCCATTGGTTGATTGTTCTCACTGTCAGAAAGTTTCTCCTTATTTCCAGGTTAAATCTCTCCTTGTTCAGTTTCCATCCATTATTCCTTGTCTGGCCTACAGGCGCTTTAGAAAATAGCTTGACCCCTTCCTCTCTGTGACCCCCTCCTCTCTGTGGCAGCCCCTCAAATACTGGAAGACTGCTATCATTATCTCGTGTATCAGTTTCCCAGGCATCCTAAACAGTTTTTCCCTCTAGAATTTCCATCCAAGGAATCCTTTCTATTCTCTCTTAGTTTGTGGAAGTCACTTCTCTTCAAGTCTAAAGCACTAATCTAACTTTGTTCAGTTGCCTGTGCCTGCATTGTGGTGAATTCTAGTATGACTTGTTCACCCACCCACAAAGTTCTTACCACTGAAATGTCCAAACTCCAGGAATCCTGAAGAGAAAAAAATGTACTCGTTGTTGAGAAGAAAGTAAGTTTCACTAAGCAGAAACAGAAATGTTCAATTTTCCTTATTCAAATATTAATTGTATTCTTAGGATATAATCAAACATAGATGATCCCCCCCAACATTTTTGTGTGTGTTTTTAAGGAAAATGTGTAATCTTTGCAATTTGCATGTTAAAGTTTCTGTAGTATAGCACTTGGAGAATTTATGCTAACCTGATGAAATAACTGCAGCATATTTTTTTAACAGTTAAATATTTCATGGAGAAAGAAAATCACACTATGTTGATGAATTTTATCCTTTTGGGATTCACAGACAACCAAAACCTACAACTGATTCTATTTGTAACATTTCTATTAATATATATAGCCAGCCTCACAGGAAACATTACATTAATGGCACTTATCTATGGCAGCCCCAACCTCCATACGCCTATGTATTTTTTCATTGGAAACTTATCTTTCCTGGATCTCTGGTATTCCTCTGTTTATTCCCCAAAGATCCTGGTGAATAGCATCTCTGAAGACAAGAGCATTTCCTTTGGAGGTTGTGCTGCTCAGTTCTTCTTCTCTGCTGGTCTTGCCCTCAGTGAATGCTATCTTCTTGCAGCCATGGCCTATGACCGATACGTGGCCATTACAAACCCACTGCTGTATGCCACTTATATGTCCAGAAAGTTATGCACAGGACTGGTGACACTCTCATATCTCAGTGGTTTCATCAATGCTACAATAATGACTATCAAAACCTTCATGTTGAGCTTCTGTAATGGAAACATAATTGATGACTTCTTCTGTGACCTACCTCCATTAGTCAAACTTTCTTGTAATGTGCCTGAGAGCTACCAATCAGTGCTGTTCTTCATTCTTGTCTCTAATGTAATTATACCCCTGGCACTTATCCTTGCTTCATATGTCCTCATTCTGGCAGCCATCTTGAAGATACGTTCTACTGAAGGGAGACTGAAGGCCTTCTCAACTTGTGCCTCTCACTTAACTGCTGTCACTTTGTATTATGGCTCCATCCTCTTCACCTACTCACGCCCAAGTTCCAGCTATGCTTTGAAGAGAGACAAAGTTGTATCTGTCTTCTATACAGTTGTGATTCCTATGATAAATCCTCTCATCTATAGTCTCAGGAATGAGGAGGTAAAGAAAACTCTGAAAAAGAAAGCAATGAAATAGAAGATACCCTAAGAAAATATGAATGAAAACGAATTCTTACATTCGCATAAATTGTATATATTTGTAAATAATGCACAAAATAGTAGTATAAGATGAATGCCACAAACAGTTAATGTCAAGATATTTGCACTTTTTACCCTGAAAATATTAATATAGATTTATTCTCAGAAGTCCTTCTATATTAATTGCCTTTTCCTTTTTTCTGTTTTTCTTTTAATCCCCCCCAAATAAGCTGTTCTCACATAGAACATATTTCTTTTTTATCCTTTAGCTAGCCTGGATAATCTTAACATTCAGAGAGCTCTGTTATCTAAAGTCTTACTGCATGGTTCAAGTATGGCAAAATAATTGTTTCCATCATCTTCTCACTAAAACCCCAACTATTTTTCAGCACCAACGTTAACAAAATGGTACTTCAACAGTAGATTAAGAGGGCAGGAGCATATTGGATTTATATGTCTATGGAGATTCTCAGTCATCTGCTCATGGTTGTCCTAAAGGTGCTTTTTTTCTGGACGTCCAGAAAATCCAGTTGCCTCTTGAAAAAGCACTTTGGGACATTGGATTTATATCTTCTCCTGCACCAATTCACTTCCCCATTATTATTTTCTGAGAAGGGAATAAGCAGACTCAGAAGCACTTAGGAGAAAGTATCTAATTTCCTGTCCATCACTGTATTTTTAAATTCAGGACACAGACATACAAACACACACATACACACACACACACACACACTTTTATAAACCTTTTCTTTTCTGCAGTTGTATAGTTCACTGACCTTTTGGTTCATTTTTGGGGTCCAGAAAAAAACATGTTTACATGCTTGAAATTAAAAAGTTTGAAAATGAAAGTTACATTAAATTATTTTTGAAAAGATTTGGTTAAAAAGCAGGTGACTTGATGTCAGCTGTGTGAAAAGCAGCCGTTCTTGGACCGCCCCGTCTTCCCACCAACTGGAAAAGGAGTCAGGTCAGGGCTTCCCCGCAGCGGGATGACTTCCAGGGTCATGCAGAGGACTCCGCCATCCCATGGGGGTTCCTGATCCTCAGGTTTCATGTCCTCTCTAGACAAAGAGAGGACATGAAATTGCCCAAGCTGTTCTCCTAACAGTTATTCCTCAGGATGGAATAAGAATTGGAAGACAAGAGAATTCATCATAACATCTCCAGTTCACATTTCCTCTGCTACTACTTTCCATGATTTCCTATTAACTGCTTCAAAGAAGTTAGATACTTTCTAAGAAACAAAATCACAAACACTGGGTGAGTGCCTTTAATCCTTAATATAAGAAAATGAATATCTATCTTTATAATCTTTAAATAATTAAAATAAACAGCAAAAATAAGACAAGGCTTTGGCTACAGAAAGTTTTAAATGGACTAATGACTCAGAAAACATTGGAATATTGGATTTGGAATATTAAGACTTTGAAATTAATCTTAAAGAATAAATTTGTTTGTGGGAAAAACTCTCTTTTATATCATAAACATAACAAGAAAAAATGAATATGGTTAGCAATATGGTTAATGGCCTATGGCCAAGGTCATGGGCCAATCACAAATTATTTCAAATTACTTTTTATCCATTTCATATTTTTTTCTACTAATATTTATTAATATGCTGGATTGTTATATTCCTTTTGGTTACCAGAGCAGAATTTAATTATTCTTGCAGAATAATTATAGCTATCTTTTATTTCAGCTAATATATTTTTGCAACAGGATAGGAATATAAATTCAATGTCACCTATGTACTTGTAACCGCAATATCCAGTAAATATGAATCATTGTAGAGGCTAAAATGATAATAAAATGATAAAAACAAAAACAAAGGAGTTCTTATCTTCCTTGAACAAAACAATGTTTCTTAGCTTACTTTTCTTCTCTTTCCTCCCTCCCTCCTTCCTGCTTCCCCTTCTTACACCCCGCAGGATTCAGAACAAAATTCTGCCCAGGTTCTTGCCAGTGGGATTAATATTTATGAACCCACAATAAGACCATACATCACCATGGATGATTAGAGAAAAGGCAATGGGGATTGGCCTCTATTATCAAACTTAACTGGATAAAGTTAAGGTTCCTGTGTCAGAAATCTAATGGGCTGAGTTTTGGATTGTGGAATGCTTGGTGTGCTATCAGCTTGTTCTTGCTTGCAGCTGCTTCATTATGAGACCAGACAGTGTTCGAGTGCATTTTGGGTGCTGCAGAACCTGGGGCTCCATGACCAAGCAAATGAAGTCTACCGAGAAGATTTAAAAGACTTTTGAATTGGATTATACTACCAAAAATAGGTTGTGATTTTCATGGATCCTGCTCCAAAATGGAGATCATGGCAAGGAACATCTTTGCCTTGATTTGGCTGGTGCATCACATGCAATCATTCCAAGAGCAGGCTGTTCTGGCATCAGTTACTCAATTTCTTGGCAAGCCCAGAAGACTGCTAGTAAGGTGGGCAAACCAATCACAGCTCTGGCCACTGGAAATGCAGAAACATGGGCCTGTCAAGGCTGTTGGAAGCCCAGTAGATCACTATGACCAAGAAGCAGTAGACCAGTCCCTCCAAGCTGGGCATCAGAGGTCTGGTAGACTAGTCCTTGCTTAGGCTATCAGATGCCCCGTTGACTTGTCCTACCTGGCTGTCTAAAGCCCAGTAGAACATCTGGTCAGCATCTCTGTGAGCCTACTAGACCAAGCTCTATTTGGGGGGGTCAGGGATGCAGTGGACCGGACTAACCCTGGTTTTGGGGAGCCCAACAGACTGGCCCTTCTTGAGTCTCCCTGGATAACTGTACATCAAACAAGTTAAGTTCTTCATCCTGGTAGAAGGAACCTTTCCATCAACTGACATAGTGGTAGACCGCCCTCTCTTGACCTCCCATCCATACATGGGTACCCGCTCTGGGTCCAAGGTGCCCACAGTGGTTTGGGTTGGCTGCTGGAAACCTCCCCCAAAGGACGCTGATCTGCCCTTCTGGACCACACAAAAGGACTAAGTTCTTGAGGAACCTACCCAACCTCACCTCCCCGTCTGGGCCATCGCTGTGGACCATGGAGCTATTTCTGCCCGGTTCCGATAGAAAGCCGTTCTGGTGCCACCCGTTCTCCCCGCGAACACACCCGAGGAGGAGGACGGCCCTTTGCCGGAGTCCTACTTCGGGTACGTGCAGTCATCGAGGGATACCTGGCTTCGACGGACCTTCCGCAAGGACGGGGTTGAGAACCTCTCGAGAGCGCCGATAAGGCAACCGTGCTCCCGCATTTGGTATGACGCGCGGGGTCCCTGAGGCAGGCAAATGTCGACAGATGCGCCCTTTAGAGCAAGCGGTGAAAAGCCAAACGCCATTCCATTCTCACAAGGAATAGATGGGCAGGCGTTTGGTGGGGAGATCCAGCGAAGGGAGCTCCGCGGAGGCCGTTCTCGGACCGCCCCGTCTTCCCACCAGCTGCAGTGGCGCCCACGGGAAAGGAGTCAGGTCAGGGCTTCCCCGCAGAGGGATGACTTCCGGGTTTGTGCGGAGGACTCCACCTTCCCACAGGGGTTCCTGACCCTCGGATGGTAGGTGGAAAGGCTTTCCCCAACCCCGCCGTGAAGATAGGGTCATAGTTCAGAAGAATCTTGACAGACATGAGCATTGGGACCTATCCAGCAAGATGCAGTTCAGTGACAAGAGAAAAGCAAGGCATGTAGCAACTGTGAGAAGGATCTTGGTGTCCAAATGGACTATAACTTAAATATGAGCCAGAGTGTGATGCAATTGACAAAAAAGTCAATGCAGTTTTAGGCTGCATGAAAAGTGGAATAGTATCAATTTCATGAAAAGTGATAATATTGCTCTATCCTGCACTAGTGAGGCCATACTGAGTCAATACAAAAAGAATAATAGAAGCTCATGAAAGACAGATCCAACCTGGAACTAAGGAGAAATTCCTGACAGTAAGAACACTTAATCAATGGAAGCTTGCTTCCTGGAGTTGTGCTGCTCCATTGTTGAATTATTCAAGAAAAGTTTGTGTTGGAATACATGTTAGAATGTATTTTGTATTGCAACAATTAGAGAAGTATTCAGCCAGTAGATGGCTGAATTTGAGTTTGTAAGTTTATTATCTAAGTTTATTTCAATACTGTTCTATAATGAACAGTATAGCCTATGGTCCTTTAGTTTTTTGGGTTTTTTTGTAAATTTTATTTGAGTTTTCACAAAAAAATACAAATAAAACATCTTTTTTGAAAGTAGCATAATCCCGGGTTACATTTCTTTGTACAGACACAAATTCAATTTCATGCTCATTTTTATGTTCTATTCCATATCTTATTACTGTTTTACATTTTCTGCATAGCTTCTCCCCTCTTTTAATTTTCTCAATTTTATTTTAATTATCTCGTCTCAATTCAAATCATTATATTTATATTTTTTGTCTGTCCTGTTTCAATTATTTATTATCTTTTCTCATTAAACAAAGTTTCTCCTGTAGTTACTGATTGGAGTATGACGCCTTTATATCTTTTAAGTTTATCCATTTAACTCTTATTTAGGCTTCAATATATACCCTAAAGTTATAACATTCAATATAATACATAACTTCCATTTGGATTCTGCTTGGTACATTCTTAAAATACACACTATATTCTTAAAAAAAGAAAAAAATATCAATATATGTAATTAAAACAACACATTCCATTCCAATTCAATTCTATCATTAATGTTAATATTCATTAAAATCTTAACTTCTTTAACATTACTTTTCAATTAAATATCATACTTCTATGGGAACAATTATAAGCTTTCCATAATTAATTCCCCCCCCCTCTTCATTTATATTTTATAAAACATTAACTAATTAAAATGTTCCCATCCCTTCCAAATTCAATTTTCTCATTTATTTTATTTCACTTATTTTATTAACAAACATTTCACTAAATTACACTAACTATTTTATCCCTCATTTTAATCATACATTGTTTCCAATTTTCTAAAGTTATTTCTATTACTAATATAACAATACAATCTTATGTACCGTATTGCCGGCGTATAAGGCGACTGGGCGTATAAGGCGAGCCCCAACATTTCCACTCAAAATATAGTTTTTGTTATATACTACGCAGTATAAGGCGACCCCCCACTTGGAGGCATGCTTTTCAAGGCAAAAAGTCGTCTCATACGCCGGCAAATACGGTAAGTTGTAACACTTGGGGTATTCTGGATATAATTCTTGATTGACACCCCCAACCCCTTTCCCCCAAACTTACAAAGCCACCAAAATGCTTTAGAGAGGCAGCTTCGCCTTTCTCAGGCTGGCACTCAATTCCTCTCCCTTTCTTTGTGACAGCCCCGCGTGCGTGCCATCGGGACTCAAGGGTGGGGGATGGACAGCTGCCAACTCTCTCTCTCTGTGTGTGTGTGTGTGTGTGTGTGTGTGGTGTGGAGGGTAATTCCGGCTATCTCTGGCCTCCGCTCGGTTTTAAAGTCGCTTGGCCGGTTCCCAAGTTGCAGCGCGCTGCTGGGAGACGCGGCGCGGGTGGAAGCTCGGTGCAGGGGAGGCAGATCTTTCTCTCTTAAGCGGGGAGGAGGAGGGGACAAGAGGAGGGACGGGACGGGACAGGGGCGGGAGGAGGGCGCTCGCCTTCTTCCACCGCCACGGACCCTTTTCTTCCCAAGGGGACCCTGGAAAGCAGCTCGGGAGCCGGGTGGCCCTGCCCAGCGGGTCCCATCAGGAACTTCCTGAGGACACCCCCCCGCCCCAAGCACAGCCCTCCCGGTCTTTCAAAGAGGGAGGGAGAAGCGGGAGGAGCAAATTGCCGCCCCCGCCCGCTGCCCAGAAGGAGGGCGCCACAGTCCACCCCACCACCTTCTCCCCCACTCCCGGGCCATTACGCGGCTCGGGGCTGGCTGGCGGCGGCCCCCAGAGACCCTCCCGCTCCACCCCCACCCCACCTCCAGATTGGCCTCCGCAGCGCCCGAGCCGGGCGGAGGGTGGGTGGGTGGGTGGGAAGGAGGAGGAGGAAGAGAGACTTCGGCTGGGCTTGAAGGGGCTTCGCAAGTTGCGGAGCTCCGCCCCGTCGCTCTTGCACCGAGTGACAATGTATTTACCGGCGTATAAGACGACCCCCCACTTGAGGCATGTTTTTAGGGCAAAAAAGTCGTCTTATACGCCGGCAAATGGTACCTTTACAGAATCCCTTTTTCAGTTAAATTTTCACCCATTATCTCTAAATAGGTCCTGTTTCTCTATATCTTGTTCCGGTCCTTTGTAACTTCTTTTCCTTTCCTTCTTCCCTCTTCTTCTCTCTCCCCCTTTTACCCCCTTGTCTCTCTACCTCTATTTCTCTCTTCTGTATTCCCCTCTTCTGTTGCTTTCCAGTATTATACTTATTTTTTGAATCATTTTTCTTTTCTTTGGTTGTTTTTTAAGTCTTAAATTCTCCATTCTCTTTCCCCCCTTTCCTTTTTCTTCCCCACATAGAATTACTTGTTCATTAAAGATGGCTTCTTCTTTGTCCCAGTCTTCTTGTTTTGCAGACGTTTCTTGTTGTTTCTCATCGTTCCAAATCTCCATTTCTAAGAATTGAAAAACAAAGCCAAAAAAACATCTCCCTTCTTGTGCATCTTCTTTATACTTTTTAAGTTCCATTTTCAATTCATCCAGAAGTAGTGCCATTTTATAAATTTTTAAACAACCACCTGATTAATTTTAGTCATTCAAATGCAATAACCAAGAATCCAAAGATCACCAAGTAATCCAAATTCACACAAGCTGTTTCTTTTTGCTCTTTTTTTCACTTTCTCTTCCTGGGGTTCTACTGTTTAGTTACAAAGTTTCCGTTCAAATGTATCTTTTAGAAGTCTTGTTGAAGTTTTACTGTAGGTTCTTTTTAATTCCAGGCAGTCTCCTCCCTCTTTCCAGATCCTGCCCTTTTATTCTTTTTCTCTCCCTTCCTGCTTATGAAAAAAAATGTTAGTGTCCAAAAATCTTTATTATCCCTTTGACATTTTGTTTTATTTTCAGCTTAATTGCCTGTTGATGTCAAAGCGGATTTTTCCGATTTGTTATTTAAGTCTCATAGTTGTCAGTATAGGGAAAGGGAGAGAAGAAAAAAACCCCAAACCTTTCCCTTTTCACTTTCCTTCGCTGCTTCCGACTCTTCTTTGGGAGCGATGTTATTTTTCTGTAAATTTAAATTCCAGGGTACCTTAGTTGTTGCTTTTGCAATTTAACCCAGTCAGCCAAAACTTTCACTTCTTATCTTCCTCCTGCACATTCTTTTCCGGTCGAGTTCTTCTTTGAGGTGGCCATTTCTGACCACCGCTGCAACCGCCTTTGGGAAAGGGAGTAATGGCCAGCTGAGGAGGAGAGATGCGGCTCTCCTCAACCCTGCTGGAAGTCTCCCCCCTCTTCACCACCTCTATGGGGTGGCTTAGCCCCGAAATCAGCCGGCTCAGTGCGCTCCAGTGGCGAGACCAGACTGAAACCGCGCACGATCGCGGATTTCTATCTGTCGCCGAAGGAACTCAAACCGGAAGGCCTCGGTTCTTTAGTTCTGAGTAGAGTTTCCTTTTACAGTTAAAACAAGCAGCAGTGCCCATGGTGACTACATTTTATTTGATCTGTACGCAGGGGTGGGGTTCTACCAGTTCTATCCTGTTCTATAGAACACCTTGTTAACTTTCAAAGCAGTTCGGAGAACTGGTAGTTAGACGTAATCTCCTTTTGTTTTTTTCCACCCTTATTACAATATGCCTAGACTTCCTGTCTCTGGAGTTTCTGAGGCTTGACTTTTTTAAAGGAGAAGGGTTGTTTTAAGATTTTTACACTGCTGTTGGGAGGAAATACTTCCCTGGACAATCAGCACTTTGAAGAAATAATTGAATAACCAAAAAGGAGCTTTTAATGACAAGAAACCAAGATGAGTGACATTCAGCAAGGCTTGACTAGCTAGAAAGATTTACATTCAAGTGTGAGTTTACATACCCTTTCTGAGTTTTGGCCTAAAACTGGTTTTTGGTGAAGTTTAATCACCAAAAGTTTTAATGTGCTTGGTGATGTTTAATCCTGTGTTTACTGATGGGATAATTTTCCCTATTCAGCTTCAACAAGCAACAGCTACTGTTGTGATTTAATTATTTGTATTGTGTTTGAATTTTTTCCTGCCTCATGGTTTCTTTTTCTATCTGGGTCGGGGGTTTTCCTTCACTGCTTTATCGGGCACTGTCCTTTTAGGATATACTTCCAAGAGGCAGGATGCAAGCTTGGCACTGATTTTTTTTATTGTCTTTCTGGGGGGATGTGACCTTTCCTTAAATCTGGATGATTTCCTTAAGATATCTTGTGAGGTGAGTGAGACCAGCTGGTATCTTTAAGTGGATCTAAGGATTGCTTTTCCTGGGTGTACTTTTTCTGGAGAGCTTAGATGACCTCTCTGCTAAAAAGTTTCACTTTATGAGCAAGACTTGACTGCTT
Organism: Notechis scutatus; assembly: GCF_049901735.1. Taxonomy (NCBI): domain Eukaryota; kingdom Metazoa; phylum Chordata; class Lepidosauria; order Squamata; family Elapidae; genus Notechis; species Notechis scutatus. The sequence goes on from NC_142009.1 coordinate 228,395,983, forward strand.
GATAATTATCACTGCATTTTAACTATTTTAATTCCTCAAGGTGCTCTGGCACCTTGCCTGATCTGTAATTCCAACTTGCAGTTAATTTTAGTCTAATGATTCGTATTTAGGGCAGCTTTTTGCAAGCAAAGAAGCTTTTTATATTTTTCTACAGGTAATCCTTGACTTACAAAAGTTCATTTAGTGACCATTCAAAGTTACAATGGCACTGAAAAAAATGACTTATGACCATTTTCACACTTATGACCATTGCAGCATCCCCACTGTCATGAGAGGCCGGGCAAGGAGAAGCGCCCCTTAACATGAGTGATGTTGAGTTGGCCATGCCCACCCAGTCACATGCCCACCAAGCCACACCCACCAACTAAGCCACACCCACAGAACCAGTTGTTTAAAAAATTGAATCCCAACCCTGTCTGTAGGGCTGTACAATCAACAGAATTTCTAACAGGCTGAACAGCCATTTGTCCGGAATGAAATAAGGTCTCTTGCCTTCGGCAGAGAGTTGCACTAGAAGACCTCTAATGTCCCTTCCAGCCCTATGATTCTATGATTCTAAAAGAAGTTCATATATGCAATCACTCATAAATAAAGGTAATCCTCACTTTACAACAATCCATTTAGTGACTGTTCAAAGTTACAATGGCACTGAAAAAATTGAATTATGACACTTGGCAACTAACTTATAGATGAAATATCTGTGTTATATTAGGGAAAGTATAGAATATACTAGACAACCTACAACCTGCTGGGTTCTCAATGACATTTGGTGGCAGTTCTTAAAAATGATCTCCTCTCCCCACCCCCTGCTGGCTTTCCACGAGGCAAAATTAGGTTGATCACATTTTTTATACCCCATTACCAGATGGGATATAATGGTCATCTAAAATGACTATGTATCATCAATAGAAAAATAACTGCAGTGGCAAATGAATTTCAATAATAAGTCTATATTTAATTTCCTAAGCAGATAAATAAAATGCATGTGTGTAGGCAAAAAGAAGAATTGATTTCCAACTGCTGAATTTCCCATTGACTCTGCTTGTGGGAAGCTGGAAGGGAACATGGAAAACATGTTTGCATGACCGCAAAGATGCTGCAGCAGCCACTATGAATAAAACTGAACATATTGATGTAGTAGGTTCCAGATATTTTATGCAATCCTTAAATTAATGGATTTACTATACCTTGTTTGTAAAATTGATCTTGGGCTAATTTGAGAGGACAAACAGATAAACACAATGAGAGCTTTAGTAATAGTAATAGTAGGTAATAGTAGTAGGGGGCGTGCATAAGCGCACCAACGTGCCTACCGTCCCTGTCCTATTGTTTCTCTTATTCTTTTATTTTTCTTATATGTACCCATTTCATGTATTCACAACTATGTATACGCTTATACTTATTATCTTGTAAACAATTGGCAAATCAAATAAATAAATAAATAAAATAAATATGTCCTCTTGCACACCCACCTGATCATATTAATTACTTCAACTGTATTTCAACTTCTAAAATTTGGAATAAAAGTTTCAAGAAAAATCTATTAATTCAACATCTACTCTTAGGAGCTTCCAGGTGAGGATATAAAAGTTACCATGCAGCTGCTGTTTCTAAAAAGCATTTATCTAAGAATAGAACTACCGAGGGAATACCAAGGTTTCCCAGTAGAAAATATTCCCTTGCAGAGACAGCCAAGAAAATGCTGCAGCCAAATTAATAAGAAGACCTAGAGACAGCTGGAGCTGAATATATCTGGATTTCTACCCACTCAGAAAGGATTTCCTAAAGAAGCAATCCACCCACAATTAGCAAAGAAGGAATGCTTTAACCAATGAAGATGTGGTTGAGATCAGAGTAATTGGGTAAGTTTAGGGTGTTTGGGGGCCTTTGGGTTTATCAGGATAATGTAAGAATCTCAAAATTGTTCTGTTTTAATGATGGAGTAGCTATTCTTTATAGATGTAACTCCAAATCTTCACTGTAAGGTCTTATTGTGGATCACAAATACTAGCTCCCTATTTTTATGGTTTTTGATTTGGTCATTCTTCAATAATAATCACAAAGAAACATTAATGTTATAATACGCTGTATCTCAGTGGTGGGATTCAAATTTCTTTGCTACCAGTTCTCTGTGGGTGGCTTGGTGGGCATGGCAGGGAAGGATACTGTAAAATCTTCAGTCAGAAGAAGACTGTGAACTACTCAAAATATCCTCTACCAGTTCTCCAGAACTGGTCAGAACCTGCTGAATACCACCTCTGCTGTATCTTCAGAATATTGACAATGCCATACCCAGTTTTATCTTTTTAGAACTTAATTTTTTATTCCATATTCCAAGATCCTATTTCAGATTATAGAAAATAGCTTCTTGTGTAGTTGAAATGTTAAGAGAACATGTAATATTAAGTGCTGCATTTCTTTTATTTTCACAGTGTTAATGGGAAATAGCACAAGGGTGACAGAATTCATACTCACTGGGTTGACAGAGGACCCACACTTGCAGCTGATCCTTTTTGTGATATTTTTGGCTGTTTATGCCATCACCTTGATGGGAAATGTGGGAATGATTGTCTTAATCAGAACCAGTCCTCAACTCCACACACCAATGTACCTTTTCCTTACTGGCTTATCTTTCCTGGATACCTGTTATTCAACAACAGTGACCCCAAAATTGTTATCCAATCTTTTAAATGAGAAGAAGTCCATTTCCTTTGCAAGTTGCTTTATACAACTTTACTTTTATGGTGCATTTGCCACCACTGAGTGCTACCTCCTAGCTGTGATGGCCTATGATCGCTATGTGGCAATCTGCAATCCACTACTCTACTTCATCACAATGTCCCAAAGAAAGTGTGTTCAGCTGATAGCAATTTCCTACCTTGCTGGGGTCATTAATGCTTCCATTCACACAATGGCTGCATCTAGACTGTCCTTCTGTGGCCCAAACATTGTTAAGAATTTTTATTGTGAGGGCCCTCCCCTTCTTGCTCTTTCTTGCTCAGATGTCAGTCTTAACGATCTACTGTTATTTGTATTTGTAGGGCTCAATATAACAGTAACAATCCTGACTGTTGTCACTTCCTACACTTATATTCTGGTCACCATTTTTAAGCTCCATTCTACTGCAACCCGTAGGAAAGCCTTCTCTACTTGTACATCTCACCTCGTGGTCATCACCATTTTCTATGGATGCAGTAGCTTTATGTATGCACGGCCAAGCTCTAGGCAGAGTTATCACCTAGACCAAATGGCCTCTGTGTTCTATGTAGTGGTGACCCCCATGCTCAACCCATTAATCTACAGCATGAGGAACCAGGAGGTAAGAGGTGCCTTCAGAAGTATCCTAGAAAGGAAATTTCATTTTCAACACCTTTAAGAGCCAATTGCTTTTTGCCAAAGTTTAGCTCTACATAAAAGCTGCTCTAGTAGTAAATTGTTAGCATTGTGTCTCCTTAAACAATAAATCACTTGGCTGCATTGTTTTCCTAGAGTTCTCGTATTCATTGTATATTTGCTTTTGAGTTCAAAATAATGTGATAAATACATTTAACATTTCTTTAAATATTATAAAATCATTGTGTCTTAAATGTTAAAACACAATGATTTTATAATATAGGAAAATCTAGTTCTCTTCCAAAGTTCTTTTATATGGTTAATTTTTCTTCTTCACTGTATATGAAATGATATTGTTGTCTTTTTCTGTAAAAATGTCTTGATCTCGCACATTCAAATCCATAGAAATTTCCAAGGCAGTTGATATTACATTTCACATAGCCTGACTGTGACAAATACTGTAGCTGTATAAATTGCTATTTAGACAGTTTTTTTTCATCCTTCGAAATTCTAAGTTTGATGATCCATTTTTATAACATGTTCCAGAAATTTAATTTGTACTGTATCAACTACTTTTCCTATAACTAATGGGGCCACAATGCCCAGATATATATTTTTCTGAATGTATTATTTAATCCTATCTAGCAGTGGTGGGATTCAAAAGTTTTTACTACCGGTTCTGTGGGGGTGACTTGGTGGGATTGGTATGGGAAGGATACTGTAAAATCTCCAGTCAGAGGTGGTTTTTGCCAGTTCTCCAAATTTCTCAAAATTCCCGCTCAAAATTTCTCCGGAACTGGTCAGAACCTGCTCAATACCACCTCTGCTATCTACCAGTTGTTTGGTATTATTAGAAGCTTCACAAAGCCAGCATTTAAAGGACAAATATTTACACCAATACTTTCAACAATATTTGTGTCACAGTTGCAATCAAAATTATTTCATCTATGATCCTGGGCAATCCATTTCTGTTTTTAGACTAGCTATAATACAAACCTTATAAAATAAATCATTCCCAATTAAAGAAAGCCATATATTCATTAATTACAAAAGTCACACATTTCAATTCAGATCCCAGTTCAGTGACTTGTAGACTAACTCTACATAATCGGTGAACTGTCCTTAAATATCACATTTCAATTCTTACTATGTTACAGAGCCCCTGATTATGACATTGAACATGTAAACAAGCTAAATTCACTACTAACATGGGCAACATCCTGCCCACATGTTTTTATCTTTCTTGGTGACTTCAATCTACCTCATATTAACTGGATGCAATACTGTAGACCATTACAACATATTTTTACTTGAAGTCAAAAGAGTCATCAAACTATATGTACCAATAATAACTCCCAAAACCAGAAAAAACAAATTACCCAAAACAATAAGGAAGCTTCAATCCAAAAAGAAATCACTTTGATGCAAAACCAAATCTGGTCACATTGCCAACTTCAAAAGCCGATACAAAAATTTATGCCACCAGATAAAGACTGAATGCACCAATTATCATATTAAACAAGAGGAAAATTTTCTATGCACCAATTCCACCTGCGCTTTCTACAATTTTGTAAACAACAAACTAAAAGACTCAAGGTCCATCCCACCCCTGAAAGGACCTAATGGTAAAGACTGCAACGACAACACCATTAAAGCCAACCTCTTTAACACATTCTTTGGCTCAGTATTTGTAAAAAATGGATCATGCCCAGTATTTCCTAGTTGAACCACAGACAACTACAAAGATCCAGTACACATCGATTTTACAGAAGACAATGTTGAAAAAGCACTACGCAATCTAAAACCATCTCTATCTATTGGACCAGACAGAATATGTGCCTACTTCTTAAAAAAGCTTTCCACTGGCATAGCCGAACCTCTAAGCATAATCTTTGAAAAATCTTTCAGGACCAGCTCCTTGCCAAAACTATGGTAACAAGCCACAGTCATCCCCATCTCCAAAAAGCGAGACCCCAGCCTAGTTGAAAATTACAGACCAATCTCTTTATGCTATGTCACCTGTAAAATCATGGAATCAATTATTAACCAATACATTTTCCTCCACTGAGAGACAAACAACCTACTCTCTAATAAACAATTTGGTTTCAAAAACTATCCTGTAATCTGCAACTTTTACACTCCAAAAACATATGGACTACACAACTTGATCAGAGCAAAGCAATAGACGCAATCTACATAGACTTCTGTAAAGCCTTTGATTCAGTGGTACAAGACAAACTACTACTAAAACTAAAATCTTATGGTATCTCTGGACACCTGCATAACTGGATAGAAGCATTCCTGTCAAACAGACAACAAATGGTCAAAATTGGGAGCGTCCTATCAAATTCTGTACCTGTCAACAGTGGTGTCCCCCAAGGCAGTGTTCTAGGACCAACTCTCTTCATACTCTACATAAATGACATCTGTGATCATATTAAGAGCAACTGCATTCTCTTCGCTGATGATGTAAAGCTATTTAACACCACAGACAATACTTCTACCCTTCAAACAGAACTATGTATCAGAATGGTCAAACAAATGGCAACTTCAAATCTCAACAAATAAATGCTCTGTCTTATATATTGGCAAAAAAAGTCATAAAATAAAATACAAGCTGAATAGTCAAAACCTTGTTGATGATCCAAACTCTGTCAAGGACCTTGGAGTACTCATCTCTTATGATCTAAGTGCTAGAGCCCACTGTAACTACATAGCCAAGAAGGCATTAAGAATTGTTAACCTAACCATACGTAGCTTTTTCTCTGGTAATATCACACTTCTAACTAGAGCATACAAAACATTTGCTAGACCAATACTCGGATACAGCTCATCAGTCTGGAACCCACATTATGTATCTGATATTAACACAGTTGAGAAAATCCAGAAATATTTCACAAAAAGAGTCCTCCACTCCTCTACTCATTGCAGAATACCATTTGCCACCAGACTTGAAATTCTAGACCTAGAAAATCTACGCCGCCTTAGGTCTGATCTAAGTATGGTATGTAAAATCATACATTGCAATGTCCTACCTGTCAATGAATACTTCAGCTTCAACCATACAAGAGCACACAATAGATACAAACTCAAGGTAAACTGCACCAAACTTGATTACAGGAAATACGACTTCAGCAACAGAGCGGTCGATGTCTGGAACACTCTGCCTGACTCTGTGGTTTCAGAGACCCACGCAGGTCCAATGTACATTTTTCAAGTTTGGCAAAAAGGTTGTCCCATAATTTTTACAATACATTTCTGGCATGGGTGATATGCAAGAAGCGATCTTTGAAGTAAACTAATCTGTCACCTAAGTTCACTACAACAAACTTGGCTAGAATTTTTGAAAATGTGTCATTCATGCACCTATAAAAACAAGCTCCAAGTCAAAAGGCATAAGTGTATATTCAAACCTGTATCTTGTATAGAAGGCTGTTTAATACTCATATCTTTCTTTCATTCTGATTAGGTTGTAAACACTGCTCAAGTCTAGTTTTGTAAAGATGTGTGCCTTTTGTAGCCACTCAAGATCTGAGATAAGTGGGAGTGGATAAGGGTCTTTAATTATTACCCTATTTAGGTCTTTGTAGTCATGAATGGTATGCATTGGTCTCTCTCTCTCTCTCTCCCTCTCCCCCCCTTGTGTGTGTGTCTGTGTGTTTGAGTGTGTGTGTGTGTGAGTGGGTAGGTGTCAGTGGTGGGGATTCAAAATTTTTTACTACTGGTTCTGTGGGCGTGGTTTGGTGGGCGTGGCATGGCATGGCTTGGGGGCATGGCGTGGCTTGGTGGGCATGGCAGGGGAAGGAATCCCCATTCCCTCTCCACCCCATAACCTGCTTTCCAGCTCCGTTCTCCTGTGCAGGGCAACAAAAGAAGACCCAGCCAATCAGCTGGGACTCAAGCGGCAGAGATGGGGGTGGGGCCAGTCAGAGGTGGTATTTCCCGGTTCTCCAGAACTGGTTAGAACCTGCTGAATACCACCTCTGAATCATTGTAAAGAAGCTAAAAACATAATAAAAAATATAACAATGAAAAAATGTTGTTCTTTTCTTCCTTCAACAAACAATGTTTCATAGTTTTCTTTTTCCCCTCCTCCTCCTCTACCACCCATCTCTCTCTGTCTCCCCCATACAAGCACGCCCAGCAGGGGTGGTTCAGAACAAATTTCTACCCAGGAAGGTTTTTGACAATGGAATTAAACTTTTGGATCCACAGTAAGTCCATACAGCACCATGACTGATTGGAGAAAAGGCAATGGACTGGTCTCTATTATCAGACCTAATCAGATAAAAAAAATGGGGTTGGGGTTCCTGTGTCAGAAATCTAGTGGGCTGAGTTTTGGATTGTGGATACTTGGTGCTTTCTCAGCTTGGTTCTTGCTTGCAGCCGTTTCATTATGAGACTGCAGTCCATTTTAGGTACCGCAGAACCTGGGGTTCCATGACCAGGGAGATGAAATCCTCCTAGGTGCTTTAAAAGACTTCTAAATTGTATTATACCATTGAAAAGGAGCAGGTTATGATCTTGGTTTTTCAAGAACCCTGCTTCAAAATGGAAGCCATAGCCAGGAGCATCTTTGCCTAGCTTTGGCTGCTGGATCAGATGCAACTATTGCAAGAGCAGGCTGTTCTGACATCAGTTACTCAACTCTCATTAATTTGTAAAAAAATATTAACTAATGAGGATTACTTGGAAATTAAATTTGCAATGCATAGGCTTGCTTGCTAACCATCCAGGACTGGCTTAGATTTAGAAAAAAAAACTATATCACAGGAACAATCTGGTCATCCATACATTTCAACACAGAAGTCACATTTTTGTTAGCTCCCAAATTGTAGAGTCCCCCTCCACTAGGTATTCCAGGAAGGAAAGTTAAAGATTCCTCCACTCCAGCTGCTCTGGTAGATGACCCAGAGAAGGAAGTATTTTTGATGGCCATTCAAATGTTTTCTCCCCCACCATGTTAGGATAACCCATCCAAGCTTGAGAGTCAATGATCAGAAAGGTGTGAAAATACAGTGATGAATATATGAAAAACAATAGATGAAGGATGGAAGGTTAGAAGTATGTCCAAAGGAGGATAAGTCCAAGAAATGGATTTCAAGGCAAGAAAAATACATACTGGTAGAATTCTTTCTTTTTGGTCTCTTGTAAAATAAGGGATCTATAGCTATTCCAGGAAAAGGCATTTTAAAAATCCCTTTTCCAGGAAAGTGTTTATCTTAGACATGGGGACATTAGAGAACCTCATGATGTCATCAGATGAAGGATCATTCAACTGTTACAAGAATCAACTTTAATCAATTATTACCTTTACTATTATTCTGGTGAGAAGTGGAGATGAGAAAACAGGTGGTCCACGTTCACTAAACAGTTCATTTCGTGACCATTCAAATTTACAATGGCACTGAAAAAAGTGACTTATGACCAATTTTCATACTCATCACCGTTTGTGGCATCCCCATGGTCAAATGATCAAAATTCAGATGCTTAGCAAGTGGTTCATATTTATGATGGTTGCAATATCCCATGGTCCTATGATTACCTTTGGTGACCTTCTGACTAGCATATTCAATAGGGAAGCCAGATTCACTTAACCACTTTGTTACTAATTTAACAACTGTGATGATTCACTTAACAACTGTGACAAGAAAGGTCATAAAATGGGGCAAAACTCACTTAATGAATGTCTCACAACCACAGAAATTTTGGGCTCAATTTTGGTCATAAGTCAAAGGCTACCAAGAACTTTAAATAGAGTAAATATCTGAGATAATAAGAGATAACAAGAAACAAACAAATACTAAGCAACATATACAATCACTAATAACCCTGGGAACAAGCTGATGGTTGAAATCACTGTGTCATAAAAGGAAAATTGTAGATGTCCATTGGCATATCTCAACTAACAATATTACAAATGTATTGCAACTTCTCAAAAATAAGCTAAAATTTTCAATCAGAGTTATTAATGGAACATTAAAAAGTTGCAATGTAGGTAAGAGCTACTTAGGGAATAGCAAGGTTTCCCAAAAGATTTAGGAACTCTTGCACAAACTAAGATCAAAAGACAACCAAGGAAATGCTGTGACCAAATTAAGATAACCTGGTGCTAGAAGATACGTGCATTTCTTCCCAGAAGCAAAGGATTTCCTAAATCATTTCATATAGAAGTTTTCCACCTACGTCGAGAAAAGAAGAAATGCTATTGTAGATGTCGCTGTAAGCACAACCCCCACCTGTGGATGTCAGGCCCTCATACCACCCTCATGGAGTCTGTTTCTGACCGTTTGAGCAGCCACATGCACATTTGTGGCCCGCTGGAGGTCATTTTGCAGGGCTCTGGCAGTGCTCCTCCTGTCCCTCCTTGCACAAAGGCGGAAGTAGCGGTCCTGATGCTGGGTTGTTGCCCTTCTACGGCCTCCTCCACGTCTCCTGATGTACTGGCCTGTCTCCTGGTAGCGCCTCCATGCTTTGGACACTACGCTGACAGACACAGCAAACCTTCTTGCCACAGCTCACATTGATGTACCATCCTGGATGAGCTGCACTACCTGAGCCACTTGTGTGGGTTGTAGACTCTGTCTCATGCTACCACTAGAGTGAAAGCACCGCCAGCATTCAAAAGTGACCAAACCATCAGCCAGAAAGCATAGGAACTGAGAAGTGGTCTGTGGTCACCATCTTCAGAACCACTCCTTTATTGGGGATGTCTTGCTAACTGCCTATGCTTTCCACCTGTTGTCTGTTCCATTTGCACAACAGCACATGAAATTGATTGTCAATCAGTGTTGCTGCCAAGTGGACAGTTTGATTTCACAGAAGTGTGATTGACTTGGAGTTACATTGTGTTGTTTAAGTGTTCCCTTCATTTTTTTGAGCAGTGTATATAATCACTAATCTTAGTGAGTTAGAGCCCATGGACATTTGTGCCACAGGATCCATTTAAATATCACACTAAATAAAAGCATGCATGACAGTGTGGAAACTGTCATTGAGTCATTTGGGATACTAGAGCAGAATTTAATTATTTGGGGCAGGGGGGTGTTCCTTGGTTCTCTTTGAGCATACTTGTTTTCTTGAAGGTGTTTCATTACCCAAACTAGGTAACATCATCAGTACTAGTTTAATTATTCTTCCAGAATTTTGCCTATACAATTATTTGCCTTTTATTTCAGCTAATGGACTGTTGCAACATAATAGGAATATGAATTCGATGACACCTATTGTCATGCCCCTGTCAGAGTCTGAATCCGAGGAGACAAACAGCTGACAGGGAATGGGAGTGTGGCTCCCTTGGCTGTGGAGGAAACTGGGGAAGGGCAAAGTCCAGCTGGGCAGAGCAGGGAAGAGGTAGAACAAGGGAGAGGGAGTTCAGAGGAAGACCCAGGCCCATCCCCTCTTCATCCTAGGGCATGCAGGGAAGAACAGAAAAGAGAGCAACGTGGATTGCATGGCTTACAGGGGAGGAAAGGGTGCTGATTCTCTTCATTAGCCACACCTGGGACTGAGAGTTTAAAAGAGATGCAAGCTGAGAGCAGTGGCTGCTGGGAACAAACATGAGTTTATCTTGTGTTGACTGTGGTTATCTGTGTTCCTGGAATCCTCCCAACCAGGTAGATTTACTGCTGTTCCTTCACATCTGGAATTCCTTCTCTTGCCCTGCCAGATTAATTACCTCATCTTGCCTTGATTTGACTTATAATTAAAGTTTTTGTTGACAACGTTTTGGACTTAAATCTCTGCAGCCAAGGCTGTTCCTGGGAGAGTTTTTCTCCAGACCAGAAAGTAACCAGGACATTGGGGGCAAAGTTGGAGCTAATAAAGGGACTCCTACTTATTATTTGACTATATTGCCTTTGTGCCATGCCCTAGGTCATCACACCTATATACATTTTATAACCAATACATTTACATCATTGTAAAGAAGGTACTATGGCAACTCAATAATAATGATAATATGATAACAGTGAAAGTAAAAGGGTTGTCCTTTCCTTCCTTCAGCAAAAGGATGATGCATACATATCTTTTTCTCCTTCCTGTCTCCCCTCCCCAGTCCCAGCAGAAGGCTTTGGGGCAAAATTCTACTGAGGGAGAATCTGTTGTAAAAAGAAGGAATATACTGTATATGTACTATTTTAGGAAAAGCCCCCTCCCCCCTCAAAAAGCCTGCTTATCAAAAAAGTGGGGAAATGTTATTTTGATTATCTTATAACACAGGTGTCAAATTCGCCATGTCACATTGCCGTCACATGACATATCGCAACATTTTTTTCCCTTTGCGGAGCTGGGGTGGGCGTGACCCGCAATGAGGCATCCAGCCCGTGGGCTGCCAGTTTGACACCCCTGCACTACATTGTGAGGACATGATGGAATTTCATGAAATCAGCTGGAAAAAGCCCTTGCAACCATTACAACTATGTAATAAATTATTATAATGAATATTGTGATGAGAAGTAGAGATGAACAGTTAATGGAAATAATTCTAAAGAGAATCAGGCATCTGCACAGGAGCAAACATCTTCACAAGACATCATCTCTGCATGTAAATATTGTACCAAACAGTCTTCTCTAACAACCCTTACAATGCTGGCTAGTAAAAACAAGCTTGGTGAGTATGAAACTGGGGAAGTGACCAGCCTAAGCAATTTTAACTGGCAATGCTTAGACCTTTAGGGAGACTGTCCACACTTCTCCAATTTTCATCCCTGCATAGGAACTCAATTAACTAATTTTATTTCAAGTGCCTTTCAGCTTTTCAGAAGTAAGCTAAACTTTTCTGAGGAGATTTATTTAACATATTGAACAGTTGCAATGCAGCTCCAATTTCTGTTAATGAGAATTAAAAGAAAGGATTTGTCTAAGATCAGGAATACTTAGGGAATAGCACAGTTTCCCAGTAGAAATAAGATCTAAAAAATGAGATCCAAAGACAGCTGATGAAATGCTAAGAAGATCTGGACCTGGAAGGTCTCTGCATTTCTTCCCAGATGCAAATAATTTCCTAATTCATTTCATACAGAAGCAATCCACCTACATCCAGAAAAGAAGGAATGCTTTAAATTACTACAGACATCATTGAGACCAGTGGATAAGCGTAGTCTGTATTTTGGTTTTATCAAACTTGGGTGAGAATTTTAAAATAATTCTGTATTAAACATGGAGAAACTTTCTTTATAAAAATAATTCTAATAGAAACTACTTCTAAACCATTGTGCCACATTCTACAATCTGGGATGGTTGGGAAGTGGATTTCTTTTCTTCTTTTTCACTATTTTCAGCTATTTGAGGAACAGATAAAATAATTATATGCAGATTTCTCTTCCCACACTTTAGCCATTTGATTCTCTTTTCCCAGGATAAAATTTTTAGTTTTCCTTTACTGATATCATTTAAGATCACAAACTAGTTTCAGATCTTTTAGTACTTGAAGTTTTTTGTCCTTCAGCAATAATAAGGAAGAGAAAATAATGTTATTGTCACACCATAGGAAGGTGGCTTTTCATTCCTGGTCCATGTGTTCTTTCAGTATGTCAATTTCAATGCTTTGTATCTTTGGTCACGTACAGATTGAAGAACTCTACCCTGTGTGGATATTCTATTGTATATTTTCATCTTTCTCCTTCATCCACACTGGGTAATGATTCTTAAGATGAATTTTAATCAGGTTCAATTTTATTTTGATTGAAACCATAACTCATTTGCCATAATGAATATCTTACTCTTGTTTATATCTTTCCACTGGTCAAATAGCTTTTAATTCCGAGTCTTGCCTTCTTTCAGTTTCTACAGAGTTTCTGTGATTCAATGGGAAACAGCTCACAGGTGACAGAATTCATACTCACAGGGTTGACTGATGATCCACGCTTGCAACTCATCCTCTTTGTGACACTTTTTATTCTTTATGCTATCACTTTGTTGGGGAATGCAGGCATGATTGTCTTAATCTGGATCAGCCCTCAACTCCACACACCAATGTACTTTTTCCTCACTCACTTATCATTTGTGGATATCTGCTGTTCATCAGCTATCACCCCACAGTTCCTATGCCATCTTTTAAAAGAGAAGAAAGTTATTTCTTTTGCTGGTTGTCTTACTCAACTTTACTTTTATGGTGTATTTTCCACTGCAGAGTGTTTCCTCCTAGCTTTTATGGCCTATGATCGTTATGTGGCCATCTGTCGCCCTCTACTCTACTTGGTCACCATGTCCCAAATAAAATGTGTTCAACTTGTAGTCGTTTTCTACATTACTGGGTTTGTCCATGGTTTAGTGCATATCATTCCTGCATCTCAGTTATTCTTCTGTGGATCAAACATCATTAAGAATTTTTTCTGTGAGGGTCCTGCACTATTACAACTTGCTTGTTCAGATATCAGTTTAAATTATCTGTTGATATTTATATTTATTGGCTTCACTTTAATAGCAACAATCCTGGTGATTCTTACATCCTACATGTACATCCTGATCACCATTTTAAAGATGCACTCTGCCAAGGCTCGGAGGAAAGCCTTCTCCACATGTACATCTCACCTCTTGGTCCTCACTTTTTCCTATGGAGGTACTGGCTTTGTGTATTCACAATCACAACCGAACAAGTCTCACTATACTAATCAAATAGCTTGTGTGCTATATCTTATAGCGAGTCCAATGATCAATCCCTTAATTTACAGCCTGAGGAACCAAGAGGTAAAAGTTGCCTTCAGAAAAATTCTGGGGGGGAAATTTGCATTCCTTTCTGTACCAAAAACTCCATACCCTTAGAGCTATAATAACATATAGAAATATAGAAGCAAATATGTGTATACTAACTGTGTATTTATCTGACACATTTCTACTTGGAAGGCTACTTGACTGAATGTGTTTTGCTATATTTCAGGGAATATTGTGATTCAACCCAGGGACAGCAAAATCTAATTTCATATTTAAAAATTTACCCAAGAAATTGTATTTTTCATAAAACCAATTAATGGGATCTAGTTGCTAAATGTTAATGATGTAACCCCAGCAAAATTCCTTGAGGTGGGGGAAAGGGAGCTAGATAGATAGATAGATAGATAGATAGATAGATAGATAGATAGATAGATAGATAGATAGATAGATAGATAGATAGATATAGATATAGATATAGATATAGATATAGATATAGATATAGATATAGATAGATAGATAGATAGATAGATAGATAGATAGATAGATAGATATTTAAATTATGCTACACATACTGTATATAATGGTGTATTATTTAAAAACCTGAGATTTGTTGTGAAGAGTAAGGCACAAAGGAACCATAAAATCAAACTGGGATCCTTATGTAATTATAAAGAAAAAGATAGTGATTTTAAACCTCTATGCTAAAAAAAAAAAATCATTTCAACCAAAGTCTGATCTGATTTGTCTCCTCTGATATTTTGACACAGTAATTGATGCCTCGTTTATGTGATATAAATGTCTTGTTGCTTTTTGTACTTAAATGTTTACACAAGTGATCTAAATTCTGTCTTGTGTCTAGTTGTGCATTCTCTTTCAGTAGCTGCTTCATGCAAAACCCTCCGCTGGAATCTCCTGACTCAAGTAATCTCAGTGATGTTTATGCCACAGGTTTCATTCAAGTATCACACCAAGTAAAAACTTGAAAACTGTCACTGGGTCATTGTGCTCAGTTTCTCTAGGTTGAAATTCCCCACACTGGTCACTCAGACTTGCTCACCAGGGTCACCATATAGTTAGTTATAGAGCATCCCATAGAATTGCTAAGTACTTCTTTCCTGTGTTTTGTCAATAGCAGGTGAGGTGCAATAGGTGTTTCTTTAATATGCCAAAATATTATATTTTATTCATTTGCGATACTAGAGCAGAATTTAATTATTCTTCCAGAATTTTGCCCATACAATTATTTACCTTTTATTTCAACTAATGGACTGTTGCAACAGAACAGGAGCATAAATTTAATGGCACCTATGTACTTTTTATAACCAATAAATTTACATTTTTGTAAAGAAGGTACTATGGCAACTCAATAATAATGATAATATAATGATAATAGTGAAAGTAAAGGGATTGTCCTTTCCTTGCTTCAGCAAAAGAATGTTGCATAAGTATCTTTTTCTCCTTCCTTCTTCCCTCCCTCCTTCCTGCCTCACTCTGCACGTCCTCACTATTTTCTATGGAGCCAGAAACAGATTTGCACACAAGGGTTACCATATGGTTATATAAAGTCACGGGCCAATCACAAAGAATTACATATTATTTCTTAGCCTTTTCGTATTTTTACTGATAATGTTCATTAAAATGCTGAAGTCTTTTTATGTTCATTTTGGATACCAGAGCACAATGTAATTGTTCCTACAGAATTTTACCCATTCTTCCTTTGATTTGAAATATACCCTTCCAACAGGAAAGGGATATAAATTCAGTGACATCAATGTACTTTTTAATACCCAGAAAGTAGGAATCATTGTACAGAAGTTAAAATGATAATAAAAATGATAAGAATGAAAAAAATATGTTATTTTCTTCCTTCAACAAAAGAATGCTTCATAGCTTTCTTTTCCTCCTCTTCCTCCTCTTCCTTCCCTCCCTCTCTCCCCCCTCTCATACATACACCCCAACAGGAGGGTTCAGAACAAAATTCTACCCAGGAAGGTTTTTGTCATGCCCCTGGTGGAGACTGACTCTGAGGAAGAGGAGAAACAGCCAACAGGGAGTGGGAGTGTGGCTCCAGAGGTGGTGGAGGAGGCTGGGGAAGGGCAGAGGCCGGCTGAGCAGTCAGAGGAGGATCCAGGCCCATCCTCTATCCATCCTAGGTTACACAGGGAGGAGAGGATCAGGGAAAAGCGAGGTCTACTCAAGAGGAGATTACCATGATCCTCCTCGTGGCTTGCAGGTGGGAGTTATGTATATAAGTTTGCAACTGTGCAGTTAGAATTGCTGAAGTCAATTAGTGTTCACCTTGAAAGAGGCTTATCTTTGTTGGCATTCTTCCCTTGGACTTTTCTCAGTTATTTTCCTGGAGTTTATAATCAGTTATCTCGGCTTGCTTCAGAACTCTCATCAATGCGGTTTGTTTTGGTTTTCTGTTTGCCTCATTATTTACTTTTGTGACTTTAAACTGTGCCTAATAAAACAGTGAAGTTAAGTTGAAGGCCTTACCAGACTTTAATATATGTTTTGGGTTTTGGGTTATTTTGAGAGACTATGGGTCATCACAAGAGGTGGTGGAGGAGGCTGGGGAGGAGGCAGAGACAGGCTGAGCAATCAGAGGAGGATTCAGGCCCATCCCCTATCCATCCTAGGTCATGCAGGGAGGAGAGGATCAGGGAAAAGTGAGATCTACTCAGGAGGAGATTACCATGATCTTCCTCGTGACTTGCAGCTGGGAGGTATGTATATAAGTTTGTAACTGCACAGTCAGAATTGCTGGAGTCAAAGTTTAGTGTTTGCTTTGAAAGAGGTTTATCTTTGCTGGCATTCTTCCCTTGGACACTCCTCGGTAATTTTCCTGGAATGTATGATTAATTATCTTGGCTTGCTTCGGAACTTTTGTCAATGAGGTTTGTTTCGGTTTTCTTTTTGCCTCATTATTTACTTTTGTGACTTTAAACTGTGCCTAATAAAACAGTGAAGTTAAGTTGAAGGCATTACCAGACTTTAATGTATGTTTTGGGTTATATTGAGAGACTACGGGTCATCACAGTTTTTGACAATGGAATTAAACTTTTGGGTCCACAGTAAGTCCATACACCACCATGACTGATTGGAGAAAAGGCAATGGACTGGTCTCTATTATCAGACCTAATCAGATAAAAAAATGGGGTTGGGGTTCCTGTGTCAGAAATCTAGTGGGCTGAGTTTTGGATTGTGGAATCCTTGGTGTTCTCTCAGCTTGGTTCTTGCTTGCAGCCACTTCATCATGAGACTGGAGTCCATTTTAGGTGCTGCAGAACCTGGGGCTCCATAATCAGAGAGATGAAATCTTCCTAGATGCTTCAAAAGACTTCTGAATTGTATTATACTATTGCAAAAGGAGCAGGTTATGATCTTGGTTTTTCAAGAATCCTGCTTCAAAATGGAAGCCATGGCCAGGAGCATCTTTGTCTAGCTTTGGCTGTTGGATCAGATGCAACTATTGCAAGAGCAGGCTATTCTGACATGAGTTATTCAACTCTCAGTAATTTCTTAAAAATATTAACTACTGAGGATTACTTGGAAATTCAATTTGCAATGCATGGGCTTGCTTGCTAACCATCCAGGTCTGGCTTAGATTTAGAAAAACCATATCACAGGAACAATCTGGTCATCCATACAGTTCTACGTAGAAGTCAAACTTTTGTTAGCTCCCAAATTGTAGAGTCCCCCTCCACTAGGTATTCCAGGAAGGAAAGTTAAAGATTCCTCCACTCCAGCTGCTCTGGTAGATGATCCAGAGAAGGAAGTATTTTTGGTGGCCATTCTAACGTTTTCTCCCCCATGATATTAGGATCATCTACCTAAGGTGGAAAGCCATTAGTTGTCAATGATCAGGAAGGTGTGAAAATACAGTGAAGAATATATAAAAAACAATGAGTGAAGGATGGAAGGTTAGAAGGATAGGAGGATAGGAGGATAAGTCCAAGAAATGGATTTCAAGGCAAGAAAAATACATACTGGTAGAATTCTTTCTTTTTGGTCTCTTGTAAAGTAAGGGATCTATAGCTATTATTCCAGGAAAAGGCATCTTAAAAATCCCTTTTCCAGGAAAGTGTTTATCTTAGACATGGGGACATTGGAGAACCTCATGATGTCAGCAGGTAAAGGCTCATTCAACTGATACAAGAATCAACTTTAATCAGGGCTGGGATTCTACTGGTTTGGCCTAATTCGGTAGCTCCGATGATCAGCTGCTGGGCCCACCTGCCCACCCTGGCTTCATACTGACCTTTATTTTCTGGTTTTGACACTCAGCTGCATCACGCAGTATAGCGGATTTCCATGCATCAGCTGTTGAAGACACAGGGAGGAAAGTCTCTGCGCACGCGTGACAAGTGCGTTTGCCACGCATGCGTGAAAGGCTCATGCACACGTGCATAGCACGCCCACCAAGTCACGCCCACTGCACCAGTGTTAAACAATTTGAATCCCAACACTGACTTTAATCAATTATTACCTTTACTATTATTCTTATCTTATGGTGAAAAGCAGAGATGAAAAGTTAATGAGAATACAGGTAATCCTCGACTTACAACAGTTTATTTGTATATTTCAAATGTTTGCAACTTCTCAAAAATAAGCTAAAATTTTCAATCACAATTATTAATTGAACATTAAACAGTTGCAATGTAGGTAAGGTCTTCTTAGGGAACAGCAAGGTTTCCCAAAAGATTTAGGAACTCTTGCACAAACTAAGATCAAAAGACAACCAAGGAAATACTGTGACCAAATTAAGATAACCTGGTGCTGGAAGATACCTGCATTTCTTTCCAGAAGCAAAGGATTTCCTAACTCATTTCATATAGAAGCTTTCCACCTGTGTCCAGAAAAGAAGGAATCCTATTGTAGATGTCACTGAGATCAGAGTCAATAAGTAAGTTCAGGCTGCTTGGGATTTTCTGGATTTTATCAGACTAGTCTGAATATTTTAAAACTGCTGGGTATTAAAACTACAGAAAACTTTCTTTATAAACATAATTCTAATAGAAACTACTCATAAATCATTATAGCATGATTGGGAAATGAAATTGTTTTTTTCTTTTTCACTATTTTTCAGCTATTTGAGGAACAGATAAAATAATCACATGCAGATTTCTCTTTAACCATTCCATTTCCCAAGACTAAATTTTTAGTTTTCCTTCATTGATATCCCTTTAGATCACAAACTAGACTCCCATCTTTTACTCTATGAAATTTCCTTGTTATTCAGTAATAATGAGGAAGAAATAATGTTTTTTTTTAAATATATATTTTTTATTTTAAGACAAACATACACAGACAATACATAAAAAAACCATAAAACCATCTTCCATTTTGTACATACAGTGTGTCAGCTGGTTTAGAATCTTTTGTGCGATCCTTTCATAATCATTGTTCACAATTTATATCAATCTCACACTGTCAAATTAACATATGCTTATCTATTTATCAATTATTAATTATCCTGCTATTTATTCCATCAATATTATATTATGCTGTCATCCAATGGTTATATATGTCTACATTATATTTTGTATCAGTCTATTAAACTTCTATAACAAAATTATCTATTCTGTTACCTTACCATGTCTTTTTATCCAACCATTGATAAAACAAATCCCATATCATATAAAATTGCTTGTCTTCTTGTTCTCTAATTTCAAATGTCAGTTTACTCATTTCAGCACAGTCCATAATTTTTTTAATAACTTCCTCCTGCTTAGGTATTTTGTCATTTTTCCAGTTCTTCACAAATACAATTCTAGCCACTGTTAAAACATTTACAATCAAATATTTCAATTTTTTATTGTTTATGTCCGGTATAACTCCTAATAAAAAGATTTATGGTTTAAAGTCTATATGTTGTTTTATCATTTTTTCCAACCATGTGTGGATTTTAGTCCAATATTTCTTTGCGTCCGAACATGTCCACCACATATGGTAATATGAACCAGGTATCTGATGACATTTCTGGCATTTATCCGATGTATTCTTAAACATTCTCGCAAGTCTCGTTGGGGGTAGGTGCCACCTATAAAACATCGTATACAAATTTTCTTTATATGCAGGTGACATTGTCATTTTTATAATTTTGAGACCACAATTTTTGCCATTTTTCTAAATCAATCCCATATCCAAAATTTTTCCCCCAAGCAATCATCGTTTCTTTAACTTGCTCCTCCTCCAATTTAAATTCTAATAGATATCCATAAAGTTTTTTAATTACCTTTTCATCAGTACCCATCAAAATTTTATCTAAATCAGTCAACTTATCATAAATACCTTCTGCTTTAGAGTCTTTATCAAACCTAGATTGTATTTGCAAATATGAAAACCAATTCATTTTTATACCTTGTTCTTCCAACGCTTGCATAGATTTAAGTTCACCCTTTTCATTCAATATTTCACCATATCTAACTGTTTGTTCCTTTTTATATATTATTGGATAAGAAAAAGCTTCAATAGTTTATATCCATGTTGGAATTTTTAAGTAATATTGTCTTTTTATCTTCTCCCAGTTCAAAAACAATGCCTCTCGAATATAATGTCTTCTAAAATACCCCTGTGTTTTAGTTCCCTTATACCAGAGAAAGGCATGCCATCTCAACAGCAAGTCATGGCCTTCTAAAGTCAGTAATCTACTGTTCCTTAGTGTTATCCATTCCTTTACCCACATCAAACTTGACGCCTGGTAATATAGCTCCCAAATGGGCAAGGCAAACCCTCCTCTTATTCTTGCATCTTGTAACAGTTTTAATTTTATTCTTGCTTTTTTACCCTGCCAAATATATTTCAACACAATTCTAAATCTTCAAAAAAGTCGAATAGGAATTGTCTGGAATAAATATAAAACTCTAGGCAATATATTCATCTTAATTGTAGATATTCTCCCAATCAATGATAGTTGCAGTTTTTCCCATTTTATCAAATCTGTCGCAATCTGCTGTTTGAGTTTAACATAGTTATCATCCTTCAGTGTACTACATCTTGGTGTAATATGTATCCCTAAATATTTAACCTTGTTCATGACCTGTATTTTTAAAATTTCTTCCAACTCTTTCTTTCGTCTTGCTAACATATTCTTTGTTAATATCTTTGTTTTGTCTTTATTTATTCTCAGACCTGCTACTTTTCCATATTCTTCTGTTTTTTCTGTTAATTTGAATGCTGTTTCCAATGGGTCTTCTAATATAAATACCAGGTCATCTGCAAAAGCTTGCAATTAATATTCCTCATTTTTAATTTTCATTCCTTTTATTGCTCTTTCTTCTCTAATCTTCCTGTTCAACACTTCCAATGTTAACACAAACAGCAGAGGCGACAATGGACAGCCTTGCCTTGTCCCTTTTCTTATATTTATAGATTCTGTTAATTCTCCATTCACCATCACCTTTGCAGTTTGTTCATGGTATATTGTTTCAATGGCTTGGATAAATTTTTTACCAAAGGCCATTTGTATCAATTGCAGTAAAATAAATTGCCAACTCACATTGTCAAAGGCTTTTTGTGCATCTAGAAATATCAAGACCATATGCTTTTCAGGGTGTGCTTCATAATATTCCAGAGTATCCAAAATAATTCTCACATTGTCTTTGATTTGTCTCTTTGGCAGAGATCCATTTTGATCAGTATGAATAAAATTATTTAAGTATCTTTTTAGTCTTTCTGCCAAAATTGAAGCAAATATTTTATAGTCTGAGTTCAACAGAGATATGGGTCTATAATTTTTAACTTGCTGCAGGTCTGAACCTTCCTTTGGTATAAGTGTAATGTATGCTTCTGACCATGTTTTTGGTATTCTTTTCTTCAACATAACTTCATTCATAACTTCTAAAAGATGAAGATTCAATATTTCCTGAAAAGTCTTGTAAAATTCCGCTGGCAAACCATCTGGACCTGGTGCTTTCCGAGCATTCTGTTTTTTTAAGGCTTCTGTTAATTCCATCATTGTTATATTTCCTTCTAACATTGTTTCAATATTTTTACGTATCTGAGATAAGTTCGCTTTCTGTAGATATTGCTTAATTTTTTCTTCTTGAATATTCTCTTGAAAGTACAGTTTTCCATAGTAATCTTGTATAATTTTTTTCTTCTCATTTCCATAGCAAACCTGTTCCTCTTTATTTATTAATTGACTAATCCTTCTTGCTTCTCTTTCCTTTCTCAGTTTATAAGCTAGCCATCTGCCTGGTTTGTTTGAATCTTCAAAGTAATTCTGTTTGGCATTTTTAATTTTTTGTTCTAATTCTTCTTTTTCCATTAGTCCCATTTTATGTTTAATTATATCCATTTTATTTTTAATATCTTTTTTTGTGGGGACTTCTGTAAGTCTTTTTCCAATCTTTTATAGTCATCCTCTAATGTCTTAAATGTCTTTTTCTGTTTTATGTTTCTTCTCCTAGTATAATCTATTATCAAGCCTCTTGTGTAGGCCTTCATTGTGTCCCAGAGATTCTGTAAAGATGCATCCTCTTTTCTATTTTCTTTGAAGAAGAGAACAAGTTCTTTCTCTATTTTCTGTTTAAAGTCTTTTTCTTTTAATATCATTATTTAAAGTCCATCTAGATCTCCTCTTGTATCCTTTCCAAATAACTGACACTGGATTATGATCTGCCCAAGTGCTTGTTTCTATTTCAATCTGTTGTACATTAGTCAATAATTCTGCTGACATCCATATCATATCTATTCTAGACCAGGATGTATGCCTGTTTGAATAAAAAGTATATTGCTTACTTTCTGCATTTCTCTCTCTCTATGCATCTTTTAAGTTAAATTCTTCTATTATTCGAAGGAAGGATTTTGGTAGTATCTTTCTAACTTTCTTTGTTGTTTTCTGTGTTTTATAATCCAACCAGTCATTAATTATTCCATTAAAATCTCCCATCATACAAATATTAACATAGTCCAATTCAATTATTTTTGTGTGTAATTTTCTGTAGAATTCTTCTTGTTTATCATTCGGG
The DNA here is from genome assembly GCF_049901735.1 of Notechis scutatus. Lineage (NCBI taxonomy): Eukaryota > Metazoa > Chordata > Lepidosauria > Squamata > Elapidae > Notechis > Notechis scutatus. Next base: position 228,418,947 of record NC_142009.1, read on the forward strand.
GCATAAATTGCAATTAGAAGTGTTTTAACACTGTTATCCATTATTTCCACCATCAGAATCCTTCCATCATCATTTGTGTAGATTAGTTCTGCCAAAATTCTTTCTTTAATATATAATACCACACCTCTTTTTTTGGATTGTGCCAGTGATGTAAATAATTTCCCTAGTTTTCCTTGTTTTAGTATATATTCATGTTGTTTTTTAATATGTACCTCTTGTAAGCAGGTTGTGTCAAATTTTAATTTTTCTAATTTCTGAAATACTTTCCTTCTTTTAGTAGCCAAATTAATTTTAGTAGCCATTTATGTTAATTGAAATCAATTTTCTTTCATCCATGTTAAGCTTTATAAGAGGGTTTTATTGCTCTAGTAGATCTCAATTCTCATTGTTCTCTGGGTTCATCGCCTACTGCACCTTCTTCTTTTTCAATTACTGCTATACACTCCTCTTGAAATTCAATCAGTGACTCTTCCTTTCTTTCTTCTTCCTCCTTTCCTCTAAAGTATTCTAAGTAGAATAGCTCAGCTTTTTCAACTGTATCAATTCTGTGTCTTTGTTCCTGCCAAGTGAACAAGAGGCCTTCTGGCATCAACCATCTGTAGTTTACTCCTCTTTTAAGTAAGTCTTTAGTCAAGAGTAAATATTCTCTTCTCATCTCTCTTACTCTTCTTGGTATCTGTTTCAGCACCACAATTTCTTTGTCTTTATATTTTAGTGTTTACTCTCTCACCACCTGGTGTATCTGTGTCTTAATAATCTTCTTAGAAAATCTAATGTGAACTTTTCTTGGTAGTCTATTCCTTGTTGCATATCTTGTATAGACACGAAACACTTCATCCATCCTATCCATCATCTTTTCTTTGGTTGTTTCCAGTGCTTCTGCCAATATTTCTGCCATTATTTCAGCAAGGTTTTCACCTTTTCCTTCTTCTATATTTTGAAATCTTAGATAAAATTCTGATTTATCTATTTCCCATCCTAATGGTTCACATCTGCCCTTCTCGACATCTCTCAATCAAATGTCAATGTCTCCAATTTTCTTATCTCTTTGTATATCTTCTTCTTCAATTTTTTAAAATCTGTCTTCATATTTCATCATCTGTTGAATATTTTCCACTTTCTCATTTGTCTTTTCTATTTTTTGCTCAATCTTCTGGATTCCTTGCATAATCATCTGTAATGTCACTTCCTTCTCTTTCTCTTTTTCCTGTTGTAATATTGCCTGTATAGATCATTGTCCTCCAAATGGTGAGGGGGTTAGCATCAAAAAAGCTGGAGCTGTTGTCTTTCTACTCATCTTATAATGCTTATCTGTGAAGAAAGAGAGAGAGAAAAAGGGGGAAAAAAGGAAAAAAGAAAAAAAGGGGGGGGGGAAGACGAAGGCAAACAGTTGCCACTCCAAAGGAAAAAAGGAAAAAGAAAGTCTTCAGGCACTTGTATACCTTAATCCAATTGGTTACAATGGTAAATGTAAAAAGTAAAAAATCAACGATAAAAAAGGGAAAAAAGAGAAAGAGAAATATTCTATATGTTCCTCTTAATAAACAAAAAGAAAACAAAAATAAAGGATTTACATTCTGGTTCCTGGTTTAAAAAGTCAAAATCCAATTAAAGAGAAAAAAAAGCCCAACTAGTGGGGGGTGGGGAGTAGAAAGGGAGGCAAAAGGTAAAAAGCAATTCTAAGATAAAACAAGCCTCTACCGCCAAATATCCAAGGCTCTTTGATAAATCAGCTCAGAGTTTTTCAAGGTCACTTCAATCTGCTTTCTTTCAATTTCAACTCGAGACTCCAGCTATCTGTTCAGAAATGAGCACCTGAATAAACAAACTGCCATGCTCATCACTATCTTTTCCAACACAAAGCTCAGAGTCCTTGATTGTAATACAAACCAGTGAAAGAAAAATGAAACAATGTATCCAAGCCTCTGGGCAGCAGTGCTACTTACTTTCCTTCACTTTCACTTCCCCCTCCTCAACCTACAACCAGGAACTAAAAGAAAAAAAGTAAAATCTCCCCCCCCCCCTTTTTTTTTCTAAAGGAAGAAAGATAAATCTTAAATCAAGCAGAAGAGTCTTAATCAAAAAAGAATTTTGAAAAGGATTGTTTTAAAAAAAGGAGAAAGAAATACAAACAGAAATGTGGAAGAAATAATGTTATCGTCACACTATAGAAAGGTGGTTTTTCATTCCTGGTCCATGTCTTCTTTCAGCATGTCAATTTCAATGCTTTGTATCTTTGGTCACATACAGAGTGAAGAAATCTACCCTGTGTGGATGTTCTATTGTATATTCTTATCCGTATCTTGCATCCACACTGGGTGAAGATTCTTAAGCTGAATTTTAATCAGGTTTTATTTTATTTTGATTGAAATCTTAACTCATTTGCCATGATAAATATCTTACTCTTGTTTGCATCTTTCCACTGGTCAGATACTGTATGATTCTGATTACTGCCTTCTTTCAGGTTCCACAGAGTTTCTCTGTTTCAATGGGAAACAGTTCACAGGTGACAGAATTCATACTCAGAGGGTTGACTGATGATCCACAGTGGCAACTCATCCTCTTTGTGATTTTTTTAATCATTTATGCTATCACTTTGTTGGGGAATGCGGGCAGGATTGTCTTAATATGGATCAGTCCGCAACTCCACACACCAATGTACTTTTTCCTCACTCACTTATCATTTATGGATATCTGCTGTTCATCAGCTATCACCCCACAGTTCCTATGCCATCTTTTAAAAGAGAAAAAAGTTATTTCTTTTGCAGGTTGGTTTACTCAACTTTACTTTTATGGTGCACTTTCCACTGCAGAGTGTTTCCTCCTAGCTATCATGGCCTATGACTGCTATGTGGCCATCTGTCACCTCTACTGTACTTGGTCACCATGTCCCAAATAAAATGTTTTCAACTAATAGTCATTTCCTACATTATTGGTCTCTTACATGCTTTAGTGCATATCATTCCTGCATCTCAGTTGTTCTACTGTGGACCAAACATCATTAAGAATTTTTTCTGTGAGGGTCTTGCACTATTACAACAGGGTAGGGATATAAATTCAATGACACCTTTATACTTTTTAATATCCAGTAATGATGTATCATATTAAAGAAGCAACAATTATAACAAAAAGCAAAGAAGCTTTTTATATTTTTGTACAGGTAATCCTTAACTTACAAAAGTTCATTTAGTGACCATTCAAAGTTACAATGGCAGTGAAAAAAGTGACTTATGACCATTTTTCACACTTATGACCATTGCAGGATCCCCACTGTAATGAGAGGCTGGGCAAGGAGCAGCGCCCCTTAACATGAGTGATGTTGAGTTGGCCATGCCCACCCAGTCACATGACCACCAAGCCACACCCACAGAACTGGTTGTTTAAAAAATTGAATCCCACCCCTGTCTGTAGGGCTATACAATCAACAGAATTTCTAACAGGTTGAACAGCCATTTGTCCGGAATGAAATAAGGTCTCTTGCCTTCGGCAGGGAGTTGCACAGGAAGACTTCCAATGTCCTTCCAGCCCTATGATTCTATGATTCTAAAAGAAGTTCATATATGCAATCACTCATAAATAAAGATAATCCTCAACTTACAACAATCCATTTAGTGACTGTTCAAAGTTACAATGGCATTGAAAAAAGTGAATTATGACGCTTGGCAACTGACTTATAGATGAAATATCTGTGTTATATTAGGGAAAGTATAAAATATACTAGGCAACCTACAACCTGCTGGGTCCTCAATGACATTTGGTGTCATCTCTTAAACATGATCTCCTCTCCCCACCCCCTGCTGGCTTTCCACGAGGCAAAATTAGGCTGATCACATTTTTTATATCCCATTACCAGATGGGATATAATGGTCATCTAAAATGACTATGTATCATCAATAGAAAAATAACTGCAGTGGCAAATGAACTTCAACAATAAGTCTATATTTAATTCCCTAAGCAGATAAATAAAATGCATGTGTGTAGGCAAAAAGAAGAAATGACTTCCAACTTCCTGCTGAATTTCCCATTGACTCTGCTTGTGGGAAGCTGGCAAGGAACATGGAAAACATGTTTGCATGACCGCAAGGATGCTGCAGCAGCCACTATGAATAAAACTGAACATGTTGATGTAGTAGGTCCCAGATATTTTATGCATTCCTTAAATTAATGTATGTTCTATACCTTGTTTGTAAAATTGTGCTCTAATTCATCTTGGGCTAATTTGAGAGTACAAACAGATAAACACAATGAGAGCTTTAGTAATATGTCCACTTGCACACCCACCTGATCGTATTAATTACTTCAACTGTATTTCAACTTCTAAAATTTAGAATAAAAGTTTCAAGAAAAATCTATTAATTCAACGTCTACTCTTAGGAGCTTCCAGGTGAGGATATAAAAGTTACCATGCAGCTGCTGTTTCTAAAAAGCATTTATCTAAGAATAGAACTACCGAGGGAATACCAAGGTTTCCCAGTAGAAAATATTCCCTTGCAGAGACAGCCAAGAAAATGCTGCAACCAAATTAATAAGAAGACCTAGAGACAGCTGGAGCTGAATACATCTGGATTTCTACCCACGCAGAAAGGATTTCCTAAAGAAGCAATCCACCCACAATCAGCAAAGAAGGAATGCTTTAACCAATGAAGATGTGGTTGACATCAGAGCAATTGGGTAAGCTGAGGATGTTTGGGGGCTTTTGGATTTATCAGGATAATGTAAGAATCTCAAAATTGTTCTGTTTTAATGATGGAGTAGCTATTCTTTATAGATGTAACTCCAAGTCTTCACTGTAAGGTCTTATTGTGGATCACAAATACTAGCTCCCTATTTTTATGGTATTTCATTTGGTCATTCTTCAATAATAATCACAAAGAAACATTAATGTTATAATATGCTGTATCTCAGTGGTGGGATTCAAACTCCTTTGCTACCAGTTCTGTGGGGCTGGCTTGGTGGGCATGGCAGGGAAGGATACTGTAAAATCTTCAGTCAGAGGTGGTGTTTGCTGGTTCTGCGAACTACTCAAAATATCCGCTACCAGTTCTCCAGAACTGGTCAGAACCTGCTGAATACCACCTCTGCTGTATCTTCAGAATATTGACAATGGCATACCCAGTTTTATCTTTTTAGAACTTAATTTTTTATTCTATCTTCCAAGATCCTATTTCAGATTACAGAAAATAGCTTCTTATGTAGTTGAAATGTTAAGAGAACATGTAATATTGAGTGCTGCATTTCTTTTATTTTCACAGTGTTAATGGGAAATAGCACAAGAGTGACAGAATTCATACTCACTGGGTTGACAGAGGACCCACACTTGCAGCTGATCCTTTTTGTGATATTTTTGGCTGTTTATGCCATCACCTTGATGGGAAATGTGGGCATGATTGTCTTAATCAGAACCAGTCCTCAACTCCACACACCAATGTACTTTTTCCTTACCGGCTTATCTTTCCTGGATACCTGTTATTCAACAACGGTGACCCCAAACTTTCTATCCAATCTTTTAAAAGAGAAGAAGTCCATTTCCTTTGCAGGTTGCTTTATTCAGCTTTACTTTTATGCCGTATTTGCCACCACAGAGAGCTACCTCCTAGCTGTGATGGCCTATGATCGCTACGTGGCAATCTGCAATCCACTACTCTACTTCATCACAATGTCCCAAAGAAAGTGTGCTCAGCTGATAGCAATTTCCTACCTTGCTGGGACCATTAATGCTTCCATTCACACAACGGCTGCATCTAGACTGTCCTTCTGTGGCCCAAACATTGTTAAGAATTTTTATTGTGATGCCCCTCCCCTTCTTGCTCTTTCCTGCTCAGATGTCAGTCTTAACGATCTACTGTTATTTGTATTTGTAGGGCTCAATATAACAGTAACAATCCTGACTGTCCTCGCTTCCTACACTTATATACTGGTCACCATTTTTAAGCTCCATTCTACTGCAACCCGTAGAAAAGCCTTCTCTACTTGTACATCTCACCTCATGGTCATCACCATTTTCTACGGATGCAGTAGCTTTATGTATGCACGGCCAAGCTCTAGACAGAATTACAATCTAGACCAAATGGCCTCTGTGTTCTATGTAGTGGTGACCCCCATGCTCAACCCATTAATCTACAGCATGAGGAACCAGGAGGTAAGAGGTGCCTTCAGAAGTATCCTAGAAAGGAAATTTCATTTTCAACACTTTTAAGAGCCATTGCTTTTTGCCAAAATTTAGTTCTACATAAAAGCTGCTCTAGTAGCAAATTGTTAGCATTGTGTCTCATTAAACAATAAATCACTCAACTGTATTTTTTTCCCTATAGTTCTAGTGTTCATTATATATTTGCGTTTAGTTCAAAATAATGTGATAAATACATTTAACATTTCTTTAAATATTATAAAATCATTGTGTCTTAAATGTTAAAACACAACGGTTTTATAATATAGGAAAATCTAGTTCTCTCTTCCAAAGTTCTTTTATATGGTTAATTTTCTTTCTCATTGTATATGAAATGATATTGTTGTCTTTTTCTGTAAAAATGTTTTGATCTAGCACATTCAAATCCATAGAAATTTCCAAGGTAGTTGATATTACATTTCACATAACATGACTGTGACAAATACTGTAGCTGTATAAATTGCTATTTAGACATAGTTTTTTTAATCCTTCAAAATTCTAAGTTTGATGATCCATTTTTATAACATGTTCCAGAAATTTAATTTGTACTGTATCAACTACTTTTCCTATAACTAATGGGGCCACAATGCCCATTATATATTTTTCCGAATGTATTATTTAATCCTATCTAACAGTGGTGGGATTCAATTTTTTTTACTACCGGTTCTGTGGGCGTGGCTTGGTGGGATTGGTATGGGAAGGATACTGTAAAATCTCCAGTCAGAGGGGGTATTTGCCAGTTCTCCAAACTTCTCAAAATTTCTGCTATCGGTTCTCCAGAACTGGTCAGAACCTGCTCAATACCACCTCTGCTATCTACCAGTTGTTTGGTATTATTAGAAGCTTCACAAAGCCAGTATTTAAAGGACAAATATTTACAGCAATACTTTCAACAATATTTGTGTCACGGTTGCAATCAAAATTATTTCATCTATGATCTTGGGCAATCCATTTCTGGGTTTTAGACTAGCTATAATACAAACCTTATAAAATAAACCATTCCCAAGTAAAAGATAGCCGTATATTCATTAATTACAAAAGCCACAAATTTCAATTCAGATCCCAGGTCAGTGACTTGTAGGATAACTCTACATAATCTCCTATTTGCTTGATGACTCCTTCCTTAATTTGACTCAGTAGATGGACCACTTTGAAGCACTTTGGGGACACATTCTCCAAGCCATTGTTTTACTCAGTAGAAGTCATTTCTGCATCATTCTAAAGAGAATTTAAGGAAATATTATTGTCTGAAGAATTGTATAAAGTTTTTGAGTATCTTGTAGTGGGTCCTATGATGAATCCCTTGATCTACAGCCTGAGGAACCAGGAGGTAAAAGTTGCCTTAGGAAAAATTCTAGAAAAAAAGATTGCATTCCTTTTTTATACCAAACACCAAATACCCTTAGAACTACAGTGACATATATAAATATAGAGGAATATTTGTGTACATTAATAATTACCTAACATGTTTCTACTTGGAAGGTTACTTGAATGAATTTGTCTTGCTTTCATTTAAGGGAATATTGGATTCATACATTTGAACATTTATGCAAGATACCATTGTTTTTCCCCTAAAATCAATTAATGGCATCCAACCGCTAAATGTTAATGATGCAACCTCAGTGAGCTGCCTGGGTCTATGTATACATACAGTATACATGTCTGTATGTGTTTGTTTGTTTGTTTGTGTTTTTGTGTGTGCTCTGAATTGAAATTCCCATGATGATCACTCCGATTGGTACACAATATGGTTATGGACCATCAAGACAGAACTGCAAATTATTTCTTAGTCATTTCATATATGAATGTTTTGCCAATAACCATAGCTGTTTCTTTAATAAGCTGAAGGATTTAATTATTCTTCCAATATTTCACCTATACAATTAATTACTTTTAGGGTAGGAATTCAATGACACCTATATACTTTTTAATACCCAGTAATGATGTATCATATTAAAGAAGCAACTCTTATGACAAAGATGATGTCCTTTTTTTCTTCGTCAACAAAAATATGTTGTATAACTTTCTTTTTCTCTTCCTTTCCCCCTTCCAACAATCTCCCCTCCTCACCCCCAGCAGGCAGGTTTGTGAACAAAATTTTAACCTGGGAGAAATTGTTGTAAAATGGAAGGGATCTATAACTGATTTTCCTCAGTACAATCCTGCTGTGCTCCACACTTCAGTAAGCTTACCATCTTTGTAGTCTTTGTGGCAGCTATTCTGGATTTTTTCCCTATGCAGAAAAAATAAAACCAATCACCACTAGCATCCCTTTGGATCAGTCTTAAAATTGGACTATTTATAACTTCATTATAATAATGACAGAAATGCATGATAAAAATATCATCAATCAAGAAAATCAAACCAAGTGGAGGATATAGATCAGGGGTGGGCAAACTATGGCCCGCGGGCCACATCCGGCCCGTTGGTCTGTCCAATGCGGCCCGCCCCTGAAAAAAAATCGCTGCCATTGGTCTGTCCAATCCGGCCCGCCCCTGAAAAAAATAGCTGGGCGTGGCATAATTGCCCTGTGCCGTGTGGCCCCCAAAGCTGCAAAACAGTGTGGAGCGATCTAGGGGTAGGAAAGAAAAGAAATTTGCAAAGGCCTCGGCTGGGAGTTCAAAATCACCTTCGAGTGCGACCTCTCCGAAGGTGAGTCCCGCCGATCCTTTTTTTCTGGGGCTTCCAGGCTTAAACTTTGCAAAGGCAAAGCTTGCAGACTGGAGCGTCTTCCCGCCGAGGACCGGGAAGGGTTCCACCCGGCGGGGCGGGCTGCTTGGAGCCACCTAAAGCTAGGCCGCTGCTGGTGGAGCTTTGCCCTGCCTTGGTGCCCCATTTCCTGGCTCGGCGGTCCTGCTCGGGCGGCACTTTAAAAGCCTGCTCCCAGCACCGAGCAACTTCCCAGCAACTTTCGGCTTCGTTTTAACTCACGGGCGCTCGCGCCTGGCCCCGAGCCGCACGGCGGAAGGGAAGCCCAGTGGGTGGGCGGGCAGGCTGCTTGGAGGAGGCTCCGGGCTTTCCCTCCGCCAGGCGCGGCGCCCGCGAGTTAAACGAAGCCGAAAGTTGCTGGGAAGTTGCTCCGTTTTCAGGGCTTTGCAAAGGCAAAGTTTGCAGGCTGGAGCGTCTTCCCGCCGAGGAGCGGAAGGGTTCCACCCGCGGGCGGGCGGGCTGCTTAAACTTTGCTCGGGTGGCACTTTAAAAGCCTGCTCCTAGCACCCGAGCAACTTCCCAGCAACTTTCCTTTAACTCGCGGCGCTGGCCTGGCCCGAGCCGTGCGGCAGGGGAAGCCTGGTGGGCAGGCAGGCTGGAGGAGCGACCGCGGTGCTCCGCGCAGCAGAGGCGTTGCTCCGGCTCCGCTCGGTGCCTGGGGCTGTCGGAGCAACTCGCAGTCTGCTGGCTCAGTCCCGCTCAAGGAAAAGGCAAAACCAGGGCCTCCTGAGCCTCCGGTGCGCTGCTCCAGGCAAAGCACCGCCTCTTCCTTTTGCCTTTCCTTCCCGAGGCAACGCGGACTGGAGCCGCAAGGAGCGGTAGCAACTCCTGAAGAGGCCTCCGGGGGGGGGCCTCCGAGGGGGGAAGGAGAAGAAGAGGGGGAAGGGGCGATTCCCAAAAAATCTTGTGCTGACCTGGCCCGTCTGTCAAATTTTAAAAGTCAATGCGGCCCCTGAGCCAAAAAGTTTGCCCACCCCTGATATAGATGAACTCTTTGCTAATCAGTTAGCTGAGGTGTGCAGAAATACCTGTGTAATAATGGTGGACTTTAACTACCTTGTATTAACTGGAAAACAAACTTAAAGCAAGTGAGAGATTGAACAGGTTTCTGAAATGCCTAGCTAACAACTTTGTCAACTAAAATGTGGAGGTGGGTACTAAGGGTGAGCTATACTTCATAGGGATGAAATGATGGAGGGAATGGAAGCTGTAGGAACTCTTGAGGAAAGTGACCATGTTGTACCAGAATTTGCCATAATGCAGGCACAGGTAATTGAACAAAGTCAGAATAGTATTGTAGACTTTAAGACAGTTGACTTCAGCAAACTAAGATTGAGAATAAGAAGGATTCCATGGATGGAAATACTAGAAGCAAATTTTTTTCAGGATGCATGGCAAACTCTGAAAACAATCAAAACCAATATCACAGAGAAAGAAAAACAAAGGAGAAATAAAAACAAAGGAATGGTTGCACTGAGAGCTATCTGACAAACTAAGGGATGAAAAGGACAAGCATGAAAGTGAGAAGAAAAGAATACTAGCAAATAGCCCAAATTTGCATGGTTGAAGTCAGGATGGCTGAGGTTAGGAAAGAACTAAGACTTGCAACAAATGCCAAAAATAACCCCCCAAAAGTGTATTTCAATATATAACAAACAAAATGATTAGTCCACTAATGGGAGGGCAAGAAGGTGGCATCTATCTTTACACAAAAGGGGGGAAAATAGCCCAATCCATCAAAAGCAGTACAGTGGGAGAAAGAACAGGAATGCAGATCAAAATATGTTTAAAAATACCTATCTATGGTTTTAAAAAGTATGTAAGAAAGGCATTTGACAAAGTCAACCACAGCCTACTTCTTGCTAAGGTAGAACAATGTGGTATCACCACCAGTGGATTTTCAGTGGACTGAACAACTGCACTCAGCATAAAATCCTTCATGGAACTGCATCTACATGGAGGGAAAGCATGCAGTGGGGTACTTCAAGGTTCTGTTTTGGGCCTAGTACTCTTATACATATTTGTTATGACTCCCCTTCAAATTCAAGCGAGCAAAACAAAAAGGAGCCGTTTCAGAAGTAATTCAAACAAAACAAAGTCCCACAAGATAACGGCTGGCATAAATCCCAATCCACAGCATAAATCTTTACTCTGTCCGGCAAACCTGTTGTGGCAATAAATCTCAAGCCTCAGAGCTTCTGCTGTAACGTCTTCACTCTCAATTAGTCACTTTGCTTCTGGCGAATTCTACCAGCCCAGCTGTGTCCTTTTATTCACTTAGGCAACGTGCTAATTTCCCTAATTATTGGCTCGCTCTCCTCCTTCTTTCTAACTGGGTTTGTCTCCTTAGTCTCCTTCTGTTCCTTACGTTTAACCACAAGTTTTCCAAATTCTCGTCTCCACTAGAAGACTCTCTCATGCCTTCCCTGTCAGCCATTCCCGGCTGCTGATCAGATAAAGAACCAGAGGAGGTCAAAGGTCCTGACAATTCTAATACTTCAGGTCTGTCTTCCTTTGTTACATCCATCTCCTCATCCTGGTTACTATTCCAATCACTGAGCCATGCCGGCTCATATTTTTCTTCCATGTCCTCCTCACTTGAACTCATATCAGCCACAGGAGCAGAATCCAGACCCGGAGCCACAACACATATTCATAAATTATCTAGATTAGGGTATAGAATGGGAGCTAATCAGGTTTACACCTTTGAAGATAGGGTCATAGTTCAGAAGAATCTTGACAGACATGAGCATTGGGACCTATCCAGCAAGATGCAGTTCAGTGATGAGAGAAAAGCAAGGCATGTAGCAACTGTGAGAAGGATCTTGGTGTTCCAAATGGACTGTCACTTAAATATGAGTCAGCACTGTGATGCAATTGACAAAAAAGTCAATGCAGTTTTAGGCTGCATGAAAAGAGGAATAGCATCAAAATCATGAGAAGTGATAATACTGCTCTATCCTGCACCAGTGAGGCCATACTGAGTCTATACAAAAAGAATAATAGAAGCTCATGAAAGACAGATCCAACCTGGAACTAAGGAGAAATTCCTGACAGTAAGAACACTTAATCAATGGAAGCTTGATTCCAACTCCAACTCCAGCTTGCTTCCTGGAGTTGTGCTGCTCCATTGTTGAATTATTCAAGAAAAGTTTGTGTTGGAATACATGTTAGAATGTATTTTGTATTGCAACAATTAGAGAAGTATTCAGCCAGTAGGTGGCTGAATTTGAGTTTGTAAGTTTATTAGGTATAATCTATAATGAACAGTATAGCCGATGGTCCTTTAGTTCTTTTTTTTTTTTGTAAATTTTATTTGAATTTTCACAAAAAAATATATAAATAAAACATATTTTTTGAAAGTAGCGTAATCCCGGGTTACATTTCTTTGTACAGACACAAATTCAATTTCATGCTCATTTTTATGTTCTATTCCATATCTTATTACCGTTTTACATCTTCTGCATGGCTTGTCCCCTCTTTTAATTTTCTCAATTTTATTTTAATTATCTCGTCTCAATTCAAATCATTATATTTATATTTTTTTGCCTGTCCTCTTTCAATTGTCTATTATCTTTTCTCATTAAACAAAGTTTCTCCTGTAGTTACTGATTGAAGTATAACGCCTTTATATCTTTTAAGTTTATCCATTTAACTCTTATTTAGGCTTCAATATATACCCTAAAGTTATAACATTCAATATAATACATAACTTCCATTTGGATTCTGCTTGGTACATTCTTAAATACACACTATATTCTTAAAAAAAGAAAAAATTATAAATATATGTAATTAAAACAACACATTCCATTCCAATTCAATTCTATCATACTTCTATGGGAACAATTATAAGCTTTCCATAATTAATTCCCCCCCTTCACTTATATTTTATAAAACATTAACTAATTAAAATGTTCCCGTTCCTTCCTAATTCAATTTTCTCATTTATTTTATTTCACTTATTTTATTAACAAACATTTCACTAAATTACACTAACTATTTTATCCCTCATTTTAATCATACATTGTTTCCAATTTTCTAAAGTTATTTCTATTACTAATATAACAATACAATCTTATGTACCTTTACAGAATCCCTTTTTCAGTTAAATTTTCACCCATTATCTCTAAATAGGTCCTGTTTCTCTATATCTTGTTCCGGTCCTTTGTAACTTTTTTTCCTTTCCTTCTTCCTTCTCTTCTTCTCTCTCCCCTTTTTACCCCCTTGTCTCTCCACCTCTATTTCTCTCTTCTGTATTCCCCTCTTCTGTTGCTTTCCAGTATTATGCTTATTTTTTTGAATTATTTTTCTTTTCTTTGGTTATTTTTTTAAGTCTTAAATTCTCCATTCACTTTCCCCCCTTTCCTTTTTCTTCCCCACATAGTATTACTTGTTCATTAAAGATGGCTTCTTCTTTATCCCAGTCTTCTTGTTTTGCAGATGTTTCTTGTTGTTTCTCATCGTTCCAAATCTCCATTTCTAAGAATTGAAAAACGAAGCCAAAAGAACCTCTCCCTTCTTGTGCATCTTCTTTATACTTTTTAAGTTCCATTTTCAATTCATCCAGAAGTAGTGCCATTTTATAAATTTTTAAACAACCACCTGATTAATTTTAGTCATTCAAATGCAATAACCAAGAATCCAAAGATCACCAAGTAATCCAAATACACACAAGCTGTTTCTTTTTGCTCTTTTTTTCACTTTCTCTTCCTGGGGTTCTACTGTTTAGTTACAAAGTTTCAGTTAAAATGTATCTTTTAGAAGTCTTGTTGAAGTTTTACTGTAGATTCTTTTTAATTCCAGGCAGTCTCCTCCCTCTTTCCAGATCCTGCCCTTTTATTCTTTTTCTCTCCCTTCCTGCTTATGAAAAAAAATGTTAGTGTCCAGAAATCTTTATTATCCCTTTGACATTTTGTTTTATTTTCAGCTTAATTGCCTGTTGATGTAAAAGCGGATTTTTCTGATTTGTTATTTAAGTCTCTTAGTTGTCAGTATAGGGAAAGGGAGAGAAGAAGAAAAAAACCAAACCTTTCCCTTTTCAATTTCCTTCACTGCTTCCGACTCTTCTTTGGGAGCGATGTTATTTTTTTGTAAATTTAAATTCCAAAGTTACCTTAGTTGTTGCTTTTGCAATTTAACCCGGTCAGCCAAAACTTTCACTTCTTATCTTCCTCCTGCACATTCTTTTCCAGTCGAGTTCTTCTTTGAGGTGGCTATTTCTGACCACTGCTGTAACCGCCTTCGGGAAAGGGAGTAATGGCCAGCTGAGGAGGAGAGATGCGGCTCTCCTCAACCCTGCTGGCAGTCTCCCCTCTCTTCACCACCTCTACGGGGTGGCTTAGCCCCAAAACCAGCCGGCTTGGGGTGCTCCAGCGGCGAGCCCAGACCGAAACCACGCAAGATCGCGGATTTCTGTCTGTTGCCGAAGAAACTCAAACTGGAAGGCCTCGGTCCTTTAGTTCTGAGTAGAGTTTCCTTTTACATTTAAAACAAGCAGCAATGCCCATGGTGATTACATTTTATTGATCTGTACGCAGGGGTGGGGTTCTACCAGTTCTATCCTGTTCTATAGAACACCTTGTTAACTTTCAAAGCAGTTCGGAGAACCGGTAGTTAGACGTAATCTCCTTTTGTCTCCTTCCTGTCTCTGGAGTTTCTGAGGCTTGACTTTTTTAAAGGAGAAGGGTTGTTTTAAGATTTTTACACTGCTGTTGGGAGGAAATACTTCCCTGGACAATCAGCACTTTGAAGAAATAATTGAATAACCAAAAAGGAGCTTTTAATGACAAGGAACCAAGATGAGTGACATTCAGCAAGGCTTGACTAGCTAGAAAGATTTACATTCAAGTGTGAGTTTACATACCCTTTCTGAGTTTTGGCCTAAAACTGGTTTTTGGTGAAGTTTAATCACCAAAAGTTTTAATGTGCTTGGTGATGTTTAATCCTGTGTTTATTGATGGGATAATTTTCCCTATTCAGCTTCAACAAGCAACAGCTACTGTTGTGATTTAATTATTTGTATTGTGTTTGAATTTTTGCCTGCCTCATGGTTTCTTTTTCTATCTGGGTCGGGGGTCTTCCTTCACTGCTTTATCGGGCACTGTCCTTTTAGGATATACTTCCAAGAGGCAGGATGCAAGCTTGGCACTGATTTTTTTATTGTCTTTCTGGGGGGATGTGACCTTTCCTTAAATCTGGATGATTTCCTTAAGATATCTTGTGAGGTGAGTGAGACCAGCGGGTATCTTTAAGTAAAATGCATGTGTGTAAGCAAAAAGAAGAATTGACTTCCAACTTCCTGCTGAATTTCCCATTGACTCTGCTTGTGAGAATCTGGCAAGGAACATGGAAAACATGTTTGCATGACCGCAAAGATGCTGCAGCAGCCACTATGAATAAAACTGAACATGTTGATGTAGTAGGTCCCAGATATTTTATGCAATCCTTAAATTAATGGATTTTCTATACCTTGTTTGTAAAATTGTGCTCTAATTCATCTTGGGCTAATTTGAGAGTACAAACAGATAAACACAATGAGAGCTTTAGTAATATGTCCTCTTGCACACCCACCTGATCGTATTAATTACTTCAACTGTATTTCAACTTCCAAAATTTAGAATAAAAGTTTCAAGAAAAATCTATTAATTCAACGTCTACTCTTAGGAGCTTCCAGGTGAGGATATAAAAGTTACCATGCAGCTGCTGTTTCTAAAAAGCATTTATCTAAGAATAGAACTACCGAGGGAATACCAAGGTTTCCCAGTAGAAAATATTCCCTTGCAGAGACAGCCAAGAAAATGCTGCAACCAAATTAATAAGAAGACCTAGAGACAGCTGTAGCTGAATACATCTGGATTTCTACCCACGCAGAAAGGATTTCCTAAAGAAGCAATCCACCCACAATCAGCAAAGAAGGAATGGTTTAACCAATGAAGATGTGGTTGAGATCAGAGCAACTGGGTAAGCTGAGGATGTTTGGGGGCTTTTGGGTTTATCAGGATAATGTAAGAATCTCAAAATTGTTCTGTTTTAATGATGGAGTAGCTATTCTTTATAGATGTAACTCCAAATCTTCACTGTAAGGTCTTATTGTGGATCACAAATACTAGCTCCCTATTTTTATGGTATTTCATTTGGTCATTCTTCAATAATAATCACAAAGAAACATTAATGTTATAATATGCTGTATCTCAGTGGTGGGATTCAAACTTCTTTGCTACCAGTTCTCTGTGGGTGGCTTGGTGGGTATGGCAGGGAAGGATACTGTAAAATCTTCAGTCAGAGGTGGTGTTTGCTGGTTCTGTGAACTACTCAAAATATCCGCTACCAGTTCTCCAGAACTGGTCAGAACCTGCTGAATACCACCTCTGAATCATTGTAAAGAAGCTAAAAACATAATAAATAATATAACAATGAAAAAATGCTATATCTTCAGAATATTGACAATGGCACACCCAGTTTTATCTTTTTAGAACTTAATTTTTTATTCTATCTTCCAAGATCCTATTTCAGATTACAGAAAATAGCTTCTTATGTAGTTCAAATGTTAAGAGAACATGTAATATTGAGTACTGTATTTCTTTTATTTTCACAGTGTTAATGGGAAATAGCACAAGGGTGACAGAATTCATACTCACTGGGTTGACAGAGGACCCACACTTGCAGCTGATCCTTTTTGTGATATTTTTGGCTGTTTATGCCATCACCTTGATGGGAAATGTGGGCATGATTGTCTTAATCAGAACCAGTCCTCAACTCCACACACCAATGTACTTTTTCCTTACCGGCTTATCTTTCCTGGATACCTGTTATTCAACAACGGTGACCCCAAACTTTCTATCCAATCTTTTAAAAGAGAAGAAGTCCATTTCCTTTGCAGGTTGCTTTATTCAGCTTTACTTTTATGCCGTATTTGGCACCACAGAGAACTACCTCCTAGCTGTGATGGCCTATGATCGCTACGTGGCAATCTGCAATCCACTACTCTACTTCATCACAATGTCCCAAAGGAAGTGTGTTCAGCTGATAGCAATTTCCTACCTTGCTGGGATCATTAATGCTTCCATTCACACAACGGCTGCATCTAGACTGTCCTTCTGTGGCCCAAACACTGTTAAGAATTTTTATTGTGATGCCCCTCCCCTTCTTGCTCTTTCCTGCTCAGATGTCAGTCTTAACGATCTACTGTTATTTGTATTTGTAGGGCTCAATATAACAGTAACAATCCTGACTGTCCTCGCTTCCTACACTTATATACTGGTCACCATTTTTAAGCTCCATTCTACTGCAACCCGTAGGAAAGCCTTCTCTACTTGTACTTCTCACCTCGTGGTCATCACCATTTTCTATGGATGCAGTAGCTTTATGTATGCACGGCCAAGCTCTAGGCAGAGTTATTACCTAGACCAAATGGCCTCTGTGTTCTATGTAGTGGTGACCCCCATGCTCAACCCATTAATCTACAGCATGAGGAACCAGGAGGTAAGAGGTGCCTTCAGAAGTATCCTAGAAAGGAAATTTCATTTTCAACACCTTTAAGAGCCAATTGCTTTTTGCCAAAATTTAGTTTTACATAAAAGCTGCTCTAGTAGCAAATTGTTAGCATTGTGTCTCATTAAACAATAAATCACTCAACTGTATTTTTTTTCCTATAGTTCAAGTGTTCATTATATATTTGCTTTTAGTTCAAAATAATGTGATAAATACATTTAACATTTCTTTAAATATTATAAAATCATTGTGTCTTAAATGTTAAAACACAACGGTTTTATAATATAGGAAAATCTAGTTCTCTCTTCCAAAGTTCTTTTATATGGTTAATTTTTCTTTCTCATTGTATATGAAATGATATTGTTGTCTTTTTCTGTAAAAATGTTTTGATCTAGCACATTCAAATCCATAGAAATTTCCAAGGCAGTTGATATTACATTTCACATAGCCTGACTGTGACAAATACTGTAGCTGTATAAATTGCTATTTAGACATAGTTTTTGAATTCTTCGAAATTCTAAGTTTGATGATCCATTTTTATAACATGTTCCAGAAATTTAATTTGTACTGTATCAACTACTTTTCCTATAACTAATGGGGCCACAATGCCCATTATATATTTTTCCGAATTTATTATTTAATCCTATCTAGCAGGGGTGGGATTCAATTTTTTTTACTACCGGTTCTGTGGGCGTGGCTTGGCGGGATTAGTATGGGAAGGATACTGTAAAATCTCCAGTCAGAGATGGTATTTGCCAGTTCTCCAAACTTCTCAAAATTTCTGCTATCGGTTCTCCAGAATTGGTCAGAACCTGCTGAATACCCCCTCTGCTATCTACCAGTTGTTTGGTATTATTAGAAGCTTCACAAAGCCAGCATTTAAAGGACAAATATTTACAGCAATACTTTCAACAATATTTGTGTCACAGTTGCAATCAAAATTATTTCATCTATGATCCTGGGCAATCCATTTCTGGGTTTTAGACTAGCTATAATACAAACCTTATAAAATAAACCATTCCCAAGTAAAAGATAGCCGTATATTCATTAATTACAAAAGTCACAAATTTCAATTCAGCTCCTAGGTCAGTGACTTGTAGGATAACCCTACATAATCGGTGAACTGTCCTTAAATATCACATTTCAATTCTTACTATGTTACAGAGCCCCTGATTATAACATCGAACATGTAAACAAGCTAAATTCATTACTAACATGGGCAGCATCCTGCTCACACGCTTTTATCTTTCTTGGTGACTTCAATCTACCTCATATTAACTGGATGCAATACTGTAGAAGGCCATTACAACATATTTTTACTTGAAGTCAAAAGAGTCATCAAACTATATGTACCATTAACAACTCCCAAAACCAGAAAAAACAAATTACCCAAAACAATAAGGAAGCTTCAATCCAAAAAGAAATCACTTTGATGCAAAACCAAATCTGGTCACGATGCCAACTTCAAAAGCCGATACAAAAGTTTATGCCACCAGATAAAGACTGAATGCACCAATTATCACATTAAACAAGAGGAAAATCTTCTATGCACCAATTCCACCCGCGCTTTCTACAATTTTGTAAACAACAAACTAAAAGACTCAAGGTCCATCCCACCCCTGAAAGGACCTAATGGTAAAGACTGCAACGACAACACTATTAAAGCCAACCTCTTTAACACATTCTTTGGCTCAGTATTTGAAAAAATGGATCATGCCCAGTATTTCCTAGTTGAACCACAGACAACTACAAAGATCCAGTACACATCGATTTTACAGAAGACAATGTTGAAAAAGCACTACGCAATCTAAAACCATCTCTATCTATTGGACTGGACAGAATATGTGCCTACTTCTTAAAAAAGCTATCCACTGCCATAGCCAAACCTCTAAGCATAATCTTTGAAAAATCTTTCAGGACCAGCTCCTTGCCAAAACTATGGTAACAAGCCACAGTCATCCCCATCTTCAAAAAGTGAGACCCCAGCCTAGTTGAAAATTACAGACCAATCTCTTTATGCTACGTCACCTGTAAAATCATGGAATCAATTATTAACCAATCCATTTTCCTCCACTGAGAGACAAACAACCTACTCTCTAATAAACAATTTGGTTTCAGAAAAAAACTATCCTGTAATCTGCAACTCTTACACTCCAAAAACATATGGACTACACAACTCGATCAGAGCAAAGCAATAGACACAATCTACATAGACTTCTGTAAAGCCTTTGATTCAGTGGTACAAGACAAACTACTACTAAAACTAAAATCTTACGGTATCTCTGGACACCTGCATAACTGGATAGAAGCATTCCTGTCAAACAGACAACAAATGGTCAAAATTGGGAGCGTCCTATCAAATTCTGTACCTGTCAACAGTGGTGTCCCCCAAGGCAGTGTTCTAGGACCAACTCTCTTCATACTCTCCATAAATGACATCTGTGATCATATTAAGAGCAACTGCATTCTCTTCACTGATGATGTAAAGCTATTTAACACCACAGACAATACTGCTACCCTTCAAACAGATCTATGTATCAGAATGGTCAAACAAATGGCAACTTCAAATCTCAACAAATAAATGCTCTGTCTTACATATTGGCAAAAAAAGTCATAAAATAAAATACAAGCTGAATAGTCAAGACCTTGTTGATGATCCAAACTCTGTCAAGGACCTTGGAGTACTCATCTCTAATGATCTAAGTGCTAGAGCCCACTGTAACTACATAGCCAAGAAGGCATTAAGAATTGTTAACCTAACCATACGTAGCTTTTTCTCTGGTAATATCACACTTCTAACTAGAGCATACAAAACATTTGCTAGACCAGTACTCGAATAGAGCTCATCAGTCTGTAACCCCCATTATGTATCTGATATTAACACAGTTGAGAAAGTCCAGAAATATTTCACAAAAAGAGTTCTCCACTCCTCTACTCATTGCAGAATACCATATGCCACCAGACTTGAAATTCTAGACCTAGAAAACCTTGAATTACGCCATCTTCAGTCTGATCTAAGTATGGTATATAAAATCATACATTGCAATGTCCTACCTGTCAATGAATACTTCAGCTTCAACCATACAAGAGCACACAATAGATACAAACTCAAGGTAAACCGCACCAAACTTGATTACAGGAAATACGACTTCAGCAACAGAGTGGTCGATGTCTGGAATACTCTGCCTGACTCTGTGGTTTCAGAGACCCACGCAGGTCAAATGTACATTTTTCAAGTTTGGCAAAAAGGTTGTTGTCCCATAATTTTTACAATACATTTCTGGCATGGGTGATATGCAAGAAGAGATCTTTGAAGTAAACTAATCTGTCACCTAAGTTCACTACAACAAACTTGGCTAGAATTTTTGAAAATGTGTCATTCATGCACCTATAAAAACAAGCTCCAAGTCAAAAGGCATAAGTGTATATTCAAACCTGTATCTTGTATAGAAGGCTGTTTAATACTCATATCTTTCTTTCATTCTGATTAGGTTGTAAACACTGCTCAAGTCTAGTTTTGTAAAGATGTGTGCCTTTTGTAGCCACTCAAGATCTGAGATGTGGGAGTGGATAAGGGTCTTTAATTATTACCCTATTTAGGTCTTTGTAGTCATGAATGGTATGCATTGCTCTCTCTCTCTCCCTCTCCTCCCCTTGTGTGTGTGTCTATGTGTTTGGGTGTGTGTGTGAGAGAGTGGGTAGGTGTCAGTGGTGGGGATTCAAATTTTTTTACTACTGGTTCTGTGGGCGTAGTTTGGTGGGCGTGGCATGGCTTGGGGGCATGGCGTGGCTTGGTGGGCATGGTAGGGGAAGGAATCCCCATTCCCTCCCCACCCCATAACCTGCTTTCCAGCTCCGTTCTCCTGTGCAGGGCAACAAAAGAAGACCCAGCCAATCAGCTGGGACTCAAGAGGCAGAGATGGGGGTGGGGCCAGTCAGAGGTGGTATTTCCCAGTTCTCCAGAACTGGTTAGAACCTGCTGAATACCACCTCTGAATCATTGTAAAGAAGCTAAAAACATAATAAAAAATATAACAATGAAAAAATGTTCTTTTCTTCTTTCAACAAACAATGTTTCATAGTTTTCTTTTTCCCCTCCTCCTCCTCTACCACCCATCTCTCTCTGTCTCCCCCATACAAGCACGCCCAGCAGGGGTGGTTCAGAACAAATTTCTACCCAGGAAGGTTTTTGACAATGGAATTAAACTTTTGGATCCACAGTAAGTCCATACAGCACCATGACTGATTGGAGAAAAGGCAATGGACTGGTCTCTATTATCAGACCTAATCAGATAAAAAAATGGGGTTGGGGTTCCTGTGTCAGAAATCTAGTGGGCTGAGTTTTGGATTGTGGATACTTGGTGCTTTCTCAGCTTGGTTCTTGCTTGCAGCCATTTCATTATGAGACTGCAGTCCATTTTAGGTACCGCAAAACCTGGGATTCCATGACCAGGGAGATGAAATCCTCCTAGGTGCTTCAAAAGACTTCTAAACTGTATTATACCATTGAAAAAGGAGCAGGTTATGATCTTGGTTTTCTCAGCTTGGTTCTTGCTTGCAGCCATTTCATTATGAGACTGCAGTCCATTTTAGGTACCGCAAAACCTGGGGTTCCATGACCAGGGAGATGAAATCCTCCTAGGTGCTTCAAAAGAATTCTAAATTGTATTATACCATTGCAAAAGGAGCAGGTTATGATCTTGGTTTTTCAAGAATCCTGCTTCAAAATGGAAGCCATAGCCAGGAGCATCTTTGCCTAGCTTTGGCTGCTGGATCAGATGCAACTATTGCAAGAGCAGGCTGTTCTGACATCAATTATCAACTCTCATTAATTCGTAAAAAAATATTAACTAATGAGGATTACTTGGAAATTAAATTTGCAATGCATAGGCTTGCTTGCTAACCATCCAGGACTGGTTTAGATTTAGAAAAAACTATATCACAGGAACAATCTGGTCATCCATACATTTCAACACAGAAGTCACATTTTTGTTAGCTCCCAAATTGTAGAGTCCCCCTCCACTAGGTATTCCAGGAAGGAAAGTTAAAGATTCCTCCACTCCAGCTGCTCTGGTAGATGACCCAGAGAAGGAAGTATTTTTGATGGCCATTCAAATGTTTTCTCCCCCATCATGTTAGGATAACCTATCCAAGCTTGAGAGTCAATGATCAAGAAGGTGTGAAAATACAGTGATGAATATATGAAAAACAATAGATGAAGGATGGAAGGTTAGAAGGATGTCAAAAGGAGGATAAGTCCAAGAAATGGATTTCAAGGCAAGAAAAATACATACTGGTAGAATTCTTCCTTTTTGGTCTCTTGTAAAATAAGGGATCTATAGCTATTATTCCAGGAAAAGGCATCTTAAAAATCCCTTTTCCAGGAAAGTGTTTATCTTAGACATGGGGACATTAGAGAACCTCATGATGTCATCAGGTAAAGGATCATTCAATTGTTACAAGAATCAACTTTAATTAATTATTACCTTTACTATTATTCTTATCTTATGATGAGAAGTGGAGATGAGAAAACAGGTGGTCCACGTTCACTAAACAGTTCATTTAGTGACCATTCAAATTTACAATGGCACTGAAAAAGTGACTTATGACCAATTTTCATACTCATCACCGCTTGTGGCATCCCCATGGTCAAATGATCAAAATTCAGATGCTTAGCAAGTGGTTCATATTTGTGATGGTTGCAATATCCCATGGTCCTATGATTAACTTTGGTGACCTTCTGACAAGCATATTCAATAGGGAAGCCAGATTCACTTAACCACTTTGTTACTAATTTAACAACTGTGATGATTCACTTAACAACTGTGACAAGGAAGGTCATAAAATGGGGCAAAACTCACTTAACGAATGTCTCACAACCACAGAAATTTTGGGCTCAATTTTGGTCATAAGTCAAGGGCTACCAAGAACTTTAAATAGAGTAAATATCTGAGATAATAAGAGATAATAAGAAACAAACAAATACAAACAAACATATACAATCACTAATAACACTGGGAACAAGCTGATGGTTGAAATCACTGTGTCATAAAAGGAAAATTGTAGATGTCCATTGGCATATCTCAACTAACAATATTTCAAATGTATTGCAACTTCTCAAAAATAAGCTAAAATTTTCAATCAGAGTTATTAATGGAACATTAAAAAGTTGCAATGTAGGTAAGAGCTACTTAGGGAATAGCAAGGCTTCCCAAAAGATTTAGGAACTCTTGCACAAACTAAGATCAAAAGACAACCAAGGAAATGCTGTGACCAAATCAAGATAACCTGGTGCTAGAAGATACGTGCATTTCTTCCCAGAAGCAAAGGATTTCCTAAATCATTTCATATAGAAGTTTTCCACCTACGTCGAGAAAAGAAGAAATGCTATTGTAGATGTCACTGAGATCAGAGTCAATAGGTAAGTTCAGGCTGCTTGGGATTTTCTGGGTTTTATCAGACTAGTCTGAATATTTAAAACTGCTAAAACTGCTAAAAACGCAGAAAACATCCTTTATAAATATAATTCTAATAGAAACTACTCAGAAACCATTATAGCATGATTGGGAAATGGAATTATCTTCTTTTTCACTATTTTTCAGCTATTGTATATTCTATTCCTTCTCCTATATCCACACTGGATGACGATTATTAAGCTGAATTTTAATCAGGTTCAATTTTATTTTCATTGAAATCATGATTCATTGGCCATGATAAATATCTTACTCTTGTTTGCATCTTTCCATTGGTCAGATACCATATGATTCTGATTACTGCCTTCTTTCAGTTTCCAGAGAGCTTCTGTTCTAATGGGAAACAGTTCACAGGTGACAGAATTCATAATCAGAGGGTTGACTGACGATCCGTGTTTGCAACTCATCCTCTTTGTGATTTTTTTTATCATTTATGCTATCACTTTGTTGGGGAATGTGGGCATGATTGTCTTAATCTGGATCAGTCTTCAACTCCACACACCAATGTAAAAACTGGTTAGGTCCAGCTTTGGACTCCATTCATTTTCTTCTGTACATTTCTGCTTTCCTTTTAAGTTTGGTGAGGTTGCAGTATCATGTGGGCTTTACTTAGAGGCAACTAATCAAAATATTTTCTATATTCTTTCTTTCTTTCCTTCTTTCTTTCCAAATGCTTTAAAAAACAAAATCTGTCACATACACCACACAAAATATTCTCCTTCATCAATAAATAGCCTTTAGTCAGTTTCAGGTACGTCATCTTTAATGTATGACCATTCAAATTTCCATTATAACCCTTGAGAGATAATAAGAAACAAACAAATACAAACAAACATATACAATCACTAATAACACTGGGAATAAATTGATGGTTGAAATCACTGTGTCATATAAGGAAAATTGCAGATGTCCATTGGCATACCTCAACTAACATTATTTCAAATGTATTGCAACTTCTCAAAAATAAGCTGAAATTTTCAATCAGAATTTTAAATAGAACATTGAAAGTTGCAATGCCACTTCAATTTCTGTTAATGAAAATTAATAGAAAGTATTTGTCTAACATAGGGCCTACTTAGGGAATAGCAAGGTTTCTCAATAGATTTAGGAAGATCTCTTGCACAAACTAAGATCAGCCAAAGAAATGCTGTGATCAAATTAAGAAGACTTGGAACCTGGAGCTAGAAGATATCTGCATTTCTTCCCAGAAGCAAAGAATTTCCTAACTCACTTCATATAGAAGTAATCGTTTTTACATCCAGAAAAGAAGGAATGCTATTGTGGATGTCACAGAGATGAGAGTCAATAGGTAAATTCAGGCTGATTGGGATTTTCTGGGTTTTATCAGACTAGTCTGAATATTTTAAAACTGCTGGGTATTAAAACCACAAAAAACTTTCTTTATAAACATAATTCTAATAGAAATTATTCATAAACCATTATAGAATGATTGGGAAAGGGAGTTATTTTTTTCTTTTTCACGATTTTTCAGGTATTTGAGGAACAGATAAAATAATCACATGTAGATTTCACTTTAAACATTCCATTGGTCACAGGACCAAATTTTTAGTTTTCCTTCATTGATATCCCTTTATATCACAAACTAGCCTCCCATCTTTTACTCCATGAAATTTGCTTGTTGTTCAGTATTAATACGGAAGAAGAAATAATGTTATTGTCACACCATGGGAAAGTGGCTTTTCATTCCTGGTCCATGTATTTTTTCAGCATGTCAATTTCAATGCTTTGTATCTTTCGTCACATACAGAATGAAGAAATCTACCCTGCGTGGATGTCCTATTCTATATTCTCATCCTTCTCCTGCATCCACACTGGGTGACTATGATTCTTAAGCTGAATTTTAATCAGGTTTTATTTTATTTTGATTGAAATCATAACTCATTTGTCATGATAAATATCTTACTCTTGTTTGCATCTTTCCATTGGTCAGATACTGTATGATTCTGATTACTGCCTTCTTTCAGTTTCCACAGAGCTCCTCTGTTTCAATGGGAAACAGTTCACAGGTGACAGAATTCATACTCAGAGGGTTGACTGATGATCCACAGTGGCAACTCATCCTCTTTGTGATTTTTTTAATCATTTATGCTATCACTTTGTTGGGGAATGCGGGCATGATTGTCTTAATATGGATCAGTCCGCAACTCCACACACCAATGTACTTTTTCCTCACTCACTTATCAATTATGGATATCTGCTGTTCATCAGCTATCACCCCACAGTTCCTATGCCATCTTTTAAAAGAGAAGAAAGTTATTTCTTTTGCAGGTTGTTTTACTCAACTTTACTTTTATGGTGCACTTTCCACTGCAGAGTGTTTCCTCCTAGCTATCATGGCCTATGACCGATATGTGGCCATCTGTCACCCTCTACTGTACTTGGTCACCATGACCCAAGTAAAATGTGTTCAACTAGTAGTCATTTCCTACATTATTGGCCTCCTAAATTCGTTAGTGCATATCATTCCTGCATCTCGGTTGTTCTTTTGTGGATCAAACATCATTAAGAATTTTTTCTGTGAGGGTCCTGCACTATTACAAGTTGCCTGTTCAAATATTAGTCTAAATTATCTATTGATATTGATATTTATTGGCTTCAATTCATTAGCAACAAGCCTGGTGATTCTCACATCTTACACTTATGTCCTGATCACCATTTTAAAGATGCACTCTGCCAAGGCTCAGAGGAAAGCTTTCTCTACGTGTACATCTCACCTCATGGTCATCACTATTTTTTATGGATGTGGTACCTTTGTTTATGCACAACCTGGAAAGTCTCATTACACAAATCAAATAGCTTCTGTGTTGTATGTAATAGTGACTCCAATGTTCAACCCCTTGATCTACAGCCTGAGGAACCAGGAGGTAAAAGTTGCCTTCAGAAAAATTCTGGAAAAAAAGATTGCATTCCTTTTTTATACCAAACACCGAATACCCTTAGAACTACAGTGATATATATAAATATAGAGGAATATTTGTGTACATTAATAATTACCTGACATGTTTCTACTTGGAAGGTTACTTGAATGAATTTGTCTTGCTTTCATCTAAGGGAGTATTGGATTCATACATTTGAACATTTATGCAAGATACCATTGTTTTTTCCCCTAAAATCAATTAATGACATCCAATTGCTAAATGTTAATGATGCAACCTCAGTGAGCTGCCTGGGTCTATGCATACATACAGTATACATGTCTGTATGTGTTTGTTTGTTTGTTTGTTTGTGTTTTTGTGTGTGCTCTGAATTGAAATTCATTCCGATTGGTACACAATATGGTTATGGACCATCAAGACAGAACTGCAAATGATTTCTTAGCCATTTCATATATGAATGTTTTGCCAATAACCATAGCTGTTTCTTTAATAAGCCGAAGGATTATGTTTTGTTTATTTTGGTTAGTAGAACATAATTTAATTATTCTTCCAATATTTCACCTATACAATTAATTACTTTTATTTCAACTAATGGATTGTTACAACAGGGTAGGAATACAATGACACCTATATACTTTTTAATACCCAGTAACGATGTATCATATTAAAGAAGCAACTATTATGACAAAGATGATGTCCTTTTTTTTTCTTCTTCAACAAAAATATGTTGTATAACTTTCTTTTTCTCTTCCTTTCCCCCTTCCAACAATCTCCCCTCCTCATCCCCAGCAGGCAGGTTTGTGAACAAAATTTTAACCTGGGAGAAATTGTTGTAAAATGGAAGGGATCTATAACTGATTTTCCTCAGTACAATTCTGCTGTGCTCCTCACTTCAGTAAGCTTACCATCTTTGTGGCAGCTATTCTGGATTTTTTCCCTATGCAGAAAAATAAAAACCAATCACCACTAGCATCCCTTTGGATCAGTCTTAAAATTGGACTATTTATAACTTCATTATAATAATGACAGAAATGCATGATAAAAATATCATCAATCAAGAAAATCAAACCAAGAGGAAGACATAGATGAACTCTTTTCTAATCAGTTAGCTGAGGTGTGCAGAAATACCGGTGTAATAATGGTGGACTTTAACTACCCTTATATTAACTAACCTATGTTAACAGGTTTCTGAAATGCCTAGCTAACAATTTTGTCACCTAAAATGTGGAGGTGGGTACTAAGGGTGAGTTATACTTCATAAGAATGAAATGATTGAAGAAATGGAAGCTGTAGGAACTCTTGAGGAAAGTGACCATGTTGTGCTAGAATTTGCCATAATGCAGGCACAGGTAATTGAACAAACTCAGAATATTTGACTTTAAGAGAGTTGACTCCAGCAAACTAAGATTGAGAATAAGAAAGATTCCATGGATGGAAATACTAGAAGGAAATTTTTTTCAGGATGCATGGCAAACTCTGAAAACAAACAAAACCAATATCACAGAGGAAGAAAAACAAAGGAGAAATAAAAACAAAGGAATGGTTGCACTGAGAGCTCTCTGACAAACTGAGGGATGGAAAAGGACAAGCATGAAAGTGGGAAGAGGTATATATAACTAAAAAGAAGACTAGCAAATAGCCCAAATTTGCATGGTTGAAGTCAGGATGGCTGAGGTTAGGAAAGAACTAAGACTTGCAACGAATGCCAAAAATAACCCCAAAAAAGTGTATTTCAATATATAACGAACAAAATGATTAGTCCACTAATGGGAGGGCAAGAAGGTGGCATCTATCTTTACACAAAAGGGGGGAAAATAGCCCAATCCATCAAAAGCAGTACAGTGGGAGAAAGAACAGGAATGCAGATCAAAATATGTTTAAAAATACCTATCTACGTTTTTAAAAAGTATGTAAGAAAGGCATTTGACAAAGTCAACCACAGCCTACTTCTTGCTAAGGTAGAACAATGTGGTACCACCACCAGTGGATTTTCAGTGGACTGAACAACCGCACTCAGCATAAAATCCTTCATGGAACTGCATCTACATGGAGGGAAAGCATGCAGTGGGGGTACTTCAAGGTTCTGTTTTGGGCCTAGTACTCTTGTACATATTCATAAATTATCTAGATAGGGTATAGAATCGAAGCTCATTAGGTTTACAGACAATACCAAGCTCAGAGGAATTGCCAACACCTTTGAAGATAGGGTCATAGTTCAGAAGAATCTTGACAGACATGAGCATTGGGACCTATCCAGCAAGATGCAGTTCAGTGACAAGAGAAAAGCAAGGCACGTAGCAACTGTGAGAAGGATCTTGGTGTCCAAATGGACTGTCACTTAAATATGAGCCAGAGTGTGATGCAATTGGCAAAAAAGTCAATGCAGTTTTAGGCTGCATGAAAAGTGGAATAGCATCAATATCATGAAAAGTGATAATCTGCACTAGTGAGGCCATACTGAGGCCATACTGAGTCAATACAAAAAGAACAATAGAAGCTCATGAACGACAGATCCAACCTGGAACTAAGGAGAAATTCCTGACAGTAAGAACACTTAATCAATGGAACATCTTGCTTCCCGGAATTGTGCTGCTCCATTTTTGAAGTATTCAAGAAAAGTTTGTGTTGGAATACATGTTAGAATGTATTTTGTATTGCAACAACTAGAGAAGTTTTCAGCCAGTAGATGGCGGTGTTTGTAATTTTATTAGGTATGATCTATAATGAACAGTATAGGCTAGGGTCCTTTAGTTCTGAGGAGAGTTTCCTGTTACAGTTAAAAGAAGCAGCAAGGCCCATGGTGGCTGCACATTTTATTTGATCTGTAGGGCTATACAATCAGCAGAATTTCTAACAGGTTGAACAGCCATTTGTCCAGAATGAAATAAGGTTTCCTGCCTTGGGCAAGGAGTTGCGCTAGAAGACCTCCAATGTCGTTCCAGCCCTATGATTCTATGATTCTAAAAGAAGTTCATATATGCAATCACTCATAAATAAAGATAATCCTCAACTTACAACAATCCATTTAGTGACTGTTCAAAGTTACAATGGCATTGAAAAAAGTAAATTTCATAACTGAAATATCTGTGTTATATTACGGAAAGTATAGAATATACTAGACAACTTACAACCTGCTGGGTCCTCAATGACATTTGGTGGCAGTTCTTAAAAATGATCTCCTCTGGGAGAAGGCGGAGCCTCGTCGCTGCGATACAGCTGCAATCTTGGGGCTCTGAGATCGCAGCTGATATCCCAGCTCCTGGTCGGTCCCAACGGACCTTAACCGTCCCGTAGAGAGGGTGATAGTAAGGGGTGCGTTCTGTAGATCCCAGGGACATCGCAAGTCCCTGGTTGATCCAGAAGAAGCCCTTTTACCATCGGCGGGGAGGCAGCCATTAAGCTGCTGAAGCTGGGACAGCTCCGGAAGGAAGAGATCGCAAGAGAAAGTGTATTGGTTTGGGGAGGACTTTTTTTTTTCTAATATTAATATTCAGGACTAAAGGACACTCTAAGAATGAGAAGAAATCTGTAAGATTTTTGACAAAACTGACTTAGCGGCGATTTTTAAAGAGAAATGTCAAAGTGAGGCTTGGCTTTTTACTTTTATTTATTTTTTCCTTTCATTGAACTTCTATGGTGATCTAGTTAAGCAGACTGGTTTTTTCTTTTATATTAACTAGTTCTTTTTTCTCCTTTTTGACTGTTTATATTTTATAAAATAGAGGCCCCCTTTAGTATTTTTTTTTCTCTCTAAATTAAATATATATACATATATTTTCGTTCTTTTTAGGCTTTTTTAGGGGGGAAGAAGGGGGAGTGGTTTTAAGAAATTTTGCAACTTATTTGAAGTTGAGAGCTGGGAAAAAACTTTTTTCTCAAGGCCACCGGAAGTGATAAGATAGAGGGAAGAGCACTGGAGGATGTTTATACAGGTGCACTTCGGGACTTCTATTATTAATTGAATATTTGAAGCTTGGCTTTGAAATGTGTGGAGAAGCCAAATAAGAGCCTTGGATAAATAAAAGGCAGTGGATGCTTTTTATTCTTTATTTTTTTACTAACTGTTTTATCCCTCCCCCCCAACCCCACAGCATTTTGTAATATTGGTATACTTATTTTTATTTTTTATTTTACCTCATTTTTATTTTATTTTTAAAGGGGAAGCCTCAGAATATTTATTTTTTCCTTTTTATCCTTTTTTATTGGGATTTTTGCCTTTTTATCTCTACTTTTGACTTATTTTTATGGTTATTTTCTATTTTTGAGATCTCTCAATTGGATTAAGGTGGGAAGAACCTGAAGAACTCCTTCTTTTTGCTTATTATTATTATTATTATTATTATTATTATTATTATTATTATTATTATTATTATTATTATTATTATTATTATTATTATTATTATTATTATTATTATTATTATTATTATTATTATTATTATTATTATTATTAATAATAATTATTATTAATTATTAATTATTAATTATTAATTATTAATTATTAATTATTATTATTATTTTACATTGTTGGCTTTATTTTGTCTCTTTTTTCTCTTCATTTTTAATTTTTACTTTTGAATTATAATTGAGTATTTCACAATTGGATTAAGATCTTGAAGAACCTGAAGAATTTTTCTTTTTTAATTTTGGGCTTTTTACTTCTTATTGGCCTTTTTTTTTTTTTTTTTGGTGCTTTCCCTTTTTCTAATTGGATTATAATTGGTCACTTTATTAACTGGATTAAAAGAACCGGAAGACTCTGAGTCACGGAATGAGTAAGAGAATGTTACCTTCGGGCATTTCAACTTCTGCTCCTGTCTCCCCATCATATGAAGGACAACTTTCAATAATGGCAAAGCAAGATAAAGCACAAGTGGATTTAACGACGGTTATACAAGGAATACAAGATCTTAAAATGAGCATGGAACAAAGAATGGAGAGTATTGATAAAAGAATTGGGAAGATTGATGAAAAATTTGAAAATTTTCAACAAATGATGGTGAATCATGATGAGAGAATCCAAAAAATAGAAGAGAAAGACAAGCAAAGAGATGACATAATTGGAAATATTGATAGCAGATTAACAATGGTTGAACAAGAAAAAAGTGGGATGTTGAAGTAGGAGATGGACAGGTCAGAATTTTATCTTAGATTCCAAAATATTGAGGAGGAAAAAGGACAAAATTTGGCTGCAGTAATGATTGAAATCTTGGCTGGAGCCTTGGAAATAACAGAAGAAAAGATGATGGATGGAATAGATGAGATATATCGAGTCTTCACAAGATATGCGACGAGGAACCAATTACCAAGAGAGGTTCATGTTAGATTCACCAAAAAAACTATTAAAACCCAAATATTACAAGTGGCAAGAGAGAGGGTGTTGAAGTATAAAGACAAAGAGATTGTGGTCTTAAAACAAGTACCTAGAAAAGTGAGAGAGATTAGAAGAGAATATCGATTTTTGACTAAAAGGCTATTGGAAAAAGAGGTGAACTATAGATGGCTGATTCCAGAAGGATTAATGTTTACGTGGCAAGAACAGAGATACAGAATTGATTCAATTGAGAAAGCAGAAACATTCTACAAGGAATTCTTTGAAAGAAGAGAAATGGAGATAGAAAAAGAGAACATTTCAACTGAATCTGAAGAGGATCAAATGGAAATGAGAAAAGAGGAAGGTGCAATAGGTGGACAAGTGGAGACCAAAGAACAACGTGAAGTAAGATCCACGAGAGCTGTTAGACCTAAATATAAAGCATAACCATGGAGGAAAAAAAATTGATTTCTATCAATATAAATGGACTGAATTCAGCTATTAAAAGAAGAAAAACCTTTCACAAATTAGAGAAGCTAAAATTTGATATAATTTGCCTACAAGAAGTACACATTAAAAAACAACACGAACAACTATTGGCACGATCAAAATTAGCGAAAATATTTACTTCTCTGACTTACTGTAAGAAAAGAGGAGTGGTTTTGTATATTAAGGAAACTATTCCAGCAAAACTGACTCTTACTGATGAAGACGGAAGAGTATTAATGGTTGAAATAGTGGATAATAATACAAAAACACTTTTGGTTGCAATTTATGCCCCGAATGATAAACAAGAAGAATTTTATAAAAAATTACACATGAAAATAATTGAACTGGACTACGCTAATATACTTATGATGGGAGATTTCAATGGAATTGTAGACAATAAACTGGATTATACAGCAAAAGCAACACGACAAAATAGGAAGACTCTCCCTAAATCTTTTTTTTAAATGACAGATGAATTAAATCTTAAAGACATATGGAGAGAAAGAAATGCTAAAACTCAACAATACACTTTTTATTCCAATAGACATTTATCATGGTCCAGAATAGATATGATTTGGACATCAACAGAATTATTATCCAATATTCAAGAAATAAATATTGAAACAAGTACATGGGCAGACCATAATCCAATGACAATTAAATGGAAAGGACAAAAAAGAAGATCTAGATGGACATTAAATAACACTATTTTAAAGGAAAAAAACTTTACACAATGGATGGAAAAAGAATTGGCCTTCTTCTTCAATGTAAACAAAAAAGAGGACACTTCAATAAAAATGATCTCCTCTCCCCACCCCCTGCTGGCTTTCCACGAGGCAAAATTAGGTTGACCACATATGTTATATCCCATTACCAGAAGGGATATAATGGTCATCTAAAATGACTATGTATCATCAATAGAAAAATAATTGCAGTGGCAAATGAACTTCAATAATAAGTCTATATTTAATTTCCTAAGCAGATAAATAAAATGCATGTGTGTAGGCAAAAAGAAGAATTGACTTCCAACTTCCTGCTGAATTTCCCATTGACTCTGCTTGTGAGAAGCTGGCAAGGAACATGGAAAACATGTTTCCATGACTGTAAAGATGCTGCCGCAGCCACTATGAATAAAACTGATCTGAACATCTTGATGTAGTAGGTCCCAGATATTTTATGCATTCTTTAAATTAATGGATTTTAGGTACCTTGTTTGGAAAATAGTGTTCTAGGCTAATGCAACTTGGGCTAATTTGGGAGTGCAAACAGATAAACACAATGCAAGTTTTAATTATGTATTCATCTGCACACCCACATGATCATATTAATTACTTCAACTGGAATAAAAGTTTCAAGAAAAACCTATTAATTCAACACCTACTCTAAGGAGTTTCCAGGTGAGGATATAAAAGTTAGCTGCCATTTCTAGAAAGCATTTATCTAAGAATAGAACTACCAAGGGAATACCAAGGTTTCCCAGTATAAAATACTCCCTTGCAGAGACAGCCAAGAAAATGTTGCAGCCAAATTAATAAGAAGACCTAGAGACAGCTGGAGCTGGAATATACCTGGATTTCTAGCCATGCACAAAGGATTTCCTAATTCATTACACATAGAAGCAATCCACCCACAAGCAGAAAAGAAGGAATGCTTTAACCAATGAAGATGTGGTTGAGATCAGAAAATTTGGGTAAGTTTAGGGTGTTTGGGGGCTTTCGGATTTATCAGGATAGTGTAAGAATCTCAAAATTGTTCTGTGTTAATGATGGAGTAGCTATTCTTTATAGATGTAATTCCAAGTCTTCACTGTAATGTCTTATTGTGGATCACAAATAGTAGCTCCCTATTTGTTATGGTTTTTGATTTGGTCATTTTTCAATAATAATCACAAAGAAACATTAATGTTATAATATATCATCAGAATATTGAGATTGGCACACCCAGTTTTATCTTTTTGGAATTTAATATTTTATTCCTTCTTCCAAGATCCTATTTCAGATTACAGAAAATAGCTTCTTGTGTAGTTCAAATGTTAAGAGAACATGTAATATTGAGTACTGTATTTCTTTTATTTTCACAGTGTTAATGGGAAATAGCACAAGGGTGACAGAATTCATACTCACTGGGTTGACAGAGGACCCACACTTGCAGCTGATCCTTTTTGTGATATTTTTGGCTGTTTATGCCATCACCTTGATGGGAAATGTGGGCATGATTGTCTTAATCAGAACCAGTCCTCAACTCCACACACCAATGTACTTTTTCCTTACCGGCTTATCTTTCCTGGATACCTGTTATTCAACAACGGTGACCCCAAAATTGTTATCCAATCTTTTAAAAGAGAAGAAGTCCATTTCCTTTGCAAGTTGCTTTACGCAACTTTACTTTTATGGTGCATTTGCCACCACAGAGGGCTACCTCCTAGCTATGATGGCCTATGATCGCTACGTGGCAATCTGCAATCCACTACTCTACTTCATCACAATGTCCCAAAGAAAGTGTGTTCAGCTGATAGCAATTTCCTACCTTGCTGGGGTCATTAATGCTTCCATTCACACAACGGCTGCATCTAGACTGTCCTTCTGTGGCCCAAACACTGTTAAGAATTTTTATTGTGATGGCCCTCCCCTTCTTGCTCTTTCCTGCTCAGATGTCAGTCTTAACGATCTACTGTTATTTGTATTTGTAGGGCTCAATATAACAGTAACAATCCTGACTGTCCTCGCTTCCTACACTTATATTCTGGTCACCATTTTTAAGCTCCATTCTACTGCAACCCGTAGGAAAGCCTTCTCTACTTGTACATCTCACCTCATGGTCATCACCATTTTCTATGGATGGGGTAGCTTTATGTATGCACGGCCAAGCTCTAGGCAGAGTTATCACCTAGACCAAATGGCCTCTGTGTTCTATGTAGTGGTGACCCCCATGCTCAACCCATTAATCTACAGCATGAGGAACCAGGAGGTAAGAGGTGCCTTCAGAAGTATCCTAGAAAGGAAATTTCATTTTCAACACTTTTAAGAGCCATTGCTTTTTGCCAAAGTTTAGCTCTACATAAAAGCTGCTCTAGTAGTAAATTGTTAGCATTGTGTCTCATTAAACAATAAATCACTCGGCTGCATTGTTTTCCTAGAGTTCTCGTATTCATTGTATATTTGCTTCTGAAATCAAAATAATGTGATAAATACATTTAACATTTCTTTAAATATTATAAAATCATTGTGTTTTAAATGTTAAAACACAATAGTTTTATAATATAGGAAAATATAGTTCTCTCTTCCAAAGTTCTTTTATATTGTTAATTTTTCTTCTTCATTGTATATGAAATGATATTGTTGCCTTTCTTTGTATATGAAATGATATTGTTGCTATTCTATTCTATTCTATTCTATTCTATTCTATTCTATTCTATTCTATTCTATTCTATTCTATTCTATTCTATTCTATTCTATTCCATTTTTCTGTAAAAATGTCTTGATCTCGCACATTCAAATCCATAGAAATTTCCAAGGCAGTTGATATTACATTTCACATAGCCTGACTGTGACAAATACTGTAGCTGTATAAATTGCTATTTAGACATAGTTTTTGAATTCTTCGAAATTCTAGGTTTGATTATCCATTTTTATAACATGTTCCAGAAATTTAATTGGTACTGTATCAACTACTTTTCCTATAACTAATGGGGCCACAATGCCCATATATATATTTTCCAAATGTATTATTTAATCCTATCTAGCAGTGGTGGGATTCAAATTTTTTTACTACCGGTTCTGTGGGCGTGGCTTGGTGGGATTGGTATGGGAAGGATACTGTAAAATCTCCAGTCAGAGGGGTTTTTTGCCAGTTCTCCAAACTTCTCAAAATTTCCGCTATCGGTTCTCCAGAACTGGTCAGAACCTGCTCAATACCACCTCTGCTATCTACCAGTTGTTTGGTATTATTAGAAGCTTCACAAAGCCAGCATTTAAAGGACAAATATTTACAGCAATACTTTCAACAATATTTGTGTCACGGTTGCAATCAAAATTATTTCATCTATGATCTTGGGCAATCCATTTCTGGGTTTTAGACTAGCTATAATACAAACCTTATAAAATAAACCATTCCCAAGTAAAAGATAGCCGTATATTCATTAATTACAAAAGCCACAAATTTCAATTCAGATCCCAGGTCAGTGTCTTGTAGGATCACCCTACATAATCTCCTATTTGCTTGATGACTCCTTCCTTAATTTGACTCAGTAGATGGACCACTTTGAAGCACTTTGGGGACACATTCTCCAAGCCATTGTTTTTCTCTGTAGAATTCATTTCTGCATCATTCTAAAGAGAATTTAAGGAAATATTATTGTCTGAAGAATTGTATAAAATTTTTGTGTATCTTGTAGTGGGTCCTATGATGAATCCCTTGATCTACAGCCTGAGTAACCAGGAGGTAAATGTTGCCTTAGGAAAAATTCTGGCAAAAAAGTTACATTCCTTTCTGTACCAAAAACTTAATACTCTTAGAACTACAATAATATATAGAAATATAGAAGCAAATACGTGTGTGTTAACAATGTGGTTATTTGACATTTTTCTGCTTAGACCAGGATTGCTTTGAATCCTAAAGAGAAAGGCTGTGATTTTAAATATCCATGTTAAAGAGAAATCATTTCAACCAAAGTCTGATTTGGTCTGTCCCCTCTGATATTTTGACTCAATAAATGTTGCTTCAATTTATGTGGCATAAATCTCTTATTGCTTTTCGTAATAAAATATATGCAAGAGTGGCCTAGATTATTTCCTATGTCCAATTATACATTTTCATTCAAGAACCACTCAGTCACTACTTCATGCAAAATCCTAAATCCTTCCTACCCAAGTAATTTCATTGATTTAGTGCCCACAGACCTTGGTTCAACAGGGGTGTGCATTGAAATATCGCTGTGTAAAAACAAATGGCACAGTGTGGAAACTGTCTTTGCATCTATGTCCTCTGTGTTTCTGCATTGAAATTCCCAACTCTGGTCACTAAGATTTGCACACAAGGGTTACCGTGTGGTTACATAAAGTCACAGGCCAATCACAATGTGTTTCAAATTATTTCTTAACCTTTTCATATTTTTGCTGATAATGTTCATTGAAATGCTGAAGGATTTTTATGTTCATTTTGGTTACCAGAGCAGAATGTTACAGAATTCTTACAGAATTTTATCCATATTTCCTTTGATTTGAAATATATTCTTGCAACAGGAAAGGGATATAAATTCAGTGACATCAATGTACTTTTTAATACCCAGTAACTAGAAATCATTGCAGTGGTGGGATTCAAATTTTTTTACTACCGGTTCTGTGGGCATAGCTTGGTGGGCGTGGTGTGGCTTGGTGGGCATGGCATGGCTTGGTGGGTGTGGCAGGGGAAGGATACTGTAAAATCTCCATTCCCTCCCCACTACCATTGAAAAAGGAGCAGGTTATGATCTTGGTTTTTCAAGAATCATGCTTCAAAATGGAAGCCATAGCCAGGAGCATCTTTGTCTAGCTTTGGCTGCTGGATCAGATGCAACTATTGCAACAGTAGGCTATTCTAACATCAGTTACTCAACTCTCATTAATTTGTAAAAATATTACCATTGAAGATTATTTGGAAATTCAATTCACAATTCATGGACCTACTTGCTAACCATCCAGGACTGGCTTAGATTTAGAAAAACTATATCACAGAAACAATCTGGTCACCAATACATTTCAACATAGAAGTCAAAATGTTGTTAGCTCCCAAATTATAGACTCCCCCTCCACGAGGTATTCCAGGAAGGAAAATTAAAGATTCCTCCACTCCAGCTGCTCTGGTAGATGACCCAGAGAAAGAAATATTTTTGATGGCCATTCTAACATTTTCTCCCCCATAATGTTAGCATCACCCATCCAAGCTTGAGAGCCATCTGTTGTCAATGATCAGGAAGGTGTGAAAATCCAGTGAAAAATATATGAAAAATGGATGAAGGATGAAAGGTTAGAAGGATAGCAAAAGGACGATAAGTCCAAGAAATGGATTTCAAAGCAAAAAAAAATACTGGTAGAATTCTTTCTTTTTTATCTGTTGTAAAATAAAAGATCTGTCAGAAAATTCATGAACTGGCAGAGACATGGTTAACAAAGTCAGCCAATGGGAGCTGAATTGGAGGCTGAGAGTCTGGGGGTGAGTTAGCTCTGTGCTCTCAAGCTCTAAAGGGAAACAGAAACTGATATCTGCTCTGAGCTGTTGCTTGTGTTTTTGCTTGTAACCTTTTCCACATATTATAAACTTTACTTCAAAATGTTATTATGTATATAAAGAAGTTAATGAATCCTGTGGAATCAGTCATCTGTGTGTGTTTTCTAGATTTGAATTTCTGCTGCAAAATCTCACAGGATCTATAGGTATTATTCCAGGAAAAGGCATCCTAAAAATCCCACTTTCTAGGAAAGTGTTCTTTGGATTATCTTAGCCATGGGGACATTAGTGAATTTCATGATGTCAGCAGGCAAAAGCTCATTTATTTGTTACAAGAATCATAATAATTTAATAAATTATTACTATTACTATTATTCTTGTCTTGTGGTGAGAGGTAGAGATGAAAAGTTAATGAGAATACAGGTGGTCCTCAAATTACAACTGTTCATTTAGTGACCATTCAACATTATAATGGCAGCGAAAAAAGTGACTTATGACCAATTTTCATAGTCATCACCATTGTGGCATCCCCACAGTTACGTGATCAAAATCCAGATGCTTAGCAACTGGTTCATATTTATGATGGTTGCAATATCCCATGGTCCTATGATTACCTTTGGTGACCTTCTGACAAGCAAATTCAATAGGGAAGCCAAATTCACTTAACCACTTTGTTACTAATTTAACAACTGTGATGATTCACTTAACAACTGTGACAAGAAAGGTCATAAAATGGGGCAAAACTCACTTAACAAATGTCTCACTTAACCACAGAAATTTTGAGCTCAATTTTGGTTGTAAGTCAAGGACTACCTGTAACTTTAAACCAAGTAAGTGTCTGTAGATGAGCCAGCTTTGTCACAAGACAACATCTCTGTATGCAAACATTTTTCCAAAGACTCAGTCTTCTCCAACAGCCCTTACATTGCTGGCTAGTGAAAACTAGCTTATTTTTTTTTATTTATTTATTTGATTTGTCAATCACTTACAAGATAATAGGTATAAGTATAAACATGAATAAGAATACAGGAAATAGGTACAAATAAATGGGGACAATAGGACAGGGATGGTAGGCAATGATTGTGCACTTATGCACGCCTCTTACAGACCTCTTAGGAATAGGTTGAGGTCAATAGTGGATAGTTTAAGTTTAAAGGAGTGGGGGTTAGAGGATGTAACAACAGAGTCAGGTAGCTTGGTGAATATGAAACTGGGACAGTGCCTACCTTCAGCAATTGTAATTGGCAATGCTTTAGAGCTTCTCTGAGGCTGTATTTTTCCTCTCAGGTCTTCATTCCTGCATATGATCTCAATGTTCCTATAGGTTACACTAGCATATAAAGAGATTGTGAATAAAATATTCCCAGGTGCACTTCACTGGTTTCAAGTTTTCAAGGACATTTCTTCCCCATACTGCCTTTTGTGCAATTTGGGAAACTGCTTCTGAAACATAGAACAACTTATTTATTTATTTTTATTTATTTATTTGATTTGCCAATTGTTTACAAGATAATAAGTATAAGTGTATACATAGTTGTGAATACATGAAATGGGTACATATAAGAAAAATAAAAGAATAAGAGAAACAATAGGACAGGGACGGTAGGCACGTTGGTGCGCTTATGCACGCCCCCTACAGACCTCTTAGGAAAGGGGTGAGGTCAATAGTAGACAGTCTAAGGTTAAAGTTTTTGGGGTTTGGGGAAGAGACTACAGAGTCGGGTAGAGTATTCCAGACATTGACCACTCTATTGCTGAAGTCGTATTTCCTGCAATCAAGTTTGGTGCGGTTTACTTTGAGTTTGTATCTATTGTGTGCTCTTGTGTTGTTATGGTTGAAGCTGAAGTATTCATTGACAGGTAGGACATTGCAATGTATGATTTTATATACCATGTTTAAGTCAGACCGAAGACGGCGTAATTCAAGGTTTTCTAGTTCTAGAATTTCAAGTCTGGTGGCATAAGGTATTCTACAACGAGTAGAAGAGTGGAGAACTCTTCTTGTGAAATATTTCTGGACTTTCTCAATTGTGTTAATGTCAGATACGTAATGAGGGTTCCAGACTGATGAACTGTATTCGAGTATTGGTCTAGCAAATGTTTTGTATGCTCTGGTTAGTAGTGTGATATTACCAGAGAAAAAGCTACGTGAGGATTAGGTTAACAACTCTTAATGCCTTTTTGGCTATGTAGTTGCAGTGGGCTCTAGCACTTAGATCATTAGAGGTGAGTATTCCAAGGTCATTTACAGAGCTTGGGTCATCAACAAGATCTTGGCTATTCAGCTTGTATTTTATTTTCTGATTTTTTTTGCCAATATGTAGGACAGAGCATTTATTTGTTGAGATTTGAAGTTGCCATTTGTTTGACCATTCAGATATATAGTCAAGATCTTTTTGTAGGGTAGCAGTATTGTCTGTGGTATTGAACAGCTTTACATCATCAGCGAAGAGAACACAATTGCTCTTAATATGATCACAGAGGTCGTTTATGTAGAGTATGAAGAGAGTTGGTCCTAGAACACTGCCCTGGGGGACACCACTATTGACAGGTACTGGATTTGATAGGACGCTCCCGATTTTGACCATTTGTTGTCTGTTTGACAGGAATGCTTCTATCCAGTTATTCAGTTGTCCAGAGATACCATAGGATTTTATTTTTAGGAGTAGTTTGTCGTGTACCACTGAATCAAAGGCTTTACAGAAGTCTATGTAGATTGCGTCTATTGCTTTGCCTTGGTCGAGTGGTGTCGTCCATATGTTTTTGCAGTGTAAGAGTTGCAGATTACAGGATAGTTTTTTTCTGAAATCAAATTGTTTATTGGAGAGTAGGTTGTTTGTCTCTAAGTGGAGGATGATGGATTGGTTAATAATTGATTCCATGACTTTACAGGTGACGCAGCATAAGGAGATTGGCCTGTAATTTTCAACTAGGCTTGGGTCTCCCTTTTTGAAGATGGGGATGACTGTGGCTTGTGACCATAGGTTAGGCAAGGAGCTGGTCCTGAAAGATTTTCCAAAGATTATGCTTAGAGGTTTGGCTATGGCAGTGGATAGCTTTCTTAAGAAGTAGGCACATATTCCATCCGGTCCAATAGATAGAGATGGTTTTAGATTGCGTAGTGATTTTTTAACATTGTCTTCTGTGAAATCGATATGTATTAGATCATTGTTGTTATCTGTGGTACGGCTAGGAAATACTGGGCATGATCCATTGCTGTTTACAAATACTGAGCCGAAGAATGTGTTAAAGATGTTGGCTTTAATGGTGTCGTCGTTGCAGTCTTTACCATCAGGTCCTATCAAGGGAGGGATGGACCTTGAGTCTTTTAGTTTGTTGTTTACAAAATTGTAAAAAGCACGGGTGGAATTGGTGCTTAGAAGGTTTTCCTCTTGTTTAATGTGATAATTGGTGCATTCGGTCTTTATCTGGTGGCATAAATTTTTGTATCGGTTTTTGAAATTGGCAACGTGACCAGATTTGTTTTTCCGCCAGAGTGATCTCTTTTTGGATTGAAGTTTCCTTATTGATATGGGTAATCTGCTTTTTGTTTTGTTTTGGGAGTTGTTGTTGGAACATATAGTTTGATGACTCTTTTGACTTCAAGTAAAAAT
The DNA here is from genome assembly GCF_049901735.1 of Notechis scutatus. NCBI lineage: Eukaryota > Metazoa > Chordata > Lepidosauria > Squamata > Elapidae > Notechis > Notechis scutatus. The sequence goes on from NC_142009.1 coordinate 228,461,300, forward strand.
ATGTTGTAATGGTCTTCAACGGTATTGCATCCAGTGAATAGAGATTGCCAATCAAGGGATGAGAGATCGTTGTCTATAAGATCATAGTTGCCTTTTTGAAGTTACAATTGGGGATTACATCATTGTGGTGATTTTTGTGTGGACGTATGTTGAGACAAAAGTCAATCATATTGTGGTCACTACTGGAAAGGGTTCTTTAGTTTGTATTCTGTAAATTAAATTCAAACTATTGCAGAAGATGAGATCGAGGCAGTTGTTTAGTCTAGTATTGTTGGTTACTAGTTGTTCCAGTCCCAGATTTGTAATAGCATTGTAGAAGGTTGTGTGTATGATTTCAGTTGTACAATCATTTAGGGTCCAGTCAATATGAGGCAGATTGAAATCACCAAGAAGGATAAAAGGGTATGGGCAGGATGTAGCCCATGTTAGTAATGTATTTAGCTTGTTTACATGTTCGATGTCATAATCAGGTGCTCTGTAACATAGTAAGAATCGAATTGTGATATTTAAGGATAGTTCACAGATGATGGTTTCAGGAAGGGCAAGCTCCTGGGTAACTTGGATATTTTTAGATGTAAGGATTTTTTATAGAATATAGCAACACCACCTCCTCGACGATTTTCACGATCTGATCGGTAAACATGATAGTCTCTTACTGTGGTAATGGAGTCGGGAGAGATGCATTGAGCCATGTTTCACAGACAAATATAATGTCGAAGTTAGCCATATTTAGGAGGATGAGAAATTCAGGTATTTTATTCACGAGGCTTCTTGCATTGAGTAGTTTGCATTTAAGGCCGGCAGTAGTTGGAATTGAGGTAGTTGGGGGCGTGCGTGCCTAGTCTTGGGTGATGGTGGATGGGTTGAGGTAGGATTGTGGTTGAGGGTAAAAGCTGAGTATTGGGTTGCGTGGCTTACTTTTGATACAGTCAGCATGGTAGTCAATGTACAGGTCCTTCTCTCCATTGTCTAGACGGTTTTTGAGTTCGATGCGGAGTACACGGGAGCGGGCACGTTGCTGTATGGTTAGGTCAGGGTGGCAACGGAGGTTCTTATGGTTGGTGTTGGTTTTGGCGAGTGAGTTTATAGTATAAATGAATTTACGTTTGCTTGATTCATTTTTGCAAATGACCCTGCACAAGCGTGGGGCCACAGAGCCGTCTCTATTTTTGAGCTCTCGGTCGATGCGGGAAATGTCAAGTATTTCATCAGCGGAGATGGTTGATGCTTGATAATCTCTGATGATGTTTCGACAGTTGTGATGTCATCATTGACATTGATGTCTTCTAGACCAAATAAGATGGCGTTTGGACGTTTCCGTTCACGCTCAACGGCTTCTCTGATGAGGATTGGGATATCAATATTTGTCTGGGTTGTGTTTATTTGTGGATTGGGTTTTGGATTGGATTGTGGTTGTTGGGTAGAGATGTGGTTTGTAGCTATTGGATGTTCAGGTTTTTGCGTTGTGTCTTTTTTTTCAAGGTTGGATATTCTTTCTTTTACGGCGTCCAGGGATGCTACTATGGTGTTGAGGGATGTTTTAATGGTTTTGATGGTAGGGGATGTTTCAATGGTTTCGATGGTATCAACTCTTTCAGACAGATCCAGTTTGGGTCTGCATGATTTGCAGAAATATGGAAACTCATTGGATGATTCTAGGTATTGAATCATTTGCTGAGGTAATCCCAAGCAGTCATGATGAGCGTATTTTTTACACAGAGAACATTTGATGTAGTTTTCATTATCCTTTAGATTTTTGTAGCATTTAAGGCATGTGCAGGAGTCTTGTGGTTCATTGATGGGGATTATCTTTTCTTTAGGTTGTGGTTTGGCATAGGATTTTCTTTTTGGCATGGTAGGATTGTTAAAATAGTACGTTGATTGAATTAATTAAAGGAACAATTTTGGGTAATCTATATAGCCAATATTACATCAAACAATCAATTGCAGTAATCTCTCAAGTCAGATAATATTCCTGAGCAACAATCAGCCTGATCAATTAATTACTCTAATCACTAATCAATTAATTACATTAATCATTAATCACACTGTTCATTTAAATTCACTAAATCAATGATTTTGCTATTCAATTAAATTACATGAATTTTGATCTTTTAAACTAGTCAGTAATCACACTATTTGCACTAAACACTCTAATCACATTAATCAATTAAAAACAATAAATCAATTAAACCATTAATAAAATATTTTATAGAAATTGATTATCTAATCGTTGATATAGGTGATGAGGTAGAAAAGTTGTAAGTTTTGAGGTAATGAGGTAGTATTAAGAGTCTGCAAGGAACGGGTTAATTGTTTTACTGGCAGCTGAATGAGGATGAGAGGAATTTATCGCTCTTTGAATAGCAGATCGCTATTACTCTGTAAACAGGAAGTTGTAACACAATGTTCCAAGGGTTTTTATCCAAGTGAAGGAAAGATTGAACAGCTCACAGGAAACTATTTGTTTTTGTTTTCCCTTGATGAATGAGATTTCTGGGCCCCTCCTAGTTAACTGAATACACTATCAAAGTTTGTTGCTTTTAAGAGAAAGAGGCACGTCTTGCACTGGTAAATTCAAACAGTTTATATTTTTACTGTGTAGACTCAGATTTGTATTGAGCATTCACTCCTGGCTTTAATATACCTCTGCTTCTATCACTCCTGGAGTCCGGATTAGCAATTTGGCGAGGAGAAAAGAGGGAAGAGGGAAATGGGGGCAGCAGGGAGGAGGCAGTCTGCTTCACACCCTAGCTGCAAACTTCTGGAGACAGTCTCACAGCTCCCAGTGCTCACCGCCCTGCAAGGATGGGATGAATCTCACCGACTCCAAAGATGATCGTTCTCTGGGCTCTCACCGACTCCAAAGATGATCGTTCTCTGGGCTGGGTCACTCCTGGGAAAAGTCAGATTCTCACTCAGCAGTCGAGGGGAAAACTCTCAAGTCGAGGGAAAAGCCACAGTTGGAGCGCTCTCGCTCAGCGATCCTCCTGGCCGGCGCTCCTCGGGCTTTCCTCCCTCTCTCCGGAGCGAAGCGATAGCAGCAGCAGCGGCAGCGGTGTCTCCTCCGACTTTTTCCCTCCCTCGCTGCCCGTCGTCTCCCCAACCAACTTCGGGACAGAAAATTCTAACTCCTAAGACGCCAAGTTCCTGGGATCTTGGATTTCCAGCGGATCCCTTGCAAGATCGAGCCCTGCTTTTCCGCAGATTTGATAACTGAATTTGATAACTTGACAACTGAATGTGGATTCCTTGTGATATCCCAGTCACACAGGGATGGTAGGCAGAGGCCTCTCTTTTTCTAGTCAGACCTGTGCAACTATAAGATCTTGCAAAGATGGATTTATTGATGTGGTCTTGGACTCTGATGCTGTAATTCAATTTTTTTCTCAGAGAGGAATGCAGATCAAAATATGTTTAAAAAATACCTATCCATGTTAAAAAAAAAGTATGTAAGAAAGGCATTTGACAAAGTCGACCACAGCCTACTTCTTGCTAAGGTAGAACAATGTGGTACCACCACCAGATGGATTTTCAGTGGACTGAACAACCACACTCAGCATAAAATCCTTCATGGAACTGCATCTACATGGAGGGAAAGCATGCAGTGGGGTGCTTTAAGGTTCTGTTTTGGGCCTAGTACTCTTATACATATTCATAAATTATCTAGATTCGGGTATAGAATGGGAGCTCATTAGGTTTACAGACAATACCAAGCTCAGAGGAATTGCCAACACCTTTGAAGATAGGGTCATAGTTCAGAAGAATCTTGACAGACATGAGCATTGGGACCTGCAAGATGCAGTTCAGTGATGAGAGAAAAGCAAGGCACGTGGGAACTGTGAGAAGGATCTTGGTGTCCAAATGGACTATCACTTAAATATGAGCCAGAGTGTGATGCAATTGACAAAAAAGTCAATGCAGTTTTAGGCTGCATGAAAAGTGGAATAGCATCAATATCATGAAAAGTGATAATACTGCTCTATCCTGCACTAGTGAGGCCATACTGAGTCAATACAAAAAGAATAATAGAAGCTCATGAAAGACAGATCCAACCTGGAACTAAGGAGAAATTCCTGACAGTAAGAACACTTAATCAATGGAACATCTTGCTTCCCGGAATTGTGCTGCTCCATTTTTGAAGTATTCCAGAAAAGTTTGTGTTGGAATACATGTTAGAATGTATTTTGTATTGCAACAACTAGAGAAGTTTTCAGCCAGTAGATGGCAGTGTTTTTAAGTTTATTAGGTATAATCTATAATGAACAGTATAGCCTAGGGTCCTTTAGTTCTGAGGAGAGTTTCCTGTTACAGTTAAAACAAGCAGCAAGGCCCATGGTGGCTGCACATTTTATTTGATTTGTAGGGCTATACAATCAGCAGAATTTCTAACAGGTTGAACAGCCATTTGTCCAGAATGAAATAAGGTCTCTTGCCTTCGGCAGGGAGTTGCGCTAGAAGAACTCCTGTCAGACTGTGCTCCCTCTAACAAAAGCCAGACTCCACCCCCCTGCTCCCACCCCCCAAATTTCAGATGATTCTTCCAATTAAAACTTCTGAATATGATCATGTGGTCATCTCCAGGTGGTGATGAGGCTATTGTCAGTTGACCTTGACATATTTTGATAAAAGTTCGCAGTTGCGCAAAAAAGGACAGAGACTAGCGAAGAAATGGAAAGTTAAAGAAAAGAATCCCCCCTCCCCTTGCTAACCCAGCAAAGGAATGCAAAACACCTCCTGCCTTCTTCCCCTCCAAGATTCCCCCCTCCCACCATTTCATGACAGCCGAAAGAAGTAAATTAGCATAGCAGCAGATATGCAATAGTTAGAAGACAGAATATACTTTTTAAGAAGAATTCTTGAGGCTGACACCTCCAATGTCGTTCCAGCCCTATGATTCTATGATTCTAAAAGAAGTTCATATATGCAATCACTCATAAAGATAATCCTCAACTTACAACAATCCATTTAGTGACTGTTCAAAGTTACAATGGCATTGAAAAAAGTGAATTATGACGCTTGGCAACTGACTCATAACTGAAATATCTGTGTTATATTACGGAAAGTATAGAATATACTAGACAACTTACAACCTGCTGGGTCCTCAATGACATTTGGTGGCAGTTCTTAAAAATGATCTCCTCTCCCCACCCCCTGCTGGCTTTCCACGAGGCAAAATTAGGTTGATCACATTTTTTATATCCCATTACCAGATGAGATATAATGGTCATCTAAAATGACTATGTATCATCAATAGAAAAATAATTGCAGTGGCAAATGAACTTCAATAATAAGTCTATATTTAATTTCCTAAGCAGATAAATAAAATGCACATGCGTAGGCAAAAAGAATTGACTTCCTGCTGAATTTCCCATTGACTCTGCTTGTGAGAAGCTGACAAGGAACATGGAAAACATGTTTGCATGACTGTAAAGATGCTGCTGCAGCCACTATGAATAAAACTGATCTGAACATCTTGATGTAGTAGGTCCCAGATATTTTATGCATTCTTTAAATTAATGGATTTTAGGTACCTTGTTTGGAAAATTGTGTTCTAGGCTAATGAAACTTGGGCTAACTGGGGAGTACAAACAGATAAACACAATGCAAGTTTTAATTATGTATTCATCTGCACACCCACCTGATCATATTAATTACTTCAACTGTATTTCAACTTCTGAAATTTGGAATAAAAGTTTCAAGAAAACCTATTAATTCAGCGCCTACTCTAAGGAGTTTCCAGGTGAGGATATAAAAGTTAGCTGCCATTTCTAGAAAGCATTTATCTAAGAATAGAACTACTGAGGGAATACCAAGATTTCCCAGTATAAAATACTCCCTTGCAGAGACAGCCAAGAAAATGTTGCAGCCAAATTAATAAGAAGACCTAGAGACAGCTGGAGCTGGAATATACCTGGATTTCTAGCCATGCACAAAGGATTTCCTAACTCATTACACATAGAAGCAATCCACCCACAAGCAGAAAAGAAGGAATGCTTTAACCAATGAAGATGTGGTTGAGATCAGAAAATTTGGGTAAGTTTAGGGTGTTTGGGGACTTTCGGATTTATCAGGATAGTGTAAGAATCTCAAAATTGTTCTGTGTTAATGATGGAGTAGCTATTCTTTATAGATGTAATTCCAAGTCTTCACTGTAATGTCTTATTGTGGATCACAAATAGTAGCTCCCTATTTTTTATGGTTTTTGATTTGGTCATTTTTCAATAATAATCACAAAGAAACATTAATGTTATAATATATCATCAGAATATTGAGATTGGCACACCCAGTTTTATCTTTTTGGAATTTAATATTTTATTCCTTCTTCCAAGATCCTATTTCAGATTACAGAAAATAGCTTCTTGTGTAGTTCAAATGTTAAGAGAACATGTAATATTGAGTACTGTATTTCTTTTATTTTCACAGTGTTAATGGGAAATAGCACAAGGGTGACAGAATTCATACTCACTGGGTTGACAGAGGACCCACACTTGCAGCTGATCCTTTTTGTGATGTTTTTGGCTGTTTATGCCATCACCTTGATGGGAAATGTGGGCATGATTGTCTTAATCAGAACCAGTCCTCAACTCCACACACCAATGTACTTTTTCCTTACTGGCTTATCTTTCCTGGATACCTGTTATTCAACAACGGTGACCCCAAAATTGTTATCCAATCTTTTAAAAGAGAAGAAGTCCATTTCCTTTGCAGGTTGCTTTACTCAGCTTTACTTTTATGGTGTATTTGCCACCACAGAGTGCTACCTCCTAGCTGTGATGGCCTATGATCGCTACGTGGCAATCTGCAATCCACTACTCTACTTCATCACAATGTCCCAAAGAAAGTGTGTTCAGCTGATAGCAATTACCTACCTTGCTGGGATCATTAATGCTTCCATTCACACAACGGCTGCATCTAGACTGTCCTTCTGTGGCCCAAACATTGTTAAGAATTTTTATTGTGAGGCCCCTCCCCTTCTTGCTCTTTCCTGCTCAGATGTCAGTCTTAACGATCTACTGTTATTTGTATTTGTAGGGCTCAATATAACAGTAACAATCCTGACTGTTGTCACTTCCTACACTTATATTCTGGTCACCATTTTTAAGCTCCATTCTACTGCAACCCGTAGGAAAGCCTTCTCTACTTGTACATCTCACCTCATGGTCATCACCATTTTCTATGGATGCGGTAGCTTTATGTATGCACGGCCAAGCTCTAGGCAGAGTTATCACCTAGACCAAATGGCCTCTGTGTTCTATGTAGTGGTGACCCCCATGCTCAACCCATTAATCTACAGCATGAGGAACCAGGAGGTAAGAGATGCCTTCAGAAGTATCCTAGAAAGGAAATTTCATTTTCAACACTTTTAAGAGCCAATTGCTTTTTGCCAAAGTTTAGCTCTACATAAAAGCTGCTCTAGTAGTAAATTGTTAGCATTGTGTCTCATTAAACAATAAATCACTTGGCTGCATTGTTTTCCTAGAGTTCTCGTATTCATTATATATTTGCTTTTGAGTTCAAAATAATGTGATAAATACATTTAACATTTCTTTAAATATTATAAAATCATTGTGTCTTAAATGTTAAAACACAATGATTTTATAATATAGGAAAATCTAGTTCTCTTCCAAAGTTCTTTTATATTGTTAATTTTTCTTCTTCATTGTATATGAAATGATATTGTTGTCTTTTTCTGTAAGAATGTCTTGATCTCGCACACTCAAATCCATAGAAATTTCCAAGGCCGTTGATATTACATTTCACATAGCCTGACTGTGACAAATACTGTAGCTGTATAAATTGCTATTTAGATATAGTTTTTTTTAATCCTTCAAAATTCTAGGTTTGATTATCCATTTTTATAACATGTTCCAGAAATTTAATTTGTACTGTATCAACTACTTTTCCTATAACTAATGGGACCACAATGCCCATTATATATTTTTCCGAATGTATTATTTAATCCTATCTAGCTTGGCGGGATTGGTATGGGAAAGATACTGTAAAATCTCCAGTCAGAGGTGGTATTTGCCAGTTCTCCAAACTTCTCAAAATTTCTGCTATCGGTTCTCCAGAACTGGTCAGAACCTGCTGAATACCACCTCTGCTATCTACGATTATTAGAAGCTTCACAAAGCCAGCATTTAAAGGACAAATATTTACAGCAATGCTTTCAGTAATATTTGTGTCACAGTTGCAATCAAAATTACCGTATTTATCGGCGTATAACACGCACAGGCGTAACACGCATCTTCATTTTAAGAGGGAAATTTCAGGAAAGCGCCCGCCACACCCACTCCCACCCCGCGCGCACTTCAATCCACAGTGTCCCATTCTGCCTGCCTGCCTGCCTGCCTTAGTTTCTGGTTGTTTGGGAGCAGCTTGGCTGAGAATAATAACTATTCGCCTCTTTTACTCAGCCGAAGCTGTTCCGATTCAACCATTAACGAAGGCAGGCAGGCAGGCAGAACGGAGCACTGCGGGCGGGCGGGCGGGCGGGCGGGGTGGGGTGGGGAGAAACGGGCGCTTCAGGGAAGCCCCCGCTTCTTTGAAGCAGTTTCTTCCTGTGCTGGTGGAGGAGCGAGAGAGCGACTGACAGAGCTGACCCAGAGAGAAGGACAGGCTTCGGTTGCTTCCTCCCTCCCCTTCTTTCATTTGTGTCCTTGATCCCCGATCCCAGCAGCATTCACGAAGGCTTCTTAACATTATATCGGCGTATAACACGCATACATCATTTGCCCCTATTTTCAGGGGTAAAAAGTGCGTGTTATACGCCGATAAATACGTATTTCTTCTATGATCCTGGGCAATCCATTTCTGTTTTTAGACTACCTATAATACAAACCTTATAAAATAAATCATTCTCAAGTAAAAGATAGCCATATATTCATTAATTACAAAAGTCACAACTTTCAGTTCAGATCCCAGTTCAGTGACTTGTAGGATAACTCTACATAATCTCCTACTTGCTTGATGACTCCTTCCTTAATTTGACTAAAATTCAAATCTTCCCATTTTCCATTACCAGAAGTGAAGAAAATGCTACACTATTTTTATGATTCATCTAACTGAATAAAATTTTCAGGAGCAGAACTTCACTAAGAGCTTAAATAAAATTACCATAAATATTTATTGTTGTGTCTATTCTTACTTACTTACTTTCTTAATCTTTACTGGAATAACAGTAACATTCTGATCCAGTCTGCTTTGAAAGAATTCTGCTTCCCAATGAGTCTGATTACCCGGAATTAATTCAGGTTTGAAAACTCAGCTAAAATTTATTAACTATGGCCTAAGTAGTCTAGATTATTTTAGAAACCAATTAAAATTAGAATCCTTACTATAATGTCGTTTTATGGAAACAACACAGGGCAAAACAAGGTGAATTTATCTTGCTCTGTAATTGGAGTCTTAACATTTCTGGGAACAAGTAATAAAGAAAAAAAATAGTACTTGTTATGTTGCTGGTAGTGACAAATTGATTTGCTCATACTAAATGAAAGAATGAGTATGGGTACTGTTGTCCTTGACTACAATTTTCATTTAATTATGGTACAAAGTTATAATTATGCTGAAGAAAAGTGACTTACAATTTGTGCTCAGAGTTAATGACTGTCAAACCACCCACTCACCCTCCATGTGACTGCAATTCTAGCACCTGGCAATTGGCTGACATTTTCAGGTAGTCCTCAACTTAAAACAGTTCATTTAGTGACTGTTCACAGTTACAAGGGCACTGAAAAAAGTGACCTTATGACTGCTTTTCACCCTTATGACCATTGTGACATCCCCATGATCATGTGATCAAAATTCAGATGCTTGGCAATTGGTTCATATTTATGACCTTTGCTGCGTCCCAAAATTTGGTAATCACCTTTTATGACTTTCTGACAGACAAAGTCAATGGGGAAACCAGATGCACTTAATGACCGGGTCACTCACTTATCAACTGCAGTAATTCACTGAACAACTGTAGCAAGAAAGGTCGTAAAATGGGGCAACATTCACTTAACAAATGTCTCACTTGACAACAGAAATGTTGGGCTCCATTGTGGTTGTAAATTGAGGACTACCTGAACAAGGATTGCGGCATCTTGTGGTTACACGATCACAATAAAGTGATGTTCTCAGCCAGCTTCTGACAAGTAAATTCAATGGGGAAACTGGACTCACTTAACAACTGTGTCATTCACTTAACAACCACAGGTATTTCACTTAATAACCATGGTTTAAAAAAATGTATGAAATTGGTTTCAATCATGCAATGATTCATGTGACAACCACGTTGCTTAATGACCAAACTTCTAGTCTCAGTTATGGTTGCAAGTCAAGGACTACCTATCTATAAATTTTGCTATGGTATTTATGATAGAGATTGAAAAAGATTTCAGTTTTGTGGGATCACGATTAGGTAGAAAAAATATGTCTTCTGAATCAAGTTGAATCATAAAATGATGGCTTAGCATCCCTATCTCCCCAAAGCATTTTCCTCTTACTCTCTTGTATTCTGCTTTTACATTGTCTGTTGCAAGAGATAAGTTAGTTAGCTATATTGGCCAAAAGTAACTTTAATGTAATTCCAGAAGAGTCCATGTCACAACCATATCCTTCTTGTAACTATGGTATATAGCATGTTCTACATTTTCCAAATACAGAGTCTGTTACATTTTAGAAGCAGCAGAGAAGGAAACTAATAATGTTTTGTGTCATTCTATAAAAAAACACAAACTACAAGATATAAGAGTCTGTAGGAACAAATGAGTTCTCTTGTTTTTTTGTATTTTACAGAATTCTATTTTTACAGACTTAAAAGTTTCCTATGGCAGTGGTTCATTAAAAAAAAAGAATAACATGAACAGAAACATATCAGAACTAAACAGAATAGTATTTCTGTTTTGGGTTGTATTATTCTCTATTAACACTAATGAGATCAGAATCTACACTAGTGTAAGAATGCATCAGAGTCCAGAATCACTGGCAATTGAGCACATATAATTTATTATAATTATTATTATATATTATTATTATATTTGTATTGAATTTCTTCAGATACAAAACCATTTCATTTGACAGAAACATCCAGGTATTTAGGATGTATTTCCTGATGCATGATCCCAACATGATCTCCTCCTATTGTTTTGTTTTGCTTTCAAAAATAAAAGAATAAAATAAAATAAAACAAGGAGTTTCCGGTTTGTCGGCTTCGCGAGCGGTAGGGATTCGCGAAGCTGCGCGATCCCTGCCGCGCTAGCCGTTTTGGGGCTCCGATCCGGACGGGTGCGGAGCAAGGCTGCCCTGCAGGGGTAGCTGAAGGTAAGGGGGATCCGGAGGAAGGGTCTGGGGGTGTTGCAGACCCCTCCTGGCCGGCAGAACCCCTTTTACCAGGACGGTGCAGCGGCGGTCCGTAATGGCCGCCACAAAGAAGTCGGCAGCCGGGCAAGTATGCGCAGGAGGAAGAAGGGAAAGTTATTAAAAGTGAAAGTTATTCTTGGTCGACCCAGGGCTTTGAGATTCATCTAATTTAATTCCTGGAAAAGATGGTTTTTTGATGATTTTTTCCACAAGAGAAAAAAAGCGGCAATTTTTGAGGTGCTGAAAGGAAAGTTTACTCTCCCTCCCGACGGAATTAAGCCGGAAGGGAGAGGACAAAGAAAATATATAAATCTGGATCTTGTTGGAGGAGATGCCTTAAAGACTTGAGGACAGAAACATAATTTTAAAAAGGCTTTAAAATACACATTTGGACTCTCTTTTTTTTTTGTTTGATACCACCCCTGGAAGAGGAAGGGGAAATTTGGCTTGCTTGGATTTATTGAGGATTGTGGACTTTGGGATTGTTTTACCTTTCTCTCTGAATATCTGGTTGGTGTAAGAAGAAAGAGGAATAAAGAAAAGTAAAGATTTATTTATAATGGCTTTTCCTTCTGAGGACCTGAGGGATGAATATGAGCAAACAAAAGCAGCCTGTAAAGATGGTATGGAAAAAGCTTTTCTATTTCTAGAAATGGCGCTGGTTAATTACCAACAGACAATGAAACAGATGGAAACAGAAGAACAACAACAAGAAAAAGACGAAGACGCCATCTTTATTGAATTTCAAAACTTATCTAAGAAAGAAGGAAGGAAGAGAGCAAGGAAAATGAAGGACTTAAGATCTAAAAAAACATTTGAGAAAGAGGAAAATATGATGCAAAGTAAATATAATGATAGCAAACAAGAGAAAAAGGGAACACAACAGAGAAGGGATCCCAGCAAGGCAGAGGTTAGAAGAAGAAGGGGGGGTAGGAAGATTTGGTGGGGGAAGAAAGAAAGGGGAAAGGCGGAGAAAAGCCTCAAAGTTTTAAAATTGGATGGGAGAAGAGGAATTTTTTTAGGGACAAAGGATGAAATATAAACTTCTGTAAGAAAGATTCTGCTAGGTACAGAAGATGGTATTGTAACATTTATATTTGAAATAGTAAATTAGAATGGTTTAAGATTTAATAAGAAATTAAAATGTTGAAGTTTTTTAATAATGATTGATTTTTAAAATGTAATAAAATATTGAAGGAAAGGAGGATACAATGTATTTAAACATTTTTGGTGGATAGAATGTACCAAGCAGAACCGAATTGGGTATTTGTTATGTTGAATGTTAATTTTACTAACTAAGGGGGAGGATAGAAAGGCATCATACTCTGATTAGTGATTTCAGGAGAAATTCTTTTTATTATAAGAAGAGATAGAGGGATAATGAATGGGCAAAAGATATAAATATAATGATTTAATTAAGATGGATTAAATAAGATAGAATTGTGAAGAGTGAAATGCGCTGCCCATACAAAGAGAGGTAACTGGGGCCAAGGTACTTTACTAAAAGATTTTTTATAGGTTTGTTTGTGTTTGTTTGTGTTTTATGAGAATATTGGGGAAATTTTTGTGGAAATACAGGAAAGATTTAAATATGTAATGATTTGTTTGTTGTTGAAATTAATAAAACTTGTTTTTAAAAAAAAAACAAGTAGCAGGGAAATGGGAGACTAACTCATGGAGTGCCATGAGTTCAATATAATATTTTATTAGTAAGTATGGTTGTATACGGAAAGCCTCACTTGGACTAACTCAACAATGTATGGATCAAATTAACTCAGCTATCTGCTGGAAAGGTACTGTGATTTAAAAGATGTGGAAGTTAATAATTGTCATTGTGTCCACCTGAATTGCCAAGAGACAAAAGATGGGCATTTGCAGAATCTCTAAATTCTTTTGATCTACATGAACTAGAGTGGATGCTCCTTCTGGTAGATGTCCTCATTGTTGAAAGGCATTTTTATTGCAAATAACTCTTTACTGAAAATGTCTCAGCTCTTTTCTGCTTAGTGGGCACTCTGGAATAAAAGGCACATAGAGTAGTAAATTATCTGCCATCCTTTCCTTCTCTGCCTGAAGCAGCATTGTTCATACCTCCCATCTGAGGTGTCTGTTTGAGCAACACAGGGGTGGGAGGGGTCAGGGTGGCAGATGAAGGGTTGAGGCCCAGGGAACGATGCAGGTCAAATGTACAAGAGTATGAAATTTGCAAAACCTAACTCAGCATTGCCAGGAAAACCAGACAGGAAGCACAACCAGATAGGCTAGTTCTACTTTATTGTAAGGCTACATTAACAGAATCTTGTAAGAGTGGTAAAATAGTAAAAATCTCCCAATGCCTTTTTTTACAGGTTGGAAATTAGGGAGGTGCCCTTCTGAGTTCTTTTCTTTGCTTTTATACATCTGCAGGCTGTGTCCTCTCTAATCGTATTCCCTGGGCAGCACCCCCTCCCCCATTTCCCAGGCACATTCCCATATACTATTACAGTTACAGATTTCAGATTTAATTTATTTAACTAATTGATACAGTAATTCCAATGAATGCCCAACTCAGGCAGCGTGCTTCTTTAATAAATAATTTAGTAACAACAATGAATAAATTAAAAATGATAAAGAAAATGTTTAAAGAACAACAACCGACAAGGACATAAACCACCAGAAAAGACCATCAAACCACTTCTCAACCCAAAGCCTAAGGAAAAAAGAATTGGAGCTAGTCAAAACACATGAAAAGACTGTTCCACTGTGTGGAAAAAGTGTATGATAAAATATTATTAATAAATAAAGAAGAAGACAGAATGCAATCTCTATTGAATATTACATTTCTCATTGAGAAATACTTCAAACAATTGCAATTTGGTTTACTGAATCTTGACTGTGTAATTAACACAAATCAGTAGATGGACCACTTTGAAGCACTTTGGGGACACATTCTCCAAGCCATTGTTTTTCTCAGTGGAATTCATTTCTGCATCCCTCTAAAGAGAATTTAAGGAAATATTATTGTCTGCAGAATTGCATAAAGCCGTTGAGTTACTGAAGATTGAAGGAAAATATCTGAATTTCTTCAGAACAGCAAAAGGATATTTAGTATAAGCTTCAAAAACCTGCAATCAGGCTCTTGAAAAAAATACAGATATTTTAAAATGTGAAACATGCTATTGATATAGAAGAAAACAAGTGAGTTTGATTTTCAAAAGGCAACTATACTGTACAACTATTGTATTTTGTTGATTTTGAGAGTTTGATTTAGTATTTCACGAGATGACAACTTACTTCCAAGAGAACTGTTTGGATATTCAGGGGAGGGTTAGATCAAGCCAGCATGGCAAGGATGCAAATTGGTGCACAAGGTCAAGTAATTGTGTAAATATGGTTTTTTAAACAGCTCAGATTGCATCAAAAACAAAGGAGTGCTTGAGAGGAGAACTCAAGAAGACCTCAGGATCTGCAGATTTTTTTGCTTCTGTTTTGTTTTGTTTTTTAATCCTGAATGAATCAGAATATTTAAAAATTCAGTGAGGAATGAATTTACTCATTTGGCATTGAAGATGAGATACTTTGAGATGAAACAAACAAATGTTATGTTTATAAAGCTTTAGTGTTTTGTTTTTAACTGTGATTTTAGTAATGGGTAGTACAAAAAAGGCATAAGTAAAATAGAGCTGGCACTGATATGACAAAACCAAGATTAAAAAGAGAAGTGTGTTTATAAGTAAATCTTCAAATATTTTCATAGAAATAGTTCTTAGAATGAGATATTACCAGAGAAAAAGCAACGTAGGATTAGGTGGTCAACCTTAATGCCTTTTTGGCTATGTAGTTGCAGTGAGCTCCAGCACTTAGATTATTAGATTGAGTATTCCCAGGTCCTTTACAGAGCTTTGGTCAATCAACAAGATCTTGACTATTCAGCTTGTAGTTTATTTTCTGATTTTTTTTTACCAATATGTAAGTCAGGGAGGAAATATCGAGGAAATTGACCTTGATATGACAAATAGCAGACCAACGGAAACCCTACGGCCCAGCGAAACACCGGAACTTGAAGCGGGGAGGGAGTTGAATTTTCAGGAACTTTAATAAGGGGGAAACCGAACTGCAAAACCCCGAAGAAACACGGAGTAGCGGAGACAACCACAATGAAAGCAGCATGGAATCACCGTGCAGCGAAACAGAATTTAATAAAGATCATCCAAACGCTCCACCGAACCGGACCTTAGACCAAAACCGGTGGAGCCACGGAAAATCATCCAGACAGACCAAACGGCCTGTCTATCTTGAGGATTTTATTACAGCTCCCCTCAAACGGAACCCAAGGGGAGGGGTGTTGTGAATCAATAAAAGTTACTAGCATAAATGCAAATCAGGGTTTGGAAACCTGCACACCTGATTGGCCCTTATACAACAACTAGGGATTGGTCCATAACTAGTCCCTGATTGGCCACTATTTTGACACTTCTCATTGGTTATAAGTTTGAACTTGTTGCACATGTCATTGGTTAATAAGGTAGCAGATAACCCTATAAAAGGGTTGCTGTTGCCCATAGCCTTGCTCTGTTCTGTTCTATTTACTATTATTAAAGAGTTGAAGTCACTGTCAGATGTCTGGTCTCCATTATTCCCCAAACTTAACACCCTTCCAACCCTGCTGGAGCAGTTCATTGGACTAGAATCAGCAAAAATTTCTGATTAGATTCTAGTGTGAATAGAATCTAATCAGAGATGCTTTGCCGATTCTTGTTGATTTTTATTTGTATTTCTTTATTTTATGTTGCTGAATTGCATTGACATGTGTGTCCCTTCTTGTGCACAACCCAGAAGCTTTTGTGATCCCTTGTAGCAAAAATTACTGACCTCTGGCTTTGCTCTACTTTTCAAACATGCTGCCACTGCCACGTTCTAGGTGCTGGCCCCGCAGGTCCACCCCATTGAGCCTGCTGCACTGGAGGGACCTGCCCAAGCAAGTCTGAGCAGAGCAGTGCACCAAGTCAATAGCGTGAGCCTGAGAGAGGGAAAGAGAGAGAGAGAAAAAAGAGAGAGAAAGAGATAAGGAAGAAAAGAAAGAGAAAAGGGGAAGAAAGAAAAAGGGACAAAGACAGAGGGGGGGATGGAAGGGAGGGACAGAAAGAAAAAGAAATAAAGAAGGAGGGAGGAAGGGAGGAGAAAGATAATGAGATATCTATTCTAGTCCAATCACCTGCTCCAGCAGGGTTAGAAGGGAGTGTGTGTGTGTGTGTGAGTGTGTTCTCCTTGTAATTTACCAGTACATTTTGGTTTTGCCTTCTTTAGAATTGGCACTGTAATACATTGGGGAAAAGTAATTTTTAGGGTGGAGATCTGGTCCAATGGATCCTATTTAAAGCCTCAACAAAATGTGAGAGCTTCCTGATAGTCTTGACCATGTTTCATCCACAAAACCTTTAATAGAAGCCAAAGATGTTTCAGTGTGCTGGCAAAGATGTGGAAAAGGGCCTCAGTCTAAGCTAGGCCTCATTTCAATCTGATGCTTCAGCTCTCGCTCTCTCTCCCTCTCCCCCCCTCTCTCTTTGTATCCCTTCCCCCTCTCTCTCATTACCCTCCTTCCTTCCCTCCCTCCCAGACTGGCTTTGCTCTACTTTCCTGATGTGCCTGCAGGCCAGTGCTTCGAACATGGATGGATGGATGGAGAGAGAGAGAGAGAGAGGTAGATAGATAGGTAGATAGGTAGGTAAGTAGGTAGGTAGGCAAGCAGGCAGGCAGACAGGCAGACCTTTTGGATGAATGTATGGATAGATAAGTAGGCAGGCAGGCAAGCAGGCAGGAAGACAGACAGACAGACTTTTTGGATGGATGGATGGATGGATGGATAGGTAGGTAGGTAGGTAGGTAGGTAGATAGATAGATAGATAGATAGATAGATAGATAGATAGATAGATAGATAGATAGATAGATAGATAGATAGATAGATAGGCAGGCAGGCAGGCAGGCAGGCAGGCAGGCAGGCAGGCAGGCAGGCAGGCAGGCAGGCAGACCTTTTGGATGGATGGATGGTTAGATGGATGGACAGATGGACGGACGGACAGACAGAATGCGACAGCGGCAGCACTTTAGGAAAGTAGAGCTACTTTCCCAAAATGCTGCTGCAATTGCATTCGGTGTGCCAGCTCTGCAGGCTCACCCCATTGCTTTTCCCAATGTGCTGCTGCATTCGAGGCACTGGCTCTGGAGTGGTGCGCCAGTCAATGGGGTGAGCCTGCGGTGCTGGCACCTCAACCACCTCCCTGCCGCCTCTTAGTGCCTCCAAGGGGGCTGGCAGAGGGGCACTAAGAGGTGGCAGGATGGCGTTCAAGGCACCAGCCCCACAGGCTCACCCCATTGACTGTTGCACCGCTCCAGAGCCAGTGCCTCGAATGCAGCAGCACATTGGGAAAAGCTGCCACCACTGCATTCGAGGCACCAGCTCCGGAGTGGTGCAACAGTTAATGGGGTGAGCCTGCAGGGCTGGTGCCTCGAATGCCCCCTTGCCGCCTCTAAGCGCCCCTTTGCCAGCCCCCTTGGGGATGCTAAGAGGTGTCAGGGGGTGTTCAAGGCGCCAGCACCGCAGGCTCACCACATTGACTGTTGCACCGGAGTGGTGCAAGGGGCTCAGTGGGGTGAACCTGCTGAGCCAGCATGTCGAATGTGGCCATGACAGCATGTAACGTGCCACCGCTGCTGCATTTGAGGCGCTGGCTACAGAGTGGTGCAACAGTCAATGGGGTGAGCCTGCAGGTCTGGCGCCTCAAACACCCCCTGCCACCTCTTAGCACCCCCTTCCAGCCCCCTTGCCTCTTAGCACCCCCAAAGGCATCCTGCCGCCCCCCAGGGGGTGGTACCACCCACTTTGGGAACCACTGATATAGAGTATAAAGAGTATGGGTCCTAGAACGCTGCCTTGGGGGACACTACTGTTAACTGGAGCAGGGTTTGATATAGCGCTCCCTATTTTTACTATTTGTTGCCTGTTTGACAGGAATGCAGTAATCCACTTATGGGGGGATCCAGAAATGCCGTAAGAGTTTAGTTTTAACAGTAGTTTGTTATGTACCACTGAATCAAAGGCTTTGCAGAAGTCTATGTAAATTGCATCTATAGCTTTACCCTGGTCAAGTAGAGTAGTCCGTATGTTTTTTCAGTGTAGAAGTTTAGATTGCAGGACAATTTTTTCCTGAAACCAAATTGTTTTTTGGAGAGTAAGTTGTTTGATTCTAAGTGGAGAGTGATGAATTGGTTAATGATTGATTCCATGACTTTGCACATGACACAACACAGTGAGATTGGTCTGTAGTTTTCAACCAGGCTGGGGTCACCTTTTTTGAAGATAGGGATGACCGTAGCTAAGGACCATAGATTTGGTAAGAAGCTGGTTCTGAATGATATCTCATATATAATGCTTAGGGGTTCCGCTATGGCAGAGGAGAGCTTTTTTAAGAAGTATGCACATAATCCATCGGGGCCAATAGATAGGGATGGTTTTAGGTTTCGTACTGCCTTTTCTACATTATCTTCTGTAAAGTCAATATGCAGTAGGTCATTACAGTTACTTTTGGTATGACTAGGAAATGTGGGATATGAACCATTGCTGTTTACAAAGACTGAAGTGAAGAATGTGCTGAAGAGATTAGCCTTAACAGCTTCATCGTTGCAGTCTTTTCCATTTGGTCCTTTTAGGGGTGGGATTGTTCATGATTCTTTAACTTTGGTGTTAACAAAATTGTAGAAGGTGGGGTTGGATTTTGTACATAGGAGGTTTTCCTCTTGCTTGCAATGGTAATTTGTGCATTCTTCCTTTATCTATTGGCATAGGGAGTTGTATTGGTTTTTAAAGTTTGCTACATAGCTAGTTTTGTTTTTACGCCATAGCAATCTTTTTTTGATTGAAGTTTCCTTATTGTTATGGGTAATTTGTGTTTCTTTGAGGGGGGTTACTAATGGTACATATAGTTTAATGACTCTTTCAAGTTCAAACAAGAATGCATTATAATGGTCTTCTGTAGTATTACAGCTAGAGAACAGAATGTGCCAATCAAGAGATGATTTTATTTATTGGAGACATCATATTGGCACATCTGGGGAAACCCAAATCTAAAATCCTGTGTTTTCCCCCATTCAAAGTAAAACCCAAAGTTCCTTCCCCTGCACCCATCTTTGCATCACTTGGTCCAATCATCTCCACATCTCAACTTCAGCCAACTTCTATCACACCTACCTAGGTGCCAGCTGGATGTCCTTGGCTCCCAGGAGAAAGAATGTTGCTATGTTTATACACCCCCACTATCTACACCTCCCTCCTTTCATTCCCACAACTAGCTAACCTATCACTGTGGCAGCCCTGTAGACTTTCTCACAAGACAACTTTGGGGCTGACAGGCTGCCCCCCACTCAGCCGATGAGAACCATAGTTTAACACTGATGTGTAATTTATGAAACATTTTATAATAAAACAAGACAAGCATGGTTATTTTTTTTAAAGGGGGCAGAACATTAGTCAAACACAGAAATGTTATTGCATTATGTGATATTAAGTAACATTAGCTGAACTGATAACATGGCTCAAATTATCATTTTTATTAAAGTTAGGGTACATAATGTGAAGAGCTAGCTTTCTTGAGAACTCTTGGAAATAACATTGGGAAAGATGGAAAAGAAGAAAAGTAAATGGGCGAACACGATTACAATGGTGATGAGTGGATCACTAGGCAAATCAACCCAGAGAAGTTCTAACTTTGTGGCTGAAAAGGTCAGTACTGATTTGATGGCACACAATCAGTCAAAAAGACAGAATGAGGCAGGATGCCCTTGGCCTCGTGATATGTTAATGGTATAACCGGTCCCTACTCCTCTTCTATCAAAATGCCATTGGCCATCCAGCTGACATGGACTTTCAGCCTCTTCAATTGTTCTGTCTTTGAAATGTTGCAACATTATGCCAGATGATCATTTTAAAAGAATTGAAAAATATCCCAACAACAGTCCACTGGTAAAATCTTTCACATGAATGATAAACTCCCTTTTTTATGACTCCTAGCCTAAATAGAGTACTGGAAGAACTCTATGGAAGAACCATAGAAGGGGTTATCACCATCCCAAGGAAAAACGGTTATTGTTGTAGTCAATGGACCATAAAAATAACTCTGAATAATACAGCTAACAAAAGGCATTATTTGTTCTTTCCAATGATAATTTGGGAACTATTATGTCAGCAGAGTAATCATTGTCCAAATAAACAAGGAAAGGGTATGCTGAAGTACTATGAGAAAGGTGAGACATGATTAATCCAGAATCAGGTCCAGAAAGATATTATTGGATAAAATGTATTTTTGTAAGGTTTTTAAATTCCATGCCAGTGTGGAATTTTTTGGAATTAAATTGATTAAGGCAATAAACAAGCAAAAAGTATTTGAGCTGTAGTTGTAGTTACTACATATTTTATAATAATTAACAATGACAAATTAATTACTTCCATATCTTTTAAATCACAGTACCTTTCCAGTAGATTGCTGAGTTAATTGACCCATAAATTCTTGGGTTAGTCCAAACAAAGCTTTTTGTATACAACCACACTTACTAAATAAAATATTATATTGAATTATATGGCACTCTCCCATGTGTTACTCTCCCATTTCCCTGTTACTTCTGTGTTTTATTTTTATATTTTTGAAAACACTAGAAGGATGAGATGGTATTGTGGGTCATCCATCAGGAAGTGCCCTATGAATACTAGGATGTTGCTATCCCATGCAGTGGTTTTATACCTGAAGAAAGTCAGTAGAAAATGATATAATAATTACAATAATTTATATGCTCCCAACTCCCACAACTCTAAATTCTGACGCATTCTTGCAATGGTGCAGACTCCTAACTGTTGATAGCATATAAAACAACCTAAAACAGCAACACTATTCTGCTAAGTTCTGGCATTGCTTTGTTCATTTGATTATTTCTTTCTTTCTTTTTTTATGGACCACTACCAATTGAAACTTCTGTGTACCCAAAAATACACAGGAAAATACAGGAAAAAATACAGGAAAACTTGATCACCTCTCTTTCTACAGACTATGCATCTTGCAGTACATGATTTTTTTCAAAATAATACAAAACATTATTAGTTTTCTTCTCGGCTGCTCCTCAATGTAACAGACCCTGTACTTGGAGAATGTAGGATATGCTATATACCATAGTTACAAGAAGGATAAATGCAGACTCTTCTGGAATTACATTAAAGTTACTATTCACCAACACAAGCTAAATGATTTATCCCTAGCAATAGATAATGACAATGAATACAGGGGACTAAGAGACAAATGCTTTTGGTAAGGTTGGAACTCTAAGCCATCCTTTGTATGATCCAACATGGTTCAGAAGACACCCTTTCTTCTGCCAGCATCAGAGGTGATATTCA
Organism: Notechis scutatus; assembly: GCF_049901735.1. NCBI lineage: Eukaryota > Metazoa > Chordata > Lepidosauria > Squamata > Elapidae > Notechis > Notechis scutatus. Next base: position 228,483,069 of record NC_142009.1, read on the forward strand.
GCAGGTTCTGATCAGTTCTGGAGAATTGGTAGCAGAATTTTTGAGTAGTTTGGAGAACTGGCAAATACCACCTCTAACTGGCTCCGCCCCCATCTATTCTCTGCCTCCCGAGTCCCAGCTGATTGGCTGGGTCTTCTTTTGTTGCCCTGCACAGGAGAACAGAGCTGGAAAGCAGGTTAGTGGGGTGGAGAGGGAATGGGGATTTTACAGTATCCTGCCCCTGCCATGCCCACCAAGCCACACTCACCAAACCATGCCCACAGAACTTGTAGTAAAAAATTTTGAATCCCACCACTGGCCAGCATGTCTAATCATGATCAGAAATGAACTTCAGGCCAACCTATTCTCCATCATAAATATCTTAACAAAATAATTATTCCAATCAGCCCATCAGTGAGCTACTAACAATTATCAGTACCAGAAAACATTACAATTGCTTTTACTTTTTTCTTTATTCCTTGCTCCCAGAAATGTTAAAGAACTCAGATTACAGAGCAAGAAGAATTCACCTTGTTTTGCCCTGAACTGTTTCTATAAAACTGCACTATGATAAGGATTCTAATTTTCATTGGTCTCTAAAATAATCTAGTTTACTAAAATCATGTTTGATCATAAGGTTCAGCTGAGTTTAAAACCTGACCAGTTGATCACACGCATTGAGAAACAGGATTCTTTCTAAAGCAGACTGGATCAGAATGTTATTGGCAATTCCAGTAAAATTTAACAATAGACATAACAATAAATCTTGTTCCTATTTACATGACAGTAATTTTGGTTAATCTTCTAATGAAGGTCTGCTCCTGCAAATTTTATTCACTTAGAATAGATGTATGATATAAAATGGATTTTATTGAATAGAATACCAAAAAAGTGGTATGGCATTTTCTTCACCTACAGTGAGGGAGAATGAGATTTGGCATTTAGGTTTTAGTCAGAGTATGGAAAGGAGTGAGTAAAAAGTTATGTGGGGATGTCCTACAAATCATTGAACTGGGATCTGAACTGAAATTGTGATTCTGTAATTAATGAATATGTGTGTCAGCTTTACTGCATTTGGGACTGACTGGAATGGAGGTTTGCTGGAACACCGACAGTGGCTATTTTGGGTTGGGACTGATTCATTTCATGACATTTGTATTACAGCTGGTCTAAAAACAGAAATGGATTTCCCAGGATCTTTGTTAAATAAAGATAAAAACATTCTGATTGCAACCTTGGCACAAAAATTGTTGAAAGTATTACTGTTGGTAATTAGTCCTATAAATGTTGGCTTTGTGAAACTACTGAGAATATCAAATAACTGGTAAGTACGTAGGTCAAACAGTACATTCTGAAAAATGTGTAGTGGTTTCATTAGATATAGGAAAAAAGCCTTCGGTACAGTACAAGTACAGTATAACATCTTTCTGGAATGTGTTATAAAAATGGCTTAGCATCACACTTGCAAGATATTTGAAAGATATCAAAAAGCTATAAGTAAATAGCGATATATTCAGCTGTAGTATCTGTCACATTCATGCTATGTTTAATTTAATATCAACTGCCTTGGAAATGTCAATGACTCTGAATGCCCCAGATGAAGATTTTTTTTAGAGACTAAACTAACAATACTGCTTATCCACAATGAGAAAAGTAAATATCAATGATGTAACAGAAATTTGGAACAGAGAAATTGGTTTTCCTGAATTATAAAATCATTGGTTACAACTTTAAAAAAATGTTAAATGTATTTATTAAGAATAGTATTTATGAATTTAAAACAAGGTCAACATATTAAAATTCTTTTTTAAATTTATTGGACTCTGGATTTTGTTGTTGTTTTTACAATTGGAGATATAATACATGCAAAGGTACATCAGTAAAAATGCTTTGCCCATATTCTTGATAATTCCTTATTGATTAAACAGTCTTATTAAAGTAATTAAAATGTCAATAAATCATTATTTTGGTAATTATATTTCAAAAAGTTCAGCCTGGATTAAGCAAAATATAAATGCTGGCTTCATTCTACCTCTGAAAAACTGATTTCCCTAATCTTTTTACTCCCTTCTGTGTTCCACCCTTGGTTTGGAAACAATTAGCTACAAAAAGAAAATATGAGATAATTCTTCTTTAGAGTTCAAATTTCTTGAACTCAAAGGTTTTTGAAGTCAAAGGTTCATATAGTTACTACTGGAGCCTTAATGGTGTTTATTCAATAAGACAGAGTAATATAAACCATTTGCTACTAAAACAAATTGATCTAATACTTAACTTTCCGTCCTAGGATATTTCTGAAGGCACCTCTTACCTCCTGGTTCCTCATGCTGTAGATTAATGGGTTGAGCATGGGGGTCACCACTACATAGAACACAGAGGCCATTTGGTCTAGGTTATAATTGGGTCTAGAGCTTGGCCGGGCATACATAAAGCTGAAACATCCATAGAAAATGGTGATGACCATGAGATGAGATGTACATGTGGAAAAGGCTTTTTTACGGCTCGTGGCAGAGCGGATCTTTAAAATGGTGACCAGGATATAAGTATAGGAGGTGAGAATAGTCAAGCTTGTTGTTATTAAATTGAAGCCAACAAATACAAATACCAACAGATAATTAAGACTGATATCTGAGCAGGAAAGAGCAAAAAGAGGTGGACCCTCACAATAAAAACTCTGAACGATGTTTGGGCCACAGAAGGACAGTCTAGTAGTCGCAGTTATTGTGTGCACAGAAGCATTAATGAACCCAGCAATGTACGAAATTGCTATCAGCTGAACACACTTTCTTTGGGACATTATCATCAAGTAGAGTAGAGGACTGCAGATTGCCACGTAGCGATCATAGGCCATCACAGCTAGGAGGTAGCACTCCGTGGTTCCAAATAGTGCGTAAAAGTAAAGCTGAGTAAAACAGCCCCCATAAGAAATACTTTTCTTCTCTTTTAAAAGATTGGATAGAAAGTTGGGGGTGACAGATGAGGTGTAACACAGATCCAAAAAAGATAAGCTGGTTAGGAAAAAGTACATTGGGGTGTGGAGAGAAGGACTGGTCCTGATCAAAATAATCATGCTTAGATTTCCCACCAGGGTGATGGCATAAACAGCAGAAAATGTCCCAAAGAGGATGAGTTGCAACCGTGAGTCCTCTGTTAATCCAGTGAGTATGAATTCTGTCACCTCTGTGCTGTTTCCCATGTAATCACAATATCTATCTACATAAAAGGGCAGATTGGATAGAACATACTATTTGTGATTAAACTAGTTTCTGCCCATGAGTACATTTCTCCACAGAACAATTAAAGACAAGTAATAACCAAGGGAGTGCTGCTGAAATCTTCAAGTTGAGGGACTCTTTTTTAAACCTAGGAAAACATCAAAAAGATATCAGAGCAAAATATGATTTGTATTGACTTTTTCTTTCACAAGATACTTTCAGAAGCTGCAGTAAAGCATTAGCAATCTAAGTGAAGAAAGGTTCTTACTGCTTTCAACTGTATATATTGTTTTATTGATTCGTTGCTGGATCTACATGTTCTATGACTTGTACAAGCTGATCTTTGGACTATTTGGGCTCCTCGTTTCTTGAGATGATCAAATGAATTCTGAATAGTGAACAATACTAACGCTCATATCTTTTATGCCTAATAACAATGATAATACTTCACTAAACTTCTAAATTTTGTAATATATAAAGGGATTTTTTTAAAAAGGAGCAAATTTTGAGGTCTTCTTAGATTGCCAAGCTTCCCATGGTTTCTGATGCAATATGAGCTATATAAAATGCCATATTTAAAAATTTAAATGACCTTGTGCAAGTTATATGCATGGCATACAGGCATGATCTGAACCTCCTCTGAACATACAGTCAATTCTCTTTGAAGTAACAACTCGTCATCCCATGAACTCCTAAAACAAACTCTCACAAACAATAAAATGCAACACATGTATAATTGCCCTGTGTTTTTTATTATCAAAACTCACTTGTTTTCTTGCAGCTCAACAACTTCCTTCACATATTAAAATATCTGTATTTGTTTCAAGTTTCAAACTGCAGATTTTTTTTAAACTTACGCAGCTCTAAAAACAGTTCAAATATTTTCCTTCAATTTTCAGTAACTCAACAGCTTTATACACTTCTGCAGACATTAATGTTTCCTTCAACTCTATTTGGAATGATGGAGAAGATAATTCTACCGAGAAAATATTGGTTTGGGGAACATCTCCCTGAAGTGCTATAAACTGCTCCATCTACTAATTCATGTTAATTACACAATGAGGATTAAATAAATCAAATTGTAACTGTTTGAAATATTTACCAGTGGAAAATGTAGTATTCAGTAGAGATCACATTTGCTCTTTTGCTTTGTTTATTAAAAGTATTTTATCAAATCCTTTCCCCACACATGTTGTAGACAGGCAGTGCCTTTCAAAAAAATGTGATTTTTATTATTACTTAAAATAAAAAAATATATTAACAAAATTGTTCAGAATAGTAATAGAATCATTCAGAGAAAATATTTAAAAACATATACAGAGCTGGAGAGGAGTGATTTTAAACACTATTTAATAATGGTAATATCTTGTTGATGTGATTTCACTAGGAGTTGAACTCTGAAAGATGCAGATCCTGTGGAGATGGCTAAGGTGCAATCTTTTGGTGATTATTTGGTGAAAACCAAGAATTTATACTTTAGGCCCTGAGAAAGTGACTGGGTTCTTGCGAGCTGTGGGTGTATCCACTGGCATTTTATATCCATCCTGCTCCTGGATGATAAAGATCTCCCAGAATGTATCATGTGGGAAATTTTTCCTTGACTGTAGTATGGTTGCACCCGCCATTTTGGAGACTGTGATCTTTACCATTTCAGTAAATCGTCATTAGACTCAATTGTGTTAAATAATTTCTAGCAGCTCCAAGGTGCTTGGATGAAGCAGATTATCAGGATTCTTTTCAGTCAAGTTTAACAACTGGGCACTGTACAGAAATATCACTAATCATGCTTGTTCATAACTTCTGGTGGGACCATGATGAAGGTGGTGCAGCTTCCTCACCCTCTGTGATCCCTTGTCAAACGTGAATTCCACCAACATGGTAACTTATGGGAGCTCAAGGATGTAAGTGTTGAATATCAGGCTGCAGTGATTCCTCTTTCCTTATGGCCTTTTCAGACAGTATTGTGGGGGAAGAAGGAGAGAAAGAGAGATCTTGCCTAGGAGGCCTACTTTGTGATGTGCCTCAGAATTCAGTTCTTTCCTACTACTGATCAATATCTACATTAACCAGTGCATGAAGTCATGCATTGGCATGGGACAAGATATCATCAGGATGCTGATGATACTCAATTCTATATCTCAACCTTGGATCTCCAAGTGATGTTGTCAGATATTCCCTGGAACCATTTCCTCTCAGTTCCTACTCCTATCCTTTGGAACAGAATATTTTTTTATTGAAGATGCACATTACCTGAGTTGTGCACTCATTTGACTGAATGTACAAATTAGTTAAATCAGTAAAATCTGAAATCTGAAACTGAAACTTCACTGTGTGGGAATGTCAATGGAAGATTGGGAGGAGGAAAGAGATGCTGCATAGAGAGTGATCAGATGAGAGAGGATATAGCCCTCAGATGCATAATGGGCAAAGAAAGAAAGGAAACTCACTAACTTTGTAGGGTATAAAAAAGACAGTGGAAATTTATACTGGCAGACATACAAGATTCTGGTAATGTAGCCTTACAATAATCAGAGGTGGTATTCAGCAGGTTCTGACCAGTTCTGGAGAATTGGTAGCGGAAATTTTGAGTAGTCCAGAGAACCGGCAAATGCCACCTCTGACTGGAGATTTTCCAGTATCCTTCCCCCACCATGCCCACCAAGCCACGCACACAGAACCGGTAAAAAAAAAATTGAATCCCACCACTGACAATAATATCAAATTAGCTCCACTGGTTGTGCTTCCAGTCTGCTCTACTTGGAAATGCTGACATCAATTTTGCAAATCTCATACCCTCTTCCAAGGAAAGGAATTTCAGGAATAGCATCTGATCCCCTATCCTCTAAGTATCTGGAAGCAGCATTGTTGAAGCATCAGCATCAAGAAGATGGACACATGTCCAATTTGCAGATGGCCTTGATAAAACAAGTGCAACAACTAATGACACACAATAGTAAATTTTTTCTACTAGAGCAGCTGTTCTGTAAACCTGAATTTTGGCAAAGAACAATAGTTTTTAAAAATATACCTGTTGAACATGAAATTGACTTCCTGGTTCACTGCTGAAGGCACATCTTACCCAAGGGTGGGATTCAAAATTTTTTACTACTGGTTCTGTGGGTGTGGCATGGTGGGCATGGCTATGTGGTCATGTGACTAGGTGAGTCAAAAGAGAGAAACTCACGTTAACAATGCTCTTGGAGCGAGGGTTGGACTAGATGACCTCCGAGATTCCTTCCAGCCCTGGATTGCTGTGCTGTTTCAAAGCATCCTCTAAAGCTGTGTCATGTGCCAGGGTTTGTGGTCCTTCCTTCCTCTCCTTTTTCTCTCCCTCCTTCCCTCCCTCCCTCCCTCTATCCATCCATTTATCCATCTATCCATCTATTCATCCATATCTAATTCACTTTCCCTGCCCTTCCCTCTTTCTCGCTTCCCTCCCTTTCTTTCTCCTTTCCTCCCTCCCCCTTTCTTTCTTTCTCTCTTTCTCTCCTCCCTCTTTCTTCTTTCTTTCTTTTTTTCTTTCTTTCTTTCTCTCTCCCATCCTTCCCTCTTTCTTTCTTTCTTTCTCCTCTCTTCTCCTTCCCTCTTTCTTTCTTTCTCCCATCCTTCCCTCTTTCTTTCTTTCTTTCTTTCTCCCTTCCCTCCCTCCTTCTTTCTTTCTCTTTCTCTCCCTTCCACCCCTTCCTTTCTCCCATCCCCACCTCTTTCTTTCTTTCTCTTTCTTTCTTATTTTGCATCCCCCGCGCCCCATTTTGGGCCTAGGAGGCCTCCCTGCACTTACCTGGGAGCTAGAACCAGGCGCGTGGGGACTCCTGAGAGGGGTGGAGCAGGATGGGGCAGGTCCATCTGGTCTTCAGAACTACCAGTTCACTGAACTGGATGTAAAATTAACATCTGATCCACCCGAACCAGCTGGAACCAGCTGAATCCCACCCCTACATAAACAGCAAAAAATGTCCCAAAGAGGATTAGCTGCAACTGTGAATTCTCTGTTAATCCAGTGAGTATGAATTCTGTCAGCAGTGTGCTGTTTCCCATGTAATCACAATAATAGTGTTGAACAATATTTCAATTAATTTTCATTTGTTTTTCAAATATTTGTAATGTTACAGTAGTCTGATATCAGAGTCCGTTCTTAAGCTTCTAGAAAAGGAATGAGAAATTGGAAGACATTTGGTAAAGAGCTCAAGTAGTAAAGTAATGTTCAGTTCACAGTGAGCAATCACATATGAAGTGAACATGTTGACTCTCCTGAATAGCAATAGCACTTAGACTTAGTGCTTCACAGCCCTCTCTAAGTGGTTTTACAGAGTCAGCCTATTGCCCCCAACAATTTTGGGTCCTCATTTTACCCACCTTGGAAGGATGGGTCAACCTTGAGCCTGGTGAGATTTGAACTGCCAGATTGCAAGCAGCCAATACTCAGCAGAAGTAGCCTGCAGTGCAGCACTCTAACCATTGCACCACCGAGGCGTAATACCTATTGCCAGTTTCAGGAGTCATGATATATACTATACGGTAGCCCAGAAAAGCAGAGCTTGTAGCAGAACAACAGTAAGATGTGAGATATGGGCATGCAAAAGTGGGAGGGAAAAACACCGTATGTCCTTGTCACTCCTGAGAAAGTGCTCCATATTTGTCACAGATCACTTGAAAAGTCCAGTCTACCTGCTGGCCAAGGCAGCTATATGTTAGCCAGTAGGTAGACTGAGCTAAAAAGATTTTCAAAGGGTCAAGTTCAAGTAGGGCAGGGGTGGGAAAACCGGTAGCTAATTTTCTCATTTTTAATTACTGGTTCAGCAAATTGGTAAATCCCACACCTCACTACCCACCCCCACCTCACCCCTCCCAGAAATCCCCATGTGGCCCGTTTTGGAGGCCAGGTAAGTACAGGGCCTGGGTGGAGCCTGGGGAGGGTGAAAAACAGGCCCATTTCTGGCCTCCAGAGCCCAGGGAAGGCCATTTTTGCCTCCTGGAGGCTCGATGAAAGCTGTTGAGGTAATTCCCCATTAGGAGAATGAGCGCATACAGGGAGACGTATTTGAGAGAAGTGTTTGAATAATACACACACAGTACACAGATACACTGTACAGTAAATGTAGGTTTTTACTTCCAGAAAGGTTTAAGCAAAGTCCAAAATAAGCAATCCAAAGTCATTCACAAGTAAATCAGTCAGTTTTCAATCCAGGGATAATCCAAATATCAAAGTCCAGTGTCAAAAAACAGTTCAGTATCAGACTTACATTAAATCCAGTAATATCAGTCAATTAGAAGAAATGGAGCAACGGCAATACTTTCCAACAGAAGGAAACAGAGAGACTCACTCAGACACACTCTCTTCTGAGACTAAGACTAAACAACCCAGGTTTCTGGCTCCATCTTATGGCTGTTTGAGAAACCACACCCAATTGCATGCTCTTGCATTCCCTTAAAGATATAGTACTAAAATGTTTATCCTGGTTTATATATTTCTAACCCAAATACCTGTTAGGTGACTTATATTCCTAACAAAAGCCTCTGGAGCCTGGGGAGAGTGAAAATGCCCCCCCTGCCATGGTTCAGGAGGCTGACTAGGCCACGCCCACCATGGCCACGCCCACCCAGCAATTAGGCAGAGAACCAGTTGCTGAAATTTTTGAAGCCTGCCCCTGGCTAAGTGGGATGCATCTTGGCCACACAAAAATCAGGCCAAAAGGGGTTTGAACCAAGCCAAGTCCACAGTCTTAGACAATGGGTAGATCAGACTAATGGCATAATTCTTCTAAATAGGATTTTACTACATGATGTGTGTTCCCAAATTAGTTTGTCAATGCAAACAAATCTACTATAGTTTCTGCTTCCATCTCATTTGGAAGAACCCATCTGCAGTATCACACTAGGGTTGTGTGTTGGGTGTTATAGAAAGCTTGGCAAGTCATTCTGAAGCAAACATACTGAAACTATTATGTAAGCAACAAAGACAAAAGCATTTCTTAAGTGTTGGGAATAGAAACAGTATTAAGAAATGCCCTGAGACCCTGGGTACAAAAGGGAAAGGAGGAAAAGCACAGTCAAACTTCTAAGATTCTGTTATTATAAACTACCAATAAAATATTATTTTAGTCTTCCTGTGAAATTCATTTTCAGATCTGGTCTACCTTGCAGGGTTGGCAATTGCATTGGGTCTCCAAATTCCTTAAATTGATCCTGGTCACAACTACATTAATTCAGCTTGGTAATTTAGCAGTCTATCTTTCTCTGTGGCCTAAATATAGATGCAGCATTCACTTTGTATTTATTTCATTCTGAAAGAAGCCAATTAATAGCCATCATTCCTTTATCTGTGCTGCTGAGGATAGGAAATCCTCAGGGAGGAGGACCCAAAAGTCACAAATCCACCATGTAAAGATTTATCTCTAATGATAAAAGCCCATAAATAGGAAGGAGCTTCAAAACTGTGCTTAGTGAGATGTAGTGGCAGAGCTAAAGCAGACAGGAGGTTATATGGAGGGAAAGAAATATGTCTTTCTATAGAATTAATATTAAAAGAAAGAGTGTAGGCCCAGAATTGTTGTAAAGATTTATGAGACTCTCTAGCTTTATCAGAAGCAGAAAAGGGGGGGGACAAGCTGTGACATAAATGGTAAGTGTAAATGATGCTAATTGACTCTAAAAGAACAAACGAATCAAACAGGCAATCTCTTTTCCTCATCCATAGGATGGAATGAAAGATAGGAGAATTTACAGCATGCATCGAAGGCAAACTCACCATTAGGCTTTTAGATGTTTTATATTGTACTTGGGAAGTGTTATTTCCTCCCCAAACAATTAAAATGGATTCAAAATTAATTTGCAGCACAGAGGCATTGCAAAATTCTACCTTCATTTGTGTCATTTGACCAGGGTCTTTGACTACAGAACTTGATAGAAAAGTGGAATTTAGGACGTTGTGATGCAAAAATGAAGAGTTATAGAATATTGGCAGGTGCTGTTTCTCCTACAGTGGTGAGGAAAGCAACACCTACTGAAATTCCAACTACTGGGCATTAAAAAAAAGTGTGATAACATTTGCCTTTATTGCCTTATTGGGATAAATTGATAATTTTAATTCAAAATATGAAGAGAAAATGTCTCTTACCCTTCCTTTCACAAAAGCATTGAGAGAAATAATACCATTAGACATTAGCACTGTCCTTTTAATAGAGAGTAACTAAAGTAATGCATTCTTAAGCAACAGCTATTCTTTCCATGAAACTGACACAGTTTTATTTGATCAAAGTTCTGTTTGAATGTTTTCTTTTCTATAATGTTCTAATGTTTATAGAAGACAGTTGAGGACCATTTTAACATGAGCAATGCTACTGGCTTTTAAAAATGGCAAGTTCTGCTTTATAAAGTCACTTTCAGGATTATGCAGAGTACATTTTGTGTCTTGTGTCCACATCAGTGTTTGCTTTCCCTTGGCCACAGATCAAGCAAAAACATGTCCTATGTAAAGAGGTAAAGCTTCAGAAAGTGGTTTTAGATTCTCTCACTAAATAATTGATGTCTTCTTTATTACTAGAGAGGCTGCCTTTTCAAAATATTTACCTTGTAATTTTTTTTGCTAAATTAATATAAAACTAGTCCTATCTTTGGACAAAGTGCTATAGTTCCTCCAGGGAAGCATTAGCAAGATATTGGAGATACCCTGAAATCTGACCCATGGATTCTAAATTAGTATAGTGCCTACAAAGAGTGATGGAGATATTGAGGGCAATGTCAATGTTAAACATTCTATTGTCAGCTCAGCTCAGTCTTGTAGAAGGAATGGAAGAAGGGATGTTGCATGGCATTATTGGAGAAAAATTCCTTCAGAATCCCAGAACCATCTATTCCAAATTCCAGTCTTAGTTCTTTACTTGAAATGAATCAGGCACGGCCTGAAGAAATGTGAGGTGAGAAGACAAAGAGAAAAGTCTAAAGACTTGCTCTTAGATATTTTCAATAACAATCACAACATGCCCATTTAAAAAGAAATAGGTCTCAACATTAGTTTTTAAACATGAATGTGAATGTCAGAATAAATAAGTCTTTGCAAAATATTCCTTTAACAATCTAATTTGAGCAATGTCACAAACTTTGCAATTCCTTAAACCTATGGAATAATTATGTTAGCAGTCTGAATATTTAGTTTCTGTTGTCATCCCACCGGACTTTTCAGAGGATTCAGGAGAATTAATCCTATGAGATCTCTCAGATGAAAAAAAATGCAATGCTTAAAAAAACCTAACAGAAACCTGTAGTGACTATGCGATGATGAGTAACAGTTTGTCAGAACTCACACTGCACTTCAGCATTTGCTTGCTCTAAAGACTGTTATCTGTTGTTTTTTCTAGAATGGATTAGCATGGCAACTCCTTTGAAACATGTACCAAAGTAGTTCCACTGATTTATAATGAGATAAGCACAAGGCAGGAACTAAGATCCTTCTGAACATATTTCATACTCAGTTAAAATTCATGAGATAGAACAGCTTTGGCTTGGTACATCACTGATTCAGAACTGGAGCAAATCTCTCTCCATAGATATAATAAAAATAAAAGACTACACGGAGATATTACAATCAGTCACAAGAATGCTTATGAATGATTTTTGTTGCCATGATTTAAGTTGCAGCCATCTCAGATGTCACCCCACAACATCTTCCTCAGAGGAAGGTAAATATCAATGTCCTTTCTTGGAGAGCAAGCTATTGTGCTCTGGCTGTGGCATCTGTAGCTGATTCCATAATAGCAGGAAATATTTATCCAGTCAAGAGCTGCATGGTCCTTTTAAAGTGGATTTTTTTTCCTCTCTCCTTTGTGATTGATTGGGAAAGATTAAGCTGCAAGATTTAACATACCTGTGCTATACCTATGTGTGGGGATATGTGCCATCGCAAAACAACAGGGATGATCATAGGAGGTTGCAAAAACTAGGGGTGGAGTCCATCCATTGCCTACAAGAAATGGTTTGCCTATCTATACCTTTGGATGAGGTTAAGCATGGGCAATTTTCATAGAGTAACAGAATTGTAAGGTTGGAAGAGGCCATACAGATCATCTAATCCAACCTTCTGCAATGTGCAGGAATACCAATTCAGCCATTGAGAAGTAGCTGTTTAGCCCCTTCTTAAAACCTCTAGAAGTGGATAACCCACAACCTTCATGGTTTGACTGTTCCAGATAACTGCAACTTCCACCTGTTACTTGGGCTCTTAGTTTCTGCATGAGAAGCAGTTCCTGCCCATTTTTCTCTGCATTTTCTTGAATGTACTTGATCATTTTCCTTCAGTCTTCTTTTCTCCACACTGCAAACTCAAGTTTTCTGCAGTCTGCGGATATATTTGGACCTGGGTGTGACACCACACATCAATTGAAGAGAAATGCTTTTTGATGCCATTTTCTTTTAGGCAACAGATAGATGGGCTGTAGTGATACCTGTTGGGATAGAGTAGTCTTAGCTTTAAGCAAAAAGAATGCATTATCTTCTATCCTATTCACTAGTAATGATTTTTAAAATAAAATGTTAAGAGCTTCTAATAGTTCATTAATGAATTCAACAATGAACTTAAGGACCATTATCAGTGAGCTGTTGGACAGTATTGTTTGGTCTGTTGTGTAGATGCTTGTATTCAATTCAATTAAGCATAATCTAAACACATGAAAGCTTCCCTTTCATTCCCTAACAACATTCTTCATTTCAAGGGCAATGCATTTTCATACATTTAAAATGTTAAAAATTAACAAGTGGCATCTGTGTTCTAAATTTTGCAAAATCAAATTGGTTGAAGTTTGTTTACCATCTATTTATTTCCACTATGTTTTTGTGCCAGTACTATGATGAGTGTGAGCTCTTTGATTTTTCTACATATGCTTTTTGATCTTGATGTTTACTACAATGTAGACAGACCTGCAAAGATCTATTTCATATTGAGGAGAGGATACTTATTTATTTTGTAATATCCTACGGTAATAATGATGCAACAGTGGTAATACAATCAGATAAACATATACAAAATGGTCATTAATATGAACTAAAACTGAAGGGAAAAATGAGCCATATAATATTAATATTGTAATAACTAAATTCATTAACATATTTAAATCTAGACCATATGGAAACATGGTGTTCCATCTTCTTATTTGTACATTATAAAGACATGTTCAAAACTCATAAAAGAACCCATCTATCAATTTTACAATTTAATACCAGGAGCATACTTTTTTTTAAAATCGCTATAGGACAATTTTCTTTGCTGAATTCTTCATAAAATGTTAGATTCCATGTATCTGGAGTATAATTCAGCATCACATTTACATCTTTAATTATTATATGTGTCCCTAGGTTGTTTTAACATATCTAATAAATTGCAATGAAAAGGAGCATAAAAGAGAATGAGCAATAATAGCTATATATTTTAAACTCCTCAACATTTTTAGATTTACTGGCGTATGAGTCAATCCGTCTTTGGGTAGAATGTGCACCTGGAGGCATAGTGGAGCTTTGGCATCACAAAGCTTTCAAAAGGAGGAGGGAATACTTTCCTTCAGAGAAAAGCCCAAATTAAGAGTGTATGCAGTTCTGTGGAGAAGGGGGGTAGAAGTTTGAGGTAGCTTCATCCTATAATCTTTCAGAATATATCTACTAGATTAGAAGGTTATAGCTACATTAGCAACCTTCTGCCCATTAGTGGCAGGCAAGGAAAAGATTGGATTTGATTGGATTTTCCTGTGTCCTCTGGGCTTGGACCTGACAATCTTCTTTGTCTTACAGGCTTACTGAACTAATGCCATGGCCCAATGGAATCAAACCACAGTATCAGAATTCATCCTTGTAGGATTCACAGAAAATCCAGTGCTCAGCACCTCTCTTTTTGTGGTGTTTCTAGCCATCTATGTGATCACTCTTCTTGGAAATCTGGGGATGATTGCACTGATTCATCTTGACTCCCATCTCCAAACACCTATGTACTTTTTCCTTAGCAACCTGTCCTTCTCAGATCTCTGTTACTCTACTGTCATTGTCCCTCAAACCCTAGTGAATTTCTTGGCTGAAAAGAAATCCATTTCTTTCATTGGTTGCGCTGCTCAGTTTTACTTCTACGCTGTGTTTGCCAGTGTAGAATGTCTCCTGCTAGCTGCTATGGCCTATGACCGTTATGTGGCCATCTGTAACCCACTATTGTACCCTACTGTCATGTCCAAGAAGGTTTGTATTTGCCTGGTGCTGGCTTCCTACCTTGTGGGTTGTGCCAATGGCATGGTACACACAAACACTACCTTTCGCCTTCCCTTTTGCAGCTCCAATGTCATAAACCATTTTTTTTGTGATGTACCTTTAATTCTGAAGCTTGCCTGTTCAAACACTCAACTCAACCAGATTCTGCTTTTTGTCATCTCTTCGCTGATAGGACTGTGCTCATTCTTCATCATCCTTATCTCTTATGTCTACATTATCACTGCTATCCAAAGGATCCACTCAAGCGGGGGAAGGAAGAAGACCTTCTCTACCTGCGGCTCCCATTTGATGGCTGTTACCTTGTTCTACACCACCATTCTTTTCATCTACCTGAAGCCTTCCTCAAGTGATGTTGAAGCACAAGACCAAGTTGCTGCTGTCTTTTATACAGTAGTGATTCCTATGGTAAACCCTGTCATCTATAGCCTAAGGAATAAGGAGGTGAAGGAAGCACTGAAAAGAATAGTGAGAAAGAACTGGGTTTCTGCTCAGGCATAATAACACTTTCTCATACTGAGAATTACAAATTGCATTGGGCACCTAACAGGGTGACTTTCTTCCAAGAAAGCATATACATAGAGGATTGTGTTGTATATCCAAGACATAACTTATTATTTTGAAATATTAAAGTAGAGAAGGGGGGAATGTTAACTTTTAAATATCTGCTTAATGAGGGATTGTGTGGGATTATGCTTCTAGAAGATATGAAAAAAAAACTGTGTAGAATGAGAAAGTGAAAGAAGCTGTGGCTAAGAAAAAATGCAAACAAAGGAACCATTGCTGAAAAAAAAAGTAATGAAGATACACTGATATAATGTTTATAAAGAGAAAAACAGGAACTGAAATAAAACAAGGAATAGTTAAGAATAGTAAAGAAAGGGAAAAGTGCACTGGTTTGGATGGAGAGAAGGAGGAATGGGGTAGTGAGTAGTGAGGGAGAAACAAGAATCCTCTAGGAATTCAAATTTAAAATTATGAAATTATTTTGAATGAAACTGGAGGAAGGAAATACTAGAAGAAACGTTTTAGAGTTCTATATGAGAATGATTCCCCCTACATTACTGATATGCTGCTTCATTGTGCAAGGAGGGTGGGACAGAATGTTCCTAGGAGGGAAGAGCAGACAACTCCAGTTGTTTATGCCAGGCATATATATAGCCTTCAACTTACAACAATTCATTTAGTGGCCGTTCAAAGCCACAACAGCAATTAAAAAAGAGACTTATGACTTTTTCACACGACCTTTGCAGCATCCTCATGATCGTGTGGTAAAATTTCAGGTGCTTGGCAACTGGTTCATAGTTATGACCGTTGCTATGGCCCAAAGTCATGTGATCCCCTTTTGTGACCGTCTGACAAGCAAAGTCAATGGGGAAGCCAGATTCACTTAACATCCATGTTGCTAACTTATTAACTGCAGTGACTCACTTGACAACTGTGACAAGAAAGGGTCGTAAAATGGGGCAAAGCTCGCTTAACAAATGTCTCACTTAGCAACATAAATTTTGGGTTCAAATGTGGTCATAGGTCAAGCACTACCTGTATTGTCCCAGAAGGGTCACCAGAATGTGAAGGTCATCCCAGCTGCCAAGTGGGCCCCTGTATAGGGATACAAGAAGATTCTGGAGGAAAATGATCCTCTTTAGCAACAACAGCACATACATCATTTGATGCTGCACAGGAGAAAGTAATGGTAAAACCACTCCTGTAGAAAACCTCACAGATTGACAATATAAAATGACTGGTGATATAATGCCAGATTATGGGCCCCCAGGTTTTTAATCATTTTAAAAGGTGCACAATTGCACACCAGTGATATTTGGTGGCATGATTTTAGGTCATTACAGGGAGAGATTGAATATATATGAAGTAGATTTGCCTACCAAAAATCATACCACTGAAAAACCAATCATTTTCCTGCTGGATCTCAGTGAGGTGATCTCAGCATGCTAGAATGCCACAAAGGAAACAGAGTTGACTGAAGGTGTCCTGCAGATTGCCTACATTGGCGTAAAGGGAAAGCATTATTATTCAGATGAAAAAGAGACTTAAGGGTATACTCCTCTGCCTCCATTAAAAGACAAAATCACTAGACTGATTATCTAATGTTCCTCATCTCCCCTATCTTATGGATCAACTCAGTTGCCTTGGTAAGCATCCATCACTGCTATAATCCCCACGTTGCAAAATGATCAGACAGCAATGTGACTCAAATGCCTAGTGAAAGAGCTTGCCTGAAGAGAGCCGAATACAGCCTAAGAAATAATAGCATCGTCCAAATATCACCCAAGAGTCACAGAATGCCAAATTGGGTAGTCAGTCAGTCCAAATGGCTGAGTCATGAATAAGATGCAAAAGCTCGGAAATCAAAAAGTTATCTCCAACAAAGACTGTGAGCAAAGGAGCTATTTAAATCTCTGTAGCCAGCTGGCTGCACTTACATATGTCTTGCCCTATGTTTAGAGAGAAGCCTCATTAAGGAATGTTGCTCTGCTTACATCTCGATTTGCCTAGACCTGGGTCTTAGGGGTTGGGCCTCGTCATCTGACTGCTCCATCTGAACAGAAGATTACCATGGTTGATCATCCTCACTTGAATCCTGGCTTCCTGATTCCTGAGGCTGACTATCCTGAAGGACAGGCTCAGCTGGAGCAACGTTGTCAGATTCCAGGTCAGAGTCAGACTCTAGAG
This sequence comes from Notechis scutatus, assembly GCF_049901735.1. NCBI lineage: Eukaryota > Metazoa > Chordata > Lepidosauria > Squamata > Elapidae > Notechis > Notechis scutatus. The sequence goes on from NC_142009.1 coordinate 228,500,195, forward strand.
TCAGAATCATGGATTATAACAACTGCTGTGTTGACTGAGTAGAGCTTGAAAGAGACCACGTAACAAAATCTTCCTCTTCACTATGATATTTCTGTATCACAACAACTTCCACTTGACCTACTGAAAGAACTACCATCTCTTTCTTTGCCATATGATAGCAATGCCTACTGGCATAGAAAATACCACCATGTAATTAACTCGGAGTCTTTCTGCTACCCTCTCTGATGCATGTCATAAAAGATTTTGATTTATAGATAAGCAATGAACTAGACAAGCTTGTCGATTATACTGCATTATCCAAGAACTCCAAGTTGTGAAGAGCTCAAGAAGGATCAATTTAAATTGGGCGAATGGTCAACCTAATGACAAATGGGACTAGGTTTAAGTAAATGCAAACTGGTGAAAATTGAGGCTCAGAAAGAGTTTTTACTCTCTTGACAATTATATCCTATTCCTTTGTAGTGCTAAATGCCACAATACAAACACTATTATCTTTCCAGTTAAACTGGAACACATCAAGCACTTCTTCTGTGACATCACTGCAGATGTATCTCCATCCTGCTCTGACATCACACTGAACATGAGGATGCTCTTTTTTAAATATTTGTTTTAATCCCATCTTTATTAATGTTATTTTTTAAAAAAACTCAAGGCAGTCAATGTACTTACTATGCCCTCCTTCTCCTATTTTCCCCACAACAAGACATTTGTGAAATGAGTTGGGCTAAGAGAAGAGTCACTGGCCCAAAGGTGTCCACCCAAATTTTCATGCCTGAAACAGTACATGATGTACTGGTTTCCAGCTTGGTGCTTTAACCACTAGGCCAAACTGACATAGGATATAGAAACAATTGGAGAGAGACAATCCTATAAGTAACCCAGTCCTAAGCCATTAAAACTTTAAACCTTGAATTGCACTATGAAATAAATGGAAGCCAATGCAGCTTGCAGAGCAGGGGTGTCACATGTGCCAAATAACTAGCACCAGAAATTGCCAATGTTCCACATTCTGTATCAATCGAAACTTTCAAATACTCTTCAAGGGCAGCCCCACATAGAGCAATAGTCCATGCAATAGCACAGCCTGGAGATCACAGGGATATGAGGGACTAGGATGAGGGTCCCCCAATCCAGGAACAGGAGCCACTGACATCCAACCTAAAGCTATGCAAAGGACTTCCTACCTATGGCTGCCATATGATTCATGAAGTCAAACTTCAGAACTTATGGAGGTTAAAACTGATATTTATAAAGCATGCCAAGCCATAAGCTTCCTTTTTTGTTACTGTGACTTTGTGCTTGTTTGACTTAGGTTATATATGCACTACTAACATAAAGCAGCATTGATTGGTGCCAAAATAACAGTAATTCAGAAATAATTTACATCGTTTTAATAATGACTTGTTATGCGGGTGTTATAAATCACTCGTGGGGAAATCACTTCAGTGTATTACCCCACCCATTATAACTTATGAGATGTTATAGGAAAACAGAGTTTAAATACCTTGGTTAATTAACAAGGTTGAGGTTTTCCAAATTGTGTTCTGGGAAACCCTAGGATTCCACAAGAACTTGATGAGTTGCTTAATAGACTTGGGGGTAGGGGAAAATTCAATTAAACACAGCCAGGAGCATTGATAGCAATTTTTCTAAGCCTTAGGGGAGAATGTTGGCTTATTTTCTAGATGGACCTTTTCCTCTTGATCAAGGAATCTAGGATTTTTTTTAAACTAACAGGATCTTTATCCTGAAGAATTCTGAAAGACCCTGACTTGGGTCAATATGCCATCATCACTGTTCATGCACCAACATTATATTTGTCTGTGAAACATGGCTCAATGCATCTCTCCCCGACTCCATTACCACAGTAAGAGACTATCATGTTTACCGATCAGATCGTGAAAATCGTCGAGGAGGTGGTGTTGCTATCTTCTATAAAAAATCCTTACATCTAAAAAATATCCAAGTTACCCAGGAGCTTGCTCTTCCTGAGACCATCATCTGTGAACTATCCTTAAATATCACAATTCGATTCTTACTATGTTACAGAGCACCTGATTATGACATCGAACATGTAAACAAGCTAAATACATTACTAACATGGGCTGCATCCTGCCCATACCCTTTTATCTTTCTTGGTGATTTCAATCTACCTCATATTGACTGGACCCTAAATGATTGTACAACTGAAATCATACACACAACCTTCTACAATGCTATTACAAATCTGGGACTGGAACAACTAGTAACCAACAACACTAGACTAAACAACTGCCTCGATCTCATCTTCTGCAATAGTTTGAATTTAATTTACGGAATACAAACTAAAGAACCCTTTTCCAGCAGTGACCACAATATGATTGACTTTTGTCTCAACATACGTCCACACAAAAATCACCACAATGATGTAATCCCCAATTGTAACTTCAAAAAGGCAACTATGATCTTATAGACAACGATCTCTCATCCCTTGATTGGCAATCTCTATTCACTGGATGCAATACTGTTGAAGACCATTACAACATATTTTTACTTGAAGTCAAAAGAGTCATCAAACTATATGTACCAACAACAATTCCCAAAACAAAACAAAAAAGCAGATTACCCATAACAATAAGGAAACTTCAATCCAAAAAGAGATCACTCTGGCGGAAAAACAAATCTGGTCACGTTGCCAATTTCAAAAGCCGATACAAAAATTTATGCCACCAGATAAAGACCGAATGCACCAATTATCACATTAAACAAGAGGAAAACCTTCTAAGCACCAATTCCACCCGTGCTTTTTACAATTTTGTAAACAACAAACTAAAAGACTCAAGGTCCATCCCTCCCTTGATAGGACCTGATGGTAAAGACTGCAACGATGACACCATTAAAGCCAACATCTTTAACACATTCTTCGGCTCAGTATTTGTAAACAACAATGGATCATGCCCAGTATTTCCTAGCCGTACCACAGATAACAACAATGATCTAATACATATCGATTTTACAGAAGACAATGTTGAAAAAGCACTACGCAATCTAAAACCATCTCTATCTATTGGACCGGATGGAATATGTGCCTACTTCTTAAAAAAGCTATCCACTGCCATAGCCAAACCTCTAAGCATAATCTTTGAAAAATCTTTCAGGACCAGCTCCTTGCCTAACCTATGGTCACAAGCCACAGTCATCCCCATCTTCAAAAAGGGAGGCCCAAGCCTAGTTGAAAATTACAGGCCAATCTCCTTATGCTGCGTCACCTATAAAGTCATGGAATCAATTATTAACCAATCCATCATCCTCCACTTAGAGACAAATAACCTACTCTCCAATAAACAATTTGGTTTCAGAAAAAAACTATCCTGTAATCTGCAACTCTTACACTGCAAAAACATATGGATGACACAACTCGACCAGGGCAAAGCAATAGACGCAATCTACATAGACTTCTGTAAAGCCTTTGATTCAATGGTACACGACAAACTACTCCTAAAAATAAAATCCTATGGTATCTCTGGACAACTGAATAACTGGATAGAAGCATTCCTGTCAAACAGACAACAAATGGTCAAAATTGGGAGCGTCCTATCAAATTCAGTACCTGTCAATAGTGGTGTCCCCCAAGGCAGTATTCTAGGACCAAGTCTCTTCATACTCTACATAAATGACCTCTGTGATCATATTAAGAGCAATTGCGTTCTCTTCGCTGATGATGTAAAGCTGTTCAATACCACAGACAATACTGCTACCCTACAAAAAGATCTTGACTATGTATCAGAATGGTCAAACAAATGGCAACTTCAAATCTCAACAAATAAATGCTCTGTCTTACATATTGGCAAAAAAAATCAGAAAATAAAATACAAGCTGAATAGTCAAGATCTTGTTGATGACCCAAGCTCTGTAAAGGACCTTGGAATACTCACCTCTAATGATCTAAGTGCTAGAGCCCACTGCAACTACATAGCCAAAAAGGCATTAAGAGTTGTTAACCTAATCCTACGTAGCTTTTTCTCTGGTAATATCACACTACTAACCAGAGCATACAAAACATTTGCTAGACCAATACTCGAATACAGTTCATCAGTCTGGAACCCACATTACGTATCTGATATTAGCACAATTGAGAAAGTCCAGAAATATTTCACAAGAAGAGTTCTCCACTCCTCTACTCGTTGTAGAATACCTTATGCCACCAGACTTGAAATTCTAGAACTAGAAAACCTTGAATTACGCCGTCTTCGGTCTGATTTAAGCATGGTATATAAAATCATACATTGCAATGTCCTACCTGTCAATGAATACTTCAGCTTCAACCATAACAACACAAGAGCACACAATAGATACAAACTCAAAGTTAACCGCACCAAACTTGATTGCAGGAAATACGACTTCAGCAATAGAGTGGTCAATGTCTGGAATACTCTACCCGACTCTGTAGTTTCTTCCCCAAACCCCAAAAACTTTAACCTTAGACTGTCTACTATTGACCTCACCCCTTTCCTAAGAGGTCTGTAGGGGGCGTGCATAAGCGCACCAACGTGCCTACCGTCCCTGTCCTATTGTTTCTCTTATTCTTCTTTTATTTTTCTTATATGTACCCATTTCATGTATTCACAACTATGTATACACTTATACTTATTATCTTGTAAACAATTGGCAAATCAAATAAATAAATAAAATAAATAAAATAAATAAAACATTTTACAGAATATTCTTGTGTAGAAAGTGGATCTTCAAATGACACTGCAGTGGAAATAATTTCTACCATTAAAGCTATTAAGGTAAGTGTAATTGCCATTAGAGATCCGTTCCATTGGGAGGTCAAAATCCCTAGGTCCAGTCACTCAGTATATAATGTCTCTTCCAATATTAGCCATTGCAGAGAAAGAGTTCAAGAATTAATCCAAACCACCTTCGTGATTCCCTCCTTCAGGCATTTCCTGCATTTATATCATCAGAAATGGCATCTTTGACAATAAATAAGCAAATGCATCTTCTTCAGCAATGTGAAACAAAAATTTCAAAGTAACTGGAAGAGGAAAAAGAGCTAGCAGAGCATAAGAGAATGGGTAGGTTAAAAACAGCATTTATCTAACTATCCCAAGGTTCTACTTTAATGATCCCATCACTGCCCTCTGCCATTAGATGAAATGAATTGGCAAAGAAGGGTGAAATATCTTTGTTTTCTACCTTCCTTTTGATATTGGTTTAAAGCCAAGTTTTGAAAATGTGTACTGTTTGTATCCCAGAGGTGAGTAGAATCGCAGCAACATAATTTACCATTTCTCTTGATGTATTTCTATTTTTTCCTCCCATTTAAATTCTAGTTTAGATTCTGAAAAATAAAATGGTGTTGCCAGCAACCCCAGGTGTCCATTCTGAATGCATCACCTACTTTCAATATTGCAAATAAAGCACTGAATCAGATGCTTCCAGCTATTTATGGGCTAGGTATATCTGAACTGTACTTAGTGCTCCATATTGTGAAAGTGAAATTCTCAACCTTTCTGCTTTGCTTTTTACAAACATCTTCCTCAATGTTGCAATTATTCCAGTTGTTGTTCAGTTGATAGGCTGTGCCTGATTCTTCGTGACCCAATGGACTATTATATACCAGATGCTCCCTGTCCTTCCTTGTCTTCCAGAGTTTTCTCAAATTCATGTTAATTGCGACAATGACACCATCTAACCATCTCTATTCTCCTCTTCTCCTTTTGCCTTCAATCTTTCCAACATCAGGGTATTTTCCAATGAGTCCTCTAATTATTGTAGTTAACTACAATGGTTAACTAAAATAGTTAACTACAATAAACACCATTCTACCAATAAGCACCTTTAGAAATCATTTAATTAATAGCGGTTTTCAGGAAACTATGGGCGAAGAAAGAAACTATCCCTTACAGGCTTAGCTTTCTCATACACTGTAAAAATCCCAGAATTTCCAGTGATTCATTTAATACCATATGTAGTTTGTACCTGAAATAAATCTAGGGCATGTCATAGTATCAAGAATACCCATATATGCTGCTGTTACAGTTCTTCACATCACTCATGATTCTTGGCCATTACAAGGACAGGTCCATGCAGTTTTCTTGGCAATGGAAATCATTGGCCATTGCCTTCTTTCTAGGACTGTGAAAAATATCACCACTAGTGATCTATAGAAGAAATGTGTAAGTTTTCAGTTGCATGTGCTGAGAGTCAAAGGAATACGGCACCTCACCAGAGCATTTCCTACAGCCAGTGATGGGAGCAGCCTCTGAAATTTTGGGTTAGGTATGAGTATTATTATGGGGGATAGGCTTGGGGGAACACTACTGACCTGTGGCAAACATTTCAGTTCTAATTTGCTCTCATTTTGTGGATATATTTCTTGTTGGGGTTTAGTTGGAGAATAGAAAAACAACTGCTTCAACAACTTGCTCAATAGAAAAACAACTGCTTCAATCCTAGTTAACTTTCATTATTTGCATGTATCTCTTGACTGAGCCTTAGGCCAACATAACGTCATCCTAATTAGATCTCAGTTGGGGTATAATAACAATATTGCCTAGCAGTTATTGCAATTTTATATCCTTCAAACCTATGGAAATAGATAAATATAAACCTGTAAATATATATATAGCCTTAGATTTTAGTTTGATTCAGTTTTTGTTTCCTCTCTTGATGAGAATGGGTTCTTTGTTAGCGTGCTTAGTGGAACTTAAAATATAAAGTCTGAAAACTACTGTTTTAAGTCATGTGTCCAGAAAAATGGGTGCCATTTTCTCAAGCTTTTCCTAAAATATTCAGGCAACATTCCTAATGCCCAGGAATCTAGAGTCTATTATTTGTTTTTCCCTAATTGAGAAAATCTACAAAATGGCCTTTATTAGTTTGCAATGTCCAGGAATATGGAAGGAAGTTATACTGATAACATAAATATTTCCTTCTTTTTCCTACAAAATATAGGAAGCCATGGCCATGAAGAATTATACCAGAGTGCATGAATTCATTTTTGTTGGATTTAGTGATTTGCCAAACCTACAGATCCCACTCTTTGCTTTTTTCCTAATGGTATATATTATCACAGTGATTGGAAATGCTGGGATGATCCTATTAATCAGGATGTGCTCACAACTTCATACCCCCATGTACTTCTTCCTAAGCAATTTGTCTTTTGTAGATCTATGTTACTCTTCTGTTGTCACACCCAAAATCCTACTAGACATGGTTGTAAAGAAAAGAAATATTTCATTGACTGGATGTGCTCTACAAATGTGGTTTTTCTGTCTCTTTTTAGCCACTGAATGTTTCCTCTTGGCTGTAATGGCATATGACCGATATAAAGCCATTTCCAATCCACTTTTATATACAGTCATCATGTCACAGAGATTGTGCACCAGATTGGCAATCATTCCTTACCTTGTGGGAATGCTGAATGCTACCACACATACAACTTTATCTTTTCAACTGACCTTCTGTCATGGCAATATAATTAACCATTTCTTCTGTGATATCCCTGCAGTCATATCCTTATCCTGTTCAGACACTCAGTTCAACAAGAGAGTACTTTTTGGTCTATCTTGCACCCTTGGTATTGTAAGCACTTCTATTATTGTTGTTTCTTATACCTACATTGTTCTAGCTATCCTGAGAATCCACTCCAATGAGGGCAGGCGCAAAGCTTTTTCGACCTGTTCAACCCATCTCACAACAGTATCTATCTTTTATGGAACCCTCTTCTTCACCTATGTGAGACCCAGCTCCTTCTCAATGGTGGATGAGGACAAAATTATCTCCATGTTCTACACTGTGGTGATCCCCATGTTGAACCCTTTGATCTATAGTTTGAGGAACCAGGATGTAAAAGAAGCAATGAGAAAATTGACTACGAGTAAAAAGTTCCACACAAAATAAAAAAGCATGTCCTATAATCGATTCTGTTCTTGATTGATTAATTATGTACCATCAAGTAATTGTTGACTCTTAACAACTGCAGCCAGATTTTCTTCATGATGATCTGTCCCTAATCTGCTCTTTCATGTCTTCCAACAATGCATTTATCACTATAACTGAGTCCACCTATCTTGCTGCTGGACATACTTTCCTTGTCTTTCTTTTTATATTTCCCACCTTGGAGGCTTCTGTGGAAAGTTACATCTTCGTGCAATGTGTCTGTAGAAATATCATTTGAATCTGTTCATTTGTGCCTCTGGAGAGCTCTGGGTTGATTTGTTCAAGTAGCTTGAAAGTATTCTTACTCAGCAAAAGAAATGCATTGCTTTAATCTTTTGTGTTGCTTCCAGATGATACAAAATTATGTTCAAAGTAGAGTACTATAAAGTGATATGAAATTTAGCCATCTACTCTGTGTTCATTTCATACCATTCATAAATTAGAGGCTGGAAATCCTGGACAAAATAAAATTTGCCTATTTCCTTGGTCAACAAGAGCAGTCCTCATATTTTCGGCAGGTGATGAAAATGGATGATGAAATAGAGAAACTTCTACGCTTGGCAAAGTTATCAGAAGTTTAAAAAAGCAAAAACAGTGGAATCTGGTGGAATCAAAGAAAGTATATGTTAGTCTATTAGAAGAATTATAAGTTATTTCTTGGGGCAGATCAAGATGGTAAGTATTTCTTCATGAAGTCAATAAAAGTCACGTCTGACTCAATGTCACCTAACAAGCCGGAGTCCAACTAGGAAAAATTCTTCTCCCATATACAGAGGAATGTGGTATGCAGGGGCAAACAAGTCCATTTTAATTCTTGCCATTATATTAAAATAACATTTGTGAGGATAGGAATCTGAAAATAGAAGATATGTTTTGTTATGAATGTGGAATTTATTGTATTCAGTCTAGATCAGATGACAGATTTTTGCATTTGAGGATCTCTGTGTAGATCTCCCAAAGGGTTCTGAAGAAGCTTTTTGGATCAAAAGCTAAACATTTTCAAAGAAAAAGACCAGGAAAGTCCAAGAAAAATATTTGGAACACCCACGATCTGGATGATTGAGAATCTCCATGGACAGTGTAGATCTCATTAATCAAAAAATAAACAAATAAAATTAAATTTAAAAACATTCAATGGCAATATCTCCAGTTACAACACCTTTTATATCTAAATGTGGACCTATCTTCAAACCTGTTTTATTTATAGAGGATGTAGACAACTATCAGAAGCTTATAACTATTACTCTTAAGCAGCATTACACTAGGATACATCCAGAGACATAAAATGGTTCAAAGTACTATATACCCAAAGAAACTTGTTCTGTTATGCAGCCAGCTTTTGCACTCCACAATTCATGAGGCTGATAAATAGGGCAAGTTAAGGTGCACTGACTGGTGGATTTTCCTGTCAGTGCAAGAAAGACATAGCAAACCTGCTCGTTAGCACAAGGTGAAGCTGGGACTATGGTCACAATCTGATCTGCAAGATAGATGGGTGTTTTCTACTCCCGATTTACTGAGAAGCCCCATCCTGTGGGTCACCTGCAGTTTGTATGGGAACCTCTATTCCATATTACATTGGATCCTGATAAAATAGGTGAGGCTCTCTCCTCTGCTTTATTGGGAAGCCCATGTTCAGACAACCTGCCCACATGAGTTTTCGCGGGTACTTACATGTATGGCATTCAGCTTTGTTCGGGTATTTTCCCACGTCATTGTAGTAGTGCTTTTAAAGTTGTAGTAACGTTTCGGCAGAATCTCATCTGCCATCATCAGGCTTCTGTATAGTGTTCATCTGTGAGTCAGACTTTTATAGTGGTTTCAGATTTAAATTTGGGGCAGCTTATTGCTGTGCCAGAATGGTTTTTTCTTCATCCTGATTGGTTGGGAGTCTTGGTCTGTGTTTATTGGTCTTGGAGTTTGCTGTGTTCTGCTTGATTGGTGTTTCTAATATCTTCTGTCTGTTTTTTGGCTCTTTTTTTATCTTGATTGGCTGGCAACATTGTGTTACTTTATTGGAGGCCTTTAGTGCAGCTTGGCTCCGGGTAAATGGACGGCTATCATTGGTTAGGAAGCTAGGTTTCATCTGGGTGCCTGGTTGGGGTGTGTTTGAGCTGGAGGTATCAGGGGGGATCTGTTTGTGCCCAGGTGTTTGCCTGGCTTGTGGTGTGGAGATTTTTTTGTTTGTGAGTGCAGGCTTCCAAATGATTGACAGTCTGGTGGAATCATCTGTTCTGTTCATGCTTTCTGGTCTTTTTTCAATCTCTATGGCTTCTCTGATGATTCTGTGGCTGGGGTTTTCTATAGTGGCTAGGGTTTTGGTGCCATTAAAGTTGATGCTATGACCTGTGGCTTCCATGTGTTGGACTGCCATATATGGAATGCCATATATGGATATATATATATATATATATATATATATATATATATATATATATATATATATATATATATATATATATATACATATATACATATATACATATATATACATATATATATATATATATATATATATATATATATATATATATATATATATATATACATACATACATACATACATACATACATACATACATACATACATCATTGTAGTTGTGCTTTTAAAGTTGTAGCAACGTTTCAGCAGAATCTCATCTGCCATCATCAGGCTTCTGTATAGCATTCATATGTGAGTCAGACTTTCACAGCCATTTCTGTTTTAAATTTGGGGCTAGCCTATTGCTGTGCCAGAATGGTTTTTTCTTCATCCTGATTGGTTGGGAGTCTTGGTCTGTGTATATTGGTCTTGGAGTTTGCTGTGTTCTGCTTGATTGGTGTTTCTAATATCTTCTGTCTGTTTTGTAGCTTTTTTTGTCTTGATTGGCTGGCAACATTGTGTTTCCTGTATTGGAGGCTTTTAGTGTGGCTTGGCTCTGAGTAAACGGAAAGCTATCATTTATTAGGAAGCTAGGTTTCATCTGGGTGCCTGGTTGGGGTGTGTTTGAGCTGGAAGTATCGGAGGGGTCTGTTTGTGCCCCAGTGTTTGCCTGGCTTGTGGTGTGGAGATTGACTTGTCAAGTTGCACCCCCACTGGCAGTTAAAAGGAAGAAGCAGCTGCAAGCTCACATTACTCCGAGAAGCACAAAGCCGAAGACACAAGCCTGAAGATGACGAATGAGATTTCATCGAAATGTTGCCAAAATACTTCCAATTTTACACGGGAGAAAACCCGAATAACCAAAGATCCATATATATATATATATATATATATATATATATATATATATATATATATATATATATATATATATATTCTTAAGTTTTCGCAGGTACTTACATGTATGGCCTTCAGCTTTGTTCGGGTATTTTCCCACGTCATAGTAGTGGTGCTTTTAAAGTTGTAGCAACGTTTCAGCAGAATCTCATCTGCCATCATCAGGCTTCTGTATTGTGTCCGTCTGTGAGTCAGACTTTTACAGTGGTTTCAGATTTAAATTTGGGGCAGCCTATTGCTGTGCCAGAATGGTTTTTTCTTCATCCTGATTGGTTGGAAGATATTAGAGACACCAATCAAGCAGAACACAGCAAACTCCGAGACCAATAAACACAGACCAAGACTCCCAACCAATCAGGATGAAGAAAAAACCATTCTGGTACAGCAATAGGCTGCCCCAAATTTAAATCTGAAACCACTGTAAAAGTCTGACTCACAGACGGACACTATACAGAAGCCTGATGATGGCAGATGAGATTCTGCTGAAACGTTGCTACAACTTTAAAAGCACCACTACTATGACGTGGGAAAATACCCGAACAAAGCTGAAGGCCATATGATTTATGTTAGAGTTTGTAGTCAAAATCGAACACAACTTTTTCCTTTGGCTAAAATTAAGTTAGGTGGCCTCAGCTATGACCTGGAAAAGAAATGAAGATTTGGTCAAATTGTCCCCTTCTCAAGCTGAAGTTAAGGGAACATTTGGTTAGAGATTGAGGAATTTATGGTGGCATAAATAAAATATAATACTCGATGCCTGTACACTGATAGAAAATTATGTTGACATCTTTAAATAGTCTTTCTGTAGATTTGAAATTATGGTTAATTTAACAACAACATTATTTCATGAATATTCCACATTTAGGCATCTTTTTCAGGAAGAATTTGAGATATTGTAGAAGTGCTGCTCAAAATAGCCTAGTTTGTGTGATCCGGTCTTGAGTTACAATGGCTTATTTTAGCCTCATATATTAATTTTGTTCTAGAAGTATCATTGTTGTTTATTCTATCATTATTGTGTGATTTTCCTATTATAGAGATTGTAAACTGACTTAAATATAAACTAATCAATTGTCTATTAATGAGATTTCAAAGGATTGCAAAATATCTGTATTCTCAAAATAAATCTCTGAAAATACCAGTAATCTTGTGGAAATATCTTAAGATTTTGATGAATTTGGAGGGGGGTGGATGAGACCACACAGAGACATCTAGAATTTTGAAAGGTTGACAATGGCTTCATTAATTTCTCATGCTTGCTTATTGTGCTACTTAAAGTTAATTTGCACCTTTATTAATAAAAATACCTCTACGTTGCCTTCATTTCTGTTCTTTATCTAGTCTGGAACTCATGAGTTCTGCCTAAAAAAGAGAGAAATCTGACTTACAGCCTTTCATTTGGAAATTATAACTCATCCAGAATGCAGCAGAACACAAAATTCTTGGCACCCCAGAGTTCTCCCACATTATGTCATTGCTATATGAGATCCACTGCCTTCCATTTTCTTTCCAAGTGTCATTAAAGGTTATCACATATAAAGCCACCATTTTTAAACAGAACAGAATCAGAGGAATTATGGAATGAACTTAAAGACGTTGTAAAGGATGAAGGTCAAAAATGAAAAGAAGAAGAAAGCAAGCAAAGGGCCAGCACAAAGTCCAGAAATTGCCAACAAACAAAAAGAGAAGCCAGGAAAAACAAGAATCTCAGAAAGGAATTAAACAAAAGTTTAATGGTTAAACCTGTTATAACACCTGTTATAAGAGACAAAAAGCAGTATAACAACAACTTCTATGAAGATACTGAAGATGGAAAAATAAGATTTCAAAACATCTCTGAACTCAAAAGGAGGATTACATCAAACTGTTATGTTAAAGCAGTGGTCCCCAACCTTTTTTGTACCAGGGACCGGTTTCAAGCAGAAAATTTTTGCAAGGACCGGGGGAGAGAGAGAAGGAGGGAGGGCTTTTCCTGTCGCCGCAGCTATTCCAAAACGCCCGTTTCACCCCCCCCCACCCCGCCCGCCCGCTTCAATCCACAGTGTCCCGTTCTGCCTGCCTGCCTGCCTGCCTTAGTTTCTGGTTGTTTGGGAGCAGCTTCGGCTGAGAATAATAACTATTCGCCTCTTTTACTCAGCCAAAGCTGTTCCGATTCAACCATTAACGAAGGCAGGCAGGCAGGCAGAACGGAGCACTGGGTTGAACCCAGCGCGGGCGCGGCGGGCGGGCGGGGTGGGGGTGGGGAGAAACGGGCGCCGGCGACAGGAAAAGCCCCCTCCGGCTTCTTTGAAGCAGTTTCTTCCTGTGCTGGTGGAGGAGCAAGAGAGCGACTGAGAGAGCTGACCCAGAGAGAAGGACAGGCTTCGGTTGCTTCCTCCCTCCCCTTCTTTCATTTGTGTCCTTGATCCCCGATCCCAGCAGCATTCACCGAAGGTGAAGAAAGCCGCCATTTTTTAAAAAAATATATTTGCGGCCCGGTAGAGAGTGCTCCACGGCCCGGTGCCGGTCCGCGGCCCGGTGGTTGGGGACCCCTGCCTTAGACCAGTGGTCCCCAACCTTTTTGTGCCAGGGACCAGTTTCACGCAGAAACACTTTTTCAAGGACCGGGGAGTCGAGTTTGGTGGTTTGCTTGCAGACGTTTCATTATCTGACTAGGTAACATCTGATGTTGTTACCTAGTCGGGTAATAAAACGTCTGCCAGCAAACCACCAAGTTCAGGGAGCACCAATGCCTCCTCATTGCAACCCTGACAGATAGTCCCTGCAGGACGGCTGAGAAGCCTCGCCTCTCGGCCCTGCCTTCCTCAGCCCCATCCCTCAGGTGTCTCCCTCCCTCCCTCAGCCTCATCCCTCAGGTGTCTGCCTCGTTCCTCTCTCAGTCACTCTCTCGCTCCTCCACCAGCCCAGGAAGAAACTGCTTCAAAGAAGCCTGCAGGGTGGCTTTTCCCTATCGGCGCAGCTCTTCCGAAGCGCCCGTTCACTCCCACCCTGCCGCCCACGGTTCAATCCAGTGCTCCGTTCTGCCTGCCTGCCTTCGTTTCTGGTGTTTCGGAGCGCAGCTCCTCCAAGCGCCCGTTCACCCCCGCCCGCCACCCGCAGTTCAATCCAGTGCTCCGTTCTGCCTGCCTGCCTGCCTTCATTTGTTTGGAGCAGCTTCAGCTGAGTAAAAGAGGCGAATAGTTATTATTCTCAGCGAAGCTGCTCCGAAAAACAAGGCAGGCAGGCAGGCAGAACGAGCACTGATTGAACCTGGATTGATTGGGGTGGGGTGGGGGTGAACGGGCGCTTGGGTAGCTGCGCCGACAGGAAAAGCCACCCTGCCGGCTCCTTTGAAGCAGTTTCTTCCTGGGCTGGTGGAGGAGCGAGCGACTGAGAGAGGAACGAGCCGGGAGGAAACCGAAGCCGCTGAGCCAGAGAGCAGGACAGGCTTTGGTTGCTTCCTCCCTCCCTTCTTTCATTTGTGTCCTTGATCCCTGATCCCAGCAGCATTCACCGAAGGTGAAGAAAGCCGCTATTTTTATTTTATTTTTATTTTCTTTGCAGCCCGGTGCAAAGTGATCCACGGACCGGTACTGGTCCGCGGCCCGGTGGTTGGGGACCCCTGTGTTAAAGGATACCAATGAACAGACAATAACTGATTCAAAGAAGTACATTGAAATATCATTTCAGGAGACATGCCAACACCCAAGATACCTTAGAAGATAGTCTTTATTTACAAAAAGCTCAAGAACTAGAAGATAAAGTTGGATCAGCCCTTTTGACATTGCTTAGTTAGCAGGTACTTGGAACTGATGGAATACAAATAGAAATATGGCAAGGAACTGAAGAATCAATAAAGGTTTAACCATAGTGTGCCAATAAATCTAGAAAACAATGCAGTGGTCAACTAATTAAAACAAGGGTCTTCAAACTTGGCAAATTTAAGACTTGTGGACTTCAACTCCCAGAATTCCTGAGCTAACATGACTGGAGGAGGAATTCTGGGAGTTGAAGTCCACAAGTCTTAAAGCTGTCAAGTTTGAAAACCCCTGAATTAAAAGAATCAATCTACATTCCAGTACCAAAAAAGGGAGAATTAGCAGAATGTGCAAACTAACATACTATGGCCTTAATTTCACATGTAGTAAAATAATGCTTAAGAACTGTCAACATTCCCAGAAAGACCAGTCATAGGATAACATAGAATACCAGGGTTGGAAGAGATCTTGGAGATCTTCTAATCCCATCTCCTGCTCAAACTCTTCTTCCTGTAGCATTCCAGACAAATGATTGTCCAATCTGTTCTTGAAGATCTCCAGTGAATGAGCACTCACAACTTGCAGAGATTAATCATTCCACTGATTAATTGCTCTCACTATCAGGAAATTTCTCCTTAATTCTAGTTTGAACCTCTCTTTAATGGGCTTCCACCTACTCTTGTCCTTCCCTTAGGCACTTTGGGGAATAGATTGCCACCCCCTCCTCTGTGACAGCTCCTCAAGTACTGGGAGACTGCTATCATGTCAATCTAGTCTTTCTCTTTGTTAGACTAGACATACTTAGTTCCCACAACAGTTCATCAATATGGCTTAGCCTCCAAACTCCTTATTATTTTGTTGCTCTTCTCTACACTCTTTCTAGAGTCTTAGCATCTTTTTTGTATTGTGCTGACCAAAACTAAACACTGTATTCCAAGTGTGGTCCTTCCAGTGCAGTATAAAGCAGCACTATTACTTCATGTGCTATTATCCCTCTGTTGATACAGTCTAGATCTACATTGGTGTTTTTTTATTGCCTCATACGTATCTACATGTTTTATATCTGAGTTTCCCTTCCTTCTCACCAGTCCTTATCTCAATATTTGATTGGTTGTCTTGAGGTTTATAGAACCATGGTGGTGCAATGATTAGAATGCAGTATTGCAGGCTAGCTCGGCCCACAGCCAGGAGTTTGATACTGACCTGCTCAAGATTGACTCAACCTACCATCCTTCTGAGATCAATAAAATGAGGGCCCAGACTGCTGGGAGCAATATGCTGTCATTTGTAAATCATTCAGAGTCCTGTAAAGTACTATGGAATGGCATGTAAGTCTAAGTGCTATTGCTATTATGCTTGAGATTAGGTTCTAAAAATTGGCTTCCCTCCTCATCAGTTTTCATTTAAAGCCCTTGGGATAAGGTGAGCCAGTTGATTTCCAAACATAGTGGTTCCAAATAAGTAAATTGTACTTTTTCGAAGATGACATTAACATAATTTTGCTATCTTTAAGTACAAATAATCTGCTATCTCCTTTACAGCCTGATAATGGTTTTTTTTTTGGGGGGGGGTCCCTTTTAAGACTCATTCTCCAACCATTATGCAACTGCAGGCTATGGCTTCTTTTATCTGACAGTGTTCTAGGCAGAATCTCTTCCCCATCTCTCATGATCATTTCTATGTACCTCTGTAAGATCTTCCAATGCAGTTTAGATCCCTAAATTGAAAGAGATGCCAGACACTCAAGATGGCTTTAGAAAATGCTGAAGAACATGAGACTCTTGGAGATCTGGCCTGCAGGTTCTGCAGATTCCAAGACATACGTTGCAAAGATAGCCAATGAAAACTGTGCACTAACAGGCAGAAACCAAAGCATCTTCAGATCAAATACATTTTTTTCCAGTGCAAGTAATCTTTATACCCACTGGAATAAAAAAATTACAAATGCTGGTTACCACCTGATGGTGTCAGTACACTCCCCCAAAACTCCAGCAAGCAAGCTGAAAGACCCAAGCAAATATAAAGACGCCTTTCTGTGTTGCAAGACCAGAGATCCATCCTAAGGAGTCCTTTTCTGAAGCCCATGCATGTCTGACTGCTTAAGGATTTCTCTCTCAGCAAAATGCAACTTAGACTCAGGTAAAAGAGTCTAGGACCCACTACAGGGAAGAGCTTTCGAAATATTTCTAGCATCTGTAACAGCTTTGTTCCCTATGCCATCCGTCTGGTAAACTCACAGGATTCTTCTTTCTCGCCATATATATGTATACATCCAAATGAAACTGTGTTGTTTCTCCATGTCATATAATATATGTCTGGTATATGCATAATTTTGTATTTATTTATTTTGTCATGTTTATGTAATGTATATTAAAGCCTTTGAGAGCTGTATGCAACGAATTTTCATTTTAATATATGCCGATTAGTGTAAATTCAAAGTGACAATAAAGTTATTCTAAGTCTAAAAGGTCAGGAATGAGAAAGAAAAAAAATCTAAATAATGCATCATTTCATAATTGAGGTGGAGGGAGGGAATAATGCAGTATTACAGCACTAAAGTGATAATGAGGTATAAATTCAAAACAAGGGGAAGCTAAGCAGGCAATAGAACTATCAAAATCTTGAAACATTGGCATGTTTAATAGTATTGTAGTCTGTTGTTTTTTTTTAAATCAACTTTCAATTCTTACCCAAAACATTTTTAAGTAAGAGTTGAAATTGTGATTGATTGATTGATTGATTTGCATGAGACAAAGCACTGTGTGCTATATGGAGGAATGAAGTCTGTTTTGTCTTCACTTTCTTTTCATGAAGAACATTTGTAGCTGAACTTACTTTCTACTTTTATTTGCAGAAAAGGACAGATGGCAAAAACAAATTGTACCTTGGTGTATGAATTCATCCTGCTTGGATTTGCTGGGTCACCAGAATTACAGGTTTTGCTCTTCATCTTCTTCCTGATAATTTATTTCATTACCTTGCTGGGAAATTTTACGATGTTTCTGTTAATCCAGATAGATTCTCGACTTCACACCCCCATGTACTTCTTCCTCAGTAACCTGTCATTACTTGACCTTTGCTATTCTTCTGTGGTCACCCCAAAGATGTTGATAGGTTTTATAACAGAAAGCAAAACCATTTCCATAAGTGAATGTGCAGCACAAATGTGGTTTTTTGCCTTCTTCGTGGCTGCTGAATGTTATCTCTTAGCATCCATGGCATATGATCGGTATGTAGCTATTTCTAATCCATTGCTTTACACGGTTATTATGTCTAGGAAAACCTGTCTGTTACTCTTAGTTCCACCTTGTTTTGCTGGACTATTAAATGCCATGACACATACAGTTATGACTTTCCAATTAACTTTCTGCAAGTCCAAGATCAATCATTTTTTCTGTGATATCCCTGCTGTCATATCCCTCTCCTGCTCTGAAACACAAATCAACAAGATGGTGCTTTTTATCATGTCCTTCAGTCATGGCTCTCTCAGCAGCATTTTTATTATTATCTCTTACATCTATATTCTTTGTGCCATCCTGAGGATCCGATCTGTGGAGGGCCAGCGGAAGGCTTTCTCCACCTGTTCCACCCACTTCACTGCCGTTTCCATCTTCTTTGTCACCCTCTTCTGTATATATGTGCGGCCCAGCCATAGTTTTCTAGCAGACCAGGGCAAGGTGTTTTCTGTGTTTTATACTGTGATGATCCCCATGTTAAACCCACTGATCTACAGCATCAGGAACAAGGAAGTACAAGATTCCATAGGGAGAGTGATCAGAAGAAAAAGATTTCCATGAATCTTGGCCTAGTCTCCTAAGTGATGAATCTTTCTCCAAAAAGAAAAATAAGGATTTAAGTTTTATGATTGCCTTTAAATTGTAAGCTGCTTAGAGTTGCCTCAGTGAGATGGATGGCATAGAAGTTTAATAATAAATAAAATAAAATTTAGATTGTTTGCTTTTAAAATACAACAGGTAAGGTTTTAATAACAAAAATCATGCGGAATAAAATTATCTTTTGTAGTAGTTACGAAACAGTATTGTAGAATCAATAAAATTAATCCTGAGCTTCTATGATTGCTAATTATTTCTGTTGTAGATAATATTTTTTTCACTTTTCTTATTCCACCACCCCTGTATTAACTAACTGTAGTCTTTTCAGACCTGAGGGATGAGCACATACAGTTTTACATAATGTTCCATAAAGAATGTTGATCTCTCATTGAGAATGAGAAAATGAGAAAATA
The DNA here is from genome assembly GCF_049901735.1 of Notechis scutatus. Taxonomy (NCBI): domain Eukaryota; kingdom Metazoa; phylum Chordata; class Lepidosauria; order Squamata; family Elapidae; genus Notechis; species Notechis scutatus. The sequence goes on from NC_142009.1 coordinate 228,519,366, forward strand.
CCACCACAGGAGGAAATCATTAAGAAAATATTGGAATGTGCTGAAATGAGTAGATTGACATTTGAAATTGGAGAACAAGGGGATAAACAATTTTATAAAATTTGGGATCTTTTCTATCAATGGTTAGACAATAAAATACAGTAATGAAATATGTAGGCTTTTAGAAAAAAATAAATATATAAAGATGTACTTCTTATTATATCTACAAAATGATTTTAGGATAGATTTGGGATGATAATATGAACTGTTATAAAATAAAATGAGTAAATTATGATTATCTTGTAAAACATGAATGAATAAAAGTATAGTCAAATGATTGATTAATAATGATACTAAGGTATTTAATTTTTGATTGAAAATATGAGATTATATGCAATGTAAGAAGACTACAAAATGGAAGCACAAAACAATTTGTAAACCAACCGGCACACTGTATGTACACATATAGAAGATAGCTTGATGTTTTTATGTTTTGTTTGTTTATATTTGTTTTTAAAAACCAATAAAAAAAATTTAAAAAAAGAAGAAGAAAATAAATAAAAATTAAAAAAATTAAAACAAAACAAAACAAAAAAAGAATGTTGATCTCATCCTGGCAGGGACTCACAACCTTTACCTGCCAAGAAAACACTGGTCTAGGGGAAAGAAATATCTGCCTTCAAGCAGAGTTTTAAAAAAAGGTTTATTTCCCTTTTAGGTGTTCAAAGATGATAGGGTCTCTTGCAACACTGAAGGTCTTATGGGCTGCCCCCAAAATCCTCCCAAAGTTTCCACTGAATGAAATGGAAAGCTGTCAGATAAATGGCAAGTAAAAATGCTGCCCTTTTTTTTTCATTTTAACATAAAGAAAATCAAACAGAGGCTCAGCAAGGGGTAGCACCTGGCTTATCTTGTCTGGGCACAGAAATTAAGCAAAGTCAGCCATGGTTACATGTTGGATGGGAGACACCCAAAAATCCTGGGACTTTTGACTAGCCTGGGATATCAAAAAATTCTTCCTGGAAGAAGGCAATTTTATGTGATTTCCAAGCAAACTGCACGGGTATATGGATTTTTACTCAGTGTATCCTCTGTCATCATGTTCAAAGGTCAAGTGCAGCACTCAGCTACACACAAACCCCAAACTGTTGTTTAGATATATAATTCTCTGTTAGAAGATAAACGTAAGATGCATATGCCTATGGTCAAGTTGGTCAAGATGGGAGAAAGTTCCTGGAGATTCATTCATTCATCCTCTTTTTGATTTTCACTTGAGACCATAGGCAGTGGGGGGTGGGAGGAAGTACTCACAAATTTCAGTTAAGAAGTTTGTATCTACCTCCCATCTGTGTTTTGGGAAACTCTTCTGCTGTAATCTCTCTGGAGAGTCCACTGATCTCCATACTGAGGTCACCTTGAGGTTTTCCTTAGCTGTCCTGGTGTTCAACTAGGTTGTTGTTGTTTTTTCCCATAATAGAAAAGATTTTGCCCTAGACACAATCAGAGATGCCTGGCTAACTGTTCTGCCGGCAGTACTCTCAACGGATCCCATTCAGGGAATGGGATCAGCATAGCACCAATTAAGCACTTTAGGTTGGTGGAGGACTACCTCTTTCCTCCTGACCTTCAAGAACTGGAGCTCCAGTTGGTACCCAGCTTGGAGACATGGACCACCCAAAACAAGATTTTCTTTTGCATAGCCAGTGGCTGAACCTAGATTCTCCTTGGTTGACCCTTATCTACATTTTTGGTGCCCTACATGACTCTCCACTCAATCCGATCTAAATGATGCAGGGGAAAATGCTCTGACTACAAAGAAAGACCTGACTAGACTTTTGTTTTCCAAACTGCAAAGTAAGATTCCCTCGTCTAAAGGCAGAATAAGGTTGATGAAACATGTAGGCAAAGATATCTCTCACGTGGTTTCACCAATTGCATCTCCATAGCACCTCCATCATTAACGTGTTTTAAAGGAGAAAATCTGGCACATTGAAGTGCTGAACCACTTTAGGCAGCCCCTTTAGCTGTTGGCCAAATTACAGAGTATCTGCTTTAAGAAAGAAGGCAGGAATGTGCCATTCCCATTTCAAGATGCCTTTGTAAAAATAAAATCCTGTTCAATATTTCACGGGAAGTGGTTCTCAAAAAATGTTTAGGGAAATCAGTGTGAAAGATGTGTATAAAACTATTTAGAGAATTTTAGAATAAAGGGGCTAGAGATGATCCTGGAGATCATCTAAGAGATCCCCTCCAGCAAAGGAGAGTGTACCACCCAAGTAGGCGATTCCTATAGAAAGGGGTGGGCTGCTGGGTGTTCGCAGGGGTTCAGGCTAAGATTAGCTAAGATTCTGTGCAATTTGGATAACCCCAAATCCAACTCCTGGCTGGCCCCGCCTACCTTGCCCATCCTCTTCCAGGGGTCACCATGCAGCCCATTTTGGATGCAGGTAAGTGCAGGGCTTGCGCGGAGGCTCGGGGAGGACAAAAAATGGACATCTGGAAGTTTAGGAAGGCCAGAAATGTGCCCATTTCTGGCTTCCAGAGAGCCTCCAGAGCCCAGGGGCACCATTTTCGCCCTCCCGGAGGCTCAAGAAAAGCCCCCAGGGAAGACAAAAATGCCCCCCTTTCCCGTGGTGCAGGAGGCTGACTAGGCCACGCCCACCATGGCCACGCCCACCCAGCAACCAGGCAGAGAACCCTTTGCTAAAATTTTTGAAGCCCACCCCTGAGTACAGGTTCTCTTACTATAACCCACCTTCTATATGTCAACCATTCAAATACATAAGGACAGCTGTCCTGACTTTTGGAAATCTGACCTAATGCTGAATAGGCTATAATATGAATGTAAACTTAGTAAGAAATGTATACAAATATTAATATGTGCACAAGATATAGGTACCCAGTCAACACACTGTATAATTGAAAGATGGTTTTATTTTTTTGGTTTTGTTATTAAAAAAACCTTTTTATTTAAAAAAAAAAAAAAGGAAATCTGACTTGTTTCACAGATTCCAAGCCATAGGTTTATTTTGCAAAGACAGCCAATGAGAAATGTGCACTAACAGGCAGAAACTGAATCCCCTTCAAATTAAATACATTTTTTTCAGTGCAAGTAATCTTTATGCCCTCTGGAACAAAAAAAAATGATGATTATTGGTTACTACCTGATGGTGGCAGTACATTCCCCAAACTCTAGTCAGAAGGCTGAAGGACAAATATAAAGACACCTTTCTGTGCTGCCAGACCAGAAATCCATCCCAAGGAGTCACCCTCTGGAACCCATGCATGGTTTTCTCTGATCTGACTGCTTAAAGGGATCCTCTCTCTGCAAAATACAATTTAATCCCAGGTAAGAGTGATTAGGGTTACAGTCAGGAATAAGAAGGAAATAAATCTAAATAATACATCATTTCATGGTTGAGGTGGACAATGGAGAAAATACTGTATTAAAGCATAAAGCATTAAGAGATTAGGGCATTTATGGGGTATGATTTCAGGACAAATGTAAATTTGGAAAGGTTAACTGGCGTGTTTAGTAGTATTTTTGTTGAAATTGCACATGATGTGTGTGATCTGGTTGTTTTTTAATCAAGTTTTATTTGTTATCCAAACTTTCAATTTTTTTTTAGATAACAGCTGGAATTGGGGATTTTGGAGGGCAAAAAAAATACATGTGGAAATGTCCTTTTTATTTTCTTCCATTTGTTCTCAGTGTTTTATGATACCGTATTTTGCAGCTAAGCTTACTTTCCACTTTTCTTTGCAGAAAATGCACACATGGCAAAAGCAAATCACACACTGGTGTATGAATTCATTTTGATTGGATTTGCTGGATCTCCAGAATTACAGGTTTTGCTCTTCATCTTCTTCCTGATAATTTATTTCATTACCTTGCTGGGAAATTTTACGATGTTTCTGTTAATCCAGATAGATTCTCGACTTCACACCCCCATGTACTTCTTCCTTAGTAACCTGTCATTACTTGACCTTTGCTATTCTTCTGTGGTCACCCCAAAGATGTTGATAGGTTTTATAACAGAAAGCAAAACCATTTCCTTAAGTGAATGTGCAGCACAAATGTGGTTTTTTGCCTTCTTCGTGGCTGCTGAAGGTTATCTCTTAGCATCCATGGCATATGATCGGTATGTAGCTATTTCTAATCCATTGCTTTACATGGTTATTATGTCAAGAAAAACCTGTCTGTTACTCTTAGTTCCACCTTGTTTTGCTGGACTATTAAATGCCATGACACATACAGTTATGACTTTCCAATTAACTTTCTGCAAGTCCAAGATCAATCATTTTTTCTGTGATATCCCTGCTGTCATATCCCTCTCCTGTTCTGAGACACAAATCAACAAGATGGTGCTTTTTATCATGTCCTTCACTCTTGGCTCTCTCGGCAGCATTTTTATTATTATCTCTTACATCTATATTCTTTGTGCCATCCTGAGGATCCGATCTGTGGAGGGCCAGCGGAAGGCTTTCTCCACCTGTTCCACCCACCTCACTACTTTTTCCATCTTCTTGGTCACCCTCTTCTGTATATATGTGCGGCCCAGCCATAGTTTTCTAGCAGACCAGGGCAAGGTGTTTTCTGTGTTTTATACTGTGATGATCCCCATGTTAAACCCACTGATCTATAGCATCAGGAACAAGGAAGTTCAAACTGCTGCAGGCAGTGTGATCAGAAAAAAGGGGACTTTTATGAACTAAATTAAGATTTCCAGCTTTGTGCAAAATGAAAAAGACTGATTTTAATATTTTGCTTTTTATTAAATAAATTCTGATTTTGCAGTAATCATAGTAACAATAAAGGCAATTCTGAGCTTGTCTGAATCTTAATTAATTCTGTTTTAGTGACTTTTTTTATGCACAGACACACACACACATATACACACACAACAGTGCCCTGTTTTTCTTTTGATATACATTCCGCCCTAAGGAGTGGGACATACAATTTTCCGTAACTTTTCATACAGATTGTGGAGCTCATCCTGACTGGGAGATTCTGGAACTTAACAATCTTCACATACCTAGAGACCACTAGCCTGATAAAATATTTTCTATCTTTAAGCAGGAGGGTTCAGGTTTGTTTTTGTGTGGTTTTTTTAAAGTTCATTTTTCTTCTAAGTTTTTCAAAAATCTCTATAGGCTGAAGTCACAGGGTTTTGTACAATACTACAGAACCTTAAGTGTAGCCCCCGGAATCCTTCTAAAAGTTTGATTCAATTGAAATTCCTACACAAAGGGAAATTTGATAGATAAATGACAAGTAACAATGCTGACCATATTTCTTTTACTGGATTTCATTTACTTTATGTTAAAACTAGAGTCTCGGAAAGGGACATCATCTGGCCTATCTTGTCTGGGCTCAGAAGTTAAACAGAAGTTAAGTCATCATTAGTTTTTAGAAGGAATCCCAGTCAAAAAATGCCTGCTGGAGGAAGGCCTTGAGAAACTATTTCTGTGAGGTTGCCAAGAAATATATATATATATCCTTCAAGTTTTGATGAAGACCATCTACCTGATTGATTGACCAAAGCTTTTTTGTGTCCCATTATTAGATTTGAATCCTGATTTCTGTACAGTCCTCTGTACAGTCCATTTTCTGTACAGTCCTCTGTAGCAGCTTCTCTCCATCATTTTCCTTAAAAAGGCTCACACATATTATTTTCCTCACATGATTCATATTCAACTTTATCAAGGTTGCTCCTATTGTGTCCCAATGAGCTCACAATACAATTCTAAGAGCACCTACTCACAAAGAAGCAAACTGCACTGACTTCAAAGGCATCTGCATAGTGCTGTAGCCATCACTGAGCTTTCTAAGGAAACACAGTGCACCTCCTTGCTATATAGACTAGCTGTAACTCTTTGAATATGAAATAATCCAGGTCCAGGTCCATTTAGGAACTGAATAGGCTCATATCTGATATCCTAGAGTATCACTACCAATCAGTCTGCAAGGTAGTAGAATATCTGTGGCCCTCCAGATAAGGCAAAAGTACAACTCCCAACAGACTCAGTTCAGCAGTATTTGGAAAACCACTACTGAGCTTCATAGCCAGTGATGTAACACAGTTTAAGGTAATTTCTTACATTATTTTTCTAACATGCTTTTTGGAGTTACGGTATCAATGGATGTGGCCAGCATGGTTCTCTAATTTTTGTGATGAGTTGCAGTGCCTGAAACTGCTATCATGAAAGGAAGTCTTAATTAGACATGGGGAAATATCAGAACAAAAACAGCACTTTCTGTGCTGCCAGACCAGAAATCCATCCCAAGGAGTCACCCTCTGGAACCCATGCATGGTTTTTCTCTGATCTGACTGTAGATCCTCTCTCTGCAAAATACTTTAATCCCAGGTAAGAGTGATTAGGGTTACAGTCAGGAATAAGAAGGAAATAAATCTAAATAATACATCATTTCATGGTTGAGGTGGACAATGGAGAAAATACTGTATTAAAGCATAAAGCATTAAGAGATTAGGGCATTTGTGGGGTATGATTTCAGGACAAATGTAAATTTGGAAAGGTTAAGTGGCGTGTTTAGTAGTATTTTTGTTGAAATTGCACATGATGTGTGTGATCTGGTTGTTTTTTAATCAAGTTTTATTTGTTATCCAAACTTTCAATTTTTTTTTAGATAACAGCTGGAATTGGGGATTTTGGAGGGCAAAAAAATACATGTGGAAATGTCCTTTTTATTTTCTTCCATTTGTTCTCAGTGTTTTATGATACCGTATTTTGCAGCTAAGCTTACTTTCCACTTTTCTTTGCAGAAAATGCACACATGGCAAAAGCAAATCACACACTGGTGTATGAATTCATTTTGATTGGATTTGCTGGATCTCAGAATTACAGGTTTTGCTCTTCATCTTCTTCCTGATAATTTATTTCATTACCTTGCTGGGAAATTTTACGATGTTTCTGTTAATCCAGATAGACTCTCGACTTCACACCCCCATGTACTTCTTCCTTAGTAACCTGTCATTACTTGACCTTTGCTATTCTTCTGTGGTCACCCCAAAGATGTTGATAGGTTTTATAACAGAAAGCAAAACCATTTCCTTAAGTGAATGTGCAGCACAAATGTGGTTTTTGCCTTCTTCGTGGCTGCTGAAGGTTATCTCTTAGCATCCATGGCATATGATCGGTATGTAGCTATTTCTAATCCATTGCTTTACATGGTTATTATGTCAAAAAAAACCTGTCTGTTACTCTTAGTTCCACCTTGTTTTGCTGGACTATTAAATGCCATGACACATACAGTTATGACTTTCCAATTAACTTTCTGCAAGTCCAAGATCAATCATTTTTTCTGTGATATCCCTGCTGTCATATCCCTCTCCTGTTCTGAGACACAAATCAACAAGATGGTGCTTTTTATCATGTCCTTCACTCTTGGCTCTCTCGGCAGCATTTTTATTATTATCTCTTACATCTATATTCTTTGTGCCATCCTGAGGATCCGATCTGTGGAGGGCCAGCGGAAGGCTTTCTCCACCTGTTCCACCCACCTCACTGCTGTTTCCATCTTCTTGGTCACCCTCTTCTGTATATATGTGCGGCCCAGCCATAGTTTTCTAGCAGACCAGGGCAAGGTGTTTTCTGTGTTTTATGCAGTGGTCATCCCCATGTTAAACCCACTGATCTATAGCATCAGGAACAAGGAAGTTCAAACTGCTGCAGGCAGTGTGATCAGAAAAAAAGGGACTTTTATGAACTAAATTAAGATTTCCAGCTTTGTGCAAAATGAAAAAGACTGATTTTAATATTTTGCTTTTTATTAAATAAATTCTGATTTTGCAGTAATCATAGTAACAATAAAGGCAATTCTGAGCTTGTCTGAATCTTAATTAATTCTGTTTTAGTGACTTTTTTTATGCACAGACACACACACACATATACACACACAACAGTGCCCTGTTTTTCTTTTGATATACATTCCGCCCTAAGGAGTGGGACATACAATTTTCCGTAACTTTTCATACAGATTGTGGAGCTCATCCTGACTGGGAGATTCTGGAACTTACAATCTTCACATACCTAGAGACCACTAGCCTGATAAAATATTTTCTATCTTTAAGCAGGAGGGTTCAGGTTTGTTTTTGTGTGGTTTTTTTAAAGTTCATTTTTCTTCTAAGTTTTTCAAAAATCTCTATAGGCTGAAGTCACAGGGTTTTGTACAATACTACAGAACCTTAAGTGTAGCCCCCGGAATCCTTCTAAAAGTTTTATTCAATTGAAATTCCTACACAAAGGGAAATTTGATAGATAAATGACAAATAACAATGCTGACCATATTTCTTTTACTGGATTTCATTTACTTTATGTTAAAACTAGAGTCTCGGAAAGGGACATCATCTGGCCTATCTTGTCTGGGCTCAGAAGTTAAACAGAAGTTAAGTCATCATTAGTTTTTAGAAGGAATCCCAGTCAAAAAATGCCTGCTGGAGGAAGGCCTTGAGAAACTATTTCTGTGAGGTTGCCAAGAAATATATATATATATATCCTTCAAGTTTTGATGAAGACCATCTACCTGATTGACCAAAGCTTTTTTGTGTCCCATTATTAGATTTGAATCCTGATTGAAAATGATCTTGGCAATCCATTTTCTGTACAGTCCTCTGTAGCAGCTTCTCTCCATCATTTTCCTTAAAAAGGCTCACACATATTATTTTCCTCACATGATTCATATTCAACTTTATCAAGGTTGCTCCTATTGTGTCCCAATGAGCTCACAATACAATTCTAAGAGCACCTACTCACAAAGAAGCAAACTGCACTGACTTCAAAGGCATCTGCATAGTGCTGTAGCCATCACTGAGCTTTCTAAGGAAACATAGTGCACCTCCTTGCTATATAGACTAGCTGTAACTCTTTGAATATGAAATAATCCAGGTCCAGGTCCATTTAGGAACTGAATAGGCTCATATCTGATATCCTAGAGTATCACTATCAATCAGTCTGCAAGGTAGTAGAATATCTGTGGCCCTCCAGATAAGGCAAAAGTACAACTCCCAACAGACTCAGTTCAGCAGTATTTGGAAAACCACTACTGAGCTTCATAGCCAGTGATGTAACACAGTTTAAGGTAATTTCTTACATTATTTTTCTAACATGCTTTTTGGAGTTACGGTATCAGTGGATGTGGCCAGCATGGTTCTCTAATTTTTGTGATGAGTTGCAGTGCCTGAAACTGCTATCATGAAAGGAAGTCTTAATTAGACATGGGGAAATATCAGAACAAAAACAGCACTTCCAGTTGTCATAAAATTTAATCTTGGTAAGCTTGTAGAGAACTTTAGTGTTGTTATGAGAATGCTATATTTGAAGGTATGATATGAAAATCTGTTAGAGAAGAGATGACTTGATGTGTCTGAGTGAAAAACAAGTTAAATTAATGAGATAGAATTAAGATGTAGAGTTAAACTGGAAAAATATGGATCTTTACACTTGTCCAGAGGGAGATTGTAAAAAACATATACAAATGATAAATCTGTTTAGTATTAACAATAGCATACTTGAAATTACACTTGCTAGTACCAATTGCAGCCTCAGTCAATTTCCGCTAAATTCTTGCTACACACAGAAATAAGCATGTGAACATTATCCATAGCCAGCTGAAACTAGGGAACCTTGAAAATGTTAAGCGAACGTCTAATTAATAGAGTAAATACTATTACCTTTCTTAAATTGTAGTTGCTCTAGATTAACTTTGCATCATCATGTACTTCTCAAAGAATGGCTCTTTCCAACTTCTATACTGAATATACTGTATATGAGCTTCTATCTTCTAGTGCAAACTGCTTTGTTGCTCAAAGGTACAGGATGGTTCTGACAGATTTTCAGTGACAGGCTAAGCCAACAAAAAAGGAAAAGTTAACACATCTGTTAGCGAGATTGCCCAGCAAGTTTCATAACATCAAAAATAATTGAAGAAAATTGGGGAAATCAACAGCCCAAGAGAACCCTTAAGAGTTCTTAGGGCAGAGCCACTTGTCTGAGGGAATGGCAGGTGTTAGCTGCGGTCAATGCACATTGAAACAACAACAGCATTCAAGCATGGCTCTCCGGGGTCCCATTCAAAAGCTTTTTGCACAACATTGATGTATGTTCAGCAGGATTTCCACAATAAATTCTTTACTTGGTTAATCTGACATATTTACACCGTTCAATAAAAATTAAATTTCAACAGAACCAGAGGATCTGAAGGATTTAAAGTAAGCATGCCTGGAAATATATTGGAAATACCATGAATCTAAATCACTCATTTTGCTTCTCCACAGCAACAGCATACTCCTCCTTTTTAATCAATATGAAAGTTCGCCTTCTAACAACAAACAAAATGTCAATCCATGCAAATGTATCGATGCAAATGTATTGATTTTTTCCATGCAAATGTATCAGTTTTGTCATACTGCCACCACTTTGCGGGGAGCTACTCTTAAAAGGTACCCATTAGCTTTATTTGCAGCACCTCAACTCCTAAAAGATACATAATATGAGAATCTTAACATGCCCATGGTAAAATATTTGGTCCCTCAAGTCTTGCTACTCTGTTCATTGTAGCAGAATGTGTCTCTGTGTATATAAATGTGTTTGTGTGTGTGTGTGTGTCTGTCTGTGTGTCTGTGTCTGTATTCCTGGGAGATATGAACAAGGAATCCTGGGAATAAATGAGGGGTATATATTCCCAGTAAGCCTAAAGGATGAAGATCATCCTAATTGCTTGAAGTAAAACAAGCAGAAACAGCAATATAGGAACATGCTAGAGGTGGATAACCATTTTAGTGACACTAGCAAAGCTATCATTCTATGCTATGCAGGGGAATGCTAGGGTCAATTGCCACTATATTTTACTCAAAAAAAAAAAAAAAACCCACATAGATAGTCAATCCAATGCCAGTTGCTCAGCCCTCAAGTTGCCTGGCACCCATGGTACTAAGAAACAACTGAAGATCTTTCAGGGTTGTTGTTGTTGTTGTTTTGAAAATTTTATTTGGGTTTTCACAAAAGCAAGATACAAATAAAACATCTTTTTTGAGAATAGCATGGTCCCAGGTTATCACTTCTTCATACAAACACCAAACTCAATTTCATGCTCATTTTTATATTCTATTCCATATCTTATTACCGTTTTATATTTTCTACATAGTTTTTCCCCTCTTTTAATTTTTTCAACTTTATTTTAATTATCTCATCTCAATTCAAATCATTATATTTATACTTTTGTCTGTCCTGTTTCAATTTCATATTATCTTTTCTTATTAAACAAATTTTCCCCTGTAGTTACCAATTGGAGTATGACACCTTTATATCTTTTAATTTTATCCATTCAAATTCTTATTTAAGCTTCAATGTATACCTTTAAGATTATAGCATTCAATATAATACATAACTTCCAGTCGAATTCTGCTTGGTACATTCTTAAAATACACACTATATTCTTAAAAAGAAAAAAATGTGTGTGTGTGTGTGTGTGTGTGTGTGTGTGTGTGTGTGTGTGTGTGTGTGTATATATATATATACACATACATACATATACATATATATATATATACATATATATACATGTATGTACATATACATATGTTTTCTTAAGTTTTCGTGGGTACTTACATGTATGGTATTCAGCTTTGTTCGGGTATTTTCCCACGTCATTATAGTTGTGTTTTTAAAGTTGTAGCAACGTTTCGGCAGAATATATATATGTGTGTGTAAATAAACCACACATTCCATTCCAATTCAATTCTATCATTAATATTCATTAAAATCTTAACATTTTTAACATTTCTTTTCAATTAAATACCATACTTCCTTGGGAACACTTATAAACTTTCCATAGTTAATTCTTTTTTTCCCTATTCTCACTTATATTTTTATAAATCATTACTAATAATTAAAAATGTTCCCATTTAATTCTCTCAACCATTTTAATTCATTTATTTATTACCAAACATTCAACTACCTTACAGTAAATATTTTATCCATCATTTTAATCATATTTTATAAAATTATTTCTCTTTGTAATATAACAATGCTATCTTATGTACCTTTGCAGAATCCCTTTTGCAATTTAAATTTTCACCCATTATCTCTAAACAAGCTTATGGTTACAATCCTTATATCTTTTCCCTGTTTCTCCATTTCTTGTTTCTGTCTTTTACAGCTTCTTTTCCTTGCCTTCTTCCCCCTCTTCTTCTCCCTCCCCTTTTTACCCCCTCATCTCTCTACTTCTAACTCTCTCATCTGTAATCCACTCTTCTGTTGCTTTCTAATATTATACTTATCTTTCAAATTCTTCTTCTTCTTTTTGGTTGTTTTTTCTAGTCTTAAACCTTTCACTCTCTTTCCCCCCTTTTCTTTTTTCCCCCCACTTAAAATTATTTGATCATTAAAGATGGCTTCTTCTTTGTCCCAATCTTCTTGTTCTGCAAGCATTTCTTGTTGTTTCTCATAGTTCCAGATCTCCATTTCTAAGAATTGAAATACGAAGCCAAAAGAACCTCTCCCTTCTTGTGCATCTTCTTTCCATTTTTTAAGTTCCATTTTCAGTTCTTCTAAGAGTGATACCATTTTAAAAACTTTTAAACAAGCACCCGGTTAATTTTAGTCATCCAGATACAAAAACCAAAAATCACCAAGTAATCCAAATAATCCAAGGCTGTTTCTTCTTGCTTCTTTTTTCCACTTTCTCTTTCTGGGATTCTATTATTTTGTTACCAAGTTTCCATTAAAATGTATCTTTGTGGAATCTTGTTAAAATTTCACTGTAAGTTCCTTTTAATTACAGTTCCATTCCTTAATTCCAGGCAGTCTCCTCCATTTTTCCAGATCCTGCCCTTTTATTCTTTTTTTTTCCTTTCCTGCTTTTTAAAAACTTTTAAATATCCAGAAATCTTTATTCTCCCTTTGACTTTTATTTTCAGCTTAGATGCCTATTAATGTCAAAGTGGATTTTTTTCAATTTCTTGCTTAAGTCTCTTAGCTGTCAGTATAAGGAAGGGAAGAAAAAAAAACCTAATCCTTTCCCTTCTCTCTCTCCTTCGCAGCTTCAAAATCTTCTTTGGGAACAATGTTATTAAATTTAAATTCCAGGGTACCTTATTTGTTGCTTTTGCTGTTTGACCTGGTCAACCAAAACTTTCTCTTCTTATCTTCCTCCTGCACATTCTTTTCCAGTCGAGTTCTTCTTTGTGGTGGCCATTTCTGACCACCGCTACAACCGCCTTCGGGAAAGGGAGTAATGGCCAGCTGGGGAGGAGAGACGCGGCTCTCCTCAACCCTGCAGGCAGTCTCCCCCTTCTTCACCACCTCTACAGGGTGGCTTAGCCCCGAAACCAGCCGGCTCGGGGCGCTCCAGCGGCGAGCACGGATCAAAGCCTCGCAGAGATGAAGTTTTGGTCTGTCGCCGAAGAAGCTCAAACTGGAAGTCAAGATCTTTCAGGGTATTAATGATATTTATTGACAAAGATTAAAAAGAATAGGACCAATCTAATGACAACAGATATAGCAACCAAGCTTAGAAATGACAAGATATTGAAGTGGTGGAGAGCTTTTGTCTTTTAGATCAACTGCCAATAATAAAGAGAGGAGAAGAGGCAACCTGAAAGGAGACAGTAGCTAAGAAAGCTGACAAGAGAAAAATGTCTTTTGTTTCGTAGACTGGTGTACAGAGAAGTTCTTCAAGCCATTTTCCTCAAATGACACAAAGATTGGGAAAAGGAGAAGATGGAAGACGCCCAGCCCAGGAATAAACAAGCAAAGAAAGGCAAAGAAAAAGTCAAGACTTTGTCAGAACAGAAATAGAAGGCAGAAACTTTTTTTTAAAAAAGATGAAGGACAAATTGCAGAAAAAGGCGCACAGCTCTGTAGAAAGTGGCCATCAAGATATACAGGATTAAAACAACAGGAGCTTACAAGTCAGCCATAAACAAATATATTAGAGCTATAGAATAGAAAGATGTGGGAATATAATGGAATTGGACTTTAAAGACCTTGTAGAAATAAATTGTTAAAATAAAAATTAGTCTTATTATTAAGATTCATTTCTACACTATTTTCAACTTATTTGTAAGCTTTTCTTTTGTAAAATAAAAGACTTCTCCATCTCCCCTCCTGCCCCAGCAATTATGGGGAGATGCCAAAATCTAATCTGTTGTCTAAATTTCCAGTGCTTTTTGTTGATTGAGTATGAATGGTTCAAAAGATGAACCTGCAACATCATCAAACCAGCATTTAACAGGGAAACAATGAAAATCTTGCAAAAGGTAACCAGATACTATGACAGCAGAGGTGGAATTCAGCAGGTTCTGACCAGTTCTGGAGAACCAGTAGCAGAAATTTTGAGTAGTTCGGAGAACCGGCAAATACCACCTCTGACTGGAGATTTTACAGTATCTTTCCCCTGCCACACCCACCAAGCCACGCCCACAGAACCTGTAGTAAAAAAATTTGAATCCCACCACTGTATGACAGGTTTATATCTACAAAGTTCAGAATTATGTAGGTGATGGATCTGTGACACTCTATAGAGCAAAAGTTGGACCTTTGAGAAACAAGATAAAAATCTGTTTGGATGCCAAGATCAGGAAATAAACCCTCTTAAAATTGCTTATATTTGAAAAGCTAATTGGATATGCAGGGGAAGACCTACTCCCAAACTATAGAATGCAATTGCTTAGGGCTGTGTTGGTGAACCTATGTCATGCATGCCGGAAGTGGCACGCAGAGTCATTTCCCCCAGCAGGCGAGAGGGTGTCCGGAAGTACCCCACTGCGCATGTGCCACCGCCCAACAGCTATCTGGTGCGCATGTGCAGGGGCAGAGGGGGTGCATGGGAGATGCATGTGCATGCACAGGGACATGCTGCGCATGAGGGGATTGTGCGCACATGCACAGATGTGCTGCATGCGAGGGGAAAAGTGCATGCATATGTAGGTGCGCTGCGCATGAGGAGAGAGTCGCACACGCATGCACAAAGACACACAGCATGCAAGGGGGAATTGCGTGCACATGTGCAGATGCGCAGCACATGAGGAAGTTGCACATACATGTGCAAAGATGCACAGCACATGAGGAGGGAATCGCATGTGCATGCGCAAAGATGCATGGTGCACAAGGGGAGAATTGTGCGTACATGTGCAGAAGCACAGTGTGCGAGGGGGGTCGTGCACGCATGTGCAGGGGGCGTAGGGGGGCAGCACGCATTGCCTTCTGGGTGCTGGCACAAGAGCACACGCAAGCAAGCAAGCGTGCAATTATCAGCACGGGAGCCAAAAAACTGGCTTAGGGGTTACTTTTTGCTTAAGTGATGAGACATCAAAATTAGTTCCCTTTGATTTTGAATCCCTCACCCTAGCTATAGATATTAGATGGTTTTTTTTTTTTTCTTAAAATGGATGGACGCCTAGTGCTTCTGATTAAAATATTAAAACTCTATAATTACTACAAGAAATGCTTTCACTACATTTAGAAGGAGGGGCAGCATTTATGTCAACTTAAATATTATTATTTTTGTTATGTATGTACCTCACCTTTTCTTCAGGAGATCGACAGTTTCCACTTACCTCATGTAAGGCTTCCACAACCGCCTTATATGAGGTAAGCTGGACTGAGAGAGATCGGCTCAAAGTCAGTCAGTTGGCCCTGGAGCTGGGCCAATATTTAGAATCACATCTGTCCAACCAAAACCAACATTCTTAGTAATACGTGAATGTTTTTGTGTATATTATTGTTGTTGTTTTAATATTTGATTTATGATCTGTCCTTCTACCCACAGGAGACTCAAGGCAGAAATAATTTAATGTAATGTCTAAATAGTGATGAATCAATAACAATGAGCAAAAAATATTAGGGTAACTTGTTTTCTACTGATCAAAGAAAAGATACTAATGTCACAAGTAGGATCTTTTCTACTTGCTTGTTAAATCTAGAATAATTAATTCCCATGAATCTGCAAGACTTATAGTTTAACAACTGTTCAAAGTTACAGTGGTGCTGAAAAAAATGACTTATTGCCAGTACTTGCACTTACAACTGTCAACATGTCCTCGTGATCACGTGATCCAATGACCCCTTGCAGGTGTCATTTTGACCTCTCCAAGAGGCTTCCAACAAGCAAAGTCAATGGGGGAAACCAGATATGTTTAACACAGCAAATAAAGGTGCAAAAAAAATCTAAGAATTTCATATTTAGGCATATATTTTGAAAGAAAACATTCATCTATCAGACAAAATCCTAAATTATACTAGAATAATATTGTACACATATTGTTTTGAACAACCGGTAATAACAACTTCAAAAAACCAGCAAAACTCAAAACATGACTGGAATCTTTATTTTTGCTTTCTTTATTTCTCTAATAGATAAGATTAATAAATAGTGCTGGCTTGCTGTATACCATGGAAAGTATGGGTCATCTCATGCCTTTCCAATATTTTCAATTCCAGCTCTCATAATTTTGCTATTTCCCAAACTGGTTGAAATGGCATCGCTGACAGCAAAATTCAAACCATAAAGAGTATCAAGTCTCCTCGAAACAGGTGGACCAATGGCTTTTTATCCAAATCTGACAAATGCTACCTTTGCTTTTAATTCATGGATAACTCCAGCAGATGGCAGCAGTGCACTACTCTCTTGAAATCTCTGACTACTGATCACTAGTTGTCTCCATCCATTCTTTCAATTATATGACTGCATGATTGCTGTCAGCTTGTCAATTTGTTTATCAAAGGGCAAACTGGTGTAAATCATTCTGGGCCTGAAAGAATGTATGAGTGTGTGGGAGTGCTTCTGAGCAAGCCCAGGCATGTCATGGCATACTGAGAATTAAAATAGATAACCAGCTGCCTCAAATACATACAAATGGTTTCCAATAAGCCCTTTGAAGAACCTGATGTTTTCAAGCAAACTGTATTATCACTTATTTGTTTCTGGAATTCCCCCACCCCATTCCACATACATCTCCAGTCCTGCTCCATAAACTTCCAACACAGCCTATAAATGAGCCTACAAACATCTTCAACTCGAGTTTGACTACAGATAATTTGCTCTGAAATTTTAGGGAAAATACAACAGTCGCTTGTTATTGACTTCTGGAATGCTTTTCTGACTTTCAAGTCTGGTTTACAATTCTGGGATTCCCTAGCAGTCTCCCATTCTAGTATTAAAAAATCCAGTCCAACCCTGCTTTCTTTCATGGTCAATTATATGCTGTCATTTGCTGGGGCAACCCTCCACTAAGCTCTGTTAAAAATGTGCTCCAGAAGGGAAAGTGGGTTG
Source organism: Notechis scutatus (assembly GCF_049901735.1). Taxonomy (NCBI): domain Eukaryota; kingdom Metazoa; phylum Chordata; class Lepidosauria; order Squamata; family Elapidae; genus Notechis; species Notechis scutatus. The sequence goes on from NC_142009.1 coordinate 228,536,638, forward strand.
GCGATTAAGTCACAGAACATTTGTTTCAATGTGACAAAAGGAAGATTCTCCAGATGCTGCACTGTCTCCAAATGCCACCAAGAAAGTGGGGTGGGGAAAGTACCAAGGAAATTCAAATAATGTTTTTATTGTTCGCTTCAGCAATTTCTTTTTCATGGTGACTCAAATAGATAGGTAGTTGAACCTTTGGAGTCAGCTCTCCCTTTTCAGAAAATTAGTGTGAAAATAAAAAAAAAACCTGCTAATTGAATAGAAATACATCAAAGGCAGATCCAGACTCCTTCTTTCCTTGTTCAGATTTTAAAAGGCAGAGAAAATGCAGATAAATTTTAGAGAAATAATGAATAAGTTTGAAAATAGGTGAAATGGGCTAAACAAGGACCCTCCAGTAGAGTGAGTCAAACTGAAAATTAAAGTGGAAATTTGATTGAGAAGAAACTAAAGTGAGAGAATACTAGAAGGAATGTTTTAGGGCCGTGTATAAAAGTGGGAAAGATATGTCAAAAATGAAAACAAATAATGTACATTTTAGTTTCTAAAAAATAGTTAATGAAAAAGAATGATAATTGATGTAAGAACATCAAAATGTTAAACAGTATTGAGCATGAAGTATTGTTAAAATAAAAATATGAATTCCTTACAGCAGTTAGTTTGTTTAACACTGTGTGAGAACTGCATCTGTGCTGGAGATTCAGAAAAATGTTACTGTTCCTTTACATAAAATAAAAAATAGCATGAGGAAACACTACAGAGGGTTAAATTGTTAAATTTCCTGAAAGATGTTTGACAAAATTCTGATGGAAAGGATATGAGAGGTGACCATGAAAAACTTTGAGAAGTGTAGTGAAGCTTTATAGCTGGCAGGGGGCAGGTTCAATAACTTTTTGCTTTTCAAAAGGTTACTGAGAAGAATATGAAAAACAGAAAACAGAAAAAATGTTGCATATTTCTATATTTAGAGGAAAGTGTATAATAAAGTGAGTAGGCTTTGATTGTAGACTGGATAAATAATGAGGTTGAAGATGAGCTGCTGAACGTGTTAAGAATGAAATGTGATAAAAGTAACACATGTATGAGAAGAAATGAAAGGCTTAGCATATACCATAGTTGTTGTGGAGTCTTTTGTACTCTCTGAGCTTTGCTGTTTTCTTGCAGATGTCTCATCACCAAACCATGTAACTAGAGGTGGCATTCAGCAGGTTCTGACCCAGTTCTGGAGAACCAGTAGTGGAAATTTCAAGTAGTTCGGAGAACCGGCAAATACCACCTCTGACTGGAGATTTTACAGTATCCTTCCCCTGCTACGGCCACCAAGCCACGCCCACAGAACCGGTAGTAAAAAAAAATTGAATCCCACCACTGCATGTAACATCACATCACATATTGTTAATGATTGAGCAAGGAGTAAGACAAGGATATGTGGTGTTGATATTTGTACCTACTGATATTTTACCCTGCGATTTTTCTGAATTTCGTTTCTACATTTGTGCAGCAAGCAAAATCTAATTGCAGATTTTCTCTCAAAAAATGCAGACAGAGATTGCACTTTGTAAAGATAATGCAAAAAGAGAAACTTGGAACTGTAAGGGGCCAAGGCCTGAATCTTAAACCCAAACCTTTAGCTTTAAAAACTGTGTATGTAAAGAAACATGTGACGATAGAAATATTGCACCCCTCTTCTCCAAGGTTTATCGTGCCTCTGAAAATTAAAGGATCTATTCCTTCAAAAAGAAGGGAAAGGAAGGGCTGGAGGTTGTGTAAGACTGTTTTAGAGACAGCAGAGCTGAGTGGGGAAGTGAGCACAAAGAACAGAGAAGATTGCAGGACCAAGCACCAGGTGACAAAGTAACAAGCTGCATTTACGGGCCTGGCTGGCTGGCTGGCTGGCAAGACTCAGAATTGAATGAAAAATAAGTCGGGAATATTAGGAGATGAAATATAGTATAAGATTGGTATAAAGCAGTATACAAGTAAAAATATATTCATTAGCTGGATCCATAAAGCTATAGGAGATAAGATGTAGTGTTATAAATCTGAGGATTAAGTTAGCAAGCAGTCAACCGAAGCAGAAACTTTGTATCTAAATTCAAGCTTCATTTTGTGAAATTTTGCAATCCAAAGCCAGATTTCAGCAATTGGTCCTTCTGCCTGAGTCCATTACCAGCTTCAAAACAAACTATTCACATTCAATAAGAAAAGCAACCAGGGCCACTAATGTTGCCAACCAGCGGGGAATACTTTTACAGTAGACTGAACCATCACAAAGTTGTCCTTCAGGTCAATATTGAAAAACTGTGCCTTTCGGTTTCAGTTATGGAAATTAGTTGTATGTGCAACCAAACTTTACTCCACACAAATTCATCCATTATATAAATTAGCAAAGGAACATCTTCTTATGCCCTTCTCCATTGACCTGCTTCTTTTCTGACTTTATGTGAATAGCTGTACTAATCAGATTAAATGTCATATCCAGTTACAGCTGCCCTTTGGTTTCAAATTCCAAAATATTTGAACATAATCATCATGGTATTTGATCTTTCATATACAATTCTGGTTTTATTGAGCTTGGGGCCCAGCTTGGCAAAAAATGATCTTATATAAATAGAAAGAAATGCGTACTCCTGATATTAAGGAATGGATTCAAGAGATGTGTCTTTTGTCAACTTTTTAAAAATGCCTTTATATTCTAAAACTATCTATGGAGATTCTCCGTCATCCAGCTCATGGTTGTCCCAAAGGTGCTTTTTCAAGAGGCAACTGGACATTCTTGGTTTTTCTTGAAGGTGTTTCACTTCTCATCCAAGAAGCTGGAGAAGAGCTGAATCGGCTTCTTGGATGAGAAGCGAAATGTCTTCAAAGAAAAACAAAACAGTCCAATTGCCTCTTGAAAAAGCAATTTGGGATAAAACTGAGGTGCTGATCTAGGTATAATTAGTTAAGGATTGAATTAATTGCATATTGGTGTCATGTAGATTTTATTTTTTCTTTATTTTTTTTCAGCTTATTTTAATCATTGCCAAATAGATAGTTTTAGTGTGCACACATACACACACGTACACAAAGTGAGGCAAAAAGCTAAACAACCCTCACTTGGGAAGCTGATCCACTCTCCAATCAACAATCTGATCAGCTGATCTGCAGGAAGGACATTAGGAGATGTTGGTTTGATTGTTTATAAATAATATTCATTATGCTTTATTTACACTTTTTAAAAATCTTGCTTGTAAATCATTTAGATAAGATTGTTATCTACAAAGTTGGGACATGAATAATTGCTCTACCAATAATAATCCACACTTAATGTCATATAGCCGTAATCTCAGCATAAGCAAGTTATTTTCCTTAAGAAATAGCATCTGCAGCCTAAGTCTCCTTCTCATCACATTATCGTGTTGTAACATTTGTGGATATACTGTTCCTTCAAAGATCTGTCTTCCACATATCCACTTCCAGCATTTTGTCCTTCTCTTGGATGGGGAAGAGTTTCCTTCTGATCATAACCTGACTTAATGGGTAAGAGGCAGGACAGAATAAAACAAAACAGAATAACAGGGTTGGAAAGGACCTCCAATCAAGCAGGAAATCCTATAGCATTTCAGACAAATGGCTGTCCAATCTCTTCTTAAAAACTTCCAGTGTTGGCATATTCGCAACTTCTGGAGGCAAGTCATTCCACTGATTAATTGTTCTAACTGTCAGGAACTTTCTCCTTAGTTCTAAGTTGGATCTCTCCTTGATTAGTTTCCATCCATTGCTTCTTGTCCTGCCCTCAGGTGCTTTGGAGAAGAGGTTGACCCTGTGTTCCTTGTGGCAGCCCCTTAGATATTGGAACACTGCTATCATATCACCCCAGTCCTTCTTTTCATTAAACTAGACATACCCAATTCCTGCAGCCATTTTTTGTATATTTAGCCTCCAGTTCCCTAATCATCCTTGTTGCTCTTCTTTGCACTCTTTCTAGAGTCTCAATATCTTTTTAATATTGTGGTGTGGCCAAAACTGGAGATAATATTCCAAGACAATCAGAGGCAGAGCAGTGAATGGAGCCCCACTATGCCCCCAAATGCGTAGTACCCAAAGCCAATCAAGTTCCACACAGAATTCAGAAAATCTCTCAAGCATTTCTTCTGCTCTACTCTTGTCACCCTTGACAATACATAATATTTAATTACAGAATTAAATAACTATTCATTTATTTATTTTTCTCTACCTGTGACATCAGAATCTGCTGCCCAGAGCTGTCACTGCACACCTGAAAAGGGCCTTGCTTGATGAGCCAATTATTTAATATCTTGCCTTCTTTTTCTTAATATTTATTGTTTTCTTAATATTTATTGTAAAGTCATTGTATCTCAGCAAACTTTGCCAGCCTTATACCAAGACAAGCAAACAATTGACAGCTGTAGTATGTAAAGCAGATTAACCTGCCTAAAGAGATGTATGATATATTCCTGTTTCCAACTGATTAAATTTTCTATCCCTAAGTGCTATGACTTCCTCCAGCTTAATTCAATGAAAATGCCAAGGTCAGATATGGAGCAGGAAAGGCTTCCAGACTCCGAGGCCCTCCAGTGCCATCAGAGAAGCTGCGTCAGAGTCTTATGGCTTTTGAGACACTTACAGGATTTTTTTTAAAATGTGTTAACTCTTCACTCAGATACCAAAATGAGCCTGTTCATATATGTGTAGTCACACTTATCTGTGTGTGCTCGTGTACATACATTTTGTTGTGTTTTCCATTGACATATTCATAGATGCCTTGCATATTTGCATACATATATTTATATTTTACTGTTGTTTTGCACTCTGGTTGGATGCTAACTGCATTTCGTTGCCTGTATCCATGGCAATGACAATAAAGTTGAATCTAATCTAATCACAGTTTGCTTTCTTAAATATGTTCACTTGGCTTGGCTGCACGGCTACCAGATAGAGCAGTGAGCTTATGTACAATTAGATCTTCTGTTCAAATAAGTTAACTGTCCCTAAATTCAATCTCCATAAACATTCACAGGTATGGCTTCAGGAATCAGAAATGATCCATCATTGGATCAATTTGTAAAAAGCAGAGCATAAAAGTGGGATTGTTATAGGCATTCACAGGCAACCATGAGGTAATGAAGACATGTATGGTGATATCACATCTCCATTCTTTCATATGTCCATCCTGTTATTGGAGGTAAGAAGCAAGTCAGAAGGGTTGTAACTTGTGTCATAATGTCACATCAAACCTCAGTTTCACCCACCCACCCACCCTCTGTCATACCTGTGAATGTTTATGGGGATTGTTTAGGGAGGTTAACTTATTTGAATAGAAGATCTAATTATACATAACCTCACTGCTCTATCTGGCACCCAGGCAACCTAGACAGCAGTGAAAACTTGTGACTAGCCATGGACTCTGCAAGTTGTAATTCAGCCCCGCAGTCAAGAACAGACCTGGCATTCCTCTCAAAAAAGTTTATCTTTAACTCTTAACCAACCCTGCTTATTATCTAATCCCAAAGTCTATATACTAGCATTTCATCAGACCACTCAGTTCATCTTTAAAGTCTTTAGATTTTTCAAGATCTAGTTACCTGCCTCGTATACGGCAAATGAGAAGAGAAACTTAGTGGTATATGATAACAGACTATTTGTTCCCAAGAACAGATTTGCATCAGTGTCATGAGGTACAAAGGAACAACATCCACAGATATTAAGAGCTCGGGGTAGTATGTGTACAAGCATTTAAGTGCAGGAAATATTTTATAGCAGAAGCTGGTCATAAGAAGCTGAAACAGTTTTCAGTTATCTCTGCAATCTGTAAACATATTTTCTCCACAAACAATACAGTGATGGAAATCCTTCGAGGGGAATGACTTCAGGATCCAGACTGATAGACAAACTAACATAAATCCATAGATGTACATTTGCTCTGCCAAAAATTACAGAAATAACTCTGTAACACAGATCTATTCAATATACATCTTTCATACTAACTCAAAAACAACAATCACCCCCAACATAGTTTTCACACAATGTAGCAGATGGTTGAATAATGCAAATTTAAAATGATAGCACTATTGTCATGGTCTGTCAGCAAACCACTTCAAAATTCAGTATTTTAGTGCAACCAATCACTCTCGACAATCACAGCATTATAGCACTTTGAAAATATCTGTAGAATTTATGTGAAATATTATTATTATCTCTTTTATTCATGAAATATGAAACTCAACTGAACATTTAAAAATGTATCACAAATACCAGGGACTGACGCTAATGGTTGATACAGGTTGCTGCCAGTGTCCTAGGTATCAACCAAGTATCTTCTTAAAATGTACAATGTTCCGAGTAGCTCAGTTTTTTGCAGTTCCACTGGTGTTACTGCAAGAAGTTGCAATTTCTTGATGTGTTTTGTAAGATTCTTGGACATGGTACCAAATGCCCCAATCACAATGGGTATCACTGTTACATCTTTCATCCATAACCATGTAGTTTTGATGGCCAGGTTGCGATATTTCGTTATTTTTTCCAGTTCTTTTTCTTCGACTCTGGCGTCTCCTGGTACAGCGATATCAATAAATTGTATGCTTTGGCCCTCAACAACTGTAATATCTGGCTTGTTGTGCTCCAGATGGCAACCCATCTGTATTCAAAAGTGTTTTATTGATTATGATAGTGATGGTAGTGGTGATGATTGATCGCACAGTCAGCCAGATGTTTAGTCTAGATTGACATTTTTATCCATCTACCAAGTCCTTCCCAATCTGAGGTCAGCAGATGTTGTTTGATAGTGTTAAAGGTATTGTAGCAGGATGTGAACTGAAAAACTCTTCCAGCTAAAGCTGCCTTTTGCAACTGAGGAAAGGTGATTTTGTCAATGCTAAGGATGTTCAAGTGGTACTCCAAATGTTTTGGAACTGCCTCCGAGGTTCCTGCTGCTATTGGCACAATCTTTGCTTTGTTTTGCTATAGTCATTCTACTTCCATTTGCAGATCTTTATATTTTGTGATTTTCTCTAGTTCTTTCTCTTCTATTCTGCTGTGTATAGATACTGCCAGGTCCATTATGCAATTTTTTTTTAATCTCTCCAACTCTCTTAAATTTAGACGTTATGTGGCAGGTGCCTGTCTGTTTGAATTATAAAGTCCAAAAGAACTTTAACTTCTTCACTGTCTTTTACTTTCTCTATTTTATGGTCCCACTATTTCTTGCTGACAGGCAAATTATATTTCTTGCAGATATTTCAATGAACCATTATTGCTACTTTGTCATGTCATTTTTTGTAGTCAGTCTGTGCAATCTTCTTGCAGCAGCTAACTAAGTGATCCACTGTTTCTTCAGCTTCTTTGCAGAGGTGGCACCTGCTGTCTGTTGCTATTTTCTCAATCCTGGCTTTGTATGCATCTGTTCCTAAGGCTTCATCTTGTACAGCCAGAATTCACCTCTCTTTTTCTTCAGCTATCTTCTTTTGGTTATCACCAGGTCTCATTGTTATCTGCATTGCCTGCTTGTGTGCACATGTGTGTGCGTGTGTATACTGTTCATCTAATACTTTGCCCTGCCATGTCTCTTTTCTATTTTTCATTTGGTCTTTCCTGCAGGCTGGCTTGGTTTCTCCGGTATTCAAAAAGCCTTCATGGTATACTAGCTTCAGTGTATCTTCTTCACTGTCCTTCAGATATTCTTCCAATGCCCCTTTTTCTTCATCAGCTGTCTGGTGTACTAATAACATTCCATGACAACCTATGTTTCTTGATAAGTAAAATCTGTCAACATTGCTGTGTGGATGAAGGAATTATTCATTATCATTATTATTATTTTATCTTCCTATCCAGGGCTTTTAGTTCTGCTTGAGTCCAATTCACTATTCCAACTATGCATCTAATGACTGGAATAACCCAGGTGTTCATTGCCTTGATGGTATTTTCTCCATTGAGGTTGAACTTTAAGATCTTCTTCACTGTCATGTTGTATTAACTTCTAGCCTTCTTCTTGATTTCAATGTGCTTGAAGTTGTCAGCTAGAAGGATGCCCAGATACAGTATTGATCATCTACATCCAGACTTTTGATATTATTTCCATAGGGCATCTTGATTCATTTAAGATTTCACTATTTTCCCCTATTGATGGTAAGGATGATATGTTTGTCCAGTCCAAACTCCATTGCAATATCTTGCCTGTGTATCTGTGCAGTGTTGAACAGTGATTGTATTTAGGATGGTGCTTTTCCATACAACTTTAGATGATCGATGTGAAAGAGGTGGGATAGCCAGGAAAATGTTTTTGAAGTTTGATAGACAGTGTCTGACTTATTCAGTATTATTGACAGAGGGATCAGTGCAATTAAAACAATAATGGTAATAATTAGTCCCCTTGAAAAATATTCCTCTCTTGATATTAATCTCTCTCAGTATATCACCACTAACCTTCACATAACGTTTCTGATGTTTCTACTGACTCCTTTATTTCTAGTCACTTGATTATCCAGTCATGTGGTAGGGAGTCAAATGCTTTTTTGTAATCAATCCAAGTTACATTCAAGTTAGTCTTTCTTCCCTTAAAGTTTTTCACAATCATCTTTTTATTTAGGAGCTGATGTTTTGTTCCTCTGCTGTTTGGGCAGTTTATTTTCTGTTCAAGTGGAAAGAGCTTGTTTTCAACTAGATGTTGTTGGATTGCATCAGTTGTCACACCAGTTAGTAATTTGAAAGTTATTAACAAGCAAGTAATTGGCCTGTAGTTGTCTGGTGCTGCCCTTTTTGCTGGATCTTTCATTATCAAGTGGATTTTGACAGATGTTAATCAATATTTAATTTCACTCCTTTGCAGTATGTTGTTAAACTATTTTGCAATGAATTGATGTAGAGTAGTTAGATGTTTCAACCAAAGACCATGCCCTTCATCTTTACCTGGTACTGATCAATTTTTTATCTTTCTTCCTTTTTTTCCACTGTTTCTGCTGTTATTACAAGTTCTTTCATTTCAGTTTCTTTTTTATTCTTATCCACCTCCTTTGTCAAAGTTGAGTTCTTGTCATACTTCTTTGGATTATGCCATGGCTATACACAGAACCAGATTGGTTCTTCTTTTTCAGGTGATGACTGGTTCATTGCAGTCTCTCCCTTAAATTGTTACATGATATATCACATACCATAAATGATACCTCATGTATCACATATATTATACATCATATTGTGGGAGCTATAGGAATCTAAATATATGAATAAGGAAAGGGATCGATGCTTATATGGTGATGTTGAGACAATTCTGATCTCCTGTTCTAACAATAATTGCACCATTTTAGAACATCCCTTCTAAGAGGAACGGAGGCTGATAATACAATGCAGGAAATGTCAGGTGCTCATATTCTTCTGATGGCAGACTGCCAAGATTCTCCAAAACCACCTATATCTATCTCTTCCTATTGACTCATATAGAGATGAAAACTGCCAGGCCTTGAACAGATTTCCAGAGGCTAGGTGAAAGAATGGGGAGCTCAAGTAGTATTTTCATCAATCCTTCCAGTTGAGCATTATAGCATAAGAAGAGAGAATGAGAATGTTCACTTAAAGGTGAAGAAGTTACTAAATAGAGCGGTCAAGATGAGTTTGCAGCTCCTTGATGTGCATGAAGAACCCTAGCAAAAGATAAAATACTTCTGATAAACACTGAGATGAACATGTTCATCAGGTGCTCCATTACTCATTTATCAAGAAAATGTTAAACTGGGGGGGGGGGAGGACAGTGGCAAAAACCCAGAATTAAATACAATATCAAGGACTGGAAACAAAGCAATAAGCACAAGGGTGGAAGAAAGATTGGCATGCAACTGTAACAACAAACCACTTGGGGATACCATGCACAATCTCAGATATTTCTTCATTAATGCATGGAATGTAGAAAACACAGAGAACTTGGAATCCTAACCTATTGTACAAGAACAAATATGACATCACATGCATCATTGAAACTTGGTGAGATGACACATGTTTGGAATGTAGCTTTGGAAGGCTACAATTTACTCTGAAAGAACAGATTCAACCAAAGGAGAGGGGTGTACATACCGCCCCCAATAGACTATACCTGCACAGAAAGTCCTGAATCAGACCAATGTCCTTTGTTTGTGTTTGGGTAATAATAAAAGGAGAGAGAAACAACAGAGGAGGTGCCTGGACAAGCAGAGGGTATGGATGAATTCTTTCTGTGTCAGATGACCAAACATTCAAAGAGCCACACAATAGTAACAAAAGGAAATTTCCAAGAGTCTGACATCTGCTGGAAATCTAATTCTGACAAGAGTCAGGATCTAAGCATTTTTTTTCACCTATCTTTCTTACAGTTTCAATTGTCATAAGGTAGAAATGGGAATGGGGCAGTCTACAATCTTGGACCAAATTGTTACTAAGAGGGAGAAGCTAGTTGGTTGAAGAGAAAGTAAAGCACTTGGAACCTTGGGGAGGAAACAGATCACAATACTTGAGTTCATAATATCAAGGAAAAAGGGAAATTGAAGAAAGTCTTATCTGCACTGTCAACTTTAGAAGGGCTGATTTGGAGAATTTTAAAGGAAGGTTAGTCATATCCAATGGCTTGAAATTGTGAACGAGAAAAGGGTCCAGAAAAAAAAAATGCAGATTCCTGCAAAACAAGATACTAATATCTCAATGGAGACAGTTCCTGCTAGGAGAGAAAATGGGAGACAGTGAAAGAGAACAGGGTGGCTACACAGAGCTTTCTAAAATACGGAAAAGAGACAGGAACATGTAGAGAAGGTAGGAGAAATGTATAGCTCAAAAAGGATACAAAGCAGCCAGTTATCAGAAACAGTAGGATCTGTGTCAGAAAGGCTAAAGAGAAGAAAGAACTGAAGTTTGCAGAAATCCCCCAAGTCATCACCATCAACATCGCAAAGGCTCTTTTGAGTATTTCAGGGGTAATTACTTTAATTTAACTCTTTGAATAAAATGGAAGTTTCAAGGACAATGTAGCTTCGCTGTCACAAAATGACAAGGAGTGATTTATAGCCATGACATCTTCCTTAAGAGTTGGTCACATTTACAGCATCGGGGATCCTGTACCCATAGATGGGGAAGGGTTACAGATAAACATGCTGTATTTCTCTCTTGCAAAATAATGTAATATTTTTAAAGCAGATTCACCATCTACTTCTATCCCACAGGGTAAATAGACCAGATGATTTCCTCAGATTTCTCTTATTTGTGTAAGCATGAGTTGGCTCTCAGGCTGCTTTATCTCATCCCACCTCTCACATGCTCTGTACTCTCTTATCCCCTATCATTATGTTTCTATAATTGCTCTTGCTCTTTTTTTAATCTCGTTTCTCCTTGGCCCCACAAGTCCCTGCACTAAAGACCTTGAAGCTTTCAAGGCTTTTAGCTGATGCCAGCAGACCTGTTTCTCCAGGCTTGTCATAAAACTGCTGGTCCATGAAGGAGAGCAACGGGCACATCTTAGAGAAAGGAGAGTGGAATAGAAAACTAAACAAGTAAGGAATATAATGGGGAAAAGTGAACCATGCTAGCATAATAACAAGCTTTGGTATGGTATTAGACTTCAGTTATAATGGATCTGATTAGATCAGAATCATATTATTGCAACATCAAAACTACGCTTTTCAGATTGCTTCTTTCTATAATGTTAAATGAGAAAAATAGGAGCATTTCTAAAAGCCATATGGAATGCATAGTGATTGTTCCAGTAATACAGGGATCCTTGGAATCCTCAAAAATGTAAGAGTATATTATATGTTCTCAAGGGCACTTAGGCAGTAGCTACTATATAAGGCACTATAGTGGAGGTAGTCTTCTATTATGGGGGTTGCTGCTTAATAACTTCCGGGCAAATAGTACAGAGCAAATTTCATTCTGTTCAGAAGGTGAAAACCAGTCATCTTTTTCATAACAAAAGAAAGGCAGCTGCTTGTGTTTGCAGAAATTCTAAAATCAATATTCTGCCTGCAAATGTGGATTATCCCTTTGTCCCAGCACATTTTATTGTACTCTTTTCTTTAAAATAAAAATAAAAATAACCAGAACTTTCCTTTCCCCATAACTTTGGATTAGAGCTTCTATGCTCCCTTGATGCTTGCTGGCTCTTAGTAGATTTTACCACCCATTTTATCCATGATTCAAAACTAGACAATTTCCTAAGGCCAATTTAGAAAAACCTCCCCAGCTTGATTTTTGCTGCTCCAGTTAACAGTGCACACTTTCCCTTAGCAGGGTCCTCTAGATAAATTGATAATACTGCCGTTTGAAATATATTGTACCCAGCAGCACACAGAAGCTACAGCCACTCTAAAGGTTCATCATAGAAACAGCTGGAGGGTATGGATTTTAGAAAGACAAAGAAGAGGAAGATAAGTTGGAGAATATGTGTTGTATCTTTTATGAGTGGGACAGTAATCATACTAATGGGATATAATGTATATGTAAATCCAACCTTAGGCATCCTTGTAAAAGTTTCTAGTCCAAGTATCATATTGTTTTTAAAAACTAGATTTTCTTATAAATATTATTCTTAAAGCACTTTTTTGAGTATAGTACTGTACTGAGCATTTGTGCAAGGAGGAAAAGGGGGGAAATAAAATATTTTACTTTTTCTTTCTTTCTTGCACTTTTATGTCTCCCTTTGAGAAATACTGGCTAAATGTGGGGCAAAGACTGGGTAGACCCAGGTTCTAGCCCAGAGGTCTCCAAACTTAGCAACTCTGGCTGGAGAATTCTAGGGGTTGAAGTCCACAAGTCTTAAAGTTGCCAAGTTTGGGGACCCCTGTTCTAGCCCTTCCACATCCATGGGTTCAGCTTTGAGCCATTCTTCATTAACCCAGCCTACCTCACAGATTGTGGTGCAGGAGTTGTTGGGCAGGGAGGGAACAGAAGTAGGAGAAAACAGATCTATGCTTGCTGCTGAACTTTTGGAGGAAATGTAGATTGTAGGTCTAACAAGCAATCTGAACCAATTAACAGTGGGGAAAAAAATAACAGAGGTTTCATATATATCACAAGTGGGAATATTGAACATAACAATCAAGCAATGCTAAATGTCTTTGGAGATTCTCAATTATCAAGGTTTATTAGGTGCCCCAAATATGCTTTTCCCAAAAGGCAACTGGACTTTGGGATTTGGTTTGTTTTTTGTTGTTGTTTGAAAACATTTCGAAGAAGCTTCTTTAGTTTCAAATCGAAAAAGCTTCTGGATGAGAAGTGAAATGGTTTCAAACAACACCCCCAAGAAAGTCCAGTTGCTTTTTGGAAGGAGTACCTTCAGGACAATAACTGAGCTAAGAACCCTGATGAATTGACAGGATGGAGCTGGAGTATGCAGAAGTAAACCTTCTAATAATATGTGTATTATCAAAAGAAAATGGCAAAGCAACATACAGAAAACACTGTTAAGGATCATGAAAGAAAGTATATAAAGGGACATAATCTGGAACAGCTGACAGCCAGTGATTTCCAGAATATCATAATATCTATTTCCAGCCAAGTTGGATAAGACAATGAGGATGAATAGTGCAGAAATTTATAAGATTACTACAGAAGTGCACAGGAGAAAGCAATTAGAACTAGAATGGAACCTGAAACCTTTCAAGAAAGCCAAAGACACAACATATAAGTTTACGCCAAATATCCCTAGGGTTACAAATTATTATGTTTACAAAGATGCTCAGAGAATTTAAAATTCGATGGAACAAGTGAAATAGCCAGAGGAAGATTCAGTTACTTTAAAGGAAGAAAGGACTAGAGGCCAATAGATACAGTATGTCTGTCATATTCCCTTTGCAGGGAGAGTAGACCAAATAGTAAATGCATAGATGGGGATTTTTTTTATTTTCTACAAGATATTACTTTTCTCCAAGAAGCTTGGTTGATGGGAAATAATGTGATAGCATTCCTTGGCTAGAGATATTTTTTATAAATAGGCCAAGAAAGACCAAAAGAGAGGACATGTTAAAGGGGGCTTGAAGAGCCTAATCACAGTACATTTTGATCTGAAAAATAAAAGAAATTAATCGTTGAAATTATGGAATATGTGAAATTCAAATGCTGAGGCTGAAATCTTAAAGGAGAACATCACCTGACATCAAGTAAACTGGAATAATCTGAAAGAGACATTAGTTGATATATTCATATAATATGGAACTAAAAGGGTAAAGGCTTTTTCTGAAATGAAAGCTAGTTTTCCTCTAGTTCCTATTTCACATGAAAAAATCCAGAAGAAGTATGGACTAGAACTACTTAAATTAATGTATAAATGGCCAGTTTATATGGATAACAATGGTAGCTGGAGATTCTAATATATCAATCAGCCACAGAGGGGGAGTACTGTTTTTCATTATATATTATAATGAAAATTATAAGCGCACTAGCGTGCCTACCATCCCTGTCTTACTGCCCCCATTTATCTTTTTTTTTTTTTAAACAAGTTTTATTAATTTTTTTCAAAACACACAAGTCGTCATTATCCATTACATATTTAAACCTTTTTCCATTATAAATTTAACAAGTCAGATAAACTATAATTCTGTTTTAAACCATTTCCATATAAACATACAAAAACCTCTTATCCATTTTCTCTTTCTTTCTCTTTACTCTTATTCCATTTTATTATTATTATTTCATCTATTTCTTTCTGACTTAGTTACCATTATTCTCATTCTATATTTCTGCAAGGTTTCATTAATTCTCCCCCCCAAAAAAAAACATATATATACAACACACAAAACATAAAAAAAGATCTTTTTGGAAAGTAACTTGGACCCAGGTATTTCTTTCTTCATGGACTTCAACTGTATTCATACTCATCTTACATATCATTACTTATTTTATTTACCATTCTAAATCTTCTATATTAACTTCTCCCCATATTTCACTCTTTTTAATTCTATCTTAATTAATCATCTTAATTTGAGTCATTATATTTGTATCTTTTGTCCATTCTTTATTGTACCTTTGTCTCATTCCTTATTAAAAAAAAAGAAATTTCTCCTGAAATCACTAATCAGAGTATGATGCCTTTCTATCTCCCGACTAAATTAATCAAATTAATCTTTAGAATACCCAATCCGATTTTGCTTGGTACATTCTAACTGAATAATACATCCAAAATAATTAAATACATAGTTAAACAATAGATCTAAATATTAAAAACAAATACTATAATGAAAATTTTATAATAACATCAATCCCATAATCTTATTAAACTCTTTAATTAAAGCTCAATATTCTAAATCTCCCCTCATATTATATTTTAAAACCAATCATTATTAACATTTCAACATTTTAATCTCTTATCAACTCTTAAGCCATTTAAGTTTTCTATTTCTAATACAATACTACCATATCATCTTATGTACCTTGCAAAATCTCTTTGAAGAAATTATACTTATCCTTTATCCCTAAAAAAAATTCCTTTTTTCCCATTTAATTTCAAAACTTTGTAGCTTTTCTCCACCTTTTCCCTTTCTTTCTTCTCCCAACAAACCTTTCTACCCCCCTTCTTCTAGCCTCTGCCTTACTGGCTTCCCTTCTCTGTCGTATTCCTCTTCCCTTTTGTTTACCATCCTTATATTGATTTTGCACCTTGTTTTTCCTTTTCTTAAATGTTTTTTTAAAATCTTAAGTCCTTTATTTCTCTTCTCTTCCCTCTTCCTTCCCTCTTGGTCGAGTTCTGAGATTTATTAAAGATGGTTTCCTCTCCTTCTTCTTCTTCTGCTGTCTTCATCTGCTGCAATGTTTGTTGATAGTTAATAAGCGCCATTTCTAAAAAAGGAAGGCTTCTTTCAAACCAGCTTTACCATTTTTTTTTGCTTGCTCATAATCTTTTCTCAGTTCCTCAATAGAAGGAGCCATTATAAATCTTTTCTTTTCTTTTCTCTTACAACAGTCAGAATATTCCAAAGGAAAAATAAGACAATCCCAAAGTTATCAGTCAGTCCAAACCAAGACAGAGTTCCCACTCTCTCCTCCTAGGGTAGTATCAATCAGAGAAAAAGAAAGTCCAAATCTGTTTCTTAAAATCTTATTGCAATATATTTTAGTCTTTCAATCCTTAAGGCATCTCCTCCAACAAAGTCTTAGCATACAAATATTTTCTTTTAGTCCTCTCTTTTCCCACTCATCGCTTAAAACCAGTTTTCACTTAAAAAAAAATAGATTTCTTAATATTCACTTTTTATTCCGTAGAAAAAGAGGGTAAGCTATCCTTTCAGCACCATTAAACTGCCGCTTTTTTCCTCTTCTCGAAGGTATCATTCAGAAAGTCATACTTTTCAGGAATTTTGTTAAATATGTCTTAGAGTCCTAGGAGCCAAGAAAAACTTTCTCCTTTCAAGCACTTTCTCCACTTCCTCCTGCGCATTCTTACCCGGCTGCCAGCTTCTTTGTGGCGGCCATTACGGACCGCCGCTGCACCGTCCTGGGAAAAGGGGGTTCTGCTGGCCGGGGAGGGGGTCTGCAAAACCCCCAAACCCTTCTCTGGATCCCCCCTACCTTCAGCTGCCCCTGCAGGGCAGCCTAGCTCGTACCCGTCTGGGTCGGAGCCCCAAAAACGGCTAGCGCGGCAGGGATCGCGCAGCTTCGCAAATCCCTGCCGCTCGCGAAGCCGACAAACCGGAAGTCCACTGCCCCCATTTATCTGTGTTCACTTCCTTTATTCTTGTTTATGTTCATACTTATACTTGTACATGTTTGACAAACAAATAAAAGAAATAAATATTCATATCACCCTCTATAATCCCAGTAGCACAGTATTTTGATATTATACGTTGACCAAAGAGTTCTTGAGTTCACTTGACTCAGACTTAATGTGGATATGTGGAAATAATGTAACAGCAGAGAGTCACAATATAAAAGCTACTTCAAATAATCAGAAACAATTAAAGTGGACATCCCCTTGGCCAAAATTGTAAGGTCAGTGCTATAGCCCAACAATGCTATAGCAGAGGGTCACACTTATTCTAAAAACCTGAAAATGCAAATATCAAATATGAGGAAGTGGCTGGGAATATGGTTGGGAATCTTAGACCATTGATGTATAAATCATGGCAAGGAAAAAGGACTGTGATCAGAGTCCCGTGGCTTATCTACAGATTAAGGAACGGATTAGATAAGTGAAACAAATTATAAAGGATACATCATTTGACAGAATAGATGCAGTGAGAAATAAATGCAAGCATTGATAAGGAGAAGAAAACAAGAGTACTATAAAGCCAGGGCAGGACCAAAGACTGTCATGTTTACAAAATACTGATGCAAAATTCTAGCCAGAGTGTAATAAGAAATAAATAAAAGAAGTACAAATTTCATCTAAATTTTGGATAGTTTATTTCAAAAACAAATTTGAGGATATTAGAATATCAAGTCAGCAGTTAATGGGTACAGATATATTCAAAACATAATTAAAATAACCCCCAATCACTGCTGCAGAAGTTAAAAGAATAATTTCACAACAGGAAGCTGGCAAAGCCCAGGGAGAAGATATGTTACTGCCAGAAATTTTTAAAGACATTCCATGATTGATGGGCTCCTACGCTCATGTCCTTGTTTACTTATATCAATGCCATGGGGACAAATCCTTGTAGACTCGAAAAATAGCATAGCAATTTCAATATTTAAAAAGGGAGATTCCATAACCTCACTAACTTTCACCCCATAAGACTTATTATCACAGAGTGTAAGTTATATACAAGGTATCTTTTAAACAGATTTATTGATTGGAGTGATAGATAGGCAGATAATAGCAGAAGGACAGGCAGGCTTCAGAAAAGGACATCATACTATAGATCAATATTTCAGTTTAGAACATCTGATTACCAAATTATTAATGGTCCCTCAAAATGACTTCATGCAGCATTTATGGATATATTTTTGCCTATGATAAATAAATAGAGGAAAATTATGGGAGAAATTTTAATTATGGGTTTAGATAGATTATTATATCCTATATCTAAAATAAAATTACCTAATGGTCAAGGTATGTAGTGATTCAGTGGGTAAGACACTGAGCTTGTTGATCAGAAAGGTTGGCAGTTCGGTGGTTCGAATCCCTAGTATCGCATAACAGAGTGAGCGCCCGTTACTTGTCCCAGCTTCTGCCAACCTAGCAGTTCGAAAGCATGTAAAAATGCAAGTAGAAAAATAGGGACCACTTTGGTGGGAAGATAACAGCATTCCATGTGCCCCCGGTGTTTAATCATGCTGGCCACATGACCACGGAGACGTTTTCGGACAGCGCTGGCTCTTCGGCTTTGTAACGGAGATGAGCACCACTCCCTACAGTCAGAAACGACTAGCACATATGTGTGAGAGAAACCTTTACCTTTACCTAATGTTCAAATAGGTTACCTAATATATGAACTATATGAAGACACATACAAGTACAGACAAATCACAATGGCTCCTTAACAAAGCAATTTAAAAATCACAAAATGTGCCTACCAGGGCTTCACACTGGTTCTCTTCCTCTTTAACTTTTATATAAACAGCACTAAAGAAGAGCTTAATCCTTCTTTTTATGCTTCATCAATTAGAAGTAGAAAGTCCCAATATATAGAGATGATATGCTGCTGAAATCAACAATAACTGGAATAAGAAAGATTCTGACAGAATTTATAATACTTACAGACAGATTATTCCAAAACCAACTACTATTTGCTAAGAGACCAAACAGATATCAATGGACCTTAGATGATAAGGAGATAGAACAAGTAAAGTCATTCAAGTATTTGAATATCCATTTTATTGAAATACTATCATGGAAAACATATATAGATAGCATCATGCACTGATAATGTTACCTAGTTTGGTAATGCAATAAAACCACCAAGCTCAAAGAGCACTTAGCACAAAGAGCAATGGCTATGAGATTAATCAGAGCCATTTGCTCATTCTTCTACTCAAAAGAAGGCTGGCTAGTACAGCCTGGACTCACAATTTTCTATGGGAAAACAATCTCATGGTTGACATATGAAGCCCCAACATGGGGTTTAAGTAAACTAAAAGAATTAGCGGTGGTCTAAAATAAATCCATGAGATCAATCTTAACTTTACTCTTATGTGTACCAGCAGCAATAGAAGTGGCCCTTCCATTAATTAATGTAAAGAAAGAAAGCATTAATCTTATATTATAGAAGACTAATCCTCATGCCCGACACTTTTTTGACAAAGCAATGCCTCCATGAACAACTTATCAATAATGGATGGGTGAATATTTCTTTAAACCATTCTCACAATTTTCATTAGATCAGAAGCTAATGAACAATGTAGATTATCATTCACTATTGATGGTCCCCAGGGGTGCAATGGTTCAGCGGTTAAAGCTGTTGAGCTTGTCAACTGAAAAGCTGGTGGCCCGGGTTCAAGATCCATGCGGCACATAATAGGGTGAGCTCCCATTACCCGCCCCAACTTCTGCTCATCTAGCAGTTCGGAAGCATGCAAATGCAAATAGATTAATAGGTACAACTTCGGTGGGAAGGTAATAGCATTCCATGCACCTTTGGAGTATATCCAATGCCATGCTGGCCACATGACCATGGAAAATGTCTTCAGATAACACTGGCTTCCTTGGCCAAGAAACAGAGATAAGCACCGTGTCCTAGAGTCAGGCATAATTGCACAGTGAAACCTTTACCTTTACCATTGGTGGTCCACTTATTCTTTAAAGAATTGAACAGGATGAAGATAAAGAGTAGGTATGCAAGTTGGCCAAGAGGTATCAGTCTTTTAAATATGGACAAGCAATATCATCTATTTACAATTACCCATTCCCTGAGACACACTTTCATAGAACTTCACTTTCAGACAATGCCAACAGCCTATATGAATGGAACATATAAAGGGTTAACAACTGCATTTATGCATTTGTAATAATTCACATAAGGAAGATCTGATCCATTACTTACTACACTGTGAATTATATCAGGAACCTAGATCTACATTCATTAAGCTTTTGTTGATCCAACTGAATCAGTCAAGCATAGAAGAAGAAAGACTTCTTATTTCCTGCTGACTAATGTAGATGAACATGTAACAAAGCCAGTTGCATTGTTTGCAATGGCTGCAAGGAAGATAAGAAAGCGGATGTTGACAGATAGTGCTTTTAATATTGGAAGGGATGTATTGAACATATAGATTGTTGCAATTTTATATGAATTCTGGTAAAACTTATGATTTCAAATAAATGTATTAATAAAAAAACAAGTTTGTTCATTAGTTGCAAATGGAGAAAATTAACACAACCAACTCTAAGCACTCTAAGTCAGGTTTTTGGATTGCCTATCATCCTGAGCTGAGATATAGTGGCTGGCCCAAGGTCACCCAGCTGGCTTTGTGCCCAAGGCAGGATTAGAACTAATGGTCTCCCAGCCTGAAGCCATAAATATGTTTGTGACTAGCTCTCAAACACCATAATAAGGATATTCTAAATACCCAGACTTAGATCCTGCCTCAGGATCCTGCTATAAAAGAAGACTTAAGAACCAAAACTGGGTGTGCCCTGAAGGTGTAGGCAATATCCTAATTATTATTCTTGCTATTTCCATTTTTTGCTCTTTCACTGCACAAGATAATCCATCTCCTGAATACATTACACTGTGTATTCAGAATTTTTATTTTCCTCCATAGAACATAGGCTACTTTGGTGCAAAATAAGATTTAAAAACCAAAAAAATGTTCACATAACCCTAGGCATGGCAACCATTGCTCATGCAACTTGAATCTTTCTTCAACAAAGGAAATTAGCTGAAAACAAGTTTGCTGTCCAGTAAGCTGTCCAGTTTCATGTTTCCTATAGGTTCAGAAGACTTATGAGAAATCCTGAATTTTTCAATCTCCTGTAAGGCAAGAATTTTTAATTTGGGGTCAATGGCTAGATGTCAGGGGGTCCATAACCTGGAATGAGGGGAAAAGTATAGCCTTAATTTCATTAACCTTTGAGATTTAGCTGGTCTTGTTACTGATGAATAAAGAAGCACAAATATAACTGAGGTACATGTTTATTATTTAAATTTAATTGTCTGATTATTTCAAATATTGAATTAAATATTTCGATAGCTGTACGTGAGCATAATTTCCTTTGTAAAATGACCGATATTTTATGAATTTAAAGGCATTTCTCAGAGGAGAGGTCTATAGATTTCACTGGACTCTCAGAAGGGTCCGTGGCGCAGAAAGAATTATAACCCTAGTTTCAGGGTAAAGGTAAAGCCAGGATAAACTGGAGCCCTGACTATAATTTTCAAGTCACAAGTTTCAGAGAGTCAGCAAGGACACTCTGTCCATGACATTTAGCAAATTTCCTTTTGGGTGGCACCTGGTGAGGCTTAAAATGGTGCATCTGAAAGAAGGCATTTACTGACTGCTGTGCTTCTCTAAGATTCAACTGGCTAGCATCCTATCTGCCTTCTGAAGGCCATTTCACACAGGAAGTTCCTTTGCAACCTAGTGGGATCTTGAAAGAAAAAACCAATTAACAGCCACCCATGGGAGGAACACCAAGCTCTCCTTTGGAAGGTTTGCGCCAGCTGTCTACCCATCAGATGACAGCAAGACAGCAACCATAAAACATACATGAAACCCCCCCTAAGAAGTGCCAAACTCCCCTACAGAGAAAGAAGAAAACAGATCCCTGTAAGAAGGTGGGAGTGGTGGTGAAAAAATAACCACAAGTAATCCAGAGCACCAGAGTCAGGAAGTAGTTAACCCCATTGGTGGGCAGAGGGGTGGGGAGGTTAAGAAGAAGGCTAATGCAGCTGTTGGGGCAAAACATCTGCTCCAGGCAAAGATAAGAGGTGTGTGCCAGGCAAGACTATTTCTTCACAAGCCCTTCTATTGTGAGAAGATGCAACAAATTCCTCTTGAGAGCTAGCAAGAGGAAACTGCTTCCCTGGCATCTCCTCTTTATTCCTGGTTCCTCCCCACCCACCCGTTTCTGTGCTTCTGTGCGTGCATGCATGCACTGGCATGTCCCTGTCTGATCTTTTTCTGCCCACGTCTGTCTCCCAGCTTTTCAGCCGCCCCCTTGTCTGCCCGATTCTGCTTCCCCCACCTCAGAATGCGTGTCCTCCCTCTCTTGTCTCTAGGATCTCATGGGCGCATTTTTTTTTTAATGCATCCATTGCCTCCTGCTCACCGCCCCCCTCGCACTCCACCCCGCCCTGTCCATTGCCTCCCTGCCTCAGCTCAGTGGGGTCTGCAGCCCCTCCGCTCTCCTGTTGCTCAGAGATGAGGAGGCAGTTGCTAAGAGACAGAGAAACGTCAGTACCTGGCCCTCAAGGAAGAAAGAGAGAGCGAAAGAAAGAAGGGGAAAGGAGGTGGGGAAAGACCTGGTTGGAATCACACACACACACACTCACACACACACACAAGCAGAAGCTGCAATTCAAGGAGAGACTGAAATTTCCTCAGTGTCCTTATTTTCAAGAGGAACAGAGGCACGAAAGACTCCGTGGAATGGGAAGGCTGACCTGGTGGGAAGCAGAGGCATCTCTAATGGATTAAGGCAACATTTCTTTAAAAAAAAAAATCTTCAGCTCAGAGTAAGTAATTATATTTGCTGGTGAGATGAAACTGAAGGGATGTGGAGAAGGAAAACGGGGCTGCATGCTTGGTACCATACAACATCTGGTTAAGGAAAGTAAGATTTCTGGGTTCAGAAATGTGAACAGGGTGTGTCTTAGAAGATGAGGAGATTGCATCTCCTGAGGGTCCAGGGAGGAGAGTAAGGGCAAAGATATGAAAAGAAAGGCTAGTTTAAAACAAGCATGTGGGGATGTCAGCTCAGCAGAGTTCTGGGGTAAATTATGTGACTTGTTTGTTCTTCAAAAGATAAGGATAAATGGGAAAAGGAGGGTGGGGGCTATGCAAGGAAAAGATGACCATGGAAGGAGATAGCATCGGCAAGGAAAAGGAAGAGTGAAAATATGGTACAAGAACTCCTGCACCAAGGGTGCACCAAGGGTGGAAAGAGACCTAGCGATTCCGAAGCACAGCACCAGTCTTTTAATGGCAAAGTAGAAACCAGATTTTCTCTTTGTATGGAGTAACTCTCAAAACTGCTTCAGAGCTGCAGGAGGAGAAGCTTCAGCAGACCTTATGGGTGAGTGGTGCCCTTCAGCTGGGCCCGGAACTGTAGGAAGTAACTGGGTGTTATTTTAGCAGAGATGCAGACACAAGGTTGAATGCAATCCCAGGTCCTGTTACAAAAATGTTGGTTGAACTCCCTTACTTTCTACTTTCAAGTAGGGGCGCTCACACTTGGGGATCAAGTTCAAAAGGTTTGGGTTCTTGTATAATAATAGATATGAAAAGGAATAGAAGATATTTGTGTATTTAAAGAGTTTCAATAATTAATTCCCATTCACTCTCGCATTCACTTGCTTTTACATGCCATCCCTCAATCGGGTTGATCAAATGCTGATTTGTGGTATGTTTGGGAAGAAAACACTAAACAAAGCAGCAGATGAACAACCCAAGTCAGATGTCTTCCAGCCAGCCTAGTGATTCCACTTTCCTTTTATCTTCCAGCATGGCCTGTATATTCTCATAAACTTTACCTTTGAGTAAATCCTCCATGTTCAAGGGGGATTAACTACCAGATAGTTTGTCTTAGAACTAGGTACTCCCTTTTCTAGTGAAATTTGGTGTTATTTCCGGACACCTTCTCACCTAGACTCCTTCCCATTTCTCTCTTTTTTGGAATGATTGATCTTTTATTGATACAAGTTGATGTCTGCCTTCCCACAGTCATAAAGGGCATCTCAGGTCATTTATAATAGACTTGTAAAGTAAAAGAGAGGTGGATAACTGAATAGTTTAAGGTAGCTTTCTTCAACCTAATGCCTTCCAAATGTGTGGAGCAAGTAATGGATGAGGAATTTAATTCAGCTGGCTTCATGCTGAACTACAATGCTTTTCCTCCCTCTCAGTCAAAGCTGAATATATTTACTTCCTTGGAGATAAATTCATTCTTTGGCCAAACAAACAGTACCTCAGCCTTCTTTCTTCTTCCCACACTTCTCAGTCCAGTGCTACAGTAAATGCAATAACAACTGTACATTGAAAAAAAATTGTGTGGAGTTCCTAGGATAATGTTTATAATAGAGGACAAAGAATAGGGGCTTTGGCAGTGATTTGGGAAGAAAGTGGGGTGTGTATTACAATAAAAACAGATGGCAAAAGGAGAGCTATGTTGAATGCACAAGGGGTATATGATCCCCACTCCCCACTTTGATCTTTCATTATATTTCATTGACAGGTTGTCCTGGAAGAACTTTAATCTGGGAAAGAAGACCAAGCTTCAAGGACAGCATTACACTCCTTCTCCTGACCTTTATATTTGGACCCTGAAAACATGATTGTTCTTAGCATACAGCTTCCAGCTTAGTTTTTCAAGTTAGGCGCAACATGGATTCATGCACCCATTTCAGCGGCTCTAGTTCTGGAGGGGGGGATCTGCTCCTAAAATGAAAGATAATGGCTAACCATCTTCCCAGACAAGTAATATTTTGGACTGCTTTTAAAAGGCTCCTCATCTCCAGCCTTAGTTTCTCCTGACCTTTCCAAGAGGGACTCACTTGATCCAGTTTAGCAGCAGCTTATCAAGGGGATCTTCTCTAGACAGTAGCTTTCTGGGAAGCAGAAAGGGGAACAATCAAAGACAGCTGTTTCATTTATTTTAATAATACCTGAATGATTCCAGGAGAAGTTCCTTCCAGTCTGGTAGAACTGCAGGTAGAATTACTGAGATTGCAAAAAGCAGTGACCTGATTATATTTTTCTAGTGCAATGAGAAACTTCTGCAAGGCATCAGCAAATTATGTTTCTAGCACACCAACACAAAATAAAACACACTTTAAAAAGGAGCACATTGTATCTTAATTCAAGATCAAGAAATCTAGTGATCAGCTAGATTTTATCCAGATCCTGAATAAAAGTTATCAGCTTTGTTTACATTTTTATTATAATCTTTTAACTTCTCCATAGAAATTACATGTGCATGTATGCAGGTAGATTACTCACTTCTACTTCCTACAGAAAAAAAAAGTTATTCAGGAAGCTAAACAAGCTAACAAAACTTGTCAGCTTCTCACTTAGTTAGAACTCTTTTATGGTCCTGTAAGTGCCTCAAGATCTGACAAACTTGGCTTCAATGTTCCACATTTCTCCAGCCATAATGTAGCAGTTTTTTGTCAGTGATTCCCGTTGGCTGGAGTGTGTCTCCACCCATTGTTGCCCCTTCTTGATTGGCCTCTCTTTGCCATGTAGCTTCCACCTTGCCAAAATGAGTGCAGACTGTGTCCAGCTGGGAGGAGAGCAGTTTGTACCCCATTGCTCTCCTGCCATGATATTAAGCCCTTTCCTTGTAGCAGTGGTAGTAGTCTTTGCCAGTGCTGTCACTGGTTGCCCAGTTCTGTGCACATGCCGCAGCCAGGCCGTGGATTGCAGTGGACTACGGCTGTTTTCAGTCCCACCAGATCTTCCATTGGACACCAGAAACCTAAGCTTGGCTCACAACCACCTCACAAGCATCCCTCCTGGATACTTGACCTGCTACTTGGAATTGAGAGTATTGGATTTGAGGAACAACTCCCTTGTTGAACTACCAGTTGGACTCTTTTTGACGTCTAAGCATCTTTCCCACTTGGACTTGAGCTACAATAACTTGACTCAGGTGGTGGCTGATATGTTTCAGGAAGCCTACAGCCTGGTACATGTTGACTTAAGCCACAACCCTTGGCTGAAGAAGATAGACCCCCAAGCTTTCCGAGGCTTGGCCCAACTACGTGCACTTGATCTCAGCTATGGGGCTCTGTCTTTCCTTAGCCTTGAAGCCTTAGAAGGTCTCACAGGCCTGGTGACTCTTCAAATTGGAGGCAATCCCTGGATATGCGGTTGTACCATGGAGCCACTGCTGAAGTGGTTGAGAAATAGGATCCAGAGATGTATGTCAGGTAGGTGAAATTAAGTGATTGTCCAGTTCTTAGATTTATGTCTTATTGCGTCACTTATCTTGCTGTGAAGTCTATTCATTTGTTAATCAAGTTTGTATAGTCACCTATCTTATCAAAGACAACTCTGGGCAGC
Source organism: Notechis scutatus (assembly GCF_049901735.1). Classification (NCBI taxonomy): domain Eukaryota; kingdom Metazoa; phylum Chordata; class Lepidosauria; order Squamata; family Elapidae; genus Notechis; species Notechis scutatus. The sequence continues at coordinate 228,562,735 of NC_142009.1, forward strand.
ATACAACAAACCACATATAAAACCACATATAAAAACCCCATAGATATAAACATATATATAAAAATCACCTAAACAGTAAATATTATTAAAGACAGACATACAAGCTCTAGGGAACAAAAATAGCCAGCTCAGCAATGGAGCCATCTAAGCATGTCTTAGAGACAGAGCTAATCTAATTTGGGAGGAGGGGAGGAAGGGAGGGAATGTTCCACAAAGCAGACGCCATGGCAGGGAGAATATGTCTCCTAGGACCTATCACATGTAGATCCTAGCGGATGGTATCCGCAGCATGCCTTCTCTGAAAGATCTTTTAGGCAGAGTATTAAAGTTTCATCTGAAGTGTAAGAGAAACATTATTTTGTCTCAAAGATAATATGAGGTAATGGGATTTTAATTCAGGTGAAATGTCAAGCGTTTCAAAAATGTATATAGGGGGTGTGTGTGTGTGTGTATTTTCGGAACTTCAAACTGTCTCTAAATAATCAACATTACATGTGCGTATATGTTATACTGATAAATAAATATTTCAGGTGTACATTTAATGTATACATTATATTATAACATAGTTATCATAATATATGTACTGAATAAAACAACTCAGGCTAATAATAAAAAGCAATGTCAAATGATACACACACAAACATATTGACATTTATTTTTATTCTTAGCATGAATTATTTTATTGGTCTATTTCTTTTCTTAAATTTATATAACTGGCAGTTCTGGGTCTCTAACAATTAAAATATCAATGAAATAAACAAATGCAATAGAAAAAATACATAAGAAAGTGAAAGAGGGATAAACTAAGTTTGTCAGTTAATTTGTTAGCAACAAATTCATTCACTTTTAGATTCAATCACCTCCCATCTCAGAAAAAAAAATCAAGTACTTAGAAGCTTTATAAAAGGCCAACTGGTATGAGATTAATCTAATCTCAAGAGAAATGGGTTTCTGATACAGAAAAGCCTGCCAGTCTGAGTCTGCCAAGTAACATTCTTTAATTGACAGGACCTGGCATATGTACCTTCTGCCAGATCTGATGGAGCAAGTAATAAGAGAGAGGGGGGAGGGAGGAGAGAGAGAGACAGAGACAGAGAGACAGAGACACACACACACACACACACACAGAGAGAGAGAGAGAGAGAGAGAGACTGCGAATATTCTAGACTATATATGTGCATAAAAGAGACAACCAACCACTTAGGCAACATTCAGAAGCTTATTGGGGACAGGGGTGTACCAAGCCAGATCCTTAATTGTTCATAATACCACATTCTGGACCACTTGTAGCTTCCAGATAGTCTTCAATAGCACATTGCAGTAATTCCCTTGGAAGTTAATCAAAGCATGAGACACAATGTATGCTACCATCTGATTGAGGAAAGGGTACACCACACCAAGTTAAACAACAACCCTCCTGCCCATGGGCTGTCACCTGCTCTTTGAATAGGGGCCATGAATCTAGGAGGACCCCCCTCCCCCCAAAAAAAAGTGTTTACCAGTTCTTTCTGCAGCAATACCATCCAGAAGGGATGAAAAATCATTGAGTCAATGAGCTCTGAAACCCTCAATCATGTTTGGGTTAAACCAAAGTCTGTTCTTTGCCATGCTTCCACAGCCTTCAGACACAAAGATAGATCGTGCTTATCGTGTCATTTGGCTGGCCCACAGCAGAAATAATTTACTTATATGATTTATATGGCTGCCAATCTTACACAGGTGACTGCACCCAAGAATAAGCAATAACTCACTCATCAAAAAAAAAAAAATACACACACACAAACACATCCAAGCCAGAAGAGTGATGACCCTTGTGCTGTTTATTAACTTCACCCAACAGTTCTTAGAGATGCTAAATAGGAGTGGGATGAGCATCAAGATGTGAACTGGTGATATGGGCTTAATCTCTCTCCCCATTGTCAGTGCTAACTGGAACTGACCCCAGAGGAAGAAGGAAAACCAGCATAAGCCTGTGCCTCAAATTCCTAATCCCAAAGTCAGTCCAGAAGGATATCATGATGGATGATACTGAAAGCTGCTGAGCAATCAAAAAGAGCCAGGATGTATACACAGCTCCCATCCCATTCCAACCAGAGATCATCCACAAGCATAACCAGTACTGTTTTGGTTCCATGCCTAGACATGAAATGCAACTAAAACAAGTCCAGATAATTCATTTCCTCCAGGATTCTGTGAAACTGCAACATGACCTCCTTCTTTACAACCTTTACTAAAAAGTGTCCCCAATTGGACATCTAGCAATGGTGTTTTAAGGAGCAGATCATTATTTTCTTCAGTGGGTCCATCCCTTCTCTCAAAGATGCATTCTCTATAACTTGAATATCTTGAAACAGGGCTGCCAGACCACTCTTTGTAGATGTGGGCAGAAAAGTACATGCACCTTTAAGAAATCATTTCTTACCTGGAAGACTTTTGTGTAGCCTCTCTTCCCTTGTGGATCCCAAGGCTTTCCCTGGTTTACTATGGAGCAGAGGGAAATGAAATGAGCTATAAGATATCTAGAGAGCTTCTGGAGATCAACAGAGAATGAACCCAACAGAGGATAAATTAGACCTGCTATTGGGATCTACCTTGTCTCAGTAAAGGTGGCAGAACTGAAGACAGAATTGAACACAGCTCCACAAAAAGCTGTCTTGGAGCTTGATGGAATGAAAAGTTGACAAGTAGACTGGCTCTTCAATCATTTCTCTCCAGACAAGGACAGATATTGAAATCACCAATAAGTGATCCAGACAATTGCTCTTCATTAGGAAACACTGCAAAACCTGCAGACCACAAGGATTTAGTACTCTGGGACAAAGAAACAGGTATCTTGGTATGTTGTTGCCTGAAAGGACACATTTGCTTATGCTTACTACTTTTCTAATTAGAATTAGAAAATTAATTTTCTAATTAGAAAAGAAGTAAGCAAATGTTGCATTCTTTCAGGCAGAACTTGCAGAACTTTTAGAAACTGCTTGTTAACTGGTTTTCAGCTAGTAGGAATCTTTGGATCAACAGGTTTTACAGCACTGGGTGAATTTCCTACAATCCTTAGTGAAAGAAGTTTTAACTACAAATTTAAGAACTGGTGGTTTTTTTTTTAATAAATAGCAAAAGGGTGATTAAAACTTCAATTTTAGAAAATTAGAAATAGACTAAGGGTCCAGCTAAATTTGAAGTAAAATTTTAGAATTAATTATAAAAAAAATCCTTTCAATGGGAAAATGTTTTTGTTTTTATTTAAAAATAAATAAATAGTAAGATAACACTTTAAAAATTGGACATTGGAGTGAACTAGAAGAAACTGAAGATTACACTTTAAGAAGACCACTCAAATTTGACTTATAATTATACAATGTAGCAAAATAGTTTAACATTGGATACTTTGAAGGATATTTTTGAACAATGGTCTCAGAAGTTAATTTTAATAGTGTCTGCCTCAATAGATAGGGTCTAAAACAGGCTTGTCCAACCCGCGGCCCACGGGCCGCATGCGGCCCAGGTTGCCTCGTAATGCGGCCCAGTGCCCACCCCAACTTTCTGGCAAGAGCCAGCGAGGAGGAGAGGCAGGCGCGAGGCGGGGTGAGGCGAGCGCCACGCCAAGCAGCAACAGAAAAGGCAGGCGCCGCCTTTGCTGCTTCTGCCCCTGCCGCCGCTGCCGCCGCTTCTGCCCCACCGCCGCCCACGCCGCCGCCGCTTCTGCCCCCACCGCCGCCGCTTCTGCCCCCGCCGCACCCCCCCCCCCGCAAAATTTGGCCGGAAAATTAATAAAAAATAAATAATTTTAATAAATAATTAATAATAAATAATAAAAATAATTTATAATTTATTATATAATTTTATAATATAATTATTTTATCATAATTTATTATATGTGTGGCTCAAACCAAATTTTCGTCTTCTAATGTGGCCCAGGGAAGGTGAAAGGTTGGACATCCCTGGTCTAAAACATATTATGGAGTAAGGAAAAAATTCTATTTCATAGGATTGAGATTTGATTTGAAAGTGAATTTAAAAATGACAGACTATACTTTTTCCAGGCACGGAAAAAGATGTTACACAGTACATATAAAAGAAATCAGTTGATCTCTTAATAATTAAATGGGATTCACAAATAGCAGACTAACAGGGTGAATTAGATGGTTTTCCCACATTGACTCTACAAAAGAGTTTTGTTAAAGTTTGATTTTTGGGGGGGACAAAAAAACACGAAAAGAAATCAAGTTCTACAACATTGTTCAAAGGGACTAAAGAATTAAATGGAAGGAATATAAAGTCAGTTTATTTAATCAAGGTTAAAATAGATGTATTGTTTGCTAACTGTTATTAGACTTTTGCCAATATCAGGATTGAAATGACAAGGACCTACAGATTTGTTTATAGATAAGCTGGTATTTTAAGAGAAGATAATAAAAAAGGAAAGCCACTTCCTTTTATATTTCTTTTTCTTTTGTCTTAATTTTATTGTAATTATAATTCTTAATAAAATTACTATTTAAAAAAAGGAAGAGAGGCTGCACAGGTGCAATCTGATCAAAAGCTCAGGCAGCCTTTTATTCCAAGTGGCAACCAAGGCTCACTATGTGTTATACCTTTAAAAACAACTCCAACTTTCCATCAACTGGCTGATCCCCTCAGCAAGGCAAGGAAAGTAGATTATAAGCAACTTCCTCAGATATAATAAGGATGACTGGGAATTCCCTGGGTGTTTTGGAATCCTGGGATGTGGGGAGGAGAAGAACCCCATATCCTTACTTGAAATTGCATGCCTAGATTCCTGGGGTGGGTAATGTTTGAGGGAGGCTGTTTTCAAAACCTGAACATTGGGGTGAAATTAGGAACAAAGCAGGCAACAAATAGCATCTCCTTGAGTTTGGGTCATATTAGCAAGATGATTCCTGTTTCAGCGAGTTGCTCTATTGGTCATACTTTATAGATGTCTTTTTGTGAATGCTACTAAGATTGGGAAGTGGGGCAGGCAGTTTATCCACATATTTATGTTTTGTTTATAGGCCAGATTTGGGTGCAAAGGTTCAAGAGGTGCTTTGAAAAAAAATCAAAGTGTATTAGGCTGAAAACCAGTATGGTGGTTCCTATTGCTTCTTCTGTCACCTCTCTGTGACCCTTCCTCAAAGCAAAGCATTGTTCTAATGCTGGCTATCAACATAGTATCTGCCTCTGCTGAAGCGCAGAGAGTCACTGCACACATTGTCTCACCCAAATGCTGACTGTGAAGAAAGTCCATCCAGATGGCCAGCAGACATGCAGGGAGTCCATCAGTTCAAGCCTCGTTCTTAGGATAAAGCACCAGAGTGAGACGATCCCATGTATGGCTTTCCAACATTCCTACCCACCCTGATGATTTGTATTGGGGCCAGAACAAAGCAGCAGAGCAAGTGGACAGTGCAAAGGTCACTTCCAAAGGACAGGGTGGGTAGGAATGTCAGTAAGTACTTCCTGAAATTCACCACTGCTACTCTTAATCTTCCAATTATGGCAGAGACACGATTCTCTTCTTCGAGGGAGCACAACCCGGGCACATGAGCTGTCTATCCTTACCCTCCAGGACTTTATGAATAGAGATTTACTAGCCACAAGTTCTTCATTTCTGTCAATTACCAAGACCTAAATGGCCACATAACTGGAGGCTGCAGATGACTGCCCTCCGCCCCTGGGCAACAGAACCCCTGGAGGGAAACTTTGAAAAAGAGGAAGAGAAGAAGGGGGAAACAGAGAGAGGCACTTTTTTTAAGCAAAAAAAAAAAGTGAAAACATGGACAACAGCGGCGATGTTTATTGTGACATTGTGGGCGCTCATTGCAGTCACTATTTCAGGAGTGTTTCAGATACTATCACACTATGAATCAAAACCTCTTTTGGAAGCACTCAGAGATTGGATGATGTCCTTCCAAAGTAAAGCATTGTCAGAACTGGATGAGAAGTACGATGCACGAGAAAGGGCTCTGCAGACATACCACCTTGCTTCTCTGCCCTTTCTGTGCCCTTGTGGTGGAAGATCCCCAGCTTGCATAATAATAAATCAGCATCCTCTCCCATTCTTTGCAGTTTCTTTTGTCCTGACACTAGTCTTTTTCTAACCTTCTTGCTTATCTCTCAAGCTGCAAACCTGAGGGCCTGAGGACAGGAAATCCTGCTCAGGCAATGACAGCAGAAAGCAGCCCTGCTTTATTTAACAGCACCTTCCTCTCCTTCAGTGCCCTTATGCCACTGAGTCTATGTGTATTTTTAAAAATTTGCATCTATCTCAAATGTGAGTAGACTAGATAATGAAGGAGAGGGTGTTATCCAGCATTTGGAAGCAAGGAAATGCAGGTGAAATTGATTTGGTCTCCTTAATCACTTGGGTCGGCAAGGCTAGGTGTTGTTGTTTTTTTAATGGAAATGTCGCCAAGCAGAAAAGGTGGGCTTTCTAGGGGATTTTCATTAGTACACCTGCTATTTACTACCTAGTTACTCTTTACAGCATTATCCAAGATCTGTACAGAACCCAGTATTTTTAGAAGCAGTTGATAGAAGACTGCAATGAAATCATGTGTATCTGTCAGTTATTATTAAGGACAGGTCCAATGGTGACTTTTACCTGTACAGTCATCAGGAATTAGAATAAATTCAATAGCACTTAATTTTCATTAAGAATGTAGAGTGGGCTTGAAGATATGAATGCGTCATATCAACCGGTCTTCACCCATCCATTCAAAGCAGCTTTAAACTTAGCAAAAATTACTAACTTTGAGTATTTCTACCTGTCACACTAATTTTTTTCAATAAACTAACATGTTTTTAATAAATAAAGAAATTGGTGGTGAGGAGGCACCCAGAAATCACATGAACTCTGCACTCTGAAGTGTTTAATCCAAAAACAGCTGCAGAGTGTGATTCCACTGAATGTGTAAAGTAGTTCTTGCCATTATAGGTTTATAAAAAAAGAAAAAGTGGTTGAGTGAGGCCAGTGATTGAAAATTAATTATGAGCAATAATGGAAGAATGGTGAAGCTTGGCCTGGAATAGTTCTGAAATGGCTGGAATAGTTCTGAAACCCAAAACTAGAATATATTGTGGAAAGTAATGTTTTATTTGTATTTGTTATTATGCTTTTTACTTCGCTGTTGGTAGTTCTGTTTGGGGAATTATTCAGAGATTCAGCTCTTAGAGGAGCAAGTATAAAAATGCAGTTCATTAATTGATATCCCAGCAATCGCTTATTTAGGAGATCTTTATGTAAGCTTCTATGCATTGGATACTATCCAACATTTGAATAGACATTCACTCATGCAGCAAGACTTTCCCTTGTGCCCCTTCCTCTGAAACCCCCAGATGCTTTCAAAATCTGCTCTGGAAAATGAAAGTCGCAGTGGCTTGGGTCTGGGGAATGTTCCTCCCTCCTTCAAAATGCATTGTTTGCTTTTATTTAATATCAAATCAGAGTTAAGACTAACCTAATAGAAGTACTATTTTTTTCCATCCCTCAGTCAACTTAGGAATTTCTGATATGTTCTGAGAGAAATGACTAGCAAAAGGGGTGAGATGGGGAAATCAAGTCTTGCTACAGACATGGGCAAGATTATTACTTACCAGATTATTCTTGTTTTCAGATACCCAACTGGCAGAGTGCCGGGAGCCACCCGAAATGGAGGGTGCTTCTTTGTTTTCCCTGACAGAGGAGAGCTTCAAGGCTTGCCACTTGACCTTGAGCCTGGATGATTATCTCTTCATTGCCTTTGTAGGCTTTGTGGTTTCCATTGCTTCTGTTGCTACCAACTTCCTGCTGGGCATCACTGCCAATTGCTGCCACCGTTGGAGCAAGGCAAGTGAGGATGAGGAGATGTAGTCAGCTGGCCTGATCCTTCCTGCTCCTGCGTCACTCACAGCCAAGGAAGGGAGAGGGGGCAAGGACTGTCATGCTCAGGGAAAATGAGGACACTTGTCTTTTCCCCCAATATAATGTTTTCCTGAGCCTTCCTCCTCACCTGCAGGCAGCATCAGGCTGCCATCCATCTATCTATCTGCTTGTTTGGAGACAGGGCCTGTAGGGATAGGGAAGACTGAAGTGTGCCTTGTACAATTCTGTTTGTGCTGGAAACAGCCAGACAAGTCCTGAAAAATGAGAAAAACACATGCTCAGACCACCCTTCATCCTTCGCTTTTTCTTCTTTGCTCCTGCTTAATACATACTTACACCCTTTTTTTCCTATGTGCTTGTTGCATATTCTCTAAATTGCATAAGTGGAGTATATAATCGCTCAAAGATCCACTTGCAATACATATCCATATGACTATTGACCGATGAGGAAAAAAAACCCCAAGACTTTCCTTTTGGGAAGCCTGAAGAATTCTGCCCTCCAGATCATTCCATCCCATAACTACATCAAGGAAAGTTGTTTGAAGAAGGTTCATTCTCAAGCATGAAAGCATTATCCTTTGAGCTTCTTCCACAAGTTCCAGTGGCCATCCTTGGGACATATTTATACATTCAGAACTTGCAGTTTTATCAGTAACTCCCCCACCTCAAAAATATTTTGGAGACAAAAAAAGAAGGGCAAATAGACTATTTTTCATCCCAGTTGCTAATTATTTTAGTATAGATGGTGCTACAATTTACACAAATGTCTGTTGGTTTTATGACAAGCCTCATGCTAACCGAACAGATGTTGGCTAGAATGGCCTGCCAAGAGAGTTCTTGACCTGAACTTCAAATATGGCAGTTATGCAGAGAATTACTATACTGCATTACAGGAGTGTAAAACCTGAAATAATTAAAATAAGTACCATTATAGAATAAGGCTTTAATGTATTGCTCATAAAAAAAATAGATAGAAAGTTGGTTGGTTGGTTCCAAAAGTATTGTTTTGATAGGTGTGGACATTGAGGTGAACATTGGAGGATGATTGTGTTTTGGGTTGGGTGGAATGGACTAGCCTGAAAAGAGGGGGGAAGGGGGGGAATGTGGGTACTTGTTGGAAATAATGTTTGTGGGAGGTTAAGAAGTATACGATGTTTCTCCTGTAGACATTTTAGAGAATCATCATAATCTAGCAATTTTCTCAATATATTGACTGCTTTGTTTGTTTTTCAATATTTTTCAAACTATATCTGCACCAGTCAGTTTTTATATCCACTTAACTGGATTTCTCTAAAGAATGGGGATGCTAAATGTTCTCCTTTAGGGAATCTTAGTAATGAAGAATTGTATCAAATTTAAATACATAGTGTAGCAAATTTATGCATAGTGACATGGTGCCAATGTATGACTAGCACTAGATGGTGCTAAAAGTCAGAATTCCAAGGGACATGTGGGAGATTTGAAGGAAGCCACGCTTAGTGTTACAAAGATTATTTCTCCAGATCTCACTGAACTGCATTGAAAAATAATGTGCATTTAAGATATAAGGATGATGTTGACAACTCTGTCTCATTGCTACATCCCTTTGCTATCCCAACACATTCAGCATCTTTCATAAGAACATGTATTGTCTTTATTTTCACAACATGAAAAATCCCTAAGTACAGGAAGAAATTATTATGGAAGTGTCCATAATAGAATAATTAGAACAAATGGAGAGAATTAATTTTTTAAGCTACAAAATCAGGGGAGGGAACAGAACTGAATACTTCATTATTTCAACTACTTATTTACATAGTTCACAAACCCAGTTCCTAAAAATAAGTGTAAAAATCAGATGAACACCACCAAGAACATTGATTGATAACATAATTTCTGCATCTAGATCTACAGTGCTAATGGTGCACATGAAGATTCAGATGTCAAGCAGGCATATTAGACTGTAACTATAGTTAATATTCCTGCCACAGGAAGCACCTTATAAAGCCTATAACTATCTCATAGAAATGTGTGTCTTCTGATTATAGTTAATATATTTCAACTTTTTTAATTTTTTGCATAGGTATAGGACCAAACAAGATACTGAATGCTGCTATTGGGGGAGAGGAACTTGGGAGAGAGAAAGGATAGTAAAATCCCATTGTCCTCAATTACTCCCACTAAAATCAAGAAGGTGGTGAGTGAAGTTGTCATTCAAAGGACACCAGTCCTTTCCTTCTTCTTTTATGTACTTGAGGTTTTTTTATCCTGGTCATTTCATAGTGAGATCTACCAGGTGAGACGCATGAAGATCTGAGATCTCACATAAAGAGCCAACTCTGCCATTAGTCAAAATGAAGCAGCTTGCATCTGGCAGAAAATAAAATTGTTAATTATTTATATTTGTTGCTGTTGCTATTGCTGTTAAGGAACCATTACAGTTTTCATCCCCAGATGCCAAATTGTCCCTGACATGATCATCATTCAGGAAACCTACAAATAAAGATGTTCAAAAATCACATCTTGACACATCACAGAGTAATTTGGGGGGAAAATATAACACTGTGATGAAAGGATTGGACAGAAGAACAACTAATTGTCAAGCAACTCTAAATGTTTGTTTTTATGAGGCTTTCAGAAATACCTGGAAACCAGTTGGTACAGGGCTAAAATTATATAGATGTTCATTTGTAAGATAAAATTATATCATGTGAATTGTTCTCAAGCTCTGTGTAACTTGCCTGTGTTGACTTATCATGAACCGCACAAAAAATGTTCAGGTTATGTTTTAAGAATCCCAGTCGCAGAGCAATCTGTATTGGTGTTAACTTTTATATTCTAATTATCAAGCAAATAGAGATGGAAAAAAAAGAAATGTCATTATTTAACTTCTAATAACTGTTTCCTATTCTCAGTATTGAACACAGTACATATCTACTGGCCAAAGAGGAAAACATCATTTTATGTCTTGTAATTTTATACAGTCATGGTCAAAAAAGTAGATTCCACCACTCCTTGAGCTTGCTTGATTTCTGTCCAAGCTAATCTAAAATTGTTCAAATAACAAACATCAAGGTGCCTTTCAGTTTGTAATTTCATCTTCACAAAGGTTAGTGGGGAGGATGATCTAAAAAGTATTTTTAGAAGTCCAGCTGGTGATAAGAAAATCATATGATTATTTATGGTATGTTAACCTGCAATTCTCTGACATTTGCAGCTGGCAAAACTGGTAAAAATGAGTTGAATAAGGTAGAGTGCAAACTGGGTTCTGAATTCTTATGCAGAACTTTCATTGAATATGAAAGTTCACACACACTGAACTCTTCAAATATCCTCTCGAATTCCAATTGTGTTAATTGAATAAATTGTAGAAAAATAAATGTCAGTCACCATCTTCTACAACTCAAGTCTTGTGGGATAATTCTACAGTCCAGCCTTCCTCAACCTGGAAATTCTCATAGAGACAGACTCTAAGAATACATAATAATTGCCATGCATTTTAAGGAATTCTTGAAACAGACATCCACGCATCTTGAATAACACCCAGCTTGTAGAAGCTTAACTTAAATTATGAGCTGTTTCAGTTGGAATAGACATAGCTCTGAGAATCTTTTAGAAACAACATAAGTTAATAGCCTTATCCCGGTGACTGGGATCTATTTGTCATACATCTGCTTCTTTAAAGACAGCCATATTCTTTCACATTGCAATTATGGTTCTGAAAATTGGATTTAAAAAGTGGTTTGTAAGGAAAATCATGAAGAAAATGACTTATGCTGCTCCTTCCCATACTGTTCTTTTTTCATCATACATTGCCTATATTTTCAAGAGTTGGTATCATGTAGACAACAATATCTCTTTCCAATGTCCACTTAGCGACATTTGAACATGAATCTTGTGGCTGAATGTATCATAAAAACTTCCCCATGTGTGCCCTTGGCAAACTAACTCCTAAGATGTGAACATTCTTCTTCAAGTAAGCCCATGTTATTTATGAATTATGGAGCCTACATACAGTGCAGGTTTATCAAGCACAAGAGCATATTGTTGAATCCGAATAATTTGAGTGTAAACTCAAGGTGTCCCAACCAGAATTCAGGAGTTAATTACAGACCTCAAAAGTTAAACTTGTTTCTTAGATTAAGAACTGAGATATCTCACAGACAGACTGTGGAAAAAGACTCTACTGCAAACAAAAATGAAGAGTTGATTGTCTACTATCAGTGAAAAGTACAAGTGTTTCTTAACAGCTTTTTTTTAACCACCATTCCTATGAGTTAACAGACCCTGTACAGCTAGCACTTAGCAAGAGCACTTAGACTTATATACCACTTCACAATGCTTTACAGCCCTCTTGAAAAGGTTTACAGAGTCACCATATTGCCCCCAACAATCTGGGTCCCCATTTTACTGACCTTGGAAGGATGGAAGGCTGAGTCAACCTTGAGCCAATGAGAATTGAATTGCTGGGAGCAGAATATTAGTCTGCCATACTGCATTCTAACCACTGTGCCACCACAATGGTGTTGATCTGAGCAATTATTGAGTGTTCACATAAGCACTAACTCTGCCCTGAGAGCCACTTTCAGCTTCTCGTTGGTACTAAATAATAGATGATCAGATGTCAATGGTTCTCTCAACTTGCACAAGAGAATATGCCTTGTCTCAGCCTTAATTTCAACTTCAGTTAGATCCTTTGGCAGTGTATTTTTTTCCTGCCACATGCCTGTGATCTTACCTTTATCTTGTCCCCAATTTAACTGTATCAATGTTAAATTTGCATTCCCCCCCCCACCGCCCGTTTCTTTTTCCACTACCCAAGGGCAGTCTCAAATTATGTAAAACCTATTAAGCTTTGTCATCTTTATCTTGGGGAAGGTCAAGTGGGTAAATTAATTTGAAACATAGGCAATGGAAGGTAGGATAGGCAGCAGCAATGGGAGTAGCACATTGCATGCTAATATCATTTTCTGCCAATTCAGCCAACTCACTTCAACTCTTAAATGGAAGATGTCTCTAAGTGCACCATTTAATACAACCAAGTAAATTGCAAGGAGGTATGAATGTATCCTGAGTAACTAAGGAAGCATTGCTGCAGTTAGTGGAAAGTTTTGGGGTTCTCTTCATTTTCTTTTTGCATATATTTAGGCTTTATTTAGAAAATTGTTGGTAATTCTTAGAAAATTCAGCTAATCTGCATTTTCAGAGCAAGCATCTTTGTGTCTCTGTTTTTTCCAATTCCAATTTTGCATTCTATTTTTGGGAGAAAGACCCCTTATATATTACCTGTCGTACCTAATTTATCTTATCCAACATACAGAACCAATGCAAAGCACTTTGCTTTCAAAGAATGATTCAGTTCTTTTCCACCCATTAAACAGAAGCCAAATGGACTGGCAACTAGTTATTCTGTCAAAGCTGAGGGATTATAGGACAGGCTGGGTGCCATAACCCAGAGGAAGGAATAGCCAAGGGTTTCAGGAGGAATGGTTGGGAACTTGTCACATCCTTCCAGCACATAACATTTGTGGCAGTTGCCTACTTCTTTCAGTGCTACCAGCCCTAGCACCTCAGTCTATAAAGCTACATTTGGCCATAGATGTATAGATGTTTCACTGTGAACCAACACCATGCGTTTTAAACATAATAAGGAGATGTGGACTGTTTGTTTGTCGGAGGCAAATGAAATAACTACGGTAGTCATAGTGCCTTTTGTAGTACTTGAGTAATATTGTAAAGCTAAATTAAAGTGTGCATACGACAATTTTTTAAAAGATGAACATTAAAATGTTGCTATGAAATTCAACTTTGAGGATTAGTCATCAATAATCTTATCTGCATGACCAAATAAAAAACTTCCCATCATTACATTTTTGATGTAGAATTCAGGATTGTCTAACATTTTGCATTCACACAACATTATTACACTTGAGGAAATATAAATATATGAGTAAAATATTTTATGAGATAATTCTCATTAAAAAAAAACTTCCCTCAACCTCTTTTTTTCACACTATCTAGCTCAGGAGTGTCAAACTTGCGGAGTCACATTGTCATCACATGACATATCACAACTTTTTTCTCCTCGCTAAACTGGAGGTGGGCATGGCCAGCGCGTGACACATCTGGTCCATGGACTGCAAGTTTTACACTTCTGATCTAGTTGACCAGGAAGGAAAATGGGTGGTCATCTTTGCTTTCTCAGGATGCTGTTTTTGAGGCCTAAGAGCCAGCAGCAGCCCTTGAACCACTATTTGACATAAAATGACACATTTTATGATTGTGGCATAAAAATCCTAGAACAGGGGTGTCAAACTCGCAGCCCATGGGCTGGATGTGTCATGCACTGGCCACGCCCACCCCCATTTTAGCAAAGGGGGAAAAGTCGCAATATGTCACATGGTGACATGACACCGTGAGTTTGACACCCCAAGACTAGAAGTTCAAAGAAGATTTGTGAAGTTTCAAAACAAGCTGCTTAATGGGAAGATTTTTAATTCAATAGAAATATTTGTCTAAAATGTCAAGTGGAACATTATATAATATCACCAACACCTTGTGTTAAAATGTGAGTCAAGCCAAATTCATATAAAGTAAGCATGGATATTTAACATACAGCCTGCTTTAACCCATAGAAATGTAACCAACCTGCCATCATCTCAAGTAAGCCATAATATATAGATACACATGTAGACCCACACAGTACATACTTTCCTCAGAAATCCTCAGAAACCTCAGGCATGTTATCCAGCTAGTCTTAGACTGGGGTACACTGATTTTAGAAATAAATCCAGGTTAAAAAAAATAAAATGAGACAATGAATTCTGGTTGGACACTGGTTCATCAACTATTTCTCCGATCTGTCTTTCTAAGAATTCCTCACCACCTTACTTATGAAAAGTAGTAATAGGTTTCCATCAGAAATAATTCAGACCACCGCTGATGGAGAGAAACAGAAAATCTCTTATTAAAAAAAGCAATGATAAGTTTCATGTTACAGTATTTAAAGAGGAAAAGAGATGATGCATGCAAAGTTTTTTGCCCAACGAAGGAAGGTTTCAAGTCAAACAACGTGATAAGAATAATGGATAACTTTCTCTTTGCCTGCTTCAAATAAACTTTTTGAAATTTCTAAAAGCTTTTTTTAAAATGAATGTTATTAGTCCATATCTCATACATTCAGCAGAGGCTTGAACCCCTTTCAAGAATAGCAACACAAGATTTTTGGAAAGTTTCCTTAACCAAATTAGTTGGTTTCATTGAGATTCGGCTAGCCTCCCCCAACTGGTATCCTCCATATATCTTGGAATTCAATTCCTATCATTCTCAAATGACAAGACCATATCAGAGAAGATTGCTTTAAAACTTGATTTCAAACTTGATTTCAAACTTGATTTCAAACTTGATTTCATTGAGGCCCAGATCAGGGTTGTGTTTGACCTTGGGGGGCCGGGGAGCATGGCCAGGATGGGCATGGCCAGCTTGACATCACTCATGTCGGGGGCGCCTGGGGCGGCCCAAGCACTCTGCCAGTGAAAACGGGCTCCTGAGTTCTATTTCTGGCTGCGATGGCCTCTTGCAGCCCTCTGCCAGCAAAAACTGATCTGTGGGGGCTCCTGAGCTCCGTTCTCGCTGGCAGAAGCACTGTGGTCTGGTCCTTCACTGTTTGAAGGGCAGCCCTGTGGGCCAGATCTAAGCACCCTGCAGGCCAAATCTGGGCCCCGGGCCTTGAGTTTGACACCCCTGATTTAAATAGATCATCTTAAAATACTTTTCAAACTCTACCAGTTTTGAAGGATTGTTTTAAGAGGGGAAACTATGTATTATTTTTAACTTTTGAACCCCAAACTACAATTTGCCTTGATTAGACAAATATTTACGTATATCACACCCATGTGTTATATGAATGTGTGTGAATATACATCACACACCCATACATACTCACACATATCGCTAAATATAAAATTATAAAATCTTATTGTCTGGTACTTTTATTTTTATTTATGTTTTTGGTTTGTCAATTGCTTACAAGATAATAGGTATAAGTAAAAACATAGTTATGAATACATGGATACATATAAGAAAAATAAAAGAAATAAAAGAAACAATAGGACAGGGATGGTAGACATGTTGACGCGCTTATTCACACCCCCTACAGACCTCTTAGGAAAGGGGTGAGGTCAATAGTAGACAGTCTAAGGTTAAAGTTTTTGGGGTTTGGGGAAGAAACTACAGAGTCAGGTAGAGTATTCCAGACATTGACCACTCTGTTGCTGAAGTCGTATTTCCTGCAATCAAGTTTGGTGCGATTAACCTTGAGTTTGTATCTATTGTTTGCTCTTGTATTATTATGGTTGAAGCTGAAGTATTCATTGACTGGTAGGACATTGCAATGTATGATTTTATATACTATACTTAGATCGGGCTAAAGGTGGAGTAGTTCTAGGTTTTCTAGGTCTAGAATTTCAAGTCTGGTGGCATAAGGTATTCTGCAACGAGTAGAGGAGTGGAGAACTCTTCTTGTGAAATATTTCTGGACTTTCTCAACTGTATTAATATCAGATACGTAATGTGGATTCTAGACTGATGGGCTGTATTCGAGTATTGGTCTAGCAAATGTTTTGTATGCTCTAGTTAGCAGTGTAATATTACCAGAGAAAAAGCTACGTAAGATTAGGTTAACAACTCTTAACGCCTTTTTGGCTATGTAGTTACAGTGGGCTCTAGCACTTAGATCATTAGAGATGAGTACTCCAAGATCTTTGACAGAGTTTGGATCATCAACGAGGTCTTGACTATTCGGCCTGTATTTTATTTTCTGATTTTTTTGCCAATATGTAAGACAGAGCATTTATCTTTTGAGATTTGAAGTTGCCATTTGTTTGACCATTCTGATACATGGTCAAGGTCTTTTTGAAGGGTAGCAGTATTGTCTGTGGTGTTGAATAGCTTTACATCATCAGCGAAGAGAATGCAGTTGCTCTTAATATGATCACAGAGGTCATTTATGTAGAGTATGAAAAGAGTTGGTCCTAGAACACTGCCTTGGGGGACACCACTGTTGACAGGTACAGAATTTGATAGGGTGCTCCCAATTTTGACCATTTGTTGTCTCTTTGACAGGAATGCTTCTATCCAGTTATGCAGGTGTCCAGAGATACCATAAGATTTTAGTTTTAGGAGTAATTTGTCGTGTACCACTGAATCAAAGGCTTTACAGAAGTCTATGTAGATTGCATCTATTGCTTTGCCCTGCTCGAGTTGTGTAGTCCATATGTTTTTGCAGTGTAAGAGTTGCAGATTGCAGGATAGTTTTTTTCTGAAACCAAATTGTTTATTAGAGAGTATTTGTCCCTAAGTGGAGGATGATGGATTGTTAATAATTGATTCCATGACTTTACAGGTGACACAGCATAAAGAGATTGGTCTGTAATTTTCAACTAGGCTGAGGATGACTGTGGCTTGTGACCATAGTTTTGGCAAGGAGCTGGTCCTGAAAGAATTTTCAAAGATTATGCTTAGAGGTTCGGCTATGGCAGTGGATAGCTTTTTTAAGAAGTAGGCACATATTCCATCCAGTCCAATAGATAGAGGTGGTTTTAGATTGCGCAGTGCTTTTTCAACAATGTCTTCTGTAAAATCGATATGTATTAGATCATTGTAGTTGTCTGTAGTTCGACTAGGAAATACTGGGCATGATCCATTGCTGTTTACAAATACTGAACCAAAGAATGTGTTAAAGAGGTTGGCTTTAATGGTGTCGTCGTTGCAGTCTTTACCATTAGGTCTTTTCAGGGGTGGGATGGACCTTGAGTCTTTTAGTTTGTTGTTTACAAAATTGTAGAAAGAGCGGGTGGAATTGGTGCATATAAGGTTTTCCTCTTGTTTTACTTTTACTTGCCAGGAATACAGATAGATAATATTGCAGCTATATTTTTATGTGGCATGTGTAGTTTTTCTATTCACTCTATCAAAAAATAAAATTCAAAAATGGGTTTTGTTATACTTTTGATTTCAGTATCTTCAGTCATTTTGTCATACCTGCTGTTTCCTCAACTTTTTATTAGTGCTCATTTTTAATTTTCCCTTTCCCATTTTCCCTTGTAGTTCACAGAAATTAATTTGGATGCTTCCAGAAAACTTTTTTTATTTATAAAATTATATGGGGTGCCCATGGCTTGTCATGTTTCACATTGTTCCTTTATTTCCTCCATTGCATTTCTTACTACATTAGAATGAGGAAGGAAATGTGGAACAACTACATAATGGCTTTTGGTAGATAGTGTTAAGCACCTTTAAAACATGCCAATATTTTCCTTGGTAAATAACTTCTCCTTTAGAGTTCCTTCATATTGCAGTATTAGAAAATACAATGGCATCCCCTGAGTCTTATGTAATAATTCCAACAATATAGAATATTTCATGAACATCTGGGTATTTATGGAACAGAAAATTAATATCATATCCAGTAGCCTTAACTTTTGTCATGTGATACCTGAAGATGTTCAAACCAGGTTTAAGTCTACAAATATAAGTAAAAAGCCTGAATAAATAGTCTGGACTGTATTGTGCAAAAATAAAATAATTTGCACACTGCTTGTTCATTGAGATAAGTCCTGTGCAAATGTGATGAAACTTCCCATATCACCAACCCTGATTATGGGATAATACTAGTAAGTATTATCTTGGCTAGTTCACTGTCCTGCGGATCAATGTATGTCTGTACTCTTGCATGTCCCTTAATACTGGAGCAAATAGTAACTTTTATGATTTATACAGTTGGGTAGATTTCTTAGTATAACTTCGTGTCAGTCATCTTTCTTAGGTCTGGTTTCTGACACAAAACCAGGAAAGTGCAGGAAAGTTGGGGTATTCCCTACCTAACCATTTCTCCTTCTTCGTACTCTTCCATAGTTGAACACTTGTGGGGAAAAATTGGGCATTTCCTACATAGCCTCAACTTCTTATTTACAGTCTTCCACAGTTGAAGATCAAATATCTAAGATGAAGAAACCATGTTTTCTATTCCTGAAGGCCCCTTTCATGATTTAGAGTAGGGGTGTCAAACTGGATTTCTTCGCGGGCCAGATCAGCATTGTAGTTCTTTCTCTGCAGGCTGGCAGAGAGCAGTGGGGGAGGGGAGACAGGATGGACACCTCCTGCAGCACTTTGCCGGCCAAAATGGGGTGGGTTAGTTTTTGGCTGGCAGAGTGCTGCTGGAGGCCATGGAGGCCAAAAATGGGCCACACAGGGGCCTCACAGAGCCTCCACGTGGCCCGTTTTTGGCTGGCAGAGTGCCACAGGAGGCCATAGAGGCCAAAAATGGGTCGCAGGGGAGCCGCACGCAGCCCACTTTGGCCAGCAGAGGCACCGGGCCAGTCCTTTGATATTTCCAGGCCAGCCCCACGGGGCAGATTTAAGCACCCTGCCTTGAGTTTGACACCCCTGATTTAAAGCCTTATTTTATTCAAACTTCCCAATTGAGGGAGGCAACTCGGTGATTAAAAAATGTCCAGTTCAGATGTTTCCTTTCCATCTCCTAGAATTATGCAAATGTGGGGGAGGGACTTGAAAGACCAAGTGAGGCTCCTGATTTGCTTAGGCATGTGAATGCCCAAAAGGGCAAATAAGATTGATGTGTTTATTTTCTTTCTTTGTAGCTGCTGTAATCAAAGTAACTGACATAAAACAGTATTCCTACAATAATTCATATAAAAATTAAATCAGAAAATCTATTAGCTTTAAGCCAAAAGGTTATTTTTAATTTAAAAACACAATTCTTTCTTTTGTTTTTGTAGTAGAAAAGGTAAACAAAGGAGTTGGAAATGTTTTTTAAAAATCATATTTAAATGTTTTTAAATATTCCTGCATGTTCAAATAATTATATTTGCTGTTTTTATTGGGCAAATAAATTTCTGCTTGATGAATTTTCCTGCTTGTTATATAATAATTTTTCATCAAGCCGGCTGTCTTCCACATCACCGAATTATCTCTTTCCCATTGTAAATAAGAAGGAATTTGAATATAGTTTAAATTACATATAAAAAAGACTACAAGGCATTTTCACAGAAAATTTCAAGATGCAATCCAGTACAATTAGTCTGGAAGTATATTCCATGGGACTTAGAAACATATGCAAAATTTGCTTATTTACAGAAATAAATTCTGTACAGTTCAAAGGATGTAAGTAGGCAAGTCTACGGAATAACTGTAATTGGTCTTCCAAATATGCCTACATAGATTTACCATCTTAGTTACTAGAAAATGAAAAAAAGAAAGCCACTAAATTGCACTTTTAAAAAAGTTTATTCATTTTAAATTTATTCTTGTCCCTCCTTTCCTATGACAAGGGGAAAAGGGCAAAAACATTTTTCTAATAAAGATAACTTTTCAATTTTGGAAAATGAAATTAAAATTACATTTTTAAAATGAGGATTACAAAAGAATATTTCAAATGTAGCTTTGGTCAATATTTCTTCATTAAATCTAAAAAGAAAAATAAAGAGCCCTTCAGAATGCAGACAATGGATTCCCTAGACAACAGGATTCCTAAAGTTCTTAATAATGGTTGGAGGAATTTTACCTCAGTCCCTGTTCTCCAAATGGAACAAGGAGAACTCTGGTCTAAAAGCTCTTGGCAGGTAAATGTACAGAAGTGAGCCTCTTTGGAACATATTCTAGTTAGACCAGGAGGCAGATTTCTGTGGAACTGCCCTCTTTTCTGAGATCTTTTTGTATTTTAGCCACTGCTTGAGTAAATGGGACCAAAGAACATAAGCATACACAGATATTATTAATGTGTTTTTTCCATATAATTGTGGGAATGTTTTTTCATGAGAATAAAAAATACTCATTTAATAAGTACGGTTATGAGTTAATATGGCATGTGAGGGTTTTTTTTTCCCTAATGTCACTTTTTTGGGTGAAAAATATAGATATAAGACTGAATAGGGGAGTTAGAGAACTTATTTTTTCCTTTAAAAAAAAAATCACGTATATTTAGTTGTATCTCTTTACTGAAGACAACATTCATTTTGACTTGAGTGAAACTACAGATGAGTGGTTCTCATGCATGAATGCACCATCAAGGACCAAATGTCACAAACAGAATATTCACGTTATTTTAGGTCTGCTCAGAAAGGCTTTTTATGACTGAATTCATTCACATGGCCATCTGTAAGTGATCATGTGATGAGCACACCATATATCACAAGCAAGCCTTAGTGCATTTACCTTGTGATGGGCATCTGTACAGAAAACTGAATATCCACATTACAGAGTATGTGATACAGGTAAAAGGTCTGGGGGTATTCTTTTCTATTTATACCTATGTAGGAGTGTTTTGTGTCTCTGATTCCTCATCTGCCTATTTAACCTGGAAACTCTGTCTACAATACTTACTTACTGTATATAGATTTGAGTTCTTGTACACACTGATGGCCTTGTGGCTTTGGTGAGCAAGAGGATGTTCAAAGAAGCCAACGCCAAGAAGGATCATGCAGATTTTTCCTTACAGTACGTGCGTCTTCCTGCTTGCAGAGCATCCCAAGAGCCAACAGGAAAGACAAGTCTTTCTGTAGCAAGAAAGGGAAAAAACAAAAGCCCAAATGCAATCTGGAGAAGAAATTAGAAACGTTTTCTCTGATCCTTTCTCCTAATCACACTTCCTGTTATTCTACAGC
Source organism: Notechis scutatus (assembly GCF_049901735.1). NCBI lineage: Eukaryota > Metazoa > Chordata > Lepidosauria > Squamata > Elapidae > Notechis > Notechis scutatus. The sequence continues at coordinate 228,584,260 of NC_142009.1, forward strand.
AGAGCCCCATAATCATAACCAAACTCAAAAGGAACTAGATGGATCCAACAGATAGTACTGCTGTCTCACAGAAACTCAGCCTCAAAAGCCAGAGAAGTTGGTCTGAAAACTTCATCAGCTTTCATTGAGTGGGTTAATTAAATTGCTGGTTCCTTTTCCCTCCATAATTTCCTTTTACAATAGAAAATAGGAAGAAAGCAGGAAAGGGATGTAGAAATTATTATGTCTCCTTTCCCCTGAGGGATTGTTTTTAATTTTGCTAGGTGGAGATGTTTAATAATGTATCTGTTTAATATTCTTCCCCTGTTAATTTATAGCACAGCATTTCTCAAAGAGAGGATCTTGACTCACCATTGGGCCTCAGTGGTACTCTAGGCAAATCCTATTTTATCCTCTTCCATCTTCTTGTCAACTCCTGTAAACTGATATAAAAAAGAGTTATAAACAAATATTCCCAAAACACCCCACAGAGAAGGAATTAGACAGCAAAGACAATATTAATATTTTATCAATTTCTTTTTCTTCTTGTTAAAGTAAACATTGCCCTGTGAAAGCAGATTAGCTTCCTTCAGTGGAGATAGCTCTGTGCTTCACCTCTGTCTCATCTCCGTATCTAACTTCTGAATATCAGGCATTTTAAGCCCCTAACAGAAAAACTCTGTTGAAGCCAAGAAAAGGCCCTCCAAATACAGCATTTCAATGCCACAGTGGCCATTCAGATACTGGGGGGAATTTCACACATAAAAAAAAAAAAAAAACCTGCAGAAAAAGCAGAATAACATTGTCCAGTCATCTTCTGCAGCAACCAGTTCTGAGTAATATTGCTTAATGAAAACTATCATTGGTTTTAAAATTAAGTGTGTATTTTAGAAAGCACTGTGTTTGAGAAGTTGAGACTTCATTTGGTAAATCACACTGATTTGGCTCTATGAGGAAGTTTCTGCTTATTTAATAAAAGTCACTCTCTCTCAGCCCAACCCAATACCCAACTCACTGGATTGTTGTTGTGGGAAAAAGAGGAGGAGGAAGGTGTGTTAGGTATGTTTGTCAATTATTGAGTTATTTGCAAAAACAATAAAGAGGGGTATAAATAAATGAATAATCCCATCTCTGTATTCTCCATGCCATCTGTGGTGGTCTTGGAAATCTTTTCCCAAATCAAGGGTTCCTTCAGAGCAATGTAGGAGCTAGTAGGAGACAGTTTGGAGCTGAGAGAATCAGAACACTGAAGACATAGTAAAGGGTTAATTGGTTAATATTGCCAGATTACTGATAAATACAGCTGAAAAATAAAAATAAAAAGTTGGAGTGAATGGATTTAGCTGATCTTTTTCCTCAGCTTCCAGAGCCTTACTACTTTGCCCTTGTTTGGATTCTTTCAAAATGTTCATTGGCTCCAAGATACATATGGGAATATTGTTTTCCACAATATTACAAACTGTATTTTCAATTCCCTTATGAAAACTTAAAATAAAATAACTACCATTTGTTCTTTACAGTCTACACATCTCTGGAAAAGCTTTCTTTATATACTATCTAAGAACATCCTGTAGATACTGTTTTTCTAGGGTTAGGGTTTAGAACTTTTTAAAATCAAGTGCAGGTAGTCCTCAACTTACAACCACAATTGAGCCCAAAATTTATACTGCTAAGTGAGAAATTTGTTGAGTTTGTTTTATCCCATTTTATGACTTTTCTTGCCACAGTTGTTAAGTGAATCACTGCAGTTGTTAAATTAATAACACAGTTGTGTAGTGGATCTGCCTTCCCCATTGACTTTGCTTGACAGGTCACAAAAGGTGATCACATGACCCCCCAAGACACTAGAACCATCATGAATATGAATTGTCAAACATTCTAATGTAAATCACGTGACCATGGGGATGCTGCATTGGTCATAAATGTGAAAAATCATCATAAGTCACTTTTTTCAGTGCCGTTGTAACTTCAAACAGTCACTAAGTGAATGGTTGTAAGTGGAGGACTACCTGTACAAACAAAAGTGTAAGCATGTTCATGGTTTTATAACTTTGGTTCTTCAAACCTTTTGAAAGTTATATTTGTAAAGCTGAGTATGCAAACTTTTGAGATACTGTTTTATAAGATATACATATGTAGTGAGAGATGTACATGAGCAGTGAGAGGTAAGAACCAACTATAACAAAGGGTCAAAATCCAATACCACATGCTTTCATACTTCCTTGTCAACCTTCATTAAACAAATACCAATCAACTTTTAACTTACATAGCTGGCAATTTCTGAATTTAAAATTCCTCACTGCCAGAGTTCCAGAAGTAAATGCTCATAATGGGAAGGATCCAAAGGTAATATCTCTCTTCTATTCCATCACAAACTGAAACAAAATCAAACTAGCTTAAAAGTAATACAGTGGGAGGAAAAACATTTTTAAAACAAAAAGAATAAAAGATATCTCCACCTCCCTACCTTCTCCTCTAAGTCTGTCTGCAACCAGCTAGGCCCTGGGGAAATCGAGCAGCTTAGCTTCAAGATAGAATGGCTCTAGTCCCTCAGAGTTTAAGGATGCTTGCTTGAAATGGACTACACATTTGCATAAACATGTGAAGTTGTGGCAGCATTGGATCTCACAATCTCACTCCCCATTGGTTCCACACAGCCCAGCCACAACAAACTCAGCATAAGCTGTGCTTTCAAATTCCAAGGGAAGAAGCCCTAAAATGGAGGATAGAAGTCCTTCACGTGGCCAAAGCATTCATAATCAAGAGGTTGTATGGGCAGTGCATATGGGGAAAGAAACCCTTCTTGATATTATGGAACTTGACATTATTTTACCAAATTATAAAGTTAATTTTTAAGGCAAAAATGTGGGAATCTGGAAAATGAAATGGCTTAATGAAGTCAATAATGTACTATACCTGTTCTAAAGAGCATAAAGTTAAGATGTTAAACAGTAGTACTTGTTTGAACATTACTATATGACTTCAAAATACTACTTTGAAAAGTAGCTACTTTTCAAAAGATCAAAATGTCTACGTTTGCAGATTGTTCCTCATTAGTCCAGAAATGTCCACAGGCTATTCATATTGCAGACTTTGGGAAGTGTAAGATAAGCCAGGAAAGTGGAGAGTGACTGGTTTCTATTTTAACATTTCCTTCTACTCTGGACTTAGACAAGGATTTGAACATTAGGCGAAGTCAGAGGTCACTGTAAACATTGTGCCTTTGGAACTAAAAAACTCAGAGGTCAAATAGCAGCTGGCATTCATGTCCTGAAAGAAGTTACCTTACTAGGATGTCTTTACTCAGCTTTCACCCCCTCAGACAAAAACAATATCTGATATCACCCACAGATGCAGGCCTCAGATTCATTCACATGTCCAACATTCATTCATCTAGAATGGATCTCTCCATCTCTAGAGCAAAAGGCAATGACTCGGAGGAAGTACTAAAAGGAAAAGGAAAGAAAGGAGGCACAGGGAGATTTAAGTTATGTCTTCACTCAGGGTTGTTGTTTTTTAGAATGATTCCTCCTATATCTTTTTAATAATGAACAATAATTGTCCATTATTATTCAATCCTAAATCTAGCTTCTGGAGATAATATTTGATTACCTAATTAATGTAAATTTGGATTGGGTCAACATTTGGTCTTCTTGCCCCCATAACTCACTGGTAATACCACTCTTCAAAAAGCATCAGAAACCAAATGAATGGTCTAAGAAAAAAAATCTGTCTTTCCCTGCTTGGCCTAATATTTTCTTTCCCAAGAAGCATTCACACAGATAAACAGAGACAGGCAGACAGAAGGGAGAGGTAGGTATAACAGTTAAGGTCCTGCATTATGAACAGAGACCAAATTCTAATCCTCAGACACAAATACCAGCTGGGACTTTTGGCCAGTGCCTTTGTTTCAGCACTAGACTAGAAAGTTGAAGGAAAAAAAGGCTATCGAGTAGTGTGTATTGGAACAGCATGATATATTACTATATGCTCCATACTCTTCAGTGGCTGATAAAAGTGCCCACACGCTCTCCCTTTGATGTGCATAACATATAGTAAACTGCAGCTCACAAAACTTTATATCTTTTAATAAAATTTGTTAATCAGTTAAAAAGATGCCAACATACTCCAGAATTTTACACATTCTATATGCATAAGTTCACATTCTACCTTGCAGACACCCTACTCTGTTTGAAGGATTATCCAGCTCACAAGTATCTTCACACCACATTGTTTTCCTTTCTAATCCCTCATGAGACAATTTGAACCTGACTTGCTATCATTCTCCCCTCTTTGACTTCAAAAGGCTGAAAGCATCATGAGCTAATCAGCTCTTCCTCCAGCTAATTAGTAGGAGAGTAGAAAAACCATCAAATCATCAGTATTCATTCCCTGAGCTGCCATAAGTCCTGTAGTAAGAAAAATCCCTTCTCGTTGTTTTCCACCCTAGGTTTATTTTTGTTATCGTATCTGCACACATACCTCTTTATAGATCCTCTAGTCCAATTCACCATTTATACTTCTTTATTACCAACTGTAAGTACACTAATACTTATAACTTGCTATTTGATATTACTCTTGTTTTATTTTTCTTCACATTTAAGATTAATGCAGTTTTTTTTTAACTTTTCATGTTTCCCTTTAAATCACAAATGTGACAACATAAAGTCTTTATATCAGATAACCTCTCAAAAAGTATTAAGGTAAGTTCAATAAAGTTAGTACAAAAAAATTATCATAAAATTATTTTGGTGTAACTAGTAACATTCTATTCTGAATATGTGAGTTATGAATGTGCAAGTCCCATACAAAGCACAAAGTTTGAGCAACAAAACAATGCAAAATTGAGATCATTGTTTGCCATACATTGCAAGGACTTTACTTATAAGATGTCATGCAATAGGAGCCCAGTTTGAAATATCTCTACTCATTCAGGATGTATGGAATGATGAAATGTAAATAGAGGAAATGCAAGAATTGGAGTATAACTTTTGCAGAAATCTAAATTTTAGCAAACATAGTTAAGAACCTTCAATTTCCTATGGAATTATTAACAGTTACCTTCAGAAAGCAACATCATGTATCAGCAACCGAAACACACATAGCACAAAAACAGATTGTGAACTTATTAAATTAGTAGGTATGCTACCAATAGTAGGTACATTGAGGGAGATTTGAAATCCATTTGCTAGGGTTTTTTTCCAACTTTTTTTATTTAGACATATAGCTAATCAATGAAGAATTTCAGAATTGCATTTGTAGCCTTTGTATTATCCTACTAAGAACTCTTACATGTTTTTGTTTTTCTATTTTGTCTCAGTAATAGGTTTAGGTGATTTAATATCATGCTCTGGAGTGCTTATCAAATTTTAAAGAGACATAGAAGCTTCCTATGATGCCAAAGGAGTCAAAAATTGAAGCACCATAGGGGAACAGTGCCTACTGCAATCATGCCAAAGGTTGTGTCAATCATTTCCCATGTAGGATTAGCCAATATGGTTTAAACTTTAAAGGCTGCTGGAGGAGAATCCATTTTCATTCATTGCAATGAAAGAGAGGAAACACAAGAGAAATGGACAGTTGAGAGGCAATGCTCACAGTTTTTGGATGACTGGATTTCCAAAGTAGAAGTATGTGTCAACATGTATGATTCTGTACACTTTGTACGGTAAGTGTATGATTCCAAATTATCTAATTTGGAATCACCAACTCTACCTAAGAGCAAACTGGCAACCTCTGATACTGGATTTTTTTTTTAAACATTGATTTTCCACTTACAGAATCACTGACCATCCTGACTCAGTTAAGGATGAACAGTGTACAGGGGAACACTATTTCAATTTCACCAGAATAGATTGAGGATATTTTGAGTATTTCCTCCCTTTATGACTTCCCAGGGCAGAAAATGCTTCTGAACATTATGATCAAAGAGAATAAAATGAGAGAATAAATGAGTTACTGCTTTGTTGGGTTATATTTAGGTTGTCTAATAAAAGAAGATCTAATCCATTTTGCTGCCTGAGGTGGAACAACAAATAATGATGCTCCCTAAGTAGGCAATTAATTTACATATCCTTTCCCACTGCTATCCACTGAGGTCCTTAGCCCAGCTTCAAAATATAACTGTGTTTACTGACTGAATAAGGTGCATAAATAGATAATTGTTTCTTTTATTAAAGTTTTTCTGATTAACAAAAGTTTTGCTACATTCCTCTGTTCTGTGGCATATATAACTTTCCCTGATATGGTTGTAGGACTAATCATTTAATAAACTATTTAATAAATTATCTATCTATTACTTTTCCAGTACAGAAACTGATAATCAAAGCTAGAAGAAGACAGACAATGTTTTGGGAAGAATTCTTCCAGAGAGAGTAGTTTATAAGCAGGAACTAAAGGAGAAATGTTTAGGTTTTGAGGGAAAATATTTTTAAATTTCCTTCTCATAATATTCCATGCCAACATTTTCAAGAATTGTGTCTTTAGCCAAGATTCATTTAGCACATCTACTGCCCTCTTAATCTTTACTCTCTGAAATGTCATGGCCATGCTGTAGCCTTCCTTGTGATCATTCATGGTAGCATGCGCAAAGTTGTTAACTCATCATATGCAAAGTTCAAGCTAGATGTGCAAAGAAGAAGGTGCCTTTTTCCTGTCAGTGAACGGTTTTTAGCTAAGAAATTCATGGTAACTACTATTTACTTGGAGCTGGGTGAAAATTCAGCAATGTACCAGAAAGTGGAAAGAAGCTAAACTTTTAGTTGGCAAAAGCAAAAATCATTACAGCAAATTTTCAGTAACCTGGGGCAAATTGAAATGGGAAAATAATAAACAAGTCACAATGGTGTCTGGCTATAACTTGAAACTTATAGTTTGTGTACACTAAATTACATTCTTGCAAATCCAGAAGTGATAATGCAAGTTGTTACCTGCATACAGCTGGAATGATAGTTATAAGGATAAGGGAATAATGGAAGGAGAGAGAGAGAGACAGACAGACAGACAGAGGCATAGATAGATAGATAGATAGATAGATAGATAGATAGATAGATAGATAGATAGATAGATAGATAGATAGATAGATAGATAAAGAGAGAGAGAGACCTAAGTATCCTTAAGAAAAAGAAATATGTTTATGAGTTTATATACTTCCTTGCAGTTGGAAGCATAAGAAGTTGGCCAATATTGTCATCATTCATGTTCAGGAAATAGCCCCTACATTCACATGTATGAAGTCAGATATGGAATGCATGTTAGTGACTGTGGGAAGTTGCTACTGAAAACTGCCTTTTATTTTGATAATAAAATGTAGAAGTGATGAGTGTGTGGAATAAAGTCACCCTTTCCCCATTTGCAGTAGTCATTTGAAAGGGACATGAAAAATAACCCAGTACATTCTTCTCTTCTAAGGCTATATCAGGCACCATTCATAATGTGTTGTACTTATAAACCAGCCTGAGACCCACTTTAGGCCTAGAGTAGAACATTGGCTGTGCAAAATTAGAATACACTGAAGTGAGTTAATCTATGAAAATGTAGAATGTGTCATTTGATTATTTTTTTTAATGTTTTTTATTTGGGCTTTACTGGAAGAACTTCATCTCATCAGTGAGACAATTTCATCCGGCATAACAGGATTTGTCACTGTCTCTCCCAATTAACTGGAGCAGCTCCCACTCTCACCATCTGCATGTTATTTATCCTGCTGGGCAATATTTGTATTTCCTGTTTCTGTAAGTGAGATGCCTGAAAACTCATTTTATTGAGTCCTCTTTCTTGGTTTACACTTGGCCCTTTCTTTTCTCCTCAAGAAGTCTGATCCCAAACAGCTGGACACAACATGGGGCGGGCTGTGGAGCCCTTTGATGAAGAAAAAGAAATGTAAAAGGAGACTTGACATTCCTCACTTCGACTCCTACCAGGAAGTGGGGGGAAAGAAGTAAAGAGTGTCCTTTTTAGACAGCACTTGAGAGCATAACACCTCATTTGATTTGCCATATTGCTGGAAACTCTACTTAGGTAATCCATAGATGGTAAGAGTTGACTTATCTAAGTTAGACCCTGATCATCTATGTATTAGTTAACTAGAATTAAGTACCTCCAGAACAACCTTTCCTGATTTAATGCTCCTGCATTTGCTCTCATAAGGAGTGTAATCAGTGGAAATTACAATCCAGCACTGCCAGCCTGCATCTGATTATGTGAGGGTGATTTCATGATGTCTCCCTGCCTTTATTTTAAAAAATATTATTAGACTCAAGAGACACAGTTCCATTTAACTTTGCAAACTAGATATAACAGAAGAAGCAAGAATAGATAAAGCCATGGTGGTCCGTGGGGAATTTTCCAACAACTAAAAAGAGGCTATGAATACCTTTTTAAATTAAAGTTATTTATTTTATTTATTACCTTTAGTATTAGGATCCATTAAACTGCATGACTCTGATACCTCCCTGGTCTTACTTTTTGTTTAGTGTTTTGATAGACGTTACTTCTTCATCATGTACTCTGTGTTTAATTATTCCCTATATTTAAGGACCTTGTTTGAGGTCATTTTTGTTTTTTCTCCTTTATGATTTGTTCTTATTTAGAATACATATACTGGACCTTTTATGTTATCAATAGAGACTGGTAATTGTCTCTATAGTGCTATGCTTGGTTACATAGTCAGCTGGATGTTTAGATTGGGTTTGACATGTTTATCCACCTATAGAATCCAAGAATCTGGAATAGTGTTATTATTTTCTTTTATGCTCAAGACATAAGACATTTTTACAGCTGTGCAAAATGAATGCTGCTTACTGTAACCTGGGATGTTATAATATTACAGAAATGGCAAAACTCATCCAAAGGCTCATTAATAGAATGATTTTCCCACTTTGACCCCTAACGATCAGCAGTGTCCTATTTCCCACTGTGTGGCCTACCAAATGGTACAGGAAAGCATTTCATGGAGGTGAGTCACTGGTCCTCCATGACACAAGGCTGCCTGATCTGCCTCAAATGGCCACCTCCACAGAAAGATTTTTCTGCATATACATATATACTACTTTTGATGAACAAACTGCCACAATTATATTATCAGTCAAATGTAGAATACTCTCAAAGGGATACATCAAAGCAACATGCTGGTTTGAAGCCTAGCATAACTGATTTTTCATCTTAAATTCTAGGAAGAGATGTCCCGAAAACCTTGACATGTAATACTATGTGCTCCAAGGCATTATGAGAAATTAAAATATCACTGCTCCTAGCTATTCCTGAAAATTTCCATAGGACAAGATGCTCCTCTATTGCACTTTTCCTTGAGCTTCCTGAAATCTGGACCTGCCCTCTATCTAAGAATGTACAGTAGCCATTACTACACCTTTTTGTGAAGAGTGTGCCATAAAGTAATGTTGGATGAAGACTTACTCCTGTTTGTTCTGAATCCAATTGCCAACCAAAGGCCATCTAAGGCCATCCATAAGGTTGAAATGAGCCCTTATGTTGTTCACCACAAGTCTGAAAGCTGAACAGAAAGAAAATTTGTTGAAGTCAGGAATAATAAAAATACATCAAAACAAGAAAATTCCAAATGATTAAAGCAATTGCAATCCACCTGGAAATTTGTCTAACATCAACCAAAAAACACCGATTAACACAACTGGCAAGAGCATGAAGTTTATTCATCCAGCTGAGCTTAGCATCCCAGAAGGCAAACTTGGCAGTTGCCTCAGGTCTCCGCTACTACCTTCATTTGCCCGATTTGATGCAACCCAGAGGATAGAAAGTATCTTGTAGCAGTCAGGAGATAATACAGCTATGCTTACAAAATGCAGACTATAGTTAGAAGTATTCACCTGTTTAGACATGCCTGCCTCAACTAGTAAACTAAAGCTGAGTAGATTCTTTGTATATATATCCTGCCTTTATATTTATATATATAAAGAACAACTGTAAAAGTCTGACTCACAGACGAACACAATACAGAAGCCTGATGATGGCAGATGAGATTCTGCCGAAACGTTGCTACAACTTTAAAAGCACAACTATAATGACGTGGGAAAATACCCGAACAAAGCTGAATACCATTCATGTAAGTACCCACGACACTTAAGAAAACATATATGTATGTATGTATGTATGTATGTATGTATGTATGTATGTATGTATGGTATTCAGCTTTGTTCGGGTATTTCCCCACGTCAGTTGTGCTTTTAAAGTTGTAGCAACGTTTCAGCAGAATTTCATCTGCCATCATCAGGCTTCTGTATTGTACAGAATACAGGAGCCTGATGATGGCAGATGAGATTCTGCCGAAACGTTGCTACAACTTTAAAAGCACAACTATAATGCCGTGTGGAAATACCCAAACAAAGCTGAATACCATACATATAAATACCTGTGATAGATAGATAGATAGATAGATAGATAGATAGATAGATAGATAGATAGATAGATAGATAGATGGATGGATGGATGGATGGATGGATAGATAGATAGATAGATAGATAGATAGATAGATAGATAGATAGATAGATAGATAGATAGATAGATAGATAGATAGATAGATAGATAGATAGATATAGATATCCAAGACAGAAAATTCCTCTGCCTATTTTTGCTACAACCACAACCCAGTGAAGTAAATTGGGCTGAGAGAGAGTGACTGGCTCAAAGTCACCCAACTGGTGCTTTCATGCCTAAGGCAGGACTAGAACTCCCCATCTCCTGGTTTCTAGCCTAGTTTTCATATTTTTCAAGTTTCTCTTCAGCTTTAAATTAGGCTCTCAGATTCTTTGCATTGGAAAGTTTTGCAAAACTAGAATTGAGTGCTCAAGGATTATTTGGCTAATTCAAACAGGTCTGCACTGGCTAAATAGCAAGATAGGTCAGGCTTGAGTATTTCCTAGGGATTTGTGTAACTGAAATGTATATTACTTACCGAGGCAGGTTTTTTTCCAATTCTTAGAGGACCCATAGATCACATATTCTCTTCCTTCTAAATTTTCATTTCCCTCCCCCGCTCCCTCCTTCAGTTATAATTATTTGCAACCAAATCTAACATGGTTTGAAAGTTTCCTACACTTTTACTGGGGGCAAAAACATTTCAGTTCAATACAGACCATAACTTCTATTCATTTCCCCAACCCCTGCCTTCTTGCTCTATTCCCAGTTTCTACACACACACACACACACACACACACACACACACACCTCATTTGGGTCATGATGAAGCACAACAACTCTTTTCAACAGTTTGGATTACACAGGCTACCAAAGCTTCTGTCAAGAACTAATTATCACTGTGCACATCTGCATTCTTTGTTTCCACAGCTTTCAGCCTGTGTGTGAAAATGGGAGTCAACTTGCAAAGGCGTAAATAGCTGTTAGGGAAGTGTGAGTTCTTCTCCAGCTTAATTTTGGATGCAGTCTGACTGGGTGAAGCAGTGGAGGAGGAGCTGATCGGGGTGTCTTAATTGAGGCCATGCCCCAAATCCTGCAACTGGACCATGAGTCCAGCTGGATAGAATTGGTATATAAATTCCATAAATATTTAAAAAAATAAAATAAAGGAAGAGTTGTAGGAACTTTGTATCCATAGGTTTGATTGGTTGTGCCAGAAGCCATTAAGTGCGAGCAGATGTTGGTATGCATATTTGTATGCTTAAGTTTACATGATGGTCTCTTGTATTGGAGCTAGACAAAGCATTTGGAAGGGTGCTGTCTGTCCCAACTCACCATGCAAAGCATCCCTTCAAGCATAGCTTCTCATTTCTAGTCATTGTATAAAGTTTTCTTCTTTTTCTTTGTATTTATTGAAGCTTGCCATTGGGTAATATCATTTCTAGAACTTGCTGAATGTGTGTGAGGGATAGGATCTGTCTCAAGAGCGGCAATGTGAATCTGGGACCTCCATGTAAGCCTTTTCCCTGGTAGGCACACTTCAGTGGGAAGGGAAAACGTGTTCCTCCCACCAATAGCATTCCATGTTAGCCCTTGCATACACAAAAATGTGCGTGCAGCCTGTCCTCATTTAGCAACCACAGTTCATTCCAGCCAAATAATCACTAAGCAAACCACATGACACATATACACAAAGAGAGAGGGAGAGAGGGAGAGGGAGGGAGGGTGGGTGGGAGACAGACAGACTGCAAAGATCACTGGTTGCTGCTATCTTATTTAGATAATGTTCCCTTGTGCAGCAACACCAGCGTTATTCTCACACTGATATGCATTGTGACTGGCCACAGAAATTTAGTATCAGTGCACGTATTGGTTAGAAAGTTTTTTACTCCAGCGTATTATCATTGTCTTTGCAAATGTTTGCTAATTGAGGTACTCGCTAAATGAGGACTGGCTTTAATGGGATTTGATCAAGTTCTACAAAACAAGTTCACAAAATTGAGCCTGGCAAAAATATACAGAACATAGAAAAGTGTGAATGCTCGCAAAGATACATGAACACAATAGTAAATGAACACAATGAGGAGGCATACAAGAAAGGGGAAAAAAACTACTACCACTTATGATCTTCACCAAATTAATATTCATCAAATAAAGGAAGATGTTTATCCAAATGTTTTATGTAGCCAGCACAATCCATCCCTGCATAAGAACATTAAAGAGGATTGATAGTATCTGCTCAAGCATTTTTGTCCATTATTTTTGAAAGGTCTCATAATTTTTATTCTAGAAACCATTTTTCCAATGCCTAAATTTGTTTTGCTGTGCAGCTTACAAAGGAGCCTTTTGTGTTTAAATTTGTTTAGACTTCTATTAGGGATCTGTATTGTCAATTGCTGCCTAGTTTCCACTTTTACAGATATCGTCACCAAGGTTCCTCTTTTGCAAGGCTGTGTCAGATTTGTTCCTGCAGCTGACAACACACCTTCTGTTCATTTTTTACAAAAAAAAAAAAAGGAGATACACAGAAAAAAAAGTCATTGTGAGAGAACGGTTTGTGCCGTTTGTGCAACCACGAGGAGAAGCATTCAACGTCATCTGAAAATGTGTGGAATTTGCAAGGAAGGATTGTCTCTCTTACTCCTAGGTAAACCTGAGGAAGAGCAAGTGGCACAGATGGTAACAATTAATGACTTTAATGCCCCTCAACTTTTTTTTCTTTGTCTTTTTTTTGGGGGGGGGCTGATCTCTTTTTATACAGGATCAAACTGTATTGTCCAGATTTTTCCCATTATGCATTTCTCCCCCCCCCCTTTTTTTTTTTTTACAAAAAGGCAACAAACTGGTAGAGTCCGGTGAAATTCCATGTATGTATTTGCGTGCATGGTGTATCTGTATGTGCCTATGTGCAGGGTACCCAGGCATTCCAGGAACAGACCCTGCCATAGCAGACAGAACTGCATTCATTCTGCAGTATATGGTTTCTCCTTGCGTGTCCTCCAGACACGATTTTCAACAATGGTCAGTGTGTTGACACCCACTCTTATCTCTTCCTAACATTTTGCTTGCATGCTCCTGCTGCTTCCTTTTCCCCACCCTCCTAATCTGGAAGCAGAGTCCTTGGTTCAGAGTCCTCCTGTTTTGTTTCTTTAAGTGTTAACTTTGAGGGCAGTTTGGCCATTTCCCTCCTTGAAGGGAAATGGAAAATGAGGAGGTGACCCGACAAGCCAAATAGATGCTGCTACTGAGCTGAAAAGTATTGTAGCATCACATCCCTACTTCTGCAAGGAAACAATGGGCAACCTTGTCTCTCCCGATTTTACTCCTTCCTCATAAAAAGTGGCAAAATCTTCTCAGGGCTCTTCCAGTGAAAATAGCCTCTCTCTTTGACAGAAGGCAGGCAAAGAGACACTCCATTGTTTCTCATCCTAGATGACTGCATTCAAACAAAAGCAGGCATCTCAAGGTAACAACAGGCCTGTCTGTGCTGAAAGTAACTTCCTTAAACAAAATTGTGTTTCTGTGTGTATCTGTGTGTGTGTGGGAATAAGGGAATAAGAAATAGTAAAACAGAGAAAATAAAAGCTTCAAAAGAAAAAAAGGAACATACAACATACTGTATAAGCAACTTATATAACATATTATCTAAATATGTAACCAATACAAACATGAATATCACTCACTATGTCTCCATTGCTTTCTCTCCTTACAACTCTTCCTTGCTTCAATCACATTCACTTATCATGTGACCACTTATAGTTTAGCCTTTCAACTTCCAAACTTGTTTTGAAGAGTTCATCAGCTCTACCTAACCACAGTTTTTTCTGGGTCCTTTCCTCTTGATCCATTCATTCCTCCATCACATATGGAATTAAACCAGAGGAGAGAAGTACATTATATTACATACAAGCAACACAAATTCTGGGCTCAATTGTGGTCACAAATCAAGGACTATCTATAATTCTGCCAAATTCAAGATGTTAAATTCTTACGTTTGCTCATCATTTTCTATCATTCTCTCAAAAGATTGAAGCAATCTGCCTTGAATTTGGGCTTACTAACAGGAAGGACCTTACTAAAGATTAAAATAGCGGGAACTTTGGGTGCAAATGAACATGCATTATTAGAGTTCTTGATTCTTAGAAAAGCTATGGTAAATGATGGCTTAAATCATGGATTTCAGAAAAACAGAGTTTAATAAATAAAGACAAATAGTAAGAAAAAAATATCTGAAAGTGAAAGTTGCTTTAGCTGGCTGGGGCTCCTTGAAAAGAATATTTAAGGTTAATGCAGTGTCAAACAATGTTAGTGAAGAAGCAGTCTAGGTCTAGGATTTTCCCATCATATTTCAAGTGAATCTGAAAACTTACATCAAAATAAGTCATTTTATAGGGGCTTGGAAATGACACAATATTTTACGGAAACAAGTAGGTGACCAAAGATAATTAATTCATGAAAAGGAGAGGTAGAAGTTACAGAAGGGCTGGAACAGATGCTCAGGTCACACATGAATGTAATATAACATATATAATATGGTATGACATTGTACAGTACGGTATGGTATGATGGAATGGAATGGAATGGAATAGAGTAGAATAGAATAGAATAGAATAGAATAGAATAGAATAGAATAGAATAGAATAGAATAGAATAGAATAGAATAGAATAGAATAGAATAGAACAGACCTTGAAGGTGTTCTAATCCAACCCTACACCATTTCAGACAAATGGTTGTCCAATCTCTTCTTAAAAACTTCCAATGTTGGAGCATTCACAACTTCTCAAGGCAAGTTGTTCTACTGATTAATTGTTCTGTTTGGAAATTTCTTCTTAGTTCTAGGTTGCTTCTCTTCTTGATTAGTTTCCATATGTTGCTTCTTGTCTTGCCCTCAGGTGCTTTGGAGAATAACTTGATTTGTTCTTCTTTGTGGCAGCCTCTGAGATATTGGAACAATGCTATTATGTCACCCCTAGTCCTTCTTTTCATTAAACTAAACATACCCAATTCCAGCAACCAATTCTTTATATGTTTTAGCCTCCAGTCCCTTAACCATCTTTGTTGATTATATGACAGACCCATGCCAGATATCCAGCAGAGTTTGGTTTGATGGTGAATGCTATAAAATAGAATAACTTTCACATGTCATGGATAAATGCCAGACATGGAAGATAATTATTCCTGTGATATACATGTTATAGAGGCATGTTAGCTCTTTACATTAAATCAATAGGTAGGCAATCTTTTTATTTGCTGAGCAACTTGAGGCTCATGCTTTTCTATCCCCTTAGGCCCTTCCAACTTCATCCAAACAAGTGCCACCCCTCTAAGCCCTAATGCTCCATAAGGCTGTACAGCTTACAATCCAACACTCTACAGAAGTGATCCAAAAGGGAAACACTCCCATTCCCTGCCTAAATGTATTATGTGGTCTTGCACAGTTGAATCATTGCCTCATTCACCAGTCCTTAGCCATCTCCCCAAAATTCACCCCATCCCAGGCAGCCACAGAAAATTTTCCTAGCCTGGTCTGCATGAAGAGGAAAAAGAATGTGAGTCAATCCTCAGATTTTGTCTGGCTCTGACCCAAGTACAGTAGCTTAAAAATAAATCATCCTACTGTGCATGGCCTTTGCTTGAGATTTTTTTTTTAATGTGGGTTAGGTAATAAATCTTATTACTCCTGGTGGAGTTAAAAACTCGTCACAAACTGCACATGAGATCACCGTGATAAGAAAGTTCGCACAAACAAGACTCAACAAAAGAAAGCTTCCAGATGGTATTAGGGTTTGCATTTGTTCTACTTATAAGCTGGGAGGGGAACAACATAATTTGCAAGTATACAATACATAGATAGGGTGCCATATGGGCACAAAGAGACAATACAAATCACAAAAATAAGTAAAATAAATAGAACCACACGTCCACCCTGACCTCTCACTTGATTTGGGATTTCCTTTAGATGCCGTTAAAAGTGGCAAATCCCAGGGTGGCTTGGGGCTTGAGGCCAAGTGGTCATTTCACTGGTTTTATCTTTGTTTCAGGTGTACGTAATTTTCTACTTGTGAGATGTCTGTGATTTTTGAGGGGGTTTCTGGGTTTCCCAATCCATTTTATCATTCTGGAATATTCTTAATTTTGTGCAAGTGGTGCTGACCTTTCAACATGCAGTATATGATAACAACATCGCAGGGTTGCCAAAAGCCAACACATACAGTCCTGCTGTACCATCCCAAAACTGTAATTCTCTAAGGCTGACACAATGATGTCACATAATCCTCCACTTCACCAGGGTATTATCATCAGAAGTTTCAGGCTGAAAGAATAAACTAGACAGGTTGCCTTTTGAAATTTTTCAAGCAGTACAGAGAGTGCTGAGGAAAATGAATTCTATGTTTTGTTATACAGGTAGTCCTCAGCTTACCACAGTTCATTTAATGACTGTTCGAAGTTACCACATCACTGAAAAAAGCGACTTATGACCACCTTTCACGCTTACAACCATTACAGTATCCCCATGATCATGCGATCAAGATTCAGATGCTTGACAACTGACTGATATTTATGACAGTTGCAGCATCTCGGAGTCATGTGGTCTCCTTTTGCAACCTTCTGACGAGCAACGTCAATGGGGAAACCAGATTCACTTAACAACCCCATGGTACTAATTTAACAAGTACAGTGATTCACTTAACAACTTTGGCAAGAAAGGCCAGAAAATGGGGCAAAGCTCACTTAACAAATGTCTTACTTAGCAACAGAAATGTTGGGCTCAATTGTGGTCATAAGTCCGAGACTACTTGGGATTGACTAAAAACACTCAAAACTAAAAATCTGCTTTTCAGCATTGGCTGATAAGAGAGAATTCAACCCTCCAATGCCAATAGCTCATATTTGTAGCTCATAGTTGACATGAGGGGTCCTTGGTGCTCTCTGAATGTGCTTGTTTTCTTGTAGATTTTTCATTACCTAACTAGATAACATCATCAGTGCTAGTAAGAAGTGCATTCCTTACTAGCACTGATGATGTTACCTAGTTAGGGTAATGAGATGACTGCAAGAAAACAAGAGCGCTCAGAAAACACCAAGGACCTCTCTCAAATGGGGAAGAGGATGGAGGGGCATCCTTGAAACCTGTAAGCATCACTTCCACACCTAGCTGTAATATCCAGATCGGTGGTGGGATTCAATTTTTTTTTTACTACCAGTTCTGTGGGCGTGGCGGGGGAAGGATACTGTAAAATCTCCAAGCAGAGGTAATGTTTGCTGGTTCTCCAAACTACTCAAAATGTCTACTACCGGTTCTCTCCAGAGCAGGTCAGAACCTGCTGAATGCCACCTCTGAATCTAGATGGTCACTAGAGGTCAAAGAGGAACCTTTTGTTACTCTCTAGAGGCCGTTCAGACTTTTACAGCCCAGCTCCAGTAGCCCTGCTGGTAATTCACCAATACTTCCAGTTTGTTCATTTCAGTCAGCAGCCAGGATTACATGCAGTAAATCTATCAATAGCTACATTTAGTCCAAAATGACCTTTATCGTGACTGTCCTGCTTTGATCAACAAGCTTGGCATGAAATCCTGTTGAGGCCTCATGGCCTTATTAGGTTTCAGGAGGCAATGTTTTTGTCTTTCTTTTCCGGCTGCTATCTTTAGTTTGATTTCCCTAAACAATTCTCAGGGTGGTTTTTTCCCCCCCCCTTGTTTAGTTTACTTATTCCACACACAAACATACAAAGGGCATTTTAATTAATGAGTTCTGGTTTGTTTTTTTAAATATACCTTTCTCAACATGAGGCACAAACTCACTTCACCACCAGTCCAGTTTTTATAAGAATGGGTCATAATTGCCTGACCAGATTCCATCAGGCATAAACTAAACAGAGATTGCAAACAGGGCCAAATAAACTTGTGCTGATTCTGGGATTTTTCCATGGATTTGTTTCAGATTCCTGCCTTACACAGAGGGGAGGACTTCTAAGCTTTTTAGGATTGGCTCCTGCAGCAAGTCTTCTGGCAAACTCCTGAGTTAAAATGATTCATTGCATAAAATCAAGGGTCTTCAAACTTGGCAAGTTTAAGACTTGTGGACTTCAACTCCCAGAATTCCTAAGCTAACATGACTGGAGGAGGATTTCTGGGAGTTGAAGTCCACAAGTCTTAAACTTGCCAAGTTTGAAGACCCCTGCATAAGAGGGAAGGAAGGAAGGAATGTATGGTTTGTAGTTGTTGGATAATCCTCATTTAGTAACCTTACGATGGTGGGAGGAAAGTAACTTTGGGACCAATCCTCACATTTATGACCTTCTTAGATTTGTAAAGCAAGAAAAGCTGAGGTGAGATTATAAGCTCGGTCATGGTTTCATTTAGCCACAAGTTTATTCACAATTGAATTGCTTTTGCAATCACTAAATTGTGGTTGTATGTTTCAGCAAATCAAGACAATTTGCAAAGTTTAGTTTTATGTACCAACTCACCACCTTGAGTACAAAGCTAGGGCTTCTGGACAAGGAGTAGTGGCTAACCTTTTCGAAAAGAAGGGGGAGATCTTGGTGGGGTTCAATGCAACTGCCTGCATCTGGGGAGGAAAAATGGAAGGGAGAAGTTTAGATGAAGGGCACCAGTGTTGAGCAGCATCTGAGATTTTTAGCTCATCTCAAGTTGAACAGTAACTTCTATAAGTTAGACCAGAGTTAGAAACAAATACTATGTAGACCCAAAGCTACAGTACTTTTTTGTTAAAGCAGCAATAGTAACAGAATCATGCAAGTCTGGATGTGCTTCCCTTCCTCCCTCTTTTATCTTCAT
This sequence comes from Notechis scutatus, assembly GCF_049901735.1. Lineage (NCBI taxonomy): Eukaryota > Metazoa > Chordata > Lepidosauria > Squamata > Elapidae > Notechis > Notechis scutatus. Next base: position 228,603,431 of record NC_142009.1, read on the forward strand.
GGGAATGGGAGTGGAGAAGTGCTGCCTGAGGCTTTTTCATAAACCATTCCTTTGGCCTGGGCTCAGGCCTCATTTATCTGATCATTGCCTTGGTAGGATATTTTCTCTCTGTTCTTCATCCTCTATACCAGGGGTGTCAAACTCGCAATGATACATTGTCATCATGTAATGTACTGCAACTTTCTCCCCCTTCGCTAAAATGGAGATGGGCCTGGCCAGCACGTGATGCATCCTGCCCATGGGCCATGAGTTGGACGCCCCTGCTCTATATTCACTACATCCAAGAACTAAGAGCACAAGGTAACTGCTAAATAGACAAGTCCTACTTGGAGATATACTAACATAAATACAGTCCAGATCATGGAAAGTCATGATCTAACTTGAATGGACCCCACTAGGAATACTGGGTCCAGTTCTGGTCTTTACAGTCTAAAAGGGGCTTCAACATCGGGAGGAAGTTGAGATAGCAAGAGAACGAATAACCAACTTCTGGCAAAAGTAAATAAAGGAGTTAGGTATGTTCTGCTTTCAGAAGAGACCACTGAGGAGAGAAATGAGAGCAACCTTCAGATTTTGATTGGATTGTCTTGTAGAAAAGGGAGTGAATTTGTTCTCATGCAGTGGGTTGAAACTGTGGGTAATTACAGCAGCTATCAGGAGGAATGTACTGAATGTATTACACTCAGTAGAATATATCTATCTATACCAACATTTCTTTGCTACCAATATATGCAACTCTACAGTGACTCATTAAATGGTATTTTCTTCTTTACTGGAGATCTTCCATGACTGGATAACCAGGTATCTAAAATGCTTTAGTGAATCTGTACTAAGCTGAGGTTGGAGTGGAGGACCATTGAGATGCCTTCTAACTTTATGATTCTATTATATACTATTAAGCCTCAACTCAGCATTGCTTTTATTTTCTCACTTGTCTTTCATATGTGTGACTCTCGGGGGTAGCCAGACACCAATATCTTACCTATGGATCTTTGCAAAAGGAAAGTAGCAAGACCCCCATTATCACAACTGGCACAGTGGTCCTGCAGCTTGCCAAGGATATTTTTTCATCAAGGAATTTGCTAAAGTTGTCATCTGTATCCTTTTTTTTTTTCCAGTAGTTTCTGGAGAAGTAATTTCCAAATTTTTGCTCTGAGGCCGAAGTTACAAATCCCAATTTCTTATTGATATGAATGTGTGAATTGGAGCTCAGTTAGGAGAGAGGGGGGGGGGAGGGAGAGGGGGAGAGGTGAATATACTCATATACTTCAATACAAATATTAGCCTAAATATATCAGAATAATATAGACACTGCCACCTTCAATATCCAATAATGGTATCAATCATTTTTTTCATAATTAACTTGAATATTAAAGTTGTAACTGAAAAAATGGAGGCAGTAGGAAAATTAACCATAAATCAACATTTGGCACATAAAACATACATCCCCACTACCATAGAATATCCTTTGCTAGATGATCCAAAATTGCAAGTAGTCTAATAGTTCATTTTGCCCAATATATAGTTGCAGGAATGCCCAGAAAGATGCACTGAAAAGTCTATGTTGTTGGGCATGCTGTTTCCATTCTGATTGTAGTTCTGTTTTTTATCTTGAATTCCCAGGAAAGAAAATTTTTATCAATGTAAACTCTGGTACATTCTGTCACCTAGAGCAGGGGTTGCCAACCTTTTGGACCTCAGGAACCACCAAACTCATAATTTTAAATCCTGCGGACCACTAATATTAATTTTGACTGACAGTGGCTTGATGAGGGAGGGAGAGAGAGAGAGGGAGGGAGAGGGAGAGGGAGAGGGAGAGGGAGAGGGAGAGGGAGAGGGAGAGAGAGAGAGAGAGAGAGAGAGAGAGAGAGAGAGAGAGAGATTTGGCTTCATGCAAGGAAAGCAGCAGAAGCAGCAGAAGTCTTTCTTTCTCTCTCCCTCTACCAGAAATGAGTCTTTGCCAATGCAGCCTCTTGGAGCAGGATGCCTTGCAGGGTCCCAAAGACTAATTTCTGATGGAGTTTGGGGGAGAGAAATAAAGACTTTTGCTGCTTTCCTTGCATGCAGCCAAAAGCAGAAGAAGAAAGCAGTGGAAAGAAGCAGCCCGGTGGCCAGGCTAGGTGCGTGGGGTGAGTGGGGCAAGTTCCTACCCTCTGCCCTTTCCCCCCTCCCCTCACTACCTCATGTTGTTCGCAATGCAAGCGATGCAAGCCTTGTGTTCCCGCAGGCCATATGGGCAGCGCAGCCTTGTGTTCCCATGCAGCCTGGATTAATTGCTTGCGAGGGGGGTGCTCTGGGGGTGACATTTCTCTGTGGACCACCAAAATATTCTCACAGCCCACCGGTGGGCCTCCCACCGGTTGACAACCACTGACCTAAAGCATCTCCATCATAAATTCACTATTGCCCACCTGATACTAACATGTAGTGATCACATGGCCATTACTTTTCTGAGTAAATATGTTTTTCCTATCTGCTGCCTTCCAGATGCAGTAGACTTTGAACTTCTTGAGGATTGTGGAAATTGGTATCCAAGACAATTGAAGTTCATCAGTTAGAGGAAGATTGTGATAGATTGCTGTGATTCACCCCAGTCTCTTGCAGACTGTGGATTTTTCACCCATATGGGTCCATTATTGTGTCCATTTTTCTTTACTTGAACTGAGCTGTGAGTCAACAGATCCAATGTATTGTATTACTTGTATCACACCATATTGTACATGTATGCATACACACACCTAGAAAAGTGCTTTACTGTCATATTTTAAGGTTGAAGATCTAACTTTCCTAAGGAAGTCTAATTTTAGCGTCCCTTGTTTTCTCTAGTGAAAGGAGAATTAGTGTCTTGCAGCACATTTTCCCAGCAAACCCTTAAGCCCCTAACCTTATCAATTCAGTTTTACAACATTTATTTTATTTATCTTGCAACAAGTGATAGCTCTGGAGAGAGAGATGTGCCTTGATCTTGCAATTCAGAGTTTGAAACATTTGTGTTACATTTAGGAGACACTATTACAACACGGTTCAGCTGCTTTGATCTTTTTGCCAGTTGCAACTGTTTACAAAACTCCAAGAAGAAATTAACATTTTGCAACATGTGATGTGAAAACTAAACAGAACAAAGGTAAAGGGATTGAATTTCAGAGCAGCAGGGAAGTAAATCAGCAGTCAGAATTGATTTTTTTTTTAAGTTTGTAATCTCACCAAACTGAAGAGTCAGCTTTTCTTATGCATCTCAGAAAAAAATTGGCTGCAATTTGTACCTATTAAGATTTCAGAAGGCAACTCAAAAATACCACCTTTTTTGGGTGCAGCCAGAAATGATGCACCTAAAACCACATCGTTTTTGTATTTATGGACCCAGGGAAGTACAATTGAACTAAGTACAACTGAACTAACTAATCTAAGAGTAACACTAAGTGTAATCAAACTCAATGAAACCTATGACTAATTCTCATCCCAACAATGACTTTAAACCTCAGACTGTAACACCTGATCTAATTTTAGGACTTTTTTTTTCTCCCCACCACCTGCTTCCCGATATAGTGTTTGTGCCATTTGATTTGGCATAATAAAAACATTGTTGTCTTATTACAGATGTTGAATTCTTTGTCATTTTCATGTTCTCACACTATTTTTTAAGGTTATCAAAAGGGATTATTATAATTATTATATATAACTCTTTCCACTGTATGTATAAATGGATGCTATTTCTCCAGCATCCACAGCAATGTTTAGCTTTTGCAAGCTTTGGTAAAGAAGGATTTCCCCAAAACTCTCTTTTTTCAGCCAATATTTATGTATTCCAAACAACTGATATTTTGCCTTCTGGGTCTTATTCAAATGTCCATCTAAGCATTGTTAAAACTAAATTGTTTAGGAAATACAAATTACAAGAACATATGAGAAATTTCAATATGTTATTTAAAATAAGGAACACCTCCAGGGAAAAGCTACTGGAGTGCCTCAGATCTATTAGCTAGAACAAAATCTTTTCTTTCCACTTCCTAAAGAGAAATGTGCAATAGCCATCAAATTGTTGCCTGGTCTTTTTTAGATTGTCAGCATAACTCCTGTGACCTGAAGGGACTGTTTGTTATTTCCATTTATTCAATATCATGGTCAGATTACAGTCAAGTTGAAAGAAGCCAGTGAAAGTTATCAGATCAATATCAGATTTCAGATATCTTAGAGATTCTTACAGATAGATCCTATTGAAGGAAATGGCTTCTGATAGGATTTTTTCCCAGGAAAGAAACTAAAGCCAAAAAAAAAACACCAACCCTTCAGAGGGTTGATTTTGAGGTTGGGAAGCTTCTTTGATGTTCTTTTCAGTGAGCCTATCCCATGAAAGGAATCCACTTGCAAAGGAGATGAAATTAGTTTTCTTTTGACAGCTCCACCTCCAGATTTCCCACAACCACAGTTGGCTTAACACAATCCCATCACTTAAGTGAACCAGGAGGTTGGCACCTTGTTCACCATTTGTCCCTCTTAATTTTCAAAATGGGCACAGTGGGGAGACTAGAGGGAAAGCCTCATTTGGGACCTCCCAGCAAATAAAGAGACAAGACCTGGTACATTTGGGTGAAACATTTATTTACTAAAAACAAAACCTTTAGCAATCTAATAATGCAGGAATATGCTTAAAGGCCAAAATCACCTAATGATTTGGAGTATCTAAGCCTAACTTGGTCCCACATTTTCTCGTATCTACCATCTCCACCAGAGCATACCTGCGTAGATATCAAAGGAGATTTTCCTGACTTAGTCCTTTCCTGGTCTCATAACTCTGGGTGGACTTCCAAGAAGCTCCCACCCTCAATCATCTTAAACATGCCTCCTGGCCTCTGAATTTACTTTTCCTCAATTCCTCTGCAGTTATGACCAACCTCAACCCATTTCATGGCCTCCACAATACTAACCCCACCATAATTCAATACCACCATAAGTTTGAGGTCAAACCCAACAAGATTATTTTGCACATTAGATTAATGTGTTGAGAAGCAAAAAATAATAATTTGAGTGTGCTTATATATTTCCCAGGAACAACCTGCCCACACTTTAATTGCACCAATAAGGCAACCTTAAAATAAATAAAGAGAATTGACTGGAAACAAAATAAGTTTTCATAACCTGTAGACTTTATCCTACTCAGTGTTGGGATGTGTTATCAAACCCTGTGGCCTGAATTTGTCCCAGTCTGGCTACCGTTGCCTCCCTTACTGCAAATCTGGCAAAGCAGGCATGACACCATGCAAAGTTAGGTGAATTTGTTTGTGAAAACACTTACAGAGTAGAGCAGGAATAGGTAACTTTGGACTCTGTACAATCCCAGTATGACTAGTTCAGGAATTCTGGGAGTGGAAGTTCACCGGTCAATAAAGGATCCATAATTGCCCACCCCTGGAGTAGAGGATGTTTGCAGTCCACTTCACACACCTATCTATGTGTAATGGATGAATAGCAGAATACACATTGATAACCCTCCCTATAGAAAAATGATAAAACTGTCCCAATGCCAAACAAAAACATATTCAAAAATATTACACCAGTGTACTTATTCTTATGGTTGCAAGCATTAGTGTCTCTTTGGAAAAAAAATTTCAGATCCATTCCTTCAAGAAAGAAATATTTTGGAAAGTTACAAAAAGGAGTTTGCAGCATGGCATAAAACAATATTTGTCATTTCATCCTTGACATTATATAATTTCCTCTGCACTTAATGATTCCTCTGGCTTCCCCATTTGCTAATCCATTCAGCCCATATGTATATCTCTTCAGGATATTTTCTTTATCTCATTACCCTTGATAAGATGCACATTTCAAATTTTCAGGATTAGCATATTTTCAGGGCAGTTCACCCGTAAAAATACCACTAAACGTATTATGTCTATTCACTGTATACAATTCCAATCAATCACAGAGGTTTTTTTTTCACCTAACAAGGAATATGTATTTCAGCTAAGGACAAGCATGGTTCTAACAGCTGTATTTTATATTTTCAAATGTGGGAAGAAATCATTATTAATTAGCTTCTTCTCAGCCACCCATGGGAGATTTCCAGGTACAACCTGAAAGCTGAACAGCATTTGACACAACTGAATTTGAATGTCTGCAAATGTTCCTCTGCCTTGAACCTTAACTACAGTTTACTTTTTCATCCTCTTTATTTTCCTTTTATCACTTTGCATGACAAAACATTTTGGGAAATTCCAAAGCTCGCATGTTGGTTTCTAACTTTGGGGCGCTAATGTGGAATCAGAATGGTTCTCTGTGTTGTATTCCTGACAGGTCAATGGGTATCATAAGTAGACAAGACCTTATGAACCTGGGACATATTCTGCATTGTAACCAGTATTGCAGAAGGACTGACAACGCCCTCCATTACTGTCTTCCCCACCAAGACTATTTCATATATGCATAATAATGTATGTCAGTTTTTCTTCTGCCTCACAGAATAGATAGGAAAGGAAGGAAAACATTCAAACCATATTCTTTTCAATAAAAACTCTGAGGTACACGTTCATTGAGGTTTTATTTAATTCTCCAGTTAAACACTCCATCTTCAGAAGTTAGGTGAGTTGCCCATCTTCAGAAGTTAGGTGAGAGATTGTAGCTCAGTAGCAGAACATAACGTTTTGCATACAAGAGGTCCCAGTTGGAGTCCCCAACATCTCCAGCTAGCACTGAAAGGAGTCACAGCTGTAATCTTTGATGGTTGCCACCACTCAATTTGGACAATACTGTCCTAGATGGATCCACATTCTGAATCAGTATCAGTCAATTCCCTGGGATCTACCCCAGCTGTTCTGCTTCCATCACAATGAAAATTATATAGGAAAATTGAAAATGAAGCCCATGGATATTAATCAAAAGAGTAAAAACACTCTTGGGCTTCCGGTTTGGCAAGGCTTCGGCGGCGGCAGGAATTCGCGACACACCCAAGGTCATTTGATATATTTAAAAGAATCAAGAAGTTGGGGTTTTGGGGGGAGAGGGAGGGTTGAGCTATATCACTTCTGGTTGTAGTTGCTTGCATTTAAAACCTACTATATGCCTACAAAGCTAACATGACAGGGAAAATGTTTTGCTGAAATGTGTTTTTCTAAATTTGGAAAGGCAGTGTTTACTCTCAAGGGTATATTTAAAATTTAAACTTTCTATTTTTACCCTAAAATGGAACAGTCCAGGACAAACTTATCTCTTCATTCTTTTACATGTATGTGTCACAGTGATGAGTAGTAACATGCCCAGCCATGTTTTACTAACTGATAAGAATGTTTTGTTTTATCTTGTATAAAGAAAACTGGCAACTACATTATAAATATTTTAAATCTATAATTCTATCCCCGCAATTCAGATTCAGAATAAACTGTAGAATCTAAAAGAAACTATATATTGAATAATAATAGGATAGTATGAACACAATTGAATATCTTAATTACTTTTTTAATTCAGAAAGAATATTTTAATGTTTAAATCAACTTTTCAGTTTGAAGCACTTCTTGTAAATTTAATTGCAACAAAAATTTTACAGTAAAAAAGATTTTTGATTTTTTTTTAAAAAAAATCATTGTCTATATAAATGTACAACTTCTTGTCCAGTTTTATATTGCCCCTTAGTTATTAATAATAAAAGATGCACCTTTAAAAGCTTTATATAAAAATTCTTAATCAGCAGATCAATTCAGTGAAATCATTAAGAGACTCAAAGCATTTTTCTGCATGACTTAAAACTTTATTCAGTCTTTTTGTGACTTAAAAGGACAGAATAAAGTGAATAAAGTATAAAGTATAGGCAAGTTGAATAATGACCCAATCCCTACAAAGAAAACATTTTTATCGATGCAAGCATGATACTGTTTCCCAACCTCTGTTAAAATGGTGTATTAAGCAGCAGGAATTTTACATTTTATTGTGGGAGAAAAAAGAGAGGGGAGGGAGAGGAAGATGAAAATAAAGCTAGATTTTGCTGATGAACCATTTATGTATTTTTTTTTAAAGAATAGTTTTGAATTGAGGGCCTTTACTTGACAGGACAAGCATGGAGCAAAGAACCAAGTACGATTGCTGTCTGTTTGAAGAAGCTGTCTTCATGCATAGGAAGAAATAGGCCTTCAGGCTGAAGTTTTCTGTCCATGGTGCCAGTTCTCCATTGCAGTGAACATTTAATCTCTAAATTTTAGGGGGCGCAATCATTTCTTCCCATAGAACAAGGAAAATGAAAGAATTAGAAGTTGCCAAATGAACCATGCCTCAAAGTGGCATGATAAGAAAAAGTAAGAAAATCTGGGGTGTAGGATTGAAGCATTTCTTAAACAGGACCTGTTCTACAGAGCTGGCTTGAAACACCAAAGCATGAGGATAGACAGACCAGATATGCAACAAGCTCCCAAGTGCATTCCCTTCAAAACGAACCCCACCCCCCCCCCACCCACCCCCGATTTCATGCAACTTATGCATAGTTCTACTGTTTCACTTAACATTACAAAAAGCTATGGCAAGTTTTCAAAAACAGGTCTGCAAATAGCCAGCACAAGCCTCTACAAGTCCATTTAAAAGTCCATGTAATTTTCATTAGAAGAACCACCAGCTGTGTATGCAGCATTGTGTTTCAGAACATAATGAAATGCTTTCCCCCCCTCTTCCTAGCATGATTCCTATATAACATAGACATTGTTGCAGTGGATAACCAAGCAGAATACAGAAGGAAGGGATGAACATTGTGTCAGTTAAAACAGACTTACCAATTTAAAACATTAAGAAAAGAAACAGAATCAGATGGTAGAATGATGCAAGGGAAAGGAATTAACAGGAGAGAGGGAGGGGAGAGACTCGTTGTATGCAAAGTTTATCATGGCTGCTTGACATTATTCCATTTTTACCCATGAAGCAAAGTCTCTTGGCTGTCAGGACAGTGTTTCTCCTGCCCTGCTTCCATGTTCTTCCCTAGATGGTTCTGGCTATGGCCAGATGAATAGCTGGCTGACTTGTCTCCTGCAGCTCCAGGCAAGTGCCCCGACGTGCAGCAGAGGACAGCCGTGCAAGCTTGTCGGAAGCGGGGATCAAAGAAGGCATAGAGAAAAGGGTTGAGGCAGCTGTTGACATAGGCCAAGCAGCTGCAGTACGGGTGGAGGTTGCTCAGAAAGGCATGGAAGCTGCAGGACAAGGGCATCACCTCCCAGTCCATTAGCATGTAGATGGTTTTCACCAAGTGGAAGGGGAGCCAGCAGATCGCAAAAGTGGTCACAAGGACAATGATAATGGTGAGCAGGCGCTTCCGTTTCCTCAACCCTTCACTGCGCTCCTTTCGGAAGTGACCTGCAATCGTACGGGCAATGAAGAAGTAGCAAATCAGCATGATGGCAAAGGGGATTACAAATCCCATCAGGGTAGAGGACAAGCCAAGCCCTGCTTCCCAGGCTGCCTCAGTCTTGTTGGTTGCCACGCTTGAATAATCCATGAAACATGTCACTTTGTCACTCTCAGTGAATACTCCAGTCCTCCGGAAAATCATGGCTGGCAAGGCCAAGAGAGCCGCCATAGTCCAGAGCACAATGGTCATTAGAAGTCCACTAGCTTTTGACCTCAGCTTGGCATTGGCTACAGGGCGAACGATAGCCAAGTAGCGGTCAAAGCTGAGCCCTGTGAGGCAGAAGACACTGGCATACATATTGACAAAGACCAGGTAGCTGCTGAGTTTGCAGGCAAAAGAGCCAAAAGACCAATGGTAGTCCAAGACCACATAAGTGGCCCATAGCGGCAAAGTGACCACAAAAGTCAGGTCAGCTATTGCCAGGTTTGCAATGAATGTGTCTGCTGAGCGTCGCTTTTCTTGCCCTCCTCGGAAAATGGTCCATAGCACCAAACCATTGCCAGTGGTGCCCAGAAAGAAAACAAGCAAATAGATGGAAGGAATTAGGATTTTGGAAGAACTCCAGTCATCGTAGTCACATTCGTAGCTGCTTGAGTTATTGTCAGTATCGTTGCCAAATTCCATTTCTGCTGGAAGAAAAGAAGAATGTGCTCTGAAGAAGTAGTTCCTTTCCCCCCCCCTTTTTTTTTGCTCTTTATGTCCAGATCACTCAGCAGGATAAATCTTGGAAAAGTTCTTGCGTAGAAGGAAGACCAAAAAAAAAATAAAAAAAATGAGTTGCCCGGTCTCTCAGCTCATTTGTGTCTTGCTGTTACCTCCTTCTTTTCAAAGCTTTAGACAGATCTGGCCAGTGCCTCCCTCAATCTGGGTCATCTCTCTCACACACCCACTCGTTCCTACTGTAGTAGGAGCTTCCTTTTGACTGGTCTTAAAAATCTTTGCATCCCAGCCCCCTTCCCCCAGTCCCCCCCCCCCTTTGCTTTCACTCAACATCCTTATGTGAATTGGATGAATTGACCCCTGTGGAGCTGGGCAGCTCCATCTGCCATTTGGATCCTCCCTCTTCACAAACACTCTCTACATGTGCTCTCCCCCTAAGCTTCTCAGAGTAAGGAAAGGAATGTGGCTTAAGACAACCAGAGACGCTGCTGGGTGGGTGGCATGGAGTGATAATCCAAATAGCAGGGTTCCCAGATGCCCTGCTAACCTCATCCCCCTTTTGCCTAAAGACTCAAGTTTCCCAATGATGAGGTTTTTCTCAGTTTCAGCAGCAAAGTGATCTAAGTGCTTTCCCCCCCCTTTTCTTGCAAAACCAACCCTCACTGACTTTAGGACATTCTGTGATCACCTTATGATAGTGCATTAAGAAAAGTCTGTCAATGCAAAGAAATGGCGGGTTCATCCATATACGTAAATAAAGCTTTTACTAAGGAAGTTGAACATGATTCTGCTTGGCTCCCTGAAAAGGCTTTGAAAACTAAGGGGGTGGGGACAGATCTGGGAAGAATGCGGCCAAGGTGTTGGACTCCCAGCAAACATCTCAGAGAGAAGCCTGTGAGAAACGGATAATCTAGTCATGCTTTGGTCTGCAGAGATCATTGGTGGTGAATTGTTGAAACTTTTAGACACATGGGGTATTTCTAGAAGATCCGAACATTTGGAAAAATATTTTGGGAACTTGCCAAACTGTAGACTAAACTCAAGAGTTCCTGAGTTTTAAATATTTGATCAATAATTTATAACAATAATGATATAGTGTATGTATATGAAAATACAGGTATCCCTTGACTTAGGATCAAAATTGAGCCCAGAATTTATGTTACTAAGCGAGAAATTTGTTAAGTGAGTTTTGTCCCATTTTATGACTTCTCTTTTCATGTTTGTTAGGCAAATCACTGCAATTGTTAGATTAGTAACATGGCTGTTAAGTGAATCTGGCTTCCCCATTGACTCTGTTTGTAATAAGATCGCAAAAGGTAGTCACATGACCCCAGGATACTGCAACCGTCATAAATATGAACCAGTTGTCAAGCATCCACATGGCCATGGGGATACTGCAATGGTTATAAGTGTGAAAAATGGTCATAAGTCACTTTTTCAGTACCGTTGTAACTTTGAATGGTCACTAAGTGAATTGTTGCAAGTCGAGGACTGCCTTAGATATTTACCTAAAAGGAGCAAACCTGAATTGAAGTCTTCTATCAACTTTAAAAAATAACAAAAAAAGAGATTATTAAGAATTCATTGTAACCGGGGGTGGGATTCAACCGGTGTTACTGCTGGTTCGGTGACATTTTGTATTGCGCGCGCGTGTAAATAACCTTAAGTTGTGCTGCCCAGACAGCTGAAAAGCACTTTGCGTGAATGCGCAGCATTTGAAAAGCCTCTTTTTTACTGCTTTTTCAACCTCAGCTGTGCCGCGCAAAGCAGCTGAGGTTGAAAAAGCAGGAAATAAAGGACAGGTAAGAGCCCAGGCGGGCAGGTGGGCCAAACAGCAGCAGACACAGAACTGGTTGTGTCTGCTGCTCTTCAGAGCTACCGGTTCTATATAGCCGGGCAGAACTGGTAGCATTCCACCTCTGATTGTAACTGATCTAAACCTCTGCCATAGCATCTAAAATGCTCCAATTCCAGTTTATTCCCAGTCCCAAAAGAAATGACTTTGTGCAGTTCCCACAGAAAACACAGCCTTTATTTGAAGGACATAATATCAAGAGTAAAGCAGTTTACAACTTAAATAAGAAAAGCTTTTCAGCTGTACAATAAGCAGTAATCCACCCCAATATAATGGAGGTTAAGAAAATGGCCAGGTATACGGAAATTTTAGATAACCAAGGGAATCCAAAGAGTAGACAGAAATTGGAAGAACAGGGAATAACATTGAATTGGTGGACCTATATGCAAATACAAACAAGATACAAAAAAGACAGTGAGGAATTTGGAATAGACAATGAATTACAAAAACTAGATAAAATCTTGATTGGCCCAGATGAGAAATTATTATCAAAGTTTATAAACATTTATTAGAATTTGATAGAGTAGAAGAAATTGTGAAAGGAACAATGATTGCATGGGGTAGGAACATTGATCTAGAAGAATGGGAAAAGATTTGGAATGTGAATTATAAAATAACAAAATTGGTGGCATACAAGGAAAATCAACACAAAATGTTATATTGTTGGCATATGGCACCCTTAAGATTGACTAAGATCTATCCAAATTTAAAACTGAATTGTTGGAAGTGTAGACAACAAGGTACCTTCTTTCATTCTTGGTGGACATGCCCCGAAGCGAAAAAATATTGGAAAGTGATTCAAATGTGGTTAAAAGAGTTAACTAAAAACAAAATTGATTTTGTCCTGGAATTATTCCTTTTAGGAATAATTTAAAAAAACTATAACAGAAAGATAAAATATCTTATATTACACGTATTAACAGCAGCAAGAATTTCCTATGCCCAGTACTGGAAGAAAAACTCAACACCACCTGAAAGCTTAATAATAATAAAAAATTTAAAATGTGTGGAAATGGACAAATTAACTATGGAACTAAAAGGGAAAGCAGACATGAAATACAATGCAATATGGGAAACATGGTATATTTGGATTGACACTATAAGAATAGAAATGTATATAATGTATATAATAGATACGAGGGTATGAAAGTATTGTGTATTGTAAGTTTAGATAGGATACATAAATGTATATATAATGTCACAGCACTGTTTAATAAGTATTGGTGTTATGTATAAATAGAAAAAAACCTCAATAAAGCATTTAAAAAAGAAAGAAAGAACAATTTGAAACCAGGCAAACTCCGCTATTCTAGTCTCTACTGGACAGACCCAGAGCATATTTGCTATCTGTCTGTAGACGATATCACCAGCTCCTTTGAAGTACCTGTAGCGATGGAACTACAAGCCACCTATCTTGCCTTTTGATGGGTTTTATCTGCCTTCCCAGGAATATCTGGCTTGCTGGATTAGAGAATGGCTTCGTGATGACCATAACACCACTCTTACAAGCCATTTAGGGCTTTGGTGTTCAATCTTCCCTTTGTGCTTTACTGATCAGCCTGATATTTTCCGTCAGCTGTCCTGGTCATCATCCATGTGTCTGTGTTTATAACATAAGGAGTTCTGTGTTGCACTATCATCAGAAAAACAAAGCAACTAGCAAGTAATTCAGGCCTGTCCCAACTCTTTGAAATGTTAGAATTTTCCCTTGGTTGAAAGTAGGAAAAACAAAATATTCCAGAACAACTTCAAAATCCCTGTGACCTGCATCCTTCAGAGGCTCCAAAAATGACATTTATAACTCCCTCATTTAGTATATGCAACCTCCCTGTAAGGTAGGTTAGGCTAAGATTAAATAACAAGCACAAAGTCACCCAGTGAATGAAGGGGGATTTGAACCCAGAGCTCTCAAATCCAGGTAACCACACTTCTCACTGGGATTAGGTTAGAAATTAAAGCAAGTATGTCTGGTTTAAACAAGGACTTAATTTGCTCAAATTATACAAATATCTATTGTTAGGTAGTAAGTAGCTGTTTAAATTCTTGGAGAACATATTGATCAATCAAAATCCTCAGTGGGACCAACCAAAATGTCAAGATAATCAGCAAGCTTTTTAATTTTCCAACAGTCCTTGTCAAAATAAATAGAATGCAAAATGCCGGTCAGGAGAAAAAAGCTGGAAGAGTGTAAGAAGCCATAAAAACCTACTTTGGTCACCATCTTCAGATGGAGTCCAGGAAAAGGTGACAAGCATACTGAGTTATGCTTTCCTGCCAGATGCTATGTTGGTTTCAGGTTACCAGCAGTGATGCTTGAACAAAGACACATAGTAGGTGATTTGATCACCCGTGTTTGAAAAAAATAAAATCTAAAACTTATCTAGGTCTGTCTCAAATCTTAAATGAAACATACAAGGTCGGTTTAGACTATTGTACTAGGCCTGGGTTTCTTAACCATAGTTTGTTGAACCAGTCAGCTTGGCTGGCTTGTGCAGGCATTGCACTAACCATAAGCCATGTTACAAACGGTGATTGGATATGTCCAACCGTCTAAACCAGGGCTGTCAAACTTGCAGCCCACGTGCTGGCCACACCCATGCCTAATTTAGCGAAGGAGGGGGAAGTCCTGATATGTCACATGATGCCACCGTGACGACATGAGTTTTGACACCCCTGCTCTAAGCTAAACCCAAACAGCCTACATTGGGTTTAGAACAATGTGTGAACCCAGTTAAGCAACAGCATTTTTTTATTCAATCTCATTGAAAAGAAGCTTGAAAAAGCATGGGCTGGTGCCAGAGGTGGTATTCAGCAGGTTCTGACCAGTTCTGGAGAACCGTTAGTGGAAATTTTTAGTAGTTCGGAGAACCGGCAAATACCACCTCTGACTGGCCCCGCCCCCATCTATTCTCTGCCTCCCAAGTCCCAGCTGATCGGCTGGGTCTTCTTTTGTTGCCCTGCACAGGAGAACGGAGCTGGAAAGCAGGTTAGTGGGATGGGGAGGGAATGGGATTTTGCAATATCCTTCCCCTGCCATGCCTACCAGGCCATGCCCACAGAACCAGTAGTAAAAAATTTGAATCCCACTACTGGCTGGTAGATTAATGAAGTATAGAGAGATTATATGCTTGTGTATGAGGTTCAAAGCACATCTTCCAAATATTTTTTTCAAGTGTGTGCTTAGCTGTACTGTCAAATTTTTGACGGATGATCTCAAATAACTATAATTTAATATTTTGGCGCTGCTTTAGAATATTGAGAATATTCCATGCTTTACTTCATTAGTCCTTAACAACTCTATAATGTAGATCAGTGAGCAGAATATTGAATACATAAGTAGTTCTTTAGAAAGCAACCTAGTTGTCAAGAATAGGACATCAGAGGCAATGACAAATCCTCAGATTTTAGTATGCTCTGATAGTCCCACCCAAAGTATTTGGTATATCGCCCCAGTAGAGACAGCTGAATAAATGGAATCCAGCTTTTGTTTTCCCTTCCAAAGAAAAACTCCCCCATATAATTCAATTTGTAATATAGCCCCCAACAGGTGAAAATGAGATCATATCTTTATTGATCTACAAAGGGTTACTCAGTTGGTATATTCAACTACTAGGTAACTTCTGATATGTTGCTAGTTTCAGAATAGCAAAGTAGAACATTTTCCTTGATTGAGCAAACAATAGTTCATCTTCATCTCATCTTTCTGTTATCCCTACCAAATAAGGGGATAAGGAAGGAAGGAAGGAAGGAAGGAAGGAAGGAAGGAAGGAAGGAAGGAAGGAAGGAAGGAAGGAAGGAAGGAAGGAAGGAAGGCACACCCCAGCATAGAGGATTTGCCTACCAATAAGTAGAATCTCTGTTACATCTAAAGATTTAACTTGATTATTTTAACAAAGGAATTTCTTATAAAAACCTTCTCCATCTGCAAGGCATCATGGTTATTGTGTAGTTACTTTTTTACACAAGGATTGTTAAATTCTGTCATTGTAGACTTTGGGAACAGCTAAAACACTTTCTTTCCTAATTTTCCTGGAGGTAGGCTGAAGTTCTTGGTACATCCTAGACCTAGACAGACTAGAATATGTGGCCCTGACTAGGTCAGCCTATTATATTTATTTCTGGGCAATCCTTGGAAAAAAAGGAGGTCCACCCCATAAAATCCATATTCTCTATTAGCAGCACCCACCAATTGTTGTTCAGCTATAGACTTCAAACAAACAAAAAATGGTCATATGGCCCAAGGTTAGAGTTTATACTATGGGGAAAAAAGCCTGAAAATAGTCTATGTTCATATGATTAAGCATATAAACCAGAAAGCTTGATTAATAAGCATGCATAACACCATTTTAAGACCCGTGTGTGACTTTTAAACTACCTTAAGCCTAGTGGCTTTGTGAACCAAAGGTTGAATATGACTCAAGAATAAGCATGAGATATTATTTCTCAGTCAACCTTGGTGAGCATGAGCCCTAGTTCTAATTTATAAACTGCGAGAAACCAAGGCCAAAATATTAAAATGTGTGCAATAATGGTGAGGTCTTGCATAAAAATTGCATCAAGATTGCATAAAGTACAATTCCTATGAGATGAAAAAGATACAGAGGGATGACACCTGAAAGCTCCATCAAGCCTTAATAGATTTGTTTTAGCAAGAATTGGTACCCCAGCTGCCATTTTTGTTGCTGGAATTCCTTCAATATTGGAAAGTTGTATCAATCCTTTAAAACTCATAAATGAGAACAGCTGTTCATTATTTTTCATACAGGCTATTTGTGTTTTTTTAAGATTAAAAAGGTATAGAAAAGGCAAGGAAGTGAAGCATTGATTTGAGTCAAGTAGTTCAATGGGATAAACTACCTGATACCCTTATTGAAGATAAGCAGAGTGCTGTAAATCAAGAAGAGCTCTGGAGATTATTTTGTTGTTATTAGTTTTTTAGGCCAGAGTCATACTTCATGGAGCAGCATAAAGAAGGAAAAGGTTTCTATATGAAAAGATTTGCTATTCAGCTGAAAGTTAGTCAACGTTTTTTCCTTCGGCCCATCACCTTTCTATTTCTGTCACTTTAAACTCTGTGCTGCAAATGTGTGATGTTAGGGGAAAAAAACTGACAAGAAATGGGGGTGGGGAGAGGAAATAGGATGGAGACAGGAAGGCAAGTCAGGAAAAGAAGAAATGGGTCCCGAGCCCAGGACATAGCAAGCAAAATATTTATAGTCTGTCTCACTGTAACAATAAGGGGATATGAATAGCAGAGAATCCCACTCTGGATGAGGAGTGGCTTTAGATAGTTTAAAAAGTTTTTTAAATGCCTGGGTCTTCCTCTAAGATCTCAGTAAATTGCGATAGAGTTAAGACATTTATTTCATGACAAACAAGCCATAATCCAGCCATATTATTGTTTGCAGAAAGGAAAACTACTATCTCTTCGCCATTTTATATTACAGTGGTCATAATATAAACCCTTGCTGTTGCCATGCTGGTGGAGATAACAGGAATTTAATTAAGTGTACATTATCCTCTGAATATTTTATGTCGGCAACCATGGGACTCAAGATGGGCTTGATTCTGTCTCTTCACTGTCCCAGACGAACAGCTTAATTCAGGGGTGGGATTCAAAAATTTTAACAACCGGTTCTGTGGGTGTGGCTTAGGCGGAGGGCATGGCTTGGTGGTCATGTGACTGGGTGGACATGGCTTGGTGATCATGTTATTGGCTGGGCGTGGCCAACTCAATATCACTCACATCGAGGCACGCATCTCCTCGCCTGGCCTCTCATGACTGTGGGGATGCTGCAACAGTCATAAGTGTAAAAAATGGTCATAAGTCACTTTTTTCAGTGCCATTGTAACTTTGAATGGTCACTCCACACAAGCATTGTATCAGCAAAGGAAGGGGAAAAAAAACTCCAGAGACGTTCCTGAGACAGGAAGTCTAGTCCAGCCAAGAATGTAATAAGGGTTAACGGAGAGGCAGTTTCTGTAAGCAACACCAGAATGTTTCCTTCCTGCCTTCCTTACAGGATTAGGCCAGTAATTTCTTCTAACAACCAGTTCTCTGAACTGCTTAGAATGTTAACAACCAGTTCTAGTGAATAGGTGCGAACTGGTAGAATCCCACCCCTGCCTTAATGATAAGTAGTCCTTGACTTACAACCAACAAATTGAGACCAGAACTTATGTTGCTAAGTGAGACATTTGTCAAGTGAGTTTTGCCCCATTTTACGACCTTACCACATTTCTTAAGTGAATCACTGCAGTTGTTAAATTAGTAACATGGTTAAGTGAATCTGGCTTTCCCCATTGACTTGGCTTGTCCAAAGCTCTCAAAAGATGATCACATGACTCTGGGACACTGTCAAGCATCCAAATGTAAATCACATGATCATGGGGATGCTGCAACGGTCATAAGTGTGAAACATGGTCATAAGTCCCTTTTTTCCAGTGCCATTGTAACTGAACGGTCACTAAATGAAGTGGTGTAAGTCGAGGACTTACCTGTATTAATAACACAAATTATAAAAAGAAACTTAATTGTGTCCTAAATGTACAGCCTTTAGCAGATTCACATTTTAAAGAATGTATTATAACACTATGGATATGTTTTGGGTGTGGAATTTTAATAGGGATATAGAATAATAATGTAACAAGTAACGTAATATATAATTGATAGCATGTCAACTTCATGTTAACCTATTTTACTGGGAGTACCCAGCCAGTCAGTGGTGGGATTCAAATTTTTTTACTACCGGTTCTGTGGGCGTGGCTTGGTGGGCGTGGCAGGGGAAGGATACTGTAAAATCTCCAGTCAGAGGTGGTATTTGTTGGTTCTCCGAACTACTCAAAATTTCCACTACCAGTTCTCCAGAACTAGTCAGAACCTGCTGAATACCACCTCTTCAGCCAGTACAGTATGCAGAACCATGTCAAACTAAGTAACTATAGGATCACAGGTACTGGCTTTTTCCATATGGATGGCATCAACTTAAAGATAACAGATGAATGGTAATGCAAATTCAGTTCAGTATCTACCTTTGGTGAAGGCAGAACAATTAGATGCTTTGCATTGCATATCACGGGTGAAAAATAGATGAAACTTTTGAAATGGACAACAGGGCACCTGACCTGACCTCACTTTCTTTTTGAGCAGCCTCTAAATAATGGCTTTCCCACCCACCCAGCTTTTAATATTGTGTGGCATATACAAAGACCAGCAGTTTTTATGTCAACAGCAAACCTGCATGTAATAATCCTTAATGGTTTATGACAGTGATGCAGCTATAATTCTTCACAACTATTACAGAATGAAGGAACACGCTATTTGTGTGACATGGAAATGGATTGCTGGTTAAATTTAATTAAATTGACCATACTTTGACAAGCAGATCAAAAATATATTTTAATAGTTGGTGAAGTTTTGCACACAGTGCATACAGGCAGCTTCTTCAGTGAAATTCTGTTAGCCACTTTAGTACGTGAGAATTATTCCAAAATTCATTGACAATTAATATATGAGTACTGTCCAAAACCTGCACCAGATTTTGGAAAAAGCTCAATAATCATTACCCCCCCAAAAAAATGAGCTTGAAAACTTTTTCAAAATGCCTTCATATTCTTTTATAGTCTAGCACAGGGGTGTCCAACCTTGGCAACTTTAAGACTTGTGGACTTCAACTCCCAGCATTCCTCAGCCAGCTTTGCTGGCTGAGGAATTCTGGGAGTTGAAGTCCACAAGTCTTAAAGTTGCCAAGGTTGGACACCCCTGGTCTAGCACAATATATGTGGTGTGTAAACCATACTGGTGGAGTTTCTGGAGCTTTTTGGTTTACTGATTATAGCATTCTCAGTATAAATTGAATATTGTATGTAAGGTTATGTGAATGTGTGCATTAAAGGTATTATTTCATAAAAAGCTGCTTTAATACTAATTTGCATGTAAAAGTTATGTAGAAAAGATGCCCCGGAATACACTAGTTTATTTTCCACTGATGAGAACAGAAATCCATTGACCCCAATGCTTAGCAATATCATATGGTCCATATGGTCATAACTGTCATACATCTGTAATGTACATCTGTGATGTCATTTCTCCTATTTCATTTGGAAATCCCTGCAGAGCATGAATCCTGCAGGAAATTCTGTGGAGCCAAGGCACAAGACTGAAGGCAAAAATCATTAACTAGAACACCCTAGTCCATGGATCATTTTCAAAAAATGCCCCCTGGAAGGAAGAAAATGATACTGGTAGGACTTCAATACCATTCAAAAAGGTAGTGTAACAATTATAAATCTTGAAGATTTATTAAGTTACAAGTTGAAGTGTTCAAATGGAGAAAACAATATTCTTTAGATAGGGAAAATTGAGACTTTGTGGGTAAATATAGCTGTTAACTATAATATTGGTTATAGTGATGGATAGAAACATAAGCTCAGATCATTATTGCAAATTTAAGTTTGGCATACTTGCTTTAGATTGAAAAATGAAGGTGTAGATTCTGAAATTACCCCACAAAATCTCATAGGTTGAATAAGGGATTACCATTCCCATCTTCCCAGACCAGTCTTTTTTGGTTGGCATTTCAATTTATCATCTGAAGCTACAGGTTCCCTGCTAATGTGTTATTAACGCTTCAACTTAATTGTTTAAAAAGAATCTGTTATTTTAGTGTCTGGAACAAGATGTTAAGAGAATCACGTTAGCAGGTATTTTCTATTTAAACCCAGAAATTTGGGCTGTTGCTCTAGCCTTCTTTCTTTTCTAGAAACCTCCTTTTGCTCTCACCACTAATTTGTTTGCATTCCCTAATTTCCCTTATTTGCTATTAGTTTAGCAAGTGCAGTAGTGGCCTCTGCTGGCTGAAATAACAGTTGCAGGCAAAAACCCGCCACTCAGAAATAGCATACCAAAGTAAGCAATAAGATGGATGCTGCACTGTGGAACTCCACCCCGTCTTCGATTACAGTTAAGGGCAAAATAGAAACATCTCAGCTATATTTCTTTTTCCTAAGTTGAACATATGAAAAATGCTGACATACAGGAACCAATAGTTCAGTATTCTTCATGGCAGTCAACAAGCTGGTTGATTCCAAGTCAAGACTGTACAGAAGTATCATTTTAAAAACTATACATAAGAACTCTATTTGCATCCTTGTATAAGATAGGTAGGATCAACAGAGCCCTTATTTCCAATAGTACTAAGTATTCCCAGTTTAGGAGCTCGTATTGAGAGGAAAAAAACAAAATTTCAGCCACTTAGCATGTATATACTAAGGATGTGGTTTCTTGTGTAATGTATCAAGTCCCTGATTATATCATGACTATGGAATTACATTCCTGGATAAAAATCACAGGAAAGTCAGTGTCAAAAGACCATGTATACTAATGCACATTTTAAAAAATGTGTCTATCACATGTACTTACCAGCAATTACAGCCACAGGAGTTGTCCCTCACACCATGTTCTTGAATCAACCACACATTGTTTATTTGTGCATCTCTCCATGTAGCCATCTACAGTGTTGGTTGGTTATTTAATCAAGCACCTGTTCATTAAGTACTTTATTGAATAAATATTATGACTAAATGATCAGGTGCTTAATCAAAATAAAACTCAACAAAGCTCTTCTTCGTAAAGTGGAATCCACAAGGCCTAGCTCTTTTGCCAGCCTTAACCCAGAGAATGATTACTCAGATAATGGAATTTGCAAAAAGAAAACAACTTACAATGTGACATACCCCAGGTCATAAAGTCAGCCACACCTCCTTCCAGTGTGCTCAAATCTAACTAACAGAGTTCCTTCGATGTTAGGCTTTTTCATTTACTAAACTTTCTAGATTTCTCTAAACCCCTGGTTAAATGTCTCCCAGCGAAAGTGAAATATCTTTCGGCTATCCAAGATTCTTGGAGAATGAGTCTGCTTGGCCATGAAGTGCCCCCCCCTTCAGTGCATCTACAGCCACCAGGCTTCCAGCCAGTACTCAAATTATTCCTCCAATTTTTATTTGTGGCAAACTAGAACATGCCAAGATCTTGTGGCAAACAGAGATCTCACAGCTTTATTCGAGGTGCTTTTCACCCTATCAAGTTTTATTTTCCTTCCCTAGATGTATGAATGGTTTTTAAGTCATAGATGTGCGTAAATGAGGATGTTGACTGAGATAGTGTACAGCTATTACTGTGGTGGCAGGGGGAGATTGTACTTTTGGGTCGACATGTGCATATATGGGAGAAGAGAGGGACTGGGTGTGTGGGTGTGTACGCAGGCTGACATCAGCACGTGCCAGGTGTAGGTGTCCTCCAGCTTCAAGAAGTGTCATTTCCCAAGAACAGTAAACAAGTATGCAACTTGATTGAGAAGGTAACAGTTCTTGTTATGTACTTCTACATCCTTCAAATACCTGCAAGAGGTATGTCAATCTCCTCCCAGATCAAATATTCACTATAGTGAAAGCTCTTTCCAGTAAATCAAAAGACATTTCTCCTGAACTCCCAACAACCAAAACAGCCTGGCGCTCTCTCTGTCTCTGTCCGTCTCTGTCTCTGTCTGTTCGGGTATTTTCCCACGTCATTATAGTTGTGCTTTTAAAGTTGTAGCAACGTTTCGGCAGAATCTCATCTGCCATCATCAGGCTTCTGTATTGTGTTCATCTGATGATGGCAGATGAGATTCTGCCAACGTTGCTACAACTTTAAAAGCACAACTATAATGACGTGGAAAATACCCGAACAAAGCTGAATACCATACATGTAAGTACCCGCGAAAGAAAACAAATATATGTGTGTGTGTGTATGTGTGTGTGTATCTTTGAATATTCGGGTTTTCTCCCGCATAAAATTGGAAGTATCTAGGTGACGTTTCGATGAAGTATCATTCATCATCTTCAGGCTTGTGTCTTCGGCTTTGTGCTTCTCGGAGTAATGTGAGCTTGCAGCTGCTTCTTCCTTTTAACTGCTAGTCGGGGTGTGACTTGATTGGGTGGGGGCTTGGCTGTGTTCTGATTAGGTGGGGGTATGTTCTCATTGGGTGGGGGTTTGGCTGTGTTCTGATTGGTTGGGGGTTTGGCTGTGTTCTGATTGGCTGGGGGTGTGTTTCTGTTCAGGTGGGGGCTTGGTTGTGCTCAGGTTAGTCTTAGTTGCTGGGGGATTTGAGCTGGTGAGCTGTGATCCTGTTGTTTGGCTTTGCGTTCGTGGTTGTGCCACATCTGCATGGTGGGCGTCCGTTCGCTTCATGTATGGGTTTGAGGGGTTTGAAGCGGGTAGTGATGCAGCTGCAGTACGACTTCTGGTCCATGGTCGTGTCTCATCTTCTGTGTGGGTGTGAGTCTGCTTTCTACGTGGAAGTGTGGTGGTAGCATCTTGTGTGGCCCTCGTGGGTGTGGGTCTGGTGTCATTCTACATGTTAGGTACTTGTTTGTTAATGAGGGCGGGTTTCCAAATGGCTGGTAGGCGGGAGGTATCATCTTGTTTATTCATGCTGTGTGGGCGTTTTTCTATCTCTATGGCTTCTCTGATTATTCTGTTGTTGAAGTGTTCGGTTTTGGCGATAGTTCTGGTATTTTTAAAGTCAATCTCGTGTCCTGTGGCTTTGAGGTGTTGAACCAGGGAAGAGGTCGATTCTTCTTTTTTGATTGAGTTCTTGTGTTCTTCAATGTGTGCACTTATTCTTCTGTTAGTTTGTCCGATGTATGTGGTGGAGCAGGCGGTGCAAGGGATTTTGTATACTCCTTGGTTTTCTAACTCGATTTTGTCTTTAGGGTTTCTTAGGATGGTGGATATTTTTCTGTTTGTGCAAAATGCTGTTTTAATGTTGTGTTTTTCTAGGATCTTGCTGATTTTGTCTGTAGTGCCTTTTATATATGGGAGGAGGGCTTTGCCATTCTTGGATTTTGGTTGGGGTTTCTTTTTGGATTAGGTGGGTAATCTTCTTTCTTTGGAATCCATTGGCTGTTAGTACGTTAGTGAGAGTGTGTAGTTCGGTTTTTAGGTGTTGTTCGTCGGCTAAGCATTTTGTTCTGGAGATGAGTGTCTCAGCTACGGAATTGATCTGTGCTGGGTGGTGGTGTGAGAGTGCGTGTAGATAGCGGTTTGTATGTGTTTTCTTCTGGTAGATGGTGTGTCCTAGGGAGCCATTGGATTTTTTGTATATTAAGACATCTAGGAAAGGAAGTTGATTGTTAGCTTCTGTTTCCATGGTGAATTGTATTTTGGGGTGTAATTCTGTAGCTGAGACAATTCAATTCCATAGCCGAGACACTCATCTCCAGAACAAAATGCTATAGCCTTGTCGGCTGCCCAGCTCTAGACTTTGTTGCCAAGTAACAATGTTGGCTCTGGAGACAGATCAGAAGATTACATTTTAGCAAATACGACAGCAGGGCCTTCATAGCCATAAAACCTTTATTTGTTTCAAGTGACTGAAGAGGAAACAATCCTTTCCTCTTTGTCTGAAATGCAATATATGGCAGCAGAGAGAGCGAAAGCCTCACTTTCTTGTCTTGCCTCCCTATCTTAGTGTGAAAGAAAAGGGGCTAGTGCCAAGTATTTTGATTACAAAAAAAAAAAAAAAAAAGATTTCATAAAATTATATGGAACATGAGAAGGGGGAAAGGAAGAAATGGGAAATATAATGGCAAAAGAGAATTGACCGCCATATGCATGAGTGAGTGAATGTGATACAAAGTGCATAAATGTGCTTCATTCTCCCTCTTCCCACAAATCCCTTCCCTCCCCCAAATCCCTCCAAGATGTTAGATGGGAACTCCATCTCTAACCCATAAAATGCTGACCGGAACATCTGCTGTTAAGGTCCCAGAAGTAGGGCAGCACATCTGCAACAACAACAAAAAATGACAAGAATTACAAAATTGGCAAGGCGTCTGCTGAAGCACTCCATCTCGCCTACACACTTATGACAAGTCATTGACTCCAGCTCATGGGCAAATGTTTAGTCTCCCATGTAAACATTCTACAGAGGAATTATTGAGTCTGTCATCTGCACATCTATAACTGTCTGGTTTGGTTCCGTAACCCAACAAGACAGACACAGACTTCAGAGAGGAATGAGGACTGCAGAAAAAAACAATTACTACCCACCTGCCTTCAATCGAGGACCTGTATACTGCACGAGTCAAAAAGAGGGCTGTGAAAATATTTGCAAACCCTCACATCCCGGACATAAACTGTTTCAACTCCTACCCTCAAAATGACGCTATAGAGCACTGCTCACAAGAACAACTAGACACAGGACAATTTTTCCCCAAACGCCATCACTCTGCTAAACAAATAATTCCCTCAACACTGTCCAATTATTTACAAAGTCTGCATTACTATTACTATTAATCTTCTCATCACTCCTTATCGCCCATCCCCTCCCACTTGTTACTGCATGACTGTAAATTTGTTACTTGTATCCTTACAATTTATATTGACTGTTTTCTAGTATGATTTGATTGCTTATTGTACTCTATCACTATTACTAAGCATGTACCTGATGATTCTTGACTCTTGACGAATGTATCTTTTCTTTTAAGTACACTGAGAGCATTTGCACCAAGACAAATTCCTTGTGTGTCCAATCACACTTGGCCAATAAAGAATTCTATTCTATTTTATTCTAAACCAACACATTCCCTGGAACAACTTAATTGTAGCAAGGTGACTTTCTTAAACTCTTTTCAGTTGTGCATTGTGTCAGATCCCATGCAGTACATTTGGGTCAAGGGCTGCTATGGAAAAAGACTCTGCAACAAAATCATTTAAATCAAGGGCTGGTGACTTTTTCAGACTCTGCTACCCAAACACCACTTCGAAATATTTTAGAGCAAGACCACTCAGCTCTAACCAAAATTACTAGCATCTTGTGAGCTCTTGGCATTCTTCATTCAAGATTCAGTGGGAATTAGGTAATATTTAATTCCCATTATTGCTACTATTACTACTAGTACTATTAAATGGGTGCTTTGGCAGGAACTGACTTAACTGGACAAACCACTATAATGAAAATTCAATTAAAAGTCAGTCAATCAAAGAATGGCAAGTAAAATACAGGATGATTTATCAGGCCACTCTGCACTGGGGGACATTATTCATGCAATTCCATGGTGGTGAATGATAATGTAATAACTGCATAAACCGCAGAATGCTGATTCTTGCAGAACTCTTTCCAAGCACGTCTCCTTAGGGTCACATCATATGATGAGCTCCAGGATCATTTTTACCCAGGCTATTCACAAAGAAAAATTACAAAGATGTAATTTTTGCAAATGTCACCATAGCTCAATTCTGCCAAGATATGGGTACCAATATCTGGCTGCCGGTAAAAGAAAAGCGGAGGCTATTCCATTGTGCCTGACTGCAGAGATTTCAACAAGCAAGAGCAAAAGTATAATGAAACCTTAAATTAATATACCTATTTAGGATGCAGGAGTGCCATTCTAGGCACAGCTGCAATGCATATCTAAAATAATTTACTGGTGCAGTCTTCTCTCCTTCAAGCAATTCTAAGGAAAAAATATGTCCTCTAGTAATGCTGGGCTCCCATCAGAACAAAACGTTTAAATATATGAGACGCCCAAACTGACAGCATTTTTATTAAAAGCCAAACGAGAATATAGACAGTGCAAAGTTTTGCCTAGAAAGTTATCTCCTGATCTTCAAAGAAATGGGATGAGTCCAGTGGCAGCAAAGAAACTAAATCAATTCACATTGCTATGTTACTGTATGTCAGAGGATGCAAATATTCCCCTAGCATCAATTAATTAAAAAAGTAAACTGCAATCTCAACTATGGAATGCTAATGAAAACTGTTTGACGCTGCAAATATATCTCAAGTCAGAATGTGATGAAGCACATGGAAGAGATAATTTAGAATTTATGGATGACGACAATTCAGAAATCTAACAGATACTCTTTCTGATTCTTCCAAACATGTCGGCTAGAAGGAATGTTGGAGTTTAAGTGCCTGATCTTCCTTAGGGACAACAATTCCAAGTCTTAGAGCAGCCATAAGCATTTTGCTGTGGGAACTCTGGCCCAGCTGCCAAATTCCACAAACGTTATTTGCAGCTGCAGAACCAAAAGGCCCAAGTGTGTGGTACGGAGCACATTTAATATGATTCCACTGCAAAACTACAGGATCAAATGCCTTCTTGGGAAGACAGATTCAAATCTCCTCCCGAGATACTTGCCTGAAGGCTGGTTGGATTTCAACTTTTCTTCTTTTTCAGCTTCAGAACCTGCAACCAGTTGGGTGAGGACGTTTCTGATCTGAAAATCAGAAAATGGTTAAAAAATAAGAATGGAAAAAAATAAGGGCCACGATGTGAATGTAATGTTGAATTGTATTATAAAAATGTAGAACCCATCAAAGAATGAAGAAGTTGATTTATAGTTCATGAGTAGCAGCTAAGAAGGTTCTTTTATTTTGGTGGAAAGATTCTATGCCATTCTGGATAGAAGATGCAACCTGATTAATTTGTTTATAAACATTGTCATACAGTATACACCTTCTCTTCACTTGCGTGTGATTCTCCAGAGACTAACTGGACGACTCCCTGCAGTTTTCTTGGCAAGGTTTTTCAGAAATCTGAAAAATCTTGCCAAGACAGATTGTCATTGCCTCTATCTTGGGCTGAGAGGAAGTGACTGGCCCAAGGTCTCACAGCTGGCTTTATGCCTAAGGTGGGACTAGAAGTCACCGTCTCCCAGTGTCTAGTGGTCTTAATCACTACACCAAACCGGCTCTCACATTTGCTTTAGTTATATGTTATGTTTAATTATAATTTTTGATATATTCCAGTTTATTTCATTTTTCTCTCTCCACTGTTCTTCGTTTTTTTATTCTTTTTACTTGATTATTATACTTTTCTGTTATTGATGGAAAATAAAAAAATTAATTAAAAAAATTAACTTAATAGTGTGGCTGTGGTATACAATTTGAAAAACGATCTTATGGTTTGGAAGCAAGCTTGAGCATATGTAGATTTTTCTTTTTACTCAACAGAAACGTACAAATGGACTCTTCACTCCACTCTACCTTACCTCTCTTCTCTTCAGAAAATAGTTTTCATATATTCATATATTCAAATATTGCAAGAAGCACCTCTAGAAAGAACATTCAGTGTGTCAACTATGCAGACATTCCAGTGCAGGCTGAACAAAAATATGGTAACATTTATATGTATTTCTTTCCACCTTCATTTAATAAAGCATACTGAAGGGACTTATAGTAAAGCCCAGTATAATAATACAAACCATAAACATAAATCAATGAAATAAATCAAAGCAACAACTTAATGAAAAACTTGATTTGTGAATGCTCTCTGAAGCAATCTACTTTCTGAAAAGCAGACAATGAAGAAACCAAACATGTTCTTTGAGGGCTCCTCTGCACATTTATTTTTTGTGCCTTCAATTAGTGTTGACTCCTGGCAACTGCCTGTGCAAATCCTTGAAGTTTTCTTGGCAAGGGTTTTCGGAAGTGGTTTGCCATTGTCTCCTTCCTATAGCTGAAGAGAATGACCGACCAAGGCCACACAGCTGGCTATGTGCCCAAGGCAGGCCTAGAACTTACGGCCTCCTGGTTTTCTAAACTAGTACCTTAACCACTACACCAAATTGGCTCTGCACATTAGTGGCCGGCAAACCATTTCTCAAGGAACAAGCCAAATCAACTTCAGCCCAGGCCCAGTTCTCCATAAAGGCAAACACTGCATGTCTTGTCTTTCTCTGCATCAAAAGGATGTTTTCTGACTTCTCCTTGGCAGAAGTGCAATTGAGTTGTTCACCTGCTCTGGGTTCAGTTCACTGGGGGTAAATGCGGTCACTTTAATTTTGCTATGGCAGAAACACCACCCTCTCTGCAGTCACCGATTCTGCCTGCTATGCCTATTTCAACCTGAGCTGCTAATCTGCCAGCTCCTTCTTGAAAGTACCTTCCTTTGCCAGATTGGTGTCCATAAACTTGCTGTTTGTTTGGCCAGTGGACTTCCAAAACGATGAATCTCTCATTTAAAAAACAAAAGTTTATTGGTTCACCAATGAATCAATAAAATGACAACTGTTCTGCGAGTTTCCCCTTCTAGAACAAGTGACAGGAAATATAAAAATTGGACAAGGAGAATATTAGATAGTTTAGAACTAAAGAAAGGTAGATGGAAAAAGATAAATAAAAAGACATGCTTATAGAGCGATACGGCTGCTAGATTCTGTACAATAATAAAAATAATTTTAAGAGATGGGATATGTGCTATGCAACTACAGGCAACAGGTAATCAGGAATCACTACTGTTACACGCTATAGATTTTACAACAGGGTTGGGCTTTCAACAGAAGCATTGTCCAAATGGCAAATCCCTAAATCGTGAACTTTGGTATACCGACAGGCCTCCCAAAAGCATATAGCTCTCCAAAAAATTTTTTTTCCAAAAGGGTGAGTACAGTGAGGGAAACTTGTCACAGCAAAAGGTGCAGCACTGGAAATGATTGGGTGGATCCATGTTTTCTATTCAAAAACTTAATCCCTTGAAAACCAAGAGGTATTTCAGCATGGGTGGCAGGAGAAGAAGAGAAAAGGTGGGCATGAATAGCTTCTTTGCTGCCAGTTCTCTGATCAGTCCACGGCACCAACAAAGTGACATCAAAGATTTTACTTCAGCCTTCTTCTCCCAAGGCAAGGAAAGCAGAAGAGAGAGAACATGGCTCTCTTCTCACCTGCCCCTCTTGCCTGGTGCATGAGAAGCAGGGCAAGAGAAAGGGAAGGAGGGAAAGAAGAATGGTTCCTCAGCTCCCAGTGTTGTGATCACTGTATGGGATTACTCTGCGAGGTTGGAGAACTGACAATGGAAGCACAGGTCTCTTCTGCTAATAACCCAGATAAAAGGAAAGGTTCCTGCCTTTTTCCCTCTGGGCTTTCTTTTTTGTTGCTGAGGCAGCAAAGGAGTCAGCAGTGCTCTTTAAGCTGGCAGTTTTCTGCCAGCACCCATTTTGGATAGTGGCAGTTAGTGCTCCTAGACAGGAAGATACACTCTATCTTCCTTGTGCTCTCTGACAACCAAAGAATACCGAGAGGACCTCTGCGGTAGAAGAGAAAAGTCTGAGGAAGTTCAGAAGGAGAATGTCATTCTAAAAATGCATCTAACGTTCCATTCAGTTTCAGCACTTTCATCATAAACTATCATGGAATTTTTTAGCCAAAGAACAAGCAATTGCAGAATTCGTGTACGGATTTAAAAGGAAGAAACCTACATGAAGCTATTGGATACAACTATCCATCTATGCCACTCTCTCTAATACGGAAGGGCAACCTTTGTTTTTTTTTCCTCATAGGAAGGTCATGCTCCCTTAAGAAAAAGCCCCAAAATTTAAACCAGCATACACACACATACACTATATACACATACTCGATTAAATATTAATAAACTTGAACATGCTCAAATGTGACAAGTTAGTATATCTGAGGTTCATAAAAAGTCTCACCAAATAGCCTTCAAACATCTGAAACTAAGCAATAATAGGTACACAGTGCATTTGGATTGGACAGGTGTTTCAAACATGGAATGCTTTTAACTCAGCATTCCAGGGATTTCATTACATTCCAAGCACCTTGATTTCCCCTTTTCCCACCTGGCATTGGGAGCTCATTCACTCCTCAATAGACTATTTTCAAGATCCGGTTTTAACACTTATATTTGTGTGTGTGATTCTTTTGTAAAACAAGGATTAATCAGAATCATTAAAAATTGCATATAGTCCAGCTTCAGATATAAAACCAAACAGTTGACAAATTGATTGGAAGCATTACCCAATGTATCTACAGGACAGTTAAGCCTCTGTACCAATTTTGCTAAATTGAGGAAAACTATTTAAAAAAAAATATTTTTTTTCTAAACATAGTAAAAATTAATGCAAAGTAAACTAAAAGGAAAAAAGAAACATGCAGAAAAAAGAAAAAAGTAGTAAAGAAAAAAAGACAATAAAGAGGCTTCCAATCTTAGTATAAGCTAACAAACTAATTTTTGTTCCTCTTTTAAAATTACAAATAGAAAAAAATTCTTCTCCCCAAAACCTATTATCTAACATATATGCTGTCCAGAAATTATCATCTTTTTATTTCAGAAGTTAACATAAATATCAAACAAATAGTTTCTCTCTGGTCTAATTTTATCATCTTTCTTTTTGCTCTGCACAATCTTTAAATGATTCCTGTGACATTGCAGGAATTAATCTTTCATCATGCTCTAGAATTTAAAAGAAGTCTTCAAAGCTTTCACCAGCTATTTTGTAAATCTCATAGAGAGAAGGATTTTTTTTGGAAGCTGTTCCATATCCAGATCTTTTTCTTCCTATAAAGAGGCATTGTCCAGAATTTCGTTTTGTGATTGTTCCAGATCCAGATCCTTTTCTTTATTTATTTTTTGTATTGCCATTTTGCTCATCTAAATTTTGTTGTCTTCCATGCCCTCAAACTATGAGAGTTTTTTAAAAATCTCATTGTCTTCTAAAAGATTTTAGTTATTAATATTTCAGTCCATGTAAAAAATTCTTTATGATAAGAGAAAGTTATAGTCGGCTTAGTCATTTTAGCTCTTTTCTGTCTGGTCTTTTAGGTCCCTCTGGTATCCATCTGCAACCTTCAGCAAGCCTCAGTTCTTAACAGAAATTTAGTTCCACTTCAGTTGTTTCCCATGAGCATATTATTCGATTATATTGTTTTTCAAATCTTAAAACAAAAATAAAGCATATTCCAAATCTCTCTAGTCTTCTGGTCTGTTTAAAAATTACTTAATTTTGTTTTGCTATTTGCCAATTATATATTATTTTAAATTCTTGAGTCTCAATTTCTTAAATCTAAAGAAGGTAAAACTCACCAGATATCAAATGGAGCTTGCTGTTTTGAAGGTCTCCAGTATCCATAAAACAGTTAAATTGATGATTTCCCAAGGTGATTAGAAAGTGATTTTGGCAGGCTTTATGTCCTTATGAAAGGCTCTGCCTTACTGAGAGCAAAGATGTCATCTCCTTCAGCTCCTGACACTTAAACCCATAGAAGACTGCTGTTTTAGTCTCCTCAGAGCCCTTCAAAGCCCTTGTGGGCTTTGATCTCCCAATGTCTCTGGAGAAATTCAAAGTACTGGTCTACTCACCAGTCTTTCATTCTGCACAATGACTATCATCTCTGTTTGTTTGCAGAGATGTCTTCAAGTCAGTCAGGACTCACACCAGAAGCCCATCAATCTAAATCTTTACACGCTATTTTTTCAGGTTGCACAGTGCATTTCATTGGGACATTCCATATAGAACCAGAGCAGAATAAAGTAAAACAGAGTATGGATAACTTAAATCACTATCATCATCATCATCCAAAGCTAATTTTTCTTCCAGAAGGTTTGGGCCCTCAAACTCCAGCCAATAATTAACAATATTCCTAGAAATGTGGCATTATTGACAAACTGCACCACTATGAATATGCTTTTGAGGTGATGCTGGCCTTGAACTAACAACAAGATATAGCAAAGCTTAAGTAGAGAATTCCAGATTGAACTTAGTCAATTTCTACAAGGACTGAGCTAAGAAACTATAAGAAAAAGTTCCTGAAAACACACATGGCTCACAAATACCACAGAGATTCCAAGTTAATATCATGTGATACCCTTACCATCAGTTCTCAAAAGCAGCTTCAAAAAGATCCCCTTTACAGAAGGACTTTGCCCTTGCAGTAGAGCTGGCACTGAATCATTGGCAAAACCCATTCCTGCCTGGCAGAGTACTATGTTCATCAGCTGCTGTCACACAAGGATCCTAGAAAAGGGGTCCCTAACCCCCAGTCCATG
Organism: Notechis scutatus; assembly: GCF_049901735.1. Taxonomy (NCBI): domain Eukaryota; kingdom Metazoa; phylum Chordata; class Lepidosauria; order Squamata; family Elapidae; genus Notechis; species Notechis scutatus. The sequence goes on from NC_142009.1 coordinate 228,636,154, forward strand.
GCCTGGCACCCGTCCATGGTATGCCAGAAACCAGGCCATGCAAATAAGCGAAGCGCCATCTGCAAGATGCAGGCAGCACGCAAAACCACACCCCCTCCGGTCTATGGAAAAATCTCTTTCTGCAGAACCGGTCCCTGGTGCCCAAAAGATTGGGGCTGCTGTCCTAGAAAACTGAAACCAAATGTGCTTCGGTAACCTCCAGGATTCTTTTACCTGAAATTCTCCAGCCCCTCTTCCTGAACAACCATACCTACCCTGAGGATTTCTCTGGCTTAGGTGGCAGCACCAGAGGCTTCCCACTCGTGCTGCCCATCTTGCACGATTTAGAACGCTGTACAGGAGCCTCCTTTACTTCACCTTGTGATTCCCCTTCCTCAGCGGAGCGGTTTCTTCCTCTCAATTTAGCCTATGATCAAGAGCAAAAGAATTACAAGCAGGCCCCAGCAAAACTCTTAACCTTTGCTAATAAGCTATCCCACACTTCCTCTCCCAGTTCTTCATTATGATCCTCTTACTTTCATTACACCTTAACAGGTTTAGGAGATCAGATGCTTGGGTCCCTTTTATATCTTAATCTCCAAATCCCACAGGCAAATTTGATTTCAATTTGGGATGATTTTAGCAATCCGGTTTCCAGAAACCAATCTGTCAATATACTCTAATCTCTTCTGTTTTGTCCTCACTTCCCTTTACACCTTACCTTCAAAGCTGAAGGACTGAGGCCTGGAAAGAGGGCTACCTTTACCCCCTTGGACAATGGAGAGCTTCGTGACTTCTTGCTCTTTGACTCCTCGTGGAGTTCTTCATCAGAGACTGTAGAAACTAATTGAGGCTCTGGGGAAGGGTGAGTAGAGAAAAATCCACAAAAATTAATGCACAATGAAGCATATGTCCTAAAACCAAAATAATGCCAGACAACTTGGTAAAATTTTGGAGCCTATAATAAAGGTTCAAAGCACTCATCTGAAAATGTGACTATCTAAAAAATCTGTCCCTTGCCTCCAATTCTCTTCTATTTTTAGATTGCTTTTATTTTTTATTTTTAGACTATTTCTAGATCATTATGGAAGAGACCTGCCTTCATGGACTCTTTCAAATATCAAGTACAATGATGGCCTTAGAATAGATTTCAGAACTTCAGTAAATCATTAATAATGAACTAACGTAGGGCAAAGTATAGGTGGTGCCTTCTTTTGGAAACAGGTAAATCCATAACTAACAGTTAACTAATGGTTAACTAATAGTATGTGAGAATGATCTTGGGAGACAGGAGGAAGAGCTGCACAATAGGCAAAAGTCATATAAGAGGTTGTCAAGCCCACAGAAAGAATGGGGGTGTGGCAACCACCTCAGAAGGGATCTCTCTAGTTTCTAGAACTGTAAAAACAAGGGGCGAGGGAAAGATGTACTTTCAGACTTGCAAGATTATGTTCATGAAACCTTCAAATAAAGATAGGGCTAGTACTCCTTGATGTGCTTCTTCTCTGGACTGCCACACAAGGCTGGCATTAACAAACACAGTAGTGTCAAAGGAACATGATGCAAACAAATGACAGAACCAAGCAAAGCATATAGACACAACACATAACACTGGTAACAAAAATCAGTAATTCATCCCCTGGTGGCATTTTACCTGTAGAATCTCTGAACATCCAGCTGTTCCTGTCATTCTCTAACACAGTACCTCCTGCTCGGGTGATTGGGGCTCGATGACCCCGCTTTCGGCCCAAATTTGCACGATCCCGATGTGCACTATTATCAAGAATTTCTGTATCCTGAAAGCATATAGAAGTCAAAAACATGATATATTCTTAAGATGGTGTTATTTAGGATTTAATTACTAAATTATTGCTAGTATCATAGCTCCCGCATTGCTACACCAACGTTACCACAGAGACTTCCTGGTAGTACTTGCCTCCAAGAAAATGATCTTTTCCCTTGTTAATGCTCCAGCTCCCTCCGAAGCACAATCATCCTGGGAAACAGGTTGTGTGTCTTGACTTTCACTTTGCCTTTCAGGTGGCTTGCTCCCATTTCCACTGTTCAGCTGGCTGATGTCACCATCCACATCAGATAAAACCTCTCCTACATCCTCCAATGGGAATGGAGATGGCCTGATCTTTTCAACTGCCGGCGCCAGGTCACTGGGCAAGTTATTCAGCTTCCTCTCTTCTTCTGCATGGCAGCTATGGAAGGAGGCAGGCCTCTTCTGCTGGACCTCTGGTCTGTTGGCACTACTGGAAACCATTCCTTCCAGCAGGCAGCTGGGACTGGACAGGCGCTGACTATGGCATTTTCTGCTTCAGTTTGAGATAAAGAGACAAAGCAGAATTCTTAACAAGGTTTCATTTTATTAGTTTGCTCTACTTGCTGTCCTGTCATCAACGTGCCCCAAGTTCAGCTGCTCCCTTTTTAAAAATGTTTTCTCACTGTAAAAGGGTAATGAAAATGTATGTACGACCAAGATGCACAGTCAATGGGAGTGGGAGGACTTTCTAGATATAATAAAGAGATATACTGAAGTGGACAAGAGAGGAATCAAACAAACATACACTTTAGGGCTGCAATCCTAAAGTCTTCAACTTTACTGGACTCCTGAATGGCCACTTGTTATAAGAACCATTGGTCTAATGGTGATAGCATACAATATGAAATGAAAAAAGCAGTATAAACATATTGAATATGAATCATTACAAAAATTGTGAATCTTTTATGAGGCTGTACCACTTCAAAAATGCACGCAAGATTCAAAAAAATCCAAGACAACTAAATATTACACAGAAAGCAGAAGAAAAATGTATACTTCATCTTACCCTCAAATGAAATAGAATAGTGACTTTATAAGTGTGACTTCCATAGTGAACTATAACTACAACATCAATCCCCTTTATATGTAGTTTGTAACTCACAAGCTTACACGATCCTGGCTTAAAGCCTTCTTGACGTTTTTCCCCCCAGAAAAAGCCAAACAATAGATACCGATATTGTGCATCAAGCATAAAATTGTTAAGTCCCCACTCTATTATTCAATGGGGCTGCAATCCTAAAGTCTTCAACTTTACTGGACTCCTGAATGGCCACTTGTTATAAGAACCATTGGTCTAATGGTGATAGCATACAATATTCAGGCCCATTCTAGGTGGTCTAATGGTGATAGCATACAATATTCAGGCCCATTCTAGGTGAGAAGAAAGTGAAAATAACAATGGTTCGGGAACACTGTATCGAAACAAAAGGCAGAATTCAGTAAGCCTTAATTAAGGAGTTAGAATAAAGTTTGAAATGCAGATATATTCCTACACTTTATGTTGTCTATGAAGTTTAGAGTTCTTTTAGTCAGATGCTTCAATATGCACAAATCTTAAAGATGAAGAGAAATGAAAGACAAGGATTTTTTTCCCATATAATTTTTTATGTTGAATAAATTACTAGCTCCTTTAACCATGAAAAGTTTTGGAAGACTCTGAGGGTTTTTAAAGGTTCAAATACCAAGAAAGAGATTTTCAACATGTATAGCAATTTATACAAGTGTAGTTAGTACTGTCCAAACTAGCAGTTTGAAAACATGTAAATGCAAGTAGATAAATAGGTACCACTTTGGTGGGAAGGTAACAGCTTTCTGTGTGCCTTCGGCGTAGAGTCATGCTGACCACAGGACCACGGAAATTGTCTTCGGACAATGCTGGCTCCCTCAGCCAAGAAACAGAGATGAGCACCGTGCCTTAGAGCTGGACATGACTGACAGGGAAACCTTTACCTTTTACCTTTAGTTACCACTACAATTCTGTATCAGAAGTTGTATTTCCTACTTATGGAAGATTCTTTGTGTCCTGTGCTTGTAAGACATTTTATGAAGGGAGTCTTACAATATAAAAGACAGGAACCCACACTCTTTGTCAGCTGCTCAGAGTTATTTAAGATGGGCAGCCATCTTTTAAATAAATAAAACAAAAAAATGTATCCATTGTCTGATGGCTAATTGATTCTATTCTTTATATAGTGTTTGCCATAACACTCCTCTAACCACAAGTCTAATAACAAACTGAAAGATCATCTGATTCCATGTATGCAACACTAAATTTGGTATAATATGTAAAATAACAGTTCAGAATTCTCTTTCTAAAGGTTATTATGCTCTTAATCAGATTTTACAAAACTCTCCTAAAAAGTCCCAGGGATAGGGAAAACATTTTTTTTTTTGGTAGATTAGAATTAAGTCTTTCTCTTCTCCCTTACTCGCTGCCCCATCATTTTATTCTGAAAATAATTTCCTCCCGAGCAGCATCCTTTCACTGTTACAATTGTATTATGTATATGCAACAGTATATACAACCTGTTAATGTGACAGGAAAAATTAGTTATGATTTCTTGGAATTACAATCTGGAGGGTGATTGAGAGGGGAGGACTGACATCATCAATGCAGAGTGAACCTTGACAATTGTTTACATTAAGCTGCCAAAATATACCTCTCAGTATAGTGCTATTGTACAATCTGAAAATATCCTACCAATCCAGATTTTGAGTTGGAAAGAGAAACAAGATGCAACATTATTTAACATTATTTAGAAAACTTCCTCTTCCCTATCTATTCAAACCAACTTGGCCAGTACTTCTTTTGAATAAGAGCTATTATTCATCTTTAAAAATTGTATGCATCTGTGTCCTTGATTGTCATGTCTTGACCCTTTACAGAAGCCAAATGAATATCTTTTAGCATCTTTTAGCATCATAAGCCTCATGAATTACATGATGGCAGTTTTGAATTATTTAAAATTGATTAACTTTTCCTGTTCGATATCTAGAGGTGTATGGAGAACGCAATTTGATGACATCAATGTGCCAACATTGTTATTGTTATGAAGAAGGACCTATAGATTTCTTTATAAAATTATGTAGAAGCATTTTCTCATATGCTCCTCCTTTCACAATGTCAAGCAGTGAGGGCATTCTGAGCCAAGAATCTATATGCCTTATTCCATGCAGTGAGATGAATTCTTCTAACAGTAGGATACAGAGAAAAATTGATTATAAGCCACAGAAAATGAGGTACAAACATGAATGGTACATACATTATGCCAGCTGAAAATGGGCCCAATGTCAGTGCAAGACTGACAAGAAGAGAATGACAGAGTAAGAATAGTAGACTATAATTCTGCATTCCTATCAAGCTAACTTGTTTTCAAAAATTTCTTCAGTAAAAGCAATAGTCATGGTTCCAGAATTGAGAATCTCCATGGGGTAGTTCTGTTCCACTACTTTGGCAAGAGACAGAATTGTTCCATTTTTTTTTTACCACTCACATTATTTTTCCCTTTGGATGTGTTACCTCAGAGCAATCTACTAAATATACAATAAACATCTCCTCAGGATAGGTGGGGAATTCCTGTTGCAACATTACTCCACACAGCTGCTCTAAATCTTCAGCCATACTTAACCTCCATCAAGGTCCAGGGTTCAACAGGAAAGATATATTGAGGTCATGTCAGGATACGGTTCAGTGAACATTTACATTAGCTATGAGTCCTTGCAATTCATTGCTTGTTGTCATCAGTCTGCAACATTATACTTTTTTTTTTTTACTGGAAGCTGTGTGATATTTCATGCAGAATAGTGTGAGTCGCAGTAGATCAAAACTGGAATGTGAGGAAGGGTGCTAATGAACTTAATCATTGAGAAGCTGTCATATAAGAAGATCCATGATCAGGAAAATAGGAAAGTCAATGATAATCAAAATATATATATTAAAAAGAAATAATCTCATTATCTTCTTAAGAGGATGGATTCTGAAGGTCCTTGGTGTTACTAATACTTTATAAATCTTGAGAATGTATGCACTTGCTAATAGAATGCAGAAGAAATTTGACCCTATTAGCCAGAAATTACTGATTAATATTGCTTTTTTAACTATCATCTTTCGGAATTAAAATTCAAGCATTGTGGAAAATGGAAAAATATCAGCAAGGCCAATGTGAGATGTGGATCTCATTGTAGGTAAAATATGCTGAGAAGAGATAAAAATGAACAACAGTAAATTTTAGGAAAAAGAATACTGGATATTATCTTGCATTTACCTCAGAGGACACAAGAACAAGACAGGAGAGATCACCTTCAGAGAGAGAGTTGGCTGCTATTGTGCAAAAAAGACTAGAACCTGCAGATATAGACAGCTAAACTCAAGCACTGAATGGAATTTAGAAAATATTAAGTCCCCTTGCCATCCCTTCTGCAGAACATGGCAGCTACCCAAGACAAAATAGCACAATGGATGAATTACTGATCATACAACAGCAAATGGTACAGCTCTTGTACAAAACTCAAGACTTACTTTTTCACATTTGATCATTTGGAGCAAGTCCAACTGACATCTGTATATTCATTTTGCAGCAATGTTGGTATTCTGCTACATTTTCCCAAGTAAAAAAATCAAAGCAGTGTTAATTGTAACTGCTAAGTCTACAATTGGGGCTTTTGGCCAGATTAGAGTGCCAGAAAGCACAGCTTCAAGACTCATTAGATACTATTATTTCTCTATGCCTGCCTCTCTCTCAGCATTAACAAAGAGCATATATATTCGCTTTCCACTTGTGGTCATCCTCTTACATCTTCCCTGTCTTATTATTTAATGGACAAATTTATTGATACATATAGAATTTTAAGCATCAGTTCCCAATGACTATAGCTAGCAATTCTACTTTAACAAGTGAAAAGTACAAGTTATTTCCCACTTGGCTTAAAACAGCATTTTCAGCCTGTGCATTAATCAGAGATGTGGCATTCAATTTCTAGAATTTCAATTCATCATAGCCTTACTGAGAATTCTGGAAATTAAAATCACACATCTTTGTGTCCAGTTGGGATAGGCTGTTTTAGACAAGAATAAACATAGCAACCATCTTAATTGTGAACTGAATTGTATTTCTGCAGAACTGCAATACAAGCATTGCAGATTTGGGCTCTTCCAATGCTGTCTGACTTTCAGAGCAAGTTGCAACATATTTCATCAAGTCTACATTAGCACTGCATACACCAATAACTGGTAACTTGCAGTGATGAAAGGAAGCACAGCCAAACACAATAAGATATGAGCAATTACTCATTCACCATAGTTGATTAACAAATAAATGCAAGAGCAAAATTAATTGCTACTTTTAATTCCTTGTCTTTGTCCATTGCTTCCTTCTTTGAATCTCAACTATCAAATAATTTTAACAGCTTTTACCTCTCTCCACATACTGGTGTTGCTCCTTGATGCTGCATCACATCATCTTCCAAACCAGTAGTCCCCAAACGACATCTCTCATCCCTATATGCCACTTCAGCCCCATCCAAAGCTTTGGGTCTCAAATCAGATATATCTATCTTTTCACTGTCAGATACATCCATATTGTTCATTAAATCTGCTTGTCCAACATCAGGTTCTCTGCCTCCTTCTGCATCCACCAATCTTGTATTTGATGAGGCAAATGAAGTTTCCACATCAAAAAGAGGGACCCAGTCAAGGTGCTTCTCCACAGGTTTTTTATAAGCTTCTAAGCTCTCAAGTTTTAAGTCACTGGAGATAGCCAATTCTCCAGTGTCAAGATGTTGAGTCCATTCAGGTTCACCTTCTCCAATTCCTCGGGGTTCGTCCATGGCCAAATTTGTTAAATTCCCAGCCTGATGTATTAAGTTGTCAGTTGATTCCTCTAAATTGACTGTGACTTTTTGATCAGATAAATCTAATGAGACAAATCCAGCTATTAGATCCTGTCCTGTAGTATCATTCTGTTCACTTTCTGATAACTTAGAGTCTTTGATCCAATCTCCTCTACCAGTAGTAAAACTATCCTCTCGTGGTTCAAATTTACCCAGGCAGTATTCATCAGACCAGATTGGTCTTCGGGCATAGAATTCCTGATTATCCACCTCCATTTGAGAGTTACTGCCTTTGATGCCACCACCTATTTCAATTCTACAACCTATCTCACTATTGTATTCTTTGGCTCCATCTGATTTACCAGCACTGAACTCATTGCCTTGATTTTGGGCAATTTCTGTATCACATCTACTAGGCAAGTCAGACCGTTTGACATTCAGTTTAGACTCTGGATAACTGCCATCATCAAAGCCGTATGTTTCAGGTCCCAAGTCCTGCTGAAAACTAAGCTGAGCTTCTGGATGGTTCTGAGGTTCCACTTGATGGGCACTGAATTCTCTTTGTGGTTGACTGGTACCACTGCCAGAATCAGATTCACTAGGCCAACCTAAATGGCTGGCACTGAACAGAGAAACTGGGGTCCTGTCATCTGAAAGTTTTACACTGAACTCTGTTTCCAGCTGGCTCTCAATAGTGTATTCGCTAGGCACCTTTGTTGATTCGGGGCTGACATCTGATTCTGGACAACTGACATTTTCCATCTGATACTTTGGCCAGTCAGTCATTGTAGCAGCAGCATCATGATATTGGCTGCTCCAATCTGTCTTCTCAACTGCAACAAACTCACTGCTCTGTTGATCACTGCCAGCAGGGCAGAGACTAGGCCAGCCGGGCTTCCTCATATAGGGTTCTGCGTGCTGATCCTCAGCGGTACTGATGCTGTATGTGCTGCTCCAATTGGATTCCTCAGTTGGATGGTCAGCACAATGGCTACCATAAGAAGCAAGCCACTCTTCTTGCACTGGACTGGAACTGCCCAGTAGTGGTGATCCTCTAGCCCATTCTTGCTGGCTGGTACTAAATTCCAAATCCTGACTTTTGGCATTACCAATAGGGTAGGAGTTTGGCCAGTCCTGTGAGCCAGTGCCAAACTCTCGATCCTGTTCCATTTCTCCGAGCCATTTAACTTTGGTCACATCAGCAGTCCAGTCCAAGCGAAAGGTATCAGAATGATCAGCCCCTACAATGCCAAACTCGCTATGAAGGTCCTTCCGTGACCATCCCAGAAGATCCTAAAAAATAAAAAAAAAGAGGGGGGAAACAAGGCAAAGGGGAAAACTGTATGAGATTCTTATGGACAAAGGGTTGGGGATAATAAATTAAGAGAGAGGTGAATCACAAGAAGTACAAAGGATACAAAGCAGAGAAAAATAATCTAGGAACTGTTCATATTTTACTTTTTAAAAAAATCAAAATATTTTAGCAAAAGTCCATAGTTTGCCCATAAAAGATACTGGTTTCAGCTTGTATACAGGTAGTCCTCGACTTACGACCACAATTGAGACCAAAATTTCTGATGCTAAGGCATTGTTAATTGAAGTTTTCCCCCGTTTTATGATCTTTCTCCCCACAGTTGTTAAGTGAATCATTGCGACTGTTAAGTTAGTAACATGGTTATTAGGTGAATGTGGCTTCCCCATTGACTTTGTTTGTCAGAAGGTCGCAAAAGGGGATCATGTGACCCCAGGACACTGCAGCTGTCATAAATAAGAGCCAGTTGCCAAGTGTCTGAATATTGATCATGTGACCATGGGGGATGCTGCAACAGTCATGTGAAAACTGATCAAGTCCCTTTTTTCAGTGTTGTAGCAGCATGGAAGGTTCTGGTGCTAATACAGAACCAAAGCTGACACAAATGGTCACTAAACAAGTGGTTTTAAGTTGAGAACTACTTCGAGCTGGGAAAGACCTTTGACAGCCATTTTTAAAATCATTCAGATATTAAGAGGTAAACATGTGTGGTTCTCCAAATATCGCTGAACTGTATAATTCACAGCAATTTCATAATATCCAATGTTACTGGAGCTGCTCAGATCTATAGTTCAGTTTAATGAGAGCTACAAATTCTCCACCTTGTGTATGGACCACCGACTTTCAATTGGCGAGTCAGGATCAACAACTAGGACAGTCTATATCATATAAATGTTTGGTGAAACCTTCAACATTTGATCCAAAAGTCAAGATTAGAAATAAAAATTAGTCCCAATTGCGAAAAGTCTAAAGCACCACATTTTTCGCTCCAAAAGACGCACTTCCACCCCACCCCCCAAAATTTTTTTTGGTGAAAATGTCTATGCATCTTATGGAATGAAAAATACAGGCTGCCGTGGCGGGGTCCTTTTGCAGTGTTGAACCCGGCCTCTTCTGTCTTTGTCATTGCCTGTCTTCCTCCTGTAAACCTAGGTGTGTTTTATGGTCAGGTGCGTCTTATAGTGTGAAAAATATGGTACTTGATGAGACAATACTGAACTAGATGGACAAGGGGCTCTGACTTTTTCACAGTAGCTTTCTACATTCCCAAGCTACGCATGAACTGTTTCTTAATAGAAGCCACTTCCCATAGTAAGACCATACTATCTCTACACGTAATTCATGTATTACGATCCTATTTACAGTTACACGTTATCAATAGGTTTGAAAGCTATATCCAATCATACATAGATGCAGTATGTTACAAATACCCAAAGACAAAACAAATTCTCACGTTCTGAAATAGAAAAGCAGTATGCTGTATAAAAATGAAATATGCCATTAAAAATAAGCAATCACCTTTAAGGAATAATTCAGATATTTTGGCAAGAAAGATGAGAAAAGTATAGAGAAGTTTATATGGCCCAATTGGAACATATTTGTTGCAGTTGCGGAGAGAGATTAGAGCAGCCAATATCAGGAATTTCCATTCAAATTTCAAACTGGAAAATTAATTTTCAATGGAAATTAATCAAGTCCTAAATCTATCAATGCACTTGATTCTCAGGCATGATATTCCGCTCTGAAAAAAAAATCGGGGCCGGCCAAAAGAGACCCCCCGCCATGCGCCCGGGGAGCGCCCGCTGCTTTCCCTCGCCAGGGCCGGGCGGTGGCGTGTTGCACGGAGGCTGGTCTGTGGCTGGCCCAGCTCCCTTTTCCTGCCGCTCAGCGGCCTCTGCTCGCACTGCCCGGGCTCCGCTCAGGTATCCGGCTGGGGCTGTCAGGAGTTGCTACCGCCGGCGCAGCTCCATGCGGCTCCAGTCCGCGTTGCCTCGGGAAGGGAAAGGCAAAACCAGGAGCCGCTGCTGCCCTTGCAAACGCGGCTCTTCCTTTTGCCTTTCCTTCCTGAGGCAACGCGGACTGGAGCCACGCGAGCTGCGCCAGCAACTCCTGACTCGGGGCCTCCGAGGGGAGGGAAGGAGGAGAAGAAGGGGTGGGGGAAAGGGGGATTCCCAAAAAAATCGGAATTCCGATTTTAATCGGAAGAATATCATGCCTGATTCTTCAGCTTTAATGACTACATCAATGGGCCCTTAATGGAATAAAGTCTCACTCAATAATTGACACAATGTATATAACTTAAGTCCTTCTTAACTAAGAACTACATTCACTTTTGGACAAGACTGTAATGGATCCAAACTGTAACGTCTTAATAGCCAAGAAATCCAACAATCAAGAGTATCTTTCATGCACAAAGAGAACTGGATCCGGGAAGAGGAAAATTAACTTCTCCCAGATGACTGGAAGATTATTTCATATGGCAGCACCTTTTGGCTCAGCCTCTGCTCTTGTACATTCTGCAACCACCCAACCAGTTAAACTACTTTGCAGCTTACTCAAAAAAAGGCAGCCTGCTGTTCTTAAAGACAAGCCCTGGCTCAGTCATCTAACTGGGCAGGAATGTTTACTCATCTAAACATGCTTGTGTCCATTTAACGCCTTCTATGCCACATTCTTAGGCGCTGAGGAAGTTTAATGCCAGTAAGATCTTCTCATCACAACTCTTTTTGAATAGAGCACTGCCTTCCATAAAATTAATACTGAGTACAATGTTTTTACCTGTGGTCCTGTGGGGTCTTCTACCTTGGATGTACTTCTTTTCTTTGTATCATCAGCGCTAGGTGGAGGAGATGCCAGAAGTTCATCTAGCCAATGTGAACTAGGATCAGGTTCAACTCTACCCAGTAGGCCAGAGTTCCCCATCTTGGCTTCCTGTGCCATACCCAGGGCATCACATACTTCCTGACAGGTATCAGCTGTCTGTACCTGGGCGCTTTCCGAGAACAAGATGCAAGGCTCTGCAGGAGGAGCAGTTTCCTCTACACTTGGTAATGGCTCCATTGCTCGTAGAGCCTCTTCCTCATGGTTTGGGGGAAATTGGAGGAAATCATCATGATCCTCTTGAACAGTAACCTCTTCAGCCTCCACTGGGCCCTTTAGATTAGGGCTACCAATCTTTCTCTGAACAGAGGGACCACCAGGTGCTGACAACTCAAGAGTAGATTGGGTTTCTAACTGCCCCTCAATCTTCTTCCAGTTCCTTTCAGATTCCTTATTGGCACTGTGCTCACTAGTCTCAGTCTCCTCCTCTTTCCCGATTTGTCCTTCTGAACCGGCCTCTTGATATGATCCTTGAATGGGAGGGATCTCTCCACCCAATTCTGCTTCCAAAAGGTTGTCATCATCATGTTCCTGAATGGGAGAGTTGGGAGGAGATACTAGTCTCTTCCCTCCCAACTCCAGTCCCTGATTAGGGAATGACCATTCAAATGATTGTGACAGACTCCAACTGGACTCTCCTCCCAAAGTCTGCTCTACAGATGGGTCTTTCTCTCTTGGCAGTGCAGCTAAGGAACCTCCTAGTTCTTCCCTTACCATTTTTTTACCTTGTGGTTGCACCACTCCCTCTGAAGCACGCCGCTGATTTAGCAGGGGAGCCTTCTCCTTAAGAGGAAGAATTTGTGCTTGATTTTTGAGATAAGCTTTTTCCCTGTTGAGTAGGGTGTCTGGTATGCATGAAGGGGAACCTGGAGGCTGATCAGAATAAACATGGCACTTTGAAAGAATGCTAGGGGAGCCAGGGGAATCTGAGACTCCTGTAAGATATTGGTGAGACTGCAGATTATATTCAACGGGCGGATGGCTCAAACTAGCAGTATGCTCAGGGAGAAGAGGGACTTCAGAGTATCTTGAAGAAACATCTGCCAAGTCTGAAACCAAGGACTGTCCTGGAGAAGTCTTAATAGGGGATCCTGGAGGCCAGGGATCTGCAATGGTTACAAGGGAATCTGCAAACTGAACATGACTGACAGAGTCTACCAGAGGACTTCTGGAGGATTTAGCAGATCCATCAGGGGAGCCTGGTGGAAGCAAAGCTTCACTACATGGGACATCTGTTGGAAGGTATGGAGCACCAGGGGGTTGGGTTGTTTCAGAAGGGGCATCAGGAGATCCAGGTGTGACTCTGGAAGAGAACTTGGTCTGGGGGAAAGACACACACAGGAAGAACAAGTTAAATTACTTCCTTTCCCTGAAAACTTCCGAAAAAATCTAGCAAAATCTTAGAACTTGATCATCTTGTATCCCACAGACCAAGAATTATTACTATCGGGCCCAATTATATCCCTTTTCATTGAATCACTCCATGTGCAGCATCTTCCTGTTTTTACACATCAAAAACTACATTGAAAGCCCCTCTCCAAAGTATCTGCCCTATATTGTTAAAGCCAGAAGATAATGAAATGCAAAGAGTAGAGCAGGAAGGGAAAAAGAGAAGCTGAAGAAATCAGTCAATACTGTGCAGTAACAATAAAAGTCCAGGCCCCACCCACCTCAGCATTTGCCTTCTCTTTGATTAGATTTACAAAAAGAGAGAGAGTGTGTGTGTACAACACAAAGGAGAGCTAAATTAAACACACCTTATGAGCTGATGGCTCTGTTTCCTGAAGTAAGGCAAATGGAGTTAATCATTACCAGCACCCATTCACAGCAACCAGCAAAAGGCTGCTGGGCCTCCTCTACTAGCGAGTTTGGCTACAAGCCGAGCAGTGGGAACTGTTTCATACATACCTGGCAGGTCATTGAACTACATACTGTGAATCATAACTACTCCCTTCCCTCTGGCCATGGCCTGTAACTTTGTACTAGCTTTGGTTCTCTCTGTGTAGTTAGCTTGGGCTTGTGTTTTTTTAAGATCTGAAGAAACATTGCTCTATTCTTCCTTGCTTGGATATGATTAGTTAAAAAAAAAAAAAAGTACTGAAATTACTACCTAGACTCTCACAATCTACTAACCAGCATAGCTAAGATTTTTGCACTATGGGTAATGCCATTCAGCATGGGAAAATATAAATTACAGGTGATAGCATCTAACGCAGCTAGCAGAGCTGAACATTTCACTTTGAAACATCAAGCACTCGAACATATCGGGCGTATAGAATTGTTTCTTCTGTTTACAATGCCATAGCCTGTGCCCTCAAAGAGCAACAAGTTTGGGCTAAGATAACCAATACTGATGCATGAAAAGTTCCCCGCTTCTTCTTGAAGAGAAGCATTAGTAGAGAAAGGAGACACGCACCCTACAGAGAGGGAGCCTGGAAGGAGAGAGGTGGCAGATACCCCTGAGACAGAAGAGAGCCTCGAAGGAGAGAGGCCAATGGAGGAATTGCCCAGCTGCAGATAACTCACACCAGGAGAAGACCGTGGCCTGCTGGATTCAACTTGGTCTCCTTCACAGCTCGCGCTAGGCTGGCTGGAGCTGCTAAGAGAAAGATGTGTTATCGTTACAGAACAGAATCACCTTTTATTACTTCTATTATTATGAAGGTAGGATGAATACCAAGTAAATCAACAACCACAAACACCAGAAATAAGGATAAGGGCATTGTGCCTATCCCATGTACAATCTACTTAACAATGGAGAAGCTAGCTATTCATGCCTAATCTAAATAAATGGATTATACTGTTAAATGCAAAAATTAAGGGCATCATGCCAAACACACATGCAATCTACATAAGAATGAGGAAGCTCTTCGTGACTGAGGGACTGATTCTAAATGAACTGATTGCAGCATTAAAGCACAAAATGCTTTATGGAAATGTTAAGTCTCGCTGAATATTCCAAGTATCTTGTATTTCATCAGATGTCATTTTCTCTGCTTATCAACAAATCACTTAGATCTGAGAGCTGCCATCTCTTGCAACCCTATATTCTTTATATCTGTGATTTGGCAAAAGATGGAACCATGAGAAATATGCTCAATTCCAGACATGATTAGTCAGAGAAAAGTCACATCAAATTGAATGAGACTGACCCAAGTATGGATATATAGGAGGGCTTGAATCTTAAAAATGTAGTAACCTTATCTTTTATTACTGTATTAAAGAAAGCATTTGCCCCCCACTAATGCCAAAGGTAAAAGAACAAAAAAAAAGGGAAAAAAAGAAACAGCTGGATACATTTGGTGCATTAATTTCATTTTTCTTGGAATGCTAGCCCTAGAACACCTACTAATCTAGCATCAATCTCTGTTCTAAGAATGTACTTGATGAGTCTCATAACAAAACTGAATTCAAGGCTACTCAGAAGGGTCCATGGTGGTTATATGACCCTCACCTGTCTGTAGGAAGGAAGATCTCATTTCTTTTGACCTCTGTCTCTGGCTGTTGAGATTCCG
The DNA here is from genome assembly GCF_049901735.1 of Notechis scutatus. NCBI lineage: Eukaryota > Metazoa > Chordata > Lepidosauria > Squamata > Elapidae > Notechis > Notechis scutatus. The sequence continues at coordinate 228,651,497 of NC_142009.1, forward strand.
ACGCCTGCTGCTCGTTTAAGCTCCTGTTTTCTTCCTTTAATTCCTTGTTCCTTGACAAACTCCTCTCCTTAATTTCACAGGAGACTCGGCAAGCAAGCCCTTCTGAATCTGTTCCTCCTCCTTCTTCTCCACTGGAGCTTCTCCGGAAAGCAACATAACTCTTAGGCCCTAGGTGAACACTTGAACCACCATCCTGGCTGAAGAAAGAGCGTACCAGCCGAGGCCGGTCAAAGCTGGGTGAACTCTCACTGGGTCTTTCTATTTTGGCCAAGATTTCCTCCACTGTGGTCCCAGGGAAACGTTCTGGCTTAGTTGCTACTGGCACCGGTTTCACTCTGAAGGGGAGTGTGCATTTGGCTACACTGGAGGATTCTCTACATTCTTCCTCGGGAGCTCTTTCAACAGCACTGGATTTTTTGGTGGGCTCAGCATCTTCTTTATCTGCAGAGGACTTGCTTGCAGTGGAGAAAGAAGATGGAACCTCTTTCCCATTGGTAACTTCTCTTGGACTTCTCTTCAGGTTAAAGGAAAGGCGCTTTACGGCACTGCCAGCTCCACTGCTATAGGGCTTAGGCCCAGCCAACAAATTGATCTTTTCTGCAGAAGGCACCTCAGAAAGAGTCTGCCGCAGTCCAGGCATAGGCTTCAGTGGCACAGCTGGCTTAGGAAGAACACAAGGCTTGGGTTTCACAGGTGGCTTTGGGCGGGCATCCCCTGAGAGAAGCATTTAATAAGAAATCGTTAACAAGCGGCAATTACATTATAACACTCCAGTACAAGAATCCTTAGCCTAAATTAGTGTCACTAAAAGCCCTTTATGCTTAATTTCCCAATTTTCAGGGGATATGATTGAATCTGTGCTCTATGCTGAGGAAAGGTTTAACAGTCCACTGTCTTCCTGGCAAGCCTAGAGTAGCTTTCTTCTGAAAAGATTTAAGTCCTCTCATCCTTTTAGCAGTGGAAGCTTGTTCAGAGATTGCAAGAATCTGTGATTGGACAAGTGCAATAATACGCATGTATTTCAAACATCATTGCTTTTCTCTAATAAAAAGCCGTAAGCAACGTTGAGCTGAAAATGGAGTGGCAGTATTGGAGAGAGGGGCATAAAGTGAGCATGATTTGTTAACGTTTTCCACGAAGACTGTATGCAATCTGAGACCCAGGTCACACTGGACAGCTTACCAAGCCTGCAAATTCCCAGTGACAAAGAAAAATACAGCATAGCCCATGAAAGACCCCGCCGGCTTCATTTTAAGGTGCAAGAGTCTCAGGCTAAAAAGTAAGATCAATCCTTGATAGGACCACCAAATTCCCATGGTTAAAGCTCATGGCTTTATGATTATATCATTTCAGGCCAGCAATTCCCTTTTTTCCCCCTTCATTACCCAAAATTATGTATCAGAAAGTCCTGTTTACCCAATGTAGGCAAAACATTTAAGGTCAATTTAAATGTTCTTGCTGTGATTGGATAACAACACATGAACCCATTACCCAAAGAAAAATAAATTTTTATCTATTTTAATGTTGGGTTTACCCAGGTATAGGGAGCACTGCTTTAGACTATAGGAGGAGTGGAATGTTAAGAATCCTAACTTGTGTCCTGAAAGTAACAACAAAATCTCCCTGAACCTACAACGTGGAATTAAAGTGTCCTTTAATTTAGTGTTTAATATTTCAGAAGTGGGAAGGAGAATTATGCATAATTTGCAATACCACAGAGTCATTTCATATAACATTCAGCACTTAATTCTTAGGAGAACCACTCCCTTATTATCAATAGAAAACCTGGCCGGTTGTCATGTGGTAAGGAACCCAGTTCTGCTGTCCTTTGGAATATACCTATCTCAGAGCTGCTTGATGGTAGTTTAGAGTCTTTACGGCCATTGGCAGCGGTAATGGAAAAGGAAGAACACAGCGATTGAGGCTTAGAATCCATCACATCAGGTGACGACTCAGAAGTCAGCATAAAGGCCAGCCCCTAAGACAGACACAGACACAAAAAGGAGGTTAGGCAATTTGCAAAATCCTCTTGAGAGATAACCAAGGCTTCTTATCAGGTGGCACAGCACTGATATTAAACCATCAAAATGAAATTTCCCCAGTACTTTTGTGTACTATTTTTAGCTTGGTTGTAGCTTTAATACGAGGTAATATTCCTTGTCTTTCTGTCTCTGAGAGAGAAAGAGGAGGGAGGGAGGGAGGGAGGGAGAGAGAGAGAGAGGGGAGAGGGAATGAGAATGAATATCATTTTAGGCCACTCCCAGGGCAGGCTGGAACAAGGATGAAGGGAGCACAACTTTCACAAGCAACCAGCCCATGACTCACACTGAAAGTAGAAAACCTCAAATGCATCAGGTTTTAGGTTTCCTAACCTATGCTGCCCTGTTCAACATAGTACTTGCACCACCTTCGTCGCACCCTCTCCTCCTCTGCCAACTTGCTATTCTCTCCATTTAATCCGAATTTGTCTCTTCCACTCCTCTGCTGCTTTCTTTCTTTCTTTCTTTCTTTCTTTCTTTCTTTCTTTCTTTCTTTCTTTCTTTCTTTCTTTCTTTCTTTCTTTCTTTCTTTCTTTCTTTCTTTCTTTCTGCTGTCAGCTCTTGTCATTTTGCCACAGCACTCCCATTTGGTTGCTTTTCTAATGGAGCCATTCTCCTCCTTCCAAGTTCCTTTCAGCTACCTCCCTCTCTTCACCACCACCACCACCCCCAGTAATGGGAGAAATTCAGCTCAGCGCCATCCCAGCTGTACATGTTCCCAACCAGACTGTGCAGGGCAAGGAGTAAACATCTGGAGTGCTTCCCCTCTCCTGATTTCTCAATCACTTGGCAAAGCCACTGGAATTCAATGAGGTAAAGCTGGGGCCTGCTCCCATCACCACAGCAACGACCTCCCACTAGATTTCAACAATGGGCCAAACTCTCTCTAAGAAGGGAAAACAGCATTACGAAGAGTGTGTGTAGCAGAAACTGTTCCAATTGACTGTATTCAAAACAGAACTGGACCCAGAATGAGGCCACAGAAGGGCTCATGAAGAGCTCCCCTTCAGTCAGATGGGGGGGGGGGGACTGTCACAGTGGACAAAGAGAAGGTATCCCTGAAAGACCATAAAGACACCCCCATTCTCAGACGGCCTCTTGGGGACCAGCAAGCAACTTCTTCCATGCCTGAATGAAGGAGACTGAAGAACAGACTGACTGCTTATTGCTTAGTCCTTCGCCTCATCCCTTACTATCTACAAGCAAACCTCTTCTGCGGATAACACGGACTCAGGTTGAATCTTTGTACCACCCACATACAAGTAGTCCTTGTTTAGCAACCAGAATTGGTACCAAAAACTCAATCATTAAACGAAGCGGTTGCTAAGTGAAATCTCACAGTACTTATGTTCTTACTTCAGCTTTCAGATAACAGATAATCAGAGTTGGAAGGGACCTTGTAGGTCATCTAGTCCAACCCCCCGCCCAAGCGGGAGACCCTACACCATTTCTGACAGATGGCAGTCCAATCTCTTCTTGAAAGTCTCAAGTGATGACGCTCTCACAACTTCCGAGGGCAAGCTGTTCCATTGGTTGATTGTTCTCATTGTCAGAAAGTTTCTCCTTATTTCCAGGTTAAATCTCTCCTTGTTCAGTCTCCATCCATTATTCCTTGTCTGGCCTACAGGCGCTTTAGAAAATAGCTTGACCCCTTTCCTCCCTGTGGCAGCCCCTCAAATATTGGACTACCATTATCATGTCTCCCCTGGTCCTTCTCTTTACTAGACTAGCCAAGCCCAGTTCCTGTAGCTGTTCTTCATATGTTTTAGTCTCCAGGCCTTACAAGACATGCAAAGATTGTGTATGCGAGGACTGGTTATAAAGTTACTTTTATCACTACTGTATCTATGAACAGTCATTTAAAAAGGCAGTAGCTAGACCAGAACCTTACTGCTGCTTTGTAGCCTTTTCTCTCTTCTTAATATTAATTCCAATTATGCAAAGACAGCTCTTGAAGTACCATCCAATACATGCTATTCAATCTGTTTTGATCTATAAAGACACACAGTAGTTACGAGGGTTGGAATTTCTGGGTTGTAGTCCTATTGTATCTACAGAATCAGGTTGCAGAAAACGTTCGTCAACCAGGGTAAAACTGACAAACATTTCAGTGTGCAAAAAGTAAGGTAATGTAGCAGCATTTTATCAAGCAATCCAGCCAGTGCACACATAAGGTTAACCTACATGTTACCTGTCTCTGAAAAGTAATGTATTTGGAGAGAGAGAGAATGCATTCATGTTATTAGATGACTTAACTTTTGTCCCTGCACCAAAAATAATGTTATCCATATAAAATAAGTATGAAGTAACCTTCAAAGAGGAAGTACATACTTTGGGAAAATATGCACAATGAGTAAACAAAGAACCAGGAAAAAAAAGAAAAGCTCTGTTTGGCTGAGAATATCACATGATGAAAAAAAATTATTGTGTTTTTGAATAGGTAGAAATTATCACAGCAAAATTCTTTTCTTGAAGCATTTTTCATGTTGCAAGAACCCTGGGGGAAGGGATGACAGGAGGCTTCCTTTCATAGGTCTTCTACATTTTGGTTTGAAAGCCTTTAAAACAAATCGATTTTTCTATTACAATCTCTCAGGTAGATGCAAAATCTAACCACAATTAACCCCAATTTTTCTAGGCAGGTAGTCCTCAATGTACAACCATTTGCTTAATGACCATTCAAAATTACAATGGCACCGTAAAAAGTGACTTAGGACCAGTTTTCACAGCCATGACGATTGCAGCATCTCTACAGTCACATGATCAAACTTTAGGTGCTGGGCAACCAGCATGTATTTCCAATGGTTGCAGCATCCTGGAGTCCTGGAATTGTCAACTGCAACCTTCTTAGGAATATCTGACAAGCAAAATCAATGGGGGAAGCCAGATTTATTTAATGACCCCTTGATTCACTCAATAACTTTAGTGATTTGCTTAACAATCATAACAAAAAAAAAAAAGATTGTAAAATGAGACACGACTCACTTAGCAAATATATTGCTTAGCAACGGAAATTTTGGGCTCAACTGTGGTCTTAAATTGAGGACCATCTGTAAGTACTTTCTCATAGAAAAAAATGTTGGGAGGGAGTTAAAATTATTTGTAATGCATCTTCAAATAAAGTTTTTGGCCAAGGAAATACATCGTATTATTCAAATGAGACTTGGGCTACAGTGATGAAAAGTAGATATGCAGAAAATAAATTTGCAGAACTGTAGTAAGCTACAAGGACCTAAGAAAAATAGGAAGATTCAGTGTGCAAAGAAAAAAGTTGTTTATAAATCAGAGTAATTATTGCCTTCTATATAGAAATGTTCATTACTCTTCCTTAGAATTTGGTGATGTAAGACAAAATGAGTTCCCTCTGTTTAGGGAACCGAAACAGAGAGACAGTGATTTTGCCAAGGCAGATAAATTAAGTAATAGCGAAGTGCAAAGTTCAACTGAAGGATCTAAATCCATATAGCGATTACATGACAAGCAATATGAGAAAGAAGAGTTTCCTAGAACTTGAATCAGAATCAAAACCTACTGCAACTTGAGACGTTGCAACTTTAAATTGCACAAGAACCCCACCCGCTCCCTTTGGGATTATAAGAAGGATCTGGTTGAGGAAATCCTGGGGAACAAGCAAAGAGCAGAGAAAATATGGAATAAAGAAACTTGAGACACAGAGACGCCAAAAGGTATATGTAAGAAGGCAGAAGTGCCAAAACTGAACCAAGAAATAGAAATGACAAGAGTGCCCAAAGGGCACTGTTAAATATCTACATAAACTGTTGTAAAATATTCATACATCCAAGATATTAAATAAAACATCTCCTACAGAAAAATCGAAAGAAGACGTATTTTGTAGGCTTCTCTACACTACTGGTGGATTAAGCATCTATGACCACCATCATGATTATCGCCGTATAACCTGTAATCAGCTAGTTCAAAACCAATTTCTCTTGAGCAGAGATGGGGACATTTGGCTTGCAGGTACAGTAGTTTAGATGTCAACTCTCATATCGACACAGCCAATGAGCATTATAAAGTATAATAATCCAATAATATCTACAAGGCTTTCTTCTTAACTAAGAGGGCCATTCACACATACAGTTCTATACAATGCTTCTAGTTGCCTTTTCCAACATCAAGTCTTGTTCCTTACTTGCTTCCAGAAATTTAAACAAGTTTCCCTGAATTATTGTGTTCTAATTTTTTTTCTAACTATTTAAAAATGCCGATCAACAGTAATTGATATCTCTATTATAATATAGGAATAAACATTCTATTGCAATATACATTTCTTATACGCTTGTTCTGAACTAGCCTACCAGTAGTTGTTCCATTTGGTTGAAAATGTGACTCACAATATGTAAACTCTGCCTCTTACCACCCTAAGGAGTGTCCCTGCACTCTGTTCTAAACTCAATCTAGCCAGAATTTGAAGCTCTAAGGAAGACACAAAAATGGGTGAAATTAACAAAGCCCTATTCATTTCAGATACATTTACCTCCAAAATTACACCTGAGACTGATTTTTCCACTCTACTATAAAAAAAATTAGAACTCTTATCATTTATTTACATAAGCATTCTTCAGAAGTGGATGGACAGAGAAAGGTAAATTTACTAAACATTTCCTCCACCTTCAGCAATTCTATGCTAAAAGGAAGAAATAGATAAAAGTAGAAACTCTTGCCAAACAGATAAAATTGAATTCTCGTTCCACAGAATGTTAACAGCCACATAGGAAGCCACATAGGGAAAGGGCTGAGTGAATTTGTGTTCCCTCCATAGTAGTGATAGCTACTCCAGATGTGAATAATAAGTAATGTTTTCTTAGCACTACTATCTCTTCTGAAAGTGCTTTATTATGTGGGAACTCATGCAATTAGTACTCAATCAAGTTCCCAGCTGTATACCTCATCATCTAAAAGTATTCCTGCTTTGGTCACATTTCTCATAAAGGAACGAGGCAATGAGGTTACTTCTTCATTGAAAGAAAGTAATGACAATGGTCCTCTCTTCCAAGGAGGTACACCTGGCAGGACCCAGAAGAAAGGCCTTCTCTGTGGTGGCTCCCTCCCTTTGGAATATCACCTCCACAGAAATTAGACTGCCTTCCATTTTGACACTCTTTCTCAAGGCCCCTAAGATCTGGTTTTGCCAATGAGGAACCTAGAGTGAGATGGGAGTCTACCAAGTAGTTTGATTAATTGCTGTCACAGGGAGGTGGGGTGTAATATTTTTACTGTTTGTAAATTGGGCTTTTACTTTTTATAAGCCGCCCAGAGACACTGAGAGTGAGTAGCTATATAAATTCTCTAAGCAAATTCATTAATAAAAAGAATAAGTAGAGAAAGAAAAGTTATCACCATGTCTTTCAAGAGCCCCCTCCCCCAACATGTAATACAGTCTGAACTATAATATACATTCAAGGAAATCCCTTGCCATTTGTGGATTCTTGTTTTACATACTAACCTGTCTATAAAATGTTGGCAGATAGGGCATTGATCTCTATTATATGTGTGAAAAGTTTACATGTAAAAAGCAGCTTTCCCGAATTGGGGGAATTTCCAGATGTGTGTGCATCAACTCTCAGACTTTTCCACTCAGAATGACCACTGATAAGAAATCTAGGGGAAATTGGAGCCCATACACCTGATGTCCATAGTTAGAGAAGACTACAAAAAGAATCCCAGCATGATCACAGCACACACGCAATTGTTATAAGAACAAGGATTAAAAGCTCTCATGGGATGGTTAACCAAGAGGGGCCTCCTTGGGGAAAGGACAGCTGTAGAGACGTAGAGGAAAAATAAGTAGGTGCAGATGAACTTTTTAAAAACTGCAAGAATAGGGGTTTTAGATGAAACCAGGCTGGCTTAATAAAAACCCAAGCATAAATTTTACGCTAAAGGCTTATTTTAACACCACTTTTCATATAACTCTCTTCCAAAGCAGTTTACATTCGCCAAAAGAGAAAGGCCCTGCCCACTAGTTCATAACCCAAAAAGACACACACAAGAGACAGGGAGTAGAAAGGAAGAGCAATATGCTGGCATTTATATGTAATTTAAACTGGGCTGATCTTGGCTGCTTCCAGCTCCTTTGCAAAGCAACATGTGCCTCTTGTTCCTTCTGCTGAAAGGAACACCAAAGTGTTACCCTTCCAGTCTCCAGATAACTGTCCTTAGTTTCTGATGTTCCTTCTGGTTGGTGGAGAAACCAGCCTCTTGAGCCACTCCCCCCTTGTTGTGGTTTTCTTTTTCCTCCTCCTGGGAAAGAATAGTTGGTGGCTCTTTTAGTTCAAACTGATTTCTGAATAACAGATCCAAATAAAAACAGGGCAGACTGAGGAGGTTATCTTAAGATTTTGAAAGCCAAGCCAAAAAGCTGCCTAAAGATCAAAGGATGCAAGCAATTCCGTTAAGCAGTTAAGGAGATGGTTTTAAAAACTGGAAGGTGTGGAGGGATTTCTCACAAGGAATTTGCTCAAGAAGACAAAGAGTTCCTATCAGAGAAGGAGCTGCATTGTAAACAACTGGTCCCCCACCAAAGGCAGAAATCATGATGCCAAAATGCCATTTGAAGAATTATCCTTGACTGACTCAAACAGCTCTTCTCCCAAGAAAGGCAGGGACTGGGAAAGAAGGTGTTTCAAGAACAGGTCAGAGGGTGTATTTTAGGGTCACACAGCTTGCCTGCATTAATTGCTATTCGGTAAGTTTTAAAAGGAGGTGTGTGTCTACCTGGAACCTCAGCCAAGAGAGGGTGCGGTTGGAGAGAGGTAGCGTTGCAAAGTACGAGGAGGAGGAATTTAAAAATAAGATTGACCCCAGCTACAGGAAAACGAGGCACCACAAGGTTCCAAATTTCGGCGAAAAATCAAGGCAAGGAACAGCCTCCGGGAGTCCAGGCGACACACAAAGTAGCGCAGCCCCATACCATATGGCACCAACCTCTGGCCTTCCCGCTGCAGCCAGTCCGCCATCCTTGCGTCACTGCTACGAGCCGGTCAGGTCTTCAGACCAGGCCTTTTACAAACCCTTGCAGCAACAACTCGGGTTTCCAGAACAGATCGCCGCCGCGGTGGCTCGCCTCTCCTCCCTCGTCGTAACCTTCCCGTCCCGTTTCCAAGATCCCAACTCTTTTAACATCTGGGATGGAAGTCTCGGCCTCCCTCCCCTTTTCTTTTCCCCCACATGCGCTCAGCGTACCTTCGGGCTCTTTCCCCCTTTCTTGCGCCCCTTATCCCTCCCCCCCCCGCCGCCTCGGCCTCCACCCCTTCCCCCTACCTCTCCCGCTGAGCGCCTCCGGCACCCCGCCACTTTCTGCAAGCCGAAATTTCCCCGCGCGAGATGCGAGAAGAACCACGCGGCTCCCCACCTTCTCGGGGAGGGGGGCAGAAAGAGGGGGTGTCCGCGAACAGCTTCTTACCAAACTGCGTGGTCCGAGGCCTGACGGAGGCTCCGGCGATCCTCGCACTGTTTGCATATTCATGACGTTCCCTCTCAAGGCCCAGGCTTGGCCCCGCCCACTCTACTTCATATTCATGGCCTCGGAGACACCCAACCCCACGTGTCACGGCGAGGAGGCCAGAGTGATGAGGGAAAAGGCCGGGCTAGCGCAGGGAGTCTCAGCTTACGTTGGACGAGAACCCGTTGCCTGCCGCCTTATTAAGGAAAAAACTGGTCTCCGAGAACGGCTGAAGGGTGGAGCTGTGCGGATGCGCCTCCCTTTTGTAACCTGAAGCATTTCTGCAGCCAGCTTCCCCGCCCGCTAAAAGCATGGATGCTAACGAGCCTGTGATTTGCATTTGAAGTATGCGCAATAAATACGCGGTGCTCCTTCTGGCTGGTTGCGTTCCCCTGTAGTTATGACTAATGAGCAAAACTTTGAAAGCAAGTCCCTGCCCGCGCAAGCCTCCAACCCACGCAGCTTTCCTTCTTCGATAACACACAGATATAGATATATAGATATACACAGATATATATATATATATACCGGTACTTGCCGAAAAAGAAAAGCTACGTGGGTTGGAGGCTAGACACACATATATATCAACTGCGTTACTAATCTCGACTCTCCGCTACAACGGAGACGGGCAGGCAGCATCTAACAGGCACCACACCCACCCCAAAAGGAAGGCAGTCCCTTGATCCTTAAAGCTCCGCCCAGATACCGATGATCGCAACTCTATGGGGTGAGGCTCTCTTCTGAGATCTCAGACGTCCAAAGACTGAAAAATGTACTTAGTAATAGTCTGCCTGGGCAACTATTTTGGGGCTGGGAGGTCACTCATATTTCTTCTCTTTTAGGCTAGACATCATAGTCTCTAAAACAGGGGTCTCAAACTCGTGGCCCGCGGGCCAATTGCAGCCCGCAGGACGATATCCTGTGGCCCCCACCGTGATATGAAAGTATAATATTAGTGCGGCCCGCAGGGGGAATGGACCTCTGAAGGAAGTCCTGCCTGCCGTTCCTTGTCGTGGCTTCTTCTCCACCCTGAACTTTAACAAGTCCAAGTACAGGTCCAGACTTACTGATGATCATCTTCAAGCCATACTGAGGGTCTCAAGTGCCTCCTCTCTCAAGCCAAATGTGGCTCAGATATGTGAGAGGAAGCGTTGTCAAGTCTCTGGCAGCAAGGAGTAAGCTGGAGAAGCCATGTTCTGAGGAACTGTTCATGATCTTCATTCAATGTTCCATTCATGTGTTCAGGACAGTTTCATGTATTGGAGAAATCATTAACTGTTGATGACATTTGAGGATATATTTTTAACAACGTTTTTTGTGGAATCCCTTATGCGGCCCAGCCTCACCCAGACTCTGCCTCCAGCGGCCCCCAGGTAAATTGAGTTTGAGACCCCTGCTCTAAAATGAGTTAGCAGTAGCAATGGCGCTTGTATACCGCTTCACAGTGCTTTCCAGCCCTCTCTAAGCAGTTTACAGAGTCAGCATATTGTCCCCAAACAATCTGGGTCCTCAGTTTACTGACCTCGGAAGGATGAGTCAACCGTGAGCCTGTGGGACTTGAACTGCTGGCAGCCGGCAGACATCAGAATAGCCTGCAATGCTGCATTCTAACCGCCGACATCACTGCTCTTACTTTTGGGAAAGCCTAGTATGTAACAATAGTATATGTGACCTATTAACTTACTCCCTTATTAGCAAGGACCACTGAACTTAAGCCCATTGTGTTTTAGCACTGTGCGTTGCATAAACCCAATAGCCAGTTGATTGTGTGCCATAAGGTTGGTGCAGACTCAATTACCTGTAGCCAGATTATTTCTGGAATGATCTGTCCCCAACCTGGCCTTACAGGTTTACCAATGGTAGATCCATCAGCCTTGTACAGTAACACAGTGCATCCATCCGCTGGTGGTAGCACCACCTTGGTGCCCTAGGTTTATAGTTAGATCTTCACATAATGTGTCCAAAATGTGATAACTTGAGCCTGATCATTTATCCCATGAGTGAAAGATTTGAATTGATTTGTTCTATGAGCCATTTGTTTATTTTCATAGCTTTCTATGGTGTTCCTGTGAGTTTTCTGCAACACCATAGTTCAAAAACATTTAATATTCTTTCTGTCCTATTTGTTCAAAAGCCAACAATGGGAAACAAATGCTAGCCAGATTCTGATCTTTATATAGATACATTCAGACATCTGAATAGCTTCCTCAAGGCCTTCATTGCTACTCTTAGTCTGTGGCATATTCCTGGACTGCTAGTTCCTTTACTGTTGTTAGTCCAAGAAAGTTACAAAATACCTGTTTCCTTCATTTGTTTCAATGTCAGACAACTGAAGTCAATCTACCCACTAAATGCTATTTTCTATATTTTGCATGTTTTCAGTAATTTTTATATTTGATTCTCTCAGACATTTCTTTCAAAATTTCTTTCTGTATATGTCCTGACGGACACATTTACAGTTTGTGATTTTGCAATGTATGGCCAAGTCTTCCCTTTGTATCTACCTGATTTACTCAAAATTCCAATGTCCCAATTTTCTGTATCAAAATTCAAGGCAATGCCTCCTTTTTCATTGCTTTGCTTTGCTAGCTTTCCAAGTCCAACTGACTCTCTTCTACCAGAGAATTTATAATCCTTTGGAGAATCCACTCTGAAAAGTCCAGATTCCAATAGTGTTTCTTTCAAAGTGGCTCTCTGTTCTTACTTGTTCTTGAGCAACCTCTATCAGCAAATTCAACCTTAAATTTCTTCTGGACTACATAACTCATGTTCAGTAAAATGGAGTCCAGATTTAGGGAGTCCAGTGCATCTACCACACATGCCTCTTCACCAGTCAGTCTGGATTATGTCCCAGCAGTCCTTTGCAAATTTATTTGCTTCCCATTTGTCACTATAGTCTGCCCTTTGCAACCTGTATCAAGATCAACAAAGAAATCTTTATTTTTAAACATTGGAACAGTTGCTCCACTATCCTGGGTGTTTACCTGAATAGAATTCAATTGGCTACCCTCTTTGGAAGTTCTAGCATCTAAGGAAGGGTACCACCTACTTCATCCCAACAGGCGTCATTTCCTGTCATTTAGGGCGTTAGCCCTATCTTTTTCATCTTGTCTATTTTGCCTTCCTTTGAGAGTATAAGCCTTCCTTTTGGCTAATTCTCCCTCATTTGCCTCTCTGATGGGGGAGGAGGGGCTTTGCTTACTTGGGTTCAAAATGCCTTCAAATGTGATCTCTGTTTGCAGACCAAGTAGAATTTTTCTCTAGCCTAGAAATTAGAGGCTTTGGGTAATGTATCTGTTTCTGCTAGTTATTCCTGCTCATGTATTTTGGCTATTATAATCTTGATTATTGCTTGTTTCAGTGCCTTAAAACACAGAGGCAGAGACATCTGAACAAAAGTACCTAGAACTTCATCACCATTTTCAAAATCACGTTTATTGCAGATTTTAATTACAACAGTAAAAGCAACTGCAAAAACTCAGAGAGAAGGAGAATAAAAGGTGCAAAGAAAAGTAAAGGAAAAGAAGATAGAAAAGAAAGAAAAGAAATATAGTAAGACGTGACTTCCGATCCTCAGCACAAGAAGTATAAACAAATTGGATGTGGTGGAATATAGTCTGGATTCCCAGGAGGGAAGAACTGCACTCCAGAGGGCCAAAAGACAGTAAAGCTTAGTTTGGGTGAGTGCTAAAAGGCTTCCCCTTAGCAATTCTCGAAGTATATCTTTAATTATGCAAGTAGTTGTTTTATCTTGGCAAGATGTCTGTGTATAGATGAAGAATAATAAAGGGAGTTGCTCAGAAGTAATTATACATATCTTTCTTGGTTCACGAGGACTGACATTTGATGCCTCTTCCCTACCTATAAGGCTACAAACAAATATCTCTTCTTCTCATAATCCATCACTTATCAATATGCAAATCCATAAATTCTCAATATTTCAGTCCTGGTGTCAGCAAAAAGTCCATAAGTTTTATTAGCATAGAAATATGTCTTAGATTAACCCTGGTCAAACAAACCAAGTATATACTTCTTCCTGTACATCTAGCAATCTTTAGTTCATTCAGATATTGTCATAGGATTTGGTTTCTCTTTTTTTCTTTTTCTCCATCTTTGAGACTTTAATAAATCTCTTGCAAACCCAATGAAAAATCATTGTCTAAATCATTCTCTCGGTGTTCAGCCTGCTCAGTTCAGAGATTTGGCCTGATGCTTGCATTCTTAAAGAGCTCATTCTTTCAGTCGGATATACAGTGGAGCCGATAGTCTTTGTATGGTCAGCTTTCTTTCAATTTGACCCAAACCACTCTCATATTTCTCCATTCTCTCATATAAACACACTGCTATGCAGATGGGTTTTCCCATTTTTGCCTTACCAGGCTTGTTGCTCCTCACCCTGCAGAAATGCTTTGCATTTCCAGGACTTGCCATAATCCAAGAATTTCCAAAAAGCATCACATAATAAACCTACTCTGCCCAAATCTAAGCTATGAAGATAAAAAGGATCTGGGATGTTTTTGTCTATTTGAACCTGTTTCTTTGCCCCTTGCAGGATAGGATAGGGCAGGGCAGGGCAGAGCAGGGCAATCAATCAAACCAAAACCATCTTAGCTGCCTGTCTTGCTACTCTACGCTTACTCTGCCTATCCAGGGATACTTACACTCTCTTCTGTGCTTCTTTACTCTGGATTATTTTGCAGCTTGCAGCTTGGAAGCCAATATGGGCCTGTTACATTGTGAGAGATTTTGAATTCATTGGAAACCATTGAGAAGTGCACCTGAACCCAAGCAGAGTACTAAAAGAATACAGAGTAATTAAACAGCAGAGCTTCCATAAAAAGAATAAAATAAGTTCATAGTATGGCTAGCTTGGATTTGATCCGATCATTGGATGCAAATAAATGTTCATCGTCTTTGTGGTAAAATGGTAGAAAAGCTTTACTTCTATCTCAGCTATACTTTGAAGAGGAAGAAGCATGAATCTTTTGTTTCTTAAACCCAAGAGATTCATTCCACTAACAATAGGTGAGTAAGAAGCCCAGGGGCAAAAATAATAATAACAATTGCAGGGGTTGACATGGGCTGATAATAATAGATAAGGACGAGACTCTTTTCTATTATTATAATAATGATAATAATAGATAAGAGTCTCGTCCTTATCTATTATTATCAGCCCATATCAATCTAATGAAAGACAGTGATTATTTCACTGAGATTATGAACTATAATATGTCCCACCAGTTCAATGCAGGCTGGTAGGTAGATGCTTTTTTAAATTTTCCAGTCTATGGCTAACAGGCACTGACTGGCCCAAACACACCCAGTTAATTTCTGTGCCTCAGGAAAGACTGGAACCTTCTTCACTCAAGGCGTTTTCATCACTATGCCACAGTTGCTCTCTCCCCTTATCTATGTCTTGCTGTTTGCTTCAATTGACAAAACAACCCCCAGAAGCAAAAGATGGAACACTTCCCAGGTGTTACATTCTTCTGGGTTAAAACATTAATTATTCATATTTTCAGGACAGTGCTGTAGAAACAGGTGGGGAAATGTCTCATTTAGTTCAGTTCTATGTTATTTCTAGCTATGTTTGTATACAATCACAGCCTTAATTGTTGTATTGGGAAAGTAATACATTCCATCATTCTCCCACACTGCACATGCTGGCAGGTGCTACTTTCAGTAGTAGTACAACAGCTGCTGGACCAAATTACCTTCCCTGATATAATTTTTTTTAAAATGTCATTATTTTCTTGTATTTCTGTTTTGTTACTGTGTAAATTAGTTACAAAAGATACTGAAAGAGATCTGAGAAGCAGACATCTACTGCTCTTTCATTCATGTTTCTGAAACCAATCATTGCTTGGCCTTCAATCCCAGCTGCCTGTAAAATACGGTTTATCTGTTCCTGTTGAAAATAATTTCCCCCCTTTCTTTTCCTTGTCATGTATACTCATCAGCCTATTGTTCCCTCTGGAAGACTACAAAAGATTAGGACTGAGCAACACTTCAAACTGGGGGTGGGGGGGTAGATTGGAGTTCCCACAAGTGCACATATAGTGATCTGTCTGCAGCTGTTTAAACCAAGAACATTTTCCCTGGCATTGTATTGCAGCTGCAGAAAGCAGTCTTTGAAACCAGGAAAAGATACCGCTTCTTTAAGGAGCTATTGACAAGTGGCACTCTGCTGTATCACAGAATCTGTGACGTCACGATACCTCAAATGTGACCCTAAATCTCTTGGCCATATTTCAGTATTCTTCTTAAGGTTACTATAATGCACATTTAGGGTTACCCACATTATTTCAGAAATAAACTCAACAATGCATGAATGCTGGCTGGAGAATTCTGGAAGTTGAAGTCCACAAGTCTTAAAGTTGCCAAGTTTGAAGACCTCTGCTCCAGACTGTGAAGGATTATATGTAAGAAACTACCTGGTTTGGAAACTAAATCAAGTATAATAAAATGTCTGGAGAATTTACCTATTAGATATTTGCAAAAAAATATGGTTTTAGACATGCACTACAGTTGTGAACTGTTATTACATATGGCAGAAACTGGCAGCCATATTTTTAAAATATGCTGTAAATAGCAGGGGAAAACACATGGCTAATTGTCTTCTTTTTATATGCAACGTGAAGAGATTGTATATTTAAGAAACCATAATACTATATAAATGTGGCCACCAGGTGGAGACTTAGCACCTTAAAATGGGTTTTTAAACTTTTTTCAGACCACAGATGCTATTAGTTGGGGGGGAGGTTGGAATTCCTGGAAACCCTAGTCAAGAAGCCAAGTTCTAGTGATGGAAAATTGGCTGGGTCTGAGTAAATTATTATTTTTTCTCTCTGAGTCTCTCATTAAGTTCTCACAGAACCCATTCTGAGCAGCCCTTCCTTAAAGGAGTACCTCAGTCAGGCTCTATATTCTTGGTGATTTCATGGGCAGATGTGTCTGTGACATTTTCTTGATAACATGGCCTTGATTCCCTTTTTAAAGTCAGCTGGAAACAGCTATCTAACACTGATCCCTCTGTTGTAAGATTTTGGTAATTACACTCCTTATCATCAACACAATCATTTGTTTAGTCTTACTTTCTTCTTCACACCTGCCAACTGTCCTCCGTTCCAGTGGTGGGATTCAAATAGTTTTACCACCGGTTCAGTGGGCGTGGCTTGGTGGGCGTGCTTTGCGCCAAACACACTTTGCATGTGAGCATGTGCCAAACGTGCACTTCGTGCAGGCGCTGAAGCGTTTGCGCAGGCGCAGAGGCTTTCTAACTCACCTCCTGCAAGCCTGCACAATCCTGGTTGCTTCAGCATCTGCCGTGCAGCCCTCTCCTATGCCGTGCAAAGCATCTGCACTTCATATTCAGAGGATAAAGGTGAGTATGGGAGCCTGGCCGAGCAGGTAGGCCCAACAGCAGAACCGTGGAGAAGAACCGGTTAGGTCTTTGCTGCTCATCGCTGCTACCGGCTTGGCCCAACCAGTCCGAACCGGTAGAAAACCACCACTGCTCCATTCTCTTTTGCCCATAAATACAAATGCTTTCACTGCTAACAAGATGGGGGGGGGAAAACTATCAGCAAAAGGCAGGGTAAGCAATTCTGTCAAGCAGAACAGCATCTTTGTATTCTTTTGAATGTGAATTCTCTGATGCCTGACAATGCCTCCCAGGTGGAACCTAAAAGTAATTCACAAAGGGAGGAGGGGTGAGATTTATTTATTTGCAATATTTATAACCTATCCTAATTCTAAAGGATTGCGGGTCTCGTATAGCGAATACATCACAAAGAGAGAGAAGAATGACGGCAAATTCCTCTACTCAACAAACATATAATTACCTCCTGCCAGCCCTTTGAGATAAGCCAGGTCAGGAAACAGACACGACTAGGATTCATCTTATTGTTACAGGGTATAATAACAATATCTTGAAATCCTGCCAGAGTTTGCCTCTGCCCCTTCTTATCCCAACAGAATCAAAGTCGGGTTATTTTGAGCCACTTTCTCATGCTCCCTCCTTTCCCAGGAGCTGAAATGTTATTTACTGTTTCTTATTAGCTAAGAGCTCTTGCCTACTTCAACTTCATTTCTGTTTTCACCTACACCCGCAATAAAATCAGCTGGGGCAAAAGCTTTATTGAAATAGCATTGCTTTTACTTATTTGTAGAAGCTAAGAAGTATGCCTCTCTGGGAACAGGGTATTCCAGAAGTGGAGCTGCCATGGAGAAGACGGTCTTCTGGTTCCTCCCACCCCACTCCAATATTTTGCTGGAGTGGGATTTTTTAAACAGGTCTTCTTTAAAAGATCAGACCAGCAAATTTAGTTCTGATAAGGTATAGCCTTGTGCATCTAGTGCTGGACCAAAAAGAGACTTTCTAAGTGTTAACCAGCACTTTCCACTGAGCCTGGAAACCAAGGGTGGGATTCTACTAGTTCGCACCTATTCGCTAGAACCAGTTGTTAACATTCTACGCACTTCAGAGAACTGGTTGTTAGAAGAAATTACTGGCCTAATCCTGTAAGGAAGGCAGGAAGGAAACATTCTGGTGTTGCTTACAGAAACTGCCTCTCTGTTAACTCTTATTACATTCTTGGCTGGACTAGACTTCCTGTCTCAGGAACGTCTCTGGAGTTTTTTTTCCCCTTCCTTTGCTGATACAATGCTTGTGTGAAGTGACCATTCAAAGTTACAATGGCACTGAAAAAAGTGACTTATGACAATTTTTCACACTTACGACTGTTGCAGTATCTCCACAGTCATGAGAGGCCTGGCGAGGAGATGCATGCCTCAATGTGAGTGATATTGAGTTGGCCACGCCCAGGCAGTCACATGACCACCAAGCCACGCCCACCAACTAAGCCACACCCGCAGAACCGATTGTTTAAAAAATTGAATCCCACCCCTGCTGGAAACCTACTAGCAATCAACGTGCTGACTTCAGAATTGATATTATTCTACACTGGAGAGTTGTTCCACCAGTTATCCCACAGATTACTGCATTTTGTATCAGCCCAAAGCTCTTCTACAGAGACATCCTTGGGTTTCCTATAGTGCAGTGATGGCTAACCTTTTTGTCGTCACGTGCCAAAAGTGTGGTTGCGCATGCGTATGTGTCTGCGCCCATCATGCAATGCATGTGCCACCCCCCTGCCACCTACGCATGCATGCACGACACCCCCCCATGCCCCATGCCTCTGCGCGTGCACGTGTGTCCCTTCTGCGCGTCCCTTCCTCCCTGTGCATGCGTGTGCGTCTCCCACACCCATGTCTCCCCCTGTGCATGCATGGCATACCCAACAATCAGCTGGCTGGCGGAGGGGCGTGTGCACTTGCGCAGTGGATCTGTTCCAGGTGACAGCTCGCAGGCTGGCAGAAATGGCTCTGCGTGTCACTTCCAGCACATGTGCCATAAGTTTGCCATCATGGCTATATTGCATTACATTAATCTAATCAGGTGATGATCCAGGTGTATCTTATCAATGTCAGGGCATCCTTGGATAGGGTTGTACTATGAGCCAGAGTTGTACAAAAGACCCACTGGCCATGTTTCTATCTGCTGTTTGAGTAGCAATTAACAGTCCAAAAGGATGCACTTCCCTCCCCAATTTCAAACTACATTTTTCAGGAGTTTCTCCATCCAAAGTAACTGCTAGAACTAGTGTTATGGGGTGATCTATACGTTTACTGATTACTTTCTTTATTCAAACTTGTTTTAGTCCAATCAATCCTTGTAGCCTTCAAAACAAGTTCAGGACTTTTATGGCATCTTCTGTTCGTCCTGCAGTGTCAAAGTATATAGTAATGAAATAATGGATCTTTCTCCAGGAGTTTGTATAGATATTGAGCAGCATGGATGGAACCCTATGGGATTCTATATTAGCATACCCATTGGGTCAAGCTCTTTCCTTTCATGACCATTGACTGGAATTAACTACTTAGCAAGAGCAGAACTGTAATAAAATACAGATAGTCCTCGTCTTACGACCACAATTGAGCCCAAAATTTCAGTAGTTAAATGAGACATTTGTTAAGTGAGTTCTGCCCCAGGTTACAACCTTTCTTGCCACAGTTGTGAAGCGAATCACTGCAGTTGATACATTACCAGCACGGTTGTTAAGTGAATCTGGTTTCCCCGTTGATTTTGCTTGTCAAAAGGTTGAGAAAGGAGATCATATTGTTCTGACCCAGGCTTCGTCAAACACAAACTTGTTTGAAAAGCAAAACCTATTTTAATGCAACACTGGGAATTATTTTCATTCACAGCCAAAACTAACTTAAACAAATAAGCACACACCTGTCAGTGCTGTGGAATGATGCCAAAACAAAAGTATCCCAAATTTGAACAGTACCAGAAAAAAACCGACCAGAATACGCAGATCTTCAAGGACTCAGAATCTATTGGACTGCTTTGCTTCCTGCAAAGCGTTCATCATTGAGGTCTTACTTTTATCCCTTATGGGAGGGGCAATCATCTCCCAGCCTTACTCCCAAGTCACCCCTTCTGCTTCAGTTGCTCTCCCCTTCTAGCAACTCTGCGCGCACGCACGCTGGGAACAGGCTCCCCTGGGTCCTCTGCTTCGCTGCTGCCAGACTCCAAAGGCTCCAAAGGCAGCACCCCACTCCCAGATGGTCCTGGCCCCATTCCTGCATCGGACGCAGGACCCTCATCTGAGTCCTCTCCAGACTCCCTGACTGGTTCCCTTTCATCCTCACTGTCCGATACCTCTGCCGTCTGCACCGGTGCTGGCGAACCACAACTCATATGACCTTGAGATACAGCAACGGTCATAAGTATGAACCAGTTGCCAAGCATCTGAATTTTGATCATGTGACCATGGGGACGCTACAAAGGTATCATAAGTGTAAAAAATGGTTGTAAGTCACTTTTTTCAGTACTGCTGTAACTTTGAATGTTCACTAAATGAACTGTTGTAAGCCAAGGACTATTTGTAGTACCCCTGACTTCCAAACCTTGTAGTCTATCCAGCATTCCACAATTGATGTGAGAAAAGCCAACACATCTGGGAAAAGTAACTCTAAAATCTGGCCCAGAAGGCAGCATTGGCAAACTACTTTTATATTGTCATCAAGGAAAATACATGGCATAAGCTTGATTAATGCTGTGATTTATTACATTTCTTTTTTGTATTGTATATTTTTGACTACTCAATGGCTGTAACATTGAGATACGTTTGGATGCCAGATGTTGAGACGCCACCCACCACTACTCCATCCAAGTTGGAAAGACACTCCTCAAATATTTGGGAAGATCTGGAGATGCTAATGTATCCAAACTAAAGACACAGAGTAGTCTGTTTACTGATGGTACCAATAATGAAAAGAAGTTCCTCATTTTGCAAAGACCTCATTATATCTGTGAAGAAATGTAATAAGTACATCATGTTGTTGTAGATGCATTGAGAAAAATTCTGAATTAAAGCAGATGTTTTACAGTGACCTAAATTTGTGATGTTCTGGGAAGAAATTATTGCACATTAAAAAAAAAAAAAGCCATTTGTGGAGAAGCGGGGGTGTGATATAGTTTCAAAAACTCAGTATACTGTTCTTTAAATTTCTATGGGTTTCTATCTTCAACTCTGGAAAAAATATGTAATCGTCAATGGAGGTTTCAATTTCTCAAATTTTGAAATATGCATCTATTTTGAATAGTATTACGTTCTGCAGACTTTGCATAGGGCAGTTCTCCTTCCGAGACACAAAAAGGATCTTTTGATAATTAGAGTGTTTTGTATTTGAAATATGATATGATAGAATATGGTATAATGAATTGTGCCACTATTGTGTAGATTAAAAAATTGCGGCATACTGGACTAGGCTGTGAATCAGAGATGAGTACTGCCCCTTAGAATCAGACACAACTGGCAGAGGAGACCTTTCTCTTTCCCTTTTTATCCTGGACTATATCTGGCAAATTCTATTTTAATCTTTTTCTCATGCTAAATTAACACTACGAGCTAATCCAAACTTTAAAGTTGCTTAAAAGTACATTATATAGATTTGGATATGTGTTTGGTTTTTTTTTTTTTTTTTTTACTTTAGATCAATTATTGGACAAAGATTCTTTAAAAATCATTTTCTTTGTCAGAGGATAAATACAATTTGTCTGTAGTTGTCATTCCTCATATTGACATCTTAATTTGAATCGGTATCATTTTCAGCTTAAGAGAGACCTCAGTTATTAGAAGTGATCATTGAACTTTATGAACTAAAAAGCCTGCAATTTATTTCTATAAATGAATTATTGATAAATCAGTTTGATATCACAACTGATTTAACATTACCGTAGAATCAAACATTTTAGAAATTCTTAAATCAAGTTCTCTTTAGCAAAAAAGTTATACTTTGGGCTTATTGGATCCAATTGCATTTATACTGAAATGAAATGAATAACGTCAGGTTGGCGATTTAGTGAATATCTTGATTAAAGCATATGTTGTTATAATGTTCTAAACTTATGATATATATCAATTTTATTTTGGGACAACCATATTTTGGGACATCCATATTTTTGGAACATCATATATGGAAATGTATTCTCCAGGTCGTTCTTACTGCTAACAGGCTTGTCTTTTTACATTGGAAAGATGCATTGTATTTATGGTCCTAATTACTGAATGAATTGAAGACTTCACAGTAGCTGTAATTTATGAAGGGGTTGCTTACAGACGGATTATATATGAAGAATTTCAATGAAATATGGATACCCTTTATTGAAACCACAGAGGAAAATGTTAATTCGGTATGAATAAATATGGAATAAATTAGTATAGTTTAGGGATAAGAAATATGGTGTATATCAGACACCGAAACAGAAAGATACAACAAGAAATGTTCACATTATCAAATCATTAGTTCCTCATACAAAGTTTTGCTTAAAAGAAAAATGCAACCATAATAAATGAAAAAATGCCAAACAGGTAGGTTTTATAAACAACTAAGCTACCCCAAATCAAATAACTAATATGATGGAAGTTAGAAAGGACAAGAGATGACACAAAGGGGGTTTGTCTTTACTTCATTGGCAATTTTAGGGCCTTTGACTATGTGGAACATGCCAGAATGTGGAACCTATTAAGACTAATGAGTGTACTGGAACGCTTGATTATTCTCCTGAGGAATCTTTTCAATTAACAAGATGCTACCATAAAAACAGGTTTTGAAAATATAGAACTGAGAAAGGGATGCATTAAAAATGGCAGGATTGCAATGCCTGACAGCTGGAATAAAAAATGAAAGTGGAAACAATACCAGAGATGTAGACGATGCCATTTTATTAGTTGAAAATACAGATGTATTACAAAATTTATTGTGAAACTGCTTTAATATTATACATTATATGAACCAACTAATGTCAACCTGCATGCTTTGTGAATTCACACTTAATGGGGAAAAGCTATTTGATAACTTTGACTATAAAGATACCCAGGAAGTTGGAAAAGTAATGAGTTTAACTTTAGAGAGAAGGCAATGGCAAGCACAGACAAAGATATTCTTTACACTGACAGCAATTAAAATAGTTAAATCAAAGGTCTGCTTAATAGCAATGCATAATTATGAAACCTGAACACTGAATGAGGAAGAAAGACTTTAAATGCCTTTGAATTATGAATTTGAAGATAGCTATTGTAAGAGTACCATGGACTGCAAGGAAAATTTATCAGTTCTGGACCAAGTAATAGTTGACTTCCCCCTCAGGAAAGAATTAGCAAGTAGATAGGCATACTATGTATTTTAGATATGGGATGTGAGCAGATAATGAACTAGGGAAAATGTTATATTTGGCAGGATGAAGAAACAGAAAAGGAGTATACTGGAAAGAATTGCCAGGATTAAAGGAATTACAGAATTGTTCTTGTAAGAGCTAAAAATTATCACTAAAGACATTTTTTGTATAATCAACAGGAGTAAACCAGGGGTGGGATTCAAATTTTTTAACAACCGGTTCTGTGGGCGTGGCTTGGTGGTCATGTGACTGGGTGGACATGGCTTGGTGGTCATGTTATTGGCTGGGTGTGGCCAACTCAACATCACTTACATTGAGGCACGCATCTCCTCGCATGGCCTCTCATGACTGTGGGGATGCTGCAACAGTTGTAAGTGTGAAAAATGGTCATAAGTCGCGTTTTTCAGTGCCATTGTAACTTTGAATGGTCACTCCACACAAGCAAAGTACCAGCAAAGGAAGAGAAAAAAACTCCAGAGATGTTCCTGAGACAGTCCTGCCAAGAATGTAATAAGGGTTAACGGAGAGGCAGTTTCTGTAAGCAACACCAGAATGTTTCCTTCCTGCCTTCCTTACAGGATTAGGCCAGTAATTTCTTCTAACAACCGGTTCTCCGAACTGCTTAGAATGTTAACAACAGGTTCTACTGAATAGGTGAGAACTGGTAGAATCCCACCCCTGGAGTAAACCCAATTCTGCAACATCTAACTATGTGGGGAATATATACAACTGCATCCTGGTTAGTGAGCAAGTCTGTGAAAATACTTGAACTCTTTCCACCAAAGTCTTCAATATCACTTGGATTCCAAACAAAAATTTTCTAATCAATCCACAAGATTATTTTAGAAGTCCCATATTTTTTTATAAAAACCTAGGTGAAATGCATATTTTGGTGCTTAGTACAAATAGCAAGGTGTCACCTAATTCCTGCTTTTTCTTCAGACTTTGTATTTCACTTATGAGTAGAACTTAGTGTTCTTGTAAGAGTCTGTGAATAAGAATTGAAATTAACTACCTCCCCCCCAAAAAAATGTAAATGCCAGGAAAAGCAGGAATGGTGTAATAGAAGGCTGGTGTGGTGTAGTTATAAAAGTGTTGCTTAGAATCTGGGAGATCCTGGTTCATGTTTCCCCTCAACCCTAGACATTCATAGGCTTGTTACTAGAGGGAAAATTAGAGGATGCATCCAGTTCTGGCAAATGGACTGAAAAAGATCATGGGACAAAGCCAAACTCAGACATGAGGTTTTCAAAGACAACAACTAAGATAAGGGTAAATGGGTGGAATGCAGAGCTCCTACTTTCAAGTGATAGTTAACAGTTATCTTTGGAGACTAGACTAGACTAGAGTAGACTAGACTAGACTAGAATATTTGGAAGGGACTTTGGAGGTCTTCTAGTCTAACGCCCTGCTCAAACAGGAAACCCTATAGCATTTCAGACAAATGGTTATCTAATCTCTTCTTTAAAACTTCAAGTGTTGGAGCATTTAAAACTTCTGGAGGCAAGTTGTTCCCCTGATTAATATTGAATGTCATGCAAAACACCAAGGGGTCATGAGTTGGTTTGTGGCCTAATTCATGTGTAATCTATATTTTACAAGACTACCCATATATTCAAGTACTAGGTTCTAGGATCTATTTTTTTCTTTCTCAATACAGGTAGTTCTCAACTTACCACAGTTTATTTAGGGACCATTCAAAGTTACAATGGCACTAAAAAAAGTGCCCATTTTTCCCACTTACGGTTGTTGTAGCATCCCCATGGTCATGTGATCAAAATTCAGACGCTTGGCAACTGTCCCATATTTATGACGGTTACAGTGTCCTGGGGTCATGTGATCAGCTTCTGTGACCCTCTAACAAGCAAAGTCAATGGGGAAACCAGATTCACTTAACAACCGGGTTACTAACTTATCAACTGCAGTGATTCACTTAACAATTGTGGCAAGAAGGGTCATAAAATGGGGTGAAACTCCCTTAACAACTGTTTCACTTAGCAGCAGATATTTTGGGCTCAATTGTGATCATAAGTCAAGGACTACCTTTACTTCTCATTTTTATGCTCTACACTGTAGAGTTTACAGTCTGAATGAGTTTAGCACTAATTGACTTTGTACCTGTAAAAACAAACTGTTGCTTTGCTAGCTAGCATTTTTAATATTCAGATAACTGTGCCCTACCATTTTTAGCCCCTTATATGTAGCTGATGAACCAGTAACTTGCAAAAATCCATGCTATAATAATGCAGTTTATCTTTAAGTCACCACGACACCCAATATTTCTTTTGTTAAAAAAAAATAGCTAAAAACAAAGTCATAGAGGGCAGAAGAGCATGCAAAGTGAAGCAGAGTTTGCCACTTAGTATGTCTACATCTTTCCATTAACCCCCCTCTCCATTAAATACTAGTTACTGCCTATCTGGAAATGGTTTCAAAAGGCAGGTGCCTTGCTCTCCTAGCCAAAAGGAGGATGGGCTATCCACAGGAGATCAACAAAATTAGGCTAGCCTTGAAACTGTCAAGTTGAACTAACACTTTTTACAAAAATGGTTGCCTATCAAAACAAGAAAGATGAAGATGCCAGTCCAGAAAAAAAGTGTTGTTAAGGCCATGCAATAGGATGTTAATAGCTCCCATTTGCCCAACCTTGTTACTTAGATCGAGCACCCAAGCAGGGGAATGAAGCACATCCCAAATTATTTTTGGCTACTGATCTGTACATCCCCAATGAATGCAAGAATCACCAAACTTGGGGTAGTAGGGGAAGGGATTCTAGATTTGCTTTGCTTCCAGTTGGACCAAAAATTATTTGTCTCTGATTTCCATTGTACCTTTCTTAAGCCAGCTTTTGCAGCCCTGAAGCATTCAGTCCTCAGTCTTGCCCTCACCAAGTAGCAGAGGAAAGAACAGACTCTTCCCTGACAGCTTCCAGCAAAACAATTCAGTACTTATTAAATTATCCCATAGCAGAAAATGTAATCTGACAGGCAGGTGATGGGAAGAGAGTCTCAGAGGTTTTCCACATCCTTTTAAATGGATGGCTGAAATCAGGTAATCCACTCTAATTGGATCATGCCTCTCGACACAACACACCCCTTCCCATCCCCAAATGTATTGTCCTAGCAGAAGGGGGGGGGGGAGTAGAGCCACTTCAGGTGTTCTAACCATAATATAGTAGGTTGAATATCCAGGATCACCAAGCAATTACGCGTTGGTTGCTGGCGCCGCCATCTTTTGGTAAAAAGAGCAATTTTTCGCAAAAAAGATGGTGGCGCAGCGGGTGAGCTTTTCCGGCAGAAAGCCATTTCTACCCAAAAAGCTCACTGAAGCGCTGGCGCCGCCATTTTTGACGAAAAATCACTTCCGTGACGCCACCGGAAGTGATTTTTCGTCAAAAAGATGGCGGCGCCCAGCTGACGCCGGAACCGGGCTGCTGGCGTTCAGCTGACGCCGAACCGGGCCACAAGGCCGAAAGGTTGGGGATCCCTGTTCTAACCATAATATAGTAGGTTGAATATCCAGGATCACCAAGCAATTACAAGAGATTTAAAAAGAGAGAGTTCAAAAGAAAAAAAAACCAAGAAATTCCAGTTGCCTCCTGAAAAAGCACCTTTGGAACATGATCTGGATGACTGAGAATCTCTAGACTTTTAGCTATACAATTTGGGATGAACACCCTTTGAATGGTGTGGGAGTAGGAATGGATTTCCAGAGGAAAAACTGCAGACTACAGAAACCAGGAGTACTACTCAGGTGACCCTGAGAACACAGATAAACCTCCAACTGCTTCAACCACCCTCTAAAAGGATGCAAAGGTCTAGCTGTCACCAAGGAATATAAATCCTTCCATTCCCCACTGTCCTGTCAGAGCTGAAGAAGCTTCTTGGATAAGAAGCGAAAGTTTTCAAAAGAAAAAAGTCCAGTTGCCGCCTGAAAAATCACCTTTGGGACAACCATGACCTGGAGGATTGAGAATCTCTACAAAGAGATAAAAAAAAAAACTACTACAGAGATGGAAAGCAATGATAGGAGAAAAGGAGAAGAAAATAGGCATTAAAAAAAAGCTTTTTTGCAAGAACTGACCAGATCCTAAGGACCATCAAACATTGTATATTGCTTGTTGCATAATATTCTACAAATATGGATGAAAACTGCTGAGAATATGGACTAGACATGACCATAGCAAGTGTGTAGTTTAGCTGTCATGGGTGGACAGGAGTTTACATTTAATAACTATAAGAAATATGCACATGGAGATAACTAAAATGCTGCATCCACTCCATAATTTTTCTAGGTATGTTTTCCTTTCCTTTTCCCCAAATATATTCCCCCGCCCCCAACATCAAAACTAGATGGAGAAAATCATTCAAAGATAAAAGAGGTCATAAAGAAAAGCCCCAGAAAAAGTTCAAGACTTTCAAAATAATCTCTTGCATTTACAAAGGCACATTCCTACTTTCTTTATATGTGACTGAGGGAGTTTCAAACTTAAATGCATTAAACTGCCATAATCACATTTGAGTAAAAGACCAAGCAACTTCACACGATAATTTAATTTGGAAAATTAAAATATTTTTATTAGGGCAATATTCTTCTTATGCAGCCATCTTCTGAGTTTTAAGATAGATGAGTCCAGAGTTGCTTTAATTCGTGGAAAAGAACAAGAGGCAGTAAAATCTCCTGCTAGATACAAAACAAATCGTGTCCATTTGCTGTGTGCCTGTGCTCTGTGCCATTTCAAAAAACTATTGTGGAGGGTAGACTGTTTCTCTCTCTCTTTTTTTTTTTTTACAAAGTAGAGTTTTCAAGGCACTCAAGCCTTGAATAGGAAAGAGGAATAGGAAAGAGATTGCCTCCCCTCTCTTCCTTTAGCATAAACTTCACATCCAACACTCCATGCCAAGAGAGAAGGGCACATATAGTGCATATGCTGCAAAAGATGGAATACGGTAGGCAACCTTACGTATGTTGAAATCAAGAATATTTGAAGTTTTCCTCCAAGAGAATCATGGCTACCTCAGAAAAGCTGACGGCCAACTGGACAGTTGATACACCAACAGAATATTCTCAGAGCTGTGAAATTGTGATAGAGACCTAGTAAACCAGTGGCATTCCATTTCCCTATTCTTTTAAGGTCTTCCTGTGACAATGCCACATCGAAAAATTGGAAGCCAAGTCACCACGGTACAAAGCAGATCTTTCCAAAGGTGCTTATTTTCAAGAGGCAACTGGACTTCTTTGTTTTTCTTTGAAGACGTTTCGCTGCTCATCCAAGCTTCTTCAGCTTCGACTGGATTGTGGGGAATGGAAGGATTTATATTCCTTGAAGACAGCTGGTCAAATCCTTCCATTCCCCACCACCCAGTCAGAACTGAAGAAAAAGGTTGGGATAAGAAGCGAAACGTCTTCAAAGAAAAACAAGAAAGTCCAGTTGCCTTTTGAAAAAAGTACCTTTGGGACAACCATGACCTGGATGAGGGAGAATCTCCATAGATATAAAGCAGACCTTCATGTTTATTTCAATTTATTGGCTGCTCAACTCCAGTGGGCTTTTTTCTGTGGAAGATATGATCCCAGGCAGTGGTCTATACACATATAGGCTTAGTATTTGGTAGTAGCATGACTTCAGCCTTGTCGGAAAATAAGTTGAGAGAGCCATGAAGATGGCTTGAAGGGTATATTCAGAAAGCATTACGAAAAAGGGCAGAAGCATTCTTTGAGCTCTGTGGGAGAAGATGGCTTTAGGAAGAGATTGAGGTTGGGTCCTCCGTGACCAAAGAGAGTATAGGAGGGAGGGAAGACATAACACAAGCAGCGTTGCAAGACTATCTTCCCACATAGATAAATAAATAAATAGGTATAAATAATTCTATACCTACTTATAAATTCCCAGAAAATTAAAATACAGGCATAGCTTTCCTGTAGAGTTGGTTTCTTGATATGTCTGCACCCTAGAGCTGATAATATGTTATTTTTTAACTGGGAGACATTGCTAAGGATAAAGAATTGAGAAAAGTCATGCAGTTATTCGTGGGGCAGAAGAAAAAATCCAAGTAGGAGAATCCATTAAATCTGTCAGAAGGTTGAAAGGTAATGAGGCCTAAGGCTGTTTTTGCCTTTGATAAATTGAAGCCCTCTTTCAGCAGAAAGGTTAGTAAAGGCTATGTATCCTATCGTTTAATTCCTCTCATCCTGCTCCTAAATTGTTATTATCCTTTTGGAATTAGAGGAAAACCAACACTATGTCAGTGTACAAACTCATAGAAGACATCTGTTATGCTGTATCTCCTTTATTTGATCACTGGAGAGAGAAATCTAAAAAATCCTGATGTGCCAGGAAATTATATCACACCTTCACTTTTGACATGTTGTTTAAATGTCTTGTAATCCTAGGACAATCATGTTTCTCTTTTATGTTTACCTTTAGAAGAATTAAGAATTAAGAGAAGCGTGACACATTTTATGCAAAAAATTATCTTATGTGTACATAAATACAGCGTTGATCATAATCACTGAAGGAAGATAGCTATGAAACAGAGAACTACAACTTAATTGACATTATTAGTAAAAAAATAAAACCTTCACAGCACCTAACTGCAGGGGCAAACTATCTCTTTCAGCCAGTGGATATATTTTTTTTAAAAAAGATGAAAAGGTACTTTCATAAATCGGCAACCAAAACCAGTTGAAACATTCCAGAAGCCAAAGAGCATCCTTAAGTGTTCCCTTGTTTTGTCTTTTTTCCTGGGTAGATGAGGATTCTTACAGAATTTGTGGACTACAGCTATGCTACAGGGCCAAGGTGAGAAATAATTTTTAAATAATGAAGCTCGATTCTGGCCCTTCACAAGTACATAGCCTCTCATTTATTCATTAAAAGAGCAAAGAATATCAAATAAAACCCCATGAATTCAGGTTGTGCAAGAAGGGAAGAACTAACAAAGGGGTCTGCCTAGGATTCTACATAATTCGTCTCTGCGGAATACCATAAATTATATCATAGGTAGCCAATATATGAATGCAGAAATGTATTTTTGACAGTTCAAACATCCCCACAAAAGGGGTCAACTGAAGATTATCTGTCCATAACAACCAATAAGGGCACCTCCTGCTCCCATCACAAATGTGCACACATCCTGTTTCAGAGGGGTATAGAAAAGAGACAGGAATACAAGAGGGAGCATCTTATTTTGCCCAAGCAGATAGGATTCAAAGCATGTTTGTTATTAATGACAAGACTTTCTGGTCATTTCATCAGGAAATTAATAAAATAAAATGGTCTATATTAATTGTGAATGTTATTTTATGACAATGAAAAACACAAGAAGCATTTGACTGGTACGTGCAACTATAGTAATAGGGGGAAATGAAATCTGGAAAACCAGCCATTCATTCCTAATGTCTAAACAGCCAGGTTGGAACATATAAATTATTCAAAGCAATGCCTAATATGTATGACCAAACTCTCTAACAATGTGACAGCCGGTAGCACGCACTGGTTTTCCCTTTTCAGATTTTAGCCAAGAGAAAATCCTGTAACAATGCAATATGCCGATTGGGATAAATGATTTCATTGCCATTCTGCTTCCACGTCTCTCTAATGATTTTTCTTTCATATCCAGGGGACAGAATACTGATTAAGCTGGAATCTGTTTTATGCCAGGAGAATCCTTAATGTAGAGGCTGGTGAACTCTGTGGGCTGAATCAGGAATGCCAACTGCTTTTATTTCTATTCATGAATCTTTGGGCAGATTTGAGGAATAACCTCCTTATCAATTAAAGAGCCACTATCATGCAACCAGAGACCAGACCTAATTCCACCATTAACCCATCCAGAGTTGTGCATATTGGTAAGTGCCTTCATACTGGTTGTTATGGACAGTTAATTCTAAGAGAGAGGGGGAAAAAAACCACACTGTTCACTGTGTTCCCTTCTGGCCTTTACTAGAAGGCCAGAGCACAACAGCATCTCTCTCCCCACCCTGCCTTACGCAGCAGCGCTTGTAGGAGAAACCAGGAATGTCCTAAGTGCTAATGCCAAAGATGCTCAAAGCCATTACCTCTGATGTGAGCCTCCTGCACTGCCAGACCTCTATACTATTGACTGTTCCTTGCATTAGCCAAGTCCCAGCAGCACACAATGGCTCTTTAAATACAATTAGTGCTGTTGCTAATGGAAGGCAGTAAAGTTAAGACCCTTGGCCCAAGGCGGAGGAAGATACAGCTGCCACACTACTGCCTCCAGGGTAATCACTGGCTCAGGTCAAGAGAGGTGGCGGCAAGGGAAGTCTTTCCCTGCATTTGCTGCTGCAGAAACCCTTGGCTACTTTTTTTCTTTCTCCTCCTTGCAGCTCTCCGGATTGAAAAGACACTTGCTCATTGGTCTGGCTGTTACCTTGGATTATATTACAACAAACCCCATCTATAGCCATTTTATTTTTTTATTAATTCAGTTAGCCATGATAAAACAGAAATGCGAAGAGAACTTTTAAAAAACCGGGAAGGGAAAGATAGAAATACCAACTGAACTTGACTCTGGAGACCGTACAGTGTCCCAGCTTTCAGCTGTATGCCATTCAGCTCGCCATCTGAAAGGATACAGTGCGCCTGCAACAACACGGAGGCAGAAAACAAGGGATGGCTGGCTTTCTCGATTTTCTTTAGGCGGCATCCTTTCTCTCCAAAGGCAGTAATTGGCTCTGACTAATTACTGTGGTATTGGAAGGGAAAATAGCTGAGGAGGCCAGTGAAAAAAGAAAGATATCCCTATGCCTTGCCAGGTCTTCAGCCTATTGGCCTGGATGAAAATGTCCAGTCAGTCTCCCCTCGGCAGTATAGCTACCATGCCACCTGCAGGAGGGCTAGGGGAACCAGTGTGATGGCTTGAGTATTCCTGGCTAATCAGAGCCAGAGGCAGATTCTGCTGAACTAGGTGGCGTGCTGGCTATCTCCTCCTCCTCAGAGTCCTGGAAGAGAACGAGCGCGGTTAGGAATATGGAAGACAAATAGGATTAGATACATGTTTTACAGGTTCTAAATTAAAAGAATCCTATCCAAAAAGAAAAGCTAGCATTCCCTCCCCTCATCCTATTTTAATGCTCTTGCATTGGGGTTGGCAAATGGTGACAGATGCTGACCACTGGGAAGATGATGTTTGGACAATCATCTCATCCAGTCTGATGGTGTGCAGGCAAGTGAAGTAGTGATGTATTCCACATGTGCTTTCAGCCCAGGGGAATCCAGGCACAGGGCCACTCCACACACCAAATTGCAAGAGCGTAGCTTTAAAGAGTAAAATGTTCTGAAGTCGATAAAACCCAAGTAAACAGATATTCACGGCTAAATGCAAACCTAATATATTGTCTCAGATCAACAAAGCAATTGGGATTAATTCTGAGTGTCACAATTTACAATTTTTAGAGGGATGTTTACGTAGGTTTTTCTGAAGCAAGCCCAAGCATTAAAAAAGAATCTGGATAAAATTGAGCAGTGCCCTTTTCTGTTTTTTTTTTTTTAAAGTTTACAGTCAACATCAAGCATTAGCATTAGCAATAGCAATATCACTTAGACTAATATACTGCTTCACAGTGCTTTACAGCCCTCTCTTAAGCTATTTACAGAGTCAGCCTATTGCCCCCCGACAATCTGGGTCCTCATTTTACTGACCTCGGAAGGATGGAAGGCTGTGTCAACCTTGAGCCTGGTGAGAACTGAATTGCTGGCAGTCAGCAGAATTAGCCTGCAATATGGCATTCTAACCACTGTGCCACTATGGCTCAGCACCCACCTCCACTGTATTTTAAAACTCACCTCCTTCTTGTCTTCGCCTGAGGAACTTTCATCACTGGACACAAATTCCTTGCTCTTGAAGCTCTCACTTAACTGTTTAGGAGGAATCTTGCTAGCAGATTTTACAGGTGTCGCTACCTTCTTCTCTGTTTTGCCTTTTCCTGATTTTTCAGGCTTTTTCTTTTTGGCTTTTTCTCTGCACACATAAAAACACAGACAAGTTTCTGCAATAGCACAGTCCTTTTGGTTTAGGAGAGATGGGGTCGGGGGAACAACTCTCATATAACTGCTCACCTCTTGGAACTGTCCACTTTGCCCCCCTCACTGTAGTCCTTCATGGCCTTCTCATAATCCCTCTTGGCCTCTTCTGCTTTGCGCTCCCATTCCTACAAGCCAAACAGCCAGTTCTACACATCTTGTTTAAACTGCATAATCCCCATTCATACATACAGTAACTGTTAATGCATATAATATTCCTACTAACTCCTGAGTGTATCCTATCCGAATGTCATGGAAACAGAAAGTTACATTTCAAAATCCCAACTTCTTTAAATCAATAGTGTTTTCCCCTTAGGCTGATTTGCTACGGTTCTGAAGGTCAGTTTCAGACTCAAAAGCTGGTAAGAGATTTAGTACTCCCGTGGGAACGCCTAATGATCAGGAGAGGATTACTCTGCCCTAGAAAGTAAAGATATGCAAAATGTTCCAAAGCAAAAGATTCCAATCTTGGAACAGACTATAGTGTGATCTTACCAGAAATGGACTATCACGAATTAAACACTCAAATGTATCTGGGGAGATAGGCACAGCGCATCAGGGAGTTGAAGCATTTTGATCTTGAAATGGTTGTTTACCTCTAGTGAATAGCAGAAGAGCGCAAAAGTTTAGCAGCTCTGTTAAATCCAGCACAGACTCTCACTGGGTTCAGGAAACCCCTAAATCCTCAGCAATACCAATACAGATCATTCATTTATTTGGTTTAAATCATGCTTAATATTCAGGAGTTCAGGAAAGTGGACACAGTACTTCCCCTCTCCAATTTCTCCCCAAATCAGCTTAAGAGTTGACATAGTTTGGAATGAGAGGGCAACTGGCCTAAAGTCATCCAATGAGCTTCTGGTCAGAAAGTAAGACTGGGTCTCCCCACCCTAGCCTAAGAGTTTAAGTATATAAACTCCCCAGATTTGTAGGCAGAAGTCTTTGCCTCTCAGGCTGGTTGCTAATGGGGATTGAGTTTAGTGTGCTCTGTATGCAAGGCATATTCTCTTCCGTTGTGTTTAAAGTCCCCATCAACCATACAATTTCAGAAGTACCTATCGTGCCTCATAACTCCGTTGAGACTTTGGTTCTATTTTTAAAAACTCAAGCATTCAATTGAAGGAATTATGTATCTTTGATCTTAAGTGGCACACAAAAGTCCATATGAAATTTAGTATTCCGGTGGGAATGCCAAATGATAAGAACAGGATTACTGTGCGCTAGAAAGTTAGTATTTTGGGATTTATTATAACACATTTTTTCAGAAAGAAAAAAAATCCCCCCCCCCCTCATTGTCATCACCCCAAAAAATGGGATTCCGGTCAGCACCATCTCTTGACTCACCTCTTTCTTCTCTTTTGACATTCCTTTCCACAGTTCCCCAGCTTTCTTAGACACGTCAGTGACGCTCATGCCAGGACTGTCTGATCTGATCTTGTCACGATTAGCATTGAGCCAGAGCATATATGCAGATAAAGGCCTCTTTGGGGCATTGGGGTCTTTCCCTTTCTTACCCTAGGAGGGGGTGCAAGAGAAGAGAATTGGAAGAAAAGCACAAATACGTAAGAAAGAGACGCCTTTTCCCCACTCTATCCTACAGATATAGTATTGCATGTTTCTCTTCTGAACTGTTGTGACTTTTTAGGCCTTTACTTTCAAATAAATGGGATAGCCAACTTGTTCCCGATTGTACTCCAGCAGCCCTCTGCTATGTGTTTGGTTCATGGTCAAGACTCTCGCTGAGCTCTTTCCACCCCTGAATGGAGACAGCCTTCCTACAACCATGGGAGGGCAAACTTTACTGAGACCCTTTACTGAATGTGCTGGGAATTTTCAGTATCTGTCATGAATGGTCTCAAGAGGGGCTCCATTGGCAAACTGATTGTCAGTGAAAGTGGTCAATCACAAAACGTGCACTTAGAAATATCACTTATAAATCAATATAAACAATTTTTATAAATAACATTTGTAAGGAGCCCCAAACCATTTTTAGCAATTTAATTCATGCTCTAGGGAACAGGTGTCAAACTCAATAACGTCACGGGCCGGATGGTGACGTATCGCGATGTTTTTTGCCTTTGTGGAGCCGGGGTGGGCGTGGCCTGTGCGTGATGTATCCGGCCCATGGGCCGCTAGTTTGACAGGCCTGATCTAGGGGATCAGAGGCAGTTGCACTAGGTGACCTCGATGGTTACTTCTAATTCTGTAATCCTGAAGTTTCTCGGTACATAGAATCCACTTCTTTAGGCCTTCTAAAACTTTGATTATGATACTGAAGCCTCACGAGAATCTATTTCAAAGGTTAATCTCCTCATAAAAAAAGGTAAGGCTTATACTCAATTCATTTTTTACATTGTAATTCAGATATAGTTTGCGAAACCGATTTTGATTTGAGTGTTTTCCTTCATTTAGTTAGTCTTGCTGATAGTGTCTGGAGACAGAGGGGTGTTGCTCAATTAAGTCATATGTGAAGGTTCTCTAACCACCAAACCCTCCAAATTAAGGCAAAGGTCAGCTACTCTGAACAAGACTGAGTCTCCAGTGATCTCTGAGCAACAGAAGAGTGTACTCAGCAGGATACAAGGTTGCTTCTAATTATACTGAATGCAATCATTATCTTGTCGGGCAGACACCGTTAAACATGTTAAGTTGAGCTCAGTTTTCACCTCAGACTGTTTCTTGCGGGGCTTCCGTTCTTTAACAATTTTGGCTTTTTTGACAGGTTTTTTCTTCTCATCACTATCCCCTTCATTACTAGACGAACTAGCAGAGGCATTGCTATCAAACCTGTCTCAAGAAAAAGTCAAGAGGGGTGGGTCAAAATTGATCAGCAAAATAAAGGTGCATGTATGCAGTTTCTATTCACAAGTTTGAATAATTTCCTTACCCTAATAAAAAGATCTAATCTACAATTCCTGACACTTCACACCACAGAATCATGTCAAAAACAAATCTTACAAAAAATTCTTCAAGAGATTAGGTACTAGAAGTTTTTTTTTAAGAGTTTACATTTCTACAAATTATTGCTTACACATATACATAGTAGCAAAGGGCACAAAGCCATTACAGATTTTTTAAATAAAACACAAATAGGTTTCATTATATGAAAAATCATCAGGAAAAATGATTTTTTGACTTAATCTTCTATTTCTGCAAGTATTTTTTTCTTTTCAAAAACCCATGAAAAAAGCTTCCAAAATAAGCAAGCAAAACCACTCATAAATATTCCATTCTAGACAGATTGTTTTTCCTGACATCATTTCCTCCAATAAATTATCCAGCAGCTTCAAGGAAAGTATGCAGATTTCTGATGCTCATGATTTTCCTGAAGATGTAACTTTTACTATAACATATGACTCTGTTGTAAATGCAATTTATCTTCCAGAAGAGATTACTCTTCACTGTTGCTTTACTGTAAAGTTAATTTACAATTACACTGTTAGTTGCCCTAAAATTGCAGTTCTGAAAGTTGGCTAAGGAAATTTATTAAATAAACTCCAGTTTTACCTTATTCCTACAATCCTTACAAATTATGGTATTTCTACAGTCAAACTCAACTGTTCTCATTTTTCACTATATTTCTGTAGTCTTTCTTAGAACAGATATTTAATATTTTTCTCTTGGAAATATTTTAATCTTGAGATTTTCCTGTTTCTGCATTCTTAGGTTATCTCAATCATTTTCTAAGACATGAGCAGGCAATTTAGACTTGCAAATACTTTGAACTACAACTTTCCAAAGGCCCAGACTTCAGAATTAACATTCGGAGGTTATAAAGATAATATTTGCAGGGCAACAGGTTGCATATTTTGGTTCTAACATGGTCATAGTGACCTCATGTTCATTGTAAGGAAAAGCAGCACCAGCCCTTCTAAAAATAGTTATTTTTTAAGATTTGTAGCCTGCCTATTATTCAATAACTCAAAATATGATATGAATCTAACGCCACTGATACTACTATTAAACAATGCTAACAACTACCACAATTTCATTAATACACCATAGACATTAAACAAGAGAATCTAACTAAATAGTTATCTTTTTTTAAACTTACTCTTCTGCCACATCTTCCTCCTCCTCTACCGGATTGAATGACTCATCTGGAAAGAAAAAGGAACAGGAAATGCACGGCGTTTCCACTCCCAACTGCAAGTGAAAGCAATTTGGAGAAATCAGGCCAGCCACTGAAAGAAAGCTCACCTGTCTCCTCTCCGGAGTCTTCACTGCTGTCATTCGCATGTTCTTCACGAATCTTGCCTTCCTCTTTCATCCGCTCCAAGTAGGCATCATGGGAGTCTTCATCAGAACCGTCATATTCGTCGTAGGTCACGTTCTTCATGCCCTGGTAACACACACAATGGGTTCCATGGATACGAGCGCAAGGGTTTCACTTGCCGCAAGCAGATAAAAATTCTTCAATCGTATTGACACCTAAAGCATGCAGAGATTCTACACCTGTAGTCCCCCCCCACCATGCTCCTAGGCACACAAACTGCAGAGAGAAAGTTTCTGGTACCACAAATTTCGCAGATGCCTCAACAACCAATTACATGCTGCTTCCCAGAATCTGCTAAAACACCCTCTCCCTCCCCAGGGAAAGGGAGGAATCATGCTGGTGACTTTTAACAACTGATTAGATAGAAGCCACTCCTGGAGCAAAGCAGGCTACTGCCCCATCCTTGTGGTTCATGCAAGGTTGTTATACTATGGTGATTAGAAATGTTCACCACAGCCATGCAGAGGAGACCTGAACCAAGAGGAGGAAGAGGAGGGGATAATCGCACAGACCTTTTTCTTCTACAAGGAGAGAACAGAAATTGAGAAGGAAGAAAGCTCTGGAGAGAAAGAGAAACCCCCATCCCACCCCAAGCAGATCAGGAACAGGACTAGATAGCAATTGCCTTTCCTTGCTCTCTCTAGCCCACCCCCTGAAACAAGTACCTCCTTAAGTCCCCGATTCTTGATGTTCAATTTCTTGGCATTCACAAAGTCAAAGAGTTTTCCATATTCTTCTCTGTGGGGAATAGAAATCACAGGTATGTCTGTAGGATTTAGCATAGGACCAATATTCACCTGCCTAGGGCAGAAACCGATCAAACAGGGGCAGTACTATTTTTTGTTGCTAAGGCAGGGAACTGAGGGCAGGGAGAGAAGGGTGGCGGTAGTAATGGTGGAGGGAGAGGAAAAGGATCAAGAAAGATGACGATCAAATGAAAAACAAAACATTTGAAATCATGGGTCACAGTAGCAGACAAGCAATACAAACAGAATTTTTGAATCACAAAGGTTCTGCTAGTATCCTCTGAAATGGGAGACAGCCTATACATTACAAAGCAGCAACTGAGATGGGGGGGCATCCCTCAACAGCTCTGGCTGGATTGGCATTCGCTTACCTCTCTATGCTGCTGAAAGTATACTGTGTCCCTTGCTTGGTTTCTATCTCAAAGTCAAAGGAACGTGTTGTTGTGGTCCCACGAGCAAAGTTGACAAAAGCAATCTCGTCAAAGCGGATGTGAACAGGTGGCTTGTGCACATAGATGAAGCCACGTTCCAAAGGATATAAGAGGCCCGAACTAGCCTTGTAGGAACACGTGATGCACTGGGCTCCAGAATGTCTAGCAAAGGAAAAGAAACATCAATATAAACGTTGTTGAGCCAGATGAAGGCATTTATTAAAAAATACCGAGACAGATTATCAAACTTGGGAGCCCAAGCATCCTTAGTTTATCACCATTTGGCTTAACCTTAGCAATTAAAGAGGAAAAAGTACACAATAGAGGTAGTCTATGTAGCTCATGTAATGACCGCTCAAAGTTACGCCAGCACTGAAAAAAGTGACTTATGACCATTTTTTACACGATGATTGCAACATCTCCTTGGACACATGATAAAAATTCAGATGTTTGGCAACCAAGTCAGATTTATGATGATTGCAGTATCCCAGGGTCACGTGATCCCCGTTTGTGATCTTCTGACAAGCAAAGTCAACAGGGAAACCAGTTAGTAACAACTGTGTTACTAACTTAACAACTGGCAGTGATTCATTTGACAACTGTGTCAAGAAAGGTGGTAAAATGGGGCAAAATTCACTTTGCTTAGCAACTGAAAGTTTGTGCTCAATCGTAAGTCAAGGACTACCTATCGACAATCAATAACCTGTAGTCATTACTGTTATTCATTATACCTATCACTCAGATCTTAATGCCTTCTTTGTCACTCCCCTTCGGAACACTGAAAGCTGGTTACTCAACAGTTCATTTGTTCCTACAATCTGCATTCCTTACCCCTGAAAGTTGCCTGGTACAGTTATCTTGCGGTTCACGAGGGCTTTCATGACACGACTGACCATCTCATACAGAGACCCAGACATGTTTTTGGTGAGCCGTCCTTCAAAGCGCTTCTCAACTTCATCCCTTTAAGTAGAGAAAATGCCAGTCAAGACAGAGACAGACTTCCCATGCAATATTAGAACATTGAGCTATCAGCTGAGCCTCGGAGTTGAGACCAGTAACAGAGAATAGATGCAGACATGCCCCATTCTAAAACAGCTGACTATGTTGCTACCACATAAACGATGTTTTATATATATATAGCCCGTTTTCACAATTATCTTACATATGTGTACATCCCTTATGAACAAATGCAAGACCAAATACACAGACTGTCAGGTTGCTTAAACAATCTGTGAATCCAGCCATCGCGACCTACTTAACAACCAAGGCCAAAGCAACCATGGCTTCCTGAGGGGTATGAATCTTGATCATATAAGAGTACTTACTCATTCATGTTGAGGGTCAAGGAGATATCCTCATCCTTTGAGAACAGTAGAATAAGGAAGTGATAGCGAGTTTGGCCTTGCTTTATAGGAGGGTCTAAGCTGATCTGGAACAAACAGAGACAGCCGTAAGTATATATATGTATGCGTGTGTGTGTGTGTATGTATATATAATGAATGCCAGACCAAAAAAGCCATTTAGCTATGGGCCAAGTGCATTAAACATGCAGTAGGGACAGTCTCCCAGCATGATAAGAGAATAAAGAGAAACTGAGGAAAAAGCTGCCTCTCTTTCCACTCCCACTATTGCCCCAAAATATAAAAGAAATGCAAGGGCCATCAGACAAATATTATACTAAAAATAGGTAAGTTCCCTTTATTTCCATAATAACCAAGAAGATGGACATCCACCTGGAATAATTAGAAATTGTGAAATCTAGGAGAAAGAGGCTATTTCTGGATTCTTCCTTTCACCAAAAAAGGGATATAAAGGACAAATAATTTTACTTTTGGATTTAAATTAGATATATGTAGTTTAAGCAGCTAGTTTCGCTCACAAAATATCAAATATTTTTTTTGAATGAAACCTATTCCGAGAAGCAATCACAGCAATTACTTCTCACAAGAAGTATTTTGACAATGATTTCAAAATTCCTCACCACAAAAAACATTTGG
Source organism: Notechis scutatus (assembly GCF_049901735.1). Classification (NCBI taxonomy): domain Eukaryota; kingdom Metazoa; phylum Chordata; class Lepidosauria; order Squamata; family Elapidae; genus Notechis; species Notechis scutatus. The sequence continues at coordinate 228,692,249 of NC_142009.1, forward strand.
CGCTGATCTTTATGGGGAAGCAAAAAAAGCCGCAGAACAGTGGTATATGGGATCTTGTAATCAAATGTTTTGCCATGGAGGTGCAGGAAGGTAGGATAGATACGGATATCATAGCGCCCACGAGGAGTCAAGCACTGCAGCTCTCGGAAGATACAGATAGCATCTCCAGTAGCCTGGATGACATCTGCCTTTGATAACACATTCTGGGCAAATGCCTGCAACAGCAAGGAGAGTTTTTCAGTTTCATTGTTCACGTGTTGTTCGTTGACAATAAGCGTTTGATTGATTGATTCATGAAAAAAATGTTTCTTCCTCCACTCTGCCACCTCCCATTCATGTTCAACCTACCTCCACGGGGTCTACACCATCCTCCTGAGTGGGTGGCACATAGAAGCGGACCTCCATGAGGGACACCTCAGCATCGTCATTCTGATGGAACTCCAGGGTCACCTCATTCTTGCCAGTGGTGCACTGGGACACGTTACTGAGTGGGATTTCAAAAACTGGTTGCTCCCCAATATCAAAAGAGAGAAGTTGCCCTTGCAAAAAGAAAAAAGAAAAAAGTTTTTACCCCCAACCAAAGTACATCACTTTATTTCCCACATCCTGCTAAGCCCATAATGCGCTTAAGACATCGGCTTTGGTTTTAACTGCTTAACTGCAAAATGCTTGGGGATGTGCATACTGAGGTTTATATAGAAGGGATGGGCAATTTTTCGACTGTTGGGAACCACATTTAATGTGGAAGAGCAAGGTTCCAACAAGCAGGAAAATGATACAAAATGGATTGGACATTATCTGAACTGAAATAGCCAGTATTCACCTACAGTTTTGTTGGAGGGAGAAATGGGGAATGGTATTTTTTCTTTTTAAAAGCGTATTTTACAGCATAATTTGTCTCAAAAACGTCTCAAGTAGTTAGCACCAAGGATTGTAAGCTTGGGGCAGCTGCTGCATCAAAAAAGACTGAAAATCAATTGTCCTGGTCTACAGGTTTTAGCATAATAAAGGATGAAAACTGAAGCCAATTGTTGTTTGTTTAACACTACTTAGTCCTATATGTAAGTTCAACTACTACCTCACAGCCATCAACCAATCCCTTCCCCAGAAAACTACAACAAACCCATCTATCATTTTCAATTAGCTATGTCTCCTTGAATTGTTTCCAACTACCAATTTCCATGGAGGTATAGTGTAAAACTCACCTCCAAATTTGACTGTCCCCCAGTTCCAGCCCTTTACACATAGATCTTTCTCAGCAAGATCTAAATGAAAGTGTGTTTTGAAGAAATCTGAAAGTTTGTCGAACTCCTAAGAATAAAAACAGTCAATGTACACACCAGCAAGCTAAAGACATGTACAACAGTAATTTGAATCTAGTGCCTTTGTTTACACTACAGAAATTTACATTATACCCCAGATATGAAATCATACTTACAGTATAAGCCCTAAACTATAATATTAAGAAACGTTATGTGGGTGTTGAGCCATTTAAAAAAATCTGTGTATTTTATCACTAGCACTTCCTACAACAAATGCAAAAAACCCAACAAAAACAAAACTACACTCTCTTTGAGTTAAAGTGGGCTATTGGCAACTTGCATAGATATAACTATGAAATTTCCCAGGCTTAATAGAAAAGTGATTTGCCATTCTTTCTTTCTTTCTGGGTTTTTTCAGAATCTCTAGGTTGTCTCCCACATCCAATTACAAAATAGGGCCAACTCTGTTTAGCTAGCTAGGTGCTGCCACCAGCTGAGGCAAGAATCTATAGTTAAATAGGAAACAAGAATTGCTGCTACAAATGCCATTCATATTAAAAACAGTATTATAAGATCCAAGGTTGAAAAACAACTGATGTAATCAGATTAGTTATCTAACTGCAAAATCTCTTGCTACAGTGAACACTCTAGTGCAGAGGCATCAAACTGGATTTCTTTAAAAGCCGGATCAGCATTATAGTTCTCGTCCACGGAACGGCAGGGGTGGGCAGGGAGCAGGGGGAGATGGCACAGATGCCTCCTTCAGCACTTTACTGGCCAAAATGAGGCATTTTGGGCAGTAAAGTGCTGCTGCAGGCCGTGGAGGTCAAAAATGGGCCGCACGTCCCCCGTTTTCCGGCCCATTTTTGCCAGCAGAGGCACTGCAGGCCGGTCCTTTGATATTCCCAGGCCAGCCCCACGGGCCGGATTTAATCTCCCCGCGGGCCGAATCTGGTTTGCAGGCATTGAGTTTGACAACCCTGTTCTAGTAGTTTTTAAAACAACTTATCTTCAGCTGCCTATCTGATTAAAGCTCTGCATTCTTCTCTAATGCATCTTGTTCAAAAACAAACCTGCATCAAAAGGGTCTTACCGTCTCTCTGAACCCATCATACTTGTAGACATGGCCACTTTTAGTAAGCAGCTTGAGGCCATGTCCCAATGCTACTCGCCTCCAGACACCCTCTGCCAATTCTGAGGCCTGGATGTTGTCAACTTTCCCAGTTTTGCTGTTCTTAAAAATCACACCTTGACGGTTCAGCCGCAGACGGCCATCATTCTAGTGCAGAACAGAAAATGTCAGTAAGAAAACAATAGTGAATGGCAATAGCTGAAGGCAAAGGATGGTACCTAACCTTTTTACACAAAGGAAAAACAGATTTCTATTTAAAGGAGGAATAGACTATTTTCTCATCTAAATTAAAAAATAAAACTTATCCCTAAGTAACTTCATTCTTTCAAGAGCCTCTAAGATCCTCTTTAAAATTTAGAATCATTGGCAGTAAGCATATACATCCATATAGATAAGCAATTGAAGGAATATGCACACATAATGCAAAAAACTAATTTTTCTGGAGAAGGAGATAATGCTGAGAAAGGTGAAGAGGGAAGAGGACAACCAGCAGCAAAGTGGATGGATTCGGTTACAATGATGATGAGTACACCACTGAAAGACCTGGACTCAATTAATTTAATACCACATAATTTATCAATCAATCAAGTTATAGAAATTTCTTCTAACATTATGCCCAAATAATGAAGACGCATCAGACTACATTTTTAATATACGGGTATTCCTTGACTTAGGACCACTTATTTAATGACCATTTGAAATTTCAAGACTGAAAAAAGAGACTTATGACTGTTTTTCACAAGACCATTGCAACATTCCCCATGGTCACATGATCAAAATTCAGATGCTTGGCAACTGGCTCATATTTATGATGGTTGCAGGGTCATGTGATCACCTTCTGCAACCTTCTGATAAGCAGTCAACGGGGAATCCAGATTCACTTAACAGCCATCTTACTAACTTAAAACTGCAGTGATTCACTTAACAACTATGGCAAGAAAGGTCATAAAATGGGACAAAATTCATTTACAATGATCTCACTTAGCAACAGAAATTTGGAGTTCAAATGTGGTCATAAAATTGAGACTACATATATGCTAGATCCCACCTAGATTGGCCATGAAGAATTCAATACCATCGATGTCAAGCCCGAAATTGATATATGTGTAACCATTTTAGTTAGGCTTAGTATATATTCTTTTTCTTACTTTCTCTGTGGCAGTCATGGGGGGGAAGGGTTTCAGACTTGCCACATTCCTAAGGGGGAGGAGTGGAGATAGAGAGTTGTTTTGGCTAGGTGATTCTTCTTCCCGTGGGAAAACGAGCTCTCCGTGCTTAGGCCCCTTGAGGTGGAGATTTATGACATCAAGCAACGTTGAATTACTTCTATTAGAGAATGTGCCTTTTGGGGGTTGTTTCTAACTTTTAATATTGTGGGGTAATTCCGGGTTGTGTCCGATCTGGAATTACCATGGACTTTGCCAATTTGATGCTTTCCTAAATAAAAGAAATTGTCTTGGAGGATGGACTTTGTTCTTTTTCAAAAAAAAAAAAAGGGATTTCATCACTTGGAAAACTGAGAATCGACACCTAGGCTACAGACAGTGGCTTTCTTGTCAGTTAGAATATGTAAATGTTTTTGCAGACCAAAATAAATGTTCTTCCAGACCTAATACAGTGTACCATTGTTCAAAAAAGGAACGTAGCAATAAAACATGACAATTGTTCCTATTTGGTATCCGGGGCACCTTCATTATGTCTATACTACTACTATTTTTTTCAAGATATTATACACATCAATAGTATGTTTATTCAATTAGAACTCTCCCCCATACATCATACAATTTAAAGTTGTAACTTTATAGGTAGCCTTCCTTTCACGTACATAAAAAATAACAGTTTTTAAACAAATGATTCAATGAAATGGAGAACATATATTATCAATGACAAGTGTCACAAATTTATTAGAATTAAAAATCAACATTAACATACTCAGGAAGAGAGAACTATTCCTAGAAATTAAGCTAATACCAAAACAGTAGCACTGAGATACAGAATACAGGCATTCCATAACTTATAACCACAACAGAGTCCAAAATGTCTGTTGCTAAGTGAGACATTTAAGTGAGTTTTGCTCCATTTTACAACCTTTCTTGTTACAGTTGTTAAGTGAATCACTGCAGTTATTAAGTTAGTAACATAGTTGGTAAGTGAAACTGGTTTCCTCATTGACGTTCCTTGTCAGAAGATTGCAAAAGATGATCATGTGACCCCGGAACACTGCAACCGTCATAAATATGAGTCAGGCTGCCAAGCACCTGGATTCCAATTATGCATCAGGATGCTGCAACAATCACAACCATGTTACTAACTTAAAACTGCAGTGATTCACTTAACAACTGTGTCAAGAAAGCTCATAAAATAGGTAAAAATTCCCAGTGTATGTGTGGAAAATGGTCATAAGACACTTTTTCAGTGCTGTTGTAGCTTAAAATGGTCTCTAAATGAACCGTTTTAAGTCTAGGACTACCTGTACTATAACAGAAATGATTCAGGATTTTTTAGAAATTTGGGCTATTTTTAAATTGAGATAAGCTAACTTAAATTGGTTTCCTGTGCATTTTTACAATGATAATATCCAGAAATGCCATTACTCTAGTCAGTTAGGCACTAGCAACATTAAACAATTAAAAAGATCTTAAGATAAATGTGATTACCATTAGCAATTTCAAGATAAATTTTAGTAATTAAGCTATTGTAGCATCATGGATTTCACAATGCCTAAATCAGAATTCTTGAGGTGAGGTCTGTTCTTACAGAAAATGGTATGTTATCTCCAAACCTAATCTTTATCCAGACATATAAATGTGTCTCGTTTAAACCAGTTTCCATGCCCCAACTCCAAATCATCCAGATCTACCTATTCAGAAATGTTTACTAAATCCACTCACCATAGATCCCTTTACTTCTTGGTATATTTCATTGAACTCCAATGTATCTGCCATGTTGACAGCTCCCTGCCCACTATGGCAGGGGCTGGTATGAGATCCCTAAAGTATCCTGTTTGGAAGGTGTTTTGCCAGGAATCCCACAGGACATCAAGCAGGAGTCTTAGTGACTGGCATATTCTACCACGAGAGAAGCAAAGGAAGCCCCAAGAAACCAAGAACACCGGATCTCTTCTTCCCCACCCCCCCGAAATCTGGAAAGTAGATAAAGACACACAAGTGTTTACTTCCAAAATAAAAACAAGTTTCCCTCTACCGTCGCAAACTGGGCACTCTCTTCCTGTGGAACAAGGGTCTTCAAACGTGACAGCTTTAAGACTTGTGGACTTCAACTCCCAGAATTCCTGAGCTAACATGACTGGAGGAGGAATTCTGGGAATTGAAGTCCACAAGTCTTAAAGCTGTCACGTTTGAAGACCCCTGGTGTAGAACCAGATCTTAATAACAATATCCCAATTTCAAAAAAATTAAAAAAAAGTCAACGTGGGATCTTTACTAAGTTGTCCCAGTGGGAGCCCAAATTGACCGGCCTTACCGCCCCTGGCCAGTTCAGAAGTGAGTCACTTTATTTGGAGCTACGTGCAGCCCTTTTGCCCCACTTGGGAATGCTAGTTCCCCTGCCACCCACCACCCACCCCGCCTCCCAACACAGTGGACAGGCGCCAGTAGGGAGAGCCGGATGTCAGAGGTCGCTGCTCTACGGAGCGCAGAGACGTAGATAACGAAGCCCGCCTCCACCACCACAACACCGGCCATCGGTTTCATGCCCACCCGTGTTACAGCCTCCGCGATTCCCGGCCCAAAGCCCCGCATCGCTCACCCTTCCCTCGCCCTGTTTCCCGCCCGCGCAACACGAGACCCAGGCAACCCCTTCTACTCGCCACCGGAAACCAACCTCACTTCCGCCTCCCGAAGCTAAAGACCGACCGTCGCTCCGGCGAGGCTTCGGGTGGGCGTTTTTTCCTGCGATGCTACGCTTCCGATCGAAAATGACGGCTCTTCTACGCCACGTTTCTCTATGAAAGCAGAACGATGCCACTCTAGCCCTTTACGTCTCTGTGGCCAAAGTTTTCGGAGCGCGGTCGGGTTTTGATTAAAAGCGCCCCAAACTGGAGTAGGATTTCAGGCGCGGGGGCGGGGGCGGAGCATTAAATCTTTGCTTTCCTACGATTTGAGGGGTTGGTAGTTGAGAGGCGTCGCGATTTTCTATAGGCACTGGGGAAAGGGTACTTTGCCTTTCTCCTCTCATTTTATGGCAAGGACCGCAGCCTCCCGTCCTTAGGCTCAAAACCATTCTTAAATGAAAGCATTTTCCTGCTTTCTCTGGCTCGGAAAGTTGGAAAGGTGATTTGCCTGAAGGCTGTGGGCTACTGAAACAAAATTTTGCCTAAAGAAAGTTAACAGGCAAATAAGTAATATTGCAAAAATGAATGTGTAAGGCATCCTGCTGTTCTTTGTCAGATCAAGCAACATTACACAAGTGTGTAGAAAAGAAATAAGAAATAGCTGAAGAAATTAAAAAGCTTAAGAAAATATAGCAGGGAATAGAACAGAAGAGTAGAATAGAACAGAACTTTATTGTCACTTTAAATGTATTGTACACTAATCAGCATACATTAAAATGAATTTTCGTTGCATTCAGCTCTCAAAGGATAACCATTATGCATATACCCACATACATATATGGCACAGAGAAACATCACAGTCTATTTAGAATGTATACATATACACGGCAGAAAAAGAATCCTAGGAGTTTACAAGATGGATGACATAGGGAACAAATCTGTTACAGAATCCAGAGGGGAGCAACAGAAATAGATCATGAAGTGGGTGTGTGAGGTCTCTAACAATGCTTCGAGCTCTAAGCACATAGCAGTATCCTGAATAACAGGAAGCAAGCTTCCTATAAACTTCTCAACTGTCCTTACCATTCTCTGTATGGACTTTCTATCTGAGGCACTGCTATATCAAAACAAACAGTGATCCAGTTTGTTAAAATGTTCTCAGTCATGCCTCTGTAAAAAGTGGCCAGGACAGTAGAAAGATGTGCTCTCCTCATCCAACACAAACGCTGGTTTGCATGCTTCACTAAAGATAACATATGAAGAGACCAAGTTAAGATTGTTAGTTATCTGCACCCCCAGATACTTAATACTGTTGACCACCCCCACAGCTGCAGCCTTGATGCAAAGTTGAGTATGATTATGCTGACTCTTTCTAAAATCAACAATGATCTCCTTTGCTTTAACATTGAAATCTGGGCTATTTTTATTGCACCACTCCACAAGAGCCTTTTCCTCTTCCTTATATGCATCTTCATTGCCATCTTGGATAAGACCCACCACTGCCATGCCATCCACATACTTCACAATATGATTCGTAGCAGATCTGGCACAGCAGTCATGGGTCATCAAGGTGAACAGTAGCAGACTCAATACAGACCCCTGTGGGGTACCATCTCCGTACTCAAGGAGATGGAATTGGAAACTTTTCTTCCAACTCACACAAACCCGGGGCCTATCAATAAGGAAATCAAGTATCCAGTTACATAAAGAAGGATTAAAACCTAATAGGCCCACTTTGTTCACCAAATGCTGAGGAATGTTAAAAGCTGAACTAAAATCAACCAACATTCACATATGAGTAGAGTAGAGGTAGATATGGTTTGCATCAACATCTTTGGCTGTAGCTCTTCACTATATATCAGCATGCTGACATCACACCCATACATCACTACTCGTTACAATGTTTATTTTGTCTTTCAATGTCTTGTTTCTCATTTTCAGGATTTTACTAATTCCATTAGTCTATAACAGAGGTCTCCAAACTTGGCAATTTTAAGACTTGTGGGCTTCAACTCGAATTCCTCAGTCATCAAAGCTGGCTGAGGAATTCTGGGAGTTAAAGTCCACAAGTCTTAAAGTTGCCAAGTTTGGGGACCCCTGATCTATAACTTTCTTGTCCATCTTCCATTTCCTCTTTCCCCCCTTCCCCTTACCTTTATATATTTTTCTGTAAGTTCTGACTCAGTTTCGCTGTATGGCTAAAAACTACTTTAAGATATTTCTTCCATACCGGTCGCTCACTTTTGCATTCAATTCATATTCATTCATCACCTATTTCTTCATTCATTCTTGACTCATTCTTCATAAGTACCCCCATTCCACTGCATTCAATGTTTCTTTTTTCCTGATGTGCCAGACTTTCTATAAACAAAGTGGGCAGAGAAACATTTTTACTACTTTAAAAAACAATTCTTCACAATAGACCATATACAATCCATTATTTTTACTAAGGTCTGCACATCTTAGAACCTTTACATTCCGTTTTCCATTTTTAAAAAACATTCACTGAAGTTCAAGCATTTATGCAAGTCTTTTTGCCATTTATGTAACACTTGCAGTCAGTCACAGATTTTGTTGTTGAATACAACTTAAATAATAAAGGTGAGATATGTATATGTACACGTACATATACATGTATATATTCTGGTAATTGATCTGTCAATTCTAAGATTCAAACTCCTTGTTGCATCAGACAGTCCATTTAAAGTTGGCTACTACCTTACAGTTTCAGTCAACAATAGAAAATTGCCTGCGTACAAAGATACAATTTATATCTCCAACCAACACACTTTTAACATCGCTACAGTATATATTTATCCATCAGTACATTAAAGAAGTTAGGAGACATCATACATTTTTGTCTTATTCCCCCTTCAGAATAGATCCATTCACAGAAGTATTCCATTTATTCTCATGCATTATATATTTCCAACATACGCTGCTCTTCCCATATTCAGCTAACCTTCAACTCCATTTTGGCAAAACATTCTATAATTCAAGTCTTTTTCTCTAAAGCAACAATCATTTATCATACCTATCACTATTGGTACTATCTTTGCTTTCATTTGCCACAGCCATCTTACATGTATTTGTAGGTCTTTGTATTTGGTGACTTTCTACAGAGGTTTTGTTTGTTTGTTTTTGCTTCTAGTCTGCTTTCTTTACCTACTGCACCATCCACTATCCAGACTCTTATGTCTTTTTTTACGAACAGTTGTTAAGTCTTGGGTCCAGGGGTGGGATTCAAACTTTTTAACAACCAGTTCTGTGGGTGTGACTAGGTCGGCATGGTTAGGTACGCATGGTCATGTGACTGGGTGGGTGTGGCTTCTTTTTGCAACCCCCCCCATTTTTTCCCCTTCTGGGCCTCTGGGGAGCGTCTGGGGGGGTGTTTTTGTTCCCAGAAGGCTTCTCTGGGACTCAGGAAGGAAAAACGGAGCCTGGGGGGGCACAACACCCCCTCTGTGCTCCATTTTTGAGGCTCCTGGGCCTCAGGGGAGCCTCTTGGGGGGGTGTTTTTGCTCCCAGAGGCTTCCCTGGGGCTCAGGAAGGCAAAGAATGGAGCCTGTGGGAGCGCACAGTACCCCCTGCGCTCCATTTTTGAGCCTCCAGGGCCTCAGGGGAGCCACCTGGGGAGGCATTTTTGAATTTTCTCTTACTCTCTGGCTTCCATTACTACAACAACTAGTAGTATTGTTATCAAAAATAATTCCATGTAACATCATCTTCCGGTTTGTTGGCTTCGCGAGCGGCAGGGATTTGCAACTCTGCGCGATCCCTGCCGCGCTAGCCATTTTTGGTGCTCCGATCCGGACGGGTCCGGAGCTAGGCTACCCTGCAGGGGTAGCTGAAGATAGGGGGGATCCGGAGAGGGGTTTGGGGGTGTTGCAGACCCCCTCCCCGGCTGGCAGAACCCTCTTTTCCCAAGACGGTGCAGCGGCGGTCCGCAATGGCCGCCACAAAGAAGCTGGCAGCTGGGCAAGTATGCGCAGGAGGAAGAGGAGAAAGCCTTTGAGTGTGAAAGTTTTCTTGGTTGATCCAGGACTCTAAGATACATTTAATATAATTCCTGGAAATTATGGCTTTTTGGATGATTCTTTCCACAAGAGAAAATAAGCGGCAATTTTGAGGTGCTGAAAGGAAAGTTTATTCTCCCTCCCGACGGAATTAATAAGTGGATATTGAGAAACCTGTTTTTTTTTTTTTTCAGGTAAAACTAGTTTTATGTGATAAGTCGGAAGGGAGAGGACAAAAAATATATTCATCTGGTCTGATTTTGTTGGAGGAGATGCCTTAAGGATTTGAAGACAGAAATATAATTCCAATAAGGCTTTAAAATACAGATTTGGATTTTCTTTTTTCTTTTGTCTGATACTACCCCTGGAAGAGAAAGGGAGAACTTTGTCTTGGCTTGGATTGATTGAGGATTTTGGGATTGCTCTATTTTTTTTTTTTTTTTTTGAAATATTTTGGTTGGTGTAAGAAAAAAGAGGGAAAAAAGAAAAGAAAAGAAAAGATCTATAATGGCTTTTTCTTTTGAGGAACTGAGGGAAGAATATGAGCAAACAAAAACAGACAGCAAAGATGGTATGGAAAAAGCCTTCCTTTTTTTAGAAATGGCGCTGGTTAACTATCAACAAACAATACAACAGATGGAGGCACAAGAACAACAAGAAGAAGAAGACGAAGAAGCCATCTTTAATGAATTTCAAAATTTAACTAAGAAAGAAGGAAGGAAGAAAGCGAGGAAAATGAAGGATTTAAGATTTAAAAAAACATTCAAGAAAGAGAAAAATAAGATGCAAAATAAATATAATGATAGTAAACAAAAGAAAAAGGGAACACAACAGAGAAGGGATGCCAGCAAGGCAGAGGCTAGAAGAAGGGGGGGTAGGAAGATTTGGTGGGGGAAGAAAGAAAGGGGAAAGGTGGAGAAAAGCCACAAAGTTTTGAAATTAGATGGGAAAAGAGGAATTTTTTTTAGGGACAAAGGGTAAAGTACAATTTCTTTAAAAAAGATTTTGCAAGGTACATAAGAGGGTATTGTAATATTTGTATTAGAAATAGAAAATTAGAATGGCTTAAGAGTTAATAAGAAATTAAAATGTTGAAATGTTTAATAATGATTGATTTTAAAATTTAATAAAATATTAAAGGGAATGTTTAGAATATTGAGTTTTAATTAAAGAGTTTAATATGACTATGGTATAGATGTTATTATAAAACTATTATAGTAGCATTTGTTTTTTGAAAAGGCAATGGGAATGCTATAAGATTTAATATTTAGATTTATTATTTAACTATGTATTTAATCATTTTGGATTTATTACTCTGTTTTTATTATTATTAAAAAAAAAATATTAGTAGATAGAATGTACCAAGCAGAATCAGATTGGGTATTAGGTGTTATTTTAAATGTTAATCTAATTAATTTAGGGGGAGGATAGAAAGGCATCATACTCTGATTAGTGATTTCAGGAGAAATTCTTTTTTTTTATTATAAGGAATGAGATAGAGGGATAATAAAGAATGGGCAAAAGATACAAATATAATGATTTAAATTAAGATGGATTAAATAAGATAGAATTAAGAAGTGAAATGTGTGGAGAAGTTTATATAGAAGATATAGAATGGTAAATAAAATAGGTAATGATATGTAAGATGAGCATGAATATAATTGAAGCCCATGTAAAGAGAGGTACCTGGAGCCAAGTTACTTTCCTAAAAGATTTTTTATATGTTTGTTTGTTGTGTGTTTATGTTTTTGGGAGAATTAATAAAACCTTGTAGAAATACAGAATGAGAATAATGGTAACCAAGTCAGAAAGAAATAGATGAAATAATAATAGTGAAATTGAATAAGAGTAAAGAGAAGTAAAGAGAAATTGGATAAGAGGTATTTTTATGCTCATATGGAAATGGCTTAAAATAGAATTATATTGTATAAAATAAGGTTTTATCTGACTTGTAAAATTTATAATGGAAAAAGGTTCAAATATGTAATGGTTGATGATGATTTGTTTGTCTTTGAAATTAATAAAATTTGTTTAAAAATAATAATAATAATTCCATGTAACATCTAAAGGAAATTGATCTCACAGGCACCTTTCAAGAATTTATATTGGAGATCAGAATATGTTCAGAATAATTTGAAAACAATGTCTGGATCCAATAGCTTTTAAAAATCAAAGGTTATTGATTCTATTGATGGTCTGGAAAGAGCAATTATTTAAGCGGATCTATTTATTCATTTATTTAATGTATGCCCACATTAAACATTTGATGTTTAAAGTTCCACCAGGTTACATCACAGCCATTCATTCTTGGTAGGATGGTTCCTCCCTACCCAAATCCCCACAGTCTCCAGGCACTGTGACAAAACATCAACAGCCTCACCTAGCCAGTCTGGAGGTCAAAAGATATCATTGGATACCATCAACATACTATGATACCAAATCATAAACCAGTGAACAGCTTTACCCAGTGGTCTCATGTTAAACAGGACAGGAAAGAGCCGAGCCCTGTGGTCTCCCTCAAAGGAGGGCCTTGGGGAGCAACTTCTCAACTGTAAGAAAGGGAAGAAGAGAATCACATAAAATAGTGCCCCTGCCATCTTTTGAGCCACCATGCTAACAAAAGTTTGTACAGACTGTGCTTCCTGGCAGTGTTCAGAAAACAAGCTCATCCCAAAGGTTCTTGCCTTCCCTGATGGGATCTCCTACTCTTTACCAAGGGTCCATCTCATACAACAGTATGGTTTCTTTTGTTTTGCCTTATTGTATTATTGTAAGCTTTATGCTTACGATATTGTGTGCTTTATGATTGAACACACTATACCAAACCTAGTGTAATTTATTTAATAACCCAAGGTCAGCTAAAACATGAATTGGGTCTCATCCATGGAGTTAAGAGGCTGTGCTTTCCTCCCACCCCCACCAGGAAGCCTGAAAAAAGTGAGGCTTCTTATTGAATTGACAAGTGGGTCTGTGCTTTCACCAAGTCTAAATTTTTCATACATGCATAGCCCTTTTTATGCAGGGCTTCTTCAAAATACAGTTCCACATAAAGTCATTTTGGGGCCTTTATTTTTCCCAGACTCAATCTTTGTCTGAACTTGCAATAAAAAAATGCATTGTTTGTTTTCTTCCCACATGTACTATCTCTTATTTGTCCCTGGGGCAGTAATTCTCAAGCTGACAAAAGAGATCTGGAGCATAAATGTTTTACCAGCTTAAAGTAACTTTCCAGAGGGGAGATTCGCTGCAGTTACTCTCCATGGAATTGCTCTCAACTTCCCTCTTTTAGATCAGGGTAGAAATATATTATAGAGGAAGTACCACTGCTTAATTTTTGCTCACTCTAACAGTAAATCTCAACTGCAATAGATAAATAATTGCTGAGCTGTGAAAACATTGGGAAATACTTTTCCCAAGAGACAATACGTGGGGAAAAAAGTCATATACCTTTAATCATTCAAGTTGGATTTTTGTTGATTACTAAAGAGGCAAAGTCGTTCTTTGAATTGATATATGTTTGGTTTAAAACACTTTCCCCTCATGTTTTTCCTTAGCTTAAAATCATTCATATTTTATGTGATAGTGCCACTGGTTCAGTCACTTTTTCTTCTTCGATCTTGTGGTGTCTCAATCATTGACAGTCACAAATGTTTAATTTACATCCAGTATTACTGAAAAAGAAGCTGGTCAACATAAGGCTTAAAAAGTTAAATTTACTAATTAATATAAATATTAATTTATGTAATAGTTTTAACTGATTCAACCATTTCAGCTTAAACCTTAATTTGGTTTTTCGTATTTCTTGTTGTCAGTTATATGTAATTGACACTTTATTACACTTGTTAGTAATTAGGCAAACACAGCCACTAAGTTGCCAATTCTGCAGTTTTTGACAAAGATGATGTGTTAAATCACTGTACAAATCAGTCAGTCTCTCTTAGTTGTTTCACATCTTTCTCTGTCATGCTCTACATATTCCTCCTTAGAGTGAATCTGTTTGCTAGGATTCTTCAGCAAATATACATGGAAGTGTTTGTAAGAGGCGCCCCTAAAATTATATTGTATGAGTAAGATCCCCTTCACTGATTCTGCTACAATGCCTCAATCTACATTTCTTCCTAGGGAGAATCTTTAACAACAGTTCTACATTTAACATATATTTGAAATAACCATGAAAAGCATGTCTCGCAGAAATACTGTACTTAGTATTTCTTAGTTTACCGCTACCTAGAACTATCTAACAGATTCCTAAATCTGCAATAAAAATCATTGAGTTGCTCAGATTATAGAATCTGAAGATCTGGAGACATGAAGGTGATAGAACAGCACAGGAAAAAAATATCCTAATTTGGTGTATATTAATTCTCTGGCATTTGTTTCAGCAGTTATAGAACATTTTAGGCTCTAATATAATTGCTACAGCAAAATTATTTTCTACAAAACTGGGGAGCTAGAGCAAAACCCTGCACCTGGCATGTGGAAATTAGACTCTTCCCCCCCCAAAAAAATCACTTGCCATACAGTTCTACTTATTAATTAAGCATTGCTCTGTAATTCCCACGTCCTGGGGTGACAAATTATCCAAATGATATAGGTATTATTAATTCTAGAGAACCAGTTTGTCCTAGTTGTTAAGCATATAGGAGTAGAAAGTTTAGGCAGCAAGCCAACTGGATGATCTTAGGCCAGACATTCTCTTTCAGCCCAAGGGCAAACCATTTCTGAAATCTTGCCAACAAAACTGCAGGAACAAGCAGTTGCCACAGCTAATAAAGCACAGTCACAGCAGTGATGGGATTCAAATTTTTTTGCTACCGGTTCTGTGGGCATGGCTTGGTGGGCGTGGCAGGGGAAGGATACTGTAAAATATCCAGTCAGAGGTGATATTTGCCGGTTTTCTGAACTACTCAAAATTTCCGCTACCGGTTCTCCAGAACTGGTCAAAACCTGCTGAATACCACCTCTGAATCACAGGACATAGGGCACTTTCTTTCTACAAAAAAAGTCATTGATACAATATTTCTGAAATCTTTTCTCCTGGGGAATACAACAGAACCAATTCCACAGCATTAGATTTCATCTTCTCTGAGACTTCGATATCATAGTAATACAAGGAAGAGAAATCGCTTTTTCAAAATGTGTCTCTCTTTCATATGCTGATTCAGCTACTGTATATTGGGTAGTTTTCAATGATATAACCAGGAAATTTGGTCACAATTCTTGATACTATACACTTTTTTCTGTCCTTTCTGGGCTTGATGGAGTAGCATGATGCCGGGGTGGGTGGGGGGCTTGAATTTTTGGATTATGTGAAATATGTCATTCTTTTAAAGTGCTCAACACCCCCACCCTTCTTGTCACATCTGTTTAACCAGTATTCAAACTTTGTTGAGTGGGGGAATCAAACTTGGATGTTGGTGGATGATCTCACGTAAAGCATTTCACACACATTTTATAATTGTTGTATTGGTTATGTTTCTATGCATAAGAACCGATCATTATCTTTCAAGCCCTGAATAACTGAGATTCCTTTTGATAAACCTATGGGAAATTATTTCCGTTCCATGTCCCAGGGGATTAAATGCTTTTGAAATATCTTCCAATCATATGTTGGGAATAATCTATAAAATTGATCCCATAATTCCTGTATAAATTCAGAGGGAGGAAATGTACAAAAGCATTATGAAAACAGAGCCTGCCTAATATAAGTTTAATCTTGTGTCCCACACTGCCATTGTATATTCTCCTTCAAGTATCTGTATGAAGTGAATGAATGTTTTCCTGCACGGAGACTTTCACAGTCCTGCTATTGCTCTTATAAGTGTCTTGATCCTGGCTTTGCAATTCTGAAAACAGAGACATTTTCCTATTTAGGACTGAGGGTGAACTCAATGCCCAGAATGTCTGCATGTCAATAGACTCTGTAAAACTAGGGCGCCTGCTTATCCAAATATAAGTGGAAATAAAGTAGAACCTGGGCTGTTCACAGCTGGGAACAAACTGGGTCTGTTGGCAGCAAGAAAACCAGGAGAGAAACAGAGAGATTGCCAATAGCTCTCTCTCGCCCACTTCTCTTGCTAACCCATAGATGGCATCAGAAGTAAGAAGACAAAAAGCAAGTCCTTCAACACCAGTCCTGTCAGCAGAAGAGAGAACCAGAGAAGTGGGCTTTCTGTTGTCAGTGATAATAATGTGGACTTAGAGAACATGCAGTGAAGGGTTGGTTGGAGAAGCAGGGGAACTTGGCTTTTTAGGACTGGTTCTCTTGGCATCAAAAAGAGCCACTACCACAAAAGAGTAATCACTGCCTTTCCAGTGGCGATGCAAAGGGAGATGGATGCAGTTCTTCAGTCAGTATATCATAGTCAAGACAGTGCCCAGAGTGTGAGTTTGTTTTATTGTAGGTACGCTATCTGCAGACCCTTCTCCTACTAGAGTGAATCTTTCTGCCCCCTTCATTTTGGTGCTAAGGTGCCAAAGCCTCAGGGTGTTTATTTTCTTCTCGTGTCCAGCGGTCTTCACATACACAAAAAGGTGGGGAGGCAAGGGAAGAGACACGCATGAAAGAGCTCTTCATGGGGGAAAGCACCATTCCATTTTTTTTTTTTTTTATGGCTAGCAGAATTGGCACTCTAAGATTCTCTTCCCCTTTTTCTCACTTTTGCTACTCCTACAATAGAAAGAGTGACTAAAAGGAAGGGAGCAAAGACTCCTTGGCTGCCAATACTTTGATTCCATGGAATGACCACTCCATTGGATAAGACAATTAAGAGCAAAAAAATAAAAATAAAACCCCCGATGGGCCATCTGCTGCCAGCTATTTGCCGCAGAAGAGGCATCCCACCCTACCTCTTTTCCTCCTGCTTCTCATGCAGATCTCACCCCCCGCATTCTTCTTTGGCACCAAGACAGAAGAAGGACTACAAGTACAATCAGCGTTCTCTGAAATCAGCATTTCCCCCCACGAATGCTAGCACTTCACTACTGCCTCTCAGTTATGAGGATGAGTGAAGTGTCCCCGTCCCAGCATTTATACACTCATGATTTATAGCATCACTGAGCCATTGTGATGGCGATACGAAACTGCTTTCATTACAGATATATCACCAAAGTGACGACCATACAAGTTGCTTTTGTGGAAATGGTGAACATTAATATTTAAAAAGCACATGTGCATCCACTCTCATCCCCAGTAGGAACATGAATAAGTCTGAACCCACCACTGCTCTTTAGAAAGAGCTCCACATGCTGCCTTCGGAAAGGAGTCTGAAAGATGTACCTGGAGACAAATATTCTCACCGGATATCCAGTTACTTAGCTCTTCTCACTATCATTGATCTGAGACTCTTGGGAGGCGAGGGGAGACAGGATTGTGTGAGGACCCCTCCCATTTTTCAATGTGGTCTCCAAGGAAAACTGTTCTTCAACCTTCCTCTTTTGTTTGTGATTCCCTTCCCCCATTTTCCGACTGTGTGAAGTTCCCAGCACTCCCAGAAGCAGCGTCTGTAGGGCTGGAACACCACTCAAGAAAATGCAGCACTTGCGGATTCATTATTTAATGCTAAGATGTCTTCCATCTACACACTTGCTAGAATCCAATTTGTAACTGATGAGCTGGGAAGCCCCACCTTTCTCTGACAGCATCATTATAGTGTTCAGTGGAGACAGGAGTAAGACCTTATTAAAGGGGTCCCTGCACTTCAGGCTGGCCCAGAGTTGCAGCAGAGAAGAGCTGGAAGGAGCCAACTTGATATCCTTTGGAAGTGTCTTCTGTGCTTTCAGCCAGCGCTGCTTGCACCACTGGTGTCTGTTCCTGTCCTCATCATTGCAACCCTTGGCCTTCTCCTCTGGCTTGCAGGGGATCTTGGAGTTGCTCCTCAGTATCCATGCTTTCCTCCAGCATGACGTGCCTAGCAAACTTCTTCACCTATGAAACCACCAAATCGGTGGTGGTCAAGAGCTGGACCATCGGCGTGATCAACCGGGCTGTCCAGCTGCTCATCATTTCATACTTCATTGGGTGAGGGAAGGCAGATGCAACTGGGGGTGATATCTCCTACCCTGGGGTTGGGTTGGGGGAGCATGTAAATATCAGGTAGGAGCCTAACCTGCAGATATCACTTTTCAAAAAAGATTTCTTTATTGGAGAAAGTTTAATCGAGGGGGTGGGAAGAATGCAGCGGAGGAAGAAAAATATCTAAACACTTGACTGTGAAAAGGTGAAAAACAAAGCAGGGTGAGGCTGCTTGACTGACCATGTGGAGTCCTCAGTGTGGGTTCAAGTGCATGGGGTCATCAGCATGGAGAAGATTTGAGAGAGGTAAGAATTTGCATCCTGATTATCTTTAAGCTTTCGGAAATCCATATTTCTATGACTGCCAGGTCTGAAAAAAGGAGTGTATGGAGGGAAGCTCCTGTCTCATGAGGTTGCTTGCCAATGTCTCCTCCTGCAGGTAGGGACAGGTAACAAGCTGCAAATTGCTCCATTCTGCGGTGATGAAGACAGGTTGTTTTTCTTTTTCTTTTTGAAGAAGTAGAAGAATTTTTATCTGAAAGGTCTAGATTCCTCAGCTAGCAATCCTCTAAGTGAAAGCTACGCAAATCTTATTGTTAATTTAGAGGCAATTACTTTGAGAAGTAAAGAAGGGCTGTCAGTATTTAATTTTGCTTTCCTGTGCAATTATTTTGCTTTTTTGTTATTGTTATGCATCATTTAGAGACAGTTAGAGCTTTTTGGACATTTGAAGGCAAAGGAACTAATGAAATGAAGGTATGAGTGAAAGTGAGTGAACGTTTTTGAACAATTATTTCACCCTTATCTCAGATTTGAACTTACCAATTTGATAACAAGACGATAATAGCAGCCTTATAATCTGCTGCAGATCAAGGCTTACTTTACTGTGCTCCCGTATATCAATTTGTGGTGCTGTGATAACATTCATATCACCTTATGGCCAAATGTTACCAATAATAGTGTGAATTCATGCTCTGTGTGCACTGTGGACTTTAGCGGAGAGGCAGACAAGAGGCAAATAAATTGGTGGCACTTTATCATTCCATATGGTAACCAGTGCCTATTCTGAATAAGGGAGAAGTTTTGAGGGGGAATGGAAGAATAGCACAATCACTTAAATCATACCTCAATGATAAAATCCTTGCTTTATATATGGGAGGGTTTTTTTTTTTGTTCAAACTTGGATATCTCTGGTGAAAACGTTCCAGCAGTATGCTCTGCCTGGAAGTCGCAACTCTAACAGAGAAAAGAATATTGGGTAGAGGGACAAGCAGACAATCCCTGGTTTAAGATAATTTTCAGTGCTTCATGGAAGATTATGTAGGCAGGAAGCAGCAAAAATTCAGTAACAGTTTTTCTGATGGGATGATATTTTGCCTTAGTATGTATTGGAGGAATTCCCTAAATCCTAAGGATAGTTGCAGACTAAGGTCTTCTGGCTCAGTGCCAATGAAAAAGCATTGTGAAGCCAGTCTTCCCCTCCCTGATTATTTTGTGTGGTGGTTTTTTTTTTTAATGTGAATAGTAAGGAAAAGATGAAAGAAATGGTGGGAAAGTTTGGATAGCCACCAATACAACATTTTTAAAAGAAGGAGGCACAATGGCATAATTCAAAACCTTACCTATAAGCACCTCTGGAGGATTCTTTGAAATAAAATTGGAGTATTGTAGCATTCCACAGAAAATGTTACTTATAATTATGTGTGAGGGAGAAAAAGGCACATGGGACTACTATATGAGATGAGAAATATGTTGGAAGGCATGTTAGGAAATTGGAAGTTATTTAACCCATTTTAAGATAACATAAGAAGAAGGGTCATGAGGAAAGGAAGCTATTAATATTAATATTAATCAGCTACAGAGACATGAGTGATGAGGACACTGGTGAAAGCCTGCAACTAACTGGAAGAGGAAGCAGTGGTTACAAAGCCACTTCTACTAAGACCCTGTGTTAATATAGTAATAACAGAAACAGCCATAGTTTCAGGAATATTCCAGTTAAGTGTGCTAGAATAGTTACAGTAGTGGTTAGAATTCAATATTGGACGCTGACTCTGCTCACTGCCAGGAGTTTGATCTTGACCAACTCAAGTCAGCCTTCCAAGGTCGGTAAAATGAGGACCCAGATTATTGGGGCAATATGCTGACTCTGTAAATAGCTCAGAGAGTGCTGTAAAGCAGTATATAAATCTATGTGCTATTACTATTATTATTGTGAGTAGGATAGCATCATATTGAATGCATCTCACAGCAGGGATGGTCAAATTACTGGCTTATTGTATCTACTCAGACTTTTACTAAGTTCTAAAATCCGCTAGTTGGCTCCCAAGGCAAAAATTACATGCTAGGATCAATTCTGTGTCTCAGCATTTATTGTGAGCACCACAATTGAACAAAGCTCAGAATCGTTCTTCACAAAAAATGTCCTTATACTACGGATTTTCTGCACTTTCCCAATGTAGCTGCTGAATATCAGGACAAAGAAAACTCCCAAGGCAATGCATTGTAGATAATATAATCATCTAAAATATGAATATCTGTGAGTTCAATTCCCTGTAGAGGGCTTGAACCCCATAAAATAATATTCAGGGGTCAGATGCTACTTGCATCTGAAGAGTCCCAGTAAAAATGAAACCAGTAATGTGGTGCCTCCTGGTGGTCTCTGTAACTCTTCTGTTAAAAAAAATATATCTTAATGTTGCAGATATTTTCTGCAGTATTTGGAACACGTAAGTCAGACTTTGGAAAAGGTGATACACCACAGCACCCAACAATAAGAAAGATGTGTATGAGAGGGAGACCCTGTTTTCATGTCCTCTTTATGATGGTACAATTTTACTCAGACTATAACAATGTTCTCTGTGGGTTGTATCATGTCTTCATTTAATCACTGAATAAGGAACCAAACATCTTTTTTTTTTAAAACAATTTTATTAGTTTTTAAAGACAAACAAAACAAACAAAACATAAAAACATCCAGCTTTCTTTCATAAATATACAAACAGTGTGTCGGTTGGTTTACTAAGTAAATTATAGTTATCTCGCAAAGTATGAATGAATAAAATTATAGTCAAATGATTGTTTAATAGTGATACTAGGGTATATAATTTTAGATTGATAATATGAGTTATTATGTAATGTAACTGTAATTGAGACTACGAAATGGATGCACAAAAAAAGGAACCAAACATCTTTAAGTGATCATTAGGTTGCCAGTTTTAAAATAATACTCTCCCTCACCTGCAAGCCAACGCTATATTCTATCACAGTTTCAAGGTCATCCCTTATTTTGGAGGGGAGGTCAATCAACCGATGTGTTGCAGATAAATTTTGGGAATGTCAGGAGGTGAAGCTATATCCCTTCTGCTCTGGCCACTTAGTCAAATTGTTCCCCCTCTCCATTCCCACTTTTTTTTTCCTGAGTCCGTTTAACACCCATTATCTTCTCCCTCCAGTGCACTTGAAACCAAGTTCTCTCCAGGCTATTAAAATGGGAAATGAAAACTATGCTAACACTATGCCATGCCATGCCATGCCATGCTAGGAAGACAGGGGCAGCGAAGTCTTCTGTTTTAACAATGTGATGGACGGAGGTGTATCTTTATTTTAAAGTGCAGCAACCTAATTTTAAGTTTTTGCTGTGCACAGAAAATAAGGGGAGATGTTGAAGTGGGCTTTTGTGGCATATCTTTAGCTTTTCCCTGTATTCAATTTCAATTCAATTTCAATCACTTCCCCCTGCCATGAAGTAAGAGAGGTGGGCTAGTCAGTTTCACTTCTCCTGCTTTACAAAAATCTATTTAATTTGGCAAACATCGTAGGCAATCTGCTTCTTCCCTCTCTGGGGTGATTTCTACATTTATTAATTTTAATTCTTATTATTCCATATGACTTAAACTTGAGAGGTGCCCAAATGGGATGTGATAAGAGAGGCAGATAATGAACTTACAGAAGCCCAGGCAGAGACTTGACGTGAGTTCTCCTCCTCCATTCTTGCTGCAGTGTGTTGATTGGTGGACATTTTCCCCATTCACCAGTGATGTGTGGCAAGGGGATGGCAGCAAGGTCAGAGGGGAAAAAACTCTAATCACCCTCCAGTTATGATTGGAGCAGTTCCCAATCTGGACAGCACTCTCTGCAGTGACCCAGAACAGATAAAATTGAGAAATGATGGCGATTGGCAGCTGGGACAGCTATGGTTATTTCTGGAGTGTTTTGCTTTTGCAGCCACTCCAGCATGGGTGGAGAGGAAAGCTGGAGTGATCATAGCAAGCACGGTAATTCTGAAATATGACATAAGGAAGGAGATCTGCTGGTTTTCCCCCTATTTATTTGCTTACGCATTTGCAAACAAAATAAGAAGTAACGTCATTTTTGAAACAGGTTCATTTCTTGGTGACTTACTGTATATGGAAATATCCATGCAGTTTTCTTGGCGTGATGGGGATTATGAATTTAAAACAAATGGAAGTATTGAACTGGAAAACACAGTACATAAGGGAAAATATTATGATATTTGTGATAAAGACAGCATTCTTCAAAATATCTTGCAAATCCATCTGCAGTAGCTTAACTTAACTTATAGTTCAAGTTAAAATAAAAAATTTGTCCCAGTAATTAGAGAGGCTGGCTGTATGATTGCAGCCTTTCTGAACTATAAAATGGGCTCCACGCAGCTATAGAAGTGTAACATAAAGCAAACCAAACAAAACAAAACAAAAAGCCACTTTCTGCATTGTAAAAGGGGTGATACAGTCAGTAGCTGTAGAACTGATACAATATGTGGAAACTGCGTTCATGTCAGAGGAAATATGAGTCTGTCTGCCTAACCTGGCACAAACTTCCTTCCTAGGCATTTCTCCAGATGAACATGGATGGGTAAAGGGGTTCATGGCAGGAAATAACTGGAGTCCCATCATCCATTCCCTGCCAAGCTCTTTTTGAGTGCCGCAGTCGTTTTCCTCTTCCCTTTGAGGTTGTTAAAAACAAAATTTCATTGACAACAACAGGCGCTTCTGCCTTGGCAGCACCCCCTACCAATTCCCCCGCCCCCTGCAGAAAGGGAATTAGGTTCTTCTCAAACACAGCGTTGCTGGCAAGAACCAGATTGTTAAATATTGCTCCCTTCCCTGGAGTCTATCAAGATGATGAACAATTTTGTTTTTCTTAGGCAGATTATTTCTTACTGCCGGAAATGCATTTGACCCAATTCTAGCTAAAGATATTTGTAGCTAAGACTCTGAGCCACAGCATACTTATTAGAGAGTACAGTTACTTCCTTGACTTACAATCGTATTTAGGATCATGAGTCGTGACAGCCATGAAGCAAGTCATCGTACGGTCACACCCGATTTTGTGACATTTTTGTGGAGGTCTTAAAGCACATGCAGTGGTCCTAAAGTGGAACTGGTGGTTGATAAGCAAATAGGGTGTTTTTTTTATTTTTTTGTTTTGCCAGAAACCAGAACTAAATGCTGATTTCTAACAAAAATGTCATAAACTGTGGTCATGTGACCATGGGATGTTGCAAATGGCCATAAATGCAAACCAGTTGCTCAGCACCAAAATGCAGCCATATGACTGCAAGGGAGGGCAGCCACCAGAACACCAGGTCACAAGTATTTTTTTTTTTTTGGGGGGTGTACATTAACCTTAAAGAGTCACTAAATGACCAGTTGTAAATCAAGGGCTACCCATGAGACTCATTAATCATAGAGTGAATCTCTTCTGAGTCAAGAGGCAACGTTATCCTGCATCTCCCATTGAAAGCAACAGGGCTTCAATTATTAATAGTTTCTTCCATTGGTTTCAGCGTGACTTAGGAGACATTCCTACCTATCTGTGTCAAGTTCACTTGAATGCATTAGCATATGCTCAGAATGCAAACGATGAGGCTGCTCGTCATAACTAATTTCAGCTGGATAAAATTGTCTTTCTATGTGTGGAATTTTTAAGTGCGTTCTTCAAAAGCTTGAATTGCAATAATTGGTCATGGATAAAAGGAGACCTTTCTCTCTCTCACACACACACCCATATATCCACAGAGAAGTCCTGGTTAAAATGAATTTGTTTGGTTTTTTTTTGTGTGTGTGTGAGCGTTGTATACTCAACCAGAGACTGTTCAAAAGTTGAAACCACTCAAGTGACAAGCAGCACAATCATCTTGCTTCATTACTGTGACAGAGTTTTGGATTAGCAACAGATTTCTCTTTTTCCAGCCTGGTGCCCTCTGTATAATGATGGGTTATAACGCCAGCTCCCCAGTTATAGCTCATGCCATCTCCAGCGACATGAAGAGGATTGCTGCTTGCAAGATGACATTCTTTCTGCTCTTATATCTAGAAAGTGATGTGGTGGAGCTTTGTTTTGCTATGCTGCTTATTCTGTCTTGGCATTTTCATTCAGTTGGCCTACTTTCCCGCTTCCCATCCCCTTTGAGACTCCTCACTGCTCCTTAGCTTTGCCTAGGCTTTTATATTGGAATTCAGTTACCCATATCATTCTGCTTTTCAGAACCAAAAGCCTTAAATGCATCCATGATATTTTGGAAGAGGAGCATAACAGCAGCCTAAATCCAACAACTGCTATATTAGTCAACTGATCTGGAGAATGAATACAAAAGCACCCCAAATCACCTCCACCAGTTCAGATAATTCACTGATTTTATTCTGTTGTGTACCTTATTTATGGGATGGATGGATGTATTTTCTATCTTTCTACCCTGGTGACTATTAAAAGCAATTCACAAAAGCTAACACACAAAAATATAGCAAGCTAAAAATACCGTTCAAAACTGACACTAAAATAGGCACTAAAATAATTCCGCTATTAAAAGCCTAGTGAAAGAGAAGCATCTTTACAGATTTTCTGAGCGCAGAAAAAGAGGAGGCCAAATGCAGGCCCTGAGGGAACGCATTCCATATCTGGGGAATAGCAACACAGGAAAGGCTCTTTACCACTTGCTGGAAGAAAAAAACAAAACCCAGCCTCTGACAGCAGAGGCATCTTCA
The DNA here is from genome assembly GCF_049901735.1 of Notechis scutatus. Classification (NCBI taxonomy): domain Eukaryota; kingdom Metazoa; phylum Chordata; class Lepidosauria; order Squamata; family Elapidae; genus Notechis; species Notechis scutatus. The sequence continues at coordinate 228,717,476 of NC_142009.1, forward strand.
AAAGGTCTTCTTCTGCAGCTCTAAAGAACTTTTGTAATAGGAAAGCTGCCCCTTCTCAACCTCAGCAATTCTAAGATGTGGGCATTTGCTGACTGAGGAATTCTGGATGTTGAAACATTAAGGTTGCCATGATTGAGAAACACTGCCTTAGAGAATCAGACCATTTGGGTCTTTAAAGGTCAGCCCTAATACCTTAGATGGATTTTGGTAAGCAATTAGCTACCAGTGCTGATATCTCACTATAGGCATCATATGATCTCTATACTTAGTTGTGGTTAGCAATCCAGCTGTTGTATTTTGCACCAGGTCCAGTTTCAGGGCAACTGTCAAGAATAGCCTCAGGGAAAGGGCCTTATTGTGAGAAATTGAGAAGATGTGGATAAACAGTCACCAAATACAGCTTAGGAAAGGTAGCAATTGTATTAACAAAACAGAGTTAGAAGGGACCTTGGAGGTCTTCTAGTCCAACCCCCTGCTCAAGCAGGAGGCCCTATATTATTCAGACAAATGGCTGTCCAATCTCTTCTTTAAAAACTTCCAGTGTTGGACCACCCACAACTTCCAAAGGCAAGTTGTTCCACTGGTTGATTGTTCTTACTGTCAGGAAGTTTCTCCTTAATTCTAGGTTAGTTCTCTCTTTATTCAGTTTCCATCTATTGCTTCTTGTCTTGCCTTCTGGTGTTTTGGAAAATAGGTTGACTCCCCATGTTATAGTTTATTTTATATTTTATTTTATAGTTGGCATAATACTTGTAATTGTACACAGGTACTCCTTGCCCCGGCTGCTACTTGTAAATCCAATGATAGTTGAGTATCATGCAACATTGCTGCACAATCTGGAAAAGTCATCCTGGTTTGCTCCATACCAGAAGTAATGAAAACAGAGAAGTACACACTTATGTCTAACTGAAAACCTTGCAAAGGGGATGTACTGTGTTGGAAACGTGTCTCCGCCTGTGTGCCAGGGAAATACACTTTTCAGAATTTTGAATTGCACGGAGAAAATAATACTATCTTATTATTCAGTAAAGCACAGGAAAATTGGCCTCTGCTCAAAGAAATGTATAACCTAACTTGTAGCTATAAAAAAAAGACACCGCTTTTCTTCAGCTGGAGGGGCACTCTGTTTTTTCTCTCTCCTTATTATATGCAGTTTCTGAGGAATGGGTAATGCTGATCCGAGGGTCCCTCTGCACTCTTAGAAATATGAGAGTGTTTACAGAAGTCAGGTGCATCGAGCCTCCCAAGGCTAAATACACCTATTTTGTAATTTAAATGGCTTTCTTTTGCTTGTAAATAAAATTTGTAAAAACTGCACTGCTTGAAAAATGGTCATTTTGCTGCTGACTTTCAGCAGCACAGTTCTGGGGACTGCAAAAATAAGATTGCGGTTGGATTTGTATCCCAAAGTTGTTACTACCAACCCATATTGAAAAACCTAATTACAGATTCTATGCGACCCTGGTATGCACTCATGTAGAGCTGGGGTAGTATCTGCTACCACAACCCATCATTCATATAGTAAGCCAGACCGAAAAGTCTCTTGATTCAACAAGGGGCTGATCTTGATAGAGTTAGGGGTGACTAGAAAAAGTCAGTTTCAATTTCATTGTGAGATGAACTTACTGGTGACCAAACAAAAACAGGAACCTGCATGAAATCCCAATGTATGTCTGTTATTTTTGAGAAAAAAGGAATCTTTTATTTCAAAGCAGTTGCTCTTTTTTGAAATCAACTAACCACACAAGAACAGCAACAAACAGCCTGGGACTTAAGCATGGCATGTTCATTCCCTATCAACCAGTTTTTCTCTCCAGCCATCTCAGAACAAACTATTTCCGATTACTGTCTGTTGCTAATTAGGTCTGGTGAGTTTCTAGTCAATTTCCCCTGCTCACTTCACCTGGTTAATAGATTCACAAACAATCAAACTCCCCTGGATCAATCCCAGGCATTTCCCTGTTGGGATGGAAAAATGGGTCATCTGGAAATGCTCTTTAGTTCAGCTCCAAACCTCAGAGAATATTTGCGTCTGAGATCTGGGGCTGGACACTGACTGGACTGCAGAACATTGAAATAAACCAGATCATTTGGTTTTTCTGGGGGTGGGGGGGAGTTGTTCAGCTTCCATTTTTTATAGAATCAATGTGATAACTGTCATGGTGGTAAACCAAACACCAAGTATTAAAATGAGCTAAATATTAAAAACAAACAAAAACAAGAGGACTGAAGAACGATGTAAGGAGTGAGACATCTGATGATCCAGATGCCCAGACCTCTCTATCTCTTGGCTTTATATCCAGAGAAAACAGTCCCTTCCCCCCAAAAACAAATCTATATCTTTGTTCCCATGCCAAAGATAGAAATCAAGATAACCTAATGTGAGAGTTTAGAACATGTATGCCAGTCTTGGGATGAATTTTAAGTCCCATTGTCCCTGATAAATCTGCTTATTGGGTGATATGAGCCATAGTTGAGTTCTTCTGGAAGACCCCAGGTTGTTGAGAAAAAGCCAAAAAGGATACCCTGATTGTGTCTTGAATGCTCAGTAATATATCATGTTATTAACCTGTAATAGTAGTAGCAACAATAACATGCCACTAAACCATTCAGATTCTCAGTAGTTTACAACAAAATAATTGCCAGATGACATTCTCTAGTTAGTAGAGAGAACTCACAACAAGCCTCTTGTGTAGGACCTGATGGGATGGATAGCTGTCACTGGGGAAAGGTGACCTCTCAAATAACCCAGCCCAGAAGGGTTTTATAGGTTATCACCAGATTCTTGGACTCAGAAGCAAATTGGTAGACTATGTAGATCATGGAGCAGGGGTGTAACATACACACATCTAGATGCCAGCATAACTGCCCGTGCTGCTGCATTTTGCACCATTGGAAGCTTCCAAATATTTTTCAAGGGCAGGTCCTATTAGATCAATGCAGTCTGGAGTAATGTGCTTTTAGGCTTCTCCCCATGTTCTTCTAGTCGCTGCATGAAGGTATTTCACTGACTGAGCTAAAAGTCATGCCTCAGTCCTCACTCACTAGAAAAGAAAATAAGTTTATGCTTATCTTTAGCTGTTCCCATTGAAAAGTGGTGTTTTCCCTCTTCTGACAAAAGAAGACTTGCAGACCTAGCTGTGCTGGTTGGCCTGGGGACCAAAAGGGTGAGTTCCACACTGGAGGTGGCTGCTGGATTGATGGCAGACTCCATCTCTCTCCCCCTTGCTCTGTGCTTTCCACCCATCCATCTGTTTGCTTATCATATTGATGTATGTTCCTGGTGTTCCTTTTTCATTGCTTATTTTATGGCTCTATTATTTTACCTCTGTTCTGCTAGCACTCCTTTCATTTCTTTCCTTTTTATTATTGTTAGCCACCTAGAATAGCCCCACGGTGAGACTGGCAGCAAACAAATTTAACAAATAAATAAATAAATAAATAAATAAATAAATAAATAAATGCTAAATGAATGGAAGTCTTGCCGTGGACACAATCTAGGATGCTTCATTGACAATGCTAGTGATATTGTGTTCAGGAGCTGAGATTTTGAAAGACTAGTAAAGCCATCTTTAAAAAAACAAACAAAAGGAAAACAAACTCATGCTTATGAGTTTGTCAAGTGGAATAACTGACCAGAGAAATCATTAGTACTGCAACATCTTAGCTGGTAAGCAAGGAAATGCTGTTCCCAGCCAACTTCAGTCTCTTGAGCATTTACTCTAATCAATGAGAAAACTCTCTAAAATTCTTCCCCTCCTGATTAAAACTCATTACTGTAGGGAACTCCTCCCCACTCCATCACCTTTGGTTCCAAAAGGGAAAAGAAGAACCAATTTACATTTAAACGTAAAACACACACACAAACACTGGTACACCCAAGGCATCTTGATGTGAATTGCCGCTATGATATCTCAACTTTGGTTCCTACAGCCTGCATTTCTTTGCCATTGCAATTTACCATCCAGCCCTTCCTCATCCCACCCAATAATCCTTCCCATTACATCTCTCAACCATAATCCCAGTTAGCCAGTTTGGGATATTTATAAACTTACATGTAATGCTGTTCAAGAATGGTGCTGCTCCAGAATTTGTGATAGAGGACTATTCCAGAATAGTGCTAAAACCAAAGTTCCCAAAGGAACCTAACAAGCTCCTTTGGGAAGCAAATTCTCAAAAGACTTGCACAAAACCAGAGAAAAGCTCACTTTCTTTTACAATGCCAATCCCGTATCAGAGCTATGATGGCACCGTGGTTATTTCTGCCGACTGCTGGCAGCCTGCAGTTTGGCAGTTTGAATCTCAGCAGACTCAAGGTTGACTCAGCCGTCCATCCTTCCAAGGTGAGTAAAATGAGGACCTAGATTATTGGGGGCAATATGCTATCTCTGTAAACTGCTTAGAAGGGACTGCAAAGCACTGTGAAGTGATATATAAGTCTAAATGCTATTGCTATTGCTATCAAGGACAGCAGTTGGTTGATGCTTCTGCTGCCTGCTGGTGATACTTGCTGGGAGGATTTCCCAGCAGGGATACAACCATTTCCTGACTAGTTATGAATAAAGTTCAGTGATGGGACAAGGCAAAGTAGACTGGGAAAATTTCCTGCCACTTCAAGGGCTGGAGGGAAGTACTTTCACACAGCTATGAAAAAAAAAAAAACCTATGTCAGCTTTGGAGTTGTGGTTTTCTGGAACGCTGACATTAGTGAGAAAATGGCGTAGTGTAGACAAAGCTCAAGCTATTTTCATATCTTCCATCTCTTTCCTTTGTTTCCCCTGGCATTCAACTATCTTGCCCATGAAGACAAACATTAGCATATCAGCAACTAAATGATAAACATTAATTGGAATAAGAAAGGTATGGCTTATATGGATTGTGTTCTTCCATGATGACCAAAGAGAGAAGTAAACTCAGGAACATTTAGCTGACAGGGTAGTTTGATTTCAAGATAATTGTGGTTAATGGTGTTTAGCATTTTACCAAGTTCTCAGTGGATCTGGAGGTAGGAAGAGAAAAGGTTGTAATTGAATTTGTTCCATTAGTGGCCTTCCAGCCTTGAATGTGTGGTATCTGATACTTCATGGGGATTTTGTCCCCTCTTATGATGCTCAAAAATTCTTCCAGTGCAAACTGGATAGCATCAACTACATTTGCTCACAAGTTCTGCAAGATGTCTCATGGTTTCTTTTTTCTTTTTTTAATCTAGACAGGCAGAGTGAAATCAAACAGTGAGAATGAAGCATTTGAATTAGGAGTTGGTATAAATATTTCATAGACAAAATAATTGGCAATCGGAATACTTTGCCAGAGGAAGTGACGGAATCAGAATTAGGCATCTCACATTTCATTAAAAAAACATATCTTAAATACTTATACATTATCAGCACAATGCACCCTGTTGCCTGTGAGAAATCAGACTAATTATCAGAGGGGTTCCTCTATAATCTGCAGTTTGGTTAATCATGTTACACTTTCCATTCTTAAGTGTCTGTTCTTAGTCAGAAGTAAGTTTAATTAAAACCAGGGGAGCTTACTCTTCAGTACCTGAGTTCAAGAGATAATTTTATCAATGCTGACAATTTGCATGTGCTTGTTCTTGTGGAAATCAATGCTGCGTTTTTAATTGAGTCCAATCAATTATGGTAATAAACTAAGTTCTTTCTGTTCACTAGAGGGCAGTGCACATCAAGAAGTAAAGTGAATGTGTGGAATGGAATGGCCTGATTAGGTTAACAAAAGAGTAATTTTAACATCCTATAATGGCCAATTCTGTGTGATAATATCAGTCTAAAAGGTCTGTAGAATCAATTTACTTATATTACAACAAAACAAGATTTTGTATAGGCATGCTTGATGGTTGAATTACAAACCAGGATGAATCTAGTTCACCCTTGGATGTTAGTTTCCTGAAGTTAGACAAGAGTGGGCTTACAGCAGTCAGATCATACCTAGATGTCTAAAACATCTTATCAGGTAAAAATTGAAAACAAAAGGCATTTCATCATTACTAATGCTGTATGAAGGATTGAGAGACATAAAACCTTAATGAAACCTAGGGTATGCTTCATCAAACTGGTATTTCTAGATCAGTGTTTCTCTGGAAGTTGAAGTTGAAGTTGAAGTTGAAGTTCACACATCTTAAAGTTGCAAAGGTTGAGAAACACTTCACTAGATGAATGGGTTGGCCACAATTAAAACAGGTCCAAATAAGCCATGATGGAAGTTAGTGAGCAGAGGATGCCATCAAGAGATTATTAATTGAGAACAGCTAGAGTGGTCAATCAAAGCCAAGGCGAAGGGTGAGAAGCTACAGATCTAGTTTGTCTAAGGAGCCATTTCATGAAGGCTGCTCATAATAATTAGAGCAGGGTTTTCACTATGTTGCATTTTCCTATAATGCAGCAGGTGGAGATCTGTGGAATTCCAAATGCAGCTGAACTAAAGTGCTCAACAGATTAGCTTCAGGCAAGGGTCAGGGTGTGGAATCTGGTGGTGCCCTATAATTCAGCAACATTGGAAACAGGACAGAAGTTACACCTTCCATTAGCTGTAGAAGAATTACTGTATTGAAAGATCTCTTTTCTACAGGTGGGTGTTCCTGCATGAGAAAGCCTACCAGATAAGGGACACCTCTATTGAATCCTCTGTCGTGACAAAAGTGAAGGGGTTTGGCAACTACAGCAACCGTATTATGGATACAGCAGATTACGTCACACCTCCACAGGTAATGCTGTCCAGGAGGGTAGGGATAGCAGAGACTCACAAGATTATGTTTGCTGGGGGGAATGAGCAAGGCTATGCTTGGAGAATGTGCACCGGCTCCTTCAAACAGCAGCCTTGGGTATCTCCTCACGGCTAAGCCGTGTAACTTTAGTATAGGCCACAGGCATCCTTAGCCCCATTTGTGGGTCCATAGAACTCCCTCAGGATCATGCCACCAAATATCAGCGGCAGAATTATTTTCCCGTGGGAAACAAAGGGAAATCAGCATGCAAAGCCTCTGATCAGCTTAACACATCTATAAAAGTAAAATCCCACCTCCCACACAAACGCACACATGCTGCCAAAATGGGAGAAAACCAAGTGAAAATTCTTCCATGCCCCGTCTGTTAATTTTATTACATTACTTCATTATTTCCATGGCTATTAAAAACAATAATAAAAGTTCCTCCTTGAATGCACGAATGTGACCTGCCCTTGAAAAATAGGGCAAAAAACACAGCAGTTTCAGGGAGATAGGACGATAGATATAACCTGTGTGTGTATCCACCCAATTCAAAACACACTGAGACAATAAAAAAAAATATTAGCAAAGAATTAAAACTTGGAAACCACGATTTCCCATGTCTGAGTTTATACATTGAATTAGGCCCAAATTAAACAAACTACATTATAGTTTGGTGTGATGTGTAAGCATTATAAGATTGTTTGCTCAGTGATGGATTAGGCAGACAGACATCCTTCAAAACCAGTTGTTTCAACTAAGTCTAAAAGCACGTAATAAAACATATCATATTCCCAAATAATTCCACCATCAAGGCCTACCCCGGGGGTTTCAAACTCATGTCGTCATGTGACATATCACGACTTTTCTCCCTTTTTTCTAAACTGGGCAGGGGTGTAACCAGCGCATGACTCATCCAGCCTATGGGCTGCGAGTTTGACACTCTGGCGTTGTCCATTAGGTGACTACTGATGGCCCAGGATCTGGTTCCTCTGCTTCACTCAGTTGGGTAACTCCTACTTTTTCTTTGCCCAATGTGGGAAGATGTGTTGGGGGCTAAAGTTTTCTGGGATAGGAAATTCCATAACCAACTGCTAATAACAATAGCCAACTGGTTTCATACACTGTCTATTAAGCCATGAGAAAGGCAGAAGAAAGGAGAGGTGATCGTAACAGCATATGGTGTAAAAATGAATGGGAACCTCATTTGGGCCAAGGGCAATCAACTAACCAAACTGGCTTCAGTCTGGTGTGCACTGCATCCCAAGCTGTGCCCCATTAATAGCTCGAGTGATTTTTGCAGAGTATACAGCAGTCAAAAGAGGAAGCCCAACACAGTGGTGGGTGTCCACTGCTCTTTCTAACATTTTAATGCCCTTAAAAATCTCTGCCATATTCTAGAATAGGGGTGTCAAACTCACGTCATCACGGTGGTGGTGTCACGTGACATATTGGGACCTTTTCCCCCCTTCGCTAAACCGGGCGTGGACGTAGCCAGTGCGCGACGCATCCAGCCTATGGGCCAGGAGTTTGACAGCCCTGCTCTAAAACAATGCAATTGCAGGAGTAGCAGCTTCCATAATAAAGCATGATGACATCAGAATGATAATAAACCCATTCCACAAATCTCACATATACTTATTAATATCATGACATCTAATCTGGGTATTTCATTCATGGCATTAGCAAGATAATATTGCAAATGCATGGCTTTTCATTTGTTTCTCTCCCTTTACAGGTACCCGTATTTACAGTAGGAGCACTCATATTTCGAAATGTTACCATCAGGGAGGGGTTATAGGTGTCTTAAAATGAGGACTAATAGACTGAGAAACATTCTTTTCCAAGGCAGTAATTGTCTTGAATCAAACAGTGCATTTGTGATTTAGTCCTATTATTATTATTATTATTATTATTATTATTATTATTATTATTATTATCATCATCATTATTTTAATTTTTAAACACTCTGTAATGTGATTGTGATATGATGTTTGGGGCACTGTGCTGGAGTAGCTTTCAAATTTCATTGTATTCGTGGAATGCTATGACAATAAGGGTATTCTATTCTATGTGAGAATTTCAAGGGAGGGAATCTGTGACTGCTGCTTGACAACTAGCACAATGTTTTGCTTATACAGGTAGTCCTCAACACGCCACAATACATTTAGTGACCGTTCAAAGTTACAATGGCACTAAAAAAAAGTGACTCATGACCATTTTTCACACTTATAACCCAGAGGTTGTATTCAGCAGGTTCTGACCAGTTCTGGAGAACCGGTAGCGGAAATTTTGAGTAGTTTGGAGAACCGGCAAATACCAACTCTGACTGGAGATTTTACAGTATCCTTCCCCTGCCACGCCCACCAAGCCACGCCCACAGAACCGGTAGTAAAAAAATTTGAATCCCACCACTGTTACAACCGTTGTAGCATCCCCTCGGTCATCCAATCAAAATTCAGATGCTTGACGGTTGTCATGTCATCACCTTTTGAAAAATTCTGACAGAGTCAACGGGGAAATCCAATTCACTTAGCAACCATGTTACCAACTTCACACCTGCAGCAACAAACTTAACAACTGTGGCAAAAACGGTCGTAAAATGTGGCAAAATTCATTTAACAAATACTCTGCTTAGCAACCAAAATTTTGGGCTCCATTGTGGTCGTAAGTCGAGGACTACCTGTACTATCATCACAACAAAGAACCAAAAACACATGCTCCTAAGGCTGCACAATCACCAAAATAAGGGAAAATGCAATGTAATGCCAAGCAAATTGAAAAGGCATTTTATTTTACCATTTTTGGTATTTGTGATGTGAATTGTATATTTATACTGTAAAGCCAGAAAGGGTCCTTCTGCATTTACTAAAGAAGTTAGGGAATTACTAGGGAATAAATACTCTAATAAGGAATGAGGAATGCCAATTTACTAACAAAGTTCTTATGTTGAACTGGCTCATAATGGGATCTCTCTAGCTCGGTTTTAGTTATTGGGACTTCTAAACCATGTTTTATGGCTTAGCATGCTGTGGCAACCTAATTACAGTTTATTGAATTAGCCATAGGTAAACAAACAATTTTGTACAATGCACAAAACTAGTCCCTGTTCCAAAGAAAAGCGGTGGATGAGTGGGTTGGGGAAAGAATAAGAATAGAGAATGCCTAACAAATTTTTCATGCTGCAAGGGGTTGCAAATCCCACTTGTTTTTCTAAAAGTTTTAGCACATATCTTCATTTATTCATTTTGATTGCTGAAAACTGCAAAAGGGGAACATACTCACAAAGAACCCTGACAGTCTTGCTTAACTACAAAGAGGGAAAGATATATTCAAAAATCATGGCATAATTAGAACGACTGCTAAATAAAAACAAGAACAAACTCTCAACTCATTATTTTTCCAATCCAATCCTGAATCACATCTATAGTAATGAATTCTGAGGCTGGTTCCACATAACCCCTGGCTTCATACTTTTCCCAGAGGTGTCTACAGGGGAGAGGGGTATGTCCAAAGAGTCAAGGTGTCTTTTACATTTATTGCACATAAAAATGAATGGGGTCTCAATTGTGTGGTTATAGTCACCAGGGGGGGGATTCAAATTTTTTAGCAACTGGTTCTGTGGGTGTGGCAAGGTGGCCATGGTCATATGACTGAGTGGGCGTGACTTTTTTGGCAGCAGCAAAAACCCCCCCCCCATTTTTTGGGCCTTCTGGGTCTCAGGGAAGCCTCCTGGGGGGGGGCATTTTTGCTCCCAGAAGGCTCCCCTGTGGCTCAGGAAGGCAAAAAATGGAGAGGGGGACACCCCCCTCCATTTTTTGCCTTCCTGGGCCTCTGGGAAGCCTCCTGGGCAAAGCAGTAAGACAGTGAGGGGAATCCTGGCACAGCTAATCATAGGAACAGCTGATCGTCAGGAGGAGAAAAAAAAAAAGAAATACCTTAAGCAGTGACTGGACAGGGAAAAACGCAGCCAGGATTTCGGGCATGTGCATGATGTCGCGGATGCGCAATAAAGACTGACTGGGAGGGGAGAGGTGGGCAGAGAAGGGCGAGGCCAGCCAGGGGCACAATCTGCCAGTTCTCCAAACTGTGCAGAATCATAACAACCAGTTATATAAGACTGGTCCGAACTGGTAGAATCCCACACCTGGTAGTCACCATCTGGGTTTTTTTTTCACCCTACCCTTCCCCTCTGCACTGCATCCCCAACTCTAGTAGGATTGTTACTTCCCTGCTTGGAGCTTGGCCTGATCTCCTCTTTGAGCTAATCAATCCTCCCACAAGTTGACCAATCCAGGAACACTCTAATATCTAACTGGCACACAAACCCTTCCTTGTTCTTCTTTCAACACATTTGTTGCAGGTTTTAGAGCTGATATTGTACTTCATTCCTGAAATCATGGAAATTTGTGTTAATTCAGCTATTGCATGTGAAACCAATGTCAATTTTCTTATTAGGAAAGACATTGTTCCCTGGACAATATTTATGCATTTAGACAATGGAATAAGGAGAAAATGGCAAATGAACTAGCAGTTGAGGGTAAACTGCAGAACCAGCTGAATAATTTAAGAGACTACAAATAAAATAATTGCTAATTTTTGTTAAGTACAAGTTCATAGAAGACCCAATGAACAATTCTGGACATTTCTTTCCTAAAAGGTAATTCTCACTGCAGACCAATCACAACTTTCTAAATACTTGGGAATAAATCCAATTTAATTCAGTAGGATATTCATAAGGTTAGCTACCATAGTAATCAACTACAAAGATTATCTGCCAGCCAAAGATTTCCTAAATAGTGGAATTTAAAAATTGATTCCTCTAATTAAGGCTAGAATCCATTGATAGCCATAATCCAGCATTCTGACTCCTAGATATCCCAATGGCAGCTGTTCTTCCATCTTCTCTTCTTCTTTTGGCCAGTTCATTCTCAGGAACTATAATAGGTCTCAGCTTTTGAAGCATGTGAAATATGTGTTAGGAAATCTGAAGTTTTTCTTTATGCACACTTGTAGGTTGTGAAATATTTTGCAGCCAGGCATGCAATAAAGAAATGCAAAGCTGTCTGTTGCAATATGGAAATGACTCAAGCAAGGTTAAGAACATACTATATCTTAGAAATGGTCCTGCTTAGGCTTCAGTGTTGAAAAATATTGGAGGGGATGATATGGACATTTGTGTAATCATAGAATCACAGAATTCCACGTAGGCCATTGAGTCCGAGTGTCTCTTTAAGTGAAAGAATCCAAACTTCAGTATCTCAGAGAAATGATTCTCAAGCTGTAGTCTTCGCTAGAGAACATCCAGTAAAGGAGAGCTCATATCTCTATTGATAATCCTGTTCACTGTTGGCCTATTATGATAATCTCCAGATGATCAGGCAGAAAGAACTAACCAGGAGTTGACGTACCTTCTCTGTGCTCTTATATTCAAAATATTTGACATCATATTTTTCCCCCTTCTGCCTACATCTTTTGGATCCGTCCACCTGGCAGGGGACATCAGTCTTTGTCATCATTACCAAACTCATTGTGACGGAGAACCAAGTGCAAAGCTTCTGCCCTGAGGTACGTTGCTAAACTGAGAGGGTAGGAAGTGAGATTATACTAGAGATTGGGGGCTAGGGGTGGTAGCTGTCTTCTGCTTTGAGCAGACTTGGAGCTGTTTCCAACTAACAGATATAAGACTCAAAACTTTAGTGTTTTGCTTCATGCTTTCAATGAATTGTTGATAGAAAGATGCAGAGGGCCATGACTTGAGTGAAGCTGGGTTATGGCAAGCTGCCTTATTTTTAAATAAGAAGACAGCAGCTTTTTGGCATTCCAGACTGAGGTCTCTAACAGCCATACCTGAAGAAGTGAAAGTCTCACCTGGGAACAATATGCATGCACTGGGTATGTTTCCCATTGAGCTAAAATTAAGTGGTGGACTTTGGACTTTCAAAACAGCGTGCTTCTCCCTTTTCTCCTCATAATATGTACATTAATTGTGGTGGTGGGGAACCTGGAAGCAGACCAGTAATTTCTGCTTCTCATGCTTTCTTCCCTTCCCTTTGTCTTCCCCTTTTAGAATAATCTTCGTTACCAGTGTACCTCAGACAGTGAGTGCAAGAAGCCTGTCTCCATCACCGGAGGTGGTAAGCCAGATATCTCATACAGAGGGGGAGGGGGAATGCTCCTCATAGACAATCTGCCTATCTGTTCATTGCCAACATGATTATGGAGGGGCTATGGAGACTGAGAGTCTTGTTTAACATGCGGGTGAAGACCGCATGCCCGACTATTGCTAGAATGACACTGTTTCCTGATACAAACTGGATGGTAGCAAAAGCAATTGCAAACATTGCAGGAGGATTGGTTTAAGTGTGCCTGGGAAAAGGTTTGGCAGACTTCTGACTGAAAGAGGACAAGAGGTGACAGTAAAAGCTGGGAAGAGCAGTGCAGCTTTATGCTAGGCGAAGGGTATGCAGACCAGATTTTTGCACTTCAGCAAATTAGCAAGAAATCTAAAAATGTGAGAAAGTTTATTGTGTATTTATTTGTTTAGCAAAAGCACAATAGGCTTGAATTATGGAGTTGTTTTGCATAAATATACAGATGGAGGTTGTGCTGCTAAGTGCGATAAGCATGGTATATTATGGAAGAAAATGTGCATGACAATAAATGCTTAGCAAATGGTACACTACAAAGTTGGGGGCATGACAACGATGTATTTATGAGTAAACATGCAAGAAATCCTTGTGGGGCTATTAAAAGTGTGTTGTTGGGAACAATATACATGTACCGTACTTTTGTATGTAGACAGTACTATGTTATTGTCTGAGAACCCAAATGATTTGCAGTGAACGTTAGTTAGCCTGTATAATGCAATGAGAAGCATGCATCTGAAAATTAATGTACTGTATTGAAGATCAAGAATGTTATGTTTGACAGGGAAAAATATTTTTAAAAAAACATTATTTATCTACAGAGGTCATGCAATCACTGATATGCAAATTTGGTTTTAAATTAAGTTTAAATAAATTTAGTTTAAATAACTCCCCATAATGATGTACCCCGGGCAATGTTTTGTCTTAACAGAGCGGCTAAAAATCTGTACACATGATGACCGAACTGGATATTGCACCCTTCACAGTCAAAAAATACAGAGGCAGCAATTAGACTACAGGAAAAATTGAATGGTTATTCATATATAAAAGGCAAAAGACTTGAACAAATAGTTAAATTTGTGTTCCTCAGCAGAATGTTTACTAGAGGTTGAAATGAATGGAGAAAATTTAAGAAATCCAAATAGCAGTAGAAGATGGCATATAGTCTGTTAGCAAGAAACAAATATTTGTTGAAAGAATAAAAAAATAGCTATGTATAAGATTGTTGCATGGGAGTATGAAGCAGAAATATAAAAGTAAGTTGAATCTAGTAGGAATGTGGTACTTACATATGATCATCCTAGGGTAAATCAATAAGAAATAGAGTTAAGAATGAATGGGTAGCGAATAAATATGGATCAAGTTTAAAACTGAGTGACCAGTATGAAAAAAGAAGTACTTTGTGGTAGTCTAATCCTACAGAGAGAGTAAATGAGTATTGAATCACAAAAAAATATAACAGTAAATGGGTAGACAGGGAGAAGAAAATTGTGAATATTGTAGTTAGCTGGAACTAATGAAATTCTCAAAGTGAGAAAGAGGTAAAAAGTTGAAAAAACAAAATAAGGACATGGAATAAGCAATGATAGTTTGCAAGGATACAAAACTATAGAGAAATACCATGAATGATTATATGTGAATGTAAATCAAATTAACTATATTGCTTTTTCTTTTTTTATTATTACGGGTGCTTAATTTACTTGGCTTCCTATTTCTTACAACTTTTCTCTGTTTTACATAATATTGATGAGTAGATTGTATCAGTATATTGTATTAAGAAACTAAAGACAACAGAGCTGTAATATGGTTGCATTGGTACAGGGAGAACACTGAAATAGCATCAAAATCATGTCAATTTGATATTTTTTCAGCCAGCAAATGAAAATGACCATTAGGGATATCCAGGGACTTTAAGGGTGTGTGTTCTTTACTTTCTGATCCTTAGGGGCTGCAGACTATATTCATGCTATGTATCCAGAAGGCACCTGATCCACAAAAGTACAGAATTCCCTTCCAATCTAATTCTATTTCTGCTTCAAATTGTCCCCTCCATTTTCTCCCTGTCTGGCACAATTTATTTTCCAAAACTTGGGTGATGCTATCATTATGTTGGTGAGACTTTGTATCTCTTGAAAGATAAATTTGATAGAAATATAAATTAAATTGTGCAGAAAAATATGGCTTCCAGATTGATGATTGATGATTATATGCATATATGAGAGCCATGGTGGAGCAGTGGTTAGACTGCAGTATTGCAGGCTAATTCTGCTGGCTGCCAGCAGTTCGATCCCGACTGGTTCAAGGTTGACTCAGCCTACCATCCTTCTGAGGTGGGTAAAAAGAGGACCCAGATTGTTGGGGGCAATATGCTGACTCTGTAAACCGCTTAGAGAGGGCTGTAAAACACTGTGAAGCAGTATATAAATCCGAGTGCTATTGTTATTGCTATATTATTGCCCTTTTGCTGGGTGCATTATCTAGAAAAAAAGGACCTAAAAAGAAAAGAAAAGTCTTTTCACTTCAAACTGATGAGGCAGATGGAAGCAGGATTGCCCACAGATAAGCTGTCAAAATGAATCCCAAGAGTTGGGGTGAATTGGGCTTCTAGTAATTGAAATGATGGTTATTGTTGTTTTTTTCTTCTGCAGGAATATTAACAGGCCGATGTGTCCATTTCAATGCTACTTTTCGGACCTGTCAGATCCAGGGCTGGTGCCCAGCAGAAATGGACAATGTGGATGTGTAAGCACTACCTGCAGCAGCCTTATGTTGCCATATTTCACAGAAAGGGAACATATAGGCCATACTGTAGTTGGGAACATAGTCCCAGAATGTAAAACGAGTTGACTGGAAAACTAGAGTTCCTTCAGGGAGGGTTGACTTATATGTTTTTATTAGCTTATTATTTTTTTAATGGGACTTGGGTGATAATGGCCTGTGCAAATGGAAAGCTATGGATTGGACATTAGCCTCACTATCACTAAGGGAATTTTCTTAAGTATGTGACCTGGACATATTGTGAAATGCAATAGCTAGTTTTAATAATTATATAGAGTTACCATGTGTACCATACTTTTTGGACAAAAATGATGATTTTGCTTAAAGATTATTTTTTTTTTAGTTTGGAAGGGTCAAGTATCTGTGTTGAGCAGAGGTCTCCAGACTTACGCAGCTCTAAGACTTGTGGATTTCAACTCCCAGAATTCCTCAGCCAGAATTCTGGGAGTTGAAGTCCACAAGTCTTAAAGTTGCTAAGTTTGAGGACCCCTGGTGTAGAGTTTTATGTAGGCCGTGGCACAGACTACAGATCAGAGGTGGTATTCAGTGGTTCTGACCAGTTCTGGAGAACCGATAGCGGAAATTTTGAGTAGTTCGGAGAACCGGCACATCCCACCTCTGACTGGAGATTTTACAGTATTCTTCCCCTGCCACGCCCACCAAGCCACGCCCACAGAACTGGTAATAAAAAACATTGAATCCCACCACTGCTACAGATCCTCATTCAATGCACCAGGTTCTCTTCCAAAGAAAACTATAGGTTTGAAATTTGGAGCAAGAATCAAGTTCAATATTGCCAAAGGTCCTCCCTCCCATTCTGTTGTTGGATTTGTGGGCCTGTCTACTGTCCCTCTTACTTGTCAGTAAGGACCCTTGACCTTTACAATGACATCTCTGAATGCTCCTCACAAAGGATTGATGCTAAGTTAGAAGAAGACAGGACAATAGAGGTGAAGAAGTTCAAAGATCCGAAATGAGAGCTTTGGTAATAAAGTGGGGAGAAATTCCCTCCCCAAAAAGTGTATTAACCCTATGCTTTCAATCTACATATTTTTTATCAAAAAGAGAAATTACTATTTTCCTGATTGTGGTTTCTCCAGTTTGATATAGATTTCCAGAGGACAGCAAGTGATTCTTTAGAGTTGTTTTTCTTCTTTTCTTTAATTCACTCCTGATTTCAGTTTGATTTCAATCAGTATTTTTCTCTCTGCAGACCTGTGATGCTAGAAGCTGAAAACTTCACTCTCTTCATTAAGAATAGCATTCGCTTTCCACTGTTCGATTTTGAAAAGTGAGTAAGGTAACACCAACCCAGACCAATGCTGCACCTTGGAATTTACTCCTCAGTATATATTAGGTGGACTTGAACTGAGAATTACTTCTCTAATGCAAAGATTTTGCCTGACCAATACCAGCTGATGTTGTGAGTTTCAGGAGGTCCCTTGGAAAAGCAGCATGGAGAGAGACAGACTTCCACAAGTCCACCTGGACCATAAAATCAGTATATAGCATATACCAACATGCCGAATCAGTTTTTTGAAAATGGGCATGTGTGTATATGTTTATGTGTCTGCGTGTAAAGAGAGGGAAAGCAGCCATAAATTCACTCTGATATGGAATCCTAATTGTTTACACTAGTCTTTCTTGACCTGCTTCTTCCCAAATGAGGTGACCTACTCTTCCAATACTTCTCACCAACATGTTATGAGTAAACCAGAAAATAGTTTATGTATCCCGCCAGCAAATATCAGGCAACTGCTAGTACCTTTTAATAGCTATAGCTCTTAACTTTTGCATTATCTCTAACTGAGGCTAGATAAGAGGTGGCTTTGAAAACCCCATAACCTAAAACGTGTTGTGCCAAGTTCATAACTGTCATTCTCTACTCTACCCTCTGACCACAACCACCTCTTTGGAGGTGGATGGTTTGCTCTTGGGATAGTTTTCTTTGCTTCCTTCACAGGGGAAACCTGCTGCCCAACATCACAGCAGAAGATATCCAGAAATGCCACTTCCACCCTTTAAAGCAACCCTTCTGTCCAATCCTGCGCCTTGGGGACATTGTAAAATTTGCCGGGCAAAACTTTACATCGCTGGCAAGGACGGTGAGAACGCCAATTGCACAGTGATCATACTGGAGTAGCAATCAGCATTTGGGTTTTGTTTATTTGCCTGGAAATTTGTTTTCAAATCCCCTGTTATCCATAGAGATTGCTCAGGGTTGTTGAAAAGTCAGTCAGGCTGAAATTACAGGATGGCTGAAATTCTAAAATGCTAATCTCTAATCTCTCTGGTAATTTAGAAGTATAAATATAAAGGACAGCAATTGACCAAAATGAGGCCAAGAGAATATCATTGCAACTAAAGATGGCAGACCAAACAGGAGTATATGGGAAGCCATAGACAATCTTTTTGATACAGAAGTGTATGTGATATTAATTGGTGTGGAATAATTACCCCTCATTCTTAACCAGTTATTAATAAGAAGCATAACCCCACATCTTAGAGGCATGCAGAGGAAATGTACCTTTTTCTATTTGCCAGTGACCTGGATTGTTTGATCAAACCGTCAGTGGATTAGAAGGTGATTAATGAGTAAATTGTACCTTTACTGTAGAAGCAGCTCTGATTTTTTTTCCTTTGGCTTAATTGTTGGATCTCCTGAGATTTCTCCTAAAGCCGTGCTTTTCTACACAGGGTGGGATAATAGGAATCAAGATTGGATGGGTGTGTGATCTGGATCATTCTTGGGAGCACTGCATTCCCAGTTATTCTTTCAGTCGGCTTGACAGCGTCTCCGAAAAGAGCAAAGTTTCGAGTGGATACAATTTCAGGCAAGTCCTGTAGAGAAGCAATGAATAGAAATCCCCCTTTCGAGTGTTGATGAACTAAGATTTCTCTCTGCAGTTGAACTAGCTTTTGATTTACAAATATACTATCGTTCAGATCCCATCTACTGAGAAGCTTTTCTTCTGCATAGACACCCCAGAGACATTTCTTAGAAGGAGGCAATTTTTCATCACAGGCAAAGCATAAAATAAGCTGCACAACATATCAGCCCTCACTCTTCCATCCAGAAGCAGAAAATGTATGGGAGGGTGGGTTATTCAAGCCTGGACTGTTTGCTTTCCCCATTCAGTTCTTGGGACACTTCCGGGGGGGACGGACCCCTTGTAGGTGATCAGGGAATTTTTTTTCCAGCCTGAAAGTCCGAAGGGTCTCTGATAAGCAGACTGTTCCTGGGCTTATGGACTAATGGATTAATTTAATGTACTTCAGGCCTGAGAGCTCTTCGTTCATTATTTTCTGATATACTAGTGGTTTTCTTGCAGCACACTAAGATATTCAGGTATCTGCTGTGGTGCAGTGGTTAGAATGCAGTACTGCAGGCTACTTCTGCTGACTGCTAGTTGCCTGCAATTTGGCAGATCGAATCCCACCAGGCTCAAGGTTGACTCAGCCTTCCATCCTTCTGAGGTCGGTAAAATGAGGAGCCAGATTGTAGGGGGCAATAGGCTGACTTTGTAAACAGCTTAGAGAGGGCTGTGAAGCACTGTGAAGCGGTATATAAGTCTAAGTGCTATTGCTATTGCTATCCAGCCAGCCCAATTGTCACAGAGATAACATGACAGAAAGCTCCATCTTTCCTTCCAGATTTTTATGTCAAAACTAGATATGTGCGCCTTCCCAAACCATAGTCACTTATAAAATTTCATCATTGCCATTTCTGTTGCATGGCAAATGTGCCTAGGTTTATTCTCAGAGTACCTAGGCCATGTCTTTGTGTATATATTTGTGTTTATATATACATGCACACCCACCCTTTTCCTTGTCCACAGATATGCTAAATATTACAAGCAAGAGAACGGCACAGAGTTCCGCACACTGATGAAGGCATATGGCATTCGCTTTGATGTTCTGGTATATGGAAATGTAAGCGAGGCAGGGAAAACCTGCACATCTTGGAGCACAGGACTGCTGAAATCTAGTGGGGGAGGAATTCACATATAAAAGAGGAAATTAGGAAATATCTGGAGGAGGACGAAGTCCTGGTTCTTTTGCTTTTGGAAAGGTGTTGGTTCTTGGGTTCCCTAGACTGCAAAGAATTAAAACCATGTATGTAAAATGTTGTAGAGCCACCCTTACCGGGCCTGCCTCCTTCATCATCCATGACACGTTAGTTGGTTCTGACCTCCTCCCCCCACCTCCTCCTCCTCCTGGGTGAGAAGTGAAATGCTTTCAAAAAAGTCCAGTTGCCTTTTAAACAGCACCTTTGCGACAACCATGGCCTGGGTGACTGAGAATCTCCATAGACTTTCTCCCATCAAAGGTTTTCCACAAAGCACTATGTTTTTTTTTAAGCCACGGAATATGGCAGAGCTTATTTTCCACAGGTGCTTATTTCCATTGTAGAACCTATTAAGTAAGTTCATCCTCCCTACTTCTAACAGGTAGAGTGAGCATCTCCTTCTGCAAGAGCCTTTTGCTTCATCAAACCAAGAGATGCACCTCAGCAAGGCAAAATAATGAGATAAATCAATGTAATATCCATAAGTTTCATCATCACGATTTTTTCCTGGGCAACCCAGCTTCTAGACTGATATTCTCCACTGCAGAATTCACCTTCTCAAGTGGGCATGCAGGGCCAGGGATCTCATCTACAGTCTCCCCTGATCATGGATGACCTAATTCCTCATCAGAGGAAAACTTGAAGAATTTGATTTACACAAAAGGTTTATATCTAGACCTAAAATCCTATAGAAATTAATAGGCCATAATTTATAATTTCCAGTTCCATGGATTTCATAAGACTAAGTGCAGCTGAATTAACTGTGAATCCAAACTTACTTTCTGAAAACAGCCATCTCTGTTGTCATAACTCTGTTCTGGGAAAGAATCACGACTTCATCCTTGCAGAAAGGGCTCCATTGCAATTGTGGTAAATAGTTTCATGACAAAAAAAAAAAAAAAAAAAAACAGCCATCAAGGCTAATACCCCAAATCATTGTCTTGCTAAAGAAAAGGAAAGCTTTTCTTTCCTTTGCTTTTCTAAAGCAAAGAAAAAAGAAAAAAAATGATATATATTTTTTTGCAGATAGTCAAACACTGGACTTGTTTGTATTTTTAAATATAACAGCACCTTAACAAGCACCAGGACCATGTCACTTTCCTGTGGGAGTTATCGTCTTGCAGTAGGACTCACTGACAATCTTTGTAAGAAGATAGGTTTTTCAATCTTCCAATCCGATTTAACGGCAGGTTCACAAAACAGTTCTGCTATTTTACAAAGGATATATTATTGAGAAGTAAGAGGAAATGAGCACCCACCTCTCTGGAATACAGGTAGTCCTCAGCTTATGCTCACAATGGGGGCCAGCATTTCCGTTGCTAACAAGGTGATTGTTAAATGAGTGGTGCCTGATTTTATGATCCTTCTGGTCATGATTGTTAATCACATGGTTGATAAGCAAATCCATCTTAACTCATTGACTTTGCTTATCAGAAGCCACCTGGGAAGATTGCAGTGGCAGCCGCATAACCTTGGCGTGGTAAATATATGCCGGTTGCCAAGTGCCCAAATTTTCATCATGTAAATGTGGAAGGGGATGTGTGATGGTCGTAACTGCAAAGACCAGTCATAAACCACTTTTTTCAGTGCTTTTGTAATTAAACAATTACTAAATGAATGGTTGTAAATTGAGGACTATCTATAATTTTAAGATCAGTACGTGAGGGATTGCAGCTGATTCATGAGAGGATATAAAAGGAAGCAACACATGCAGTCCTCGATTTACGACCGCAATTGAGCCCAAAATTTCCATTGTTAAACAAGGCAGTGGTGAAGTCAGCTTCTCCCCATTTTACAACCTTTTTTGCCAAACGTGGTTAAGCGAATCACTGCCATTGTTAAGTGCATCAGGCAACCAGTGGTGGTATTCAACCGGTTCCTACTAGATCGGGCGAACCGGTAGCAAGGATTTGGTGTCGGTCGCCGAACCGGTAGTAAGTTCTGGCTGGCCATGCCCCCGATCCAGTCGCCACTGGCTTGCTTGTCCTGTCTGCCGGATGCTCGCCCACCCCACCCACCTGATGCTCGCCCCTTAAGGTGTTTCTTCCCCCACCAACAATCAGCTGTTCATATGATCAGTTGTGCCGGGATTCCTCTTGCTGAGGCCCAGGAAGGCAAAAAATGGAGGGAGGGGCTCAGGCCCCTTCCATTTTTTGCCTTCCTGAGCCCCAGAGGAGCCTTCTGGGAGCAAAAACACTCCCTCAGAAGCTCCTCTGAGGCCAGAAAGGCCCAAAAAACGGGTAGCTGCAAAAAAGCAAAAAAAAAGCCACGCCCACCCAGTCACATGGCCACACTCACCAAGCCATGCCCACCAAGCCACGCCCACAGAGCCAGTTGTAAAAAAAAATGAATCCCACCACTGCATGCAACCATTAAGCAAATCTGCCTTCCCTCCCTTGACTTTGCTTGCTGGAAGTTGGCTGGGAAGCTTACAAATGGTGATCCCTGGGTCAGTGCAACTCTCATAAATACATGCCAATTGCCAAGCACCCAGATTTTGACCCTGAGACCATGGGGATGCTGCAATGGTCGTTAAGGGTGAAAACTGGTCCTAAATCATTTTTTTGCAGTGCTGTTATAACTTTGAACAATCACTAAACAAATGGTTTAAGCTGAGGACTACCTGTATTCCATGAATGGACATAGAAAAGCCATTTCACAAAAGACAGAGCAAGAGGCAGTATCCGGCCACAGCCGCTTATCAACTTATCGTCGCTCCACTCCCTTCCCCCATTCACTTAAGCAAACCTGTTTCCATTTGCTTACTCTGCCTTATCTTCCCTCAGGCTGGAAAATTTAATATCATACCAACACTAATCAACTGTGTGGCTGCTTTCACGTCTGTCGGGGTGGTAAGTGTTTTGGTCTAACTTAGGTTTTTCTCTCTGTTCCATTCGCTTCCCCCCCACTTCCATTGTTTATTCCATAAGTTTGGATCAGAAAATCCCACTGGTAAACAGAGTTTGATTTCCAAAGCTAAGCATGCATCTCTAAGAATGTTTCCTTAAACCTAAAGAAAACACAACTTTTTTTTGGCATGTTTAGTACATTTGCTACTTGGCGTGACTTTACATTTAAAGAATGTACTAAATGCAACCATCATTTGAAAGGAATAACAGAATAGCGGAAGGGACCTTGGAGGTATTCTAGTCCAGGGGTGGCCAACCTTTTGGACCTCAGGGACCACCAAACTCATAATTTTAAATCCCAGGGACCACTAACCAGTTCTGTGGGCATGGCCTAATTTGTGGGCATGGCTTGGTGGTCATGTGACTGGCTGGGCATGGCTTGTATGTAAATATTATAAATATTGATATAAATATTGAATTTTTTATATAAAAGAGCAACTTTTACCCAAAATCAGGCAAAGCAGGCAGGAAGATTGAGTTGCTCACAGAATCACAGATTCATTCAGTGATCTATCTATCTGCCATCGGCTAGCTCAGTCTGTCACCTAAAATTTGCTTGCAAGCAAACTTACAAAATTAACTCACAACACACCATGTATGTAAATATTGATTTTTTTATTTAAAAAAGAGCAACTTTTACCCAAAATCAGGCAAAGCTGGCAGGCAGATTGAGTTGCTCACAGAATCATTCAAAGTTCTATCTATCTGCCATCAGCTACCTGAGTCTGTCACATAAAATTTTCTTGCAGTGAGTCTGCACTGAATAATAGAAGCTTCGATCCTAAGGAAGGTTTAAAAGCAGAGCGGAAGATCTAAAGACTACCTAGAAAGCAAGAAATCCAACCATTTCCTGCTTCCTAGCTAATCTAAATCTCCCTGCAGAGCAGAACAGCTGATGGTTGGAAAAAGGAAAAATAGCAGTTTAGCAGGCAAGTTTGCCCAGTAAGGAGTGAGTGAGGGGGAGGGTTCCTGCGGGCCATTTGGGGGGTGCAGCCTTATGTTTCTCTGCAGCCCACCAAAATTTTCTCGCAGCCCACCAGTTGGTGACCACTGGTATATAAGTCTCAGTGTTATTTCTGAATTCTTAACTCATTAGTACTAAAAATAATCAGAACTAACTCGCTGATGACAGATAATCCTCAACTTACAATAGTTTGCTTAGTGACTGTTCGAAGTTACAACAATAAAGTGACTTAGGACCAATTTTCACACTTATGATCATTGCAGCATCCCCATGGTTACATGATTTACATTCAGATGCTTGATAATTGATTCGCATTTATGACAGCTGCAGTGTCCAGGAAGATCATGTGATCGTCTTTTGCAACCTTTTAACAAGCAAAGTACAATGGGAAAACCAGATTCACTTAACCACTGTATCACTAACTTAACAGCTGCAGTGATTCACTTAACAAACGTGGCAAGAAAAGTCTTAAACTGGGGCAAAACTCACTTAACAAGTATCTCACTGAGCAACATACATTTTGGGCTCACTTGGTCATACCTGTATCTGCATCCACTGATACCTCAAAGTTAAACATGTGACATAATATATTAGATGTTAAGAAATACTGTACCAGTGAGATGGGCAGCATCAAAGTTTAATAAAGAAATAGATAGATAAAAATTAACCACAAATATATATTCTTAAGTTTTTGCGGGTACTTACATGTATGGTATTCAGCTTTGTTCGGGTATTGTCCCACGTCATTATAGTTGTGCTTTTAAAGTTGTAGAAACGTTTCGGCAGAATCTCATCTGCTATCATTAGTTAGGAAGCTGGGTTTCATCTGGGTGCCTGGTTGGGGTGTGTTTGAGCTGGAGGTATCAGGGGGGATCTGTTTGTGCCCAGGTGTTTGCCTGGCTTGTGGTGTGGAGATTTTTTTGTTTGTGAGTGCAGGCTTCCAAATGATTGACAGCCTGGTGGAATCATCTCTTCTATTCATGCTTTCTGGTCTTTTTTCAATATATATATATATAACATCTTTTAACCTGATTGTGCCATAAATTTTATGTAAAGCATTAAAGAACATGCTTTGGCAGAACCCTCAACATAATTGGATTCTGGCTTTTAAGAAATTTAACATTTTACAATGTGTAAAATTGTATAATATCAGCATGTATGTCAGAGGTGGTATTCAGCAGGTTCTGACCAGTTCTGAAGAACTGGTAGCGGAAATTTTGAGTAGTTTGGAGAACTGGCAAACCTCTGACTGGCCCTGCCCCCATCTATTCTCTGCCTCCTGAGTCCCAGCTGATCGGCTGGGTCTTCTTTTGTGGCCCTGCACAGCAGAACGGAGCTGAGAAGCAGGTTAGTGGGGTGAGGAGGGAATGGGATTTTGCAGTAACCTTCTCCCAGGAATGGGGAGGGAATGGGGATATCCTTCCTTTGCCATTCCCACCAGGCCATGCCCACAGAACCGGTAGTAAAAAGAATTGAATCCCACTACTGATGTATGTCAGAGTTATGCCTTCTGCTATAGCAGTTAGGCTAACCATATCACCTGTTTTCTTCTCACTGCAGGGGACAGTCCTATGTGACATCATTCTCCTCAATTTCCTAAAAGGTGCCGATCAGTATAAGGCCAAGAAATTTGAAGAGGTAAATCTATGCAAAATATACCATTAGGGGTCTCTCTGCAAACAAGAGGCAGCATGTGGCACAACATAGCCAGTTCAGACTTGTGGTGGGGGGGGGACGGGACTTTTAAATGGAAATGTGCACTTGGGGCTATTATTATAATGTGATTCTGCTATTATAAAAGAAAGCAATTTGGCATATTTCAGACACTTGGAACTATAATCCTCTTGATGAACAGCCATTATCCAAGCTCCCACTTGGATTTTTGGCAGTCTCATTAAAAAATTTCAAGGATATCCAATAAAGGGGCCCAGCCAAGCAACTGAAGACCAAATACACTGCCTTTATTTGCTTAACAAAAAATTCTTTTATTTCTGTCTTTCCTTATGCAAGAGTCTCTTCTCTAGAATTATTCTCCACGAAGGGAAAAAAAATATTTTCTTTTCAAATTAATTCCTCATCATTTCCTACTTTGGCTATTTCCCCTCTCTTCCTGCTAGATTCAGCTGCGATTAGGCATTTATGTATTGCATGCATGCCTGGTTCTTACCATAATGGCCCTCAAAGCATAAGAACGAGAATAGCAATGAAAATGCTGTTAGAAATAACCATTAAAACATTTGAATGAATGTGCCAGGAATACTGTAAATGTGGACAGGGTAAAAACTACTAAACATTCTCCTTTGTTTCACAGACATTTAGCTCTAATTAAAATTAAATTACAAAGGATCATTACACTTATAGTTGTTCCCCCTGTGAGAAATGATCTCTTCTTTAGTCACACCAGAAATTTCAGTTTGGCAGCACCTTCTGAGGGATCAGAGTTGGAGTTTTGCACCGCCTTCTGAGAGTCTCTCGTTTGCATTCCATTGTGTTCCACAAAGCAACCCAATTTAAGGAGAACACCTGCAGTTCTGTCCTTAATTCCAGTTTCTATAATAGTGAGGAAATACAGATCTGAATGCTCTAAAAAAAAGTCTGCTGCCATTAGTAGTCAAATATATAAAGCCAAGAGGTGATGAGCTACTTCATGTTTGGAAGCCTAACACCGTATGTCATTTTTCTTAATCGGGATCCTCCATGTTTGTGATCTAGTGGAGTCTTGTTCTGAGCAAGGATGCTGCAAGGCTTGGCCCATTCACATATTATTCCTCCTGGGGGATAGAGCCCCTTAGAAAGGACCAGTTTAACGGAATGCTACTGCTAGCTGCTCCCTGTTGTCTGTGTTTGACTTTGCCCTTGCTTAACTTTACAAAAATATTACTAAAGACTGGTACTTTTCCATAACAGTTCCTAAGTTTTGAAATTAATCATTTAATAGAATAAAAAAGTCACTTGAGGGAGGAAATGGGCAGGGGCCAGGGGAACTTTCATATTCAGGCAGGCAAAAATGCCTTCAAAATATATCTTATCAGAAAACTTCCCATCAGACACGCTTTCAGAAATATTTACCAAATCCTTATGCTGAATTATTCAATAGCTGAATTCTTATGGAATTAGAAATCACAGAGAAACAGATTCAAGGGGAAAATTACAGTTTTATAGTCATTTATCAGGGAGTAAGTGCTACTTAAGTAAGCAAATCTCACATCTGATTAGACATGCAGGATTACACTGAATATATTAACATGTTATTTTTTTAGAAGAATCACGTAGAGGGAATCTTTCTTTTATTGATTGGTTTAGTATAATAAAACTACTTTAAAAACAGAAACATCTTTAAATGAGGAGATTTAGTTAGGATAAGAAAAATATCTACATAAAGCATTCCACATTATTATTATACTTCCACCAAAGAACTTCACATGACACAAGAAGACAGCTTAGTTTATCATAATCTATTTAAAGCAATGCTTCCCCTTCCCAAAGAATTTCCAAAACTGCTAAATCATTGGATTTGTTGAGAATTATGTAAAATTATTCTGGCATAAGATGAAGCAAAGAATCTGCATAAGTACTTAAATAAAAAGTGAGTACAAAAGTTAAAAAAAAATAAGCCTCCCTTTCCTTAGTACAAGATTTGTGTGACCTTGGCTTCTTAAATCAAAATTCCACTTTATTAAATTTCAAACAAAATATATGAAATACAAAATAAAAAAGGAACACTTTCCATAGTGGTTAGAGTAGCCCTCCATAACTTGGTACCTCCTTGATCTGTCTGTTTTTCAAAATTCACTGCAACATAGAGTTTAAAAAAATCAAAGTAGGAACTGGGAGAACCAGGTTAAAATCCTTGTTTGGCCCTATGGAGACAAGCGTCCCTGATCCCAAACCAACTCAAAAGGTACTTTGGAAAAAGGGTTGGGGGAAAGAATTGTGTGAAAAGCACATGTACTATCCTGAGCATTTTGAAGGAAGGATAAGATATTAAGGTCAGATCAATCCAAATGTCAGGAATATATGGGGTGTATAGTTCAGATAAAATAAGGAGGGTGCAAATGCTCAGACTGGATCAGCATTAACAGGTCTCAATGTCCTTCTTACTAGGTATCAGAGACGGTTCTGCGTCCCAAAATTCCTAGCAGCTCTATGTATCGAAGTGACCAGACTTTGGGAGGCCGTTGTGAGGAGAAGCAATCAACTGATTCAGGGGCCTACTCAATTGGGCTCTAATAAATAGGAACTTTGAAGCAGACACAAATAAATTTTCTGCGCTAGTCACCTGCATGGACACCGCCTTGCGATATAGACTTCACTTTGAGTCTTCTTTTCAAAACCTGGTTCAGGAAATGGCTTACATTTTTTTACCCTTTATTGCTTTTTATTTTTCCTACTTTGTCTTTTTCCTTATCTTAAACAAATTCCTGTCAAGTTTTATAAAGCTGAAAGAACCCATTGCTTCTTCAGACTTCTGGAAAGCAGTGAGAAATACCAAAACCATTTTACTAAAATGAGAATACTCTAAAATCTGAACAAAATATTAATACTCTATGTATTAATTGAAGAAATAATAATCCAGGAAAGTTTTAAAGCAGCAGCTAATAAACTAAAACAAATTGTATGTGAAGTGTGTAACTTA
This sequence comes from Notechis scutatus, assembly GCF_049901735.1. Taxonomy (NCBI): domain Eukaryota; kingdom Metazoa; phylum Chordata; class Lepidosauria; order Squamata; family Elapidae; genus Notechis; species Notechis scutatus. Next base: position 228,745,708 of record NC_142009.1, read on the forward strand.
CACTCCTAAGAAGAATCAATTGGGATGAATTGCTGCCATTTGTAATCACAGACAGATAAATACACACACACACACACACACACACACACACACATACACATTAGGGGGCAAATGGTCATTTTCAGTTATACCAGATGACACACTGCCCTGTAGGGGAGGAAAACAAGCCATATGAGGAAGAAGAGCTTTGAATTTTCCATTGCATTGCAAACTGGCAGGCTCTAGGGAAAAATGGCTAATGTTTTTTGTAAATATTCAGTCATTTGCCTTTGTTCCCAGGCTCTGGTGTCTCCCTAATTCCATACAGGCTTTTCTGTTTGATTTACAAAGATAAAAGCAGAACAAAGCAGAGTCCTGCATCTAAATCTCAGATATCCAAAAGGAATATAGAAAGCTTTCTAACTTGTTCAATCATATTGCATACTGACTTAGCAGTAGCTTTCCAATGTTTTCAGACATGGATCTTTTCCTGGAAAACAAAACAACTACCATTGAATTTGATACTCTTGCTTGCAAACATGGAGAAACTAGTTCTTCTACAGAATACTAGTATAGATTCCTGCAACCCTCAGTATTGCTTCTGGTCTAGCTTTTCTAGCTTTCTCCCTAAAGGTTTCTTTTGTTCTTTGGTCTCCCAAATAACCCCAGACCCCCTCACTTTACAGAACTGGTGTGGATTCTCCCACTGGCCATGTCCACTGTGGATTTGGAAGTGTCCTTTCAGCAGACTGATCTATGACACCAAATGTTCATTTTCAGAGAAGCAGAAATACAGAGCAGTAGCAGTACACAGTGGATCCAATTATTTCCAGAACTAGACAAGGATGATTCAGATAGATTCAGATGATGTTTAAACTGAAGCAGAAGTCCTCCCAAAAAAGGATTCTCACAAAGCTTTGTTAGTGATTTGAAATTCAAAAAGATATATTCATGCTTCATCTGCAAAAATCAATCCAAATTCCAGAATGTGGAAGGGAGGGAAGAAAAAAAAGGATGCGATTTTTACGGCTGATGGAAAGTGCTTCTAATCAAAGCAAATAGTTTATTAGGGTTTTGTAGTCATGATGTTTTGTAGGAGAAGTGTCAAAATAATGTATCTCAAGGCTGTTCCAGACTCTGTGCTCTTCACTAGCCTCTTTCAAAAACAGAAAAAAAGGTAAACTAAAGCTTTTTAGTTTGGATTTTGTGGAAATTGGCCAGAAAATACTGGAATTTATTGCCTGTTTATGCTCCTGTTTGTATCACATGTATCATTTACTTGGCTTTTATTGCATTTTTTAAAATTTCTATTGCTTTGAAGCATCATTTGTTAATTTCATTATGAGTTAATGGGTGATGTATAGGGCTGATCCACACGATCAGTTTGCCCCAGCATCTAATAATAATCCCAATATTCTCCTGGGGTCAGGAAAGGCAGGCTGTTGTCTTCTTTTTTATCAAGTTTATTTGCTGCCCATCTTACAGTTCAGGCAACTCTGAGTGCCCCAACCAATCAAGAAGACAACCTCCAGCCATCTTTTTCTGCTATGCATCAAATTTAACATTTTTAAAAAATTTGGGGGTAGTTCAAGGAGAGCTCTCTGGTTCACTTGCTGTCTTTTATTTCATGGTATGAAAGACTTGCTTGCATTCTAATTAGTTTCTGTGGACTGTGGCAAGAATCCTTTCCATCCCCATCCAGGTCATCAGTTGCTGTCCTACAAGCCATTTTGGTCCTGCCTTTAGGAGGGTTCTGGTCTGCTGAACTCTGTGTGTGTGTATAAACTGATTTTTAACAGAGTTCAGATGAAAGTTCTATCCACATGTTCTAATCACATATGTGCAAAAGCCCATCATAGAAATTTCTCAGTTTAGTTGGGAAGGGTAAAGAATCAACTAGTTGTGGGGCATAGTAAGCATGGTCTGGAGAAGCCACTAAATTATTGCTATGGTCAAACAAACATAGTAAATTTGTTTGAAAATCTGGAAAAGGAGTGCTTAGCTGGGATATTATTCAGAGGTTTTGCAAATTCTGTTGTTAACTCTGTTGTTAAAAGCACGTACTTTTCTGTATACCATACATGGTGGTACACACATCTAGGCTGTATTAGAATACATGAATCTGCTCTCAGTTTCCATATTAAAATTATATTAGGCAGAAAACATATTAATTCAGAGAACTAATTAATACCATATTGTGTAGCATAGACATAAACAGGCACACCCACTGTGTTAGCTAAACTGTCTTTAAATTAAAACCAAAATGCCCAAACTAACAAAATCATATTTCATCATAGTTCCAAATTAATTCTATAGAAACAATTAGGTATACTTTGAACAGCCTGTATGGCTGAAGCTGTTACTTCATTAGTTTCTAGTCTGAAAAATAGAAATCTTGTAATAACAGTTTATAGTACTGTATATATTATCAATTCCACAGAAGATAATAGTTAAGACAACATAATGACAGCTTCAGTTTAAATAAATTGTGAATGTGCAATAGGGAATGGTTTTTCCCCTGAAGCATCCAGCATTTGAAAGCCTTATAAACATGATTAACTAAAAAAAGAAACCCACAGGCTTGGGGTCACGTAGAGGTCACTTAAATAAGGGGAAGATATAAAATATTAACATCAAAAGCAGTATACACTCTGATCTAGAATCTTTCACTTTCTTTTTTTCCTCTCTTCCCCTCCATGCCAAACCTGTTTTGAACTTCACCTCCTGATGTATGATCTGTCCAAACAGATGCCCAGCTTAGATTCAAAGTAGGTTAAGAATTACAATGCATACACTTTATTTTGGAAGAGATTGAAAGCAGCTCTACAATGAAGCCAATTCAAATTAATGTCCAATGCTTAAGAAAGTACTGTACACACAATGGGCATACAGGAAAAACTCCCAGACATCTCAATCTTACGTTTACTCAGAATGAAGTTGCACATCACAATTAAACATTTGGAAAGATACAGATCCATTGTATCTATGAATAAGCCTCATCTAAACATTTAGAAGATGTAACCAGCTGGTTGATATAGTGTACAATTAGTTTGATCTATCAGATTAAGGCAACATGTAGTTTCATTGGTTTTGGCTTAGCATATTACATATACCCAGCTGTTGTGATTTACAACTTAGTGCCAATTACAGCTTTTTCAGCAACTCTTGATTAAATAAACCTTGGCACTGTGTGATGGATAAACTCTGCTGAAGAGAAGAACTTAGTTATTTAGAGATATAAGGGGTAGATGAAGAGATGCTTCTGGAAAAGATGCAAGGGTCTTCTAAATCAGGGGTCGTCAACCTTTTGGACCTCAGGGACCACCAATCTCATAATTTTAAATCCCACGGACCACTAATATGAATTTTGACTGATGGTGGCTTGCTGACATTGGTGGGAAAGTCAGTCCCATATTCCAGAGCTGCAATAGTCACAAGACTGGCCCTTTGGTCATCCTGGAGCAGCTGGCAGGCGGGTGCACCTGTGACTATTGCAGCTCTGGAATATGGGACTGACTTTCCCACCAATGTCAGCAAGTTACCCTGGGGCGGATTTCCCTCCCCCGCCATTGGTCTTACCTTCCAGTTCCAGCTCACATGGCTCTACTCAAGGTAACGTTTGTGCTCAGCCGAAGAGGGGAGCTAGCAGGTGGGTGGGCCATGTGGGCGGCCCAGCCTTGTGTTCCCAAGCAACCTGGATTAATTGCTTGGGGGGGGGGGTGCTTTAGAGGGGATATTTCTCTGCGGAACACCAAAATTTTCTCATGGACCACCAGTGGTCTCCGGCCCATCAGTTGTCAACCACTGTTCTAGATGAGGTTTTCATGATGCAATTACTCTGCCTCATTCACATAATTTTTACTCAGCACTAAGAATACAACTTCTTCTACTGCTCTGTGTTTTCCCCTTCTTCCAGTTTACTAGAAGTGGAAAAACTGGACTCACTGCATTCTGCCTTTGTTTGCTTGTATAAGAATCAGTCCATCTGGAAACAGTCTACTAGGTCAGCAGGGGATTTTTCTGAGTCAGATATGTCTCAGAGAAGGTCCTAACTCATTTTCTACTTCTGAGAGTTAAGACATGGAGAAAGAGTCAAAACAATTTTTCTCAGCTGCCATTCCTGTGAAAGAACTACAAGATATCCCAATGCAATGTTTTCACCACACTCCATTGCATCCATCTTCTTGTCTGGACTAGCTCAACTCTCTTTCTCGGCCATAAATAATTGTGGAAACATTTATAAGCCTTTACATCTTGGAATGGTTATCTCTCATCTCCTTCCAAAATGAAGGATGTGAGCAAAGCACCAAAGAAACAATGGCCACTGTTGTCCTAGGTATTGGTTTTCAGCTTTTAAAAAAAACAAACTGATAGAACTTTGGAGTCTGTCTTTGTCTACCAGAAGACAGAATTGTCTTAACCCTCTCAAAGGAATGAAAATGTAGAAGACAAGTATTGTAACAGAGCCTTGGTGTACTGTACTCCATTGGATTAGCACTTGGGTCCCAATGGAAAGTAACACCCACTTGTTTTTGCTTCTTGACTGCCCCAAAAGTAATTTGTAAATTGCTTTCAGGGATGTTCTAAGATATGGAGATGTGAGGTAGGGATTTTTATCTGAAAAGTGGAAGATACACTTTCCATACCTATTCTTTCCAATGCTGAAGCCACAAAATAAAATAATGGAGTTTTCAGTAGTCGACAGACTGTAAATTGTGCTAGGGGACAACTCCCACTCTGCATGAGTTTTCCAGCATGTGATAGGACTCATAGTCTAGGGCTAACTCATTTTGGGGGAAGGGCAGTTTTGTGATCCAGTAGCTGACTACCCCATGTTTTTTGCAAGGAGCTTGACTGTGAAGTATAATGCCCCATTGAGAATTCAATGTCTGGAGAGATGGAAAACAAAGTGAAGGTTGTGGGAACCTAAGCCCGAGCAATGAGATTTTAAACTTTTGCTGTTCTGTCATAGAATATATAGCACTCGCTGTCTTTTCTCTAATTTTTGATATTATTTTAATATTGGAACTTTGAGGTCCAATTATTTTTTTAAAAAAAACATCCAGAACCTGTTTCCTGCCCTTATAGCTTTCGTTGACTGGCACTTGATTTTATGATAGATTCTTCTTCTTTTTTTAATAGCTGAATTTTTCCTCCTGCTGCTCCTGGGCTTTACTTTTTTGTTGTTGTTCTTCAGAGTTAACATACAGTTCAGTTTGTAGAAACAAGCATTATAATGTTTAAATAATTAAAAATGAGAGAGAAGTTTTCTCAATATATTTAAAAGTTTAAAGGAAGTTTTAAAAGTTTAAAATATCATATTAAAAAATACAGTTTCTGGTTATTAAACATTTTAAGTTTGAAAAAAAGATTGGCTTCTATACTAAAATTTTATACAATACACAAAAATAGATATCTGAAAAAAAATACATAACAATGAAAAATATTCTATATTCCCTCCACTCCAAATTATGAATCTGGTTTTAATTTCTATAAAATGCTACACAGTGTGAGAGAAAGAGATTGTGTATTTAAACCTCATTTTGAAACATGGAATTAGTAACCTAGCCCACATTTAGACACAGTTAAACCCTTTTAATCTGAGGGATTTAAGAGCACCTGATCATGTGGGACTGTGGCCTATTTTGTTGCTGTGAAATTTAGAGACGGTGTTTAATCCCACACAGGCCTTTGTAAGGGTCCCTTTTGTTAGGTGGTGTTCCCAAAGCCTAAACTGGGATGGACTCAGATGGAAGGCTCCAGGACTGGCTTTCTTGCAGCCTGCTTCTTCTGTCGTCGCTTACATTCCCGCCACACCATGAAAGGATTGACCAAAGCCAGAAGCATTAACACTACGAAGGCAATGTCAACCTGGAAGGAAAGATAGAAAAAGAATAAAAACACCCAATCCTCAAACGAAATTACTCGAAGGGGATTTGGGTCACTTCCCCCAAACTAGTAAACGCTGCCTTTCAGGCAACATATCCTGGATCCTAACACCCCACTGCCGGGGGTATGGCTGACATCATGACAGGAAAATGGGCTGAGTGGGATACAGAATACTTACATAAAAGGAATCCCCTTTTAGTGGACCCTTGATGAGTGTAAAACAGGGATACTGTAGGAGGGACACCACAGCTGACAGTCCCATCACCAGACCATAGAGTTTCCCAAAATGTTCAAGGGGAAAACTGTAAAATAAAATGGGAGCAGGAGGGGAATCATCTCGGCATTTTAAAGTGACTTTTCCTCATTGTTGCCTTTATAGCAACTTGCCACTTTGCCCCCCCCTTCTTGATCTTTCTGCATCCCTAGTAGGATGAAGTGGGGGTGGGGGGGTGGAGCAGGAGTGGGATTCTACCAGTTCGCACCTATTTGCTAGAACCAGTTGTTAACATTCTAAGCAGTTCGGAGAACCGGTTATTAGAAGAAATTACTGGCCTAATCCTGTAAGGAAGGCAGGAAGGAAACATTCTGGTGTTGCTTACAGAAACTGGCTCTCCATTAACCCTTATTACATTCTTGGTAGGACTAGACTTCCTGTCTCAGGAACTTCTCTGGAGTTTTTTTCCCCTCCTTTGCTGGTACTTTGCTTGTGTGGAGTGACCATTCAAAGTTACAATGGCACTGAAAAAAGTGACTTATGACCGTTTTTCGCGCTTACGACTATTGCAGCGTCCCCACAGTCATGAGAGGCCAGGCAAGGAGATGTGTGCCTCGATGTGAGTGATATCAAGTTGGCCACGCCCAGCCAATAACATGACCACCAAGCCACGTCCACCCAGTCACATGACCACCAAACCACACCCACCAACTAAGCCACATCTACAGAACCGGTTGTTAAAAAATTTGAATCCCACCCCTGGTGTGGAGCCCTTGTTTGCACCTACATCAGTGTTTCATGGCGCTCTCACACAAAAGAATGATAAAAAGGAAGGACGTTTTGGAATTCATCATACACTATTAAAATATATATCAACGGATTTAATTAATGGATATCTCTGGGGAAAAGCCCAGGCTTTGAGATGACAGGATCAAGAAATGTACTTTCTTCCTTTCTGATTCAACTCTCATTGTAAAATACAAATAACAAGAAATAATCTAGCTTCATGCCTGTTTTCACATAGGTTAGTACTTCTATCATGTCTCCACTTATTATTATATTATTGTCTATGTTATTAGGCATTTGAAAAAACAGAATGCCCAAGAAAGTGTCCAATAAAGATCGGAGGGGTATTTTAGCACAATTCTGAAAATCTAAAAAAAAAAAAAAAAAAAGAATGTTATTGTTGTGTTATGAACTCCAGAACTTTTTTCTAAAGCAGGAATTGGGGAGGAGAATTGGGTACACCAATTACAATGCACACTGGTAGAAATCATAACTCCCCTTTAGCAGTTTATGCTAGTAGCTGAAAACCTGCAAAACTGGAAAAAGCATATATGGCACTTCCAATAGAAGAGAACTGACTGACATTTTTCCTCATCAGAATCATAAACCTCTGTGATCATTCTGTGCCGTGCTTAACCGTACGCTTCCCTTCCTTTCCCCACTCCTTCCAAGTCTTCCTTCCCAATTTCTCTTACGCAATAGCCAAGAAGGCAGCATTGCCTCCATAGAGGAAGGAGCGGCTCAGAACTTGCAGGATAAATGTGGCATACTGCACAGGCAGCACGGGAATGGAAGCACAGATGGAGAAGGCCAGGCACTGTAATACTGTAATGACCAGGGACAGGATACAAGAACGGAGGTCAGCAAGAGGATCTGGTGCCCCTGAAACGAAGAGAGTGAATTCAGTTAGGGAGAACTCAAAGCACCAAAGTTTTGGCAGGGCAAACTAATCTGGAAGGTAAATTCCCACAATTCAAAGGGCCTACCTGAATAACTTTCTCCCTTCTTTTGCCTGTGTTTGTGCCAGTCAAGAATAAGTCCATTCCAAGGGGCACAGAGGACTCCACAGAGCTGTGTGATGGCAAATGCATTGGTGAAGCTACTCACTGTGGATAGAAAAAAGGAAGACCAAAGATAACTGCAGTGTTATTCCAAAGGCAATTTCCCCAATGCAATGGGTTTTTCCTTTCTATAATTCATGGTAGTTGTGTCTAGATGAGGTTAGAATGTGTTCAGGTTTTGACTCTTCGGTCATTCAGTTCTCAGAACTGAAAAAACTCTCCCTTTGGGTATAGAACAAAGCTTCTAACAAGACTAATATGAAAGGAGGCTGGTAGTTCCCTCAGCTTGCTGGCCAGGCCTATCTAGCAATCAACAGCCGAGTTCTGCCATTATTCATATCTGAGTTTTAAAATGACACAATTTAAATCTTATTTCAGCAGCTTATCGGTGCTGAAGACAAGGAAAAGCTTTCAGGGCAGGCCTCAGGCTATGTTTGATTACATCCTGACCCCATCATTTCAGGAGAGAAGAACATCGTGGAGGAGAAATCACCTGCCTTTTGTGCCAGGAAGGGAGGAAAGGGGGCAACATAAATAAAATAGAACAATGGAACATATCATATATTCTAGGAGAAAATTTTCTTTCAGACTCCAGAAAGAACTGAGATGAGTCTCTCATGCTCTTTAAATTATTTTAAAAAGTAAAAACAAAACAAAAACACAATTTGACAAAAAAAAAAAAATGCTGTAAGCTGATGGGATTCTGGCTCATCCTTCCTTTGTAAAGCAATGTCTTTTATCAGTTTTTCTCCTCGTATTTTCCACTTTGCTGCCCCAGTCAATACTTCTTTCAACTCTCCCTATTCACTTCCATAGCTTCTTTCTTATTGCTTGCTTCTCGCTTACCTTAAATTCATTAGTATCTTTCCCTATTCCCTTCTCTTACCCAAGAACCACCTTCCCTCCCTACAATTTTTGGGTTCCCTCCGTACCAAGGCTGTCGTCCTCATTTGCGAGTTTTCTCAGCATGGGATTGAGGGTGCCAATGAAGAGGTAATGGCGCAACTGCATCACTGACAGCCATATCAAGTGCCAGAAAAATAACATGGAGAAAACACATTTCCAGAAGGATTTAACAGGCGGTTCCTTGGCATCTGATCCAATCTCAGCATCACCTTAAAAAAAGAAAAATGGGTAGACTGTGGAGTTTTGTCCAGTCTGATTTTTATATCACAAACTCAGAATGTCTTCAGACAAAAGACTACTTGCTACTGTTTCCCTGACTGCACTTCCAGGATTAAATGATAACTCACACACATATGTGGATTTTAAGTTTTATTAATGCCAGGGAGAAAAAGGTTTGGTTAAACAGAGATGAGATAATTATTTTTGTTGACTTCAAACCAGACCCACCTAAAAAGTATGTGAAATAGTTTCTAGGGTACAGAGGACATCAAAAGTCAATCAATCAATCAATCAGAAAAGAGCTGGAGGGCACCTTGGAGGTCTTCTAGTCCAGGGTTCTCCAACCTTGGCAACTTTAAGCCTGGAGGACTTCAACTCCCAGAATTCCCCAGCCAGCAAAGCCCTCCAGGCTTAAAGTTGCCAAGGTTGGAGACCCCTGTTCTAGTCCAAACCCCTGCTCAAACAGAAGACCTTATACCATTTCAGACAGGTGGCTGTCCAGTCTCTTCTTAAAAGTCTCCAGAGATGAAGCACCTACAAAGTTTGAAGGCACGTTGTTCCACTGGTTAATTGTTTTCACTGTTAGGAAGTTTCTCCTTAATTCCAGGTTGAACTAATTATGCCTTTGATAATGGTTCCTGGAATGTATGAAGTCACTTTTCTATCAGCCTCTGATCAATTGACTGACAGGGTACAAAGCTGCTGTTTCTTACTAGCAATTTGCAGCAGGGTCACTGGGAGGAAAAAGGAAACAGTATTTCGTAGTAACATGACATTAAATGTGATTAATATCTTGCTGGAACTTCCAGTAGTAGATCCCATATCCTGGGGAAACCATAAAAAGTGAAAAATTATGACATCTGAGCTCATTCTTCCTATCTGCTCTCCCATAAAAAATAGTTGACTGCAATAGCCTAGAAGCACATGGTGACTTGGGAGCTGATCATGTTCCACAATGCCTAACAGCTAAAAAAATGGGTAATTCAAACCTGACTTTGCGTATGGAACTCTAAAGAGAGAGAATGAGGCAAAAGAAGGAGAACAAAAGAAACTGGCTATAGAGAAGCATCTCTCAATCCTGGGTGAATTGTGTAAATCCAGTGAAAGCTGCCCCTGAAATATACATGGAGGCAGACTCATATTTTACCATTACTTTGCAGAGAACCTAAAAATTACATAGAAGAATGGCCCAAGCATTCCAAATAATGTAATCCTAGCTAATATGAGATCCACAGGGGAATCCAAGGTCTCTTTCAATTCTGTTATTCTATTAGTCTAAACCAGCCTCATCCTCTACCTTTGTCCTTGATGGTAGCTTGTTCTCCTTTGAGTGCTGACTCATCATGTAGATTATTTGAATCTTGGGCTTCACCTGCAACTGTGATCTTGGGGGAGCCTTGTTCCTCATAAGTGCGGTATGAATGGGAAATCCCAGGACACTTCAATCTGCAGACACAGGAAATATGACACACATCTTGTTCTCCCCTTGGCCTTGTGAACTTATTTCTACATACATCTTGTGTACAGAACTTAACCAATGTTACATATGCACAGAAAGAAGGAAAAGGATTTACGAGAAAGCTTTTATTAATTCTTGAAGCCATTGAACCCTAGCATGAAAATGCAAAACTGAAATGAAATTAGTCAGAGTCAGTGAACATTCCACAACATTTATACACATTAAATGGGTAATCAAACATACAAAGAAAAAGGGAGGGGAAAGCCTCAGGGGCACTGAAATTTGTATTTTTCTGGTACAAACCAATTTCAGTGTCACATTTGACTTAACAATTGTTCTTTCTAGACCTTACATCTTACCACTTTCCTTTACTCTTTCTTTGCATTAGTATCTCTAAAATGCAAAAAAGAATTACCAGTCTGCTTGCTGATACTGACATCTACCTTTATTTGGAAGTAAATCCATTAAACTCACTGCCCCGATTCAGACATAATGCAACGGCATAATGTGATTTATTTGGTTTTGGCACAGAATGATGAGTTAACTCACTTATTGAGGCTCAGCATAATGCATGAACTACACCAGCAGAGCCAGTCTATATCTGGCACGCAGCTGGATCTAACTGCAACTCCTTTTTGAAGAAGCAAAGCTACTGAAGCAATCAGGAATAGAAACAAGGTGATTAAGACCAAGGATACCTTTGCAAATATTATTTGAAAATAGAGGAAGAAAGGCGCACTTGGAAGCACAGAAGAGACAAATAAGTGGAGAATTCAGCTTTTCATCTCTTGTTTTCCTCCTGATTTTCACTCACAAGAAATGGCTTCATCAATCCAAAGTGAACTTAGAGAATTATGAGATGTATTTCATGAAATATGAAACTAAGTGTTCATATCTGCAAGTAAACATTTAGAGGTCTGGCCTGCTAATAACACTCACCTAATCTGCAGGCATACTTAATTCATTTAAATGACATGAGTCATCCCAGTACTGGCTGCCTGCTCTATTGTTAAGTTCAGATTTTTCTGCAATGTATATAGCACTTGAAACATGACATAACAACTCAGGGACAAAAAAGCTTAGGATGAATAGGCAGACACAAGGAATGTTATGAATCTAAAATTGTTAACAGAACAATGCATGGATGCATCTTTTACCTTAAATAACAGCTGGGTGTTAAGAATAGATCTACTGGTGCAGCTTTTCTAGACATCAAATTACTTTTGCACATCAAACTGCTGTTAAAGGTACAGTGACAGTCAGATGAGAAGCACATCCCTAGACAAATCCAAGGACAAGCTTTTACAACGTGTGCCTAAAATAGCACTCAGAAAGAAGGATTGTCTTTATAGGATTAACAGAGGGGATCTAAAGATCCCTAAAGTACGTTCTCTGGTCACTAAGATTTCAGGCATCACCATAACAGCTAGAAAAAGGAAGAAGCAACTGGACGAAACATCATAGGAATATAAGAGGAGATTAGGATTTTGGGAAAGTCACACAAAGGAGTCAGCTGCCCATTGGACAGAATTGCTGCTTACCCATATGTATAGCCTGGGGGCAGTGGATAAGGAATATGGTATCGGGGCATCAGGAAAAAGGTGCGAACTAAGTGCCAGGCGCTGCAGGCAGACATGAAGAAGAACATGGCTTGCAGGGAGAAGCCTTGCTCATACAGGAGCTGAGGACAAACAAGGCATTCCAAGATAAGCTGGCTGTATTTTAACGCTCCTACCGTGTGTGCACCAATCCCTGAATTCCTGTAGAAACGTAGCAAGGAAGATGGAAAGACTTCAGAGTTCCTCCTTTCCACTTGCTCTATCCTGATCATTAGCAGGTCCTTCTCAGCAGAGGCAAGTAGCTTCTGAAAGGGTTGGGCAATTTTTTTGGTACCACCATAGAACATTTTTAAAGGGCCCATCGCCACAGTGAGAGGGGCAAGGGTGCAAGCAGAGCAAAGCTAGGTCACTGATGTGAATGATGATGATGAGATTTTGTGTTTCCCTGGTTGGTTTGAGAGTTGTTTTTTTACACGCTTCCTAATTCAAAAGGGGAGAAAATGGCTGCTGAGCCCAAGGAAAAAAGTACAGTTTCTTTAAGGAGATAGGTGCAGTGTATCCCCACTTCCAGAGTGGTATACAATTTTGGTTTCAGATATAAAGTGCAGTACACTAAATCCTAGGCCTAGGTTTATAACACTAAAATTCACACGACATGTTATACCCAAACAAATACACCAATGGTCTGCTTTCTACAGCAGGCTAAGACAGTATCTGGGTGACTACAATAAATTGCATCCTAAACCTCCTCTAGATGCTGGATGAACCTGGCCATCAGGGCGGGGATGATGGGGGCTATAGTCAATGCAACATGTCACATAGTACAGTTACTTTAGGTTTTTCAGCCTTAGTTATTCATTCTGTTGGGAATTGCCCAGAAACTGCAGTTCTCCTCTACAAGCAAAGTTCAGGCACAAAAGAGCTTTAGAAAGCTGAGTCATGAATTACAAGAAGCAACAGGACAAAGAGTCCTCTCTCTCACTTCTAGCGCTACTTCCTGCTGAAATCAGGCTCACTCTGCTTTCAACAGCAAGCCTCTCCTGCTCCTCCTGAGATCTACATGGAGACCAAGGACCAGACTTTACAAACACTTTATGGCAGGCAACTACCTCCCTCTTTCCCACCCTCCATGTCTGAAATGCAAGGCACTCTCCCACAAATGGAAGGAAGGAGAGGAGGCTTTTCTTCCTGATGTCCACCTACTCAACCCAAAAGGAAAATAAACATATAGGTATATATTTGTTATTTTATTTGTAACCCACGTTTCCTTCAGGAGCTCAAGGTGGTATACATAGCATCCCCTCCTCCTATTTTCCTCTGCAACAACCCCATGAACTAGGTTGATCTGAGAGTCAATCGTGCAGAGCTTCTGTAGCTGATCTATCAATCCCTATCCCCAAACAAATGCAAAAGGGAAAGGGATGCAGAGCTTCTTTCCCTGATAAGCTTTTGCTCAAAGTTAGAGTTCCATAAGATTGATTTTCACTGAAGAAGAACCAGTACCAATCCTTGAAAGAAGGATGAAACAGGCAACGGTCTCATTTTGGCTGTAACCTCTGCTCTGCCCCAAGTGGACTAACTTAATCCACAGGAGTGACTTTGGTATATCATTTTTGGTATATCAATTGGCTGTTAACAGCATTAACAGGTGAAAACGTCCCAGATTCATGGTCAAATGCAAATGGTGGCCTTTCTCTAATGCCCACTAGCAAAGGAGCTGTATACATGCAACGAAGGCTCTTGAGTATGCATGGGCTAATCTATGTAGAAATGCACGCTATTTCCAAATCAGCTCGCACATGTCCTTTAATGAGAAAATAGATCCGCTGGAGGCAAGAAGGAAAAGTATTACCTCTAGTCTTAGTTTTAAGCATATAAATCCAGATAAAATATCTCTGAGGGTTAAACCAATTATCTATTTATGCTAGTTTATTTCCCCCACCCTGATCTTGCTGATCTACTCTCTTATGGTCCTCCATAACATGCCTGTGCTCTCTTTATATCTTAGCCCTCCTAAAGTTGCAGCCTGGCTTGCATGGGGCAGGCTGTTTCTTTGAATATCTAAACAAGTTATCGTTAGTCATTAATTCATTCAGTGTTGATAATTTAGATGGCTCTAAGGTCATGTTTTAGTGCTACAGATAAGGACAATGAGGTAATTCTGTGGCATCCGGCACCTACCAAAAGCAGCAACGAGACAGTAAAGTCCAAACATAGAAGTGGCAGCCTTTTTAAAATTAAATTGATATGGGAGGCAAAAAAAAAAAAAGACTTTCTCACCAACCTTGATGATAAGAAATACAGCTGAGGAAGAATCAAAGGCTCCATTGTAGAGGGTAATGATGATGGACCGATGTTTTCCAAACAGGTTCCCAACCTGGAGAAATAAATTAAAAGGACTAATCCCCTTTTGTGGCAGCAGGACATAGTACATGAACTACTCTGGCTAGAATATAAAAAGTTAGATTCTATGGAAGAATAAGCAATTTGTGAAATAGATTTCTTCCATGCCTGTGGCCACTTTTCTTGAAATTTCAACTCCAGACTAGCCTGATACATTCTGAAAATTGTAGGAAAATGACATCATGGTTCTCTTTTCCCAGCTGGATTTGAATATCCTCAAAAGAGGAAATAAAGATATCTCTGGGATCTCCCCATACCCAAAAGTTGTCATGGTTAGACTTATATCTGCCCCCGCCCTGCCACAAAGTTTTTTTTGGACAGTTTCCTTTCCCAGCATCCCACCCCAGTAGGATGCACAAGGGAAGAAATTCAAACCTGCATATTTGTGAGAATGAAAAGGATCCCACCAACAGAAATAAATGTCATTGCTGGATACAACATTACTGCAGTGGCTGGAAAGAAGAAAAATCATTGTATTATCATGCTCATAACCAAGACATAGACAAACTATCATTCAAACTACTTTTTTTCCATCTTCCATATTCATTCACAGACTAGAACTAGATAATCAGTCTCACTAGTCACGCAGGGGTCGCCAACCTTTTGGACCTCAGGGACCACCAAACTCATAATTTTAAATCCCGCAGACCAGAGACCCTGGGAAAATCCCCCAAAAAGTCTGCAGGAAAATCCCCCACCCTGTTTTCCTACCGATCGATCATTCTTTATTTGGGATCGTAGGATCCTGTCTCCAGCTCCATTCTCGGGGGTGGGGAGAGAGAGAGAAAGACTTTTGGCTTCATGCAAGGAAAGCAGCAGAAGCAGCAGAAGTTTTTCTTTCTCTCCCCCAAATTCCACCAGAAATGAGTGTTTGTGAGACTTGTCGCACCAGCGCAGCCTCTTGGAGCAGGATGCCTTGCAGGGTCCCAAAGACTCATTTCTGGCAGAGTTTGGGAGAGAGAGAGAAAGACTTTTGCTGCTTTCCTTATGTGCAGCCAAAAGCAGAAGAAGAAAGAAGTGGAAAGAAGCATCCTGGTGGCCAGGTGAGGTGCGTGGGGTGAGTGGAGCAAGTTCCCCCCTCCGCTCTTTCCCCTCTCCCTTTACTACCTCATGTTGTTCACAATGCAAGCAATGCAAGCCTTGTGTTCTCGCGGGCCATGTGGGCGACGCAGCCTTGTGTTCCCATGTAGCCTGGATTAATTGCTTTGGGGGTGACATTTCTCTGTGGGCCACCAAAATTTTCTCGGGGACCACTGCACTAGTGCATGAAAAGCCATTCATATATTGCCCATTCAACCATCCTGACCTACTAGTTCCCAATGTGCATAGTATGGAGCATAGCAAACTGTAGCAACAGTTATTTTATAAAAGTTCTGGAGATTGAGAAATTAGTCATGAAAAGCATGAGCCCACGGCCTTTGCCCTGCCTTTGTCTTTTGATAAATATTAGCAAAAAATATCATGTGCAGATGTGCATGAGCAGAGGGGAGCTAGACAATGGACATGATTTTTGGGGAGAGCTGGCGCCAGTTCAAGCATCTCAACCAAAATACATACAGTAGAATTATTTCTCAAGAGAGGCACACATCCAGTCAGACACCTTGTAGCCTTTCAAGATAAATGTATAAATGTACATTAAGATAAACCTCAGAGAATAGCACAATGAATAGCTAGGATCCTTCACATCTAACTAGTTGTCAAGCTTTGAACAGTCAAAGGATAGCCATTATACCACATTTAGCTAACAGAGGTTAGTTTAAACATTGCATTGAGAACCAGTTACCAAGGCGTTCTATGTACCCTTAACCCTATGGTCCACTATCAATAGTTGGACCCCCTAAATTGCCTTCAATAAGATCAATTAATAGAATAAGGAGAACAAGGATCTTGGTTTTTTTTAGTAGTAGCATTAAAGAAAAATTTAAAAAACAACAACAGTTGCTACCTTTATATGAAAGAAAACCTGGCAGTACAGTATTTCCTTTTCTATATAACTTTTTAGATATAAGGTTGTTTATATCTGACAGTCTTAATTTGAACTTAATTTGATCTGGCAGTCTTAATTTGAAATCGGTAAAATTTATCTGAGTTTCCCAAATTGTTTCCCAGACTTAGAACCATTCATTTAGCAATCTTTCAAAGTTGCGACACCAATGGAAAAAAAAACTTATTACCAGTTCTCGCACTTTACACCAGTCCCTGCAGTCACATGATCAGAATTCGGACCCTTGGCAACTGGCATGGATTTATGATGGTTACAATGTTCCAGGATCGTGTGAATGCCATTTGGGCCATACCCAGCTGGCTTCCGATAGGCAAAGTTAGTGGGAGAAGCCGGATTTGCTTTATGATTGCATCCTTCACTTAACAAATCAGTAATTTGCTTAATAACCATGTCAAAAAAAGGTCATAAAATTGGGTGCAACTTAACTCTCTCATTTAGCAGTGAAAGTTTTGGTCACAATTGTGATAGTAATTCAAGGACTGATTGCACTGTTGTTACATTCCTAAGTCAGAGCTTGCTACACATGATGGGGGGGAGTCTGTGTGTGTGTGTGTGTGTGTGTGTGTGTGTTCAAGTCTACCAGGCCAATAGCAAGTTCTTTACTCATATCAAGGCACATCCATATATTCTTGAAAACCACATTTCCTTATGCTGCCAAAAGGAAACAAACTGCAGAGAACTGTCCCCATCTCTCCAACATCTCCCAATGATTCATCGCCAGTATTCATCTTGCTTTCTTTAGTATTTTCTACATACCGACATATGTTTAGTGAGCTCAAGTGGGCTCTTCATTCAGAAGCACTCACCTGCTGAAGAAAATGCAACAAGGAGAGTACCCATGGTGTAGGAGGATCTGGAAAACAAAAGGAGAGCCAGAGCTGTGAGTGTATAAGAGGTTGTGGCATATTTTCATTTCATCTCCACCAGACACTGTGGCTTCTCCAGCTTTCCAGCTTTAACCTAGAGAAGTAGGTCAGTAGATAGGTAGGCAATTGTGGCAAGTATGGGCATTGTTAGAAGACAGAAGGTCAACTGGTCACTCAGATGTATCGGTAAAATAAAATTTTGAATCGAGGATATTTGGAAATACTCAGGGAGAATGAAAGAAAGGATGCTAACTGAGAAAGAGAATATAAGACTGAAATTATAAGATGGGAGAAGTGAGCAAGAAGGTACATTTTGGGAGCTAAATTCTAAATTAGTAATGTATCATGTGACCAGTACAAGCTATCGTGAAGTTTCACATGAAGTAGGTTTTGAAACTCTTTACAAAACAACATCCACTCTATACTTCTGAAAGCGAAGCAAAGCAGTTGCTCCTTCGCTGCTGAGGCTGCCTCTGGCAGTTTCAACAGAGCCTCTTCTGATGCTTCCAGTCAGCTCCTGGATATGCCAGCAGGAGCCTCTCTGCCTGCCCACCGCAAGAAGCCTCGTCTGCCTAGCAGAACTTTAGGATGGGGGATTTGAGGTAATGCAAAGCACAAAGCCCCGCTGGAGATGCTCTGCGCCAGTAACATGTCAGCTAAAGCCTGATCAGCATGAAATCAGATCTTCTGAAACTCCAAGCAACAGGAAGAAGAGCCAACCAGCTTACTAATCTTCTCTAAGACTGACAGACATTTGTTCCAAAACATCCCAGCCAATACATTGGTGGGCTGGAGGATAAATATAGAGTGGAGCTCCTGATTGAACTTCAGCTGCTTGTCCATTGGTCCCCCCCCACTTTTTTTCCCCTGGACAGAGATATATCTGCCTTGTAAGACTGAAAACTGGTGGGAAAAGGAAACTGGTCAAACTTGTATTAAATTCACTCCAGGTGCCAAATATCCCAATCAATAAGTGTTGCAAGGTGACTCCTGTCACAAGTGATTGCAGCGCCTATGAATATCCCATAAAGTGTGCAAAATAACACTATCTCACAGCAATTACATGGGATTTGCCACAATAGGATGTCACAGGCAGAGACAAGGAAGTGACATTAGCTCTTGTATAACCCACTCATGCCACTTGAACTTCTTCACGTATCCAGAACTACACCAGTGCCTCACCCATGTAGGAACTGGCAGACCGGAGTTCTAAACCAAAAAATGTTTTCAGGTATATAAGGAGTCCATAAAAGCTTAAGATGCACTTTGCAGGAATTTATGTAGGAAAGTTCCTTCTCGGTGGGAGCAGGCAGTCCAAGATTAATCACCCATGAAAGGCAGGTACCAGGGATTGGAGGAGAGACAGCGTGGCTGGCTTGCAACAGCACACACTAGTCAACTTATGTGCTGGAAATGTATTTGTGCCAGGAGAATTTGGAAAACACTTTTTCCAATAAGCAAAAAAAAAAAAAAAAAGGGAAGCCAAACAGAGGCTGCATTTACGATGGGCAAAGGCTAGGGCTGAGGACAGCATTATGCATTCATGTTCTCAACAGATGGTTGGTGAGTCATCTTCAGACCAACACAAGAAGTACATAGGAGCTCTTTCACACAAACTTCATCGTGCAAGTTAAATATCACTTTGTATGAAGACATGATAAAAGACCAAAAGTGTCAGCTATCGAGATTGATTCATAGGAAGTCTCTAGAGGAGGGGTATCAAACTCGATTTCATTGAAGGCCGCATCAGGGTTGTGTTTGACGTCGGGGGGCTGGGGTGGGCGTGGCTCGGGTAGGTATGGCCAACTCGACATCGCTCGTGTTGGGGTGCCCATGGTGGCCCGAGTGCTCTGCCATCAAAAATGGTTCCTGAGTTCCATTTTTGGCTGCAACAGCCTCCTGCAACCCTCTGCCAGTGAAAACGGAGCTCAGGAGGGCCGCCCACGGTCCTTCACTGTTTCCAGGGCAGCCCCGTGGGCCAGGTCTAAGCACCCTGTGGGCTGGATCCAAGGCCCTCGGGTCTTGAGTTTGATACCCCTGCTCTAGAGTGTTTTACCTTTTGCTCCCCTAATTAAGAAGAAAATCCTGTTTCTGAAACTGCTATTTGCATTGAGTGGAGCTTGCTTATTGTTACCACTAGATGGATTTCTTCACAAAGTAATGAATTTCTTGGGTCATACCAGGAAAGGAAAGAGTTAAATCCTCTCCACCAGCCCTTGCTGTCATCCAAATAACTAATCTGCCATCCCAGCTCTAGCTATAAAAACTGCAGGGGAAAGTAAAAACTGTAGTCAATCATATACATTTTACCCATAACCTTTTTAAAAAATTGTTGAGAACCTTTCAACTGACTAGTTCATGTTCATGTCAACAGTTTAGTGTCATTCCTATTATAATACAACTTAGTAATTAAATTTTGAGAAAAAATACATAAGTGAAATAGTTATTTTTCACTTAATAATATCACATCTTCAAACGGTGAGTCACATCTGACCACTAAGAAAGACAGAGATGAATTTCAATTCTCGAATGCTTTTGCAGCAAGAAACAAAAATAACCATCTTAGCTAATTTCAGATATTCTTGGTATTGCATCATTCTACAGTGTTGCCACATTGAGAATGTTTCCTGCAGTTACCCAATGAAGTTAAGTGGTTATGAGAGGTGAAATTATTCATTTATTTCTGCAATATTTACTGAAACCACAATAAGTATGCAAATAGTTTTAGACATGAGAGGAAATGCCTGGATTGAACACAATCATTTCTTGTACAAACAGCAGATTCAAGGAAAATTGAGCAATCCAGTAAATGGCTGGGGAAATGAAGAAGTGATTTTACCTCTCTTTCTCTCTCCTACTCTCTCTCCATTGGAGCTATAGTATGGAGGGAAAGAGTTAAACAGTGACTTGAAAACATGCCTCTGAAGACAATATTCTCATTGAGAACTTGAAAAAGCCACTTGCTTGGCTCTCTGACCTTTTCTGGAGCCCCTATTTTTAGGTTGCTAATAATAATGAAAGGCACGGCTCGCCAGATCGCTATGAAGATGAGTCAAAGACACTTTATATTTCAGAATATAACTCAGAAAAAGCAGCAGCACACAGAAGCAAGCACCTCTGCATTCATCCAGGGAAGTTGGACTCAGGGGATATATGGAATCCAATGAGCCTGATTATTACAATTAGCAGCATCGGATGCAATAGCTGGGGATGAGGAAACCTCTCACTTTTCTCACAATTTTGAGACCTCTTCCACACTGAAGCTGTTTCCAAACATCTGCTCTACAGAAAGCCTACAGAATTTGCCATTCTAATCCCAATTCATTTCAACAGGCTAGTATAATGTCCCTTCTTAAACTAATGATTTAGTCTTTCTCGCTATAAAAGGTGGCTATAAACATCAGTGGGCTGCGTTAGGCCTGGGGAGGGTGCACCACTGACCACAGATCTCATTGGGCTTCGATGAACTTATGTGAAAAGCAGCTGCCCTGAATTCCATACTTCCTTCTTTGGACTCTGCTATGCAACCCCTTGTTTGACTCTTCCACAGCACATCTTTGCCCCATAAGTAATTCCAAAGGAAAGATTGTCCTCCCAGCTTCCTACAGACCGAGATGGATCGTTTGAACATCAGCAATGGAGTCAAATGTACCCAAAGATTTCTTCACCCATCTTCCTTTTCTCAAAAGCTTTTAGCACAATCTTTACATCCCCAGTTGTCTACCGTAACAAAGTGGATGTATTCAGACTGCATGCATTTGATGGAACTCGGTGGTTCCTGCCTCCCCCCTTCGGGCTTCTCTCCCAGCCTTGATTTTGCTGGCTTAGAGGCAACGTTGTCTTTAATTCTACCCCGTAAGAAACCTGAAGAGAGCTTTGCCTACCAGTGACTGAGCACCTTCCTCAGCCTGGCCAAACTTGGTGTTTGGCACCATTCCGTTCTGCTTGGGAGGGCTTCTAAGGGCATTAAAGGGTAATTTTTAAAAGGGTAATACTGGAGAGTTTCCACTTTAAAAGTATCGGTCTCATGTCTCTAACATGAGTTTTGCTAATTTTGGCACCATACAAGGATCCACTGTAACCTTTTCCATTTCATATGCTGCTCCCGCCCCCAGCTGCTTTCTGCATCTTTCATTCACTGGCAATGAAGCAGTTTGACTTGACTCACAGATGCTTTGCTAATAATGCTGGGTGGCTACAAAGGCTGCCTCTTTCAGAGAGAAACTAAACTTCTCCCATCTAACTCTGCTACCATACCTCTTTCAAGCTTTTGGCACCAGCTCCCAGAAAGTAAAGTAAAACATACTCTTTACATTGTCATGGGTGATTGCTTCCTGACTAGAATTAATTGTGTTTTCAAACTGCCTTTGTATAGTTAATTCGTATAGCCTGGCCTACTGTTCTATACAAGTGAGCCAGTCAAAGCAAGCCACTTCTCAACCATGCTTATTTTTAACAGAAAATGCACTTATATTAGATGCATATATTAGATGCTCCCATTGAAATCAAAGGGGTAACATTTGGCTGATAGAGCTACTTATAGGATCAAATAGTAGCTTACAAACAGCTATTTTTTGCAGGAAATAATTGTTGGTCCAAAATTCACAACGTTTCCTCATTTGCTTTGTTTCTCGGTCATAGGCATGAAATGCCCTCCCTTGGCAAAACTGGACTAGCATGTTTTACCTTTGAAATGATTCTTATTCTAAAAGGCTTTTAGTGATACTTTAAATGTGAGGCAAGGTTTTGTATTGTTTTGCTCAGGTCCCACCCTCCACTGGCATGCAGACCCATGAAATGGGTCATGAAATGGTGTGGACCTTGGAAGTCTATCTCACCATGCTTTGTATGTGCATCTGAGTATTTCCAAAAGACTTGCCCAGCTCTGGGAAATTGGCTATGTGCCCTGCTACAGCCGTGAAGGAAGTGGGGGGGAGAAATAGCCTCTTCAGCATTGCCCTACTGCATGTGGTTAATCAGTCCATTCACATGAGGTGCATAACTTCGCCCTCTCCATTAATATTTGCAGTCAATTAAGGAACTTAAAGTGCAGCCACAGCACATTTCAGCTTCCTGGATTGTAGTCACACAGGAACTCTTGGACTTCAAGCTGCATAAAGCTGAGATGAGGTTTGGCACCACTGAAAGCCTCTCAGAGACAAGACGCTTTGTAGATACAAATCAACATCGCTCAAAGATCTGGACTCTTACCACCTCACAAAGGGAGCAGTCTTCTAATCTACACTACAACTCCTAATTGATCATAAACACAGGTTGTTAACAGACAACAGGATCAGGTTCCCACCTACTGACTACCTCTCCCAGTCAGTCCTGTCATCAACAGTCTTTATTTAATGCATACTAAAACTAGCTGAGAAAATGGGGAGTCATATTTTTGTGGCAGTGAATTTCCATTTGGTTTGACACTAATAGATAGAGAGGAATTAGCTGAAGAAATGGAATTAGTAGGTGCATGGGGGAAATTTTGTACTCTTGGAGTTCTTGACTTTTGAAGGAAATTTAACTGTCGAATCAAACCTCTATCTTGAATTTCAAAAAAAGATTGATTTGAATAAACTCAAAGCCATAAGAAATAGGATACCACAGCATGAAAACTACTTAAAAAGTTGTTCAGGATAAATAGAAATTCCTAAAAGATAACTAAAAATAAATAGGTAATTGTAATAAAGGGGGGAAATGAAAGAAGAAATCAGTGTAGCTACCCAGCACAGTTTAGTGAAAATCTAAACATAAAAAAGATTGACATAGAAAATGGAAAAAGGATAGGTCACACAGGCAGTAGGCAGGAACAGCAGAGCTGATATCATGAAAGAAATAATAATAATAATAATAATAATAATAATAATAATAATAATAATAATAATAATAATAATAATAATAATAATAATAATAATAATATAATGATAATGATAATATAATGATTAATAAAAGAAGCTAAACATATTAAAAATTCACGGTATATTCACAGTAAAAGGAAAAGTTAATCAGTCCATATACCAGCTGCTCAGTAAACATCAAAACACTACTAGCTAGCAAAAGAAAAGGCAAAAGCAAAAGAAAATTCCTATTTTGGTTCAATCTTCTCTCCTCAAAAGTTGAAGTCGTCACAGAAAATGAAAAAAGGTAAATAGAATAGAATAGAATAGAATAGAATAGAATAGAATAGAATAGAATAGAATAGAATAGAATAGAATAGAATAGAATAGAATTCTTTATTGGCCAAGTGTAATTGGACACACAAGGAATTTGTCTTCGTGCAATTACTCTCAGTATACATAAAAGAAAAGATACATTCGTCAAGAGTGAAGGGCTAGGACCGAAGACTAAAATAGAGTATAAGCATCATAAGGATATTTCAGAGTTCCATGAGGATCAATCAGTCCTGGAGTTCTCCATTCTTAAATATTTTCCTGAATAATTGCTACACAATTGTTTCACATTTCTATGGTTTCCTTTTCCTATACAATCAATTTATCAAACAATTAAAATTTGCCAGACATACTAACAAAAGCAAAAACATTTATCTTTGAATGTCCAATTCCATTTGGTAGATGGCTATGATGAATACAGAACTTACACTTTAGACACATCACTGCCGGGAGGGAGGATAGTGCAATTCCTATTCTACTTCCTTAGGGTGCGGCTCCCCACTCCCTCCACCGAAAGGGTGGAAAACTATGCATTAAAATATGTGGAGGTGAGTATTATGTCAAGAAAAAACAGTTCTCTGGGCTCCTGGAGGCCGCCTGGGTTGTCAGAGATAATAGGCATTTATCATTTCAGCTGTCTGGCAGTTCTGATAGACTGGAAAGGCAAGAGAGAGGGGGGGGCAGAGGGAAGGAGAGAGAGTGTGTGTGTGTGTGTGTGCACATTTTTATATATGTACAGCAGAGAATTTCTGATCATCATAGTTCCCTTCTGTTACCATATGCTGAGCGGAAGGAACTTTATCTCTTCCATCACCGAAGCCTGCTCCATGCATGCAGCAAGCATAGATTAACTGTTTCAGACTGTGGGGCAATTTTAATGTGTCTTGCATTAACAAATACTTCCCATTATAATATGAAAGAAATGGGCTAGAGCGTCTCTCCATAATGTTTCACTTCCCTATTTGCACAGTGGTCTTGTGCAAAGAAGCCATGCAAAAAAAATGATGCCCTCCATGCACAGACTGAAGGGTGCAATCCACATGGATACCTCAGCATTCCCCCCAGGTCATTTGCTACAACTGCAGATCCAGCTCAAATGTCCATGGAGAGGAGGCCCTGGTTTTCATGGGAAAATGTGCCAGCATTCAACACTTTCCAGCCCATTTGCGTTGCTGAATCAGGCTGCAGAGACTGAAGATTTTTTTTTGAGGCACTTTTGATGGGCAACATTTTGGAAGCAAAGGAATGCTCCCAAAATTTTACATGGAATAGGAGAGGAGACCATAATCATGGGGTAAATAATACAAGAAGCCACATTACACATGTAGAGAAAGCTAGGAGTTTTGTAGATTTAGAAATCACTGTTAACTTGTATAATGTTGTATAATTGATGTTGTAATTAGCAATAGCACTTTAAATAACGGTATATACTGCTTCACAGTGCTTTACAGCCCTCTCTAAGTGGTTTACAGAGTAAGCCAATTGCCCCCAACAATCTAGATCCTCATTTTACCCACCTCGGAAGGAAGGAAGGCTGAGTCAACCTTGAGCCTGGTGGGATTTGAAATGATGAACTGCTGGCAGCTAGCAGTCAGCAGAAGTAGCCTGCAATACTGCATTCTAACCACTGCACCACCACGACTCATGCACTTCCAGCATTTCCTACTTGAAAATGCATAAGCCTGAAAATGGTGGAAACCTGTTATTATTATTATTATTATTATTATTATTATTATTATTATTATTATTATTATTATTATTATTATTATTATTATTATTAGCAAATTGAGAGAAGGAAAATGTTGCTGCTCCACAAACCACACACATGCAAGCGTATGTCTATTGTTGACAGTCTCAGAGCTGTCTTTCTCTGGCCTAAGCTCTCCTTATAAAAAAAAAAAAAAGCTTTCAGACCTGGAGATTAAGTGTTCCATAACAGGAAGGAATTCAGCAGGTTCTCATCTGATCAAAGAATCTGCCAAGTTCTTATTATGCAATTATTAAAGACAAAGGTGCTCCTGAAATTCCACTTTGGTTCTCCGGCATCAGCTATCTCTTGAGAAAGAAAGACAGGGAGTGAGTGAGTTGTGTATCCAACACTTACATGGCAACCAGACGGGCTGCTGTGGTGCCAAAGCGGTCAAAGATGTAGCCAGTAGGGAAGGTCATGAAGTTGTTCATGAAGGAGCCAATGGTGAAGATGAGAGATAACTGTTCATCCTGAGCAGTACAGTCTGTAAATTAGTGAGGAAATTTAAGTGTAATCCCCAATGCCACATAAAATCACAGGCAGATGTTTACTATGTCTTATCTTCCATATTGATACATTTGGTTTTTCGTTGTCCAGGTTTCCCTGTTCAACCCCATCAACTCTGCATTTTTAATAGATAGCAGGTCTCTTCTGGAATAAGAGATGCAAGGAGACTTGAAAGTGTCATATTCAAAACCCGTTTACTTTTCATGATGGCACCACAAAGCCAACTGTTGCTGTTATTAAATTCAGTGAGAAGACTTTAGTAAGCATCAAGCAGAATTTAAGTCCGCAGGCCACATATTGGAATGGGCCATAGGGTTGATAACCATCTTCAGTTTTTGCACTGGTGGAATGTTTTTCAAAGGTTTGAGCAATTGATAGGGCCTAGTTCAGAGTGATGAAATTGGTTTGAGAGAGTTACAAGTAGCATGTTCCTGCCATATGGTTGTATGAAACTAGTTGCTAGTTTAACCTTTGCAACTTCAACAAAGGATAAAATACCTTCCCCCTCCTGTCTTCTCAGATCATACCTTGAGTTTGATTGATGGTTGTATTGGCAGCTGGCTTGCAAAAGTTCTCAAAGTACTTCTGATGTTTGAGGACATAGACCAGCGATGTCCACCCGAAAATGATGCCTGCAAAGCACATGCACTCCACCAGGCCTGTGATTAATGTAGCCAGACGTTTGGCTGTTTCCAACTTCTGAGACTCCATGGCATCAGGAGCACTTTCCTTCCGTTTCTCTGCCTTTTCTAATCTGAAAAAAAGAATGATTAATGGAATGATTGGTCCCCTACTTCATTCATTAATCAGATTTTTTTTAAAATAAGCTGCAAATGCCTAGGTCACTTAACTCTGAGCCAGAAATAACAGCAGACACTGAATATATACCTCACCCTAAACAAACGTTAGTAAGTAACATTATGGTTTACTGCAATGGATGAACTGATCAAACATAAATCCCTGGAACTAAAACAAACTTGCTCAACAATTCATACATTCCCAAGTTAACTATGGTAACCATTGAACGCTTTCATCCAACACTGAGATGACTCAGTTGCCTCTGCACTAGAATGTATAATTGCTTTTTGACAGTAACATTGGTAGAGTTGCTAGGCATTTCTTGACAGCTTCCCAAGAATGCTGACCATGTTTCTCATATCTTTGTTTGAAGTGAAGTCCAGGCAATGACAAAATGACAGCAGTAGCTATTCTTTGGACAGGCACTCCCCTAAACAATATCTGACTGGCTAGCAATCACTCCCAGGACAAGGCTGGGACATGCAGGAAACTTCTCACCATTTCAAATGAAATTTCACAAGATGGATCAAAGTAGTTTGCCACTATAAACCCTTTAAATTCAGCAAAAAAACACATCCTTGCAGCCAATGAAAGCCCTTATCTAAACTTAAATGCTGCAGGAGATGAAGGTTGAAGAAGCTTTACTTAGGAATGGAAGAGTTAATTCCCCATAGTTTTTAACATCCTTCCCTATTGGTTCAAGCAAGGAAAGATGTCATTGTAACCTTGTTTATTTATCACTTGCTCTTTCCACCCCACTATTGTCCATATCACTTACATGTATATACTAACTCAGAAAGGGGAAGAAGGATGAAAGTAAGAAGCCATGCCAGTGTAGTTTCATCACTTATATTATACAGATGATCATTGCTAAACAGGAAAGCATTGTCTTCAGCATCTTGCAAGATTCAGAGCCATATCCTGCCATCTGCTCAAGTTAAGGCAACCAATGTTCTGTCAATCACCTATCCTCCCGCTTGTCATGTGCCAGAGCCTCCAGGTAACCCCCTCACTTTCTATGCTTCTAGAATTTTCCTATCTTTTATGGCAAGCTCATCACTACACATTTCTTCAACCCTGTATGCAGTAAGATGGAAGCCGTTTTGTCTTGTTATTGTGATAGGTTGTATATGAATAGCTTCATACATGGCCATCTGCATCTAATTCTTTGTGTGTATCCCCCAAAATATACAAATATGCTGTATTGCGTAACTAATAGCTGCATCTTTGCCCGTGAATCATTAATCACACATTCTTTTTAATAAAAACCTGTTCCCTTTAAACTGTGGGTGGTGGTAAATGTTAAAAATAATGTTCTGCCATTTCTGGGTTCTGCTCAATTTGCAGCCCTGTTAAAATGTTAACCACTCATACTGAGTTGTTGTTGCTAGTAAACAAACATCCCATCACCCTCACTCATTTGGAAGGGGACTGAAGTCTAGTTTCATCCCTCAAGATCTGCTCCATTCCACAAATTCAGAGTCAAACTTCCTTTGCTATGAAAATCTGTGAGCAAACCAGGTGGTATTGCAGAAACATAACAACAAGGAAACCAGTCACCTCTACTCTAGCAAACTGGCCTTTTTGAAGTTTGTTGAAGGTCGGCTTAAAAAAGAAACAAAGAAAGCACTAAGAAAGCAAAGTAAGTTAAAATGCAGAAAGGCAATCCCCTATAAAAAAAAAAATAGGCTAAAAAGAGACTCAAAAGTACAGGATATTTTTCCTTGCAACTGCATTGTCCATTATAAACTATGATCTATTGCAAACATCTTGTCTCCTCTCCTTCTCGGTTATCCAAAATGCAAAATAATGTGTGTGTGTATGCATGTGCATGCCTTTATGTTATTGTTGGCTCTTGGAGACTACGTGGAGAAGTCCTTTTCTTAGCAAGATTTTAAGAATTAGCTTGTTCTTGCCTGGACACCCAACTATCTCTGTGCCTAAGGCAGCATTAGAACTCATAGTCTCCCAGTTTCTAGCCTGGTGCTTTGAACCACTGCACCCTACTGGCTCACAATAGCTTTATTCAGAGTAGTTAAAATGTTACAAAATAGTGAACAAGTTCTTGAAGCTTCCTGGGTTATTTTTCCCAGCTGACTTGAACAGCTCCCTTTTTGAGAGAGGTTTAAGAGCTGGAAACAACAGAGCTGCAGTCCAATGTGTCTGGAGGTCACCCTATTAGGCAGCCTGTCCCCGACTCTTATTATTCAACTGCCTCCCAGCAGAGCTCCTTCATCTTCACTCTCATCAGATATGCCTCCATAATATTATCTGCTCTACCTATTAAGTCTTCAATCATCATAACTCACATTTAAGTTATTTTCAACCTCATGGAACCCCTGATCCCTCACAGCCCTTGGTCTTTCCTACTTTCACTACATTTATTTTCAGAATTAGATAATTCTCCAAAACATGTACCTATGTCAAGCTTATTTTAGGCTGGGCAACAACCAAAAATGAAGAGAAGGGCATACCGATCTCTGACCTACCTAGTCTTCTCAGCATCGGGATCAGTTTTGTTCTCCATTAAGTGCTCTTGGAAAGAATATGGAGGGCAGATGGACTTCTCAAGAGAGAAAGCTCTTCCAAATGAAGACCGTATGGCTCAGAAGAATCATCTGTAGGCGAAAGCAGAAACTGATCCTTGACCACATCTAGCTATCATGTGCAACAGAGTGAACAAATTATGCCTCCTCCCTTGAGTCTCCTCCCTCCCCACAGGAAGGAAATAGATGAAGCAACAAAGAAACTGAATTGTGGAAATCTGTATCGATTCTGTGGACTGCACTAGAAACATAATGATATACTGACATTTCATATTTTCACACATCAATGCCTAGACATCTGTACCAGCTCACTGTACTAAGTTATATCACAGGTCATTCTTATTAATATCTTTGGGAGCAGACTCACATTCATTCATTTTGCTACAGGTAAATATGACAGAGTGTATATGGTGTATGTGAGGATTGCAAGCATTTCTTTAAACTGTTGAACCTTCTCCTCCTCCTCCACTTCTTCCTCCTCAAAGCATTATGTGTGGAAAGACTCACTGGAGTACTGTTGGTTTCCTCAACTATGATTTAGAATATGGTGTTAGATGTGGAAAAGGGGATGAAAACTGGCAGATGCATCATCTACCTAGAATGTTGTGAACCAGGGTCTTATTTTGAAAATGCCTTCCCTCTGCATTGATTTCCACAGCAGAGGTTAAGGGAGATCACATGGGTCATGGAGTTGTCATGCAGGTGAAACAACTTTTTTACTTCATATATTTAATGAAATCATGGTGCATTTAATGTTATCATGGCTTGGACCAGACACCCACTGCTGTTTGGGACAGAAATATGAAAACTTGGATATTTAGCTTCAAACAACAAAGGGCTTGCAGTCAGTCTCACAACTGTCGTCAGTAGCAGAGTTTAGTCTCAAAGTGCTACAGGTGCTCTTTAGAAAGAGGTATCCACTAAGATTTCTCAAATAGGACTAAGGACAGAGTCTCCATACTTCTGTTCTCACATCAAAATATCACTGCCACAAACACACACATAAAGCTATATACTACATGAAAATTTTACTCCTAAGGCATTTTATGTTTTTGCTATGCAAGGGCCACTTCTTTACAGATTAAAAAGTGCATAGGTACCTACATGTTTCCTTTTTCTCTTCCCCAGCCAGCTTCTCTAATATTTGCACCATACAAAGTTCTTCTCCCTGCCCCTAACAAGGAAGAAGGAAAGGCTGGCACCTCACTGTCCCTTATCACAGCCTCCAGGCTGAATGGAAAGTTTGGCAAAGTTAAAAGAGAGGCAGGCAATCCACAATCCATTTAGAGGTAATTAGAAATTATCTAGAGGCAGAAGAGAACCTCCCCCAGAACTCAACCTTTTGTAGTATTTGACTATAGGTTAGATAAGGAATTATTGCTTAATTATTGCTGAATGACTATTTACAGTTTAAAGGCAGGTATTGTTAAAAATGTCTAGAGTGGCTTAGAAGACTAAACGTTCTACTTCATACAGCTGCAAATAAGGACAAAGACAGCTACAATCATCCTTTTGGCATATGTTATTTCTACTTGAATTTGAAAATAGAACACCATACATTTGGAAGGGAGCAAAGTTCTCCCTTTTCTCTTCCATTCAGCCATGTACAATTCTCAGAAACTATCTGGACAAGTCCCTGCAGGTATTTTTGACAAGGTTTTCCAGAAGTGATTTGCCATTTTCTGCTTCCTTGTGTTGAGAAAAAGTGACTGGCCCAAGGTCACCCAGCTGGATTTGTGTCTAGCAAAACTAGATCTTACACTCCAAACCTCATGCCTTAAGTCAAATTCCTGCTTACTATAATGTTAAATCTGTTTGTGATAATTTCCTAAAAGTCTACTGTCTCTGCATTATAATCTTACCCATACGTCTTTGCTTTCTTGCTATAACCTCAAGAGCACAGTGGCCAGTCTGCAGTAGTGAAATTATCCACAAAGAAGGTGCATACAATGACTAAAGGCAAGGTCAAATGCTAGGTTTGCCCATCTTCTATTAAAAATCAAGAACAAGACACCTTTGAGAAATAATTGTCTAATTAGGCAGGCCTATACCCACACACCTGTCAAATTGTGCCTGGCTACATATATCATACCAAGCCACTGTATGTTTGACATAGCACAATGTATAAATCATGGCACTGTTTAGTAAAAGGCAGCTAATTGTAGTTTATGCAAAGCATCATGCAAAACAGCAATTCAGCCTAATGCAGATATCCAGAGATCACAAATCTCTTTTTCCTAAAAATTCAGAGCAGCTTTTAATTAGAGAAGTTCAAATCACCAGGACCAGATGAATTACATCCCAGGGTTCTGAAGGAGCTAGCAGATGTGATCTTGGAACTACTGACCCGTATTTTTCAAAGATACTGGAGTAGTACTAGAGAAGTACCAGAGGACCAGGAAAGAGTTGTCCCATATTAAAAAAAAAAAAAAAAAAAGGGGGGAGGGGTGATGGATCCAGGAAACTACAGACCAATCAGCTTGACATCAATACCTGGGAAGTTCCTGGAAAAGCTAACCAAGCAACAAAAGTGCGGGTCCCTGAGACAAGCAAAGTTATAACCAGAAGCCAACATGAATGTGTCAAAAATAAAGCATGCCAAACAAATCTTATTACAGGTAGTCTTCAACTTACAACAGTTCGTTTAATGACCGTTCAAAGTTACAATGGCACTGAAAAAAGTGACATGACTATTTTTCATACTGATGACCATCATAGCATCTCCATGATCATGTGATCAAAATTCAGATGCTTTGCAACTGATTCATATTTATGACCGTTGCTGTATCCCAGGGTCATGGGATCCCCTTTTGTGACCTTCTGACAAGCAAAGTCAATGGGGAAGCCAGATTTACTTAACATCCATGTTACTAACTTATCAACTGCAATGATTCACTTAACAACTGTGGCAAGAAAGGTTGTAAAATGAGGCAAAATTAACAAATGTTTCCCATTTGTGATAGGAGGTGTTACATAGCATAGTTATTTTACTATGAGATGGTTTAAGGCACGGGTGTCAAATTCGCCGCATCACGTTGCCATGAACAGAAATATTGGGCTAAATTGTGGTAAGTTGAGGACTACTTGTAAGAGTAATCTATCTATGGAGAAAAGGTTTTTTTTTTTTTAATATTTATCTTTTCTAAAGAAACTCACAAAGTTTCAGTTGTTTACTTCCTCAGAAACTAAGCTGCATTTTAACAGAGATTTTGTACAATGAATTTTGTTCACAATTTTGCTTTGTTGACAGCATCTCCATCATCCTTCCATGGCCACACTATCTGGGAAAATTTTAGAGGTTTTATACTGAAGCAGTATTAAGTATAAAAAATTGGAGGCAGAATGCTTTATGATTCAAATGATAACCTGGTCATGTTATTGAGGCTGACATGTTGAAAAATATAGTTGAGACAATAAATGTTCAACTCCATATAGATAATAAACTATATATCCAGAAATGCTTTATATGATCAACCCCTCTTGTTGAAAGCTATAGCTTTGTGGTTAAGAAGAAATTGAACTAGCCTGTGCAAAGAGGAAGAAGAACCTACTTTTTAGTCTATAGGGAAATGACTACCGGTTAATTTTTCATGCCTTGTTGTCAAAACCAACAAAATCTGTAATGTTCAAATGCTGCTATAAACTGTCACAGAACAACTCCTCCCTTAAAAGATAGACATTTATTTGTAAGACTGTCTGCAATTGTGCTACCTGCAATACTCAATGTTGTCTTTAATGAACATAAACATAACAAAGTTCAGAAATTAAATCTCAGGCTGGAGGAACTGACATTCAAGATTCTGAGAAGTCAAATTTCATATTCAAGGTGAATTTATTTCATTACATAAACCATATAGCCAGCCAGCTATCAAACTTTGTCATCCACACCTTCTTGCCAAAAATTTACTCTTCTCTCAATATTGCACAGGAACTACACACACTCCTATAATTCTACATAGTATGGTAACAGTGCACTAATCATTGACACACACACACACAATGTACATTCTAGAAAAAAGAACAGAGAAAAGTTAATCAGATCCTATAGTACTACTTATACAGAATTTGAAACAGAAGAATAAGACTAAAATAGAGCAAAAAAGAACAAGAGACAAAAAAGAAAGATAACTAAAAATGCATTAAGGAAAAGAATAGCAGAAAAATAGAGAAGAAAGTAAAAAGAAGTGGCTTTCGATCTTCTTTACAGCAGGTAAAATTTTAAATTGACCTCTCTTCCTAATGTTACATCACAACTCTTTTTTTGATAATGCCTTCTATCTGGTCATCAAAACCATAAATCCTGATCCCATAATATTCTTCTAGTAAAGCAAGTTTCCTCTTGTAACATGTCTAAAATGACCTAAAACCGGAAGAAATTCACATATTTTACTTTTTAAAAATATAACCACCAGCAGCACTTTTTAAGAGCTGGAGATGTATGTATATACTGGTATGTATGTATGTATGTATGTATACAATTATTTGTTGATCACTCTGGCAAGGACTCAGTAATAATCAATGCTCCCTATCAACTGACTGTCCCCAGACAACCCTAGTACAATCTATTGTCTGTAGGACAAGACTTTCTTGAAAGCCAGAAGGTTAGAGGCGTTTCTTACTGCAAGTCACCGGTTTTCCAAAGAGCGTGGTCTGCTACTAAGAAACTGCATCATCAGCTGCTTTCCACCATCTTTGGAATGGCAGAGGTCCCCAGTTAACTCCTCTAAAAAATTGCAGGGATTATTCCAGATCTGAGTGGGTTAAGACTCCCAGAACTCAATAGAAATAGATGTGTTCAATTACAGCAGTGGTGGGTAAACAGTTGGAAGACCTAAAGGACCACGTTAGGAACAAATCATCTTTGTAAACTATCTATTTATGTGATTGCTAAGACTCAACACTGACTCGATGGCACATAAACAATCAATCAACGAAGTTAAACAAAATAACAAAGTAAAGAAGAAATTGCTTATAGTTTAAAATAACAGAAGCCTCCAGTCTGGAAATCAAACAGTGCTAACAGAGTTCTGGACATGGAGATTCTTGGTTTAAGATACTTACCTAAAGATGCCTAAATGATAGTCCTGCAACCTCATCTTGATGGAAGTACAGCATGAATTTTCTGCTGGTTATCCGGTTTTTTCTTTCTTTCCTTGCACTTTTGTTTGTATTATAATCTTCTCTAGGGAGCTAGGTGCCCAAAATATGATAATTTGAACTTTGTAATTTTTGCCTCAAATGAGAACTCTGGGTTGATGATCTATTTGTTCATTCTCTTGGTTATTCATGGTATTCTCAGGTGTCTTCTCCTTCATCAGAGTTCAAAAGTGTTAATATTCTTTCTATCCTGCTTCTTCAAAGCCCAACTTTTGCTTCCATGGAGCGTCACAGGGAAAACCACTGCCTACATGATTCTGAACTTGGCTACAGTACTTACAGTTTAAAAGCCCTTTTAATCCCTGACAAGACTTTGCCCCTTTCATCTGTTTATTCAACACCCTGAATGGACTCTTAATAGAGGCATATTACTACAAAGGCTTGTAAAAAGTCCTCTTAATTATCCCAAATAGTTGCATTTCTAAAGATTAACTATGATCTAGCATTGACGTTCTTTCAGGATAACTGATTTTCTTCATTGTAAGAAAACTGTTCCTTGACTGCAACACTAAATCCACTTTGGTAACATATTTAGGACAATCCTTTGTCAATTTCCTCAAGAAATTCTACCCTTATACTGTATTCTTCAGTTCAGGGAGAGGTTTCTTTCCCTGCTCAAAGAGTCAGTCTAAATTATAACTACTGAGATTTACACCTGAATTTCTTTTCCTTATAATTTATTAAAGCTAGAAATAAGTGGTCTTTCATATCTAGAAAGACACAACTATCCTCTTGCATATAACATACACTCATTTTTCTGTCTAACCAGCCCCCTTGGGATCTATGCAATTATATAATTTTTATACAATGGTTAAGATGCCCTAATGGGCTTTGCCACCTTAGACAGATCACCTTAGACAGATCAAGCCACCTTAGACAGATCAAGGTTTATCTAGGATTTAAATCTTCATTATGAGCTTAGATGGGGTTTCTATTATTCACTGGCTTGTCTAATGTAGCCCACCTACAAGAAAAGTAGGATTTGCATCTTGAAAACAGTCCTAAGTGAGGGTGGGTGGGAAATCCCTTGCCCCATTACATAATTAGAACTACAGATATGATTGGGTTAACAAATGAAACAAAGAAAATGTTAAAAAGTTATGATATTTATGTAGTTACTTACCGAGCACATCTACATTATATTGAAGTAATCAAAATAACTTCACAATTCCCAAAGCATGTCACAACTTTTGAGCACCCCTAATATTTTGAAATTAAAAGTTGAAAAATTTGACATGTTCTACGTGCTCTAGATGTATTGGATAAGACACAATTGGTTGGACTCACCACCACTAACCACTACTAAGTATCAATGTTGGCTTACAAATCACAGGGATTGGGTTTATATAACTTGCTAAACTAAAAGTGTAAGCCATACTGCTACAGTTTAGCACAGCTGAAAACACAGCCCACGACCATGACAGAAACTGAAACACACAAGCCAGATTAAGGTGCAGGCCTAGAAACCAGAAAATGGTGAGTTCTAGTCCCACTTTAGGCATGAAAGCTAGCTGGGTGATTTTGAGCCAGTCACTTTCTGTTGGCCCAACCCGCCTCACAGGATTGTTGTTATTGTTGTTGTAGGAAAAACAGGGGGAGGAAGGAGTATTTGTATGTTCACCACCTTGAGTTGTGTATGAAAGTGGGGATGATAAAAATCTAAAAAAGAGAGTCCCTTGGCCTTATTAAACAGCTGAGTAGACATAGTTGAGGCCAAATATCAGCAGAAGAATAAGTGGTCAATCCTTGCCAATCCTCTAATGGCAACTGAACAAAGACATCATGAATATGTTATCCTAGAATTCCTTCATCAGATTCCAAGGGATACAGGCGGAAGTCTTGGATATGACACCTGGGAGGAAATGAAGTTTTATGGTTGCTCCAACACTGGAGGTTTTTAAGAAGAGTTTGGACAACCATTTGTCATGGCCTAAGATACCTGGGAAGTGCCAAAGACATTCTCTTGAAGCCACTTTGCTAGATTATTGCTCCATGGAATAGATAGACTTCTAATTCTCCCCACTTTGTCCTTTTCCATCCAAAAGCATTCCTGCTATAAGCACCTGTAGGAAGTGGGCATTAGCTCATTGAGCTCACATTCGCACTGCCCAGGGAAGAATTATTTTCCTGGCATGATCTTTTTTCTAAGCCATGAGACAATTGACAGGGCTACCTATTCTAAGCTTACTGCTATTAATTCTGTTCTCCTTTGTCCAAATAGATCCTGGCTATTTCTCTACAAAATGTCAGCTTGAAAGCATGCAAATGCAAGTAGATAAATAGGTACCATTTTGGTGGGAAGGTAACAGCATTCCATGCACCCTGGCATATAGTTATGCGGGTCACATGCCCACAGAAATGTCTTTGGACAACACTGGCTCCATCGGTGAAGAAATGGAGATGAGTACTGCCCCATAGAGTTGGAAATGACTGGACAGGTGGAAAACTTTACCTTTATCTTTTGAAGCAATACATCACAGACCGAACAGAAATTATGAGCACAGTGTTCTTACTGCATAGATTATCCACCTAGGTTTCTGTTTGAAGTATTATACTGGTAGCAGGTTGTACAATGGAGAGTTTCCATTCTCTGAGAGTCTGGGTATTCTGGAATGAGTCTTCTCAAAGTGCCCCTAAGCCAAATGATGTGATTTGGAGTGAAATATATTTGCAGTGGGAATGGATCCTGAGTAGAAGTGTACAGAATTGAACTATGAGCTTCAGTCATATTTAGCTGTCACTGAATATTTTTGCAAATCTCTTCATAATTTTGCACCATCCTATTCAAATACTATAACAAGGACCTGAATTCAAATTTATTACTATGCAATAAGGTCAGGGCTCAAATCCATATGATAAATAAGCATTAATCCTCCTTAGAAAAAGACCTGCTTCTTGAACCAGGTTGAAGTTTATTTTTGTTTCTATCTGCAGTAAAGACCTTGAAAAAGTGGGAAAAATACATTTTCTAAACAAGAGGTCCCTGCATTTTCCAAACAATACCATAATTTTCCATAAAAGCTGAACTTTTACAACATACAGCAAAGTCAACTTTTTTATTCCAAACAGAAAGAGGGAATCAAAGGCATACATTTTGTTCTCCCTCCACAGTAAGCAGTACTTACTGGAAGTTCCCCTTCTTCAGAAATCCTATCTGTTTTCTTTTTCTTTTTTTTTGCATGCACTCTTCTACAAAGTGAATAAGAGTTCTGTTATGAATACATAGAAAATGGCCAGGTGAAACAATGGAAAGGTGATCAAATAATGGCCAGAAGAAACAATGGAATGAGGTCTTCCAGTAGGAACAGTGTGAGCACTCTGTAGGTACATGTATTTGTTGTTCACATTGTGTACAAAACTGTTCCTAAGGTGTCTGTATAATCAAAGTGGCACAATCTGTTTAGTGAATTCCAAGGGTGGAACAACAGAAAAGAAAAGGTCCTGAAGGGAGAAGATGCAGTAAAGCTCAGGAAAGACCGAGGATGCCCAAGAGAATATGGGATGCTAGCCGGCTGAGGCAAGAACAAAATCAATAAAAGCCAAATGGATACATTTAATCAGTGTTATATTGATTAAATAATATAGTCCATTCTCTTCTATCACTCTTTGTAATGATGCCTAATTTGTTTCTACCAAAAAAAGCTTAGGGAAGAAGCAATTATCATTTATAGCTACTCTCTCACCCAACTCACCTCACAGGGTTGTTGTTTTGAAAATAAGAGGAGGAAATATTAATTAGATCGGTTTATTTTAAAAAGTAATAAAAAGGAGGGATATAAATAAATAACCTGAAGGTATTTTTAAAGCCATATAAAGTCATTGTGGATAGAATGGCTTAAGGGTACAAGCACAGACTATTTGAAGGATACTTGTGGTTCCACCAATATCTTAGTGACTCCTTAAGTGTGTGTTGGAGGGGAGCTTTTCCTTTGCAAAAGGAAAGTTGGTTTGGCACTTGAAACACATGTCTCTTTCACAGTTGTCAAGCACCTGAAGCAAAAGAAATCTAGAGGAATAGGTGCAACAAACATTCTAATAT
The DNA here is from genome assembly GCF_049901735.1 of Notechis scutatus. NCBI lineage: Eukaryota > Metazoa > Chordata > Lepidosauria > Squamata > Elapidae > Notechis > Notechis scutatus. Next base: position 228,784,021 of record NC_142009.1, read on the forward strand.
TTAGAGACTAGAACCAATTCCATCTTAGTGAAAGGAGTACTGGAGAGAGAGAGAGAGAGAGAGAGAGAGACAGAGACAGAGACAGAGACAGAGACAGAGACAGAGAGAGAGAGAGAGACAGAGAGACAGAGAGAGAGAGAGAGAGAGAGAGAGAGAGAGAGAAAACCAGAGTTTTTATGAAACCTTCAGTAATGATTGAAGTAGTCAAAGAGAAGTACATGACTGTGTGAGAGGTACCCTTGAACCAGCCCTCAAAACACAGTAAAGTAAGATAGGTTTCAACTGCTTTGCTTCAGTATCTCTGCTTGCCATTTCAGAACCACAAACAGTGGACAGGACTTCAGAGAGATAAGGCTAGAGACAAACAGTGCTTTACAAAGACAATGTAATGCTGAACACAAATCTCATTATCCACAAACTTAGATGGGCATCCGCAATCCTTGAAGCATAGCCCAAGGAAACCAGCTAAGCTGAACCATTTAACAGCTTTTATTTTTCAGACGTTGTAGACCATTAGCAAGCTCAGTGTGTTCAAATCTCCTTTTATAGAGAAACTGCATTCTGTCCTAGACTGTAAAGGAGCAATGTGAAATAATTTCCATGCTGTTGCCAAGAAAATTATGTGGATATGTTCAAAGAGTTATCCATCTGAGCTTGATTGAAATGGGTCTTCACCATTTAAAAAAAAAATCTTTTCCTAAATATATTCATAACTTTCATAACATTTAAATTGTTTTCTACACCTGATTCCATGGTTTCTAAAGGCTTTCTTAGCTGTTCCCTTCGCAGTATTGCTCCCTCCCAAATTCTCATCAAGCAGTTGCCCCATCCCACCCAGTCCCAGTGCAAAACACAGGACACTTCACGTGCTTGCAAGTCACACCAAAGTCAACACCACAAAGACTGTTCAGTTAAAAGAGCTATAGAGATGTTTTACTTCCTGTGATATAAACTGTAACTTTCTTCCTTCCTTTCTTGCTTCTCTCTGAGAACATTTCACCTCTTCAAAAACAAATGAACTCCCATTTGTCTCCAGCTGGTGAGCTTTGCTAGGTTTACATAGATTATCAAACAAAGAATGTTTTTTCCACAGTACACCATGACTTTTAGCAACAAAAACAGGAAAAAAACAGCAGTAGAAGAAACCCACTAGTAATTTCTCATTAAAGCATAAACATTTGTTCTGACAACATTCCAAAAATTCAATTTCCACATTTTCGCTTACATAAACTGTTACTAGAGTTTAAGTATCAACATCTCTAAAGTTTAGCTGTAAGTATTTCCCAGTTTTGTTGGAAAGCACCATTTCTCGACTTTTCTTTCAGATGATAAAAAAAATGGGAGGTGGTACAAACCATTTTAACTTTGTACAGAGTCTATATCTTGACATTTGAATATATGTCAATATTAATACCTTCCAAAACAGCCAAGTATGGAAAACCTAATGAAATAAGGAAACAAATGTCCAGTCAGTGATCAATTTGGGCTGGATTATCTACTTGGTTAGACTTCTTCTACTCTACACTATTTCTCTCTCCTTTCTCCCTATCTATTTTGACATTACCTCTTCAAGTCTTAAAACCTCTCCCATAATTTTGGGGGAAACAATTTCTCTCTCTCAAATACACACACCAAAGTTCTCCTGTGAAATTAGGAACAAGAGTTGCAAGCCAGCGCAACCTATTCTAGGGACCCTGGACTTATGTCTCACGGTATGTCCCACTCGAACATTGCTCCAAAGCAACTGGCATAGCCCAAAGGTTGAGCTCAGAGGGATTCCGTTTCCACCTCCTTGCATCCCCAAGACTCTTCCGCACCTCAAAAAGAGTAACTGTTTAACGGCCTATCCTTTTGCGGCTCGTAGCTTGTGGAGTAAGAAGCACCGTAAGCCTTTAAAGTAAAACCACTAAACTCTTCGCGGGTGTTGCGGCAAAAGATTGAACAGGGCTGGCTTGTGAAACTTAGGCTCCCCTATACTTCACCCACTTTTTTTTTAGGGGCGCCATCACCTCCTAGACGTACCTCCTTACTAAAGGTCAAGGGTCCACTGCCATTCCGTCCTCCTCAAAAGTGGAGCGCAGGTCGCTGGCCAAAAAAACAAACCAAGCCACTGGCTCACGGGAGGCAAAGGGGCCGGGGCGGTCGGAGACGCGTATTTCCCCTGCAGGTTGTTTCCCCTTTTGACAGGCAGCGGAGAAAGCAGCCCCGCCCCTCGGCTCCCTCGGGGGACTCTTTCCGATTGGGCGCCCATCTCCGCCCTTCCAGACGCCGCTGACGAGGAAGCCGGCCACTTCGGCAACCAAGTCCTGGCCGGCGTCGCCCTCGTTTCGGGGAGAGTCGTTCTTCCTACTTCAGTCCGGGCTCGCCCCAGAGGCGGAGGGATTTGCAGCCCTTCTCCGAGGGTCCTTTGCTGCCTCTTAAGGGCGAAGCGGCACAAACGGTCTCCTCGCGGCGTTACGGCTGACACGCCCGCGCCCCGGGCTCCTTCCGTCGACCTCCGTGGAGCGGGACTTCCGTGGTTTTGCCTCAGCCATTTAAGACTCCTTTGTAGTCGGTTTTTTTTTTTTTTTTAAGAGAGGACGCATCTAAAAACTACGTTTAGCCCAAAGTGTATGAAGCAGAATTAAATCCCCAAGTTTCCTCAGGGAACGCAGACAAGTCCAAACTTACCTATTCTTCCAACCCCGTTCAGTCGACTACAATTTACAGGGGCAGCAATGTTCAACCCTTGCTCTTCAGGGTAACAACCTTCCTCAACGACTCTCTAAAAGGATACAAATGACCAGCTGTCTGCAAGGAGTATAAACCCTGCCATTCCCCAACGCCCAGTCAGAGCTGGAGAAGCTTCTTGGATGAGAAGAGAAACGTCTTCAAAGGGAAAAAAAAAAAAAAAAAACCAGTCCAGCGGCCTCTTGAAAATAAGAGGGCCTCCCCTTCCTCTTTTCTCCTGCTTTGACTGCCACCCATGGCAAGCCAAGCAGAGAAGGGTGGGTTTGAAGCAGCAGAGGGTGGCTCCTTTACTGCCAATGAGCAGCAGAAGATCCTTGGCAGCCAAGGGGGGCACCTCTCTTCTATTTTAGTAGTAGAGGCAGCACCCTTGTTCTGAAGTCAGAATAGCAGTCCAAATTGCTGTCCCCCTGCTTTGAGCTGTCCTGTTTTGTGCCGTCTTCTGGATTACAACACTTTAGTGCTGCCTGGTGCATCAAGCAATCCCTTATATAGACTTTTTTTTTTAGCATGCTAAGCACTTGCTGAACAGGTTCCCTCTGGATAATTTTTTTAAGCATACTGACTTGCTTTTCTAACTTTTGTCCTTGTGGGTCAGGACATTTTTATTGGTTCCCATGGAGGGGCTTCTGTATGTATGAATATTTTGACAGTGCTGAGTAGCTGATGAATAGTCAATGTTTCCCACCTGCCTTCCTTACATACAGATACGCTCCTCAGGAATCTAGCAACGAATGAGTAAAGTTGGATATCTATTATGTAGTCTGTCAGTCATCAAATTTCTGGGCTATCCAAATCTAGAATTATTTTGAATGGTTTCACAAAGAAAAATGGGTGAGAACAACATCATATGAAAAAGAACAGCAGCCATCCAGAAAGAGAGCCAATCCAGAAAAATACTTGCCCCAGCTTAAAAGTGTGTGACCCAGCTTAAAAGTGTATGACTGCGTACTATCTGAAGTCCTAAGGGAAGAACTGAATTTTCAAGGTCCGTGTAAAGGCAGGTAGGGTGGAGGCTGTACAAATTGGGGAAGGGGAAGGGGGCAGACAGATATTGTTCCAGTAGGCAGTTACAACAAACAGATTTGTGTCATGAGTACGCATCACCAAAATATGGGGCGAGGAATATGTAATAGAATGAATTGTGTTAATTTTCCCTGATTCTCTAGTGGGTTAAACAGGAATACATCAGAGGTGGGTATTCAGCAGGTTCTGACCAGTTCTGGAGAACCGGTAGTGGAAATTTTGAGTAGTTCGCAGAACCGGCCAATACCACCTCTGACTGGAGATTTTACAGTATATCCTTCCCCTTCTCCGCCCACCAAGTCACGCCCACAGAACCGGTAGTAAAAAAATGTGAATCCCACCAGTGGAACACATGCACATTTTTCAGAATGGGAAGGACACTACTTAAAATATGAGATATGGGAACAAGATAAAATGAGGTATTGGGAAGTAGTGAGGTTTTCAAGGCATTCTGTACAGTTGTAAATATGGGTAAGAAAAGAGCTTCTGCTCTGACCCAGAGATGCTTGTGCAGTTTTTTCCCTTTCCCAGAGATTCCCTCTAGCATTTTGCTGTTCCTACTGAGCTTAGCATTTCTCTTGCTCTTTTGTCAAAATTTTGTCTGAAAACTGGCCAAAGACACAGGTCACCGGTGCACATTCTTTGCTTACAAAGTTGTTTAGAGTTGACAGATTATCAGCATCAAATTAGCAACATTAAAACTTATTTTTCTATTTGCAGGAAAAACATTTTCATGAGGCAGCCATCCAAGAAATGTCTTCACAAGAGATTATGAGAATTGAGGTCACAACCATCCAAGAAATGTCTTCACAAGAGATGATGAGAATTCAGAAGCTTTATCAGTTTGGATGCAGTTATAAGCTTGGTTCATATGGCATGCCAAGGTTAATCCACAGTGTGGCTTAGCACATATGCCTTAGTTGTGCTTAGCACATATTGTTTATGTGATCCCAGCCAAATTTGGCTTATTGAGCAAATCACAACTAAGCAAACTGTAGCTTAGTGCAATATGAGATCCTTATCAAAGTGAAGCAGGATAAGCAAACTGCAGAAATAGAAATAGCCCTAATTTTTTACCTTTCTGTATGTTCCCATTCTCATTGCCTTTCTTTGGGATTGTCAAAATGTGCAACACTCAGTGCCTATCCTATTTATAGTTATTTTTGACCTGATGAGAATAATGGTTATCCAGGGTCTTCATAACTTGCTACAAATGCTACGTTGCAAAACCGTTCATTGAATTGCTTACTTTAAAATGTATATAATTTCAATAGGATTTGGGTGAGGGCTTCTATACTAGGACAAAATCCTTGGGGAAGTATGGACGTTATGATATCTATGACATCTCTTTCAGTGAAAGCCATTCTCCCAATATCAGAAAGGTATGTTCTCACCACCTTAATGTCAAATGTCATTCTTTACATTCTGAAGAAATAGCAGGCATTCAGAAGAAAAAAAACAGTTTCCATTAAAAGTCTATGGAGATTCTCAGTCATTCAGGTCATGGTTGTCCCAAAGGTGCTTTTTTTCGAGAGGCAACTGGACTTTCTGGTTTTTCTTTGAAGACGTTTCGCTTCCCATCCAGGAAACTTTTTCAGCTCGAAAAAAGCACCTTGGGGATTTCCATTAAAGGAATCTGAAGCTTCTTCCTGCTTCTGCTATTCAGTCACCAAGAAACAAATCTTCTGGTATCCTCACTTTCTCTTCCTTGACATGCACAAGAAACTAGATTTCAACAGCCTACATAACTTAAAATCTATGTATGCTCAAGGCAGACAAGAAGGTATCTTGTCTTACAAGGATGACCTCTCACTGCAGAAGAGAGAGTAAGCCGAAAGGGGGCAAACAGGTGACCCAGAGTTGGCTTCAACTGGGATAATGTCAACATGTTGCACCTAATAAATCTTGGATTCTTTTGAAGCTTGGCTTGAGGCTCATGATTTAATTAGGGCGATCGCTGGGAACCCTGACAGTGGAGTGTGTGTCTTTCTACACTAGGAAAATAACATAGTGTGGGCCTCTTGGAGTCAGTCTTTCTTCTGGGTGGGCCAAGCAAGGGTGACTAATGATGGCTGCAAGTGTCTGTCTAAGCAGGAAGTGGAGATTTAATTAAGATATGGAATTTGGAAAGAGCTCTCCCAATCTTTAGCTTCCACTGAAATAAAGATAAGACAATGTAAATGTTTGATTAGGAGAGTCAGTTCAAGAGTGATCTGTACCAGCCAGGAATTTGCTTTGGATTTCGGAATTATATCATCAAAGCAGTTTGAAGCAATGAAAAAGATACTCTCCATCAGTGCAGAAAATTCAGATCCAGTTTGGAAGTATGACAGGTTTTTTACTCAAGCGCATTTTTTCTGAATTAATCTCAGTGTCCAAATCAAATCAATTCCATTTTCAAAGTTAATTAAAAAGTCCCACTTGGATGGGATTTCTAAATTGATCTGAAGGTCTAAATTAATAAAATTTGACTTTTTAACTTTGTTCAGAAGTTTGAATGGGATCAAGACTGATTCATCTATCAATCTCCCACCCTCAGATTGAGTTCCAGGATCAGGTACAATCCGATCTGTGACTGAAGCAATAGGACAAAAAAGGAAGATGTAACAACGGAGTTTTATTCCTTTCTCTGATAGACATTTTAACATAAAATTCAGATTCACCTTGTGGAAAGATGGGTAGCAACCAAATGTAATAATAACAATAAAATCAGAATCCAGCTATAGGGTGTCAACAGCAAAAATGATTCCCCTGTAATGTCTAATTCAGTCTTCCAAACAACATTTAAAAGCTAGTAGAAACAAACCTTTTCCCTTCCTGATGTTAATGGCTTGGACCATTACAGCTTTAGAATATAAAGACATAATTCAGACCTCTTGATTATTTCCATTATTTGAAAGTGATCTACAGTGCAGGTTGCTAAGTTAGGCTCATGAGCTGTTTAGTCACTTTCTCTCAGTGTAGAGAGTACCACAGGGAAAAGCCTTAACTGCACAAGTAAGTATAGAAGTAAGTAACCTCTAGTGGTTGCGTTTTTTTGCTCAAGTACCCGTGCCAACATTTGCTTGAGTGGGCGCTAAGTATCCCCCTGGTAGAATGGTTAAGGCATTTCAGGGAAGCTTTAAAAAACCAAGCTTTGTGTGCTACTCCGCGCAAGCTGTGGCCTATGGCCCCTGAGTGCAGTGGGGAATGCTGTCGAGTTGCCAATTCTGAAGTAAGAGGATTTCTGTCAGGACACTTTTTGCCAGTTTTGAAGGGGCTCATAACCTGCCCCACCTCACTGTATCAGCTGTATTTAGGAACTGAGTTTCTGGTTCAGGGCGAACTGTTTAATAGTGGGTTTTGGGTGGTGTATCACTGATACACTCCATCTGATTCCTCTGTCCTCCTTCCCCCATAAAGTTTCAGCTATCACAGAATTATTCTCTGCAAGTTAAGGCCTGCAAAAAGAAAGGAAAGCCTACTTTTGTGGGGTTCGAGAGGCATGTTCACAGTTACATTAATTTGGTTCTGGATATGATATACTGGGGAAGTTATTTAGAAGGCAATATAATTTGCTCCACACATGAGTTATTTATGAAATTACCATAATAAAAACAACATATTGTTAGAGCACATGGTCAACAGTTTAGATAATATAAGAAATTCTTAAATCTGATTTGAGAGAGCGAGCTCTCTCCTATATTGTGACAAGAAAAGTGCGAGACTTTGCTCAAAAGTGCAAAGGGCTTTCCACATACTTATAATCTCCATCAAAGGAAAACAGTATAAACCAATTTGTATGGAAGGGAACATGCATAATTTTATGCATACCTTTGTAACTAGCTCCATGCAGTAAGAATCTTGGATTAACTGTGGTTGAAACGTTGTGTTCATATGCATTAATTTCTTGGCAGCTTTGGCTGGATTTCATATGCATCAATATATATGCAAATGTTTAGGAAAAGTGTGAATCAACCTTGCAACTTTTCATATTACATATTTGGGGAAGAAATAATTTAGGGAGCAGCACTTGAGTAAAATGGATGGATGAGATTAACAGCAGATATTAAAAGTAGCAGTTGTGTGCACCTTAAAAATAGTAGATGGATTACTAGAAAGTTGTTTTGGCCCAAATAAAGTTCATAATATCTGTTAGCCTTCAAAGTGCCACAACTTTGGAGTTTTACCAGCAGATGAGATAAAATCGCTTTAATTATATTTGAATGGAACCATTCTGGAAGTGATTACTGGCTAGTAAAATCTTATTATCAGCCACTAGAGGGAGACTTAGGCCCACATATTTATGTCACAACACTTTTGACAAGCTCCTTATCTAGTCTTTTTGGTTATCCATCATTCAGCTGCCAACTAAAGGGGCAAAAGCATTTGTTTGAAATTTGAATCATTCAAAATTATTTCTATCTGAGAAACAATACCAGCAAGTTCCATGACATCATTCTGCCACTGTAATCAATGGCATGAATCAAATATTGAAATATATCTTGCTTATTGGATTTCCCCCCACCCCACCCAAAATGGTGTAAATGCATCCAATGGCATTTTTTTAAAAAAACTTTTAAAATGCCTGAAAAGACCATGGGCATTCAGTGAAAATAAGTTCCATTTAATATAGAAGGAGACCCTTCCAAGAATTATAAGAAGGATCAGCATAAAGGAACTAGAAATTTCATGGATTCTGAGACGTGCTGGAAAAATGTATATTTTAATCTAGTTTGACAGAGAAAGTTGAACTTGAGCCAAACTTTGTCGTTTCAGTCCCAGGATTTAATTCTAGAATAGATGAAACATCCTAAGAACACAGGCACAGGGTGCTCACCACAATATTAAGAATCTATAGCAAGTCACACATCAAAATGGGTCTAGGAATCAGAAAATATAGGGTGTTATGTAGGTTTTGAATAAGCACTTTATTTTTTGAAGATGTAGACCCTCAAACAACTTCACCGCCTTGAGAACTCTTTTGAAAATGAATAAAACTAATTGGGTCCTTTAAGGATCTATTTGGGAATTAAATATGTAACATATTCATAAATAACACCAGTATCAAAGTTTAGCCAGAAAGGTGATCAAATGTGTGGAATGTAACCGAATTGCTACAGATTAAATTTAAACAGACTATAAAGGATACCCAAAAAAACCACCCTTTCTAAATTGGGGAACTTGGCAACATATAACAAGAGGAGATCCATCATAAAAGTGTTAGCTAGATACATAATTTATGGGGTTTTTTTTCCTATTTTCTATCCAAATTGACAGTAACCACCAATGAGTAAAATATTTGGACCATGGGAGGAGCAAATAAGTCATGGCAACTATCCCATTGAACTGTAGTCATTTTTTTTTTCAAAGATGATTCTTAAGACTGTTTGGAGAAGGGTCTGCAATTAAATCAGCAAGTATCATAGTGTAATTTAACAATTCCCATATTTCAAACACTGGAAGCAATTCTGGATAAGATGAAGAGCTGAAGAAAGTATTTAAAAGGAGGAGTTAATGAAAGAAAATAAATATTATTGAAAATATCTCAAGAAAGCAAAGGGGGTCATTTGGAAAGTAATTTGGGTGGGTGGGAGTGCATGCTGAGATTTATTAAACTGACAGCACTTTAAAAATTGAAATAGCCCACCACCACCTCCAACGTATGTTCTCATAAAATATAGCTCAGGGTCCTCCGCTGAAAATGATTGACAGGGAAGTTCTTGGCAAACAAAGAGAAACAAATGGCTTCATTTAACATGGAGCTGATCTAAAGAATTAATTGTTGCAAGATCTGCTCGGTTTGTCATCCTGGAAGTTGTTTTAAAGAGAGTAACACCTTCCTAGGGGTTATCAATGAGTGACGACCCCCCCCTCCCCAAAAATCACAAAACCCGGCTGAGTAAAACTAACAGACTTGTGTTTGACAAACAGGGAAGCTGGGAGAAACAACAAGGATTAGAAATCCAGGCCACTAATTTCGTTTAACGACTTCTGGTGCGGAATGGCCTGTTCTACCAGGTAAAGCGAAACTGTGGGCCCGGGACGCATTGCAAAGTGTCTTTCGGAGTGGGAATCGTAGTCCTCCAGATGCGGTGAGATTCCCAACTCCTAAGCAATCTCAGCCAGCTTGAGCCACGAAGGTGAGTTCTGGGTGTTGGGATTCCGGCGCACCTGGAGTGGTACTACCTCCCCCCCCACCTCCCCCCTCCCCCGACTAAGCATCCGAGAGCGCCTGGCCCACAACCGCCTTTGGGGATAGAAGCAAGAGGGGGCTGAGAAATAGGGAATGGCGAGAGGGGGGGGAGCAGGAGCCGAGGGCTGCCCCACTTCGGAGGGCCCAGCTTGGTTTGCGGGCCCACTGCAGGCTGGGAGCATCCTCCCTCCTCCAGCGAGCCGCACATGGCCAGCCAAGCGGATGACGGCCCCCCTGAGTCAGCCTGAGCTACCGCCCGCCACCGCCCACCCGCACCCCTCGCCGTCTGTCTCTCCATCTTGTGATATTTCATTCCGGAGGCAGCGAGGCAAATAAACGCGGCGCCAGATTGTGCAGAAGAGCCCTTCCCAGCCCTCCCGAGGCTCTCGAGAGTCCCTCACCGGCGCTGGTTGGCGGGGTCGCGAATTCGCGTCCTCCCCAGTCGAGAGAGGCGCGCGCGGGTGTGCGCGCGCGTTCCCGGGGCCCCAGACTTGCCCCCACCCCCACCCCCGTCCTCCGTAGCCCTGTCAATCAGAGACGCGCGTCCCTATAAATGACAGTCGCGGCCCACTCCGCTGTATTGGGAAGATGAGGTCATTTTACACCCCGAGTTCTTCGTTCTCCCCCTTTCCCACCCCCCCGTTACTTCATGCAGATTATGAGGATCCTGCGTGTACATTCTGCCACCCGAATTGGAAGAAAGAAAGATAAAAAAGAAAACAAAAAAGAAAGCTGGCGCCTTCCAAGTTAGAATAACTAAAGCTGTTCGTCGTGGGCTGGTTTTTGGTCAGAAGCGAACGCTTTGGTAAAGCCTAAATGTGGGTTTTGCCCGGATTTCAAGTGCGGTGGGCTGGTTGTGCGGGTGTTGCCCCCCCAAACTCACCAGATCCGCAAATCCTTCGTCCTCAGAAGCAACACAAAATACATGGGAAGCGTCAACCTCTAGTCATGTCCTGCTTTTTTCTTTTTTCTTTTAGGCTATGCTTATAGTTCTCGCCTTGGGCTAGACCTGCATGTCCCATTGAAGTTAGAGAGACTTACCAGTGAGTAAACATGCATTATCAACCAGTAATCCGAAATCCAGGGCCACACAGGAATAAATCGGAGTTCAACGGACCCTAATTCCAGGTTTCCTACTTGTCACATTAATAATAGGGAACACACAGAGAGGGACGTCGGTTCGAGTTGTTGATCTTGGCAACTATGGTCAGAAAGTGGGGATGGGAAGGAAGAGAATGGGAATTGTTGGATCGTCTTCCTCCGGAGGTGATGGACTGGCTGACTCCTACCACTCTCAGCCCAAAAGCCTGGGGCTGTGAGAAGCCATTTTGGCGTCTGCAGGACGCCTCTTCTCCCAGCGCCATTCCCGCGAGGTCAATTCAGATGCTCCCTTTTCCTCTACAGAGGAGGCTGACGTGAGATGGCCGAAGGCTCAAGGCAGCCAAAAGAGGGGGATTCCTACTGATGTTGTTGGATTGCCCTCTCCTCACCTCAAAAGGGGATTGGGAGTGAGATTTGGGGTAACTGTACTCAAACCCTCAAAATGGAGAGCACCAGATTGCCTACCCCTCACTCAAGTTCAGCTCCAGTTTAAATATCCCAAGGACCCACTCTTTTCTCGGCCCTTCGTGCACTTCCACCGACCTCACGGACTCCAAGGAGATTGGCTGTCGGCTAGAGTCCCGAAGTTCGCAGCCTTTGCGCCCAGCCAGCTTTCCTTTGGGACGGGCAAGGTTCCATCTTCACCTCCACTCACCCCTCTCCCCGTGGCACTTGGCAAGTGAATTGGCCTGGAGCGATCGCACTAAATGATGGAGGAGGAGGAGGAGGAGGAGGAGGAGGAGGAGGAGGAGGAGGAGGAGGAGGAGGAGGAGGAGGAGGAGGAGTGTGTGTGCTATTTCCTTTCCTGGGAGAGCAGAGATTATTGGCAGGGGAGTCGTTGGCAGAATTTTCCACCAGCTGGCGCCTATTCCAGGTTATCGTTTACCCAGGATGCTGCTTCTCCTTCTCCACCTCCTTCTTTCTGAGGCTTCTTCTAAAGCTTGGGTGTTTTATTTATTATTTATTTATTTATTTTGAGTAACTGGATTTCTCTAGACAGTAGCTTTCAGCTCCTCTTTGCTATGGCTGTCATTTCTCAGGGAGTCGTGAAACCTGGCTAATTTGTAAGTTTAGCATATTGTGTGAACCCATCTATTGTGGATAGTTTAACTATGGTTAATTAAATCATATATCATGTCTACATAGTGGTATGTCAGGGACTTCTAGAGATACCCTGAAGGCACTGAATCACAAAGTGAGAAATTATATTTTAGTCCAGCATATTATGCCAATATCTTCCCAGTTTAACCCAGAGATAATTCAGTAACCCATGCTTATCTAACCAGGGCTAAAAGTGTTTCATAAACTCAGGCTTCCTCAACTCTTGTCTCAGGTGTCAAAAGCGAATAATGCAGGACTTCCCTACGAATAATTCGCTTCATCCTGGATTAGGGAAGGAGCAAGCCAAATGAATTTTTTTTCTCCAACTGGGACTCATCCCCCTCTCACCATGTGCTTCTTTCTATTTGGCTAGAAGATGCCCCTTATGTTAAAGCTAAGTGTGGCAGATAAGCACACACCCTTTGCTTCCCATCCTGTTCCAAAGTGGACACGCAGGACCCTAGGAAAATAGATTAAACTGAGAAATAATGTCTCCATGGGATATCGCTGCTGAGTAACGATTAGAATTCAGGTCCTAGTTTGTCATTGTAAACCCCACACCGCACTGACTTTGGGCCATACATGTTTCATTGGTTTACTTAATGGTTCATGGATCGGTCCCTCTATCCTTGTGTGATAACAGACTCCAGGATGTGGTTTCGGTGGTAAGAACCAGCTAAACTCTCACGGTCTGTTTGTATTGTAATCGCCTGAAGCAGAGAACCTGCCATTCGGCTAGAATCCCGCAGGAGGAAGCGCTGCACTGCAACCCAACGCTCGCTCCATGAAAAAGTTACGCCTGAGCGTCGAGGATGTCCATCGGAAAGACGAGCCTTTGCTTTCTGAAGAGGCAGGTCTTTGACAGCTGATGCCAGGATAAGCCCCTCCCTCCCTCGCTCCTTCTTCCTTCATAAGCCGCTGTAGGAATTTCTAAAAGAGAAGCAGAGAAACACGTCCTACACCTATTCTGGACATGAAGCCCACTGGGTTCCCCACCCCCTCACCCCCTCATTAGAAAGCGAGGATTACGAGCTGCAAATGACTATTACCGGATGTGAAACTTCAGTGCGAAAAGTTGCAAGTAACCAACTGCTTTACAGCAAGCGAATTTTCAGGAGGCCCCGGGTTTCAAATTAGAGAGGAACACGCATCTCTCCCGAAGCTATAGATTGACAACTCCCAGCAGTCTCCAGTCAAAATGGCCAATGTGACGGCGGCCTTCCTCGGGAGCTGTCCTTCAGCACCATCCGGAGGGCCCAGGTTCCACACCACCGCATGAAAGCTTTCTTCTGCTCCTCGCTGTAAACCGACCACACACATTTGTTAATCCTGCTCTAATTACTCTAGAATTTCAGCCACGATCCTTCATCCCTTCGGTCTTCGGGTAATGAAGTGGGGAGGACTAGGAGGCGCAATGCAAATAGCCCTCCTCGGGAAAGCGGAGCCTTTCATTTCTTCCCATTTATCTAATTACCTCACTAGCTCCGATTGTTCCAGCCCTAACTAAAATCCGAAGCCAGTGTTCCCAAAGACATAATCTTTAACTTTAGACAAGCGGGAGTCTGTGGGATGGAGGTGTATTCACATTCAAGCACCCCTCCTGATTTTCCCAGCAGAGATTTCTCATCACGTTGCCCCCCCCCCCCCCCCCGCCCCCCACAAGGCCCTTCCTCCTCATTTTCACTTGGCCAGGTAAAGTTTCCGGTCCCACCCCTTTCCTAAGAGCCTGGCTAGAACTTGGATTCAGAGCACACCCACTTCAAGTCTCCGCTTCTCCCAATCGACGGGAGTCCCGCTTTTGGAGCAGTGAAACAGGTGTGCTTGAGGCGCATGCTCAGAGTTTCTACTGCATCTCCGGGATCCCTTAACTTTAGTTAACCGGGCTGTTCAGCAGCAACATGAAGTCCCACCGAGTCGCGAGGCAAGGACTCCGGCTAGCAGGGTTGCAATTTCTGAAATCGATCGGGCTAATTTCTGGCCAATACTGAAAAGACATATGCCAATGGGGGAATGGAAATGTGAATTAATCCGGATTAATAAATACCGAACACTAACGGGTTATGTATATGCGGCGCTGCATCTCACGCCGTTCCGTTTCTGCTTTGGGCAAAAAGGGCACGGAATTCAATCCACCCGGGTACCAGAGGCGATGACGCCTGAGGGGGGCGAGGCTCGTGGGCTGGAGGCTCACTGCAGGGCGGGCGGGCGGACCGGCTGGCGAACGAGCGCGCTGGTGGCCTATTCGGGAGTGGGCGAGGAGGGCCCTCCCGTTCTGGAAAGGGTTAAAGCAGCAGCGGAGAGGGCGGAGCCCGGGCCGGCCCCGAGAATAAGGCGCTGCCGCCTACCTCCCTTCCCTCCCTTTCGCGGTGTGATCGGCTGAGCCGCGGAGGTGCGCCAAGCCAAGCCGAGCCAATGTTCCCCGTCGGCTCTCCCGAGATGGAACCTCCGTCCGGCAGTTCTCGCCGGAGAAACGGAGGCTAACGGGACTCATGGTCGTCCCGGCCGGCCATGAGTTCCCGCGGGTGGCGCTGAGATTGTGAAGACCTGATCCCACAAGACGAGCGATCGGTCTGCGCTCCGTCCGGCAGGAGCCTCCCTAGGGATACTCGGAACGATTCCGCCAGGAATTCGACCGACCACGAGTTCCCCCGCCGCGCCCCTCCCTGTCCCCGCCTCCTCCTCCTCCTCTCCTCCTCCTCCTCCTCTTCCTCCTTCCTCTTCATTCTTCTCCGGAGCTTCTGCTGCCCCTCTTTTTGACTCTTCTGCTGCCACTCCGTCCGCTAGATCTGCTTGGCACCATGCTACTCCGTCTAGGATCCACTCTGTACGGTAAGGGAGAGCCCGCTCCGCTCCGGCTACCACGTCCGGTCCAGATGGCGCTTTTTTCTTTTCTTTTTTTTCTGGGCGAGGAGTTGGATCGGCTCGATTAGCTGGCGAGGGAGAGAAAGCGTGGAGCGGGGGGGGGGGGAAAGCGGCGGGACCTCGCGTGGAAAGGGGCTCCTTAGCGCCGCGAAATTGCTGCCGGGGAGAGCCTGGTGAAGGGATTGACTTGGGGCAGGAACCGGGAGCCGTTCCAGCTCCTTTCAGAGCCCCCTGGGAGGAGGCGGGCGCCACTCGAGGGAAGGTCCTCCCTGCCCCATCAGAGCCTGCCCAGCTGCGCTCGGTTGGAAATCTCCGGGCGCTGTTTTCACGCTGGAGAACTGCGGGCCTCGGGCGGAAGGGCCGTTCTGCAAGCACGGCGGAGCCCGGGATCCGAGGTCTGCCGTCACGGCAGGCGCTCGACCGCAGCGGGAGCCAAAGGAGGGGGGGCAGGGCCGCGGGCTCTCCTTTTTCAGCCTCAGCTGCGTAGACCCAGAGGCGAAGGGAGAACTCGCCCGCCGCCTTGGATCGCCTCGAAAGCCTCTCGGAGCCCCCGAGAGAGAATGAGAAAGTGAAGTGTGCATTCCTAAAGTAATGTTGGAGAATGGGGAATTGGGGGTTGGTGTCACTTCTTAGCATCATTGAGAGAGCCGATGGGGGTCACAGGGCGTATTTATGTAGGAAACCTTCCCTGTAGTGGGTTTCCTGGTTTAGAAAGATGCTCCAGCGTCCCTTAATTCATAAAAAAAGGCCAAAGAGTATAGAGAAAGGCAGAAGCCAAGGCAAGTGCTCCAAATGCATTGACCAACCACTGCCTGGGCAGTGTGTAGCCCATTAGGTGCCACAAGAAGGACCAGAGTTTAAGATACAATATGTGTGGTGACAGAAGGAGGAAGGATGCGGTTTTGTGCTCAGTTCTGTTTCTTGCCTTTTATCGCCTGGTCTTCAATGGGTTACACAACAACAGGCAGCTGCTTATCTGAGGAGTGATTATGGACACAAAAAGAGTTTGGCTTCATTCACGTCAGCAGCCATGTCAGACTTGTCACTCCTGCTTCTGCCAGCCTCTCTCGAAACCACCACCTTTATCCCGACCCCCAGTTATTGGTTGTTGTTGTTGTTTTTGCTTCCACACCAGTCAGATGAGGAGCAGAGGTCAGCTGTTGCCCATCTTGACCCATTTGGTGCCAGAGTCCTCTGCCACAGGCTGAATTGAAACCAGTAGACCCCAGAGCTGCTTATGTTGATCTTTTCAGGTTGGACTTTATTGGCTCATTGGGCCTGGTGTGGTTTCTAAAGGGATTTTGCTAAAGTTGAGCATAACTGTTTGGGATGTCCATTCGAGGATCCATTTGGATATTGAGAAATCATTCACAACGTCAGGGAACATGAAAAGCAACATGGATGGATGTGGAAGTCCTGAAGACTGTTAAGTTTTCTTCAGAGACCCAAGAGACAGGAGGGTTTCCTTGAAAATGGAATCATGAGAGAGAGCCAACATCTTTCTTTGCATTTTTGCAAGTGGCCCATTGTCCATCTTGGTGCATCACTGTTTTCCACAGAGAGTAGCAACTGGAGGATTAGATGATGCTTCCTGAAGAGACTTGATCTGGCCCAACAGTCTCCAACTGCTGATGTTGTCACTGTAAAAAGGTTGTAGACGATGAATTATGGCAAAGAATAGAAGTGCGGTGGTGAGAATGAAAATTCTTCATTGTTAAAGAAGGTTCTAGTGTTAAGATGAGAGAACGTCTCATCCCTGGCTCATTATCATATGCAGCCACTGGCACATATTGAATTCTGATCTGGCATCAATTGAGGAAGAAAAAAAAAACTTACAGGATGAAGGAAATGTTGCTGGGAAGAGTGAGTGACAGGGATAAGTTCAAAGCCAGGGTTTAGGAGTGCAAGGAAAGCAATAAAAATATTTAAAGACTCTTTAAGTATAGTCAGGATTTTCATAATGAAACCTGAAGATACCAGAAAGGATTCTATCAGAAAGATGAAGACAAAACCTACTGTGGCAGATTAAAAAAAATGGTCTCATTTCACCACTGATTATTATATAGGGGAGAGAGAAAGAGGAAGAGTAGGTGAATACCGTTTTTCTCCTATTGCTATATATTAATCTGATTAATTAGGGAAACACTATTAGAATGTAGGGCAAACATGGACACAATGATTCTTTTCCTGTCCATTTAGCAGTGCCATTTTCCACAATAAGTGTGTCCAGCCGGATGATGATTACTTTTAAGTAGTTAGAGTCCTTTTGTAGAATTTGAACATTTGCCAATCTTCTCCTTCCTCCTTGGCTTAGCAAATGCATCTGCTAGCGGTTATTTTACTCCTACATCTCAGGATATAAATGGAGCTGGTGGAGGGGTGTACATTTATCACCTACTCATGTCAATGGGCCTCTGTGGTACTAATTTCTTAACTCTTTCTAGTTTGATAAGTGCATAGCCCCAATTCCCACCAATGGAGTGTTGCGTTGTTTCAAAGATGTCTAAATGAGATTACAAAACTACACACCTGATTCCAGTTAGCAACTCAAGCAGTTTTGCTCCAGAGTCTTCTGACTTCCACTCCATTGCCCCGAAGGCCTGGTTTGTTTGCCAGGATGTACCATCGCTGGACTTCCTGAAGAATAAACAATTGTGTGTGGAATCCTGGCATTTTGGACACCTGGAGTTGGGGGAGGGGAGGATTCCTCTCCTGTCTGAAGCTGCTGCTTCCTCTCCGTGACAGAGTGAATTTGTTCCTGAGCCTTTTGCACGGAATGGCAATTCATCATAGCAATGTGGCTAAAAGCTGGAAGATGCTGAAGGGCTTGTTTTAACACGACTTGCAAACTCTAATCATCTTACGAGGTTAATGAATGTTCAGTGAAGTTTTCCTTCGGAGAATCAAGGATTTTAATCTCTGCAAAAGCCGTTTCTGAGCAAATGCCTAATGCCCACATTAAGGCCCATCTTGGCTTGTTATAAGGATTACAGGACCTTCCCCCCCCATCTCCCAATGAGAACTGCAGTTGAGAGCAGGGCCATCCCTTATATTGTGTGTTAGGAATGGACTAATGTCATCACTTCCGAATCCAACACAACTGCTTGAACTGGTCTGATGATCTTGATGTTTGTTTTGGGTCGGGAGACTCCAGGAAGACATTTTGGAGGGACCATTGAAACAGCAACGGGGTGGAGGAGGCTGAAAAATGCATATGGACGGGTCCTCTCGGATGTGTATAAAAAGGAACGTCGTAATGAAACGAAATGAAATAACGTGGCTCTGTTTGGGTCACGAGGAAGCAGGAAGGGGGTCATCAGCACCTGCCCCAATATATCTATCAATTCCTCGCGCCCAGATGCCGAAGATAGGCCAGAGAGCTTTTATGGGGAGAAAGGAGAAGCTTCCAATTTCTTCCCCTCCTCTTTTTCTGCCCAAGCTCCAAGCGAAAGCCACAGGCCTGAATTATGGATGAGACTCCTTGGGTTACAGCCATTGCTCGCATCGCATCGCATCGCACCGGAGAAGAGCCCAGAGACCTGTGCAGCTCCCTTCCCCGGGCTTTGTTTCTCTCCCAGGCTCTCTCTTTTCCCTGGAGGGGAAAACCGGCCTGCGTTAGGAGAGGAAATGGCTATCACCCACAGGATGTCTGTGAGGGTTTCTTTCCCACTCGGTTAATACAGGAGACGGAAGGTGGCTTTGCAATGGGGAGGGAGGTGGAGGGAGAGATTCTCCTTCCCTTATTAGTAGTGCTGGGGCAAGAGAGGCATCTTACCTGGGTGGCAATCGGCAGCTGGCAGGAGAACTCCCTTTGGCCTAGTGTTCATACTGCCTGGCTCCTCTGGCAGGTTGCTTCTAACTGGGTCATTATAAAACCCGAGCTTACAGTTTTGCAGCACAATAAAGGAGCAGAAGGATAGATAAAGAATAGATGGAGGCCTTTTCAGGGTCAGGACCAGAGGGCTGCCAGCTTATACCTTACCCAGGTAATAATTCCCCCTTTTTTCAGGCCTCTCCTTGCAGTTGAATTCTGCCAGCAGGAAGAGGGGAGAGTCGCAGTATCCATTTCAAAGGAAATAGCCTAAAATGAAGGTGTTTGTGCAGAAGGGATAAAAAAATAAAAGGGAATGGAATACCTGTCTTGCCGTAGGACCTTCCGTGGCAGTTTGAAGCTTAGTGGGCTGATCAGAATAGGGCTGAGTTCAGATCTCCAGTTAGTGGGGAGGTAGCTTGAAAAGCTCCTGCTTTTGTTGTGGGGCTTGTCAGAAAGAGATGGGGAGGCTGGAGGGAAGAGTGGGAAGAGAAGAGGACTTGAGTGGAGGTGGTGTGAACTACAGAAACAGCATTGGCAGCTTGTGTTACTCGTTCATCACGTCACACCGCCCACACACATGCATACAGAGGTAGGGAACCGTACACACGTGCACGGGGAGCGCTCATTCGAGACCATCTGTGAAGAGACACGCATGGCCAAACCTTTGCTTGGCTCGCCGAGCGAAGTGCATACACAGGCATGCTTACGTCTCACGTGGGACTGTGCCCTGCATGGTTGCCAACTTTCTGCCTTTGTAAATCTCAGGACTGAGGATGTTTCTCTCTGTAGCCAAGCTCTTAAAAAATGGTGTGTGGGAGGAGGGGGGAGCTACGGCTCCCTTGCAATTCAATTAAAACAGCAGTCAATACTCAGAGACCAAAGGTAAGAGTTGAAATACGTAACTGGCAAAAGGGTGTGTGCTTTTTAATATCTACAGAAAGGAAGTTGTCTAGAGTAGAACGTTGCCAATCCATTCTGATCGTTTAAAATTTCATTGAAAACTTCATAACTGAGCCTACTGCTTTGTACTTAATGAAGCTACTATAATGAGATAATGCAATGTACCAGCGTAAGGTGTTTAGCTTTCTTAGAACAGCTCATATGATCAATGGACAAAGCAGGGGTGGGATTCAAATTTTTTAACAACCAGTTTGTGGGCATGGCTTAGGTGGTAGGCGTGGCTTGGTGATCATGTGACTGGGTGGACGTGGCTTGGTGGTCATGTTATTGGCTGGGTGTGGCCAACTCAATATCACTCACATCAAGGCACGCATCTCCTCGCCTGGCCTCTCATGATTGTGGGGGTGCTGCAACAGTTGTAAGTGTGAAATATGGTCATGGCACTTTTTTCAGTGCCATTGTAACTTTGAATGGTCACTCCACACAAGCAAAGTACCAGCAAAGGAAGGGGAAAAAACTGCAGAGACATTCCTGAGACAGGAAGTCTAGTCCTGCCAAGAATATAAGCAACACCAGAATGTTTCCTTCCCGCCTTCCTTACAGGATTAGACCAGTAATTTCTTCTAACAACTGGTTCTCCAAACTGCTTAGAATGTTAACAACCAGTTCTAGCGAATAGGTGCAAACTGGTAGAATCCCACCCCTGGGACAAAGGGAAGAGAGCACTAGCAAACTATTCCACCTTCACAAATTCCTGGGAATCAAAGGGCCTTAACCCATGTCCTTCTCTTGCAGGCTTGGCTCCTACCTTCCTCCTGCTGTTGACCTTGCCCTTTGGATCTTCAATGTGTCCTATGCTTTGCACCTGCTACTTTTCCCCACCCACAGTGAGCTGCCAGGCCAATAACTTCTCCTCTGTGCCACGGATACTACCGCCCAATGCCCAGCGCCTCTTTCTACAAAACAACCTGATTGGGACCCTGAGACCTGGAATGTTTGGGCCCAGCCTCATCACCCTCTGGCTCTACTCCAACAACATCTCCTCCATCCAGCCTGGCACTTTCCGCCATCTCCAGGTTCTGGAGGAGCTGGATCTGGGGGACAACCGCAATCTGCGCACACTTGAACCAGATACTTTCCGTGGTCTTGAACGGCTGCAGTCCTTGCACCTTTATCGCTGTCAGCTGAGCAGCCTCCCAAACACAATCTTCCGCAATCTTTACAGCCTCCAATACCTCTATCTTCAGGAAAACAACCTGCTTTGCCTACAGGTGAGCAATCTGCTGAATCTGGCCTAGCATGAGCAAAGTTGGGAAATCTTTTCTCAGGCAGAAGGCCAAACTCCGAAATATATGCATGACTGATTAAAAGACATGGGCAGGATCAGGGCAGAAAGTCATGAAGTGAGCACGAGGAAAGGAACACTGTGCAGCCTGTGAGCCATAGATGATCCTCTTCCACTCTAGAAGACGGTGTGGGGGGGAGAGAGAGAGAGGGAGGGAGGGAGAGAGAGAGAGAGAGAGAGAGACAGACAGACAGACTCGATCCTCCTTTCCTTATGGTTGTCCTTCCCCACCCGGAAGATGTTGGGTTCTTGCAAAAAAACCAGCTTGGCTTTGCCCAAAAAAGTTTCTGAAACTATATATAGCTGGGAAGTAGGGGGGGGGGGGAAACAGAATCAGAAGAAAATCTGAGTTTTGAGTAAAATAGGTAGGAGAGAGCTACCTTGGCAAGACAGGGGTCTGACATGAGGGATTTACTTCTTAAGAATAATATGAAAATAGATGGTTTAATGTTTGAAATATCTCCCAAGAGAGCAATACCCCCTCCCAATTTTTTTTCCTGAAAACTGGCAAAGAATTGGTGTGTCTCTCAACCTTCATCCTCATGCAGGATCATCCTGAAAGGAACAATGCCCTGCCAGCAACTCACTCTAAAACCACACACCTATCCGGCTGCAGGGCTGTGGCTTAAGAGTGGAGAAACTGCAGTCTGGGCCTGCAGCAGTAAAAATGCATTTAAAGATTATGCCTCATTGCCTCCAGCCACATCCTTAGTTGGAGGAGACGATGTTGGTTACATGCGGAGGGAGAACATTTCTCTCTTGTGCTGCGGGACATTAAAGAACAAGGATCAATGTAATAAAAACACGTTAGGCTCCCATGCAACAGCAGACCGAAGCAGGGAGAAGCAGAGGAAGGTTGGCTAGAACAGGGCTCTCCAACCTTGGCAATTTTAAGACTTGTGGACTTCTGTGGAATTGTGGGAGTTGAAATCCACAAGTCTTAAAGTTGTCAAAGGTTGGAGAGCCCTGGGCTAGAAAGTCTGAGATGTAGGGCAATGAACTGAGTTTGCGGCGTTTCACGGGTAGGAGAGGCCAGTCGGGCAAGCCATTTCACAAAAGCCGAATTTCACCGCTTTCATTCTTCCTCTCTTTCCCAGGATGACCTTTTTGTGGACTTAGCTAACCTGAGCCATCTTTTTCTGCATGGGAATAAAATCTGGAAGCTCTCCGAGAACGTCTTCCGTGGCCTGTCTGGATTAGACCGCCTGCTGCTGCACCGGAATCACCTGCACACAATTCCTGAGTGGGCCTTTCGCGATTTGGGAAAGCTTACCATTCTCTATTTGTTCAACAACAGCCTGATCACTCTGTCTGGAGAAACACTCTCAGATTTGCCCTCCCTGGAGTTTCTGCGCCTCAACAACAACCCCTGGGCCTGCGACTGCCGTGCCTACTCCCTCTGGTCCTGGTTCCAGCGCACGCAGGTCTCCATCTCAGACGTCACATGCGCCTCTCCTGCAGAACGCAAGGGACACGACATGCGCTATCTGAACGAAGCAGTCTTTCAAGGCTGCCCTCCGACCAGCCATCACCCTATTGAGTTTGACTGGAGCTGTAGGCCTGAATGGGAAAATGGAGCGGCTCACCCCCACCCTCGCCACCACCCTCACCCTCACCCCCACCCTCACCCTCACCCTCACCCCAATGGCTCATCTAATCATCTCTATGGCCTTGGAGGATCCCCTCCTGCTGATCCTTCCTCCTTCAACAGGGATGTCCCGGCCAATGACATCCAGAGCCCCAAATATGACCCACCTACAGAAGATAACTACTGGGGGACTAATGGCAACGGAGAAGGAAGCCAGCTGAAAAAGGGATGCCTAGGGACTTCTTGCTCTTCTCTGGAATCTGGAGCAATCAGGATTGGCTTCCGGTTATTTCTCCTTTCCTGTCTATTCATTCTGTTGGAACTTTCATAGTTTTAACAATGGAGGGTGATTGCTAATAAGAGTCTGGGAACTTGGAGACTGTGGGGAGGCTGGATCCCTACCCAGCACTTAGCTGAGGCCAAAGTGATTCACCTTCACCCTAACCCAGGGGTAAAGGAAGACTGACTAGGTCTGTTACTGCTGCTGCTGCTGCTTTCTGGCCAATTGTGAGACTTAAAGCCACTTTCTATGTGGCACCGGTTATATTCCATGAACTTATGGCAAGGGCAATCTATTTTTTTTTTACTTCTAGAGTGTTGCAAAACTCTCCTGTTAGAAATGTTCCTTAAATCCTACTGCTTCTTGAGTGTGTAAGGAGCCTGCTGTAGTCTCCATATCCTCTACAGGGCCAGGATCTCTTCTGTGCATGAGAAGGAACTATGGATGAGGACCTCTTTTTTTCAGAGCCTCCATTCTTCTAACAATATCCTTTCACGCATATAAGTGCCTGCTCTGTCTCATAGGATAGGACCCCTCAACTAAAGGATACAATGTCCTCTTCCAGAACTAAAGAGAAAAAAAATATCAAAATGTGGGGCTCTGATCACTCTTGACTTCTTATTATCTGGTGTTTTTTAAAAAATTATTCGAGGGGACCCCAGAGGAGCAATTCACATACTTAATTCTAATGTTGATTATCTTGATAAGGGTGTGATGATGGAAGTTTGCTCCACTGGCTATTGAAACCAGAAATTGTTGGATGACTCTTGAGTAGATAGGGAACCATTCAGCTTCTCAATAATCCATAGCAAATATTCTTAATCATGGGTTTTCTGCACTGACAAGTGGTTAGTTCAATTCTGCCTTCCCCAATTCAGTGACATCCGACAACTTGAACTAAAAATCCCAACACCTCCAGCCATCATTATCATTGGTTATATCTACTTGGTTTGACTGGAAGTCTGATCTAACACAAGAGGGCACCAGGCTGTGGAAGGCTGGATTTCATGATTTTTGCAGTCCCTTCACTTCTGTAATTAAATCTTTAGAGAAAGGTTGCAATCATACGACAAATTCATGTGAATTGATCTTTATTCATAAAAAAAAATGGTCTTAATTTTGATGGGTGTAACTTTCCTCTGGTGCCTCCATGTCTCCCCTTTTACCACAATGGACAGTTAGAGAAATATTAAACTATTTTGATATGGCTGGAACAATTTAGTCACTCAACCAAATGAACAATGTAATACACAATGATTCAGTGTATTGTGAACTAAGCTGCTTAAACATTCCATTTCATAACCCAGAAAGTAGCTTGAAAGGGAAGCTTCTTTCCTATCCCCACAGCCCACTTCTTGTATTGGGACCAGTTGAAATACCTTCCTGTCCAGTCCAACGCCCTTGGTCTGCTGAAAAAGATCACACCGAAGTTATCTGGGCTTTTTCACTTGTTCAAAACACACATCAGTGCAACTGCTCTTCCTAAGATCAAGACTGTAACCGAGCTTTGCCAAAGGACACACACTCTAGAAGGAACCTGCATGAGCCTGACTCCCTGATGTACACTTCTATAATGCAAATGGTTCCTGCAGTTATGTGTTTACTTTGTCAAATGGAATGCCTAAAAATAATGTAGTCAACTGAAGAGTTTCGGGAGATTTCTGACCAGACTAAATCCGAGGGTACTAGAAATTGGCCAGCAAATAGGTTAACATAGCTGTTGTTACAGAATTAGATTGAAATTATCCCCCCCCCCCCCCCCTGATCAGATAAAACTACTGACTTGAATAGCCGGATTATGCTGCCTTTAAACACAAATATTTTAGTGGTTTACACAGTACAGAATGCAACCATTAAAATGCCTTAATTTTAAATATTTGGTCACCCTTAATCTGCCCTTTGGGGAGGAAGTTGTTGGGAGTGCTGGGAACACAGACACTGCTTTGCCAGGCCCACAGCAGCCACGGGGAAAATAGCATTCTCTTGGAAGTGTGTTGCAAAATGTTAGATCTAGTTGGAAAAGAAGAGTCTAGTGAGATCAAGTCAGAAAAAGCAGTGTGGAAGACCTCCACTCAGAGTCTCAAACATAACACTTTCAAAACCAGCCCACTCATGATGGTGTCGGGTGGAAATATTCCATCTGAGTAAGATGGAAAGCCATTTGCAAGGGCTCCTGTGAATGAACCCTAGTGCCACATAGAACTCTGATTCTTTTCCTAACAGGAGCGTTAGGAAAGAATCAGTTATAGGTGGCGCTAATGTTCATTTTTCAGGTCCATTCAGTTATTCTTTCTATCATAGAAGAGCACATTCTCCAGGACTGATGCAGAGCCTTGCTAGTGTAGGACTGATCCTAAAATGATGTTCAGAATACAGTGGTACCTTGGTACTCAACTGCTTTGAATTTGGTAGTCAAAGCATTTTGACGCAAAAATTTTGTCCCGGTATTCATCGTTTGTTTGGTAATTAACGCACAATCTAGAACCTGTCAGTGTCGGCTGCCTTCTGACTCACTACATTAGTCCTTATGGGAGAAATTTGCTTGGTACTCATCATTTTTGGTTCCCATAGCACCTCCCAGAACCAATGAACAATGAGGACCAAAGTACCACTGTAATTTTTTTCCCCCTAACCTCTTGTTTTCTGGTTATGCGGAATTCGTTCTGGGTCCCACATATTTAAAAAATATACAGTTATATTGTTCTCATTTTAAAGAAGGAAGTCTGTCACCAATAATTCAAATGAAACAGAAATTGTCCTTCAAGTGACTTGTTACTTTGAAAATGTTCTGTGTTGGCACTTCTCATACAGTTTTTCTTTTGTTTTAAGATTTGCTTGATTTCTTTTGTTTATTTGCCAAAACCTTTACTTTTTTTGGCAACACAATATATTAAAAATATTTTTTTTCTACTTCTTTCCTTCCCTGCGTTTGCCAACAGGAAGACGGTCTAAATCCAATACTCCTATCTGCTCTATTAGATTTGTTTTCAAAATACGCCTCAGCTTAGTCTGTTTTGCAGCAACATGGGAGATCCAGTGCTTTCTAAAATAAATCGAGCCCTGACCTACGTTTCTAGAGGGATCTGTGGGTTTGATGTCTGGCACCGGGGTTTCTGGTTGCTTTAATAATCTTCTGGAAACTGCAAATTGTGGCAGAGCAGTAGGGCTAGAGAGGGTCTTTCTCAGTATGTAGCAAGGGGCAGAGCTGTTGGCACTGGGGCTGAAATGGCAGGAAGAGCGTGTATCCTCCTAGTCTAAGGGCAGCTTTCTTAATTTAATTTCACATAAGGGAGAGAGAGGAGAGCTGGAAGAGAGAGCTATTTTTAGCCTTTGTCTGCTAGTAGTCAGAGTTAAATGTGAGCATACAGGTGTAGGGTGTCTCTGTGCACGCTCGTGGACATATCTACATGTATGCTTCGCGCTGGGGGCAAGAGTTAAGCAGAGAGCAGGCTATTGCCAGGATTTCAGAAATGGGGAGAGGGAGGAGAACTGGGGTTGGCGGGGTGGGGTGGGGGGTGTAGGCAGGATGATCTGCAGAATTACTCCACAATGTTGGGGAAGGGAGTGAGTGGGTCCACTGAAATTAGGGTTAATTGGCAGGGGGTTGCACACTGAGGCCAAGGCTGCAGTAAGGGCCATGCTGAGCCGTGAATCGGGAGGAAAGTGCCATTAAATCTGCCAGCAAGACTCCAGCAGGCTGAGTCTTTCCAGGTCAGGTAATTATCCTTGTGAAATATTCATGACCCCTTATCCCAGATGCTATTTCAGAGCAGCAGGGGGAGAGAGATTGGGATGTGAGAATGAAAGCTCCAGAAGATATACAGGCACACACCTATCTCACAGCATGAATCTTTACAAATTACACACATCCCAGGGCTTCCAGCCCACCCTTTCTCTTCAAGGCACACAAACACCCGCAACTTGTGCACACATGGTTTCCTATTCCCAGAGACGTTTAAGGTTGTGGATTTGAACCCTGGGTATATCCTAATTAATCTTCGCCCTTTCTCCTTCTTCTATAGCATCTGCTTGTGTGATCAGCTGCTACATATACTGGAATAGTCAAGCTCAGCATTTCCAAAACAACAACAACAACAACAAAAGTGTTTTCCTAGGAATCTGTCCATTTTTCCCAGCCTGGCACAGCTGGGCTGAGAGTAGCATGGGCTGAGACTGTCGGGCGCGCAATGTTTGTTTGGGGCAATGCCAATCTAAGTCAACAATGGTCTATGCAAAAGTTTTGGGGAATTTGCTCTCTCCCGTAACCGCAGCCATCAATTTTCTTTTCCTACATTTGTTTTGGCTGTAAGCTTTTAATTCTTTGTTAAGCGAGTAGCAAATCAGCAGTAAGGCAAATCACACATGGATTAGAACTGCTGAGATAGTAATTCAGAATAACTGAATAACAGAATTGGAAGGCACCTTGGATGTCTTCTGGTCAAGCAGGAAATCTATACCATTCCAGGCAAATGACTGTCCAATCTATTTTTAAAAGCCTTCAGTCATGGAACACCCACAACTTTGAAAGCAAGCCATCCCACTGGTTTATTGTTCTTGCTGTCAGGAAATGTCTCCTTAGACATTCATTGTGGCCCAGGTAGTCTTAGAACAGCACAAGGCTCAAGGGAGCTCAGGACTTCTCTATCCCATTCTTTCCCCACATGGAATATCTATGCGAGTTCATTCCAGACCCTGACTGTTTACTTTCCATCTTCCTATGCATCTCATCCTCATACCGTTGTTCCAGGGATGTAGAGGTAAGAGAGATATTGATAAACTTCAATAGTTCCTCTGTGTGTGAATTTCTGATCTTTCTCTTTCTGGGTAGTTTCCCACTCCTACACTTCTTGAAGGTCATGTTTCCTCATTCATTTCATATCGATATGCATGTGTGAGATGCATAGGAAAATATAGCTTATACCCTCTGTATATTGTATATATGCTTGGGCCAGGAGAAGTTGAATCTTTGGTGTACAAAGGAGGGTGCATTTTTCTAAGTGCTCCATTTGCACCATCCCACATCAGCTTTACAACCTCCTTGCAACTAACCCTGGGTTGTATTTAGTTTCTGGTGAAGGTGTGATGTCTCCCTTTGATAGATGGGATATGATGAGATATGAGATATGAAGGGATTGATTGCCCGGTGCTGTGTCTGTACAGTCAACCTACATTTTCTCCTGAAATAATCTGTATTCCCTCCCAACCAGGACTTCTATAAGCCCACATCTTGTAGATCTGCTTATTCATGAATTTGTATAGACTTCTGAACATCAGAGCCATCCATACAGCATTTCTTTCTTCTCAACTGAACTACACCGAAGCCTCCAGTCCATGAATTCAAGGCACCCTTAATTCTAATGCATAAAGACAGAATGCATCTGATATGGACGTCAGCTTCTTTAAAAAAACACCTCAGATTTCTTTTAATGGGAACCTTTGGTAGTGAGTGCAACCTTTAAAACCATATTGGAGAAAGCCAGAGGCACAGAGTCAAAGTGTTCTGATCCAGCAAGGTGGAGCAGTTCAAATGGTGCCAAAGAAGCAATCAGTCAGATTTACTAACATCAAATAACTTACTCAAAAAACAAGCTGTATTATCTTGGTATTCTGTGTAATCTTGGGGATATGCAGTGTACACATGATCTTACTGACTGCCTAGTGCTTGTGCTCCTTCTATAAAAGAGACCAGCTTCAAAGGAAAACAGTGAATAGAGGACAGTGATCAGTTCTTACCATTGTGTTTGTGTTTGGATGCTAGAAGAAAGAGGGAAGGAAAAAGGCACAGGGTATAAGGTGGTATTTGCTCTGTGGCCCACTGAAAAAGCATTAACCATTCATGAATTAACTTACCTCTCCTTCTCTGAAGACTGGGGCAATGTCCCTAAGCAATACGTTGATAAACAAAAAAGTTGAAAGTACTGATAATTCCTAATGTTTCTAAATAAATATGCATGAATACCCTGAAATGCAGATCCCAACTCCAAAGCCAACTTTTTGGCTCCAGAGTAACAGGAGGCTACGGGCAGGTGTCCTTTACCCACAAGGACAACTGGAATCAGCCAGGAGTTGTATGCCAGCTTATGCATTCATAACCTTAACTCGGCCCTTTGGAGGGATGTGGTAATGAATTTGCAAGGTCACCATCGCTGGAGTGAGTTATTTCTGAGCATTTTGTGGAGGAGGGTATTAAAGGCTCACTAAATTTCCTGGATCAATCAAGAGCTGCATACCAAAGATCTTTGGGTTTCAGATGGCAAAGGGCCATTGTGGAAAGCTTTCTTAAGCAACGCCTGGCATGGCAAGAAATTAAACAGAGCCTGGTGTTCTAGCCATAAAGCTATATTTTCCTTTTCCTTGCCCTACCAGGATCAATGTAAGTAGCTTGCATTGGCCCTGCCAAGGACTTGCATTAAGGTAGGCAAGGGCGGCATTAAAAGCCACAAGCATCATTACTCAGGAATGATTCAGGATCACCCAGAAGAGGGCCGGTTGTCCTGTACTTTCAGGCTACAGTTCTGTGCCCTTGTGAAAGCTCACCTGAATTTGGCAGAACGCACTTCAGAATAAGGAGGCAGATGATCAACTTACAAGGAAACCTCCCAAATTGCAAAAATGCTACAGTGCCAATAGTGCCATTTCATTTGCAAACATGTATTGATCAAGCAATTTTATCACCATAACTGGATTTGAACCGATAAGCTAGAAGCAAAAAAAAAAAAAGGTTGAATCAAAGTAGGGTGCTTTCAATTTAGAAAATTAAACGGGGTTTAGGCATAAGACTTGCTAATGCCAGGAATTAACTGGAAACTGAGTTCACTCTAGCAATGCACGAAAAACACTATTAATGTGTATCTGTGTAGACATCTGAATCTAAGTTTAGTGCTGTGGAAAATGCACATTCTGTAGATAAGGAGAATGTTTTAGAGCAGGTATGTTTAACCTGTGGCCCAAGGGCTGCATGCAGTCCTGGACAACTAGGAATGCAGCCCTGTAAGAGCCCCCACAAAATAAAGGTTTGATATATACACTGCTCAAAAAAATAAAGGGAACACACAAATAAGACATCCTAGATCTGAATGGATGAAATATTCTTATTAAATATTTTGTTCATTACATAGCTGAATGTGCTGACAACAAAATCACACAAAAATTATCAATGGAAATCAAATTTTGCAACCCATGGCAGTCTGGATTTGGAGTTACACTCAAAATTAAAGTGGAAAAAAACACTACAGGCTGATCCAACTTTGATGTAATGTACTTAAAACAAGTCAAAATGAGGCTCAGTTGTGTGTGTGGCCTCGACGTGCCTGTATGACCTCCCTACAACGCCTGGCCATGCTCCTGATGAGGTGGCGGATGGTCTCCTGAGGGATCTCCTCCCACACCTGGACTAAAGCATCCCCCAACTCCTGGACAGTCTGTGGTGCAATGTGGTGTTGGTGGATGGAGCGAGACATGATGTCCCAGATGTGCTCAATTGGATTCAGGTCTGGGGAATGGGCGGGCCAGTCCATAGCATCAATGCCTTTGTCTTGCAGGAACTGCTGACACACTCCATCCACATGAGGGCTAGCATTGTCGTGCATTAGGAGGAACCCAGGGCCAACTGCACCAGCATATGGTCTCACAAGGGGTCTGAGGATCTCATCTCGGTACCTAATGGCAGTCAGGCTACCTCTGGTGAGCACATGGAGGGCTGTGCGGCCCCCTAAAGAAATGCCACCCCACACCATTACTGACCCACTGCCAAACCGGTCATGCTGGAGGATGTTGCAGGCAGCAGAAGGTTCTCCACGGCGTCTCCAGACCCTGTCATGTCTGTCACATGTGCTCAGTGTGAACCTGCTTTCATCTGTGAAGAGCACAGGGTGCCAGTGGCAAATTTGCCAATCTTGGTGTTCTCTGGCAAATGCCAAACGTCCTGCACGGTGTTGGGCTGTAAGCACAACCCCCACCTGTGGACGTCGGGCCCTCATACCACCCTCATGGAGTCTGTTTCTGACCGTTTGAGCAGCCACATGCACATTTGTGGCCCGCTGGAGGTCATTTTGCAGGGCTCTGGCAGTGCTCCTCCTGTCCCTCCTTGCACAAAGGCGGAGGTAGCGGTCCTGATGCTGGGTTGTTGCCCTCCTACAGCCTCCTCCACATTCTCCTGATGTACTGGCCTGTCTCCTGGTAGCGCCTCCATGCTCTGGACACTACGCTGACAGACACAGCAAACCTTCTTGCTCCAGCTCAGATTGATGTGCCATCCTGGATGAACTGCACTACCTGAGCCACTTGTGTGGGTTGTAGACTCCATCTCATGCTACCACTAGAGTGAAAGCACCGCCAGCATTCAAAAGTGACCAAACCATCAGCCAGAAAGCATAGGAACTGAGAAGTGGTCTGTGGTCACCACCTGCAGAACCACTCCTTTATTGGGGATGTCTTGCTAACTGCCTATGCTTTCCGCCTGTTGTCTATTCCATTTGCACAACAGCATGTGAAATTGATTGTCAATCAGTGTTGCTACCTAAGTTGACAGTTTGATTTCACAGAAGTGCGATTAA
The DNA here is from genome assembly GCF_049901735.1 of Notechis scutatus. Classification (NCBI taxonomy): domain Eukaryota; kingdom Metazoa; phylum Chordata; class Lepidosauria; order Squamata; family Elapidae; genus Notechis; species Notechis scutatus. Next base: position 228,815,495 of record NC_142009.1, read on the forward strand.
CTTGGATTACATTGTGTTGTTTAAGTGTTCCCTTTATTTTTTTGAGCAGTGTATATACATTGACTACATTGTATATGTTGTATGTATCCCAAGACAATTCCTCTTCACTCAATGCAGCCCAGGCAAGCCAAAAGGCTGGACAACCATGGTTTAGAGGTTGTTGATTGTGTCAGTGAACTTTGATTACTAGATACTCTCCAGATGTATTTGAGATACAATTCCTTCTATTTCCAGCACTCGTGAATCTTGGCTGTGATGCCCAGGAATTCTAAATGTTCTATTCCCAGCACAACTGGAGGAATCTGGGTTGGGAAGGTTAAGCTACAGCAAATGACAGGTTCAAATGAAAGAGAGCAGCTTTATGGACCATTTTAAGTAATGCATTATCTTCATGGAACAAGCATGCTGCACCAATTTGTACAAACGAGTTGTGTTTTCAGAATGGAACAAACATTCACTTAGCACAGCATTTTCTTTCTTCTCTCAACTGAAAAGTGAATCATCCAACAGGTGAAAAGTCAAGAACACATTTCAAAATCTGATTCTTGAAGTAGGGAACAAGTGCCTCTCCATCAAATAAACCAAAAATAAAATTTGTATGAAGGTTTAGCAGTCATGTTGCCTCATTGACTGGATTGCAAAGCTCCACTTTGCAGCAAATGGTGAACTTAATGCTCTCTAAAAGTATTGAATTACCATTTCTACGATCATATTGGCCGGGGATAAATTGAACTTTTATCCATTTATCAAGACTATTTTTACTTTACGTATTTCTCTTAATCTTTTCTCTCTGGTAGAAAGTGGGAGAGAGGAAGAGAACGAAGGGGTATTGTGAATTCCTCTTGTTTGGAGATAGCAAAACCATTTATAAAATGGATATCCCTACCTCTCAGTAATGACCTTCTCTTTAGTCAAATCACTGAGGTTTATTGTAATTGAGATTTGTTTCAGCTGCAGTTGAAAATGCGTCTGGTTCAGTTCCAGCTTAAACCAATGCCACTTTGGTAGAGCCAGAACAAACAAAGTCTCTTTTCTACTAAAAAAGCTGCGGTATGGGACCTTGCATGGAGAGGCATTACTACAGCCTTTCTACACTGGTTCTGATTGTGCAGTTAACAACTCAAAATCAGAAATGCAGGAATCACCAAGTGAATGAATGCTTGCTCCTTAGAGTAAACTATATTGTCCACGTCTTCTTTGGGAAGACAATCCACATAAAAAAGAGCACAGGTAAAATAAAATAGATCTCATCATAACAAAGTAATGCTATCATTACAGCTAAAAAAAGAGGAAAGAAAGTTGCACATCCTCACCATATGAAGAATATTATGAGTACGTTTTGGAGACCTTTGACCCTGGTCTACAGGCTTGTCACACATTAAACAAAGACTGTACATCACAGAAGCGCTCACCCTTGAAGTGAAAATGCAAAGGAAAGGCCATGTCCAAATTGTGCCAACAGCTCCGTTTCAGCAGGTAAGGTCAAAAGAATTTGTCAGGTCCAGATGAGGAATCAAGGTTTCCGGAAAGGATCCTACAGCTCCGAGACAAGGCACCAAATGCACAAAATAAACAAGATAATCTGCGGCAGGCAATGTTTCTGCGCCATGCATGGTGTACTCAGTAGGACTTAGAGCTCCCAGCTTGCATCTAAGCATATCAAATTCAGCTCTCATAATGAAAGCCAGGCTACATAGGAACAATAGTTTACCCCAAATCCTGCCTGCCTAAGGGTCTTCCCCGGGCAATGGAGCACTGTGTTTTCTGGGTTTCCATGTGGCAGCGGTGGTTATTCCTGTTGTTCAAATAGCCATGACTCTGTTTTCAGTCTCCAAAATTAAGACAGGAACAGTAGGCGTAATTGTACTACTGATGCCACTACTGATGCCCAATGTTATGATATGTACAGAATAACCCTTGAGTAACAACGATATGCACATGGAAACATTATGAGAGTAGTTACGAATAATTATTCAGCCACACACAGATACACTAAATTGAGTTAGTTTACTTTAAGGAATAGCACAGTCCAATAAACGGTCCAGGTCATATACGTTTTACAGTCCAAAGAATATCCAATTACAAAGTCTTCTTACCGGTTGCCTTTGTCATTTACAGTAAACAAAGATATCAAAGTATAAGCACAGGATAAATACAACAGAGAACCTTAGATAGCAACAGAATGTCAGAGAGAGCAAGCTATGATCTCTAGCTCCCTCTTATGGTAATTTGCAATATAATCAACCAATCAGAATATAGTATAAATCAATACAGTGATTTTGTCTTAAAGCTACAAACATACATTGTTGGTTTATATATTGCCAACCCAACTAATTGGTGTACAGATTCCTAACACCCACCTCTGGTTTTCCAGTGTGAAATTGAGATGGTATCTCATCTGGTTCACTTTCCTCCTCTGAAAATGATAGATACGCCCATGATACAACATTTCTGTGGAATGACCTCGGTGAACCACCTCTGGAGAAAACCACCTCCACTCTGCTACTAACAGTTTGGTTGTCCTCTTCCTCTAGATCAGGGGTCCCCAAACTTGGCAAAATTGTGGACTTCAACTCCCAGAATTCCTCAGCCAGCAAAGCTTTGCTGGCTGAGGAATTCTGGGAGTTGAAGTCCACAAGTCTTAAAGTTGCCAAGTTTGGAGACCTCTGCTCTAGATCCAGTCTGTTCCAGTGGCAAATTGGAGAGCTTGAGGCAAGTAGAGGATGCTGCCCCCTCTTCAGTAGGATCAGAGGGGACAATAAAGGTGGCACCAAGGGCCAACATTGCCCCATCAAAGAGAAGGTAGACCCTGCGCAGGAGCCTCATAGCACTGGCTCAGGTATCAGCTCTGGGTATGGTCTCCACTGAGAAGGGAGAAACTAGCTATTGGTTCCCTTGCCTTCCTCATCTAATTGGCACTCCTGCCGGCACACAGCATGGCTTCCATCTGCTAATGGGGGTCTATAGTCCTGAAACAGCAGGTCTCAGTCATGCTTGCTGTTCCCCCACTCTTTCAAAAGTGCCTGGACATCTGGACAATATTAAATATAGACAAATTTCCCAGGCTCTATTTTTTTATTTTATTTTTTGCATCTTTGAGGCTCTTTCTGATTGGTACCAAAGACTGCACAATCAAGTATGTTTTCTTTATATGTTATAAAATTCATAAGCACTCAAGCTGGATAGGAACTGCACATTCCTCTTCCTTTCTCTTCTGGTTATTATTTTCCCTTCCTTATTGCTATTTAGCTCAACCAACTTTAAAAAAACAAAAAAACCAGTTCATCCCAAAAAAAGATTAGCCTGGTTTTCAGTTTAATTTTGCTTTCATTTCCTGTATCTCAGACAACAAATTTGGTGGAAGCCTGGCTCCTCTTGAGAATAAGTTGACATGATTTTGAGCTTAGCTTTCAATTCCCCACCACCACACCCGCTCCCTGCTTCCAGTGTATTTGAGTAGCTGGAGTAATGGCTTTATACAAAGCCTGTAGTGATTGTGGTTGTGTGCCACACCTGCAGTACTTATTCATATGGTTATTTTACAATTCATTGTGTCCAACCACAAAAGTGAATTTAGCAAACTTTGATTATGCTAGGCATGACTGCACATGTTCTGCAAACAAAGTGATTGCTTTTATCAAATCTTAGATAGCCTTCCTTAATCTAGTGACCTCTAGATGGGTTGGACTTCCGCTTCCATAATCCTCCGGTCCACCAGGGCTGATCTAAGAATTGCCTTTTAAGTGCTTGCAGTTTGCACAAACGTTGACCCATTTCTGACATGCAGCTACTGAGGCTTACAGGCGAAGGGAGGCTTTACAGGGCCGAAAGCTAGCTTCCAAGAAGACTTATCTCACAAGCTAGCTTTTTAGTCTCTGCTCTCCTCTTCGTGTTTCAATTCGCAGGGCAGGCCCCGGGCTCCCTTGATTTGGATCGGGAGTTCGGGACTCCACTGAGGCGGGAGTATCTGTGTGTGCAAAAAAAAAAGGCTGAAACCCTGATTTGGGAGGAATTTCTTTGAAGCTTGCTATTTACCCTTCCCAGCTGCTAATGGCATCTCACCCGGTTTGTCCCTTAAGATCACTTGCAGTGCTGCTTTTAGAAAAGAGAGGGGCTATGAATTCATAATTGGTTGGTGAATGAGAGTGCGCTCTCTGATATATCCCCATGGTTATTCTCCTGGCCGCCCATATATCTTGCTGTGGAAAGCAGTGAAATGCCTTGCTGGAAAATAGATGCTGGGTGCTTGTTTCATCTCCCTCCCTGCCCTGTTCGGTTTCCCTGAGCATATTGCTTTCTCTCTCTCCCTCTTTGTCTGGCATCATTTGCTGAGAATGAATCTCTTGCTCTTCCCCCTCCCTTCCCTCCCTCCCTCTTGTCCAATTGCCAGAGACATCTGGTAATAACTCAGACACACCCACCTTGTCCAGGGGGACAACAGGGACCTGGGTTTCCTTGCCACAACACATTGAGTGGTCACTCGATCTGAAGTTAGTTACAGCCACCGCTGTTGAGAGGGGGATTAGCGGGATTAGGCAGCAGGAAAGCAAAAGATAAAGGTCTTAAATGGTTTTGATCTTAAAGACATAAGGCTATTAGATGCTAGCATCAAATGGGAAGGTATTTCAGGAGCCCAGTGCATCAAATATTCGTTCCAGCAGCACAGAAGGAAGAAGCAGACGTCTTAGATCCTCATTCGAGGGGTGAGAACAAGGAGTTGGATGGCCCATGGCAGGTGCAGTAGAAAGTAGGGCCCTCAACCTGGAATTGTGGTGTTGAACTCTCCTACCTCTTGTCTGATATATTTTCATGTCTGAGATCAGGCATGTTATTCTCTGATCCCAAAACCTTTGCAGTCCAAAACAGAAATCCTTCCAGCTCCAGCCAAAGGGGGGAAGTTTTGGTCACCTTCCCCTCGACTCCCTCATATATCCATGTTATGTATTGAATGTATATAGTTGTGTTATCCTTCCTAAAGTGAAACTAACCTTTAGATCAGGGGTCTCCAACCTTGGCCACTTTAAGCCTGACGGACTTCAACTCCCAGAAATCCCCAGCCAGCAAAGCTGGCTGGGGAATTCTGGGAGTTGAAGTCCGTCAGGCTTAAAGTGGCCAAGGTTGGAGACCCCTGCTTTAGATGACCCTAACTGTTAACCAGAGGTGGTGTTCAGCGAGTTTTGACCAATTCTGGAGAACCAGTAGCGGAAAATTTGAGTAGTTCAGAGAACCGGCAAATACCCCCTCTGACTGGAGATTTTACAGTGTGCTTCCCCTGCCACGCCCACCAAGCCATGCCACGCCCACCAAGCCACACCCACAGAGCCAGTAGTAAAAAAAAAACCAATGGAATCCTACCACTGCTGTTAAGCTTCCTAAAGTGAAACTAACCTTTAGCTCTCTCTTACTATTAGCTCCAACTGTTTTGGAGGGAAACTTTGAACATTTACATTTGGGTGGGGTTTTCAAGCATTATGATTGGTTAAGCCCAGAGTATAAATTACAGGCATTTGCCTACAGTTCCTCAGTTCCAGTTTTGAGTCAATAAACGCTGTTGCAGCTAGGCTGGTCTGGTTCTTGCCTACTGAAGTCCGCTATACAGTCATCCACATGCACACACAGGCCCGCACTGGAATTCCTTTTTGCCCTGAAACAACGCCTGCTTCTTGTTAGTCCTTTCTTACCGCCTACCCAGAGAGAAGGAAGCGGAAGAAGACATGGCTCCCTATAGAGTTTGGATATTGGAGAGCCACTCACTGCAAGAGATGTAAGAGGTGTGGTTGTGTGGTTGTGTGGAGAGAGAGAGCATCTGCTGGATCACAGTTCAAGACACCCAAAAGCCCTATAATAACCAGTAGCCTTTTTTTCTCACCTCAACCATATTGCTTCAAGAAGCCTGTATACAACAGTCCAGGAATTATTCAGTTGCTGACAGCAAGACAGAACTTGGTGCTTACAACAGAAACTCAGAGCTCCCGTCAACCCCACTGGGCTCAACAGGACCATATCAATAGAAATAAATATCAATGATCCCAGCAGCAAGAATACTGCGGCCAAAGCTCAGCTGCAAGCTTTGATTTCACAAAGGCCTGCTGGCCTTGTCCACTCCCCACCTCATCATCCCCACGCCACTGCAGCTGCGTAGGAATAAATTGCTGCCTTGAGGAGATTTAGGCTACCAGGAGGGTCAAGCATCAAATCCAGGAAGATTCCTGGTGGTTGAGAGGAGTCTCTTTGGCGGGGGCAGCTGGCCTGATTCTGATGGTGGAAATGGACCAGTTGCATTGAGGAGGGAGCAGGAATGAGCGAGCAAGCCAGAGCGAATGAGAGGCAACGGGCTGGCAGATGGAGCAATGGAAGCGGAGAGGTTGGTGGGGAGGAATCGGAATTCATGAGCCACTATTGACAGATAAAGTTGGAAAGACACATGTGAATTTTGCCACCAGATTGTACATATGTATCGATAATGCACATATTAAAGGAGCTGTTCTGACCTTCCCCAACAGCACGAAGACGACTCCTCGTCCCAATAAACCCCTTTTATTGAGTTTACAGTGAATTCTTCTCCAGCAAAGTCCCGGCCAACAGTCTTTAAAGATAATCAGGCCTGGAGAGCTGCCAGGCCGATATCCTTCAGACGCCACACTGTAGCAAATGATACTTGGCAAGAAAGCAGGAACAGATCTTCACCCAAATGAACTAATTGTTTCCTGAAAACCCCCACTCCCCTTTCGCTCCTCTTTTATTCCCTATGGGAGGAGCCATTCACCGTTCACCTGTGGCTTTACTCCCAAGTCGACCCTTGTTCCTTAGCTGTTTCCTTCTTCTGGCAACTCTGTGCATGCACACACTGGGAACAGACTCCAGTTGTTCTTCTGCCTCACTGATGTCCAACTCCGAAGGCAGCTGATAACTGTCAGACAGCCCTGGCCCCATCTCTGCCTCCGATGCAGAGCACTGGTCAAAGCCTTCCCCAGACTCCAGGACTGGCCCTGTTCCTCCACAACCTCCTCACTATCTGAATCTGCTGTCAGCTCCACTGGCTGCTGGCTGGCCACAATAGGAGTAAACATGAGGCCCCAGGAAGTAAAGCCACCCTTTGTATTTTTGAACACCAAAATGGCATCTGTTCTCTGGCTAACAGGCACGGAGACATCCTCTCCTGATGGTGGAAATACAGGTAGTCCTTGACTTACAACCACAAGTGAACCCAAAATTGCTGTTGTTAAGCGAGGCAGTTTGCCCCATTGTATGGTCTTTCTCACCACAGTTGTTAAGTGAATCTGGCTTGCCCATTGGCTTTGGTTGTCAGAGGATTGCAAAGGGGGGTGTCACATAACCCTGGGAGACCACAACCCTAAATGAGTCAGTTGCCAATGTCTGAATTTTGATCATGTAACCATGGGGATCAGAGGTGGCATTCAGCAGGTTCTGACCAGTTCTGGAGAACCAGTAGCGGAAATTTTGAGTAGTTTGGAGAACCGGCAAATACCACCCCTGACCTGCCCCCGCCCCCATCTATTCTCTGCCTCCCAGGTCTCAGCTGATCGGCTGGGTCTTCTTTTGTTGCCCTGCACAGGAAAATGGAGCTGGAAAGCAGGTTAGTGGGGTGGGGAGGGAATAGGGATTTTGCAGTAACCTTCCCCTGCCACGCCCACCAAGCCACGCCCACCAAGCCACGGCCACAGAACTGGTAGTAAAACATTTTGAATTCCACCACGGATGGGGATGCTACAACAGTCCTGTCAAAAACTGTCATAAGTCACTTTTTTCTGTGCCGTTGTACCTTTGAACGGTAACTAAATGAACTTTTGTCAAGGACTACCAGTATAGCGTGCATTTGAGCCCAATATTGCCGCTTAGCAATAGGCCCACTGAACTCCATAGAGGAAAGGAAGTGGTGACTAGTGAGTTTTAAACTGGTTTGAGGAAAATATTATCAGGAAAAAAGCCCACAGATGGACATGAGTTCAAGCAACCTTCTTTCAGCTAGTGACATTCCTATTACAAGAGAACTGTGAGGTCAGCCAAAGCTCTAGATTTCCTCAAAACCCCAAAAGGCTTCTGTTCTGTCTTTTAATCGCTGACTAAAGACAGACAGACAAACTCTACGAAGACTTCCATACAAAGTTTCTTTATTGGATCATCAGGCATTCCCAAGCTGTAACTCACGGTTATGTCGAGATTCATCTAATGTCCAACTCTTTGCACAGCTGACTTCATAGTGTAAAATTATAGTGATCTTTCATCCCATAATGATGGAGCAGAGAGGGTGAAACACCAGCACGATGCTGGGGTTCGAGCAAGAGTAAAGGGAACTCTCCCAACCAAGCAAGGGTCAATTCAGTGACCAATCAGGATTACAGATGTGACCACATGGGATGAACTACATTTCCCATGATGCATTAACTACATTTAACATGAGGCATTCCCTTAAGGGGACAGCTCCCAACTCTAACTTAACTATCTCAATTCCCAATTAACTATATACTGTCTGGACAGCACAACTTCTGCCCTAACAGGAATAGCCATGATGCAGGGCTATTGTATAGGTCTTACAATGAAAACTGCCAATTATGGCAAAAAGGTATCATACAGTCAAGATTGGAGATACTGAATGTTAAGATATGCGCATAGCACAAGATCCAGTAACTTCAGAAAAGCCTCTGCCCAGACTGAATCAAGTCGTTTCTCAACAGAAATTCTAGGATGTGGAGCAAGATTTGTTCCCAACTCTGTCCTGGTTTACTGGAAAATGGCAGCAAAACTGGGTTTTTGTGTTTTTTTGCCTTGGTTTCCTTTTGCACATTTCAAAAAATAAAAGTCTTTAATCCAGTTCTGCAGCATTGTGGGGGGGAGAGGGCAGCAGTTCCTGCTGGAAGAAATTCTTGCTTCGTTTCAAATTCCTGGGTTCAAATGAGCAAGCTGTTACACAGTAAGCCCAAGCAAAGCTTCTCACTCCATAGAGATTCAGCCTGAAATTGGCTTCCTGAATCATGTCGCTGTGATGGGCAGTCACAGGGACAGTATTGCATGTTTGTTACTTGCAAATGAGCAAAAACAGCAAAGCCTAGATTGGCAAAGGTGAGTTTATCTTGGCCCAACCATTTCCTTGTAAAATGCTTTAGATCAGGGTCGCCAATCGGTGGGCCGCAGCCCACTGGTGGGCCTCGAGAAAATTTTGGTGGGCCACAAAGAAATCTCACCCCCAGAGCACTCCCCCAAAACAATTAATCCAGGCTGCGCAAAAAACACAAGGCTGCGCCACCCATATGGCCCGTGGGGACCTCCCCCCACCCACTCCTTCCCCAGCAAACTTCCCTGCTAATTTACTATTTTTCCAACCATCAGCTGTTCTGCTGTGCTGGGAGATTTAGATTAGCTAGGAAGTAGGAAATGGTTTCTTGCTTTCTAGCTGGTCTTTAGATCTTTGGCTCTGCTTTGAAGCACAGCCGAACCTCCCTTAGGACTGAAGGTTCTATTATTCCGTGTTAGACTCACAGCAAGCAAATTTTATGTGACAGACTGAGCTAGCCAATGGCAGATAGATAGATCTCTGAATGAATCTGTGATTCTGTGAGCAACTCAATCTGACTGACTGCTTTGCCCGATTTTGGGTAAAAGTTGCTCTTTTTTTATAAAAAAATCAATATTTATATAAATATTTATAATATTTACATACAAGTCATACCCAGCCAGTCACATGACCACCAAGCCACACCCAGAAATTAGGCCATGCCCACAGAACCGGTTAGTGATTCCTGGGATCTAAAATTATGAGTTTGGTGGTCCCTGAGGTCCAAAAGGTTGGCGACCCCTGCTTTAGATGGCCTGGAACAGACCCTCTCTATAAGGGTAAAGAAGAACCCATTGGTGGGGTCTGCTTTGGAAGACTGGTGGATTTCTGAATGCTTGGATGGATTTACCAGCTGGTGTGCTTTCTGTCCTGTTCAGGCCTTTGACATAAATTGGATGAGAAGATGGAAAGGGTGTTTGTCCCTCAACGGACTCCTCAGTGCCTTGGAATCAGAATGGTCCTTGGTTCTTCTGGTGATGAAATGGGCAGTGGTTTCCAATAGTCTTCAACTTATGACCACAATGGAGCCCAAAATTGATGTTGCAAAGTGAGAAATGTATGCGGCTAAGTGAGTTTTGCCTCTTTTTGCCATTTTCCTTGGCACTTTTGTTAAGTGAATCCAGGGGTTCGCTGCTGGGGGTTCTCAGGGGTTTGGGAGAGACCCTAGCTAAGATTCTGTGCAATTCAGAGAATCCCCAAATCCCACAACTGGCTGGCCCTGCCCTGACCACCCAGCCCTGCCCCTCCCAGGAGTCCCCATGCCCGTTTTGGATGCAGGTAAGTGCAGGGTGCACACAGAGGCTGTGGGAGGGGGGAAAACGAGCCTCCCGGAAGGCCAGAAATGGGCCCGTTTCCAGCTTCCAGAGCCTCCGGAGCCCAGGGAGGCCATTTTTGCCCTCCCGGAGGCTCGATGAAAGCCTCTGGAGCCCAGGGAGGGCAAAAACGCCCCCTCACCATGGTGCAGGAGGCCAAGTAGGCCATGCCCACCATGGCCACACCCACCCAGCAACTGGGCAGAGAACCGGTTGCTAAAATTTTTGAAGCCCACCCCTGAGTGAATCACTGCAGCTGTTAAATTAGTAACACGGATGTTAAATGGACCTGGCTTCCCCATTGACTTTGCTTGCCAGAAGGTCGCAAAAGATCATCACAGGGACACTGCAACAGTCATAAATGTGAACCAGTTGTCAAGCATCCGAATATAAATCACATGACCATGGGCATGCTGCAACAGTCATGTGTGAAAAATGGTCGTGTTGGAAGAATTATCCTTCTGGGTTCAGTACCAAGTGGGGGAAAAGACACTGGAAACATGGAGGCTGTTTGGAAAGATGGTTTAATGGTGGACAGGACCATGGTGGCTTGGAGCTCCAAAGTGAAAGGGACGATCACATGCTTCAAGGTGAAGGAAAAGAGAAGGAAGGGCTGTGATGCTGAGAGTGCCCTCTGTTGGGATTTGAATTTGAGCTTGTATTCTGATTGGTTGTCAGACTCCCATGGGGCCATGCAGGGGCAACTCTGTAGGCTGTCCTGAGTTCCAGGCTTGGTTGAGCCTTGCTGGATGATGATGCACTGAAAAGGGCTTTGGGCAATTGCTATAGCTTTACCTGGAGATCTTTGCTATGTAAATTATTCTGGCCCAGGCCTTAATGGCCCACCCATTAACAAAGGTGGGGGTGAGCTTCTGCTTCTGAGGTGAGTTTCTGCTCTTGAGTTTCTAATCTTTTGAGGGGAAATATTCTGCCTTTTTAATATTTCCTAAGATATTTCAATTTTCTAGGAGAGGAGTGGGTGCTAACTTCCTACAATCGTAAGTCACTTTTTTAGTGCCGTTGTAAGTTCAAACAATCACTAAGTGAACTGTGGTAAGTCGAAGACTACCTGTATTCTTGTGAGCAGTTATAATAATATTACATATTTAACCTCTATGAAGTTACGTAGTACTCTTCTTTCTATATTCCATCCTATCTAATCATCAAAGTCATAAATTAGAACTTCATTTTTTTTCAATTTTACGCAAAAAGTCCCTAAGAGATTTCCTCTCCCCAATAAATGCAGATAGCATTTTTTCTCTAATTAAAAAAAAAGTTAGTTTACCCATTTCAGCGAGATCTGTCCATTTCACCAACCATTCCTCCAATGTTGGGTAGTGTTGAAACCTTCTATCTCTGTGCCTATAATCACCTCACCGCAGTAATCATATATTGAAATTATCTTCCGTGGCTGTTTTTCTAACTGCTTATCAATTAGTCCTAAAAAGAAAAGTTCTGGCTTCAACTGAATATTAATCTTTAAAATCCTCTGAATCCAAGTATGCATTTGAATCCAGTTTTTTTTTTTTTTAATAGCCTTTTTACATGTCTAAAGCTGAATATCACTGAGGGGGGATAATGAAGATTTATTTTCACCTCTTTTACTGCAGCTTTCTGGTATCATCCAGTAAAAATGGTTTGGGCCAATAAAAAGGCTTCTGGTCAGTCGTCTAATATCTGGAGGATATCATCAGACAAACGGTTCAAAATGTACTGATTTGTACATAAATTGTGTCGTTTATGTGATCATGCCCTGATGTCCTGGTACTGCTGGTCCCTTTGCCAGAGACATCTGGAAAACTTGGTTGCCTTTATCTGAACAACAAAAGCAGCACACTGGCATCAGACGGCAAGCTCTTCTGCTTTCGGCCATATGTGCAACACTGCATGCCCCATAGATTAGGGTTGGCACTCGTGTCATGATTATGTTTTCATCAGCCTGACCCTTTTGCGCCACTCCCCTCCCAAGGGAAACTCATGAGTGCAGCGTGAGGTTGGCGTAACTCCTGAACAGAAAAGCCCCTGGGATAGCTGGACAGTCAGTTAAAACCAGCGAATATTAACTTATCTCTATTTATTTTAATAAGTGAAGGAGAAAAGGATACTATATACAGGGGAACAGAAAGAGGCATATATTTATATTTATAAACGTGCGTTTGTACATATACAAATACATAGATATTCACACAGAGGCATTTCATTTTCAAAAACAGGAATAAAATAAAGGCTCTTGCTTATTCAAAGCAGTATTCTTTGGGGTTCTAGAACTCGCTTTAGATTTGATCTCAAGATCTTTTTCTTGTCCTAGCCTTTTCTTTATTTCAAAAACTGCTTAAGGGCTCCAAGCCTCACTTCTCCAAAAGAGATTTTTATTTCCAAAATTGCATGGCTCTGGGAAGCCCAGACACAAATCCAAGCAAAAAACACAACAACAACAAAAAACGTTTAGGTCCTCATTCAGTGTTGCATATCAGGAGAGAGAGAAAAAAAACCTGTAATTGAAAGTCTTGTACTTTGCTATCCTCCAGTGAGTTTTGTGACATAAGGAAGCATACGGATACCATCCAATGTAAGACAAAAATGGGAATTTAAAAGTTTAAAGTGCTCCCAAATACTGATGACCTCTGGACCAAATCACAGAACTCAGTGATAGATCTAACAGTGTATGAAGAACTTTTTTTTTCAGAGAGATGTTTTTAATTGCAGTACAATTTGCTATGAATAACAGTTTTGGCAAACTGGTAGTCCCATCTGTTCTGTACGGTCATTACCATTCTTGTAGAACCGCGCAGTGATTGGCCAAGACGCACGGCGAGCTGATTGGTCGAGCGAGCCGCACTGATTGGCCCGCCGCGAATCTCCCGCGATTGGTGGAAACTAATCACGGGAGATTCAAAGCGGTGCCATTGGCCGCGACCGCCGCGGCCAAAGAATAAAAGCCGCCGCTTTTCTTTCAGACCCGAGCCGATCTTGGGAATCAATAAATGAGCTGAACTAAAGTCACTGGCTCCGAGTCTCCTTTCTTGCGACGGACACAACACTGGCAACGAGGATGGGATCCCAAGACTGATCCCCATCGAGCACGTATCCTGAGGAAACGAGACCGACGAGATGGCCAGCATCGTACCGCCCGCACCCTTTAACCCGGCTACTGAGGATTGGGAATCGTACACCGACCGATTCCTGATGTTCCTCGAAAGTAGCAATCTAAAGGATGCAAACGGGCAAAAGAAAAGAGCTGTCTTCCTCACACACTGTGGGCCCGCAGTATTTAAGATGGCAAAAGCCCTCGCAAAACCCGAGGACGTAAAAACGATGGACTGGGCCGATCTCGAGCCGTTGTTCCGAAACCACTATGCCCCCGACGTGGCCACCCTCATCAGGCGGCACGACTTCTATCGGCAAGACCAGCGAGCGGGCGAGAGCATCGGCGACTTCGTGGCTGACCTGCGAAATCTCGGGGGCATGTGTGGGTTTACGGATATGGACGAGGCACTCCGAGACCGCATCGTCCTGGGGCTCAGAGATCCAGTCCTCCAGAGCCGGCTGATGGCAAAAGGCGACATCGCCCTCGCCGACGTCCTTGCAGACGCCACCGCAGCTGAGGTGACCCGGAAATCGGCGGCTCGAATGCGGAGGCCCGACGCTGGGGACCGCAACGCGACCACCGAGGCAGGCACGGTAACCGAGACGCGCTCTGAAGCAAGCCGCCGAGAGACCACCACACACCATGGCGACCTCGACTCCACCTCCGACACCACGGACGAGGAAGAGGATGTGCATCGGCTCCAGGCGGATCGAGACCGGCGCGATCGACGGAGTCGTAAGTCGGGGCAACCGTGCACTGGGTGTGGAGGCGACCACCCTCGATCAGAGTGCCGATTTTTCGATGCAATATGCCGGCACTGCAATAAAAGAGGCCACATCGCCCGAGTCTGCTGACTCAAGAAGAACTACAGCCCCCGGCGGCGAGACGGCAGCGACCGGAGACGAGACGGCACCCCCCCAGGCCCTGAGACCGCCAAGCCGAAAACCGATGGAGCCGAGACGGACGGGGCCGACGAGATGGCGGGAACCGGCGGAGAGAGGAAACCCACCAGACGGTCGTCATCGGCCACTCCTCCAGCTCAGACGCCCGGAAAATATATGTGGAAGTGGGCATCGCGGGCGAGCCATGTAAGATGGAGGTGGACTCCAGGTCCTACCTCTCCATGGTTGCATGGTGGGAAATCAAGCGCCTGGTGCCCACAATCCACAGGAGAGGACTGGAAAGCCAGAGCCTAATCCTCAAGGACTACCAGGGGAATCGCATACCGGTAGTCGGAACAGGCCAGTTCGAGGTAACTTTCAAAGGGCGCACAGCAAGGCTTCCCCTGACGATCGTGGACCAAGACCGCCCCAGCCTTTTGGGACTGCAGTGGTTCGCGCTGCTCGGAATCGAAGTAATGGGCATCGACCACATCGGGGAGGCCGACTGGGAGGACCAACTCGCAAGGGACTTCCAGGAAGTGTTCGACAGCACCCTAGGCAAGTACCGAGGGCCCCCTATTTCGTTCAGCCTAGACCCCAGCATTCCCCCTATACGCCTGAAACCACGGCGGGTACCATTCACACTCCGGCAAAAAATCGATGAGCAAATAGACAAGCTCATCAGACAAGGGGTCCTCGAGCCAATCGACCATGCCCGATGGGAGACACCCATAGTCACCCCAGGCAAGCCCGATGGGTCGGTGAGAATCTGCGGGGACTATAAGGCCACCCTCAATTGCGCATTGCAACAGAGCGCCTACCCCGTCCCAGTAGTGCAACACCTCCTACACTCACTGGGGGGAGGCAAGGTCTTTGCGAAGCTCGACCTGGCGCAAGCCTATCAGCAGCTGCCGGTCGACGCAGAAACCGCCAAGGCGCAAACCATAGTAACCCACCGGGGGGCTTTCCGCTGTAAGAGACTCCAGTTTGGAGTCAGCGTGGCCCCAGGAATATTCCAGACCCTCATGGAGAGACTCCTGCAAGGAATCAAGGGGGTGGTACTCTACTTCGACGACGTACTGGTGTTGGCAGCCAACCAAAAAGAACTGGAGGGTCGCCTGAGGGAGGTCCTAACAAAATTCAAAAATGCGGGGCTGAAGGTTAAAAAAGAAAAATGCCAATTACACACCGAGAGGGTCGAGTTCCTGGGGTACCTTTTAGATCGGCATGGAATTCACCCAACCGAGAAAGAAATCAGAGCAATCAAGGAAGCCCCCAGGCCGAAGAATAAAATGGAACTACAGGCATTTTAGGACTGCTTAATTTTTACAATGTCTTCCTGCCCCAGAAGGCGACCGTGGCGGAGCCTCTGCATAGGCTCCTGGACAAGGCGGCCCCGTGGACTTGGGGGAAATGCGAGGAAGCCGCCTTCAACAAAACCAAGGACCTGCTCACCTCGGATGCCGTCCTCATCCAATACAACGAGACCCTACCGCTAGCTGTCACATGCGACGCATCACCCTTTGGCGTCAGCGCTGTCCTCAGCCACACTCTCCCCGATGGAAAAGAAGCACCCATCGCCTTTTTCTCAAGGACCCCCACCAAACCGGAAAGAAACTACAGTCAGCTGGACAAAGAGGCCCTGGCTATCGTTGCCTCCGTCAAAAGGTTCCACGAGTACATCTACGGCCGGACCTTCACCATCGTCACCGACCACAAGCCGCTGCTGGGAATCCTGGCAGGGAACAGGGCCACCCCAAACATTCTATCCCCAAGAATGACAAGGTGGTCCGAATTCCTTGCCGCCTACAGCTACCGGCTCACACACCGACCCGGTAAGACAATCACCCACGCAGACGCCCTGAGCCGCACGCCGCTACCGGACTTGGACACCGACCCAGCACCCACGACGGTCACCCTTAGCATAGAGACTCTGCCCGATCTACCCATAACCGCGTCAGACATTGCCCGTGAAACCAATAAAGACAAACGTCTGGCACGGGTATTACATTGGGTAGAGAAGGGGTGGCCCGAAAAGGACGACGATGAAACCTTCAGGACATTCCGGAACCGGCAAACAGAACTGTCATTACAAAAAGGTTGTTTACTTTGGGGGGACCGGGTTGTTATTCCGGAAAAATTACAGGGAAAGGTATTGGAATTGTTGCATGAGGGGCACCCAGGCATTGTTAGGACAAAGGCCTTGGCCAGAAGTTACGCCTGGTGGCCAGGAATGGACAAACGAATCGAGGCCTGGGTGGCAGCATGCAACAGATGCCAGGAAACCAGGCCCAGCCCTCCTGCCGCCCCAATCCTGGAATGGAAACCCCTAGGGGACCATGGTCCAGGATTCACATAGATTTTGCCGGGCCCACGAAAGGCCACACTTTCCTCATCACGGTAGACGCTTACTCCAACTGGTTGGAGGTAAGCAACATGAGAACTACCACCACGGAGGCCGTCACCAAGGAACTCAGCAAACTATTCGCAACCCACGGCCTCCCAGACGTCATCGTATCCGACAACGGGCCCCAATTTACCTCGCTGGAATTCGAAAAATTCCTAGCGGAGCGGGGGATGTGACATGCGTTGACAGCGCCGGCACATCCGGCGGCGAACGGGAGGGCGGAACGGATGGTTCAATTTACAAAAAAAACTATCCAAAAGATAGAAAACGGGGAAATCCAAGAGAAAATAAACAAAATGCTTTTCATACAACACATAATCCCGAATACAACAACCAATAAAAGCCCGGCAGAACTACTGATGGGGAGAAAATTAAGGTCCCCACTCGACAGACTGCACCCCACATACAACCCAGAAAAAAACCCCAAACTCCTCAAGCAAAGACCGAATATTTAAAACAGGCGACGCAGTATACGCGAAAAACCTCACCGGAGACCCACTCTGGGTACCAGCAACCATAACCCAAGTGACAGGTCCACGCTCGTACCGCTTACAGACAACCGACGGACGAGCATGGAAACGACACATCGACCAATTAAGGTCAAGAACAGCCATGGGAAACACAACCGACACGCAAACAGAAGCAAACACAGAAGGGAACCCCCCCCAACACAAACCAAGAGGGGAGGGAAGGCCCCAAGGACCAAACTCCACGAGAAAGAAACCAGGAATACTCACCGGCAAGCAGCCAGCTCGACACCTCACCAGGGAGAAGCAGCCAGGCCAGCTCAACCAGCCCGGAAAGACCAGGCGGGAGCGGAAACCGCAGCTCAACCAGACTGGGTAGACCGGGAGGGAGCTGCGACGAAAGGCCCAGCTCAGCCTTCCAGACGGTTCCATCAACAGGGCAGAGAACAACACAGAACCCGACCGAACCGGCCGGGAACCAAGCACCAACTAACCTGCGCAGGTCAAGTAGACAAGTACGTAGCCCCGCCTACTTACGGGACTACATTACATAGGACCCTACCAAGAGGGGAGGGGTGTTCTGTACGGTCATTACCATTCTTGTAGAACCGTGCAGTGATTGGCCAAGACGCACGGCGAGCTGATTGGTCGAGCGAGCCGCACTGATTGGCTCGCTGCTGAATCTCCCGCGATTGGTGGAAACTAATCGCGGGAGATTCAAAAAGTGGTGCCATTGGCCGCGCCGCGCCAAAGAATAAAAGCCGCCGCTTTTCTTTCGGACCCGAGCCGATCTCGGGAATCAATAAATGAGCTGAACTAAAGTCACTGGCTCCGAGTCTCCTTCCTTGCGACGGACACAACACCATCTTTCCAGGCAGCAAAATAACTAAGAAAACTGTATATGGACAAAGAATCCAGTCACTTTACCCATTGCATACCAGAATAGAAAATGCAGCATCAGCCCAATGATCTCTTGTACATTATTTGGCCATGTGTGTTAATTTGCAGTTGGCACCCTCATTCATAATTAGGATATATTTCTTGATTTGGACTTAGGGGAAGATTACATCAATAGTCCATAAAAGTGTAGCTTTAACAATGTGGCTTTGTAGAAATTAGCCCTTTGGAGACCCGTGTGTGGTGCGGAGGAGAGGGGATTTATCAAAAGATTTACGTTGCAAAATGTACAGCACCTTATCAAAATTATACCCTTTTTCATGGTCCTGGGAAATCTGCTCTTGGGAATAGTGCCCACTGCAAAATAATTGACGCCTATCATGGCAGCTTCACAAGCCACATGAATTTTCTAAAGCAATAGTAAATTGGCCCCGTGATGAATGGAAAGCCCTTGGCAGCTTGCAATGGAATTGATTATGGAGTTATTTTATGTATCTATTTTGAAATCTATCTTGGATTGATCAGCTGGAAGGACAGAGAATGATACTGAGTCATGTTCTCTGCATGCAGGCGCTAAACCTGTAAACATAGACCAGCATGAGAGCTGAGGCAGTGAAGGTATCTGCTTTTATGAATGGAGGTGGAAATTCTAGTAGTGTGGAAGTGCCCGGAGAGGCCATCTGTTTTGACTGGAGTCTTAATCCCAGGTGTACAATTGTCATTGTTATCATTGTGAACAAGTCTCCTTGTCTAGTATGGGAGAAACATTAAGGGCTTTAATTTCAAAACTTTGCTGCAGAATAAGATGAAATTGGAAGGATCATTGGATAATTGTAAATAATATCAACTTGCTTAATAAAAATAAGTGCAAATGTTTTAGAAACAAGTTCCTTTAAATTTCTGTTTTGCTTTAGTTTTAGAGTACTGCCTTTATTGATTTTGGACAGAATTAGATGGCATCATTGCTGCCTTACCCTGAGGGTCTAAGTTTTACCTACTGTGTATTTTTACATTGAAGAGTTTTAGTAAAGCTGGGGCAGAAAAAACAAAAACAAAGACTCATTAATCTCCCCACTGTTTAGGGAGCAATGTGGTTGAACTTCAGCAAGGAAACAATATTTTCCCCTGTATGTTTTCTTGATTTAAATCATCCACTGTAGAGTACACATAGCTTCTATTTGTCGGACAGCTAAACAGTGATATAATACCTTAAGCAGTGCCCTGCTGGATCAGATCCCTGGTCCACCTGGTCCAGCAAACCGTCCTCATAGCAGCCAACCAACTGCATAACGAAGCCTAAATGAAGTCTCCCAGCAGATGGCCTTCAGAGGCAATCATACTGCCATCAAGACTAATGGCCATTAATCCCTGTGACTTCTGTGAATTGATTCAATCTTTTTTTGAAGCAGTTAAGCGGGTAGCCTGTACCACAAGTTCCATCGTTTAATCCAAAGTGGTGTAATTTTTCCCCCTCTATTGTCCTGATTCTTTCCAGATTCTATTTCAATAGGGTGATCCCTAGTTCTACTATTTTGAGAAGGGGGGAAATGGTTCATCTTTGTCCTCTTTATCAACCCCGTGCATGTGGTTCCTTCTTGCTGATCTCAGAAGCTCCCAGTGGTGAACTTTCATTCCTAGAACTCTTAGTCAAGACCTTGCTGGCTGGAGAATGCTGGGGATGACCTAGAGAAAGAAGTGATACCCATCGACTATTTGTCCTGTTTGTAAACTTTATACCGGTGCATAAGTATTTCATAGGTGAAAGTGACCACAACAAATTGAATACCCAGTAACCATACCTCTAAAGTCATATTCTAAGGACACAATAGCCACACTGGTTGACTGTGAAGTCACTTTAAAATAGAATGGCACTAATCTGGAAGAGCCATCCTGGCTAAAAATTCTTGAAAAATTACGAATAGTCAATAATGTTGACTCAATAGGCATAGGATTATCAGTGGGGAAAAAAGAAAATCTTCCATGTTTAAGCAGATATATAGATATCTTTCATACTGTTCTGCTTATTACTCTCTGGATGGGTATAAAGCAGACAGAGCAACTCCACAAAGCATCCATACAAAGTCTTTTTTATTGGTTCATCAGGCATCCTTATCAACTCACATTTATGATGAGGCTCTTCTTAATGTCCAATCCTTTGCATATCTGCATTATGGTGTAGAAAGATAATAAACTCTCATCCCCATGATGATTGAAGCGGCTGCATGGTAAAGGATTCAGGCAAGAGTGAGGAGTCAATTGACCCAACAAGGGTCAATTTAGTGACCAATCAGGATTACAGATGTGACCACACGACATGGACTACATTTCCCAGGATACCTTAACTACATTTACTATGATGCATTCCCTTAAGGGGACATCTCTCAATTCCTAACTAACTATCCCAAATCCCATTAACTCTAAACTGTCTGGACAGCACACATACCACTGGGTATCTCCCAATAACTCATCTGATTGATTCTTAATAGATGTACAATCAGCAGTACATATTATGAGAAATGTACCTGGAACATTAAACACAAAACTGAAAGCAGAACTAGACTGAATGGAAATAAGGACCATTTATTGTACCAGAGAACCAAATGAATGAGTTCCTTCCATGAATGGACTATAATTCCAAAAAAGTGGAACTCTGAGAATTTGCCTTGATGCTCCAGAACTAAACAAGACAGCTTTATCACATCCCAACCAAAGTGGAACCCTTAGCAGAAGTGGCAAATGCAAAGGGACCTTCAAAACTCATTACTTCGACTATGTTTTGACTTACATCACTGGATGTAGTCAACATAGGCCTGTATATTTTTAGTGTGTCATATAGGACAGTACAACTTGAAACACATGACTTTCAGGTTATGTTCTCTTTCTAAAATATTTCATTGCATCATGCAACAACTTTTGGGAGGCCTTCCAGGAACTGTGTGGTGCTCAAGAATGACATACTTGCGTGGGGTACCACAGAAGAAGAACATGATTAAATGTGTCACTAGAAAAAGCCAGGTCCTCAAATATTAAATGGAACAAAAGAAAATGTTTTAAAATTCAAGAAAAACAGCCTCTGGGACAAATACTAATGAAAGATGGCATTGAACAGGCCATGCTAAAGGAAAAGCAAATGTAAACATGCCAGAACCAAGGTTCTGAGTATCATGGGACTGGTAAATTATGTCTTGAAATGCATTCACAGTCTCACTGCTCACACCACAAATTTGAGGGCATTATTTCGCAAAGATGCCTCCTGGCATTAGGCTTCAGCACATGACCAGAACCTAAGTTGTCTCAACAATACTCTAAGCCCAGCGTCCCTTATGCAATTTTGTGATCCTTCTACAAGAAGTAAAAGGTTCACTGAGGCTACTAGACAGCTTACAGAGAGTGAACATGTGCTCAAACAGCCAAACACAATAATCGAACAGTACTTAATGGAGCATGGGTGCATTGGTTTAATTAGAAAGAAGGGGATGTAAAGAAGTCCGTATTTAGCAAAAAGATGAACCTTTTCATATTATAGGGAGAAAAAGAATGTTCTTTGCAATGTATTAAATTCCTGTTAGTTCCAGGTCAGAGATAATTCTGAGCTGATCTTAGTAAATACAGCCAGTTTAACTCCTGTGTTATTATCTCCTCATAACAAGCACCCATTGTCATTTAAACACAAGAATGTGGTCAATAGTGAGGAAATTGGTTTTGTATTCATGCCATCTAAAATTTATCCTTCCCCCCCTCCAAAAAAAACCATTTCATTCTTGCTGCTGTGGTAAACTAATTTCCTACCACCATGCATGTTCCTGAGGGGTTTCGCAGCTCTCATCATGGTTAACGTAAGTGGTGCAACTCATATGTGGTTTGTCTAATTTCCAACTAATGGAAATGGGAGATGTAATCCCACTCAATTTCCCAACAACCTGGAGAAAACTGAGCTAGAAGGATGCTCTGGAAACAAAAGCTACTTGGTACTGTAACTTTTCTTCTTTGCAATCAATGAGAGTGGGGCACAAACTTTAAAGAATAAGCCTATAACCCCCTACTATCTCTCATGGTAAGATTGGCCCCAACCCTATCGGTCTTCCTGAGGGCCCTCAAAATTTGGTTTTGCTATCAGGCAAGGCAGGGGATCTTATAGATTTGTGGAACCTATTCAATTGTTGCATAATACCTATATTTAGAAGGTGCTCTGCTTTGTCTTTTTGTTATTGTAATACTTTTGAACTGTTTTTATTATATATTTCAATAGCTTTGTTCTATTTGTGTTGATTGTTTAGTTTTATGTTTTAATTTTGTGTGCTGCTCGGAGTCACAAGCAAGAGAAGTGGGCTATATAAATTCAATAAATAAATAAATAGCCTCTGGTGTTATAAATGCACGTTGTTCCATAGTGATAATTGAGTTTCCAGAAGTTGAGAGGAAGGGACTAATATTAAAGTTCCTTTATATCTGTGTTCAGTAAACAGCCTGTTCAGCTTAAATGCTGGTGGTACACATGCAATTTTTTAAAAACTACATTTTGAACCAGAGAAAAGCTTCTGGAGAAATGGTCCACTACTATTATGGAGGTTGATTCTTCCATTATGGGAGAGATGAAGTCCATATTAGGAAATGCCTGTGGTTTGTAAGACCTCTTCCTCCTCTCCTTTTCCAAGTCTAGATCAGAGTAGCGATGATTGTGAATTTTTAGAAGCAGCTTCATGAGACAACCCAGGAGTGTTTACATCCTGAAACCCAACTAATCCATCAGACTGCCCAGGGAAGAGACCTCATCGCGTGACAGGAGCAGATGGTAAATAAGGCATTCCTACACTTTCCACATGGCACTAAGGCTGCCCTGCTGGACAAGCAGCCAGTGAGATTCGCAGAGCTTGGTGTTTTCAAGTGGTTCCTCTCTTATTGTTCCACTTTCCTCCCAAAGCTCCCTTTTGCTGTAATTTTAACCAAGTACTGAAACGTGACATCATAGCATTGCAGTGACCCACTTTTCAGCCAGTCAGCGAGAGCTGAGGTTGCAATGGGTAGTCCCTGGATCCAGGAGAACTTTTCACACATGCCCTAAACATCAGCTCTCCGTTCCCCTTGCACGCTATACATACAGCTTTGCTGGCACACAGTAGAGTAATAAAGATCAACAAACTTACATACGTTGCCTAGCAAAGACCTACCGAACAGAATGCGGTTGGTAAAGCAGGAGACAATTGCTGAGTCTTAGCAATTTCTCACATTACCAGAGAAATGTGCTGTTGCTCCTCGGTGTGCGCAAATAACCCATCTGAACCGGTCTATGTCCATCGTGGGGCTAACTGCTTTCCCTTCTAGCTGTTTATTTAATTGATTGATGGGCATTACAGTTTGCTCCATAGTGACACAACATCCAAGCAAACGTTACAGCCAAAACAATTTGACTTCAGCATTTTCTACTAAGCTGTCTCCCTCTTTGTCTGTTTTGGAAAATATCAAGTGATGACATATTTTTTCTGACTTTAAATTAATATTAAACATATTGTTGCTCTCAGAGTTTGGTTGTTTGTTTAGGTACATTTTATCTTATTCTTTCCCCTCAATTAAACTCACATACATGCAAAAAGATCTTTGTGCCTACAGCCAGTCTCTTTCTCCCCCTCCCCCTCCCAAAGAAGGAGGCAAGGGCAAGCCACTCCCAAAAATATTATCAAGAAAACTGCAGGCACTTATTCAGCAAGTTTCCAAGAGTCAAGACTGACTTGAAGGTCCCCCCAAAGGTGGGGAGAAAAGTAAAAGGGAGAAAATATATGAAAATTAAAACTATTATAGCACGTTAATTCTGTAGAATTAGATCAAGCATCGCCAAATTCTCTTCTTGCAGAAAGAAGCTTTGCACTGCTATAAAAGAGGATTGGAATTTTACTTCCAACACTTCCCTGGACAGAAAAAAGGAATAGATAATAAGTTTAACAGATATAAAATGGCAAAATTCCATAATATCATGGTTTTGCTGTGTGCTATTATCCTTTTGGACATATTGCTTGTACTTAATACATTCCACACTCAGTAAAAAAATTGTTCAGACTTTATAAGGCATTTGAGAAATCTAATAAATAACAACAATAATAAAAAGGTCAAGGAGGCAAGTTTCTCACTTGCATTTGAAATAAGGCACAATTTGTGCAATCCAAGTGAAACAGGATGAACTCTAGCTAGAGTTTTAATAAGCCTGATTGTTTCATTGTTGGCCTGGAGCTGATAAATCTAGGCTTGTTAAGAAACTGGGAAATCATAGTACACATTTGCTAGTTTCAGCACTATGAGTTGTTGGTCTCAGGCGTGTAGAAACAGGGTCTTCTATTTTGGGTTATAAAAGTGGGCTAGCTGTTTTCTCCAGTTCCACCATCCCACTAGCTCCATAATCATTACAGTACAGACCTTGTGACATAGAAACATGGACATTCACAGTGAATGCTGAAGAGCCCTGTTGGGGCTTCAAATACACTAGCGTTTCTCAATTACAGCAACCCTTAAGATATGTAGACTTTAGCCAGCATTCTGGGAGTTGGATATATCTCACACCTCAAAGTTGCTGAGATTGAGAGATACTGAACCATACAAAATGAAGCAGCAAATTGCATGAGCAAAGAGAATGGGACCCCACTAGGTCTCCCACCTTCTTGCCCCTGTCACAAAATGGGAAGTGATGCAATGGGATGTCGAATGCACTCTTTTAAATTCCCCATCCAATTTAGAAGCCTGGAAGATAAAGACGGACAGGTTCTCCTTCCTACCCTTGATTAAAGGTTCTCCATTCCTTCCAACTCTTAAAGCAAGACTTGCCCAGTAGACAACTCACTTGGTAGCCATCTCTTGAGGGAAATACAAACTGGGGGAACGGGCCTAAGTATTTCTAACAGGATTCCCAGAAACCTTACAAAAACGTTATTTCCTAGGATTTGGGAATTATAAAGCGAGTACAGTAAAATATACCTAGGGCCTCCTCTAGGTTTGTGTACGTAACTTTTTCCCCCCTGTCTGCACAAGTTCAAATGCGGAGCCATGGAAGCCAAAGGAATGCTCCCCCACTTTCTCTCTCTCTCTGTCTCTGGGAAGCTGGATGAGGTTAGCTAGTGTAACTCTAGCTGAGCATCAAGAGAGCCCTCTTTTGTGAGACTTCACTTTGATGCTTTCATTAGGTCTTGGCAGGGCCCTGTCAGGTTGGAAGTTTCTGACTGCTGTTGCCGGACTTTGACTGACAGTCTCCATTCTTTGCTGTTCATTGATGAAATGTGATAGCAGCTCAGTGTTCAGCACACAGACAATACGAGCCTGTGGAACTGGTAGAGGTAAAGGGGAGGGTGGAGGATAGGAAGGGCCAATAATCTCCATGAATTTTTAATCTCTCTCTTTCTCACACAAACACACCCCACCTTGAATCTGCTGAAACCAGGATGATGCCCTTTTTACATTCTGGGGTTCTCCACCACCATCTATCTTCATTCTCATTTTCTCAGGCAACCCCATCAGAAGTCATGCTTGAATGATAAGGAAGAAGATAGAAGGGAGCTTTCCACAGTACCATTTCTGTCTCAGGGACTCGTTTTTCAAAAATGCAAGGGGGAGGGGCTTAATTTTATTTTCAGCTACTCTCTATCCCCATCCTACTCTCCCACCTACAACCAATATTTTGTACTTGTGCAGAAGTAACTCCATTGTTCCCTCCCCACTTCATAGTACCAAAGCTATGTTTCTTTTGCCAAGCATTTAAAGAGTGGGAAGTTTAAGACTCATCATTGATTGTGATGAGATCACTCCAGGTTAATTAACCCAAATCAAAACCTTCATCTTAACCCAGGATTACACCTCAGAGTATTCCCATAAACCTAAGCTGAAAAATAGACAAAAGGGCTTTTGTTCACCTGGGTAGTTCAAAACATGCTAGGACATTATAAACTTATTCACACAACTCGGGATTATAAGAATACTCTTCAGCAGAGGAAACTTTTAACTCTTGTAGATGTTCTTCCATTTTCTAGTCTCTTTTTTCCCCTTGGTAGATTTGTGACCTCCTAATTCAGCTATATTTTTTCCTGACCCCAGAGGTATTTTCTCTTGCATCATCCTGCATAGACTTCATCCGGCAGCCTGCCTGACGTCTTCTCAGTGTCCTCACCCATGTAGCTGTCTCTCATCTCAGGCCTGGTGCCAGAGATGTCTGCCCAGAGAAGGCATGTAAGAATTAGAATGATGTTGGGTAGAATAAGGTAAGACGAAGGCAGGATCCTGGTGGATCTTAAGGTCATTTGCAAAAGCTTGCCAAGGATGATTGTACTTCAGCAAAAACACCTTAAATGAGTCTGCTGAAACAGTCTATGAACTGTTTTCACTCCTGAGATTCCATTGCTGGGCCTCAAATTCTTTAACCACAAGTATTTTATACCCAATTCCAGTTGAGGAATGTTTCTCCATTCTAGTACACACATGGCACATCCTCAGTGTCCAACTATTGACTTCAAAGGGAGGTTGCATCTAACTCAACATTGTCTTCATAAAAAGGAAATATCGGGAAACAAAGTTTGCCCTTGCCGTTTGGTTCGTTGTCCTACATCTTTTCAGCAGCTTGTCTGTTATTTTGCTTAATTCAATCTTTCCTTGTTCCGTTTTTCACAGTCAAATCAAATCAAATCAATCTTGATTGCATTCATAGTAAGTTTTTCGCAGTGCCCTTCAGCCCTTGGTGAGTGGCAAGAAGAGAAAGGAGACAGGGGACACTTGGAGGGGGCAGCCAACAATTGGTTTACAGTTCCTAGCAGGAGGACCAGGGAAGGTAGCAATGAACTTTTTTTTCTCCTGGCAAAAGAAAAACCCATTAATTAAAGTTAAGAGTAGAAGGTGCCTCCCCCCCCCACCCTTGGGGTTGTGGAGTGATGGAAACTGGGGAAATAATTGGCTGAAGTGTTGTTGTGAGGGGTTAGCAGCCGTAGCCCCTCCAAAGCAGCCAAGTTGAAAGGCAAAAAGAACAAGAACTGCTACACAAATCACAACATTCTGACATCCCTATCGACCTATCTGGACTCACCCGTTTGGCTCCAAGGGTAAAATGTCAGTAGCAGATCAGAATAAAACATGGTATCACTTTGATTTTATGGGCAACAAAACTGAACTAAATAAAGCGTCTTTCCATTTAATCCGGTCCCAAGGGAGACTTTGGAGGTGTTTGGGGCCTGTTGCTCCTACATTTGAAGCCACTATCTAGGAAAGAAAACCTAGCTCCTTGGGATAGGGTTGGGAGGCGCTTGAGGAGAGCTGGATAATTTTGCACCAATCATTTATTTATGGATACTGAGACAGAGACCATTTATTTTGGGCACCAGTTGCAGGCTGTAATTTGAACAACAACACATCCTGTTTGTACAAAAAACTTTATGCAACTATCAGTCCTGTGAGGTAAGCCAGATCAGGAAAATGACTACATAGGGAAGAGTAGAACTATATAGGTAGACTTACAACAGTTCGTTTAGTGACCTTTCTAAGTTGCAACGGCACTGAAAAAAGTGACCGATGGCCATTTTTCACACTTATGAGCATCACAGCATCCCCGTGGTTCACGTGATTTATATCTGGATGCCTTGACAACTGATTCACATTTATGACGGTTGCAGTGTCCTGGTGTCATGTGATCACCTTTTGCAAACTTCTGACCAGCAAAGTCAAAGGGGGAATCCAGATTCACTTAACAACCGTGTCACTGGCTTAACAACTGCAATGATTCCCTTAACAATGGTGGCAAGAAAGGTTGCAAAATGGGGAAAAAACTCACTTAATAAATGTCTCACTTACAAACAAATTTTGGGCTCAGTTTCGGTCGTAAACTGAGGACTACCCATATTGACATAGGCTATAATAACCAGGTCTTGTAAATCAGCCACTGTCTGCCATTTCCATGCTTCTTATATCCCAGGGGATATATCATGGGGGAGCCAGTCTCTTTCTAATACTTTTCTGCCCACTGGGCTTTTTTGCATGCTTTTGTTTTTTTTTGGCTTCTTGTTGTGCTAAACCTTCTGGATGCCTTCTCCAAGGCTCTCCCTATAGTCACTGCTCCAAAGGAACAGCCCTGTTACCAGAGGTGGTATTCAGCGGGTTCTGATCAGTTCTGGAGAACCAGTAGCAGAATTTTTGAGTAGTTCAGAGAACCGGCAAATACCACCTCTGACTGTCCCCGCTCCCATCTATTCTCTGCCTCCCGAGTCCCAGCTGATCGGCTGGGTCTTCTTTTGTTGCCCTGCACAGGAGAACGGAGCTGGAAAGCAGGTTAATGGGGTGGGGAGTGAATGGGGATTTTGCAGTATCCTTCCCCTGCCACGCCCACCAAGCCACATGCACGAAGCCATGCCCACCAAGCCACCAAGCCATACCCACAGAACCGATAGTAAAAAAAAAAATGAATCCCAACACTGCCTCCCTTTGCCCAGATTTAGGATTATCCTCAATGGAGTTTGCAAGCTTTCAGAAAAGTGCTGTCTGTCCCCCATATCATAAACATTAAGAACCTATCTGAATTTTCTGGAGCTGAAATTTCTTGGCTTGGCTTGTGCCAGCTCAGGACTCATGTTAGATATTGCCTTACACAGATAGGAAAAATCTCTCTGTGTCTTACACATTCCCTCTCTCCCTTTTCCCCCTGATCTGTATTCTGTCTTAATTAACACATTTCCCCTTTCTATTTGTGATCCCCTGAACATGAAACACATTCCCTGAAATTTGCAGTCATGAGTAAGTGGCAACCAGCTCCTTCCCTCCCACACCCAAATGCTCCAATCCGGAGGCTTAACCCTTCCCTGCCATTCAGTTTAGCACTCATTACAAGATTTGTACCTCCACTTCTAGGAAAGGGGCCTGGGCAATACCAGTTCCCTTGTTCCCACTGACCTTGGACAAGGACAAGGCCTTCTGAAGCCCACTTTAAAAACAGCCCTTGGGTGCAGGGCAGCTGTGAGAATAGACACAATAAAGTTGTATCGTTTTATACAAGGGACCAAGAGATTGTAAGTGCAGAGTGTGCTCTCATTTGCTTTGCTACTGTATTACAATCTCTTGTTAACCATGATAATTCTTTGCTTTAATAAGCAAGGTGACATCTGCACCAATACCCTAATCATAAATTATCTGTTATCACCCTTACACGCTATTACTCCTAGACAAATGTGCTACAATGGGAATGTTTCGCGTTAAAACGTTCAGTAGAGATAATAAAGCTGCTTTTCTTATTAACATTATTAGCTTTATGCATGCATGCGTACCAAACGCTTTTCAAGGAACGAACAGAAAGCCATAGCAAGAAACCCCATGATTTTCTCAAATGTAGCAGCAATACAAGTGACAAACGTAACTATTTGCAATTCTATTACCTGGAGTTTTACAGCTAAGGAAAGAGAGGTGCCAAGGGGACCAGTGACTTTCTTTGGTGTCATTCAGTAAAATAAAGTCAGGACACCCAGATTTCCAAAATGATCATTTTTGTATTCTGTCACTAGGCAACATCTTCTCTCAGATATGATTTGCTTCCTCCTAGGACACTATTGAGAATGTAACTGATATTTTGTCACTGTGTTTGAAGCTAAAGCGCTTGCCTGTTCATCACCAATTTACGCTTCTATTTCTTTTCTGTTTTTCCCCTGAAACTGTTCCTGTTTTGAAATTTTAATGGCTGAAACTCTTCCTTGCCTTTTGTTTTCAGACAGGTTGTTTGGAGTAAAATTTTCATATTGCACAATGACATATTTCCAGTAGGTGCAATGAATTCAAGTTTGTGTGTGTGGTGTTTTTTTTTACCTCAGAATGGAAGGGTTTTTTTTCCTTTGGATCTGGAAGCGAGGGCACTGGCGAAGGCGGGGCATCATTTTTAATTCCCACATTTCAATCTGTCCAGGCTGATATGATCTGTTTAAAATGGGTCCAGAAGTTTCCAGGAAGGCAATTATTGTCCCAGAGCAATAATAAAAAAAAAAAAAGCCTGTCCTCACTTTTGCAAAAAGAAGCAGAGATTGACTTCTTCTCTGCTGCCTTCAGGATGGGGAAAGCTGTCATTTACAGGTCAGTTTATTATTTATTTATTACTTTGATTTATATAGCCATCCATTTCAAATACAGGACTTTGGATAATTTAGGATTAAAAAAAGACAACTCCTCCCCCCATGAATAATACTGTATATAAAAACCATAATCAGTTACCGAGATATAAAAACACCCAGCAATGGCCAACCTAACCACTGTACAAGCTGTATTCTATCAGCCCTTAGAGGTAGTCTAGACCAGTGGTGGGTTTCAGAGAGGTTTACCATTGGTTCGGTGGGCATGGCTTGGTGGGCACGCTTTGAGTGCATGGACACACTTTGCGCATGCACAGAGGCTTTCCTATTCACCTCCTGCAATCCCTGTAGCTTCAACAGCTGATGCACGGCAATCGCAAAGCAGCTGCACTTCAAAAGCAGAGAATAAAGGTCAACAACAGCTCGTCAGGGAGAACTGGTTCGGTCTCAGCTGATCTTCGGCGCTACCAGTACGCCAGAACTGGGCCAAACCAGTAGAATAGCACCACTGGTCCAGACAAGAAGCACTAACCATGAACAGCATCTTTGGTTGTAAGGTTACCGTAACAGAATTTTGCCAGTCTGAAAGTACATCGGTCTTCCTTGTCTTTACAATCCAAAAAACTAGGGAAAGTCCCTTCTGAAATGTTTGTTTATCTGGACTAAGCTGCCTCTTATCTGACCATTGTCTATCTCCTCCTCCTCCTCCTTCTCTCTCTCTCTCTCTCTCCCACACACACACACACAACACACACACACATTCTCAAAGACCATTTCCAGAGTGACAAAACCATATCTTTAAAGCCTTACAAAGTCTACTAGAGTTAGGGCCAACCTGAACTCTGAGAGATAATATTCCAAAGAGTGGGCACCATGATACTTTATGCATATCTGGTCATTGATAAGCATCACTAAGTCAGTGGGTTTCATTTGCAGTAAGAATGTACACAATTAGATCCTTTTTCTAAGTCTGGCAATCTGAGCACCCAGAATCTATCTCCCAAAATAGCCAAAAATAAGCAGAACGGATCCCTACAAGTTTAGAAAAGGAAAAACACATAAAATGTAACTATATGGCTTAAAAGAGTTTCTTTTTTAAAGGAGTAGTTCCTAAATCTAATGAAAACGTTAGGTTTTCTTTTAAACTGCATGTACCCCTTTCATCTCCAGAAGGAATGCTTCAATAGGGGAAGGTGCAAAAATGGGGTCAACGATGTTGGTGACTTGTTAGTAAGTATTGTGTCACTTTGGGAATCAAGATGCAAATACATGCCAGGTCATCAAACTAATAAATGACCTCGAAAGAATTTTTCTGTCAGTATAATAGTTCTCTCCACAATAGAGAGAAAAATATAATACATAAATAAATAGCCTGCAAACACTCCAATCAAAAGATTCTCCTTCATGCATCTGAATGGTAGGTGGCTTCCCATAGTGCCACAATTCACGAGAATACAAGAACCCTGCTGGTCAAACCCATAATGCTCCTTGAACTGCGAGAGAACATTCAAACCCACCAGAATAATCACAACTGCCGGTAACAAATTCCATAGTTTAACTGCATGTTATGCAAAAAAAAAAAAGGGGGGGGGATTTTCTTCTGTCAGTTCAGAATTTCGTTGCATTTAACTTCAGTGGGTGACTTAAAATTCTACCAGAGAGGGCAGGAAACTCTCCATAGTATCTATGCCATGCAAGATTTTACATATTTCAATTATATCTCCCCTCTTGCCTTGTTTCAAGCTAAAACAAACCCAGTTGCCGCAGCCTATCTCATTAGCGGGCTGATCTTGTCTCCTAATCATTTTGAGAAACTTTCTTTGTAAAAAAAATTGCACTTTTTCGCTGCTTATAGCAACTTATCTTGCAATGGCTAGAATATGTACAATATTCTAAGCATGGCCTCACCTTAGATTTGTACAAGGACAATATTATATCAGCAGTTCTATTTTCATGTTCCTTCCTGATGTTTCTAAGTGTGCAGCTTTACCACTGACAGCAGCTGCTTCTTGGGTCCGACTCCAACCATTCCTTTGAGCTCTCCATTGGCTGACTCTGCTCTTTCATTAGTATATAGGTCAAGTTTGGGATTGTTGCACCCATATAGACCTCTTGGCCCTTGAGCTGCTTTGGTCATTTTAAAGCCTCGTCAGTTGACAAACTGATGTAAATATACTTCAGCGCTCTTGGCAATTCTTTGTTGAGGTTATCACATGGAACAGTTTGGAACCATCAGCAAGCACCTACACAATGGCTCTCCGTTTTTGTAAAAGAGTTGAAAAGCAACAGCCCCAACATTCACCCCTGAGGGTCCTCACAATGCACCTCTTGCCAGTGTGAACAATGCCACTCCAGCCCTATTCTTTTCTCCTGCTCTTGAACCAATTGCCAATCTAGGAGAGCTCCTGTCCTCTTATGCCATCAGCTGGGTTTGCTCTGAACTCCTAGGAGAGGGATTTTACCAAAGGTTTTTTGAAAGTCTAGCTATACAGTGCCGTTGCCTGTGTGTTTGTGGATGCCCTCTAAAAATTCTAGAAGGATAGGGCAGGCAGGTTTTCGTTTGCAGGAGCCTGAATGATTCATTTTAGCAAGGTTCATTCTTCTATATGTTTGCTTATTTTCTCTTTCATAATACTCTCAATCACGCTCTCCAGAGCAGATGTTAATCTAACTGCCATATTGTTTCCTTTATCGCCCCTCGATCTGTTTTTAAAAATTATGATCACATTGGCTTTTTTCCAGTCCACAGAAATAGACGCTGATGTCAGAGAGGCTGCATATTTTTGTGGAAAGATTAATATTTTCCTATGTACGTTCTTTCAGAGCCCTTGAGTAGAGATTGTTTGGGCCCAGGAGGATTTTTTTTAGTTTAAAGTTGGCTTTTTTAGTTTGGCTTGTGCAACTTCATCTCTTGCAACATGCATTTGTCTCCCAATTTTTCTCAGGAAAAATTCAGTTTAGAAACCAGCATTTGTCCTACAGGCTCAGCAGCCAAGAGAGAAGGGAAGAATTCATTCAGATCCTCTGTTTGCCTATTTTCTCTCACACCTTTACTGCCCTTGTCAACCAACAGTACCACGATCATAAATAAATTGGAAGAATCCCATTGCTGTTTATCTTGAAGTTCTTTGTCATCTGCTTCTCAAAAAAAAAAATTTTTTGGCATCTTTTCTCGATTGCTTGCTATCTTTTGCCAGTGTTTTATGTTCCTTTTTATTTTGTTCAACTGGGCAAATACTTCTCCTTTTTGAAAGAAGCCTCCTTGCCTTTAATAGCATCTCAACTCATTCATCGCTCTGGCATCCTCCTGGATTTTGTTATGATGACTTTCCTGAACTCAAGTATATCTTCTTTCTACCTGAGATCCAATTATTATTATGGACTCTCCAAGCACTATGGAGAGAATTGACCTTCCCGACTTTCCCTTTTAACTTCCTTTTCACCACTACCTTTTTATTTTTAAATTGCCTTTCTGAAGCTAAATGCAACTGTGCTAGACTTTCTCAATATGCCATCATTTACATGCACATCGATATGAGGTGACAACCTTATAAACACCATAGTCCATGGGTTCTCTGACTATAAGGTTTGGAACACTACTTTGCATTACATGTGATGCTGAATCTCTTCCTGTTGATTCTTGTCTAACTGTCCCAGGTTGAGGTCTTTTAGGTATGTAGAAATATAGAATTTTTTGTTATCTAGAATGGCACCTATTCATATCACTGTTTGTTTTTTCAGATGGCTCTCTCATTTCTCTTTCTCCTCTAAAGCTCTACCTTCTTAGTCAGGTAGATAATAGACATCCACAGTGATTCAATGGAAGTATCCATTTTCCTTCCTGGGATTCTATGGCCTCTTTACATACAAGGCAACTCCATACCTAGTGCACCCTTTCCTGTATTTTCTGTTGCAATTACATCTAGACAAAACCATATACCACTCATTATTTCCATTCCTCTAGACTTATGTAGTACTTGATTTATCTAACATTAAACACCGTAGCTCTCCCATTTAGCTTACAAGAGCCTGATATTTTTAGATAAGCACCCTGTAAACAGATTTAACCTTGAATTTCTGTGGCATATGACCTTATGGCTTTCTTGATTAACTAGCCTATTTTCCTTGTTCTATCCTGTCACCTGAGCACTTACAAAAATATTCACCCTCCTCTTCCAGAAGTAATTTTTCATGAACCAAATGCTTCTTGTATCCTAGCAGCTTTTCCCTAGAATCAATTTAAAATCCACTCTGCCATCGCCTGCCTTTGATACTATGCACCAGCAGTCTCGTGTCTTCCAGTTTCAATACAGCCATCTTTTTTCTATAGACATGGCTTCTCTCAAAAGATATTGCAGAACCTCACAAATCTGAATCTCTCCTCCCAGCACCAAACCCTCATCCATAGATTGGATGATACTGCCCTACTTGGCCCTTCTGCATGAGGACAAGGTAATTTTTCCAAGAAATCTCCTTTTGCAGACTTGAATTTCTACATCCTATCCCAGAATCTATATTTGACTTATGGGATCACTCAACTACTTTGCAACATTGGTACCAACATGCACCACAAATAGTGGCTTCTTTTGTACCACCTACCAACCTGTCTCGATGATGCCATTTGCACCAGGTAGGAAGTCCTCTACCTAGTCAGCATGGCCAGATATATCTATATCTCTCATTATCATGTCTAGGAGCTCCGCCTGCCTCGGCTTTATTCTTGGTATGTGGGAAAAAAGGGGGTATGATTTTTTTAAAGATTTCACAAGGGAACACTAGAGGGCTCTTGAAACTTGTGATTTTGTTAGCCAGATCAAAAAAAGAGAAACAAACTTAGTGGTACTTGTAGTGCAATCAGCATGAATATCTATGCTAGCCGAACTCATAGTGCAGCCAAGACTAGTCTCATATTCTCCAATTCCCAGTTAATATGGCCAAGCCAGCACCATTTGGAGAATTGAAGCTATTATATCTGGAGGATAACAGAGACTATAAATGTCTGCCTTCTACAAACTCAACAGCATAAAAATAAATAGGAATTATTTGGGAAATCAAGATCTACCAGTTCAAATATGAACCTGCTATTCATCTTTATTTAATTGTTATCACCAATGGACTCATTCTCAAGTTCTTCTAGCTGCAGCATGAACATGTCTCAGTAATTGCATTTTTCTACCATGACTGGTGACATTGCTTTTGTCTCATTCTCAGCCCAGAAGAGGCAATTTGAAGTCACCCATGGAGGATATTATTATGGTTCATCACATGATCGGACAGATGGTTAGACTGCATTTGGCATTTTCATCCACCAATGGAATCCTTCCCAAGTCCTTGGTATAGGCAAATGTTGTTTCATGGTGTTAAGCATATCATTGCAAGATGTAAGCTGTCCGAAGTCAAGTTTGCTTTTTGCAAGTGACTAATGGTGAATTGGTCAATGATGAAGGTGTTCAAGTGGTGCTCTTGATGTTTTGGGATTGCACCCAAAGCACCTACTATGGTTGGTACTATCTTAGCTTTCTTGCACCATAGTCTTTCCATTTCTATTTGTAGGTCTTTGTATTTTGTTATTTTCTCCAGTTCTTTCTCTTCTCTTCTGCTGTCTTCAGGTACTGCAACATCCACTATCCAGACTTTTTCATCCTTTTTTAATCAACAATTGTTACATTTGGGGTGTAATGTGGCAGGTGCATCTTTATTGTTAAGCTATATTTCATCATATTCAACAATTTTGTCTGTCTTTATGGTTATAATTGTGAACTTGTTGATGCCAAATCACATTCCAATATCTTTATTGAAGCCTTTTGCGCTTTTAAATAAAGAATCTATTTCAGCTTCTGTATTTCCAAATAATTTTAATTCAACCATAGAGTAAATGATAAATTTGTACTCCTTTTTTGGTCAATTCATATCCACAGTTGTTCAAAACTGTTGTTAGTTGGGCCATTTATAGTACAAAGAGTAAAGGTGTTAATGAGTCATTTTGGAAAATTCTACAATTAATTTTGACTACTACTAACTTTTCCCCATCGGCCCTCAGCTTCATTCACCAAAACTGAATTGAAGTATTCATACATTGTCAAATGTTTCTTGCTGATTCCAAAACTTTTGAGACAGTTCTCAATCTAGCTATGTGAAACAGAATTGAATGCTTTTTTTTATAACCTACCCCAGTTATAAATAAATTTGTTTCTTTTCTTGTTTTCTTTAAAACCAATTTGTCAATCATTAACTGATCTTTCATTCCTCTCACTTTTTGCAGCATCCTTTTTGTTCTGGAGGGAGTAGATCATTTCTTTTCAAATAGCTATAGATTTTATTTGCAGTTACGCTCATAAGTAGCTTGTATAAAGTTTGTAAAATGTTGGGGGTCTGTAGTTTTCAGTTTGATTTCCCTTCTCCTCATCCTTCTGAATTAAGAATTTCCTTCCAGTTGTTAGCCGTTTTGTTTTGTTTTCTGGTGCTTCTAAAACCTTAGTCATCTGGTTTACCAACTTCAAGTACAGATTTGTCAGTGACATACTCAGAATCCATAGAGCTCATCTGGTTCAGCAGCACTCCAGTTTTTTATTTCTCTGATTCCTTTTGTACCACTTCCCCAATTAACCTACTGTCTTTTATATTAAGTACTCTCACTTCATTTTTAACTTGCTTGGCCTATATTGCATTCCTATTGTGTCTCCTATTGCTTTCCCACAGGGTTTCCCAAAATTTTAGTGTCTCTTCTACAAGAAAATCATTATTTATATTGGTCCTTTTCCATTTTCAAAGGTTTGTAGAATTGGTATTGATTTACTCTAAACTGCAAATTCTGCTGGAATTGAATTATTTGATTGTCATATTGCTTGATCTTCTCTGCAATAACCATGACTTTGTTTTATTTTACAGCCTCTGCAATTCCTTTGGTCTCCAGGTTGTACTTTGGAGAGAGATTAGTTTTGGTTTTCTTATTTTTCAAATTTTCCTGCCTCAAATTCTTCAAATTTCTCAAATCCTTGCAAAGTTTCTTTATCTTCAATGCCAATTACCTTTTCCATTTCTTAATAACTTCATTCCTTCCTATTTCAAGCCCGAAGTCTTCCGTGATTATTATAGGCTATGTCATATAGCTGGTGGTTCATTTGAGCCAATGTTGCACTTGGAATAATTTTAATGGCTGCCCTAATATTATTCATTGTTTTAGCCATTTTCTTGTTAATTTCATTCAGTTTTGGCAAACATTTTAGTTTCTTTCATTCAGTCCGTGATTTTCCCAACTAGTTCTTAATTAACCAATTGTGCTTGCAGAACTTTATCAATTTCAGCTTCTTCTCCTTGTTCTTCATTAATATCAACAAACTCTTCATTGTCTGTTTTTTGCTCACTCTGCAAATTGCAAAATTACACACGTTTGATCAATAGCAATAGACTTATATACCACTTCCCAGTGCTTTACAGTCCTCTCTAAGCCTCCAACAATCTAGGTTCTTATTTTACCGACTTTGGAAGGATGGATGGCTGAGTCAACCTTGAGCCATTCAGAATCAAATTCCTGGAGTGAGCCTGCAATACTGCATTCTAACCATTGCGTCACCATGGCAAGTTTCTACTCATTAATCTCTAAATTAAAATGTCTTTTTTTCCAAAGTGGGTACATTCACCCTTGAAATCGATGTTTTGATGGCTCCATTTGGTAGAAACATTCAATAATTGAGAACTTTTCTTCCTCTCACCAAATTTTTCACTTTTGATTA
The DNA here is from genome assembly GCF_049901735.1 of Notechis scutatus. Taxonomy (NCBI): domain Eukaryota; kingdom Metazoa; phylum Chordata; class Lepidosauria; order Squamata; family Elapidae; genus Notechis; species Notechis scutatus. The sequence continues at coordinate 228,853,416 of NC_142009.1, forward strand.
TCTTCCACTAGCCCTCCAGTTCCATGTTCTGGTTGCCTAGCAGAGAGAGCTCAGCCCAGTAGCACGTTTTTGTTGGATGTTCAGGAGCCATAAAATCAAACAGGACTCTAATTTGAATGATGTATTCTCACAATATTGAACGGCTTTTTTGGAACAGATGTGGTCTAACTCTTCAGCTAAGACCTGTCTGAAATGTTGTTCAGCACAGCCCTTAGAGCATGTAGACACCTCCATCACAACAATGTATTGTTTCTTTGGCTGAAGGAATATTATTATTATTCCTTTCAGGTTTAATAGCAATAGCACTTGGACTTATATACCACTTTACAGTTGTTTTACAGCCCTCTCTAAGTGGTTTACAAAAGTCAGCATATTGCCCCCAACAATCTGGGGTCCTCGTTTTACTAACCTCGGAAGGATGGAAGGCTGAGTCAACCTTGAGCCTGGTGGGATTTGAACTGCCAAATTGCAGGCAGCCAGCAGTCAGCAGAAGTAGCCTGCAGTACTGCACTCTAACCGTTGCTGCGCCACCGTGGCTCATATATAACTCAGGCTGATGAACTATGATTCAGCCCACCACCAGTGATTGGCTGCTAATGCAGTTTGGCTTTGAGATCTGCTGAGTTCCTATTGGCTATTGAGGCAATGGCAAGCCAGCCCCCTTCTCTCTGGTCCCTGAAAACTGCCATCTGTTGCCATTTAGGATTGGGAGGTAGGGGAGACAGTAGACCCCTGGCTTCTGCAGAAGCTTCTGTCCACTTTTTAATGTCAACTGCTGCTATCCAAACTTCTTCTCGAATCTTATAGCAGTTTCTTCTAAGCAAGGAACTTACACTCTTTGGAAAGAGAGATAGATCTGTGCTGCACAGAAGGTCAGATTAAACCAGGAAATAGAACAGGTTCTGCCAGGGATGTGCTGCTGGTATTATCCTATCACCCTTCAAAGTATTACAAGTTTTCTACATTTTCTGACAATAAGGAATTTTGCAGTTTCTATGCTTGTTTTTATTACCTTTGTGGTGACTGAGAGGTAGTCATTGGCATACTCCATTCCAGCCTTGGTGTTAGTTATTATCCATGGACTAATCACAATGGCTTTCCTTAACTACCTTGGCTACTTCCATGTACTGCTGGTACATCACTGGCCATCACTGGACTCCTAGTTCACCTGCTGCCAATGTGGCCTTTCCCTTCCCTCACTGAGGATGGAATTTCTTTTATCATCAATCACTCAATCCTATTTCATCTTTCCTCCATAATATCTTTTACCTATCAGTTAAGCTATTTCGGAACCAGGATTAGAAAGCCTTTCAGGAAAAAAATCACATTTGAATGGAGATTGCATAGAACGTATCTCCATGCAGTTTTGTTTAAAAAAAAAAGGAAGTTGTCTGACACTGCCTTTCTCCTGGTGGTGCAAACTTCTTAATCCAGCCTATAGCCCTTGGCTCTCCTCATGGCCTCCCTCCCAAATGCTAAGGAAGGGAGTCAAAGCTTTGGAAGGGCTCTCGCCTCCCCTCCTATCTTTTTCCATGCTTGGGGCCCATCAGCTGAAACTGCTAAAATTGTGGATCCCAAAATCCCAATCCCTGTGGTTATGAAGAGAGAGATTGATGGCTATTCTCCCATCAACAGGTGACACTTAGCGGGAGGGGAAAACAGAATTGGGTGAATCCACCCATCAAACTATTGCACGTTAAAATTACTGGTGGAGGTGCCAGTTACTGGCCTCCATCCTGAGGCTGAATAGGATTGGCAATGAGGACAGCCCTAATTTATGAGGATCAAGGACTGGAGGAGAGCATTTTAATCCAGCTGTTGAGTTTGCCTGGTTAATCTGCCACAACAAGAAAGAAGAGGGGCTTGCTTGTCCAGAACCCACGTCCATTTATCTAGATTCTACAACGATAGATCAAACCCAAGAGACTTTAAAGGTGATGGTTTAATAATGGCGTTCAAAACAAACGTGAAGGTGCCCGGGCGAGGTTTCTGCCACGACGTCCTTGGAATTGGGCTGGATCTGCTATATACACTCAGTACGCAGGATATCCAGCTCACAAAGCGGCGCGGGTCGGCAAGCGGGGGAGGGGGGGGATTTGATGATCCCACAAAAACTTCTAGAAAGCCGAACAGTCTAATCCGCCACTCCGGGGGTTCATTTGCCGCCCCCGCCGCTTCTTCGCCTCGCCAACCCCCTCTATGAATGAAAGAAGGGAGGGGAGGGGGCAGTGGGTGTGCCCTGTGGAAGAGGTTTTTGCCTTGCCGCCGGGAGCTGAGGGGTTTAATCCTGCCTCTGCTGCCGCCGCCCCCTCCCTAATCTCGGCCCCCGCAGGAGATGCAGCCCTTTCTCGCCATCTGTTCTCTGTTAAGCAGCAAAAAACACGTTGTTTTCCCGCTCTCGGCCCCTCCATTTGCTCATCGCTGCCGCCTTCCCCCGCGCCCCATTATTATCTCTTAAAGCATATTTGGAACGGGTGGCGGCGGGGAGGAGAGGGGGGGAGAAGAAGACACAGAGTAAGGAGGAGGTTGATTGTGGCGTCCCTCCCTGCTTCTGGTTCTTCTCTGAAAGGAACGCCTCGCTCCTTTCTACATTGTCCTTTCTGCCTTTATTTTATTTTATTTTATTTTGCCCGAGAAAAGGTTTTTCTCCCCTCACCTCTATGGCACCCCGGCAGGCAGAAATTCAAGGCGTCTAACTAACTCAGGCAAGTTTGTCGTTTGGAAGTATCCAGTAATACAGAGCGGGTGGAACTTCCCCCTCGCTGCCTCCTGAGAGGCGAAAACCTCCAAGTCGATTTTAAGCCAAGAAGCGGTTCTAGGACAAACAACTGAGTCCCTTAGAAGTGGCGCCTAACTCTGTCCCCGCGCCTCGCCACAACTTTTGCCCTGTTACTTTTGAAGATCGGGAGGATGGTTGCCGGTCCAGGAAAGTTGCCGCCTTTCCGGACATACCTTCCTACTTAACTCTCTGAGAAAAGTAATAAATTAGGTCGGACGTGGAACCCAGAGCAAAACTTCGTAGTAACAATAAACACCAAACACGCGTCACTGAATTGCACACAAGAAGTCGGGCAGGCTTCTTCGACCGACTGCTTTCCAGATGTGTGAGACTACAGCTGCAGCAGGTGGCAGCATTGGGTTGACCTCGGCTGATCTCAAAAAAAAAAAAAAAAAAAAAACCTGGAGGAAGCAATGGCAAACCATTTGGGGCTTTTGCCAATAAAACTACAAGACTACAGATCCGTTTTATCACCAGTTTCACTCAAGGGAAGATTTTCTTCTTTTATATAGTCTGCTGTGATGGAATCTACAGTTTGATATTCAAAAGGCACCAGATTGAGCAAGGCTTATAAAATATACAGATAGCTGGAGCAGCTTTCCAAGATCTTGTTTTTGTGAGGGGAAATTGTGAATTATCCTACATGTATTTAAACTAAAGTAAAATACAATAGCTCAAAAATAATTCTTTATAAAAGCAATTTAGGTTTTCCAGTAAGTGTGATGTATCTTCCAAATAATGGAAGAACTACTCATAAGAGAGAGAATCAAAGTGACCTTGATTGATAGCTACAACTATTGTGCCTCTCTCTCCCCCCCCCCTCTCTCTTTAATTTTGGAAGATCTTGTAAGGCTAAATATTGAGGGGGTTACCTTTTTATTTTTGCACTACATGTAACATTTAAATGTTAAATTACTAATGCTTTATTTCTGTACACATTGTCACTGCTAACTAGATTATGCATTCCCTCTCCTAAAACCTTACATGCTTTAATCAATGAATAACTGAATATGAGTGATCGTGGCTGCAAGATGTTTTTTTAATAGAGAGTGGGGTCACTTTTCTTGCTTTCTCCAAAGCACACCCCACCCCTTGAGATATCATTATACTTCCTTGTTTTCTGGTGTCCCAGAACAAGCTGACATAGTTCTGCAGTGCCATCTACTGGAGCCATCCCTCTACCAGATACCATTTGACAAATTTCCTGACAAACAAGCCATGCCAAGCCGGCCATTAAGGATGTTGATCTGCTGCACAGAAGCTGAACAAGTTGACCTCTTACTGCCTTTGTTTGGAACAGCAACCTGGAACATCTCAACCTGATAGTTCCTTTCTGTCACATTGCCAAATATTGTGACTTTAGCAGGGTGTTTTCTGCACTACCACTACTACGAATTCTTCAATAAGAAAAGTAAACGTAAAGCATTTCAACTGAACTCCAACTCTGGTGACCATGGATAAATCTGTAGAATTTTCTAGGCAACAATGCAGTAATGCATTGTTGCTAGTATCTTCTTCTAGGAAAGCAACTATATTATCTTGTTTTCCCTGGGCTGTTTTCTTTCACCAGCTCAGTCCTCCATTAATCCATTTTCTAACCCCTTTCTGGATTCCTTGCCTGTTGTTTTCAGTTTCTTCCATGTTTTGTTCTGCCAGCTCTTTCACCTTCATATCCTCAAGCACCATTGCAATGCTTTTTGCCTTGCCCCTTATTCTCCAGCATATTTCCTAAAGATACTTGGTGCCAGTTGTGCTTCTTAGAAATACTGCCAGTCAACTCAATATTTAAATAAAGGCATGTCAGCAATTATCCTGCTAACTTTAGTAAGGGAAACATGACTTGGGGCAGTGAACAATTCACAATGAACACGTTGGAAACAAAAGAAAGCAAAGGAAGTTGAGACTGAAGTTGGAGGAAAGATGAGGCTGTAAAAAATTATGTACAGTCCCAGGGATATCTTCACAGTAGCAGGATACAAGCAGAGATGAGCTGTGCAATCTTCTTTTGAGCGCTAATCTGATAACCTTCTGTTTTCTAGACTAGCCAAGATGCTCACGAAGAGGAGATGGGGACCTCCTTGGCAATTGTCCATACTTCCCAACAGAACTCATCTTTCAACATGAAACCTTCACACATGCATTTCCATCACTTGATGATGGCGTATACAAAGATGTTACAGGCACACTATGACCACATAGACGGAATTTGTATACTCTGCTGCCAGGCACCAGCTGCAGAGAAACCAAGAAATAGGCACGTACATGTGAACTTGGACTAAGAGGTAAGAAAAAGGCCAGCCAAACAAGATATAATTTTGTGGTTCATACCATCTCAATCCATTCCCTTCTTATCCATGCGCCAAGTTGTCACCAGTGCTATGGTATCTTTGTCTCTAAAAATCCTGTTTAAAATTTCCAATCTGTTCTTGTTTTAAATTAAGTATATTATATGACAGCTTGCTCCCTAACCTTGCTTATTTATCTTTCTGTTTTGGAGACTATCTAAAAAACAATTTTTCTGTCTCAGTGTGGCAATTCGTAGCTTCTCTTTGCTCCACTGAACTCACTAAACTCCCTTCAATCCTAGGCTCTTGGCCAGAGGCTTTTCAGCTCTGGTTACATATTCAATAAAGCCCTCCCTTGGTTCTACATAATTCACCCTAGTAAAATATCTGCTCATTCAACATTACTGCAAAGGGATTTGAATCAGCCCAGCTTAGCGCCCGTTTCAATATGCACTTCAAAGTGACTCATACTTCTTAATGGCTGGCCCCATCTTCTTGAACAGTTTTAAATCATGATTGCTCACTCTGGCAGTCAGGGCATTGATTAGCCTAAGGAACAATGATATGTACGTATCACTAAAATGTTTGAGAGCATCTGCAGGGCTCCCTTAATTCTCTGTTGACATGGGGGCTTAGAGGAGACAGCTGGCAGGAAAAGAGGAGGAAGAGCCACAAACAGAAGTCTGGGGGTCCAGAGAGAGGACAGGAAAATTACGTAAAGAAGTAAAAGAAGAAAGCAAAACGAGCAGCTCGTATTTTTAATACATTTGTTTTAATTGCACTTTGATCCAAGATGTCCAGGTCATTCTATTTCTCTTTTTCAAGGCACTAACTTCTCACCAAAGAGCAGAAGACAATGCCTAATGGCTTTTACACACCATGAAGCAGGTTTTGGATACTGCAGAAGAAGACAGGGCGAACTGATATAGCTCAGCATAACTTAAGTTTCTTTTACAATTTTAAATAAGTTGATCAGGGCTTTAAACAGGGATGGACAATCCATGCTTTTTTTGTTTTTTGGAGGATGGTAGTTCTTCAGAACGATCATGTCAAAATTTGACTGCAAACAGCTGAACCATAAAAATAGAATTCACATATTAATCCCTAGAAAGAGGGAAAAAATGGCTTCACAATCATAAATCTAAAAAAAAAGAGAATCCCAAAATATTCCCAAGCCCTCAACTCAGCACACTTGTTCAACATCAGAATATTATTGTTAGCATTTTCTTCCCTAGCTGCCTAATATAACACTGTTTGCCCCTCTGGATGTCCAAACCCCAAAAACTTTAACCTTAGACTTTCTACTATTGACCTTACCCCTTTCCTAAGAGGTCTGTAGGGGGCGTGCATAAGCGCACCAACGTGCCTACCGTCCCTGTCCTATTGTTTCTTTTATATATATTTTTATTTTTCTTATATGTATCCATTTCATGTATTCATAACTATGTTTATCCTTATACCTATTATCTTGTAAGAGATTGACAAATCAAATACATTAAATTAAATAAGTTGGTTCTCAGTTGATCTAAAAGGTCCCAATGTATTAGAGGAAAATGTGAGGCAGGATTTTTGGCTCATACCTTTAAGGCCTATCTTCAACCAGAAAACAAATGGATTTTAAAGTCCCTTTTGCATACATTTTAACCTACTTCTGAAGCACACACTGAAATAGACTTTATTTTCACTTAACTTGTCAAAACAAGTAAAACCACAAAGTAGAGCTGAAGCGATTGCTCGGAGCTGTCTGTAGAGCAATCGTGAGTGCTCAAGGTGTTGGGAGCTGATCTCAAAACCACAAAGGTTACCGCAGAAACAGGTGTTGAAAAATAAGGCAGCATAAATGAAAAACAAAATCACCCCACGGTAAATCTCTTATACTGTAATTTTCTCAATTATATACCTTCTGAAGTTGTTGGAATAGCACCATTATATTCCAGAATTCCTAGCGAGTAAGATCTTTGGGCATCTTTGCTAGGAATTCTGGGTATTATTCCATCCTAATATATCTGGTGGAACATAAACCATGTCATCTTGCATTAACCAAAGTGTATGCAATGTTTTTTTGCAACAGAATGCACCTTTTTCCATTTTGTTTGTGAGCCAAATGATGTAGGTTTAAAAAGTGTTTCTTCCCTTTTGCTTGTATCATTTAGCTCGGTTAAGGTTTGAAATGGACCTTTTGGGATTGTTTTTAAAGCACATGCAATTGTGATGCCCTACTGTACACTATCAGTGAATTCTTGTGACTCATACCAAAAATGAGTTAGTAGCCTTCAGAAATAAAAATCCCCAAATCATTTTACGGGTATACTTGTATTAGGAAACCTCACAGATTACAAAGTAGCACATAGTGTTTCAAGAGAGTCAGAATTCTTTGTTTGGAAATAAAGCAAGTGTTGGGGAGAAGGAAAGAAGCTGCTGGAGTTAAAATCATGATGTTAACATTTAAGCTGGGCAAAAAAGCTTGGTTTCCATAGGCATGCCCTCAGCAGCAACAGGAATCAGTAAGAGCTGGGCAAAGCCCAGCCCTTGCTGGATTCATTGCAGAAGTGTCACCTATCAGCCATTTAGCGAGGCTTATGCTAGAAGAAGATAGAGAACGTTACTTCTACATGAGATCAGAAAATAAAGAAATACGTTTCAGCAATGGGTTGGGCTAAAAGAATGGTTGTGCCATGCAGACATGTCCTTCCAAGAATTTACAAGGCATCGTTGAGCCAAAATTAAGGAGCTGTGTAGATGTCCCCTTGATGATCTTCTGAAGATAAAGGTGGAGTTAGGCTTTAATAAATGCTTCAATGTTTCGTGATTCACCTATGACTGCTCTTAAAACTGCTTGGATGAACAAATAAAGAATAATTGATCTGCTGTTTCTGAAAATATAAAGTGGGAATGTTATCCAGACTGATCTCCATCGTATGTCAAGTAGACAGGTGTAGAGCACAGCCAGGCCAGAACAACTGAGCTCATTCCCTGTTAACCCCACTTGATAGAGTGATAGCAATCTGTGGAATGAAGGCTGCAGTATATAACAATGGCCAAAACATAGCAGCAGTGGCCCAGTTAGAACATTTTCATCTGTGAGCTTTATGTGTGCACATGCAGATCCACAGCGTGTTCTGCCAACAGATGCCCTTCATATGGCTTGAACTTCCATGTCGTATCTGTACCTAATATAGGCTTAGGTCACACTGTCAGTAGAATATGGGGGTTGAAATCCAAGACATCAGGCTAGAGAAAGCTAATGCACATAGTGATGTGTATAATGTGCTTTACTTCAACATGTGGTAAGCTCAGCCTGCTGCATTCAGGAATTCAGCCAAAGCTGAAGAGTAGCAGTTGCAAGGCTGAGCCGGAAACTGTCTAGATAAGAGATGGGTAATGGGTCTTCTCTGCTGTCACTGCTGCCAAGGTCTATTATGAGTGATGATATTGACAGGCTGGTATACCCAAGGAGCTCCTACAGGAAAATCTTTTTCAGTGGCTCTTAGCATGGTGGGCTGTTGTTTTTTTCACATCAAGAGTAGACAACCTGATACTTGTACACATTACTGTCGTCCAAGGGCTTAGCAGTTTCCTTGTTCACCTTGCTTTAAAAAAAGGCTTTCAATTAAATTAAATAATAATTAAAATTGCAAAATGGTGGAAAGCTGAAGCGTGTATAAGTGTGTAAAATCACCAGAAACAAAGACCAAAGTCTCCTGGGCATGACTTGGAGAAAATTCCTAGGAGACAGATGAGTGAACACACTTGCCAGCTGGCCCTTTTGAAAGTAAGTGTCTTGTGATCAGCAATCTCTCCACAAATACCACTTTGTTTACAAGTAGACCTTCAAATGTGCTGTCCTGCACTAAATATTTGCTTATCAATGTTTGCTTACACACTTGCTTAACCATTTGTGCAGAAGCCTCAAGGCCGGGAAGACCCCCAAATTGCACACAGGTTCTGTCTGGGGTGGTACAATCTTATCCAGAAAAAGAGATTAAAACTCCCCAGTCCCCCCATCCCACCCCAAATCATTTGATCTTCCCCACCTAGATACCCAGACCTTCCAGGCAGCAAAACAGGACCTTCATGACATTACACAGTACAGCTTTTGACATTATTCAGGTGGCCTGGGGTGGAAATGTAAAGCTGGATATCATAATAATTCACACCATCGGATGACCTCACACAGCAGTTTTTTCTACTGGGCGCCACACAGTACGGCTTCTGACAGGCTGAATCATCTTTTTCTTTTGTGAAAAACAGTTGCAAAATAGGAACGATGAAGTTGAAACTTTTTGTTGTGCATTATCATCTTGCCATCTTTTCCAATCAGCAAACTGATTGTTGCCTTGACTTTCCTTGTTCCACATATACCCCCAAAATGCTTTATTGTGGTTGTTGCAATATTTCTTATTTGGGGAATGTATTGCAAGCCTCACTTCATTCTTAGGAGTGCTTAATCTTGCTTATTTTTCCTTCAGGATTTCCATCAATGGTATCTTTCCTATTTTTCCCCTGAGCTTATTGAGGTCTGCTCTCTGGAAATTTAGTAGACTACTAAACTGCTTGCCTTCAGTTCTCCCTGCCTGCAATATGGTGAATTTTAGAACCACATGGTCAGCCTCTACCAAGGCTCCTACAACTTCCATTTCTTCAACTATTTCTTCCCTCTTAGCAAGTCTTGAGTCCAATGTAGTTGATGCTCTAATTCCCTCAAGTACACTTTGGACAACAATATGGTCCGTAAGACACATCAAAAACCTGTTGGCTTCCTTACTTGGCTGCATCAAAGGGTTTGCTTTCGAGGTGATGCTGAGATACTTGAACTCTCTCACTATGCCAGCAATGATTTCTGGATCCCTTGCCCGTCTGACTGGGAAATATTTCATTTCCTCTCTTTGGCTTGATATATGGCCTGTATGTCAAGTGCCAGGAAAATCAGGAGATTCATACAGTTCAAATGGGCATAAACATTTATTGTAAGCTTAAGCTCTCTACAAGAATCTGAACCATTAGGGCCCAAGAGAAATTAGCAGGAGATAAGAGTAAAAGGAATTCAAGGTGAGCTGGACTTGGATCTCTTGTGGGTACAAAGGGACTCAAGACTGATGATGCATTTATTCCCTCCCCCACCCCAACACTCAGGTTCACCCTGGTCAACTCCTACACTCTAGTATCCTCTCACAAAAGTGTCATTTATACTTAGGTTCTTTCCCTCTTTGTTTCCACCCAGGTCCCTTCAGCAGAATTTTGATGACATGAATTTTCACACAGGTATAGTCATTCTTTACATATAATGCAAACCCTATAGTTGGGTCTGTTTCTTTTGAATAAATTATATCCTGATGAATACTATTCAGGTGAAAAGTCTGGAATTAACTTGGTAATATATCTCATCTTTTCCCTTTAATTTCTTTAAAGGGTGTTGACAGCCCCAGGCCACCATATAAACCACATGACTGAATAAGGATTTGCTCTCGTGCTTCTAAATTTAATTTCTCTACTCTTCCACCTTAGCTGGAACAGTGGCTATGTGCAAAGAATGTACAGTTCTTCTACCAAATTGTAAATCAAGAAATCAAGCACATTTCTTCGTGCTGTTGTTAGCCCTGAAGAGAGCAAAGATTAGTGTTATGTAGAACACCAGAACCATAGTTTATACATTTTTATAATCTTCTAAACTCTCATCTATTTGTAATCCTTTTTTTTTTTTTGCAAGCTTAAGGACTAGAAACATTGCTAGTGAAAAAATAGACAAATTGAATTTTCCAGCCTGAGCAAATGCTTCTCCATTGCTAAGCTATTAATGCAACAGAAACTATTTATAGCCAAACCAGCAGGTGTAGCAAACCAGCCACCTTTCTTTTTCTAAGCGGCAAAACACCCCACTCCCACAAGAAGGCAAACGCTCCCCCCCCCCGCAATTTCTGCCCACACTCGGCTTGATTTTCGCCTTTCTGAGCTCAGGAACAAAGGCCTGAAGAGGGGTCTGAGGGTTCTCTCTTGCCAGGGCCAGGCCAGGCAGTTCTTGCAGCCACATTGCCAGCACGTGACAGGAAACCCAGCAGCTTTTGATCTCTTCCCAGCTGCTGCAGTTGCATCCCCAGGCTGAGATGGCTGTAGCACCAACCCACTCCTGCTCTGGGCTCCCTGGACTCTGCTTCTCCCGTGTCCTCCTTGCCTTCTGGTGCAGTAAGTGCCCAGAAAGGGACCTGTACTTCTTTCCTTCAACAAAATCCCATTTTCCTCCACTATCCTCCCTTGACCTAATTCCTCCATAATTTCCTGATTTTGCCTTTTTCTTTCTCCTTCTTCAGCCTTTGTGGGCAGCGGCTCCGCTGTGACAGTGACCCAGACTCCAAGCTTTGTCAGTGACTCGACAGGGCAAAATATTTCCTTCAGGTGCTCAGTTGATAACAAAGACTATCATTTCTATTGGTATCGACAACTGCCTGGGAAGACACAGCTTGAAGTCCTTGGATCGTTCTACACTTATAGTGCAGAACTTGAAGATATTCCATCTGAACTGGAGGATCGGCTGAAAGGAAAGGGTTCCAAGTCTGACAACTCGTGGAAAATGAGTTTGGATTTGTTAAAACTTCAGGCGAGTGACACAGGCTTGTATCTGTGTGCTGCAGTGTACACAGTGAAAGAGAAAGGAACACTGGCAGGTGCAAAACTGAGTATCAGGAACAAGTCTGCCCTCTACTCTTTTTTACTCATATCCATCTTTTGCTGACATCCATGGGTAACCCTGTTCTACACCCTAGGGGGTCTCCTATTATAAACAGCCTTTGGCCAATTTATGCCTTTTAGATACCCAGAAGTGCCCATTTATATATGGTCTGTGGGGTGAGACTTTGGATCTAATAAATGGCAAGACCACAAGGACAGCCCCACACGATAAGGGCCAGGTTGTTGTAGGCCAGCATCTCGCATCTCACAGTGGCCAGCAGATCTCTCCAGGCTGCTGTTAAAGAGAAGATGGATACAGTTCTTTTCCTATAACTGGAACTTGCAGGCTTGGTGCCCCCAACCTAGAGATAACATTGCTTTACAAAGGACAATAGAGCCTGTCAGGTAAAATGGTTGAGAGGTTGGATCAGAACCAGAGAGGGCCATCTTTTTTTTATATTCTCACCAAAAAAAGGTGTATGAACATGGCTAAAAATATATATATATAAATTGGGATGAATGATAATGGGACCCTGCTCCTTTCCTCAAGTTCATTTATATATAAGTTGGAAACATTCCTATTCACTGTGGCAGAACATTAATTTTTGCAAGGGGTTGTGGGTGATGTAGCCCCATCAAAGCCACAAAGTAATGTGCTCACTAACACTGTAAGCATTGAAAAACTTTTTAGATTTCTCAGGTGGAAAGTGATGTACTTCTGACAAAACACTTCTATACTTTGAAATTTGAACCAATTGCTGAAAATTAAGACAGATACACAAGGATGTCCGAGATGGGAGTCATCAGTGTCAAAATGGAGGATGCGATTGAAGTCCCCTTTTAATGTGCACATTTTGCAGGTATCAAAAAGAGCAGCAGCTTCAATCTCTCAATCATATCTACCTTTTTGATGCTGCTCCCCTTCACACACCTGAATACTGGTTTTTGGGAGTCCTGCACAGGAACAAACATTACAACCATCCTATATAAGCTGAAATCTCTCTGACCCTCCAAACTCTTCTGAGATTTCACAGCCATCTACGAGGGCTATCCACAAAATAGATTACGTTTTGCGATAGAAAACAAACAAAGTGTAGGAAAAAAAAATTATTATATACACTTGAAAGTGACACTTAAACACTACTTTTCAACACATTCACCAAACAAATTGAGGCACTTATCATAGCGGTGAAGAAGCTTTGTAATTCCATTGTCATAAAATTCAGCCGCCTGAGATTTGAGCCAGTCAGTCACGCCCGCCCGCAGTTCCGCGTCGTCGTCAAAGCGCTGTGTTCCAAGCCAGGTCTTCATCCTCGGAAACAAGTGGTAGTCGCTTGGTGCAAGATCGGGGCTGTAGGGCGGATGAGGAAAAATCTCCCACTTGAAAGCATTCAGGACTTCTCGAGTGCGATTTGCTGTGTGTGGTCGGGCATTGTCATGCAAAAACCAAATTTTTGAGCTTAACTTTCCTCTAAGCTTGTTCTGAATTACTTTTCTTAGTTTTTGCAACATTTCAGAATACCTCACAGAGTTTATTGTTGCACCATGTTCCAGAAATTCGATAAGAAGCACACCTTGCCTATCCCAAAAAACAGTCGCCATAATCTTCCTTGCAGAGAACGTTTGCAAACATTTTCTTGTTTTTTGGGGGGAATTTGTGTGCCCCCACTCCATAGACTGCAATTTGGTCTCACTGTTCACATGTTTGACCCAAGTCTCATCTCCAGTTACGATTCGATCAAGAAATGAATCTCCATCTTTGTCGTAAGAGTACAGAAATGTCAATGATGCGGCCATACGCTGACTCTTGTGGTTTTCTGTCAGGATTTTTGGCACCCATCTTGCACAAAATTTGTGGTAGCCTAGCTGTTGTGTAACAATTTCATGCAACAAACTGCGTGAAATTTGTGGAAAACTAAGCGAAAGTTCCGTTACTGTGAAACGGCAGTTTTCACGAATCTTGTCATCGACTTTTGCGATGTTAATCAGTCACAATGCTCGGACGTCTACTCCGCTGTTCATCATGAACGTTAGTTTGTCCATTTTTAAACTTAATGCACCATTGGCGCACTCCACCTTCAGTGATGATGTTGTCCCCGTACACTTCACACAGTTGCCAAAAAATTTCAATCGGTTTATGGTTTTTTGCCAACAAAAACCTTACCACTGATCGCACCTCACAACTCGTGGGATTTTCAATTGCAGCACACATTTCAAACGTTTGCTGTGAAATAATGGGCAACGATACGAACCTCCCACTAGCACGACTAGATGCAGACTGAGCGGCGGACGCACAGACCAAAGATGGCCGCGCTAGCTCCGCCCCTTCTTGCTACAGATGAAAACGTAATCTATTTTGTGGATAGCCCTCGTAGAAACATGGTTACTGATAGGCGGAGATGCTTCAGAATAAGGGCATTTCGAGCTGCATCCAAAGCCAAATGAAATCATAGAATGACTTTTTGGCTGGGTATACATATAGAGCCATCACTTTTGAAGGAAGAACTGAAAGCATGAATGACTTTGCCTTAAAAGTATTTATAGCCAAGCCAGCAGGTGCGGCAAACCAACCTTTCTCCAGCAGCTTCTTTTTTCAAAGCAAGAGAACACACACACACCCCAAAGAAGGCAAATTGGGGGGCATTTCTGCCCAGCCCCTGCACTTCTTTTCTGCCTGAACTCAGGAGCAAAGGCCTGAAGGGGGTCTGGGCATCTGGTTCCCAACCCCAGACAATTCTTGCAGCCACATTGCCAGCACGTGACAGGAAACCCAGCAGCTTTTGATCTCTTCCCAGCTGCTGCAGTTGCATCCCCAGGCTGAGATGGCTGTAGCACCAACCCACTCCTGCTCTGGGCTCCCTGGACTCTGCTTCTCCCATGTCCTCCTTGCCTTCTGGTGCAGTAAGTGCCCAGAAAGGGACCTGTACTTCTTTCCTTCATCCAAATCCCATTTTCCTCCACTGTCCTCCCTTGACCCAATTCCTCCATCATTTCCTGATGTTGCCTTTTTCTTTCTCCTTCTTCAGCCTTTGTGGGCAGCGGCTCCGCCGTGACAGTGACCCAGACTCCAAGCTTTGTCAGTGACTCGACAGGGCAAAATATTTCCATCAGGTGCTCTGTGGATGATACAAGCTACAGTTTTTTTTTGTATCGCCAATTGCCTGGGAAAACAGAACTGAAAGTCCTCGCGTACCTCCCCTTTGGTAGTACAAACATTGGAGAAATTCCACCTGAACTGAAGGATCGGCTGAAAGGAAAGGGTTCCAAGTCTGACAACTCACGGAAAATGAGTTTGGATTTGTTAAAACTTCAGGCGAGTGACACAGGCTTGTATCTGTGTGCTGCGGTGTACACAGTGAAAGAGAAAGGAACAGTGGCAGGTGCAAAACTGAGTATCAGGAACAAGTCTTCCCTCTACTCTTTCCTACTCATATCCATCTTTTGCTGACATCCATGGGTAACCCTGTTCTACACCCTAGGGGGTCTCCTATTATAAACAGCCTTTGGCCAATTTATGCCTTTTAGATACCCAGAAGTGCCCATTTATATATGGTCTGTGGGGTGAGACTTTGGATCTTATAAATGGCAAGACCACAAGGACAGCCCCACACGATAAGGGCCAGGTTCTTGTAGGCCAGCATCTCGCATCTCACAGTGGCCAGCCAGATCTCTCCAGGCTGCTGTCAAAGAGAAGATGGATACAGTTCTTTTCCTATAACTGGAACTTGCAGGCTTGGTGCCCCCAACCTAGAGATAACATTGCTTTCCAAAGTCTCACCCCACAGACCATATATAAATGGGCACTTCTGGGTATCTAAAAGGCATAAAATGGTTGAGAGGTTGGATCAGAACCAGAGAGGGCCATCTTTTTTTTATATTCTCACCAAAAAAAGGTGTATGAACATGGGTAAAAAAAATAATATAAATTGGGATGAATGATAATGGGACCCTGCCCCTTTCTTCAAGTTCATTTATATATAAGTTGGAAACATTCCTATTCACTGTGGCAGAACATTAATTTTTGCAAGGGGTTGTGGTGATGTAGCCCCATCAAAGCCACAAAGTAATGTGCTCACTAACACTGTAAGCATTGAAAAACTTTTTAGATTTCTCAGGTGGAAAGTGATGTACTTCTGACAAAACACTTCTATACTTTGAAATTTGAACCAATTGCTGAAAATTAAGACAGATACACAAGGATGTCCGAGATGGGAGTCAGCAGTGTCAAAATGGAGGATGCGATTGAAGTCCTCTTTTAATGTGCACATTTTGCAGCTATCAAAAAGAGCAGCAGCTTCAATCTCTCAATCATATCTACCTTTTTGATGCTGCTCCCCTTCACTCACCTGAAGACTGGTTTTTGGGAGTCCTGGACAGGAACAAACATTACAACCATCCTATATAGGCTGAAATCTCTCTGATCCTCCAAACTCTTCTGAGATTTCACAGCCATCTACGAGGGCTATCCACAAAATAGATTACGTTTTGCGATAGAAAAAAAACAAAGTGTAGGAAAAATTTTTTTATTATATACACTTGAAAGTGACACTTAAATACTACTTTTCAACACATTCACCGAACAAATTGAGGCACTTATCATAGTGGTGAACAAGCTTTGTAATTCCATTGTCATAAAATTCAGCCGCCTGAGATTTGAGCCAGTCAGTCACGCCCGCCCGCAGTTCCGCGTCGTCGTCAAAGCTGTTAGGTATAACATTGATACCAAATATGGTTTGGGTGAATAAATATATAAAACTTAGATATCATGGTTTAAGTGCTTATCACTTTAAGCACAATGCAGCAGGCAATTAGCCGATTAAGGGTGCGGTTAGAAGTTACAATATAAGGAAGCATTAGAAGCTGGAAAGCTTACTGGCTGTTACTTGCTGGCTGTAACTGTGTGCTGCTGCGACTAACTGTGATTACTGACTGTGAGTGCCTGTGACTGAACTGTTATTGAATGCTACTGTTTGCTGATTTACTGCGTAAGTCTACTGAATATCCAGCGTTTGTTTCTCTGGAGAGTGAAACCGGAGGAGGAGAAGATATCTTTATCGGCTGATAAAGATATTGCAAGGACTCTTAACTTGGACTATACTAGTGAGTCTTACTGGATGGAAATACTGTGAATGACTTAATGGACTGAATGACAATGCTTAAACTCTAACTGGATTAAAAACTATTTAAACTACAAACAGTGTTTGTGTTCAGTGTGTGTATACTCTGGGGCCCTTCCGCTCTCCTTTGGTTGCCTGGCTTGACTACTGCTGCAATACTCTTCTAGGGGTTAATCCCCAAACCCTAACATTGGTTATGGGCCCAGCAGCATAGTCTAACTAACCAGGATATAGCAGAGAGAGTTGGTGTGAGTTGCACATTACCGTAAAAACAAACTGTTTTAATTAGTTTAAAATAGTCAAAATATCTGAAGAGTAATGGCACAAGTAAATTTGTCACAACTGTCCATGATATCCAGGCTGGATGGAACAAACTATGTTTCATGGTCAATGAAATGTAGTTTACTTCTACACAGAGAAGGTTTGTGGGACATTATAGCAAACCCACCAGATGTGAGTAGCTGGGATCCTGCTAATGATGATGATAACGAAAAGTTACAAGACTTTAAACTGAAGAATGAGCAGGCTTTATGCATCATAGGACTGACTCTCTGTGATCAGCAGCTTGTCCATATTCGTGGAGAAGAAAATGCTGCAAACTGCTGGGAGAACCTCAGGAAGATTTATGTTCGGGACAGTGTAGGAGCACATATAAATCTTACACGGAAGCTTTTTCGAACGCATCTTCAGAGGAATGGAGATATGTTAGTTCATTTAAACTGTATGAAGAGCATTTTTCAAGATTTGCAAGAAAAAGAGCTTATATTTAATGAACTGCAACAAGTCTACATAATATTATCTTCATTAGATCAAAGCTATGATGACTATGTGACTTTGTTAGAGGTATTGCCAAAAGAAAGCCTCTCATTAACCGACATAACAGGCAGGCTACTAGAAGAAGCCAGAAGAAGGCGTGAGCGTGACGAGCTGAGAGAAGATAAGAAAGAAGAGAAATTATCTTCAAAGCTTGAAAGAAACCAGCAAAGCAAAGTAAAGCACCTGGAAGAAGAGAATTTATCTTCGACGGCATACACAATTAAAAAGTGTTTTAATTGTGGAGGCAGAGGACATTTGGCAAAATTCTGCAAAAAGAGAAAAAGCCAGAATGTAAAAAAGCCAAAGAAAGCATTTGAACTAGCCACGTTTAACAACTCTGATGTGAAGAATAATTTATGGGTGGTTGACAGTGGCGCATCCCACTGCATCACAAGAGATAAGACAAAATTTATAAAAATGTCTACAAGTTCTCAACATATATCACTTGCCAATGGCTGGAACCTGAAAGCGAAAGGTCAAGGTTTTGCACGTTGTCCGTACATAAACCAGGATATAAAAATGTTGTATGTACCGCAACTAAAGTTTAATTTGCTTTCAGTAAGGGTATTAGATAAATTAGGTTATGTAATTACTTTTAAAGATAATAATTGCATAATTGAAAAAAGATAACAAAAGGGTAACTGCAGCTTTAAATGGAACATTATATGTATTAGATAATAGTAAGAAAGGGGAGGCTCAAACTGTATTTAATAATATAAAGCCTCATGATGAATGTATCCATTTATTGCATAGGCGTTTGGGGCATGTAAATTTTAAAATGCTAAAACGTACAGTTGAGTTATCTGAAGGAATAAGGTTAAAATCTTGTGATAAATATTTGCGTTGTAATGTTTGCTGTGAAGATAAGAGCAAAGTATTGCCTGCAAATAGGCTAAATGGTTTCAAAACAAAAGAACCTTTAGAAGTGGTATTTGCAGACATAATAGGTCCAAAGAAACCCAGTATGGGGGGTGCTAGATATATACTGAGCATTATGGACCATTATTCTAGATATGGGTTTTGCTATTTAATGAAAAGCAAAACTGAAACATATCAACATTTTTTCAATTGGCTTAGGTTTGCTGAAAGAAAGTCTAAACGACAACTGATAACCCTGGTGACAGATAATGGCACGGAATTTATTAATAACAAATTCCAGAACAGACTTAAGGTAGCTGGAATAGAGCATAAGAAGTCTGCTCCATACAGGCCAGAACATAACGCTTTTATTGAAAGAAGAGGCCAAACACTACAGGCAATGGTTAGAACAATGTTAAATGATTCTGGGTTACCTGATTCTTTGTGGGGGGAGGCTACAATGTGTGCTAATAACATATTGAACAACGTTGTTAATACAACGACAGGTGAAATTCCATTTACCAGATGGCATGGCAGGAAACCTGACCTAAGTTACCTGCACACATTTGGTGCACCAGCATGGGTGCATATTCCTGCACAACTCAGAAAAAAAGGGCAACATAGAGCTAAAAGATTTTTCTTCGTTGGTTATCAGGCAGACCATAGGGCATATAGATTTTGGGAGAAAGGCACATCTAAAGTGTTATGTAGTGCTAGTGCCCAATTTCTAGAACATGAAGGATGGGAGAAATTAGAACAGGATGCCAATAAAGATGTAATTATTGAATCCTATAGAAATCCCATTAGTTATCCCTGTAACTTTAAAAATAAAGTAAAGAGACAAATACAGGATGAAATAGTGCCCATAAAGGAAGAAACAGATTCAATAGCTGAACAGGATGAGGAAGATGAACAGGTAGTAGTTCAACAAAGTCCTCCTGTAAGCCCTGTAATTCCCAGAAGAACTACACGTGTATCTAGACCGCCTGATAGGTACCAGGCTAACACAGTGTGCCAGATTAATCAAGTTCCTAATTCTGTTGAAGAAATTAAAAAGTATCCTACTAAGGAAAAAGAAAAATGGTATGCAGCAATGAATAAGGAACTGAATTCATTAAGTGATATGAAGGTGTATGAAAATGCCAAATTACCTGTAGGAAAGAAATCCATTGGCTGCAAATGGATATTTAAGGTAAAAAATAGATAAAGATGGTAATTTAATCCATAAGGCAAGGTTAGTAGCCCAAGGTTTTAGGCAGAATGCTAATGACTATGATGAGGTGTTTGCATCTAGTCTTAAGGCAGCAACCTTGAGGGCAGCTTTAGTGTGGGCAGCTAGTAAAAACTATATAGTTAACCATTTAGATGTGGAAACTGCTTACTTGCACGCCCCATTAAAACATATTATTTATATGAAAAAACCTGTTGGTATTAAAAGTGAAAATAAGGATAATAATGATTGTTGGTTGTTAAAGAAAAGCCTCTATGGTCTTAAACAATCAGGCTATGAATGGAACCAGTATATTGTAAAGGAACTAGACAATATAGGATTTAAAGCTGGTTTAGCCGATCCATGTCTGTTTAAGAGGGAGACAAATGGGAAAGTATCATTATTATTACTATTCACAGATGACATTGCATTGATAACTGAAACTAATGATGAAGCAAATAAAATAATAGCATCATTAGGAAAGAGAATAAAGATCAAGCAATTAGGGGAGATAAAGAAGTATCTCGGTTTGAATATAAAGAAAACACGGAAAGGTTTTAAGATATCTCAGGAAGATAAGATAAGCAAATTGCTAAAAGATTACAAGATGGAGCTTTGTAAGCCAGCTAAGACTCCAATGAGTCAGGAGTTTAGCAACACTGATGTACAAAGCCCGGAGTTTGATAAGGTGATTTATCAATCTTTAATTGGTAGTTTGAGTTATATTAATAATTGGTCTAGACCAGATATATCGTACTGCGTGAATCAGTTGGCTAGATTCAATTCTGCACCATGTGAAAGACACTGGAATGCAGCTAAGAGGATATTAAGATATCTTAAAAAGACAATGAATTATTCATTGTATTTAGAACCAAAGGGTGATTTAATTCTGTGTGCTTATGCAGATGCTAGCTTTGCATCAGAAAGAGACACTAGAAAGTCGACTTCAGGAACAGCCATAATGCTGGGTAATACATTAATAGGCTGGAAGTCAATAAGACAACAGCATATAAGTTTGTCTACTATGGAGGCAGAATTCTCCTGTTTATCTTTGTTATGTACAGAATTAATAATGTATAAACAAATGTTAATTGATATAGGTATAACTGTAGATTATCCTATAATTATACATGAAGATAATCAGACAGCAATTCAAATGGCCACAAATATTGGAGTAAAAACAAGGAGCAAGCATACAGATCTAAGATACCTAAACGTGAGACAATCTGTAAGAAGTAAGATGATTCAGCTAGAGTACTGTATGTCGGAGGACAATTTAGCTGATAATTTTACTAAAGCTCAAGGTGCCAGTAAGCACCAGGAGAGTTGTGAAAAATATGGGATTAGATTGTAAAGGTATTATATATTTATTTCACCCAAAAGGGGAGTATGTTAGGTATAACATTGATACCAAATATGGTTTGGGTGAATAAATATATAAAACTTAGATATCATGGTTTAAGTGCTTATCACTTTAAGCACAATGCAGCAGGCAATTAGCCGATTAAGGGTGCGGTTAGAAGTTACAATATAAGGAAGCATTAGAAGCTGGAAAGCTTACTGGCTGTTACTTGCTGGCTGTAACTGTGTGCTGCTGCGACTAACTGTGATTACTGACTGTGAGTGCCTGTGACTGAACTGTTATTGAATGCTACTGTTTGCTGATTTACTGCGTAAGTCTACTGAATATCCAGCGTTTGTTTCTCTGGAGAGTGAAACCGGAGGAGGAGAAGATATCTTTATCGGCTGATAAAGATATTGCAAGGACTCTTAACTTGGACTATACTAGTGAGTCTTACTGGATGGAAATACTGTGAATGACTTAATGGACTGAATGACAATGCTTAAACTCTAACTGGATTAAAAACTATTTAAACTACAAACAGTGTTTGTGTTCAGTGTGTGTATACTCTGGGGCCCTTCCGCTCTCCTTTGGTTGCCTGGCTTGACTACTGCTGCAATACTCTTCTAGGGGTTAATCCCCAAACCCTAACAAAAGCGCTGTGTTCCAAGCCACGTCTTCATCCTCGGAAACAAGTGGTAGTCGCTTGGTGCAAGATCGGGGCTGTAGGGCGGATGAGGAAAAATCTCCCACCTGAAAGCATTCAGGACTTCTCGGGTGTGATTTGCTGTGTGTGGTCGGGCATTGTCATGCAAAAACAAAATTTTTGAGCTTAACTTTCCTCTACGCTTGTTCTGAATTGCTTTTCTTAGTTTTTGCAACGTTTCACAATACCTCGCAGAGTTTATTGTTGCACCATGTTCCAGAAATTCGATAAGAAGCACACCTTGCCTATCCCAAAAAACAGTCGCCATAATCTTCCTTGCAGAGAACGTTTGCAAACATTTTCTTGTTTTTTGGGGGGAATTTGTGTGCCCCCACTCCATAGACTGCAATTTGGTCTCGCTGTTCACATGTTTGACCCAAGTCTCGTCTCCAGTTACGATTCGATCAAGAAATGAATCTCCATCTTTGTTGTAAGAGTACAGAAATGTCAATGATGCGGCCATAC
Source organism: Notechis scutatus (assembly GCF_049901735.1). Taxonomy (NCBI): domain Eukaryota; kingdom Metazoa; phylum Chordata; class Lepidosauria; order Squamata; family Elapidae; genus Notechis; species Notechis scutatus. Next base: position 228,875,657 of record NC_142009.1, read on the forward strand.
GCTGACTCTTGTGGTTTTCTGTCAGGATTTTTGGCACCCATCTTGCACAAAATTTGTGGTAGCCTAGCTGTTGTGTAACAATTTCATGCAACAAACTGCATGAAATTTGTGGAAAACTAAGCGAAAGTTCCGTTACTGTGAAAAGGCGGTTTTCACAAATCTTGTGATCGACTTTTGCGATGTTCATCAGTCATAATGCTCGGACGTCCACTCCGCTGTTCATCATGAATGTTAGTTTGTCCATTTTTAAACTTAATGCACCATTGGCGCACTCCACCTTCAGTGATGATGTTGTCCCCGTACACTTCACACAGTTGCCGAAAAATTTCAATCGGTTTATGGTTTTTTGCCAACAAAAACCTTATCACTGATCGCACCTCACAACTCGCGGGATTTTCAATTGCAGCACACATTTCAAACGTTTGCTGTGAAATAATGGGCAACGATACGAACCCCCCACTAGCACGACAAGATGCAGACTGAGCGGCGGACGCACAGACCAAAGATGGCCGCGCTAGCTCCGCCCCTTCTTGCTACAGATGAAAACGTAATCTATTTTGTGGATAGCCCTCGTAGAAACATGGTTACTGATAGGCGGAGATGCTTCAGAATAAGGCCATTTCGAGGTGCGTCCAAAGCCAAATGAAATCATAGAATGACTTTTTGGCTGGATATACATATAGAGCCATCACTTTTGAAGGAAGAACTGAAAGCATGAATGACTTTGCCTTAAAAGTATTTATAGCCAAGCCAGCAGGTGCGGCAAACCAACCCGTTCTCCAGCAGCTTCTTTTTTCAAAGCAAGAGAACACACACACATCCCAAAGAAGGCAAATTGGGGGGGGGGCATTTCTGCCCAGCCCCTGCACTTCTTTTCTGCCTGAACTCAGGAGCAAAGGCCTGAAGGGGGTCTGGGCATCTGGTTCCCAACCCCAGGCAGTTCTTGCAGCCACATTGCCAGCACGTGACAGGAAACCCAGCAGCTTTTGATCTCTTCCCAGCTGCTGCAGTTGCATCCCCAGGCTGAGATGGCTGTAGCACCAACCCACTCCTGCTCTGGGCTCCCTGGACTCTGCTTCTCCTGTGTCCTCCTTGCCTTCTGGTGCAGTAAGTGCCCAGAAAGGGACCTGTACTTCTTTCCTTCAACAAAATCCCATTTTCCTCCACTATCCTCCCTTGACCCAATTCCTCCATCATTTCCTGATGTTGCCTTTTTCTTTCTCCTTCTTCAGCCTTTGTGGGCCGCGGCTCCGCCGTGACAGTGACCCAGACTCCAAGCTTTGTCAGTGACTCGACAGGGCAAAATATTTCCTTCAGGTGCTCTGTGGATGATATAAACTACAGGTTTTTTTTGTATCGCCAATTGCCTGGGAAAACAGAACTGAAAGTCCTCGCGTACCTCTCCACTGTTAGAACAAAAATTGAAGATATTCCACCTGAACTGGAGGATCGGCTGAAAGGAAAGGGTTCCAACTCTGACAACTCAGCTAAGCGGCATATGCATTTGGATTTGTTTAAACTTCAGGCGAGTGACACAGGCTTGTATCTGTGTGCTGCGGTGTACACAGTGAAAGAGAAAGGAACAATGGCAGGTGCAAAACTGAGTATCAGGAACAAGTCTTCCCTCTACTCTTTTCTACTCATATCCATCTTTTACTGACATCCATGGGTAACCCTGTTCTACACCCTAGGGGGTCTCCTATTTCAAACAGCCTTTGGCCAATTTATGCCTTTTAGATACCCAGAAGTGCCCATTTATATATGGTCTGTGGGGTGAGACTTTGGATCTAATAAATGGCAAGACCACAAGGACAGCCCCACACGATAAGGGCCAGGTTGTTGTAGGCCAGCATCTCGCATCTCACAGTGGCCAGCCAGATCTCTCCAGGCTGCTGTCAAAGAGAAGATGGATACAGTTCTTTTCCTATAACTGGAACTTGCAGGCTTGGTGCCCCCAACCTAGAGATAACATTGCTTTACAAAGGACAATAGAGCCTGTCAGGTAAAATGGTTGAGAGGTTGGATCAGAAGCAGAGAGGGCCATCTTTTTTTTTATATTCTCACCAAAAAAAGGTGTATGGACATGGGTAAAAAAAAATAATATAAATTGGGATGAATGATAATGGGACCCTGCCCCTTTCCTCAAGTTCATTTATATATAAGTTGGAAACATTCCTATTCACTGTGGCAGAACATTAATTTTTGCAAGGGGTTGTGGGTGATGTAGCCCCATCAAAGCCACAAAGTAATGTGCTCACTAACACTGTAAGCATTGAAAAACTTTTTAGATTTCTCAGGTGGAAAGTGATGTACTTCTGACAAAACACTTCTATACTTTGAAATTTGAACCAATTGCTGAAAATTAAGACAGATACACAAGGATGTCCGAGATGGGAGTCAGCAGTGTCAAAATGGAGGATGCGATTGAAGTCCCCTTTTAATGTGCACATTTTGCAGGTATCAAAAAGAGCAGCAGCTTCAATCTCTCAATCATATCTACCTTTTTGATGCTGCTCCCCTTCACTCACCTGAAGACTGGTTTTTGGGAGTCCTGGACAGGAACAAACATTACAACCATCCTATATAGGCTGAAATCTCTCTGACCCTCCAAACTCTTCTGAGATTTCACAGCCATCTACGAGGGCTATCCACAAAATAGATTACGTTTTGCGATAGAAAAAAAACAAAGTGTAGGGGAAAAAATTTATTATATACACTTGAAAGTGACACTTAAACACTACTTTTCAACACATTCACCAAACAAATTGAGGCACTTATCATAGCGGTGAAGAAGCTTTGTAATTCCATTGTCATAAAATTCAGCCGCCTGAGATTTGAGCCAGTCAGTCACGCCCGCCCGCAGTTCCGCGTCGTCGTCAAAGCGCTGTGTTCCAAGCCAGGTCTTCATCCTCGGAAACAAGTGGTAGTCGCTTGGTGCAAGATCGGGCTGTAGGGCGGATGAGGAAAAATCTCCCACTTGAAAGCATTCAGGACTTCCCGAGTGCGATTTGCTGTGTGTGGTCGGGCATTGTCATGCAAAAACAAAATTTTTGAGCTTAACTTTCCTCTACGCTTGTTCTGAATTGCTTTTCTTAGTTTTTGCAACGTTTCACAATACCTCGCAGAGTTTATTGTTGCACCATGTTCCAGAAATTCGATAAGAAGCACACCTTGCCTATCCCAAAAAACAGTCGCCATAATCTTCCTTGCAGAGAACGTTTGCAAACATTTTCTTGTTTTTTGGGGGGAATTTGTGTGCCCCCACTCCATAGACTGCAATTTGGTCTCGCTGTTCACATGTTTGACCCAAGTCTCGTCTCCAGTTACGATTCGATCAAGAAATGAATCTCCATCTTTGTCGTAAGAGTACAGAAATGTCAATGATGCGGCCATACGCTGACTCTTGTGGTTTTCTGTCAGGATTTTTGGCACCCATCTTGCACAAAATTTGTGGTAGCCTAGCTTTTGTGTAACAATTTAATGCAACAAACTGCGTGAAATTTGTGGAAAACTAAGCGAAAGTTCCGTTACTGTGAAACGGCGGTTTTCACGAATCTTGTGATCGACTTTTGCGATGTTCATCAGTCACAATGCTCGGACGTCCACTCCGCTGTTCATCATGAACGTTAGTTTGTCCATTTTTAAACTTAATGCACCATTGGCGCACTCCACCTTCAGTGATGATGTTGTCCCCGTACACTTCACACAGTTGCCGAAAAATTTCAATCGGTTTATGGTTTTTTGCCAACAAAAACCTTATCACTGATCGCACCTCACAACTCGTGGGATTTTCAATTGCAGCACACATTTCAAACGTTTGCTGTGAAATAACGGGCAACGATACGAACCTCCCACTAGCACGACTAGATGCAGACTGAGCGGCGGACGCACAGACCAAAGATGGCCGCGCTAGCTCCGCCCCTTCTTGCTACAGATGAAAACGTAATCTATTTTGTGGATAGCCCTCGTAGAAACATGGTTACTGATAGGCGGAGATGCTTCAGAATAAGGCCATTTCGAGGTGCGTCCAAAGCCAAATGAAATCATAGAATGACTTTTTGGCTGGGTATACATATAGAGCCATCACTTTTGAAGGAAGAACTGAAAGCATGAATGACTTTGCCTTAAAAGTATTTATAGCCAAGCCAGCAGGTGCGGCAAACCAACCCGTTCTCCAGCAGCTTCTTTTTTCAAAGCAAGAGAACACACACACACCCCAAAGAAGGCAAATTGGGGGGGGGCATTTCTGCCCAGCCCCTGCACTTCTTTTCTGCCTGAACTCAGGAGCAAAGGCCTGAAGGGGGTCTGGGCATCTGGTTCCCAACCCCAGGCAGTTCTTGCAGCCACATTGCCAGCACGTGACAGGAAACCCAGCAGCTTTTGATCTCTTCCCAGCTGCTGCAGTTGCATCCCCAGGCTGAGATGGCTGTAGCACCAACCCACTCCTGCTCTGGGCTCCCTGGACTCTGCTTCTCCCGTGTCCTCCTTGCCTTCTGGTGCAGTAAGTGCCCAGAAAGGGACCTGTACTTCTTTCCTTCAACAAAATCCCATTTTCCTCCACTATCCTCCCTTGACCTAATTCCTCCATAATTTCCTGATTTTGCCTTTTTCTTTCTCCTTCTTCAGCCTTTGTGGGCAGCGGCTCCGCCGTGACAGTGACCCAGACTCCAAGCTTTGTCAGTGACTCGACAGGGCAAAATATTTCCTTCAGGTGCTCTGTGGATGATACAAGACTACAGGTTTTTTGTATCGCCAATTGCCTGGGAAAACAGAACTGAAAGTCCTGATCGTTCTCCCTTGGTAGTACAAACTTGAAGATATTCCACCTGAACTGGAGGATCGGCTGAAAGGAAAGGGTTCCAAGTCTGACAACTCAGCTAAAATATGCATTTGGATTTGTTAAAACTTCAGGCGAGTGACACAGGCTTGTATCTGTGTGCTGCAGTGTACACAGTGAAAGAGAAAGGAACAATGGCAGGTGCAAAACTGAGTATCAGGAACAAATCTGCCCTCTACTCTTTTCTACTCATATCCATCTTTTACTGACATCCATGGGTAACCCTGTTCTACACCCTAGGGGTCTCCTATTTCAAACAGCCTTTGGCCAATTTATGCCTTTTAGATACCCAGAAGTGCCCATTTATATATGGTCTGTGGGGTGAGACTTTGGATCTAATAAATTGCAAGACCACAAGGACAGCCCCACATGATAAGGGCCAGGTTGTTGTAGGCCAGCATCTCGCATCTCACAGTGGCCAGCAGATCTCTCCAGGCTGCTGTCAAAGAGAAGATGGATACATTTCTTTTCCTATAACTGGAACTTGCAGGCTTGGTGCCCCCAACCTAGAGATAACATTGCTTTACAAAGGACAATAGAGCCTGTCAGGTAAAATGGTTGAGAGGTTGGATCAGAACCAGAGAGGGCCATCTTTTTTTTATATTCTCACCAAAAAAAGGTGTATGAACATGGCTAAAAATATATATATATAAATTGGGATGAATGATAATGGGACCCTGCCCCTTTCCTCAAGTTCATTTATATATAAGTTGGAAACATTCCTATTCACTGTGGCAGAACATTAATTTTTGCAAGGGGTTGTGGGTGATGTAGCCCCATCAAAGCCACAAAGTAATGTGCTCACTAACACTGTAAGCATTGAAAAACTTTTTAATTTCTCAGGTGGAAAGTGATGTACTTCTGACAAAACACTTCTATACTTTGAAATTTGAACCAATTGCTGAAAATTAAGACAGATACACAAGGATGTCCGAGATGGGAGTCAGCAGTGTCAAAATGGAGGATGCGATTGAAGTCCCCTTTTAATGTGCACATTTTGCAGGTATCAAAAAGAGCAGCAGCTTCAATCTCTCAATCATATCTACCTTTTTGATGCTGCTCCCCTTCACACACCTGAATACTGGTTTTTGGGAGTCCTGGACAGGAACAAACATTACAACCATCCTATATAAGCTGAAATCTCTCTGACCCTCCAAACTCTTCTGAGATTTCACAGCCATCTACGAGGGCTATCCACAAAATAGATTACGTTTTGCGATAGAAAACAAACAAAGTGTAGGAAAAAAAATTTATTATATACACTTGAAAGTGACACTTAAATGCTACTTTTCAACACATTCACCAAACAAATTGAGGCACTTATCATAGCGGTGAACAAGCTTTGTAATTCCATTGTCATAAAATTCAGCCGCCTGAGATTTGAGCCAGTCAGTCACGCCCGCCCGCAGTTCCGCGTCGTCGTCAAAGCGCTGTGTTCCAAGCCAGGTCTTCATCCTCGGAAACAAGTGGTAGTCGCTTGGTGCAAGATCGGGGCTGTAGGGCGGATGAGGAAAAATCTCCCACTTGAAAGCATTCAGGACTTCTCGAGTGCGATTTGCTGTGTGTGGTCGGGCATTGTCATGCAAAAACAAAATTTTTGAGCTTAACTTTCCTCTACGCTTGTTCTGAATTGCTTTTCTTAGTTTTTGCAACGTTTCACAATACCTCGCAGAGTTTATTGTTGCACCATGTTCCAGAAATTCGATAAGAAGCACACCTTGCCTATCCCAAAAAACAGTCGCCATAATCTTCCTTGCAGAGAACGTTTGCAAACATTTTCTTGTTTTTTGGGGGAATTTGTGTGCCCCCACTCCATAGACTGCAATTTGGTCTAGCTGTTCACATGTTTGACCCAAGTCTCGTCTCCAGTTACGATTCGATCAAGAAATGAATCTCCATCTTTGTCGTAAGAGTACAGAAATGTCAATGATGCGGCCACACGCTGACTCTTGTGGTTTTCTGTCAGGATTTTTGGCACCCATCTTGCACAAAATTTGTGGTAGCCTAGCTTTTGTGTAACAATTTAATGCAACAAACTGCGTGAAATTTGTGGAAAACTAAGCGAAAGTTCCGTTACTGTGAAACGGCAGTTTTCACGAATCTTGTGATCGACTTTTGCGATGTTCATCAGTCACAATGCTCGGACGTCTACTCCGCTGTTCATCATGAACGTTAGTTTGTCCATTTTTAAACTTAATGCACCATTGGCGCACTCCACCTTCAGTGATGATGTTGTCCCCGTACACTTCACACAGTTGCCGAAAAATTTCAATCGGTTTATGGTTTTTGCCAACAAAAACCTTATCACTGATCGCACCTCACAACTCGTGGGATTTTCAATTGCAGCACACATTTCAAACGTTTGCTGTGAAATAACGGGCAACGATACGAACCTCCCACTAGCACGACTAGATGCAGACTGAGCGGCGGACGCACAGACCAAAGATGGCCGGCTAGCTCCGCCCCTTCTTGCTACAGATGAAAACGTAATCTATTTTGTGGATAGCCCTCGTAGAAACATGGTTACTGATAGGCGGAGATGCTTCAGAATAAGGCCATTTCGAGGTGCGTCCAAAGCCAAATGAAATCATAGAATGACTTTTTGGCTGGGTATACATATAGAGCCATCACTTTTGAAGGAAGAACTGAAAGCATGAATGACTTTGCCTTAAAAGTATTTATAGCCAAGCCAGCAGGTGCGGCAAACCAACCCGTTCTCCAGCAGCTTCTTTTTTCAAAGCAAGAGAACACACACACACCTCAAAGAAGGCAAATTGGGGGCATTTCTGCCCAGCCCCTGCACTTCTTTTCTGCCTGAACTCAGGAGCAAAGGCCTGAAGGGGGTCTGGGCATCTGGTTCCCAACCCCAGGCAGTTCTTGCAGCCACATTGCCAGCACGTGACAGGAAACCCAGCAGCTTTTGATCTCTTCCCAGCTGCTGCAGTTGCATCCCCAGGCTGAGATGGCTGTAGCACCAACCCACTCCTGCTCTGGGCTCCCTGGACTCTGCTTCTCCCGTGTCCTCCTTGCCTTCTGGTGCAGTAAGTGCCCAGAAAGGGACCTGTACTTCTTTCCTTCATCAAAATCCCATTTTCCTCCAGATTTCACTGTCCTCCCTTGACCCAATTCCTCCATAATTTCCTGATTTTGCCTTTTTCTTTCTCCTTCTTCAGCCTTTGTGGGCAGCGGCTCCACCGTGACAGTGACCCAGACTCCAAGCTTTGTCAGTGACTCGACAGGGCAAAATATTTCCTTCAGGTGCTCTGTGGATGATACAAGCTACAGGTTTTTTTTGTATCACCAATTGCCTGGGAAAACAGAACTGAAAGTCCTCGCGTACCTCCCCCTTGGTAGTACAAACATTGAAGAAATTCCACCTGAACTGAAGGATCGGCTGAAAGGAAAGGGTTCCAAGTCTGACAACTCAGCTAAGCGGCATATGCATTTGGATTTGTTAAAACTTCAGGCGAGTGACACAGGCTTGTATCTGTGTGCTGCGGTGTACACAGTGAAAGAGAAAGGAACAATGGCAGGTGCAAAACTGAGTATCAGGAACAAATCTGCCCTCTACTCTTTTCTACTCATATCCATCTTTTACTGACATCCATGGGTAACCCTGTTCTACACCCTAGGGGTCTCCTATTTCAAACAGCCTTTGGCCAATTTATGCCTTTTAGATACCCAGAAGTGCCCATTTATATATGGTCTGTGGGGTGAGACTTTGGATCTAATAAATGGCAAGACCACAAGGACAGCCCCACACGATAAGGGCCAGGTTGTGGTAGGCCAGCATCTCGCATCTCACAGTGGCCAGCCAGATCTCTCCAGGCTGCTGTCAAAGAGAAGATGGATACATTTCTTTTCCTATAACTGGAACTTGCAGGCTTGGTGCCCCCAACCTAGAGACAACATTGCTTTACAAAGGACAATAGAGCCTGTCAGGTAAAATGGTTGAGAGGTTGGATCAGAACCAGAAAGGGCCATCTTTTTTTATATTCTCACCAAAAAAAGGTGTATGAACATGGGTAAAAAAAATAATATAAATTGGGATGAATGATAATGGGGCCCTGCCCCTTTCCTCAAGTTCATTGATATATAAGTTGGAAACATTCCTATTCGCTGTGGCAGAACATTAATATTTGCAAGGGGTTGTGGGTGATGTAGCCTCATCAAAGCCACAAAGTAATGTGCTCACTAACACTGTAAGCATTGAAAAACTTTTTAGATTTCTCAGGTGGAAAGTGATGTACTTCTGACAAAACACTTCTATACTTTGAAATTTGAACCAATTGCTGAAAATTAAGACAGATACACAAGGATGTCCGAGATGGGAGTCAGCAGTGTCAAAATGGAGGATGCGATTGAAGTCCCCTTTTAATGTGCACATTTTGCAGGTATCAAAAAGAGCAGCAGCTTCAATCACTCAATCATATCTACCTTTTTGATGCTGCTCCCCTTCACACACCTGAAGACTGGTTTTTGGGAGTCCTGGACAGGAACAAACATTACAACCATCCTATATAGGCTGAAATCTCTCTGACCCTTCAAACTCTTCTGAGATTTCACAGCGATCTACGAGGGCTATCCACAAAATAGATTACGTTTTGCGATAGAAAAAAAACAAAGTATAGGAAAAAAAATTTATTATATACACTTGAAAGTGACACTTAAATGCTACTTTTCAACACATTCACTGAACAAATTGAGGCACTTATCATAGCGGTGAACAAGCTTTGTAATTCCATTGTCATAAAATTCAGCCGCCTGAGATTTGAGCCAGTCAGTCACGCCCGCCCGCAGTTCCGCGTCGTCGTCAAAGCGCTGTGTTCCAAGCCAGGTCTTCATCCTCGGAAACAAGTGGTAGTCGCTTGGTGCAAGATCGGGGCTGTAGGGCGGATGAGGAAAAATCTCCCACTTGAAAGCATTCAGGACTTCTCGAGTGCGATTTGCTGTGTGTGGTCGGGCATTGTCATGCAAAAACAAAATTTTTGAGCTTAACTTTCCTCTACGCTTGTTCTGAATTGCTTTTCTTAGTTTTTGCAACGTTTCACAATACCTCGCAGAGTTTATTGTTGCACCATGTTCCAGAAATTCGATAAGAAGCACACCTTGCCTATCCCAAAAAACAGTCGCCATAATCTTCCTTGCAGAGAACGTTTGCAAACATTTTCTTGTTTTTTGGGGGAATTTGTGTGCCCCCACTCCATAGACTGCAATTTGGTCTCGCTGTTCACATGTTTGACCCAAGTCTCGTCTCCAGTTACGATTCGATCAAGAAATGAATCTCCATCTTTGTCGTAAGAGTACAGAAATGTCAATGATGCGGCCATACGCTGACTCTTGTGGTTTTCTGTCAGGATTTTTGGCACCCATCTTGCACACAATTTGTGGTAGCCTAGCTTTTGTGTAACAATTTAATGCAACAAACTGCGTGAAATTTGTGGAAAACTAAGCGAAAGTTCCGTTACTGTGAAACGGCGGTTTTAACGAATCTTGTCATCGACTTTTGTGATGTTCATCAGTCACAATGCTCGGACGTCTACTCCGCTGTTCATCATGAACGTTAGTTTGTCCATTTTTAAACTTAATGCACCATTGGCGCACTCCACCTTCAGTGATGATGTTGTCCCCGTACACTTCACACAGTTGCCGAAAAATTTCAATCGGTTTATGGTTTTTTGCCAACAAAAACCTTATCACTGATCGCACCTCACAACTCGTGGGATTTTCAATTGCAGCACACATTTCAAACGTTTGCTGTGAAATAACGGGCAACGATACGAACCTCCCACTAGCACGACTAGATGCAGACTGAGCGGCGGATGCACAGACCAAAGATGGCCGCGCTAGCTCCGCCCCTTCTTGCTACAGATGAAAACGTAATCTATTTTGTGGATAGCCCTCGTAGAAACATGGTTACTGATAGGCGGAGATGCTTCAGAATAAGGCCATTTCGAGGTGCGTCCAAAGCCAAATGAAATCATAGAATGACTTTTTGGCTGGGTATACATATAGAGCCATCACTTTTGAAGGAAGAACTGAAAGCATGAATGACTTTGCCTTAAAAGTATTTATAGCCAAGCCAGCAGGTGCGGCAAACCAACCCGTTCTCCAGCAGAGAACACACACACACCCCAAAGAAGGCAAATTGGGGGGGGGCATTTCTGCCCAGCCCCTGCACTTCTTTTCTGCCTGAACTCAGGAGCAAAGGCCTGAAGGGGGTCTGGGCATCTGGTTCCCAACCCCAGGCAGTTCTTGCAGCCACATTGCCAGCACGTGACAGGAAACCCAGCAGCTTTTGATCTCTTCCCAGCTGCTGCAGTTGCATCCCCAGGCTGAGATGGCTGTAGCACCAACCCACTCCTGCTCTGGGCTCCCTGGACTCTGCTTCTCCCATGTCCTCCTTGCCTTCTGGTGCAGTAAGTGCCCAGAAAGGGACCTGTACTTCTTTCCTTCATCCAAATCCCATTTTCCTCCACTATCCTCCCTTGACCCAATTCCTCCATAATTTCCTGATTTTGCCTTTTTCTTTCTCCTTCTTTAGCCTTTGTGGGCAGCAGCTCTGCCGTGACAGTGACCCAGACTCCAAGCTTTGTCAGTGACTCGACAGGGCAAAATATTTCCATCAGGTGCTCTGTGGATGATATAAGCTGCAGTTTTTTTTTGTATCGCCAATTGCCTGGGAAAACAGAACTGAAAGTCCTCGCGTACCTCCCCCTTGGTAGTACAAAAATTGAAGATATTCCACCTGAACTGGAGGATCGGCTGAAAGGAAAGGGTTCCAAGTCTGACAACTCAGCTAAGCGGCATATGCATTTGGATTTGTTTAAACTTCAGGCGAGTGACACAGGCTTGTATCTGTGTGCTGCGGTGTACACAGTGAAAGAGAAAGGAACAATGGCAGGTGCAAAACTGAGTATCAGGAACAAATCTGCCCTCTACTCTTTTCTACTCATATCCATCTTTTACTGACATCCATGGGTAACCCTGTTCTACACCCTAGGGGGTCTCCTATTTCAAACAGCCTTTGGCCAATTTATGCCTTTTAGATACCCAGAAGTGCCCATTTATATATGGTCTGTGGGGTGAGACTTTGGATCTAATAAATGGCAAGACCACAAGGACAGCCCCACACGATAAGGGCCAGGTTGTTGTAGGCCAGCATCTCGCATCTCACAGTGGCCAGCAGATCTCTCCAGGCTGCTGTCAAAGAGAAGATGGATACATTTCTTTTCCTATAACTGGAACTTGCAGGCTTGGTGCCCCCAACCTAGAGATAACATTGCTTTCCAAAGGACAATAGAGCCTGTCAGGTAAAATGGTTGAGAGGTTGGATCAGAACCAGAAAGGGCCATCTTTTTTTTATATTCTCACCAAAAAAAGGTGTATGAACATGGGTAAAAAAAATAATATAAATTGGGATGAATGATAATGGGACCCTGCCCCTTTCCTCAAGTTCATTTATATATAAGTTGGAAACATTCCTATTCACTGTGGCAGAACATTAATTTTTGCAAGGGGTTGTGGGTGATGTAGCCCCATCAAAGCCACAAAGTAATGTGCTCACTAACACTGTAAGCATTGAAAAACTTTTTAGATTTCTCAGGTGGAAAGTGATGTACTTCTGACAAAACACTTCTATACTTTGAAATTTGAACCAATTGCTGAAAATTAAGACAGATACACAAGGATGTCCAAGATGGGAGTCAGCAGTGTCAAAATGGAGGATGCAATTGAAGTCCCCTTTTAATGTGCACATTTTGCAGGTATTAAAAAGAGCAGCAGCTTCAATCTCTCAATCATATCTACCTTTTTGATGCTGCTCCCCTTCATACACCTGAAGACTGGTTTTTGGGAGTCCTGGACAGGAACAAACATTACAACCATCCTATATAGGCTGAAATCTCTCTGACCCTCCAAACTCTTCTGAGATCACCAATTAAAAAAAAAAAAAAAAACACTAAAACCCACCCCCCCAAACCCAACCAAACCACCAGGCAACAAAAAGGCCGGCACCCCCCCCCAAAACAAAAAAAAAACCACCCCCCACCAACAAAAAAAAAAAAACAAAAAAACCCCCCAGCCCCCGGCCCCCCGCGGAAAAAAAAAAAAAAACAACACCCCCCCCCCCCCCCCCCCACCCCGGCCAAAACCCAAACCCCCCCCACCCCCCCCCCCCCCCCCCCCCCCCCCCCCCCCCCCCCCCCCCCCCCCACCAAAGGCGGCCCAACAACAACCCCCAACCACCCACCCCCCCCCACCCCAAACCCCCCCCCCCCCCCCCCCCCCCCCCCCCCCCCCCCCCCCCCCCCCCCCCCCCCCCAGCCCCCCCCCCCCCAGACCCCCCCCCCCAACCCCCACCAAAAAAAAAAAAACCCACCCCCCCCCCCCCCCCCCCAACCACCCCCCCCCCCCCCCCCCCCCCCACCCCCCCCGACGACATCCTCCGAGACCGCGTGGTCCTAGGTCTCCGGACCAGGCACTGAAAAGCCGTCTAATGGCAAAGGGGGACATCAGTCTTGATGTCGCCTGGCAGAAGCGTCCGCCACCGAAGCCACCAAGAAATCGGCAGCTCGACTACGGAAAGCGGAGAACGGGACCGCGCCGACAACCCCGAGGCTAACCGCCGAAACCGCCACACACCATGGCGACCTGACTCCGCCTCGGACACCCCAGACGAAGGAGAAGAAGAAGACGCGTCCATCGGCTCCAGACACGCACGAGACCAACGAGGTCGTAAAGTCGGGGACCCAGTGTGCGGGTGCGGGGCAACCACTACCGAGCAGACTGCCGCTTTTTTCGACGCGACATGTCGGAATTGCAACAAGAGGGGCCACCTCGCCCGAGTCTGCCGGCTTAGAAAAATTACAGCCCCGACGCCGAGAACCGAGCAACCGGCGGCGAGACAACACCTCCCCCAGGCACCGAGAGCACCAACCCGACACTCTTGGAACAGGGACAGCCGTGGCCGACGAAACGGGGAGACCAACAGAGGGAGGAAACCCACCAGACACTCACAATGGCCACGCCGAGACCAACGATACCCGTAAGGTCTCACGTGGAAGTAAGCATCGAGGGCGAGCTTTGCCGCATGGAGGTGGACTCCGGGTCCTACCTTTCCATGATCGCCTGGGAAGAAATCAAGCGACTAGTACCAAATCTCCACAAGGCTGAGCTAGAGAACCAAAGATTGATAGTCAAAGACTACCAAGGGAACCGCATCCCCGCATATCGGGACTGGACAGTTCAACGTAGCCTTCAAGGGCCGCACCGCAAAACTTCCCATCACAATAGTGGACCGAAACCGACCAAGCCTCCTGGGACTCCAATGGTTCGCACCATTGGGCATCGGGGTCACCGGATAAACCACACTGAGGAAACCGACTGGGAACAGCAGCTGGCTAAGGACTTCCAGGAAGTATTCGACGGCACCTTAGGCAAGTACCGGGACCCCCTATCTCTTTCAGTTTAGACCCAAACGCCAACCCCATCCGCCTAAAGCCGAGGCGGGTGCCTTTCGCGCTTCGGGGAAAATAGACGAGCAGTTTGACAAGCTCGTCAAACAGGGGGTTCTGCAGCCACTGATCACGCCCGGTGGGAGACCCCAATAGTCACCCCAGTCAAGCCAGACGGGTCAATAAGGATTTGTGGGGACTATAAGGCCACCCTCAATTGCGCCTTGCAACAAAGCGCATACCCCGTCCCAGTCGGCAACATCTACTTCACTCACTGGGGGGGCAAAGTTCTTCGCAAGCTCGACCTGGCACAAGCCTATCAGCAGCTGCCGGTCGATGACAAACCGCCGAGGCACAGACTATTGTCACCCACCGGGGTTTCGTTGTAACCGACTCCAGTTTGGAGTCAGCGTGGCCCCGGGATTTTTCAAAGCCTCATGGAGAGACTCCTACAAGGAATAAAAGGGGTGGTCCCTTACTTCGATGACGTACTAGTATCAGCAACCAACCGGGAGGAACTAGAGGGTCGCCTAAGGGAAGTACTAGAGAAATTCAAAGGGCCGGTTTAAAAGTGAAAAGGAGAAATGCCAACTTTACAGAGAAAGTCGAGTTTCTGGGGTACCTCCTAGACCAGGGGTGGGCAACCACGGCCCGCGGGCCACATCCGCCCGTTGGTCATTTTAATAAGGCCCGCCTCTGGAAAAAAATATTCCCCTCTGGAAAAAAATTGGGGCCGGCCAAAGAGACCCCGCGCTGCGCCAAAAAATCGCACACACAACACGGAGCTGGGCAGCCACTTCCTGGTGGTGGGGCCGAGGTCGCCGCCCGGGAATGCCCACTGCTTTCCCTCGCCAGGGCCGGGCGGTGGCGTGTTGCCCTGCACCGTGTGGCCTCCGCCTGGCAGCGCTTCTCGGCTGGTCTCCTCCTCCTCGGCCATACAGAACAAACAGGCAGAGAAGGAGGAGACCAGCCGGCTGGTTGGGGGAAGCTTTCTGCGCCAAAAGAGGCAGCTACTAATCTCCGGCTTTGCTCCACTTCTCCAATGGTCTGGCACCACCCTGTTCTATGTGCCGGCTGCTCGGACTTGCTGGGCCTGACACATAGAATAGGGCGGGCAGGTGGGCAGGTGCCGGGCAGGTGGGCGGATGTTCCGGGACCACTTATTGGTCGACTTTAAGAGTGCCCCCATGGAAGAAGCCGAGCAAACGTAGTGGTGGCAGGGGTGACGGGCATGTGTGTCCCTTCACAAGGAGTATGAAGGGAGGCAGACACCGCACCTCTCAGGAAAAAGTAGGTGCCAAAGCCCTGGCTGTCACCTGGGAGGGGACCCTGGAGGGACCCATCACATGCCCTTGTTGCCCCGCCGCCTCTACTTTTGTTCTCGTTCTTGGCTTCTTCCATGGGGCGCTCTTAAAGTCAATCTTTAAGAGCTGGAAGACGTTTTGTTAGATCGCCACCAACATATCGTTGGGAGAGGTGTAGCCCCTGAATACACGAGAAGTCTTGGGCAAAGTTCTCTGACTTTTAAAATGCATCTGTGCGGTGTTTGCCTCCCTTCATGCTCCTTGTGCATGCCGGAAGCACCTAACTGGAGCAAAAGAGAGCGAAGTTGACTGCTATGAAATGAGCACCTTGGCTTCCCTCTTGCTCCTCACAGTTGCCCTGAGCTGGTGCGGTTCTTTACTTGGGCAGCCAGACGCCCACAGCAGCGCCCGCAGCAGCAACAGGCAGTTCCACCCGGCTCCGCTCAGGTGTACGGCTGGGGCTGTCAGGAGTTGCACCGCCGGCACAGCTCCACGCGGCTCCAGTCCCGTTGCTTGCCTTGGGAAGGGAAAGGCAAAACCAGGAGCCGCTGAGCCTGAGCCTCCGGTGCTGCTGTTGCCGTTGCAAAGTGCCGCCGCGCTGCTCTTCCTTTTTGCCTTTCCTTCCCGAGGCAACGCAGGACTGGAGCTGCGCGGAGCTGCGCCGGCAGTAGCAACTCCTGACTCAGGGGGCCTCCGAGGGAGGGAAGGAGGAGAAGAAGGGGAAGGGTGGGGGAAGGGTGGGGGAAGGGTGGGGGCGATTCCCAAAAATCTTGTGCTGACCCGGCCCGTCTGTCAAATTTTAAAAGTCAATGTGGCCCCGAGCCAAAAAGTTTGCCCACCCCTGTCCTAGACTGACATGGCATCCACCCAACCGGAACAAAGTAAAAGCCATCAAGGAAGCCCACCCCCAAAAACAAGACAGAGTTGCAGGCATTTCTGGGACTACTCAATTTTTATAACGTGTTCTTACCCCAAAAGGCAACCGCGGTGGAGCCTTTGCATAGACTCCTGGACAAACGACAAAATGGTCCTGGGGGACGCGTGAGGAAACCGCATTCAGGAAAACAAAGACCTGCTAACCTCGGACGCCGTCCTCATACAATACAACGAGACTCTACCCTTACCGTCACATGCGACGCCTCACCTTTTGGCGTCGGTGCCGTCCCTCAGCCATACCCTAACGGATGGAAAAGAAGCACCCATTGCATTTTTCTCAAGAACACTTAGCAAGCCAGAAAGAAACTACAGCCAACTAGACAAGGAAGCCCTTGCCATCGTTGCAGCCGTAAAGAAATTCCACGGTATCTTTACGGCCGTCGATTCACAATTATCACAGATCACAAGCCGTTGCTAGGAATCCTGGCGGAAACAGGGCCACACCGAACATCCTATCCCCCAGGATGACAAGGTGGTCCGAATTCCTGCCACCACGACTACCGGCTCACACACCGCCCGGTAAGACAATCACCCATGCAGACGCACTGAGCCGTCGCCATTACCCGACCTCGACGACGACCCAGCACCCACACGACCACCCTCAGCATAGAGGCGCTACCCGACCTGCCCATAACCGCGTCAGACATTGCCCGAGAAACAAATAAAGACAAACGTCTGGCGCGGGTATTACACTGGGTAGAGAAAGGGTGGCGGAAAAAGACAACGACGAATCGTTCAAACCCTTCAGAAACAGACAAACAGAACTATCTCTACAGAAAGGTTGCTTGTTATGGGGGGACAGGGTGGTCGTACCAGAGAAGTTGCAAAGGAAAGTATTAAAACTTCTGCATGACGGGCACCCAGGCATCGTGACGAACAAAAGCCTTGGCCAGAAGTTACGCGTGGTGGCCAGGCATAGATAAAGAAATTGAAGGGTGGGTGGCCAGGTGTTCACGCTGCCAAGAAACCAGACCAAATCCCCTGCCGCGCCAATATTAGAATGGGAGACCCCAGGGGACCGTGGTCTAGAATACATATAGATTTTGCCGGTCCCACAAGGGGACACACATTCCTCGTCCACGGTGGACGCTTACTCCAATTGGCTGGAGGTAAGCAACATGAAAATCACCACAACTGAAGCCATCACCAGGGTACTAAATAAACTGTTCGCGACCCACGGCCTTCCTGATGTCATCGTGTCGGACAACGGGTCCCAATTCACCTCGCTGGAATTCGGAAAAATTCCTAGCAGAAAAGGGCATACGACACGCCTTGACAGCGACGGCTCATCCGGCGGCCAACGGTAGGGTGGAACGGATGGTCCAATTCACAAAAAAACCATCCAAAAAATCGAGCACGGGATATACAGGAAAAAAAATAAACTGCTTCTAATACAACATATAACCCCTAACACGACAACAAACAAAAGCCCGGCAGAATTACTGATGGGGAGGAAACTAAGGTCCCCACTTGACAGACTGCACCCCACATACAACCCGGAAAACCCCGGACTCATCAAGCAAACACCGGGCATTTAAACTAGGCGATGCAGTCTACGCAAAAAACCTTATCGGAGACCCACTATGGGTACCGGCAACTATAACCCAAATAACAGGTCCCCATTCATACAGACTACAAACAATGGACGGACAAGCGTGGAAACGCCACATAGATCAGTTAAGATCTCGAATAAAAACACAACCGACACGCAAGCAAGCACAGACAACCCCATTAACACAAACCAAGGGGGAGGGAAAATACAGGGGACCAAGAAAGAATAGAACACAACCAACAATACTCACCAGATATCAGCCAACTCAAGCCGCACCAGGGAGAAGCAGCCAAGCCAGCTCGACCAGCCCGGAAAGACCAAGCGGGAGCAGCAAAAGTCGCAGCTCGACCAACCTGGGTAGACCGGGAGGGAGCTGCAGCAGCAGGCCCACACTCCAGACGATTCCATCAAATAGGCTGAGAGCAACAAAACCCCGACCGAACAGGCCGGGAGCCAGGAAACAACTGACCTGCGCAGGTCCAGTAGACAAGCACGGAGCCCGCCTACTTACGGGACTATGTTGCGTAGGAACGAACCAAGGGGGGGGTGTTCTGTACAAGGAATTAACATACTTGCAAACCTCGCGTATGCGATTGGCTAAAGCGCCGCGGCAATCGGATTGGTCGGGCAAGCCGCCCGGATTGGTCGTTAAGAATCTCCCGCTATTGGTTGAACCAAGAGCGGGAGATTCAACGATGTCATTGGTCGCGGGCCGCCGCTTGGAAATAAAAAGCCGGGTTTTTCCTTCCTTTCCCAAGCATGTACTGGAGCACAATAAAGAGCTGAACTTTGTCACTGACTCCGAGCTTCCTTCCTGCGCCGGACACGACAACTGACATCACTAGTACGTCTCTAACCTTATTTTTGCGACCTTAAGGTCTAGAAACATAGTTACTGGCAATGGTATAAAAGAGAAAATGCTCGAAATAAGGGCCTTGGGAGCTGCATTGAAAGCCAAATAAAACCGTTCACCGGCTTTTGGCTGGGTCTATAGGGTCATCCCTTTTGAAGGAACAACTGAAAGCATGAATGAGTTTGCCCTTAAAGCTACAGTATTTATAGCCAAGCCAGCAGGTGTAGCAAACCAGCCCTTCTCCAGCAGCTTCTTTTTCGAAGCAGCAGAAACCCCCCCAGGTACAAGAAGGCAAAGTGGGGCCCCCATTTCTGCCCAGCTTCTGCTCTTCTTTCCTCCCTGAGCTCAGGAGCAAGAGGCCTGGGGAGGGAGGATCTGGGCATCCAGTTCCCACTACCTGGCCCAGGCCAGGCACTTCTTGCAGCCACATTGCCGGCACGTGACAGGAAACCCAGCAGTTTATCCTCTCTTCCCAACTGATGCAGTAGCAGCCCCTTCAGGCTGAGATGGCCGAGATGCCTCTTCACTCCTGCTCTGGGCTCCTTGGACTCCACTTCTCCCTTGCCCTCCTTGCCTTCTGGTGCAGTAAGTGCTCTGAAAGGGGCCTGGACCTCTTTCCTTCATCAGAGCCCCATTTTCCTCCAGATTTCACCGTCCTCCCTTGTCCTAATTCTTTCAGAGTCTCCTGGGCTGCCCTCTAGCCTCCCCACCTGATTTTTGCCTTTTTTCTTTCTCCTTCTTCAGCCTTTGTGGGCAGTGGGTCTGCCCAGAATGTGATCCAGACTCCAAGCTTTGTCAGTGGCTCGACTGAGGAAAGTACCCATATTTCCTTCGAATGCTCTGTTGGAAAAGGCTATAATTTGTTTTGGTATCGCCAACTGCCTGGGAAGACAGAATTGGAAGTCCTTGGGTTTGTCTACAGTCACGCTAAAAAGCTTGAAGAGGTTGGAAATGATTTTAAGGGTCGGCTGAATGAAAGTATCACAGACAGTTCAGCTAAGCGGCATATGCGTTTGAATTTGTTTAAACTTCAGGCGAGTGACACAGGCTTGTATCTGTGTGCTGCGGTGTACACAGTGAAAGAGAAAGGAACAATGGCAGGTGCAAAACTGAGTATCAGGAACAAGTCTTCCCTCTACTCTTTTCTACTCATATCCATCTTTTACTGACATCCATGGGTAACCCTGTTCTACACCCTAGGGGGTCTCATATTTCAAACAGCCTTTGGCCAATTTATGCATTTCGAATGCCCAGAACTGCCATTTTTGCACTGGCTGTGGGGTGAGACTTTTGATCTAATAAACTGTGAGAACACAAGAACAGCCCTGCACAATGAGGGCAAGGATATTGTCCATGAGAGTACATAAGGTATGCATGTAGGCAGGAAACTGATGCACTAGGACAGGGGTCCCCAAACTTGGCAACTTTAAGACTTGTGGCAACTTTAAGACTATGCTATGCTGGCTGGAGAATCCTGGGAGTTGAAGTCCACAAGTCTTAAAGTTGCCAAGTTTGGAGACCTCTGCACTAGGATAAGGAACATCAAAATCAAACCTGGAAAAGGCAGCAACAAACCTTTTTATGGTGTCACCAAGTGGCTCAAGTAGTCCTTGACCTATGACTTAGCAACTGTTCAAACTTACTACCAACTCGAAAAAGGGGACTTTTGATTAGGATCCAAACTTCTGACAGTTGTCCTCTACCTGCCTTCTGGCACTCAGCAACATGGACACATTTATGGCCTCTTGCTGCAAACAGTGGTGACGTGAACATGTTTTATGGCACTTTTGCCAAGAACTAGTTTTTGGCAAAACTGCATGCCATAGCAACCCATGGATTCACTTAAAAGCCACCACATTTGCTTCATGTCCATCTCATTTGTTCAACGACGTGAGCAAAGATAATGTGAAGTCAGTCATGTGACCAACCAATTTACAAGCATTAAGACTTCTGACTGCGATGAGCAGGCTCCATTATGGTTGTAACCTGTCAGCATGGCTAAAAAAACAAGATAAAGTTGGATGCCAGATGATGGGACACCCTGTTTCCCAAATCCATTTTAGGAAATATAAATTATTTTTGCCATATACATTGATTTATATTTAAGTTAGAAGCATTCCCGTTTCCTGGGGCAGAACATTAACTTTCACATGGGGTTTCTGGGTGATGTAACCAGTTCAAAGCCACAAGGAAATCTGCTCACTAATAGTGCAGGCAGGGAAAGAGGGGTTTCTCTATTTTGTATAAATATATTTATCTAGGATGCAGAGTGTGAGAAAGATGATCCAAGAAAAACTAGAAATTTTTGAAGAGGAAATGAAGCATATTACAGTGAGTGCTTTAGAAATAAATCAATTTAATTGAACTGGCATAGCCAACTTAAATCAGATGATCACAATTACATGATGTATTATTCAGGTAATGAAAACATACAAGGAAATGGCATGTGAATGATATTCAAAAATCTAATAAGTATGTGCTTAGTTATAGCCCAGGAAACAATGCCATAATATCTATTATTATTAATGGGTGATAAATCTATTCAACATCTGTATTACGCAAGTATAGGCATCTGTTACAAATGCAGTGGAAAAAAGACACTGAGGAAAACGACAAGAGTTGCAATGTGAAGAAAGTATTTGAAACATTTTCATGGAGTATTTGGGGAATATAAATTATTTGTGAAGGTTGTTTAATGTGGAAGTATATCCTGGTGGTGATTTATGGTGATTATTTTGTGTGCTGATGTCAACAGACCCTCACAACCTCCAGACACTCATTGACAAAGAACCTTGTTGATATCAGCTGGTCAGCCCAGAGTGGAAATATATCATAAGCATACTGATGATATCCAGTCCTGTACTAACAATTTCCCTCTGTAGTATCATAAAGATGCTGGATAGGACTGTGGAGCTGTGAGGAATTCCACAAAACATGGTTCTCCTCCTTTCCCAACACTGGCTTGAACCACCCTGAAGGAAGGAGGTGAATCACTATAGCACAAACCCCAAATTCTCTACTCCCTAAACAACTCTGGAAGAATACCATGATCAACAGTATTAACAGCTGATAAGAGATCAAGAAGGGACAGGATAAATGCACCACTCCAGCTTGGTCCCACCAAACATAACATACAAGTCTATTTAATGCCACTTTGATATTGTATCCCAGTCTGAAACCTTATTGAAAAGAATTCAGATAATTCATTTCCTTTGGAGGAATTCATTTCCTCTGGAGTACAATTATTCAGTACCACTGAATCCAAGAATAGCTTATTGAGGAAGAGATGGATCATTGCCTTTTAAATACAGCAGAATCCCCCCACCCCACTCTCACAGAAGCATTTACCACTCTTTATCCTCCCACATGCCTTCTCCTGGGAGGCCTTACCCAACCAGAAACATGGATCCAATATGCAGGTGGCCATGCTCACAGACTCAAGGACCCTATCCACTTCCTCAGGACCAACAGGCTTGAACTCATTCCAGATAGCTATGCTAGAGCATGCCTCACTCAACTCTCTGGGATCTGTACATCCAGAATCTAGCTCAGAGAAGATCTGTGACTTTATCTGATTGATGCCTAGAACAGTCTTCACAGCAGGAATATAGATGTTCCTCCAGCCCATTCTTTCTGAGGAGTTACCAAGTCATCTTAAACAGGGCCACCAGATAATGCACATACAATAAGAACAGGAGACTCACTATGATTTGCCACTCTATCTTTACAAGGTAACTCTTAAGAAAGGCTCTTACCCATGGTCAATCAGATTTGCCTTCCAGCACTCTAGGCATTTTTTCATCTCTCAGAGTTATTCTAAAACCAAGGATTCGTGGATAGAAAGAGTCTACACAGGGACAAGTCAATTCAGGGTCATCACCATTCCCTCACTCCAACTGTGGCCAAGACTTTGATCAAACTATGCATCATAGCCATTAGGCAACTAGGCAAACCAATCAAATAAAGACACTGTGGGTGAAACAGATAAAATAAAATAGAAAACTAAGTAAACCCATCAAGGGCAAAAAGGTTTAAGACTGCATAAAATTACTGGGTGAAGAGGGAAAGAAGAGAAGCAAAGTTTTAATTCAGCTGACAAGCTCAAGTTATGGTTCCTCTTCTCGCTGTAGCAGAATTGTCTAAAAATACTAAGCATACATTTCTATACTTGTAAGTTCTACTTAATGCAATGAAAATTTCTCAACAGAAGTGTACAACATCATTGGGCAATAATGATCTGGAGAATAAGGAAACTTTCACAAAGATAAGCAAGCAGCCCTGTAATTCAAGCTCTCTTTATAATAGGTTTACCTAAGTACAGCAGTAGGCAAGTTTGTGGTGAAGGTTCAGAAATAAATCTGAGCCCCCCAAAAGGAGTTGCAACTGCATCCTTTACTAGCATGTATAGTGTGCCTCTGGGAATGATCAAAATCTTCATTTTCATTTTCCTCATAAGGGGAGAGTAACAGAATCATAGAATCAAAAGGAATAGCAATAGTAATAGCACTTAGATCTGTATACCACTTCACACTGCTTTACAGCCCTCTCTAAGCTGTTCACAAAATCAGCATATTGCCCCCAACAATTTGGGTCCTCATTTTACCCACCTCAGAAGTGTGGAATGCTGAGTCAACCTTGAGCCTGGTGAGATTCGAACTGCCAAATTTGCAGGCAGCCGGCAGTCAGCAGAAGTAGCCTACAGTACTGCACTCTAACCACTGTGCCACTATGGCTCATAGGAGGTCATCAACTCCAACCTCTTGCTCAGCATAGATCTAACAGCATCTCTGAAAGATGACTACCCAATCCCTACTTGAAGACCTCCAGCAAAACAGAATTCACTACTACATTTGGCAGCCTGTTCCACTGGCAGACAACTCGTATAATCAGGAAATTCCTTCTGATGTCTAGCTTGAACCTTCTTCCTAGTAATTTTAATCTATTGCTTCTCATTTTACTGTCTGAGGTTCTATTTGACTCTTTTTCAGATTCTGAAGAGTGCCATCATCTCTCACTTCAATTGTCTGTAGGTTTAAAAAACTCTCCTTAACAATGAAGATACTGAAGTCACAGATTGCTTCTGCCCTTTAGGATCAACCATCAACAGTAAAGGAACCAGCAGTCAAGAAATACACCACAGAGTAAAAACTATGAAGGCCTTGGAAAAAATATTCACATGCTGGGAGGTAGCTACATCTATAACAATCAAAATCATGCAAGCTGTGGTATTCCATGTTGTAGTATACTTGTTTTGCATACTTGTAATACTGCATTCCTATTGGACAGATACCATCGCCTAGCGTTTGGTAGATAACAACAGTTCTGATTGGCCGCCTAAGCGGCGGGAGTTTTAAATAAATGCCATTGGTTGCGAGCCACGAGCAGCCACTATAAAAGGGGCTGCCGCGGCTAGACTTTAGTTGAAGTTACTAACAGTTAAATAAAGAGCTGAACTCAACTCCGGTCTCGAGTCTACTTTGTTCCAGCGATAGAACACATGTGACAGTCTATGTAATCAAATGTTGGATTTTGAAGAAGCACGGTAGGAAGAGCATTGACACTTTTGAACTTTAGTGTTGGAAAAGATTTGTCATAAAACAAATAAACTTAGAGTTCGCACTCAAGGCACAAATGAACAGATTCAGATTACAGTATTTTAGACATATATGAAGACTTACCTCTCAAGTTTATAACGCAGGGAAGGTGGAAGAAAAGAGAAGAGGATGACTTTAGGAGCAAGGTAGAAGGACTCAGTTACAACACTGATAGGCGCACCCCTAGAAGACCAGATGGCCCATATTGGGGACAGATTATCCTGGAGAGGATCTACCTACACGGTCACTAAGAATCAACATTGTCTTAATGACTCATAATTAATCAATCAAAACAAATCCCAGATCTCTTAATTGTTCTTCATAAGGCTTGATTTCTAGATCTTTTCAGGCTTGGTAGCCTTCTTCTGAATTCACCATATCTGTCACTGTTGAAACATTGTAGCCAACAGCCTAACTGCCCACCAATCCCACAAAAGTTGCTTTATGCGCAGCCTTTCCCTGCTTGCACCTAACTATGGCATTAATATGTTCCAGAAACCTCTTTTTTCTGCCATGTCCTCGTGTTCATCTAATCTGCTGCACATGCCTAAAGTATTCCTTAATTGATCTGATTTAACAGGAGTGCCTTCCAGTTTCAACATCCAACAAGGTTCAGTAATTTTCCTGGTGGGTATTCTGATATATTTCACTGGCCAATTGGTGCTAAAGTCAGTTGACCCCCACTGGGTGACATCAACCCGTCATCCTATTGGCCACTTTAGGCTGGTTTGGGCACACTCTTTCCTACCACTCCCTGGTCACTGTTTTTGAGGGGCATTCAGCAGCTGATCAGCAGTGGCAATGGGGGACTGTAGAGACACATAGGGAGGGTGTTTTCCTTTTGTCACCCCTTGACCTCTTGAACTGCTTTGGAAAATGGGTTTAGCACTTTACCAGTCAAATGCCTCGTTCTTCTCAAAACTTCGTTTCCTATCTATTAATGTAGAGTACAGAAACATCCAGTGAGAAGCAATGCAATTCATACAAAATGTTATAAATACTGGTGCCAAGAAGTTCAATACTTTGAAACCTGAACCAATTGCTGAAAATAAGCACAGCTACGCAAGGGTCTCTGCAGATGGGAGTCAGCAGTGTCAAAGCAATCAAAGTGCTGCCCCCTTTGGATGGGCACTGCACACTTTGCAGACATGAAAAAGAGATTCAGCTGCAACCTCTCAATCTTATGCACCGTTTTGATGCTGTTCCCCTCCTCCCTGCTGCAGACATTCATTAGCTTTTTTTTTTTTTTTTTTTTTTGAGTCTTGGAGAGAAACAAATATCAGGACTTATCCTATATGCACTGAAATCTCTCCGACCCTCCAAATTCTTCTGAGAACTCAATGCCATCGCTTGTACATCTTCAACCTTAAAAACTAAGAAACACAGTTACTGACAATGGCAGAACAGAGACAATGCTCAAACTAAAGGCCTTGGGAGCTGCAGTCAAAGCCAAATGAAATCATTCAGTGGCTTTTGGCTGGGTACATAGAACCATCGCTTTTGAAGGAACAACTGAAAGTATGAATGACTTTGCCCTTAAAACTATTTATAGCCAAGCCAACAGGAACAGCAAACCAACCCCTCTCCAGCAGCTTCTTTTTTATAAGCAACAGAACCCCCTCCTCAAAGAAGGCAAATGGGGAGGGGGCACTTCTTTTCTGCCTGAACTCAGGAGCAAAGGCCTGAAGGGGGTCTGGGCATCCGGTTCCCACCGCCAGGCAGTTCTTGCAGCCACATTGCCGGCACGTGACAGGAAACCCAGCAGCTTATCCTCTCTTCCCAGCTGCTGCAGTAGCAGCCCCTTCAGGCTGAGATGGCCGAGATGCCTCTTCACTCCTGCTCTGGGCTCCTTGGACTCCACTTCTCCCATGCCCTCCTTGCCTTCTGGTGCAGTAAGTGCTCTGAAAGGGGCCTGGACCTCTTTCCTTCATCAGAGCCCCATTTTCCTCCAGATTTCACTGTCCTCCCTTGACCTAATTCCTCCATAATTTCCTGATTTTGCCTTTTTCTTTCTCCTTCTTCAGCCTTTGTGGGCAGCGGCTCTGCTGTGACAGTGACCCAGACTCCAAGCTTTGCCAGTGACTCGACAGGGCAAAATATTTCCTTCAGGTGCTCTGTGGATGAAGCAGGCTACAGATTGTATTGGTATCAACAATTGCCTGGGAAGACAGAACTGAAAGTCCTTGGGTACCTCTCCAGTTTGGACCGTGAACTTCAACAAAAACATGAGGATTTCCAGAATCGGCTGAAAGCAAAGTGGGAAGACCAAAATAGCAAGAAGATGCATTTGGATCTGTTACGTCTTCAGGCGAATGATACAGGCTTCTATCTCTGTGCTGCTGTGTACACGTTGAATGAGGTAGGAATTGAGGCTGGTACAAAACTGAGTATCAGAATAAGCTTTCCCACCTTTTCTTAACTTCTTCTGATGTCATCTCCATGAAGCTATCTGATTCAGACTGCTGAGGCCACTCTGGAAACCTCACCTCTACCCATCGTCTCCAATCATAGTCTCTCTGGATGAACAAGATTATCACTTCCAAGCTGGTTAGGGATAATGGTAGTTCTACTCCAAAGCATCCAGTAGGCATCTGGTTGGGAAGGATTCAAATACTGAGGACACCCAGACAGCCTAACACAAATTCATTTGCATTGTGCTAGAATTAGCTCAAAACCATTCTATAAAAATTCCATGGTATGAAATAATATAACATCAGTTCCCACATTATTCCAAGCAATAATGTATAGTTGGTTGTTGTTGTTGTTTTTACTTAGTGTATGGTGAATTCAGTCCCTATGGTTCTTATAAGTTAGCATATTAATGGTGGTTTTTCAATATATCATGATTAAATACACAAGACCTATGTTATATGTAAAACTGGTCACCAAATGCCTATTTTGTTCTTGAATATGATTGTGGGCAAAGACATTATATCTTCCACTAAAGAATCAGCCTTCATATGTCTGAGATTTGAGGTAAAGAAGGTTTGTATAAGCATGAATGAAGAAGAACAATGAATGAATGAAGAAGCATGTTTGTATTCTTGCATAATAGCTTGCATTTTCTGTGGAAACATAAAGTATTGGACTCAGCATCTCTTTCTCCCAGCTGCTTCCATGTAAGGCTTATTGTACTCCATCCACCAGTGAATAAGTCTGAAAGAGAGATTCAGCCATCCAGAAGAACTTTGTGACTGAGAATCTTCACATTGTCAGGTTGGACCTGGGAAAGTTGGTACTAAATTTAAGTAACTGGATGAAAAGAATATGCTGCTCCAAACTGGAGGGAAAATGGTACTATTGGAACCCAGTGAGCCTCTTTACGAAAGGAATTGAATAGCCAAGGTCCCACTGCTGAGAAAATTTGGTCATCCTTTGGCTTTCTGTTTGTCTCCAGGAAAGAAAATATTGAAGCAGGATAAATTAACATATTCAGAGGCATTCTTCAAAAATTTGGGTTTAAGGACTGAGAGGATGCTAAGAAAAATAACCTGCAGCTCAACTTCAACTTCTTCTTTGGATTAAGCCAATTATTTAAAGTACTGGAATTCAAATTACTCTTTGGAGGGATGGCTTCTCTTTTTTGAAATATATAAGTAGTCCTCGACTTACAATGGTTTGTTTAATGACCATTCAATGTTACAGTGGCACTGCAAAATGTGACTTATGACCATTTTTCACAGTTATGACCTTTGCAGCATTCTATGATCATGTGATCAAAATTCAGATCTTAGCAACTGGTTCATATTTATAACCATTGCTGTGGTTATAAATATGATGATGATCCAAGTGATCATCTTTTGCGACCTTCTGACAAGCAAAGTGAATGGGGAAGCCAAATTCACTTAACAAACAGGTTACTGTGATGATCCAGGGGGTGGCACAAAGGCAACATAGTCAGATAATCAGTAGGAGTCCCTTTATTAGCTCCAACTTTGCCCCCAATGTCCTGATTACCTTTTGGCTGGAGGAAAACTCTCCCAGGAACAGCCTTTGGCTGTAGAGAATCAAGTCCAAAACATGGTTAACAAAAACTGTAACTGTAAGTCCAATCAAGGCAAGATGTGGTAACTAGTCCAGCAGGGCAGGAGAAGGAATTCCAGATGTGAAGGAACGGCAGCAATTCAACACGGTTGGGAGGATGCCAGGAACGCAGATAACCAAAGTCAATACAAGATAAATTCATGTTTGTTCCCAACAGACGCCACACTCAGCATGCATCTCTTATAAAATCTCTTCCCAGGTGTGGCTAATGAAGAGAATCAGGGCCCTTTCCTCCCCCGTAAGTCATGCAACCCACATTGCTCTCTTCTCTGTTCCTCCCTACATGCCCTAGGATGAAGAGGGGGTGGGCCTGGGTCTTCCTTTGAACTCCCTCTCCCTTGTTCTACCTCTTCCCTGCTCTGCCCAGCCGGACTTTGCCCTTCCCCAGTTTCCTCCACAGCCAACCGAGCCACTTCCTGTTAGCTGTTCATCTTCCTCCTCAGATTCAGACTCCAACAGGGGCATGACAGGTTACTACCTTATGAACTGTAGTGATTCAGTTAACAACTGTGGCAAAAAAAGTCATAAAATGCCTACAGATTGAGGACTACCTGTATCTTTATTCTGACATGTATTGTGGCTTGGAAACTCAACAACTGGTAATTGAACAGCTGGTCCTCTGAGGGGTTGAGGATAATTCTGGGAATGACTGCAGTGACCAGCTCATGCCTGTCCCAGTAGGCTATTTCTATCCCTTTTCTCATCCTTTTTTCTTTTCTTTTTTGGCCATTGTGAAATTTTTAGTAACTGTTTGGTGGGGGTGGAGTTTAAAAGAGAGAAGGGTTTACACTCTAGAACTGGAACATGCAAGCAGAGACAAAGCCTCCTTCTCTTTTTAGCAAGATGGGGTCAGCTGGACAGCAAGCAATTAAAGTCATAAATGTTGCTCAGCGCAATTTAATGGTGAATCTGACAACGTCTGGAGAGAAGCCCATCAAGACTGAGGCTGTTATAAAAGGCAGCCTGAACATAGAGGGTGCTGCTGTTTACTGCCCTAGTTTAGTATGGCTTCCTTAAGAATAAATAGTCATGTCCAGGATTATTGCTCTACTCCAGGGGTGATTTCATTGAGGGCTACATCAGGGTTGTGTTTGACCTCAGGGGGTTGGGGTGGGCGTGGCCAGGGTGGGCATGGCCAGCTTAATGTCACTTGTGTTGGGAGTGCCTGTGGTGGCCCGAGCACTCTGCCAGTGAAAATGGACTCCCGAGCTCCGTTTTCGGCTGCGATGGCCTGCAACCCTCTGCCAGCAAAAACAGAGCTCCAAAGGGCGACCCGCGGCTCTCATGAGCTCTATTTTCTCTGGCAGAGGCACTGCCAGATGGTCCTTCACTGTTTCCAAGGCAGCCCCACGGGCCAGATATAAGCACCCCACAGGCCAGATCTGGCCCCTGGGCCTTGAATTTGACACCCTTGCTCTACTCTATCAAATGGGCTAGATCAGAGGTCTTCAAACTTGGCAACTTTAAGACTTGTGGACTCAACTCCCAGAATTCTCCAGCCAGATATTCTGGGAGTTGAAGTCCACAAGTCTTAAAGTTGCCAAGTTTAGGGAACCCTGGGCTAGATATTCAGAGACTGTTAAAAGTTGAAATTCAGAATGGTCTATGATAATTCACTGCAGCCAACTCATAATAACCAACTCGCCACGGCTAACTCGCCACAGGACAACTCACTGTGGAACAAAAGTTACACTAATATCAAAGAAATGGTAGAATAGAATAATTAAAGAAAGGATGCAAAAGGAGGAAGAGAATGAAATGTGAATGACCAAAATTAAAATATTTTTAATTTATTTTAAATAATTAACTTGAATTGTCCCATGGTGAGTTGTTTTGCAGCAAGTTGGTCATGGTGATTGGTCATGGGTGAGTTGGCCATGGTGAGTTGGCTGCGGCGAGTTGCCCCATTCCGAATTCAGCAATGTCTGCAGTCCAGAATCTACCTATCCAAAGCTTGCATGCTTATTTACACACATCCCTACCTAGGGGGAAGTCTCATTGTACTCACTGAAATATCTGAACAAACATGCTAAGAAAAATGAAACCTGCTCAGAATTAGTGATTTCCCTGATTGTTTTCCACGCACAATGGCATCACAAACAGGACCAGGAAATCTAATCAAGGAACTACATTGGGTGGTAAAGCACATAGTGGGGTCCATTGTTGCAGACAGGAAGTAGTAGTGGGCTCAGTAGACCCAAAGCTACCCCAGAGAGGGGAATAGAGCAGGGTGGTGTATCAAAGTTACTGGCCCAGCCTGGGATGAGCTGCCCTCATTGGTGTGATGTCTCTAATCTCAGAGTATTTCTAAGTGACTTTGAAGCATTCACTTAGCCGACTTTTGTGACTTTTGAATAGAACTGTTCCCATGTCAATAGAGAACTGGGAGGAAAGAGAGTTGAGAAAGAGCTGCTCTGAATGATCAGGAGTATTTGTGATGGTGGTGACAATGATGATTATAATTGCAAGGGCCTCATGAATGATGGGAGTGCCATGAGACGAAGGCTCTTTTTTCCCCTTTGCAACTTCAATGGGGGCCAGTATGCTTTCTCATTGCCCCACCTGAATCCCCACATTCCTCCCTGATCTCATGTACCTATCCTGATCTGTTTCTCAGCCCAGCACTGAACCAGCTGCAATCGTCACTTGGCATTCTGAATTAAAAGTAGTTTTTTCTGCACGGACCCTGTTACAACAGTAGTGTAACAATATTATAATCTATGTGGGAAGCAAGTAACTTAGGTGGCAGCATGCTTCTGAGTATGTGTAGTTATAGGTGTAGTTAGGTGTAGTTATAGCCCGGTAGAGTCCCAGCCCTTCCCTCTGTTCCTTGGACAGCATCACCACCCCATTTCCACTTCCACATAAGCAATATATGCCCCCTCCTGTCCATTTTTAAAATCAAATTGACTCAAATGGGAAGTTTGCTTTTAATGTTATACTTTGCTTTTAAACGAATAACTCATTAAATTGGGGAAATATTTCTATATTAAAAAGATTGCAATGATGAAGGTATATTTTCTGATACTCCATAAGGAAAAGGGACGATTTCTTAAAATGTAAGAAAATATGTTCAAATTTAATCAGCCTGCCACTCATTGCCAGAAGGAAAGGCTATTTTGAAATATTTTCTTTCTCAAGTTTAGCAAAACAGAATCATATTTCTTATTATAGCAACCTCACAAAATGACTCCAAAAATGAACACGCTCAACTTCCAGCATAGTTAGAGAAACGCTTGCTTTAAAAGATGTACTGACACTTTTATTTCAGACCAGCAACCAAAATAGATGCTGAGTTTAGACATACTAAATCACACTTGGTTCAAATCATAGTTTATTCAGTAACCATAGAAACTTAGTCCATACAAAACACTAAACCAGAGATGGTTGGCAGGGCCAATCTGAACAGATGGGAACAATCGGCTCAAGGGTCACAGGCTGTCCATTCTTCTGCATTGCCATTTGGAGACCCAGTGAAGAAGTCACTTAAAGCCTAGCCAAGCCCCAGCAAACAACATCATAATTTGGCAACGATGAACCCAATCTAGCGCCAATTGCTTGCATTCCTACTGAAAACATGAAGTCTCACCTGGAGATGGCAAACACCTGTTAACCTGCCAGGAAAACCCACTTTTAAGTTTCCTCTTCATCAACGTGCTACAGTGAAGGCAGTAGCACATCTGCATTGCCTGTACAGCCTTGGATCTCTCAGGAATCTTCCTGATGTAGTCGAGGATAGGTTTAATTGGCAATTAAAGCTTTGACAGATTAATCACATTAGTGCCCTGTTCCAGCTGAGGTTAGTCATAACAAATGATTTTCTTCCATTGGTTTAATGGGATGTGCAGCTGAATTCGCTCTGCTTACCTGGCAATGAATCTCACTTGTATCAGAGGGGCTCATTTTCATGGCATTCTGGAGTTCACAATCCAGCAGACGTATGGAAATTTTTTGGTTTTGTTTTAAATTTATTTTGTAATTTAAAAAAGCACAAGAAAAGAATAGCAGACATCCAACAATCATGCTCTCTGGGGCCACTGAGCTGGTTAACATCAAGGACATTACCTTGATTTTAGATGGCAAGAACCATTTAATAATCAAATCTGCTCTTACGCCATTCAACCTTAATGGAAAGATGAAACTGTACCCATGTTTAACTGTTGCTCCTTCAGTCGCTCTCTCCACAAACTCATTCAGACAGTGACTCATGCCCTTCTAACCACACAATTAGACTACTGCAATAGCCTCCTTTCTGAAGCCTCCTTTCATATGAGGTAGAAATTGCTGTTGGTACAAAATGCAGCAGTTGGGTTACTTGCAGGGACAGCTGGCTTAGCAGTACAACTACAATATACAGTGGCGCAGTGGTTAGAGTGCAGTACTGCAGGCTGCTTCTGCTGGCTGCTAGCTGCCTGAAATTTGACAGTTCGAATCCCACCAGGCTCAAGGTTGACTCAGGCTTCCATCCTTCCGAGGTGGGTAAAATGAGGATCCAGACTGTTGGGAGCAATAGGCTGACTCTGTAAACCACTTAGAGAGGGCTGTAAAGCACTGTGAAGCGGTATATAAGTGCTATTGCTATGCTACTGCAAGTACTGTACAGTATTGGTAGTCAAAAGGTTCCTCTTAAAACTATAAAGTCCTACGTGTCTTGTCTCCCACTGACTTTCAGAACTGTCCTCAATCGGAATTGGCTGCCCTATATATTTATTTCAAATGGCTGAGGGAATGGGGGGACTAGAGGAAGATGTTCTCATTGGTGACCAAAATATAATGGAATAGCTTAGCTTTTCAGGTCTGTTGGGTACTCACCCTGGCTCTTAAGAATGGTCCTGTGCAGTAAAGCAATTTAGGCACTAAGTGGTGAGATTTGGCCATCTCTTTTCATTTTGCTATATTATTTTGATGGATAGAATTGGACTCTAGTTGGAAGTTAATCAGATGATAAGGATCTGAATTAATGAAAGTATAGGAGTATGGTGGCATTTTAAATGTTTAGTGTACTTTATTCATGCAAACCTCCTGGAGCCTTTATCAGGATACACATTCTCTAATAAATCAAGGGATGATGAAAGCTCGGCATCTCTAAATGATCATCAGTGATGCTCTCATGGTAAACACATCCATCTCTTTCTGGAGGAATAAGAGGCTGGGTCTAGAGATCCTGGCTTTTCAATATTAGCAGTAACAATATCATAGGAATGTGACAATATAAGAAAGAAATAACATTTGATAGACCTGCCAATGCAAAAATCCAGATGACCACTAGATTGTAATAAAAAGATAAAGAAACCTCAGGTCATTCCAGATTTTTCCAGCCTGGATATGCTTACTCTAAACATTTGACAGCTCAAACTCTGGTGAAATCTTCTAAATTATGAACAGGAGGTTTCAGGTTACATATCCAACAAGAAAGAGCAAAGTGAAATTAATGATCATAAATACAAGTGTGGGGTTGAGCTCAAGGTGATGGTCAGGAATGGAAGAATCGGATCAATCAGATCATGCTTTTTGAAGAGGCAACTGGGATTTCTGTTTTTTCTTTGAAATGTCTTCAAAGAAAAACCAGAAAGTCCAGTTGCCTCTTGAAAAAGCACCTTTGGGATAACCATGAGCTGGATGACCGAGAATCTCCATACACGTCTCCTGCTTCTAGTCTCCTGCTTAGGGAAGGGGGTTGGACTAGATTAGACCTCCAAAGGCCCCTTCCAAGTCTGTTATTCTGTATTGTATGTTCTGTTTTCTATTCTGCCTTCAGGCCTGGAAGTTCACTAGATAAATTTGGGCTAGCCAATCTCTCTTGGTCCATGTTGTTGGGAAAATGGGAGGAAGGGGGCACTATGAATATGAGCTGAAGGAAAGGTAGGATATAAATCTAACAAGCAAATTAAGCTCAGGTTGGATGCAACCTTCATCTGGCAGAGGGCTGCACTTGAAGTAGCCCTGCATTTGAATTTACTCCGGTAAATGGGCAGGCCAGGATATCAAGAAAATTGGATTAAAGGTAACTGAAATATAAATGAAATTAAATACACAAATGTCAGCCATTCCATGAATTGAATAGTTTTCTCCCTCTGTTACGTTAAAATAACCTGGCAGCAATTTTTCGAAGGACTCTTCAGACTGCATGTAATCTGTGGCTGTACATTATTCATTGTATGGGTTCACTATATTCTAAAAACCTATGTTTTACAAAGTAGAATGTAAAACAGACATATGTGTCACGATATCACACTGTTCTCATATGCTATGCAGACACAGATCATTGTCTTGCAATTGGCTCTAAGATGATGAGAAAATGAACTTACAACCAACCTACGATCGGGAGCCAGTTAAAGAAGGCTATCTCAACCAGGCACACCCAATGTGTGGCAGACCACAACTCTCATCAACCTCAGCCTGGAAGGGAGTGATGGGTTTTGGGATCCTCCTTCCTCCTTTAGTGGAAAGAGGGTTGTGGTAGAATGCTTTAAACTGACCTTCCAAATAGGGCTAGTTAACAGATAATCAGAGTTGGAAGGGACCTTATAGGTCATCTAGTCTAACCCTTCCCCCCCCGCCCAAGCGGGAGACCCTACACCATTTGGGAAAGATCAGATTAAAGCATTCTACCGCCATTCCCTTTCCACACTTTAGAATCATAGAATTGCACTGCAACAAAACACAGTTCTGTTGTTTCTAAATCCCGCCAAACATTCCTGTATCCTCTGCAAAAAAAAAAAAATGTGTTCTTGGTCCATAGTGCCAAAGTCACAAAACTCAACTAACTTGTTGCCCTCTCCTCATTGTTTGGAGTTCTGCAGCCACTTAGCTGTAGGCATGTTAGAGCAGCAGACAAAAGTGCTGCAATGGTTTTCAGCTGTGGAAATAATTTAGAAACTTTCTAAATCCCACCTGCAATTGGCAGCATGCAAGGAAATCTCGACTGGAGCCCACCAGACCTGACCTAAAAAAAAATCAACACAATTAGAAAATGGCAGCAAGAAAAATGAACTGGCAAGTAACCTTTTTAGTTTTAAACCACAAATTTCAACTCAGTACTGTATATTTAACTCAGCCATTCTGATTTATAATAAACCATAATTCAACAGCCATATCTATCTATCATCTATCTCTATCTAATGTATCTATCTTTATTTATCTATATATCTATATCCATGTCATCTATATCTATATCCATGTCATATCTATCTATGTATCTATCTTTCTATCTATCTATCTTCTATCATCTATCTATCTCTATCTAATGTATCTCTCTATCTCTACCTATCTCTCTATCTATCTATATCTATATCCATGTCATCTATGTATCTATGTCATCTATATCTATCTATCTATCTATCTATCTATCTATCTATCTATCTATCTATCTATCTATCTATTGCTCGCTCTAAGAGTAAAGGCAGAACAATAAGCAATGGATGGAAACTAATCAAAGAGGGAACCTATCTAGAAATAAGGAGAAATCCCCCAATCGTGAGAACACTTAATCAGTGGAACAGCCTGCCTTCAGAAATTGTGGTGCTCCACCACTATAAGTTTTTAAGAAGAGATTGGACAATCAATTGTCTGAAATGATACAGGGTCTCCTGCTTCAGCGGGGGGTTGGAAGGCCTCCAAGATCCCTTCCAACTTTGTTATTCTGTTAAACCTCCAGCAAAGGCTCATGGCCTGCCACTCAAGTTTCACTTTTCAAAGAGCAAAGAAGAGGAAATATGTCTTTTGCTTAAAGTAGCGAATAGAAAAAAAGTAGCGGATAGAAAAAAAAACTATCCTTCATTTTTTCCTTACCAGTTCTCATTTAATTTGATGAGAGGGTGATGAGGGATTTTGAAAACATTCTCAAGAATGGAATGTAGCATCCCTCCATTTATTTGGTCAGATGCAGACAAGGGCAAAGAAGACATGGGCTCTCTTTGATTGTTGGCTCTCTCACCTGATCTGCATTCTCCTTGGCTTTCCATCTTCTCCCAAAGGAAGACTTTATAAATCAACTCCTTCTACTGTTTGTTTGCTTCTTTGTTTTTAATAGTCCTACTTTCCACTCCTGAAACCATGAAGGAGGAGTCCTACACCCTTGAGAAATTGTTAGAGAATTCATCTTTCTTTGAGGGGAAAAATGAAGACATTTTCTACCTAATACAGTTGCCAACAAAATACTTTGGTTTAAAAAGTAGCATTACAGTCTGTTCTATTTTGAACTTTAATATGAGTCAGAGTGGAGAGAGGTCCAAACCTTTCCCTGATATTGCTTATAAATAATTTACCCATAGAAGCTTCAAGATAGAAATTCTCCTTTATTTTTTCTGCCTCTTTCATTCCACTTTTCTTTCCAAAAAAGATGGAAACCCCTCTGTTTCTTTAAATTGTTTTTTTAACTCAGATTGAAAGTGACAATCTTCAGACTTTGTGAATTCCAGCTCACCAAAATATGAATAAACTATTCAAAATCTGAAGATGAATTTTCAGGAATGCAAGCCTAGCATTACTGATTTAAGATTTTCAATAGCACACTGTGCTGTATGCAGGGGACTGGGGTTTAAAGAAGTAGAAAATTCAGAGTGCACACAATTTGATGTGCGAGCATATATGGATCGCCTCGGCTTTTAAACAGTCATGGCAGGAAATTTGATAAGGGTTCTGTAGTTTACTGGTAGATATGGAGAGAATATTAAACTATCCAAGGTGGTAAAAAAACTAAAGGTGATTATGAAGAACTCAAAATAAATTTAAACTGAATGAATGATCAGCCAAATGATAAATGAGATACAATTTAGATAAATATAAAATTACACATATTTGAGCAATACCCTCCCTCTTCAAATGTACTTTCATGGGGTCTGAGCTGTCTATTGCTAACAAGAAGAAAGATCTTGAGGTCATAATATTAGCTCAAAAAAGATATTGACTCAGTATGGCAGTTCTGAGAAAAGCTAAGGATTGTTGGAAAAGGGACAGAAAATAAATGCTAACACTGTATTGCCCTTAAACAAATCTGCATCTGGAACAATGTGTCTACTTCTACTTGCTCTCCTTGAAAAGATAGATAGATAGATAGATAGATAGATAGATAGATAGATAGATAGATAGATAGATGATAGATAGATAGATAGATAGATAGATAGAGAGAGAGAGAGAGAGAGAGAGAGATGAGAGATAGATATAGATATAGATATAGATATAGATATAGATATAGATATAGATATAGATATAGATATATAATAGAGCTGGAAGAAGGCGAGAATGAGATCTACCGCCTAGCCAAAAGCAGACACAGGAAGACCCTGGACATTGACCAGTTTCATGGGATCAACGACAAAAGGGAAATTTGATCGTCAACCCCAGAGGCAGCTGCCGAGAGGTGGCGGCAATATTGAAGATCTCCACCGAGGAGTTCCACACCCACGAACCCGCGAGGTGACCCGTCGAAGGCCCAGTCTCAGGCATTCACGCCAGCGAGGTCACCGACGCCATCAAGGCCATGAAAAATGGTAAGGCAACAGGACCAGACGACATCCCTGCCGACTTCTGGAAAAAGGCACTACCGGGCTCGGCATTGTGGCTGTGCGAGCTGTTCAACAACATCGTCTCCACGGGAATAGTGCCACCGACTGGTACCGCAGCACCACTGTTCCGATCTGGAAGGGAAAGGGCAGCCCAGCAGACTGCTCCAACTACAGACCGGTCAGGTTACTGTCACACACTATGAAGATCTTGACGCGTCCTCGATAAGCGCATTCGGGACATCGTCGACATCAGCGTCAACCAGGCGGATTCATCAAGAACTGCGGCACCACCGATGCCATCTTCGGTGTGCAGATGCTGATGGAGGCTCACAGAGAGAAAATCCCACTCCACACGCCTTCTTGGACTTGGAAAAGGCCTTCGACTGAGTCCCTTACGCGATCTCATCTGGTACGCACTGCGTGATCATGGCGTGCCCGAGCTACTCGTACAATGGGTCCAACTCCTATACAGATGTCACAAAAGCCGTGTAAGCGGCAGCTGGGATATCAGAGGAGTTCAATATCACCGTCGGCGTACACCAGGGCTCTGCTCTCTCACCACTGCTGTTCATTCTGGTGATGGACACATTACACCACGACCTGCACGCCCGCCCCATGGACTGCTCTACGCCCGATGATGTGTTCCTGGCCAACCTGCGCAAGGCTGAACTCGAGCACCTAGTCCAACAGTGGCACGACCGCCTCGAGCAGTTTGGGCTCGGTTGAACCTAAAGAAGTCCGAATACCTGACCACTGACAAGCGAAGCGACAGGCTCCATCCACATGAACGGGCAGGAGCTACCGCGTGCCTCCACCTTCAAGTACCTGGGAACTACTCTTGGGGAAGAAGGCCTACTACAAACTGAGGTGGCAGCCAGGATCAGCGCAGCGTGGGGCAAATGGAAGTCCGTCACGGGCGTCCTCTGTGATGGAAGAAGTGCTGAAGAGGAAAGCCAAAATTGTCAAATGACTCAAATTGTCTTTACTACAGTACTACAGTACAAAACTACAAGATGAGGCATCATTCATCTGACTGGAAAGAGATTTAAAACAGGCCAAAGAAGCAGAGAAAAAACTTTATTGAACAATTAATCTGGGGAATCCATTACTGTAAGATATAATGAAGGCCACCCAGCTTGAGAAGACTTTATAGTATTTCTCAGTTGGCACAGCATGTTTTCATCTGACAGTTTCAAGTGGGCAATGATAAGAGAGAAGTACATCTCTGTTTCTTGCTGGTGAAAACCCTTTGTCCATGTGGCTACAGATCAGGTAAAGTAATTGAAATCAAAGCATCAGAACCATTGAAAATTAGCCTTTGCCAATTTAATACCTTCCTTCCTTCAACTCCCTGGGAGTTGAAGTCCACAAGTCTTAAAGTTGCCAAAGTTGGAGACCCCTGGTTTGGAGGATTCTGTCTTTCAAAGGCATTTGTAGTCATTCTGGCTGAGGAAGGTGAGATTGATACATCTAGAAGGTACCAGACTGAGAACAGCTTATCTAAACTGAACTTTATATCTGAACACTCTTTATATCAGAATGGGCAACTGGACACCCATCAAATTCGATGGAATACTATTCCCCAGTCTCGCTCTTGTTGGCCAAGCTAGGTGGGCTGATGGGAATTTGAGGGTAAAGGGTTTCTTCATCCTGCTTTGAGTAATTCCTTAAGAAGAGTTGATTTGGAGGGGGGGAAATCCCAGGAAATATAAATGGTACAAAACGAACTCAAGTTGTTATTACCAGATTTACTATAGCAGAACACTGTAAAATACATCTTTCTTTAAATAAATGATATTAGCAAGTGTGAGATGGGCTGAAATAGAATGGGCTGAAAAATTAACACAGCAGCATAGTCTCTTGAAGGATTCTTTAATTAAAGGTTCATCTTATTCCTATTTGATCTCCGTTTTTCTTTGTTCCAGTCGAATGAAAAGTGAGAAAGAAATTATGTACTGTGATTGCTAATTTGTTTTTAGTAAAATCAATAAAGTAATTCCTACTTGATTAACTTGATCCACTTCAGTGTTTTTCTGGGTACAAATATTGAATATGAATGTTGAAAATTATGTATCTTTTAAAAAAAGTATAAATATATTTATATACACATAAACCATTATTTTGCTTTTTGCCTTTGTATAATTCTGCTTATGTTTTTTAATTCTTATGTCTTGTTGAGCACTTCTTTAAATAACTTAAGAAGTCATCTTCCAAACTTTTCCTCTGCCATTTAAACAAAGATCAGAGAAAAAATCATGAGGATGACGGCAATTCACTGATGGAATGGTTTTTCAAGACACATTCACCTGTTGTAGTTGGAACCAAGCAAAAATATATCCAATCTCTCAGACTTTTCAGAATCATTAAGGATCAACATTCTACTAGAGGTTTTTTTTTTTTTATTCTACCAGCTGAAAGGACTGCTGCTATTTCCGTTTGCTACATTAGCTTGTATTTTTCTTGTTTTATTGTTGCTGACTCTTACTACATTGTTCACCATTCTGGGAACGGCAATCTATATTGAAGAAATGTTAGTTAATGTATCTTTTCTGGATATAATAAATAATTATTTTTGATTTTTGGGAAAATGACAAGCTTGGTTAGTTCCTTGTTTCTACCAAACTGCATTATGAAGAAAACTACAAATAAGTATGCATATCAAATATTTTGCCAGGAGTTCTCCTATTCTGCATATGTGCCCATGTCAGAGATTGAGAGAAAGATAGAGCAAAGATTTTTCAAATAAGAGCAACCATTTTCCTTTCTAATGGCAGCCCACTCAGGGTCAAGATGACTTTATTTATTTATTTCAATTTATATAGCCATCCATCTCACTTCTGCGACTCTGGGTGGCTCAAGAATATAGACCTGGTCCAGTTCCATCTGGGATTCTATCCTCTTTCTGGGTCACACAGCATAATCAATGTCTGGGTGTATGAAGTGGGAGCAAAATGTTGAGGCCTGGTATTTGATCTTCTCATTCTTTATTGGTTCACTTTAGTCCCAATCCCTGCAGATCTTGTCCAATTAGTTGACTCTGTGACCAGTTTTCTCTTCTCTTCCTAATCGCCGGTCAGCAATAATTCAGCACCGAAAATTGCCAGCCAATTGCACGATAAGGCACCACAGCTGTCCATCCAGATGGGCATTGCAACGATCTTTCTTGCCAATTCCCTAGGTAGGCAACTTTAGGACTTTCAATTACAAGGAGAATGCCTTGGAAACATAAAAAGGGTGAGCTGCAACACTCACTGAATGGCAATCAGAGTGGCAGTGTTGCATTAATGAAACTTAGAAACTTATAGCTCATTGTTTCAAAGGGGTAGCTCAGTGACGGTATTCTACTGGTTCGGCCTGGTTCAGCCAAACCGGTAGCTCCAAAGATCATCTGTGAGCTAACTGGTTCGCTCCGACGATCAGCTACTGGGCTCTCCCACCCACCCCCGCTCTCTACTAACTTTTATTTCCTGGTTTTGAAGCTCAGCTGCTTAAGGTTAGTAGCAAACCCTCTGCGCGTGCGCGCAAAGCACACCCACCAAGGCACGCCCACAGAACCGATGGTTAAAAAAATTGAAATCGACCACTGAATAGCTACATACTGCAGGAACACAATCGGTTACAAAACAAATTGTTAGGCACTTACAGGTAGTCTTCACCTTCACCTTCAGAGAGCCTGCCGCTTAATGGTCATAAAGCGGATCACTCACATGACTGACCCAATTTTATGACCTTTTCTGAGGTGGTCATTAAGCAAATCAGAGCACTTTTGCAAAAAAAAATGGAAGTAAATGCCAGTTTTTGGCAAAACGAGCATAAATTATGGACACATGACTGTGGGGTGCTGCAAACGGCCATAAATGCAGGCTGGTTGCCAAGTGCCCAAAACGCAGTCACGTGACTTTGGGGAAAGGTAGCCAACAGAACTTTGGAACCAGGTCTTAAGTATGTTTTGGTGGGAGGGCCTGTCATAGGTTGGGAACTACTTATATTGATAGTCTTCATATTGATCCAGAAAACCACACCACTTCAGCATAGGAAACTTTAGTTCCACAAATGCAGCCAAACTTCATGTATGCTCAGAGTCAACTATCTATTTTTTCTAATAACTGGTCTCTCAAACCCGCAAGTTCATATTACAGGTAGTCCTCAAGTTACCACAGTTCATTTAGTGACCATTCAAAGTTACAGCAGAACTGAAAAAAGGGACTTATGACCATTTTTTACACTTTCAACCATTCAAGCATCTCCACAATCATGTGATCAAAATTCGGATGCTTGGCAAGTGGTTCATATTTATGACGGTTGCAGTGTCCCAGGGTCACATGATCCCCTTCTTTGACCTTCTGGCAAGCAAAGTCAATGAGGAAGCCAGATTCACTTAACAACCATGTTATTAACTATAAAAATGTAATCATTCACTTAACAACTATGGCAAGAAATGTGGTAAAATGGGGCAAACTCTCTTAACAAATGCTTACCAACATACAATTTTGGACTCCATTGTGGCTGTAACTCGAGGACTACCTGTGCTTGGATGGGACATCACTAGGAAATCCCAGGCTATCAACCAGTTGGGGATTTATAAAAAAAATTATAGGACCTTTGAGACCTAGAAGATAATGCCAAACCACTTCTATTCAAATAGTCCTTGAGCTGCAACTGGAGTCTGCCCATTACGGTCGCAAGTCATCATGGTCATTAAGTGAGAAGGTTGTGTGGGCCTGCTCTCCCTGAAGAGGAGATGAAGTGACTGCATCAGTGGTGGGATTCAATTTTTTTTACTGCTGATTCTGTGGGTGTGGCTTGGTGGGCGTGGCAGGGGAAGGATACTGTAAAATCTCCAGTCAGAGGTGGTATTTGCTGGTTCTCCCAACTACTCAAAATTTCCGCTACCAGTTCTCCAGACCTGGTCAGAACCTGCTGAATACCCACCTCTGGACTGCATGAGTCTTTTAAGCCCCCAGGCTAGCGGGTGCCTGGGAAACCTAGCACAGGGATAAACTCACCTGCCTCCCGTTTCACTTCCTGAAATGCCCCATGTTCTGCTTTCTGCCATCAGGGTCCCTGCAGGCCTTGGGCTGCTCCATACCCTACCATTCACTCAACCAAGAGAGCCTATAGCTGGGCAGCAGAAGCTACCAGTATGTGGGGTGGTTACTGCTTGTAGGCCGAGGCCTGCTTCCCACTAGTTCCCATCCAGGAACTAGAAGCGTTCAGCCCAAGAATACCCAACTTTCCCTGTTTTCTGCAGAGAGGCTGTGAGGCACAGCTTTCCAAGAGTGACTGCCTCTTGGAAACCATGTGCTATTCGGGGGGCGGGGTTTGTTTGTTTTTAAAAAAAGTCACACGAATAGGACCTTATTTACAGAATATTTCAAAATTTGAAACCAGGTTATAAGTAGCTTTTGGGGTGGGGGGGGGGCAGTCTGTCGTAACTTCAAGCGGTCCCTAAGCAAGCAGAGAGGACAACCTTGTACTATTGCCAAGAAAATTACACAGACATGGACGTGGAACAGTGGTGTCCATGGGGAGGTGAGTCAAAAAAAGGGGAAAATTGGTGGATGCAGTATTGCCTCATGCCTTTTTTTTTTATCCCCACCCCCATAGATACCACTAACATATAGTCGGTATGTGGTGAGCTTCACTTGATAGGACATGTTAACTTTCTGGTGAGAAGCTCACCATTCAACTGTACAGTAGAAGTGGACAATGGAGATTCCTGAAAGGGGGCTATGCTTTTAGGAGTTGAGGCTGGAACACGAGAGAGCCAGAGATCTGAGGGAAAACAGGGGGGAGGGAGGTGTTGCTGCAACTGATAAAAAGCTGCATTATTTATTTAATCATTAGGCAATGTATCTGATATATTGTTAAACCAGGCAGTGGGATGCAGTGAAAACCCAGGAGTTTGCAGGAACACATTCTCTGGAAGAGTTTTAATAGATGAGAGGAGTCTCCCCGTGCTCTTCTTTATAACATAAAGAAAAAGTCATAATTAAAGAAACAACAGCTCAGAGATTCACTGTGTTAAAATCCAACATTTACACTGAGGCAGAGAATGGGGAACAAAAGTGCCATCCTCCTTCCCATTTTAAAGTTCGGAATGGACATTACTTCTTTAATTTACTTTCCAAGAATAGATTTATAAAGCACTTTTTTATTATTTGGAATGATTCTACAACATAATTTTAACTATATGAAATTATTTTAAAAGCTCATAAGCCACAGAGGCACATTTGCTGTACTTGTTAATTGCTGCACATTCCCTCCTTATTTAAATTCATATATGTTTATTGCTTATTTACTGTATGTTTATCCTACTTTTCAGATAATTACTATCTTCAAAACTGGCTCACATCAACAAAAGCAAGAGACTGAACGAATGGTTTTGCCAGTGGGCTTGCAAACTAAGTATGCATGACTCACAAGGGAATATATGGTAAAACAATTGAAAAAGAAATAAAAATG
Organism: Notechis scutatus; assembly: GCF_049901735.1. Lineage (NCBI taxonomy): Eukaryota > Metazoa > Chordata > Lepidosauria > Squamata > Elapidae > Notechis > Notechis scutatus. Next base: position 228,920,203 of record NC_142009.1, read on the forward strand.
AAATGGAGATACATTAATCCAAAAAAGGAATGTATTTGCCAGAAAAAGTTTTTAGCTTTTTTATTTTAATTTTAAAAAGTTTCACCAAATATTAATTGGTGCATTTCTCATTTGAGGAATGGGTGAAACTGCCTCAGTATAGAAATATGCACATTTAATATAGCTCACCATTGGTGTTCCTATGCAAAAGAGTGAGCCCCTTTGCAGGAAACCACAGCTTCCATTTTTCTGTTAATTCAAGACCAAGATGGCTGAAGTTGTGGCTCTGCCTGCCTCTGTGCTTATCCAGTGCCTTCTCCTCTTTGAAGCTCAGCAGTGTGGTAAGCATTGGTGCATCTGAGGAGAGGAAGTGGAAATATGCATCTCATCCAATAATATTGGAATGAACTGTCCAACACAGGATGGGCGAGTTGCTCTCTTTCTTTCAGCCTTTTCCTCCTTCTCTTCATCATGAGGGCAGATTCCCATCTCCCACACCCAAGTCTTCTGTCTTTCTAGGCTTGGTGAGTAATAATTCTGGAGTGAATTGACCTAGCTGTTGTCTCCTGCCATACTACTGATGGGGAAGGAGTAAAATTGGACTTCACGATCAACCAAGATAATTGCTACGTATGTTGATACCACCTGCTGCCTGGACAGATAAGCCTCCAGCATCTGGGCATGTTCACTCTCTCTGAAAAGGCCTACAAAAGCTGGAAGACCTGAAAGATGAGCAGTTATGGAGTCAGTTCAGTCACCAAATGGAAGGCAAGGATTGAATTTTGAATCTGAAAGCTCTCCAGTGAAGTGGCTCAGGGCTCTAGCTTTGGTGTTGGCATGGATCAGCACTTGAGATAGGAACAGGGGATGGTAGAAATCTAGCAGGTATTTGTGTGCTTCTTGTATTCCCATCATGGTATAGAAGCCCTCACACACACTCAAGGGAGCCATTTTCTGGCCTCTGCATACCTGGGCCATCTCATTCCAAAATTGCTTCATGACACACAGTATACAAAGGAGCACTAGTTAGCCAAAGAGTCAGAGGACCAGTCATGCCAGAAGGAGAAAGAGCTTTAACATTTCTAGCAATTCTTACTATCATTCTTGTTAGACTTGCCCAACCTGAGCCCTCTATCTCAACAGCTAGAGATTATCAGAGTCGTAGTTTCAGTACATCTGAAATCCATCAGGATGGGATGGGTAGTTCTGAACCCTATTTCTTCTTGATTGGCAACAATGAATTCTTCTGAATCCTAGTTTTTTCCCTCTACATGAAAGAGTACTAGAAGTTATTTCTACTCCAGGGGAATCGCTAACTTTCTCTTTCCCTCTTCAATTGACCACTTTTACCCTACAAGAAAGCTCACAATTCTATTCTGCTGTAGAAATTGGATCTAAACATCATATTAAGCCATAATTTGATTAATGACTGTGTCCTGTGTAAATCATGATGGCTGGGCTTATAGAACATGCTGAATTAAAACTAAATCAACCCCATTAAGACATAATGCAATATCGGACTTCCGGTTTGCAGGGCTTCGGCAGCAGGCAGGAATCCACGATTGTGAGCGGTTTCTGCCTGGGCTCGCTGCTGGAGCGCCCTGAGCCAGCTGGCTGCAGGGCTAAGCCACCCCATAGAGGTGGTGAAGACGGGGGAGACTCCAGCAGGGTCGAGGAAAGCTGCATCTTTCCTCCTCAGCTAGCTAAACTCCCTTTCCCAAAGGCAGTAAGAGCGGCGGTCAGAAATGGCCGCCTCAAAGAAGCACTCACCCGGAAAAGAAAGTGCAGGAGGAAGTTAAGAAGTGAAAGTTTTGGCTGACCGAGATAAGAAGCAACAACTGAGGTATCCTGGAATTTAAATTTTATAAAAGATACATCGCTCCCAAAGAAGATTCAGAAGCAGAGAATGAAAGTGAAAAGGGAAAGTTTTTTTCTCACTCTCCTTCCTTACGTTGACAGCAGATGAATGAGAAATTGGAAAAATCCACTTTGGCATCAACAGGTAATTAAACTGGAAAATTAAATGCCAAGGGGACAATAAAGATTTCTGAACACTTAAAAAAATTTTTTTGCTGTAAGTGGGAAGGGAGAGGAAAAGAATAAGAGCAAGATTTGGCTGGGGGAGGCTGCTTGGAATTTAAAAGAATCCAAAGTTAAATCGTAATAAGACTTCTAAAAGATACATTTTAATTGGAACTCTGTAACTAAATAGTGACCCCAGGAAGAGAAAGTGAAAAAAGAAGAAAATGTTAAATGAAACAGCTTGTGTGTATTTGGATTGTTTGGTGACTTTGGGACTTCTGGAAATTATATTTGAATGATTAAAAACAATTGGGTGGTTGTTTAATTTTTTTTTTACAATGGCATCACTTGTGGATGAACTGAAAATGGAATTTAAAAAATACAAAGAAGAGGAACAAGAAGGGAAGGGCTCTTTTGGCTCCGTTTTTCATTTCTTAGAAATGGCAATCTGTACCTATGAGAAACTACAAGAAAAGACTGTGCAACAAGAAGATTGGGACAAAGAAGAAGCCATCTTTAATGAACAAGTAACTTTATCTGGGGAAGAAAGGGGAAAGGGGGGAAAGAGAATGGAGAATTTAAGACCTAAGAAAACAACCAAAAAAGGGAAAAATAAGGTGAAAAGTGGATATAATGTCAGAAAGCAACAGAAAAGGGGAACACAGAAGAGGGAAATGGAGGTGGGGAGACAAGGGGGTAAAAAGGGCAGAGTGAAGAAGCAAGGGAGGAAGGAAGGAAGGGAAGAGAAGCTACAAAGGTTTGGAGCAAGATGTAAAGAAACAGGACTTATTCAGAGATAATGGGTAAAAATATAACTGAAAAAGAGATTCTGCAAAGGTACATAAGATTGTATTGTTATTAGAAATTGTTATTGTTATTAGAGATTGTATTAGAAATAATGTTAGAAAATTGGAACAACATATGATTTAAAAATGGGATAAAATACTCAGTGTAATTCAGTGAAACTTTTTTGAACAAAATAAATGAAATGAAATAAATGAGAGAATTGAATTAGGAAGGAATGGGAACATTTTAATGACACAATGTTTTAAAATATAAGTGAAATGGGGGGGAAGTAACTACGCAAAATTTATAAGTGTCCCCATAGAAGCATGATACCTATTTGAAAAGTAATGTGTAAAATGTTTAAAATTTAAATGAATATTAATTTTAATGATAGAGTTGAATTGGTATGGATTGTTGTTTTAATTAAAATATATATTTATAATTTCTTCTTTTCTTAAAATATAGTGTGTAGCTTTAGAATGTACTAAGCAGAATCCGAATGAAAGTTATGTATTATATTAAATGTTATAAATTTAGGGGAAAGATATAAAGGCGTCATACTCCAATCAGCGATTACAGGAGAAATTTTGTTTTCATGAGAAAAGATAATAGACAGCTGAAACAGGAAAGACAAAGGATATAACTATAATGATTTAAATTGAGATGAAATAAATAAAATAGAATTAAGAGAGTTAAAAGAGTTAAAAGAGGGGAGAAACTATATAGAAAATGTAGAATGGTAATAAGATATGGAACGGTATATAAAAATGAGCATGAACTTGAATTTGTGTCTGTATGAAGAGATGTAACTCGGGATCAAGCTGCTTTCAAAAAAGATGTTTTATGTTTTCATGTTTTGTGTTTTGTTTGTTTATGTTTGTTTTTTAAAAATCAATAAAATTTTTGAAGAAAAAAAAAGACATAATGCAATATCAAAGCCTAGCCCAAGAATTTGCCTCACAACATTCAATGATGGCCACCAACTTGCCATACCATTCACAAAGCATCTGCTCCAAAAGTAAGTCCTATAGCATTCATTGAGAATTATTTCCAGCCAGGTAAATGACTATAAGATTCTGATGGTTTCAAAGAAGTAAACAAGTAGAGTGGAATCTCCCTAGGCTGGTGCAGTAGATCTCTTTTGAATTCCAACTGGTAGATCAGAACCCAACAATGTATCTCAGCCAAGCTATGGTACATCAACATTATAACTCCAAAAACAAATAATCAGTTTGAGCTAAATGTAAATCATTAGTCTGCAAAGATCGACAAGCAGGAGGAAAAGGTCATTCTTTTTGGGTTAGCATCTGGTCATCAGTACTGAAAATAGGTAGTTGAATTAGATTTACCTACCTACCTTTAGCAGAACTCTAAAGTGCTGCCCTAGTTGCCAGACAGATAGTGGACCGGAGGACGTTTCTTCTCTCTGTGAAATCCCTGCCTACTAGGCAGTTCTTTACAGGGAGGGAAGGGGAGACTAGCCATACTTACAGGGCAACAGTCTGTGGAAACTCATCAAAAAGGAATTTAGGGCTTCCAAATAGACTTGGTGAGATTGCTCCAGAGTTTCTGCAAAGCAGTCAATCACTGTGAAATACAGGGACACACTATGATACAATAGCAGGCACTGGCTTTACAAAAATCTTCTTTGGTGGGAAAAACCAATAGCTGGTTTTACCTTTGAAGGCATCAGCAAAACCTAAGAGGAAGCAGACAGTTGACTCTTTCCTCCCTGGAAACATCTGGATAGATAGTCACTAAAGCTGTTGTACAAAATATTGTTGTGATCCTGAGCAAAAAAAGAAGGGGAGGTGCAGAGAAATAAGTACTAATCTTTCCCCACTATTTCTTTTCCAGATTAAACCTTCTCTCCTTCATACTGTTTCTTTTTTTGTATACATAAGAAAAGCAATGGAATTTGGTCTGCCTAATGCTGGATAGGATCAGATTGCCTAACTACTGATGATGAATTTGGCTATTCTTTCCTGATTCCTGATTCATGTAAACATTCTGTAGACAGATAATTAAAAATGATCACCATACTATTTCTGTAACTAGTTCACAAACAGTGCATAAAACAATTGTACCTACATTGTGCCTTTGTAATGAGCATATGCTGCCCTTCAAACTAAATAAATAATGTATTTATGTAGCAGTGATGATGTTATCTAATTGATGTTTGGTGTTCTGTATACTGTACAGTGGTAGATCTGTCTTCTGTACAGACGCAGATAGATAAACTCCACAAAACATCCATAACAAAGTACTTTTATTGGTTCATCAGGTATCCTCATAACTCACATTTGTGATGAAGTTCTTCTTTAATGACCAATCCTCTGTCTTGTAGGTAAAAAGATGATTATCTGCTATCCTTTTTCCTTCATCTCTTAGTGGTAGAAATAGACCAGTTACCACAAGTCTGTGAGATCAGCCAAGAGTGAGGAAAACTCCCCCAACCCCTCGAGGGTCAATTTAGTGACAAATCAGGATTACAGATGTGGTCACGTGATATGGACTACATTTCCCAGGATACCTTAGCTATATTTACCCCTTAAGGGGACAGGTCACAATTGCTACCTAACGATCCAATTCCCATACAGTGGCTGGACAGCACATTTGGTAATGAAACTTCTGCAGGAAAACCACCAAGCTCATAGCAAGCAGGGATCCCACTGTTTAACCCTGGGTTACAAATATTTTCTTCTATCGATGCTAAATATATATTTCAATGTAATGAAAAATAATTATCTTAGAACAGCAACTAGTGTAAGCAAACTAAACATGTATACCAGCTAGACTCACAGATCACGCTGAATCTTAAAATTAGCTTTGGCCTAACCCAAATCACACATCCATATATACTGCAGGCTGGACAGGGTTGGTTGGGACAGCATCTTGTTTTGCTCAGCATCACTACCCACTGTGCATTATTCCATTCTAAACAAAATAAATATAAATAAATAAATGGGCAAATGTACCAGAGGTCCAGTTCTGGAGAACCAGTAGCAGAAATTTTGAGTAGTTCAGAGAACTGGCAAATACCTCCTCTAACTGGAAATTTTACAATATTCTTCCCCTGGCATGCCCACCAAGCCACGCCCACAGAACTGGTAGTAAAAACTTTTGAATCCCACCACTGAAATGTACCCTTCAAATGTATCTCTGAGTGTCCCTGGATATAAATGGGACTGTCTGTCAATTGACTTAAAGGTCATTGATGATACACTTCATCAATTTGCTCAAAATAAATAATAAATTAATGGGCCTATGCAACCAAGAACCAAGTTCAGGAGGATTATTTTTTATGTGATCAAATGACATCTTTCTGGTTCAAAAAGCATGGCTAGCCATGGTGCATCAAACCAACTTTCAGCAGGATAGGTAGATTAAAGATTAAATTAAGGCACTTATGCACCCAAAACACCTCTGGGCCACAACATCAGATAACAACATATCCAAGAAAGTGGCCTTAATGTGGTGGAGCACTTTCTCAGCTGGCCCATCCGTGCATCACACAGTCTGTGGTAGCATATCAAACTAATTTTCCTTCAAATAGAAACAAAACAGGAAATGGGCTTACATCTCAGCAGGTCTTGATCTAGGCTGATCCCCAAATTTAAGCAGGATTGGACCGGAAACAAATTTGGAGCATTGATGCTATGTTGTTCAATCTACAACCTCCATTTAATAGGTTTGTTTTTTTTTCTTATTGAAGGAAGAAAAAAACGTTGCTGAAATATAAGTATCATTTGCCAGACAGTGCAGAGAGGCACTGTTTTCAGTTAAAACATTTTTTGACATGATCTAGATGTGGGCCAGCAGCCTTAAGTGCTTCTCTAGCTCTAGAGGATTTAACATATTGTTTATAATAATCAGCCTGTAACAGCTATTTATAAAAGGCTATTAGAACACATTAAAGTAGACATCCAAGAATATTGGGAAATATTGGGTATGTAAGCATTAATGTTTATCACTATGCTGTCTTCTGGGCCTCTCTGTGTCACATTTCCATATGTTTAAAATTATGGTTAATTCAACATCAACAACACAATTATTTCTCAGGTGGCTACCTATCACTTTTTTAAAAAAGAAATTGATAGTTTCAACCCACTAGTGGAGATGTTATGCTTAAAAGGCAACACTGGTTCACGCCAGATGTCACCAAGTGCTACAAGGATTCTTTCTGCATAGAAATTGTTTTACGTATTAATTCTGTTCTCAAAGACTCATTCTTTTTATAGAGGCTTACATTCCTTTGAATTATATATCAATGGTTTGGAAACTAACAGGAAGATAATGGAAATAAATATTGTCTGCTTTTATGGTCACAAAAAAAGGATACTATAAAGCTGGAAGAACATCCATTTGCCATCAATTATACAATGGTCTAAAGAACTCATCTCTTGTTCTATATTTGAACAAAGATTTTATCACCAGGAGTCCAGCTTGGAGGACTATTAGAAATTGGACCACATATATGAGTTTATAAGCTTTTCTTTTATATTGTTGATATTATCAATAATTTAATTTATGATGTGATATGACTATATTCTTAGTTTTATTTAGTACCTAAGAGGTGTATGCTTTGTGGCTTTTTTTTTTCCTTTTCCCCACTTTGAGTGTACACATACACACGGATGACAGTGGCACCATCTTCTGATTATATATAGATTTGGATCCTTAGCATAACACAAGTTCTTTTCTAACTGCTAGTTAAAACACAATCACCCCATTCTTGATTTGGCATTAACAATGCCAACGTAGAATTGATACTTGAGCCTACTGCCTGTTATGTTGAGCCCTTATCCTGTCTTCTTTCCTTTTGTTTGAATCATTGCCAAGTGGTGTTGTCCTGGTTTGTGGGTGAACCACTCATTAGAAGCAATTGGTTTTCCTCTTTTTCTTCTCCCCTTCAGTACATCACCAACCAATGTAGGAAAACAGCAATCAGGAGCCTGTAGAGAAGGATTGACTTCCATGGTCAAGCCTTCTTTGCATACCTGTGCCATATTTTTGCATCTCCCAAGTTTAAAAAAAGTGGGGTGGAATAAAGGAATATATAGGAAGACACCCAGGTCAAAAATAACTCTAGAGGGGGGTGGGACATGATTTTTCTACTAGCTACTCCCTGCACAGGTGAAGAATGAAACTGATTAATACTGGATAATTGACTTTCTCAATTTATAGGGAAAGGGGAAGTGATAAAACTGATAAAAATAGGAAAATAGTATAGGAAAGAGTCACTACTTCAAAACCAACATCTATATTAAGCACGTAAGGATGGTTTACTCATGGACTGGGAATGAGATGAGATCAATGTCAAATTAACAAGGGGAAAGATTGGCCTGATTGTGCCATGGTAAAGTTTAAGTGAGGCAAGTAAGTAAAATGTTAAGTGTAAACCTTGGCTTAACAATATACATAAGGCCTCGCCAAATTTGAGCTGTCTAATGGAATGTATTGTCCTCAGTACTAATGTTGGTGGGAGAGATTTTATGGGAACTGATTGGCTCACAGACATTCTATGATATGCATTTTCCATCTCCCAATTAAAGCTTCTCTCTGCCATTATCTAGCTATGATGCATCGACACTGGTTGGGGGGGGGATCAATTAAATGGACATCCAATGGACATCCAACTGGTGATAAGCCAGTTTTGCACTATACAGACAGGACTGGCATAATTTGAATCATAGAATGGTCACTAGGGACAAGGCTTGTGTTCATGGGGAATCCTGGCTTGCCAAGGCTGTTTAGTAGAGTATTGATGAAAAATACAATAACGGAGATCATTGCTGATAAAATTATAAGAGCAAAGCTAATGGGGGTGTGGAAATTTATTCAAAAAGAAGTACAAGTATCTTTTAAAAATACATCTAGGTATTAAGGGAGAGAATAAGGAATGGCACAAATCTTCCATATTAGTGTTAGAAGCTATGGTGAATGGGCGTATATAAAACTGCAATTTAATGAACTTAAAACTTAGTAGAATATTTTACTAAGGGGCAGAACAGTTTGAGCAGAAATAGAGTTTATTGGGACTCAGTGATGCAAAGTGAGTTGTTTTAAACTCTGAAGTAAATAATCTTTTAAGGAGACGGGTTGTCTTTAAATGGTTATGTATATTGAAACTCATAACTGCTTTTGCACACAAGCAAAAACAAAGTTTGCTAATTCTTTAAAAAGAGATGTTGGCATATTGCACATTTTAAATCATTTATAGCTTTACCACAGGAAATGGAGCTTTGCTCAGCTGTCAAAATAAAATAGTTTTATCTACAAAAAAGAAAATGCAGCGTACTTAGATATGCACTTCTAAATTTTCAGAAAAGCCCTTTTAAGAAGTACTGTACAACAATCAGCGTCTCATGGATAAAAAATCTTTAAGTCAAAGGGAGTACATGAGATTTTGAACTTCCTATAATTAAGGCACTGAAAGTACAACTGCATATTATTTCAGTGAATAGTAAAATGGATGAGTGGTTTAAGAATCATTATAGACCCCTTCTTTGTGGCAGCCCCTCAGATACTGGAATACTGCTATCATGTCATCCCTAGTCTTGCTTTTCTCTAGATTAGCCACATTCCTGCAACCGTTCACATGTTTTTGTCTCCAAGTCTTTAATCATCTTAGTTGTTCTTGTTTGCACTTTTCCCAAAGTCTCAACATCTTTTTTGTAATGTGGTGACCAAAACTGGATGCAGGACACCAGGTGTGGCCTTATTAAGACTTTCTAAAGTGGTACTAATACTTTACATGATTTTGATTCTTTGCCCCTGATTATACAACCAAGGATTGTATTAGCTTTTTTGGCTGTTACCACACACTACTGGCTCATGTTTAAGTGATGATCCAAGGTCCCTCTCAAAGTTATTGTTTTTGAGTCAGGTTTTGCCTAATCTGTACTTGTACTTTTGGTTTTTCCAGCCTAGGTGAAAAACCTTGCTTTTCTCCACATTCAATTTCATTTGTTGAATAGGGCCTGTTGTTAAGGTCTGTCAAGATCTTTTTGGATCCCGAGTTTGTCTTCTGCGGTGTTGGCTATTCCTGACAGCTTAGTTTTGTCTGCAAATTTGATGAGTTCCCCTTCTATTCCCTCATCTAATTCATTTATGAAGAGTACTGGGCCTAAAATGGAATCTCGTAGTGTGTCCCACTGTTGACTTCCTTCCATGTAGAGGTAATGCCATTAAGGACTACTTGTTGAGTATGGTTTGTCAGCCAGTTACAAATCCATCTGATGGTGATGCTGTCTATCCCACATTTTTTCTAGCTTACCAAGAAGTAGGTTATGTTCTACTTTGTTGAATGTCTTACATACAGTAAGTCTAATTATACTACCAGTATTACCCTACTATGTCCACAGCATTTTGCTGGTCTTCTAATTTAGTCACTTTGTCAAAGAATAAAATAAGATTAGTCTGGCATCTCTTTATTGTTTGTTGGCCTGTCTATACCTAGAAAATTTGTCACCCTGTTTTCAAAAGGACACTGAAAAACTGGGGAATCTCCAGAGGAGGGCAACCAAAATGATAGGCAGAAAAAGAAACCCATAAATAAGACTTGGTGACAATGTTTGTCTAGAGAGAAGACAGGGATGAGACATGGTAGTTGTCTACAAGCATCTGAAAGACTGTTGTGTTGAAGACAGGGCAGAATTATTCAAAGTTATTTCAGAAGACAGGACAAAAGAGAAGAAATTTTAATTACAAGTCAAATTAGGTTGAATATCAGGAAGAATGTCCAGATAGTTAAGAGCTGTTCTCAGCTATTGAACTGACAGGTTTTCAGATGTGATGTACCTAACATTTGGAAAACTATTTGCTAGGGATACTGAAGTAAGGGGTTAAGCAGGGAACTGGATGAGAGGATCCTTGTTCTTCTATCCTACGATTCTGATGTTCAGTATGATTCAATATTTCAGCAATTACGAGTTTCAAACTGCTACCAGCATCATCGGCACGATCTCATTATCCATCCTAATGTGCTGCTTTTGAGCTTGTGGGCCGGGGTGGGTGGGTGCTGTTGTTAGGAGGGCAGGAGGCATGCCGTGACTCTCTGAGACTGAGGCTGGCCTTGGATTCTTCCATAGGTAAAGCCCATCCTGTGCTACCCCCAGCATGTCCACTTGGTGGGTGTTCTGCTTATTAATGTCTGGATGGCATAAAGCAGACAAATCAACTCCACAAAGCATCCATACAAAGTCTTTTTTTATTGGTTCATCAGGCATCCTTATCAACTCACATTTATGACGAGGTTCTTCTTAATGTCCAATCCTTTGCATATCTGAATTGTGGTGTAGAAAGATGGTTATCTCTTTCATCCCATATCGTAGAGGCAGAGGGTAGAGCTGCTACCACGAGGCTGTGTTCAGGCAAGAGTGACGGAGCCTCCCCCAACCCAACAAGGGTCAATTTAGTGACCAATCCGGATTACAGATGTGACCACATGATATGGACTACATTTCCCAGGATGCCTTAACTACATTTACCATGATGCATTCCCTTAAGGGGACACCTCACAATTCCTAACTAACTATCCCAAATCCCATTAACTCTAAACTGTCTGGACAGCACAGTGGGCCTTTCACCTCAAAGCCCTGCCCAGCACTACCACGTTTTCTTTGGGGGGCGGGATTCCTGGAAGGCTTGGGTGGAGGTTACAGCAAAGGTTGAAGGGGGGAAAAATCACAGATACAGTACAACACCTTTTGTTCAGCATCCTCTGGGCATCTGACCAATCCCAATCCCTAATCCCCAACCCCAGAAGTTGGGGGGGGGGCATTGCAATTACTTACTTACTTACAGATTAAGAGTTGGAAGGGATCTTGTAGGTCATCTAGTCCAACCCCACGCCCAAGCTGGAGACCCTACACCATTTCTGAAAGGAAACCGGTGGTTTCAAGCTGAGGAATGCATAGGAGAAATGAAAACCACTTGAACCGCTTAAGGCTTGCCGCCGCCCGCCACCCGGATTGGAGGACACTCCCCACCCCCAGCTCCCGGCCCAGCGAGTCGGCCTCTGAAATGCCTAATATCCAGAGCCCGTCCGGCGTCGGAGGAGGGAGCGTGAATGAACGCTGTGGATGCAATTTGGATGCTCGGGGCTGCGCACAAAAAGTGAACGGAAGTTTTTGCTGCGCCTTGTCTGTCTGTGTACAATACGGGGCACGGTGGTATAAGGCGCGTCTGATACTCTGGCCAGGCGAGTAACTCGGATGGGGACTGCCAAGAGCCGCGGAATAGGGTTCGGATCCCAGGTCCGGTCCCGGGAGAAGAAGTCGGAGGGAGCCGAACAGGCGTTTGGGGCGCAGGGTCCTTTGGCAGGCTGCCGAATGAGAAGCCAGGGCTCCCGCTTTGCCGGCCGCCCTCTAGCCGGACTGAGCATTTGCAACGTCCTTGGCCGAGCGGAGCTCATACCCTTGCCTCCTTTTGGACGGAACGGTCAGTAAAGCCGGCTCGTCTGGACTTGGGAAGCCCCGCGGGCGAAGGGGAACGGAAAGGCCGGCCTCCAAAGGCTCGGAAGGAGCCGGGGAGATTTTGCAAAGGCGCCCGGGAAGATTGCAGCGCTGTGTGAGCAAGCTTACTTCGCTACTACAGGGACGCAGCTCCTGGTCACAGGTGAGTCCAAACGCGCTCCCCTTCGCCTTCTTCTGTCTCAATTCCCCCGGTCGTTACCCCGATGGCTTGCCAGGGAGCGAGGTGGGGTTGTTCCGAGGCGGGGAGTGGCAGAGGGTCAGGGACCATCATTTCTATAGTATCCAACTAGAGAAATGCACACGAACCCCGGAGGCTTTCCAGAAGAGATTGGACTGCCCTCTGTCAGAGACGGTGTGTGTGTGTGGGGGGGGTGTCTCCCTTCTTGGGCGGGGGTTGGACTGGATGGCCTTGCAGGGTCCCTTCCAACCCTTGTTTATCGAAAAGATCCCCGGGGCTGGGAAAGGCTTTCATTGCCGCCTGGGTAGTGGGGACGCGTTTGCTCGTCTTTGCCAGGGAGGCCGCACTCGCCTTTCGTTAGACGGGCGAAGGGAGCGCCAAAAACACCCGCTTGGCTCCGTCCCGGCACGAAATGCCTGGAGGATTCATCACAGCGCGGGGATGGTGAGGGTGGGTGGGTTGGAGGAGCAGCGGAGGAGAAGCCGGAGCGAGCCCCCCCACTCCCTCTCCTCCGCAGTTCAGGCATCAGAAGGGCTGGTTCGCTTGCCTTGGCCGGTGCAGCGGGCCGAGGAGGGGAGATGTCAGCTACGTCCCGGATCGGTCAATTTGGGCGAAGGGCAAAACTGTATCCGTAGCTGGGCAAGGAGAGGCAACCCTCCTGCGACAGACTCAGGTAGCCTGAGTTCCCCAAACCGTTTTTCGCAGCTTTCTGAGAACTTAAGAGCCTTGCTTGGGAAAGGCTGATCCGCCAGTGGAGCTGGAAAGAGCGCGCGGGGGGCAGGCAGGTTTGACCAGCTGGTCGCTGAGATCTGGTCTGGAAGTGGACCGTCCGCTGTGGAGCCTTTCAAGCTGTTCTGCTTTAGACTCAAACTCGGAGGCAGCTCGCATTCCTTCGGGCAGATTTAAGGCCGCTTTTCCCAACCAGTTGCTATTCAGATAATATGAGACCAGGGGATCTCCAACCTTGGCCACTTTGCGACTTGTGGACTTCAACTCCCAGGATTCCTCAGCCAGCGAATGCTGGCTGAGGAATTCTGGGAGTTGATAGTCCACAAGTCTTAAAGTGGCCAAGGTTGGAGCCCCTAATTAATTAGACTACACTTTCCATAAGGCTCAGGCTGTTGGGAGCTGTAGTCCAAGGCACATGGGATGTGGTTGCTTATTAGGGAAGGCTGATTTAATTGAACTAAATGCTTTTAGATGGTGGGATGCTTTTCCAGTCATTTAAAAAAAACAAAAAACTCCTGGTGACCATCCATACAAGACCCTGCCATTTTTCTTGGCAAGGTTTTTCGGGACTGGTTTTCCATTGCCTGCTTCCTAAGGGCTGAGAGAGAGTAACTGGCCCAAGGTCACCCAACTGGCTTGGTGCCAGAACTCACTTCTGATTTCTCACCTTATGTCTTTAGTCACTGCAATCTGTCTCTCAGTGCAGTTAAAGGGTTATCCAATTAAGAGAAACTAGATCATCCAAGCAGATTTAAAAACAAAGCAGTAGCAAGAGACCACACTTCCTATTCAACAGTTAAAATCACGAGAACCCCAACTGGGTCTTGCACTAGTTTATTTCACTGTTGTTGGCATTCATTTGGCCTATTTATCTTAATTTAAAGTTGTTGTTTTTTTTAATCTAGAGAAATGTTCACTTAAGGAATGTTTTAGTACAAATAGTCTTAAAAGCAAGCCCAGCCAAAGGAAATGGATGCTGCCATTCATAATTTTGAAAATACACCAGAGCTAAAACCAGAGACTTTATTTTGTTCTAGTCATCCTGTTCATTAATATGATTCAAGGGTACCATTGGCATTCATTGATCTGCTTAGTAAAAGCATCCACCCAAGTGGTAGCAAGTGAGATAATTAAACCGAAGTTCAGCCTTCTCCAACTTCATGCCCACCAATATATATAATTCCAGCCAGTACGTTTCCAGAGGATTATGGGACTTCAACTTGGAATATCTGCTGCCACTCCAAGCCTTTCTTGGGGGGCATGAAGATTTGAGAAGGAACCTTTCTTTCTTGACAGGCTGCTTCGTTTCTGAGTCTTAATTCTAATCACAGGTTACGGTTGGCTCAGTCAGATAACAGATAATCAGAGTTGGAAGGGACCTTGCAGGTCATCTAGTCCAACCCCCTGCCCAAGCAGGAGACCCTACACCATTTCTGACAAATGGCAGACCAATCTCTTCTTGAAGGTCTCAAGTGATGGCGCTCCCACAACTTCCAAGGGCAAGCTGTTTGTTCTCACTGTCAGAAAGTTTCTCCTTATTTCCAGGTTAAATCTCTCCTTGTTCAGTTTCCATCCATTATTCTTTGTCTGGCCTACAGGAGCTTTAGAAAATAGCTTGACCCCTCCCTCCCTGTGGCAGCCCCTCAAATATTGGAAGACTGCTATCATGTCTCCCCTGGTCCTTTTCTTCACCAGACTAGCCAAGCCCAGTTCCTGCAACCGTTCATTGTATGTTTTAGCCTCCAGTCCCCTAATCATCCTGATTGCTCTTCTCTGTACTCTTTCTAGAGTCTCAACATCTTTTTTATAATGTGGTGACCACAACTATAAGGTTTATAAGGGGTACTTCTCCTCTGCAGATCCAAAGTGTAATGATCAGCCACAACCAAGCGTCGTTCTCCTGAGCCCTTTGTGCCACAAAAAGCGTATCACCCTTGTGTGCCTGGCCCAGGGCTTCCACTACGAGTGGCCACTGGATGTGATCTGGGAGCGCGATGGCCAAAACATTAGCCGACTCTCCTCTGCTACTGAGCCAATCAAGAAAGAAGGGGAATGCAACTTCGCTACTGCCAGCCGCATGAGTGTGTTGGCAGAGGAGTGGCAGAAAGGCCACAGCTATTCCTGCCATGTCAACCAAACAGGACAGGTGGTGAGTGACTCGGTGAAGGGCAGTCCAGACCACAAGACAGGTAAGGAAATGCTGGGCAATTAAGCAAGCAGCAGGGGGATGAATAAGCAGGATGACTTCTGCAATCAGGAAGACATAGCCAGAAGGTGGCTTCTTCCTTTCTGGAAGAGAAAACTTTCTGGGCCTTGTAAGTTGATTTACTACCGTAGTGGTCAAGCACATCTGCTTCCCCCAACCACGTGGCTGTTTATTATTGGATCATCCATGTAAAGTCAAGAGTTTTACAAGAAAGAGGGTTGAGCAGAGCTGGAAAAATGGCAAATTACTTATGGCAAAATGGCAAATTATATCTACCACTTCTACTGCCATATACACACCCAGAGGGAGAGAAGGAGGGAGGGAGAGAGAGAGAAATCGCCAACAGTCAAATTCTTCTGGTATATGGCTGAGGCAAAAATCCTGCAATTTTCCCTAGAAGCACCAGTAATAAATCACATTTTAAAATGAACAATTTGCTACTTTTGCATGAACTATCCAAGAGGACTGGCCAAGGCCTATTGCTTCTTTATTGAAAGGATTAGCATTCAGTGGAATGACATGAAAAAAGTCCAACTCAAAACATTTGGGTTGCAAGCTTTGCAAACTGAATGGGGGAGGCAGGGTATTAAAATATCAGCCTGAAATATCTCCTTAAGCATGCTGATAGCTTCTGTTACAACAGCAACTTCTTCTTTCTTTCTTTCTTCAGAATCAACTTCAGGTATCTCTGAGGTTCAACTCAGCCTTTATGCTGGGCAGTTTATATTCCTCCTACTAGGTGCTAAAAGCTTGGCCTACAGTGTTATTCTGGGCATCTACAAGTTCTATAAAAAAAAAGGTAAGAGACAACCATCTTGGCTAACAAAGAACAACTTTGTGATTCTGTTTAAACATCATATCGATTATAATTTATTGAATAAGCCACAAATGACGTTTTTCACACAACATACTAAGCCAACAAATTATGGTGATGGGTTCACACTAAGGGTAATTAAACCACATTAGAGTTTAATGTGAAGTGCAAATCCTGCCTTTGTTTAGCAAAGGCCCTGATTGTTGTTTGGTATAAACACACTCTGAGGTGTCTTATTCCAGACATATACTTAAGTGACAGGCCATGTGTTGATAGTCATTGCTGGCTGTATTCCTACAGTACATCTAAATTTACTTCTTTTGTAGGTCTTTAATTTCGTTACCTGCTACAGCAGTATTCACTCCCTTACCAGCCAAGGCACAGATTTACGTATAGCTGCAGGCCTTTCCCAGTGAAGATCCATTCCATTCTGAAGTTTCCACATCCTTCATCTCAGCTTCTTCCTTCCAGAGGGACTCATTGGTCACTTTATATTAAATTGTACTATGCCTTGAGAAAATTTCAATACATATTTTCTGCCTCATAATAAAAATGTTGGTGTTTCCTTATCTTTGTGTGGAGAGTATTAATCTAGGTGGGTTTTCATATTGTCTCCGAATATTGAGTGAGCAAGAGGAAACTGCATCTATTCAGAGAAAATTATGACACATTTTCCCATATTGCTGTATCTTCCAAATCACATCACCGCTCTCGTTAAATCCTGGGTCGCTTGTATTTCACATGTTGGTTGGACTTCATTGCATTCAGAGTCTTCTGATGTCCTCCATCAAGGCAATGTGAATGTAGAAAAGAACAATGTCACTGTTGGATGGGCAGCTTTCATAAAATGTGCTGGAATATGAATCCTGATAATAGCATCATACTGTGCTTCTATCACCATAGTCAACGGAAATGAAAACACAGATGGTTTCATTAGAACTGGTTCAGGGAAAAAGGGAAATAATTGTGGTGGTTGCATAGTGGGAGTGAGAATGGATGCCATTCAAGTCATGTCAAGCCTATTATCTAAGCTAGGTTTCAGCCTTAGACTCACCCAGATGCATTTCCCATAATTTCCAAGCTGGCAAATCTGAGGGTTGGAGGACAAAGTTTGGAATTAGACTTAAGTTATAATTTACAACAGCCTAATGAAATCTATCTGTTTGTATATTGGGAACCAAGCTGAGGAATGAACAGCTTTCATTTTATAGTGTTGCATAGAAAGTACATTGCATCTTCAAGTATCTAGTTAAGTGATTTGAGAGAAATCTTAATCTTGTTCTTTTATACAGTATTAGTTAATAACATGAAACAAAATCTGTTGATTAAATAAGATGTTAAGTTTTTAATGTGAAAAAATAAGGATCTAAGTTAAAAGCATGTCTCAAACAATAAGCGGTAATCGTTCAGATGAAGAATTTTGCTATGTTCATATAACAAATTAAATCTTGATTTGCTTAAAAATGGTTTCTTGAATAACCAAAATTAATTAACTTTATAAAATAGAATCTACAGTTTAAACACTGTATTCTAGAACCATAACTCACATAGGTTGATAATAAAGTCCTATTTAAACATAAGGTGTTTTTTTTTACAAAATTTCAAAAATACGACAGTAGATATATATTTAAGATGGAGAAAATTAAAATAATATTAATTAAGAGAAATCATAGTTATTAAAATGAACATACTGGCAAGGTTTAATTTTCTGTCCAAATGCTCCCAATAAATATTGAAAATGAAGTATTAAATGATAGATAGAGACAAGTAACAATTTTTGATGAACTAATAAATTTAAGTTAACTATTTAACTTTAAATTTGGAGGAACATGATGGTCCAGCAACTCCAACCACTTTACTGTCTAACTTGGATGACAAATTGGATCATATCATCCTATCATCTTATGGCCGAGTTACCTTTATTGAAAGAACAGAAATCCCAAATGGTTTGTACAGAAATCTTTCGACTGATACAAACAGAAATAAATGGCTTATAAAGTGATCATGCAATCATAAACAGTGTTTAAAAATTTTGTGATGAATACAGGAGAAGAATGACTTATCTCTCACCTAGTTATTAAAATTTTATTTTAATAAAGAGGAAGCAAACAGTTGAGAGATAATAAATTGTATAAACTGCAAGATTTGATTATTAAGAAGAAAACATTTTTAAACTTTCTTTGAAAATGCCAGAATGATGCAACCATTTTCCTTTTTCAAATAAACATAGATTTAAAAGAACCTCAAGAAAACATTTGAAAGAATCTCAGAAATTAGTGGGAACACGCGGAGACTCTTAATGAATTTGAAAACCCTTTAACGCAAATTCAGAGCATTTGCTGGGCCTTATGTGTTGAAATATGTTCAGAAACCAAACAATTTAAAGAGGCTGTGATTAAATGTATGAAGATCCTACATATAATATTCAACATGTCTCAAGAGGAATTTCAATGGAAGAAAAACATTAAATTCATACCAAACATACTTAGAAAAAAATGGTATTTTACTGCTGATATTTCACTCCGATATTGTTTGCTAAAATGGACAGTTCACTCTTTAAAACTTGTTGGTAAAATAACAACCAGGTTGGATCATTTTTCCATAACTTGGTGGCAAGCTGAAAAATTGCAATGATTACTTATAATAGAATGGAACCAATTCATAAACTTAAATTTCTTTTTCAATTTGCTATTTTAATTAAATATTACTAAATCTTACTTTCCCACTAAGTATATCAAAGTTTTTTTTACTTGATAATTGCTACAAGGATACTTAACCCTTCCTATTAAATACTCAATCATTTAAAACTAATTAAAGAAATATTGAAAAAATTAATCTAAATCTATCGTGCTGGAAAAATAACTATTTAGTTACTCTAGATTTTTTTTCTTGTTTATCTCTCTTTTTTCCCCTTTGCTCAGAAACAGTTAACAAAATACGATTAAAACACACACACACACATATCCACATATATTGGTTTAGTATGATATGGCCACTCAGAGGTTTACTCCCCCATTCAGGCTAGCGTAGCATATGAGTCATGAGATGCAGGAATGGTTCTGTCCCTCCTGCCATCATTTTGAATATTTATTTTATTTATTTGATTTGCCAATTGTTTACAAGATAATAAGTATAAATGTATACATAGTTGTGAATACATGAAATGGGTACATATAAGAAAAATAAAAGAATAAGAGAAACAATAGGACAGGGACGGTAGGCACGTTGGTGCGCTTATGCACGCCCCCTACAGGCCTCTTAGGAAAGGGGTGAGGTCAATAGTAGACAGTCTAAGGTTAAAGTTTTTGGGGTTTGGGGAAGAAACTACAGAGTCGGGTAGAGTATTCCAGACATTGACCACTCTATTGCTGAAGTCGTATTTCCTGCAATCAAGTTTGGTGCGGTTTACTTTGAGTTTGTATCTATTGTGTGCTCTTGTGTTGTTATGGTTGAAGCTGAAGTATTCATTGACAGGTAGGACATTGCAATGTATGATTTTATATACCATGCTTAAGTCAGACCGAAGACGGCGTAATTCAAAGAAGCTTCTTGGATGAGAAGCGAAATGTCTTCAGAGACAAGCCAGAAAGTCCAGTTGCCTCTTGAAAAAGCATCTTTGGGACAACCATGACCTGGATGACTAAAAATCTCCACAGACAGTACCATGAATGCAATCATTGTTTCTGTGTTAATACTTTTCTCCATCAATCAAGTTCAGACTTAACATTTGTTATTATGAGGGCTGGGGCTGTGGGGTAGGGACAAGCCTTTTGGTGAGCCATTTTCAATTCTGAGATTTCTAGCAAACAAATTTTGTTTTGTTTTTTAAAGAATAATTTTCCATCCAGATGCTTTAAATTCTGGTGATTAGTTAATATGCTTAGAACACCACTGAAGTGATGGCTTGTTTATTTATATACATTTAAAATATATGTACAACATATCTTATTTTATAACAGCTCAAGATAACTTACACATGCAACCATTCAAAACAATTAATACAACATAAATTAAATTCAATTATTATATTTTAATCAATAGCATAATATCATAGTAAGAGAGGGGAAAAGCAGCCACATAAAGTCAAAAATATCACAAGAATATTATTATTAAAAACCTGCGACACTAATGGCATCTTTGCCTAGTGTAAAAAGATAATAAAATGGTAACAGATGTACCAAAAGCAACCGGTGATAAGTCCTACTCCCAGGTAACCATTTGCCATCCAGGTGTAAGCAAGAAGCAGTTGAAGGCGGTTGTAAGCTGCACCTTGTCTGGACAAAAAGATGCCAGGCCAATGGTACTGAAAATTGCTGAGAGGTCCAGGAAAATCAATAAAGTTCATCTATTTAAAGCATTTTTATGGTTGCTCAGCTCAGACAATGTGACTCAGTGGCATAGAGAAGAAAGACAAATCTCTCTGTGTGTATGTGTGTATGTAACACATATACCACACATAGAGAGATACACATGTACAATATGCACACACACACACAAAAACATACCAAGTAAACAATAAATGGCAAACATGGCTGATGTATAACACCTAAAAATGAGAACTCTACTCATCTTGTCTCTTTCCTGCCAAAGAACCTACAACAGCAAGTGAGGTTCTTTCAGTGCCAAAACTGAACCTGAACTGCAACTGAGATAGGTCTACCTAATCTATTTCATCAAAGAGTATTTGGATCCAATCGACCACTTTATTTCACTATATATTTAAAATATATGTTTAAAACACAAATGGAACTTGTGTTTGTTTAATCTTTTGTCAGCTTCCCCCAGCAACTGTTGCATCCCAAACCAGGGCAAATGTTGGGGGTTTCTGCTAATTTTATTGTTGCTGTTTATAACTGTAACACTGGGGGGGGGAGCCTCTTCTTCCCCCCCTCCCCTCCCCGCCCCCATGCCTTGACTCATTTCTAGCTTCTTTATCTGGTTGATCTGCAGCTGTAGGAACTGTTTCCTGCCGCATAGAGGCTTGTTTTGTTATTAAGAACAAAGTTGCCTCCATTTTATGAAAGAAACAAAAATTGTAAAAAACCTTACCCATTTAGCACCTGCATCATCAAGGCAAGCTATTCTACCACAACACGACTATATTCTACAACTACAGATGATTGGGGGGGGGGAGGGTGTAAGGGGGGAGTAGAGGAAGTGAGATTGGCCTTTTTTTAAAAAAAATAGCATCCTTTCTCTGTTGTTCTTAAAAGAATGTTGAGTTTTCCCCTTTGCACGTTGCTGAATGTTTCTCAGGTCATTATCAAATTAAAGCCACATTTTAAGTTGCTATAATGTATTCTCTGCAAAGTTTTGGCTCCGTTCATGAGAAATCATAGCGTAGATGCCCAACACTTGTATTCATTGATAGAGAGTGGTATGTCACACTGAGCTCTACCTCCTTTCCTTAGGATTGCTTCGAGCTGAGCTGGTGACTTCATGCTCAGATCCAAACAGTTTTCTTGGCAACCCTATAAAAATGGTTCTGCACTGCTACCTTCTCTGGTGTTTCTTATTTCCCCAAATACCCAACAGCCCTGGCGTTCTCTGGAAATCTCCCATCAAAGCACTGATCATTGTCTATCCCAGAAGAAGTCTGCCAGGCAGTGCCACCTGCTAAGATAGGGTTAGTTTTCCTCCTGTTCAGACAGGTTCATTCAGCCTCAGCTTCTACTCTCAATGAGCTGGCTGGGAATGTACTCAAAGTCTAAAATTACGTTTTGAAGAGTAGGTTGGCTAAAAGGAAAGAAGTCATCAATATCCACTCCTTCCCTCTTGAAATGCAGCCTTGCACCAGAGAAGGAGAACTTGAGGGAAAGCCGGGTGTTTGCCTTGAAAGCCATGCTCTACTTGAACAAGAGAAAACACCCTTCCACCTATTCACTGCATCACAGTGTGTTCACATCGCCCCCCGCTGGATTGTACACAAATCATATCAATACCGCTTTCTTTTTGCACCCTGATCTTCCTCTTTCATGTGGCAAACAATAATTTTATTTGCTACGATTTGATACTGATGTAAAGCAGTAGAACTTTTGTCTTTTAGTACCCTTGAAAGAGATGCACTTCCGCTTATCTGACAAGCAATAGATGGAATGACCACATCATTCCATCTATTGCTTGTCAGATAAGCGGAAATGACGAAGAATAGTAAAAGGACCAGTCGATTCCTGTTAAGCAGAATTTTCCTCTGTTGGAAACTGACAAACCTTTCCTCTCCCCCCACCCCCTCCCCAAATTTGATCCTGAAGGGAAGAATGGACTTTTAACCAAAAATTATTCATGCAACACTCTGCACCTCAAACTAACCAGCCATTGATTATTACATGCCATGAAGTTGTTTTCAACTCCTAAGAACCGCATAGATTTTCACCATGTGCATCTGTCCCAAACTGGTCTTTCAAGTCTCTCAAAGATGCACTCATTGCCACTTAACTGTATCATCCATCTTGCAGCTGGGCTTCCTCTTCTTTTTCTTTATTCTTTCTCAGCATTAGAACTTTTTTCCAGAGAGCTAGGTCTTTGCATGCAAATAGGCGGCAATATAAATTAAATTAACAACAATAGCAACAACAATAATAATCCATACTTTAGCATATTATGAGCACCTAGAAAATTGGGAGCATTGCAACATGCTGCCACTTTGGCCCCAAAACATACATATATACGGATACATATGCAAGCCTTAAGCTAAAGGCTGAGAAAGCAGTGACCTAGGCTGCCACAGTTTCAGGGCACGAATGACTCTTTCTGAGTCATTCTAAAAATGCAAATATTTGCATTAGTAGGTATTGGTGCCATTGGTCAATGTGGCCTAACAACGCCACATATCCTTGAGTTGGCACGTTCTGCAAATACATTCTGTATAGCTGGATGTACAATAGTTGGGTTCATATTAGGTTAAGCAGATCGTGATTTGTGCATTCATCCAGTAAGAAGGTTTCTTTTACCTTCTAGAGGGTGCACGTCTAAACCAATTTACATTCTTTCGAACACTCTGAACAAGCTATAGTTTTCACAGACATGGTTTCTAAGAATGGGATTTTCCTTCCTTATTCCTAAAAATTGGATTTCTTCAATGAACTGATATGTATTTTGTAATATGATCCCTGGAAATATGTATTGGAAGAAGGGTACGAACATTTAAAAATAAATGTAACTTAATGAATATTGAATATTTGCCATAAATCTAGACAAAGCTTTCTGGCCTAATGACCATGTAATTGCTACTCCTGTTTTGTTCCAGTTCCATGCTCATGAATTCTCTACATTAACTGTACCTTTAGTTGAAAGGATTTTTTGTCCCTGATACCTTGCCTTTCAGTTTAATTGAGCTGTTTCTGAGTCGCATATTATGAATAATGGAAAACAAAGGAAAACTGCTTGACATTTTCCAGGCAGAGATTCTTTATATGTGTGGGAGAAAATACTATTTCTAAAATATAATCAAATGTTCCTGAAACCAAGTTTTTAATTATTCATAGATGGCAATCTTGTTTGTTTTCAAGTCCATTTCAAGAACCTTAAAGCAAAAATTTCCAGCATTTTTGAGGTCCAATTCTTCCCCATTTCATTAAATGACGGCACACTATAAAGGTTTATGACAGTAAGAACTCAGGAAAACCAATCATACATTAGCATAAACTCTGGTTCATAAAAAGAAGATCTGCTTCAAAATGATTTTGAATCCTGGTGACTTAATGAACTCCTCTATAAAGATTTATTGGCAGCAACATGGAAGTGGTTTGCTATGGACCCCTTCCAAGATATTTTTTACTTTCTTTTTTCTTTTTTGCAATTTCCAGTCTAGCCTACAGCCTCAGTGTTCCCTGGCAATCTTCCATCAAGTACTAATAAGGCCTGATGCTTCTCAGCATCCAAGCCCAAACAACAGGGCCCTAAATATGGATTGAAGGAGGAGGCAGAATTCTATCTGGAGAGAAGACCACATGCTGTTTCTATTAAGTCATCTAGATAATGTTGCACTCGATGAATTCAACCACCTGCAAAATGTTGGGCTCAAAGTATTCAATTTAACGTTAAACCACTGGGAACCATTAATCAGTGCACACCCAGTGCTATTTTACACCTGCCCTCCTGCAATGTTTAGCTTCTTAACTAAATACAGAGGCTTTAGCTCAGGAACATGATGTCATCTGAACCTGGAGGAGATGCCATTGTTAGTTTGTGGAAGCTGGAATTTAACTTCTAGGACAAGCATGGTTACAGACCTCAGTTTCTAAACTTTTTTTTTTTTTTTGCTCTGTTCCATTATGAAAATTAACTTTCTTCTCATATCATAACGTGTTTTACTGATTGCCCTTCCCATCCAAATAAACAAAGCAGTTTACAGTGCTGCATATATTTTTTGAAACTCACATTGGTAATAGTCGTATGTTGCTTAGTAAATAAGCTACTGGGAGAGCTCTGAAGGTCACCAAAGAAAACTGGGAAATATCCTTCAGAATTTATTTTCAAACTTTCAATATAATGTTTCCCCAATAGCATCCACCAGCTGCCTAATCCTACAAACTGAAAGACCAAAATGGCAGCACAGCTAGTCTTTAACCCCAGAATGGGCTTGGGGAAATGAGTTTCTTCCATTAACAAAGGTTGACGGGGCTCTGTATGCACTCCTCAAAAAAAAGCTCACAATTCAACCAGACAGGAGAGGAAGGTGTAGCCAAAAGAGGGGGGGGGGGCAGAAATTACTTTGCCACTCCAGTAATTGTGTCATGGATACCTACTAGATATTCCCTCTGACACTTGTAGAACCCTCGTTAGCTTTAGATATACAGATTTTGTGAGCTGCCTGAGGGGGAATCCTTGGATCAGAAAGATAGGATATTAATTAACTAAGCAGAAGGAGCTGTCTTATATCGAGTCAGACCAATTATTCATCTAACCCAGATCTGTCTAGCTTGATTGGCAGCAGCCTTTCGAGGTCTCGAGCAGAGCTGTTTCTCAGGCACACTACCTGAAAACCTTTCACTGAAGGTGCCACAATTTGATTTGGGGGGGCTTTATATATGCAAACTCATCCTTTGCCCCTGAGCTACATCCTTTCTCTCTGCCGCGCTACAGTCACAGTAGCAACAGGTGTGCCACCTGGAGAAAGATGGCACTTTCTAAAAAAGAATGTTCTCCAACAACACCACATCCTTGGCGATTCTCATGACTGCTGTTGCTTGCTGCTCTCCAGCAAGTCAGTTCGAAAACTTTGGTCCAAAACCAGAAAAAATAATTAGTGGTTACTCCCATCTGGGGAATGGACAGCCAGACTCAAATGGTATATGCTCTCTCCTTACTTTTGAATAGGTGGCTGTGTAAGACTGCAGGCACTCAACCAAGAAATAGCCGCCCAGCCCTTTGGATCAGCCTCAGTGGTGGGATTCAATTTTTTTACTACCGGTTCTGTGGGTGTGGCTTGGTGGGCCTGGCATGGCTTGGTGCGCCTGGCATGGCTTGGTGGGCGTGGCTTGTAGGTGTGGCAGGGGAAGGATACTGTAAACTCTCCATTCCCTCCCCACTCCTTGGGGAAGGTTACTGCAAAATCCCATTCCTTCCCCACCCCACTAACCTGCTTTCCAGCTCCGTTCTCCTATGCAGGGCAACAAAAGAAAACCCAGCCAATCAGCTGGGACTCGGGAGGCAGAAAATAGATGGGGGCGGGGCCAGTCAGAGGTGGTAGTTGCCGGTTCTCCAAACTACTCAAAATTTCTGCTACTGGTTCTCCAGAGCCATTATATAAAATAGGCAAGCCATAGAATTTCTATTTTTTGTAAGTCGCCTAAAATCACTGAAAGTGAGTGGGCAGTCATATAAATTCTCTAAATAAATAAAAATTAAACAGAAAGCCACTATCAAAGGATGCCCTCTGTCAAAGAGACTTCCTGAAAACTGGTCTTTTTTTCCTCATTGAAACATATTAGCATTCAAAACAGCAAACATATTGAACATCTTCTCTAAGTTCTAGCCACACATTATGGTACTACATTGTAACCTTCTTCTGAACACAAATGCAATCGAATCAGAACTGTTGTCTAGCTTTCTAAAGTGATTTTGAATGTTTTCTGTCTCGTTCAAGGCTTAAGACTTCTTTCAGTGTCATGGCATCTGGCCATCTTTTATTCCCTACAGCTTTTTGCCAGTTCTTGTCCTCTTCTTGATATAAGTGTGATACGAGTTGCAAACCTCCTAGTGAAACTCTTCCCTCAACCACACATACCAGCAATCTGGTTCAGTCAGGGAGATTTATGCAAGCACCCAAACCTTCAATAAAATGACAGCTTATTAGTTCACAACTAAAGCATGTTGGATTAATACCCAAATGCAGCCAGAATATACATGCATTGCCTTGCTTTTGATGTCTTATGAATATTTAGCCTTACCTCCATTTTGGTGCAGTTGGACACGTGTGCATGCAGTCTGAGTGAGGCCGCTTAGCAACCATTCAAAATTCTGATAAACCTACCGGGGGGTGGGGGGGTACTTACCACTCAGATTCAAAGTTCCAGCCTTAGGACCTCCATAGGATCATGACTGAATTTCAGGTATGCAGTAACCAGGCCACATCTACAGCTGTTAACAGCTTCTTGCAGTCACACAATTGCGTTTTACAATAGTTTTGCCGAAAACCAACGTTTATTTCTGGTGCTTGGCAAAATCACACTCGTAGTGAACCATCGGTTCACTTAGCATTGACCACTGCAAAGGTCATCACATGACTGACCCCGTTTTACAACCATCGTGAGTTACAACCATGAGGGGACAGGCTCTGCTATGATCAAGGTCTACCTGTAAATACCTTTTAAAGACATAACTGGGACTGGAAGCAGGTTAAAGATGGTGGGTTATTCATTGGTAGCACCAAGTATCTGTAGAAATATTAGCAGGGCTACAAACTAATTTGCCTTTTTTTTCCTTTTCTTTTTGTTTCCTTTGAAGGATAATGGTGGAAAAATAGATATATCTGTTGATTACAACAGAAATTAATAAGCTTCACTGCACATCCCTTGCACTGATACGGGCTAGTTAACTTTGACCTCTTCTGGGTGTTCTTTAACTTTAACATGTTCTGTTTGTTTTCTAAGCTTAGCACAGATGCTGGGAAGAAGCTTCTTGGATGAGAAGTGAAACGTCTTCGAAGAAAAACCAGAAAGTCCAGTTGCCTCTTGAAAAAAGCACCTTTGGGATTCTGGGAAATGAGCAATTCAGAATGAGGGTAGCCAACTGAAGAAAAGTAAGCCAAAATATCAAACAAATAACACTATTGTCCTAAAAGATATGGAAGTCCCCATCACTTGTGTTCTGAAACTTGTTTTAAGCTGACACACAACACATAACACTTTAGTTCTGGAAAATTTCTAAGGACATCATGAATAGAATCTTCTGATGCCAGATCAGACAGTGTCCTACTTAGAGAAAGGCAATTTCTCATTTTAGGCTGGATGGACTGGGAACATCACTATTTCTATATCTTTGCCATGCCCCTAATTAAATGCTTCTGATACTGCTTTTAAAGAGGCCTTCTTTCATTCTCTACGTCTTGGCCGTTGGCCTATTCTTATTCTACCAGTATCTTGGCTAAGGTGATCATGCAGACAGTGATGTATTAACTCCATTTACTCCGGATGAAATGAATAAGATAAATCCATTTCACTTTGGTGTTCATGATGCAGACTGTTCCAATTGCCCCTGGAAGACAGATCTGTATTGAGGGACAAGAAGATCTGCTAGGCATTTTCTAATGGACAGCAGCTACGGTATCTTTACAGTATTGCTGGTCAGGAGCAATACGTTTTTCAGAAGCCCCTTTTCTGCCTTGTAGGAAAATGGTCCAGCAAGGAAGTGATCCTGGAAAGCTACTGGCCTTCCCAATTATACCTCAGGCCTCTCCCTCCTCCTTTTGCATTTGTGCAATATGTTTTGAGAAAAAATCATTAAGAGGAGTAGAAAGATGGACCCATTTAAATGTCATTACAGTGTTTTTCCTCTTCCAATACATCAGGCATGAGAGCATCACTCATCAGAGGCTGCTTCTAAATCAGATGAGTGACAATCTGAAGTAGTGTCATTTTGTGTTTAATACACAGATAAGAGAGATGCACAGACAGTATGAATGGTTAACTGACAGATGACAGATAGATGGATGGATGGATGGATGGATGGATGGATATTCTAAAGGAAAGATCCACAGTGACACAGTGATTAGAATGTAGTACTGCAGGCTACTTCTGCTGCCTGCCGGCTGCCTGCAATTTGCTGATTCAACTCTCACCAGGCTCAAAGTTGACTCATCCTTCCATCTTTCCAAAGTCAGTCAAATGAGGACTCAGACTGCTGGGGGCAATAGGCTGACTCTGTAAACCGCTCAGAGAGGTCTGTAAGCACTGTAAAGTGCTATATAAGTCTAATTGCTGTTGCTATCTGATGAATTGAGGTAGGAATGGTTGGTAAAACCTGTTCTGGCTCCCTTATGGATCTGCAGGTTAAAAGTAACCATTGAAACATTACTTTTAGACATCCTTTTAGATATACTTTTAGAATATCCGCAAATAAGCTCCTTTCTACCTTTGACAGTTAGATCCATTAAACTCTTTTCCAATGGTTACATGCTTGGTTATTTTTGCACAGTAGTAAAATGGTGTCAATGGGCACCAAAATATCAAGGGATACTTTTCTTGGTGTCCAGCAACCTCCCCTTCCTTCCCCCCCCACCCCAGTTGGTATTATACATAATGGAATGATGTACAACAAAATGCCAGATTCTAGTTTCATATTTATTTCCAAAAACGAAGAATATTTCTGAAAAAGGTCCTAGGTATTGTTAGAAAATGATGAAGGATTAGCATCATTTGTTTGGAAACACTCCTAACTCACCAGAAAAAAAGACTAAGCAATGTTGGAATGCTGAGCGAGAAGTGCTACAAGGTCATCTCACCAGGGAGTCTCCTAGTAAATGGATGTTTTGTTACTACAAGGCCCACCAAGGTAGCCATTCACAAGTAGGCATGTCCCATTATGGCATCCATTCAGTGAAAGTGCTATGTTTCCAAATGCTGCTCATCTAGCAATTTTCACACTTAGCTTCTGCAGTATGCTATACAGAAAGGAGTCTTTGAAACCATTTCAAAAAAAATTCCGCTGATTCAGAATACTTCAGCCAGACTTTGAACAGGAATAGGCCAAATATGATTTGACCTGGCTACCATATTAGCTGAGGGTTGATGACGTTGACATTTTAAGGCTGAAGTTGCCAGAGTTGTAAAAGTGAGGTGAACGATTCTTTCCCCTCTGTTGTTTTGGAATAGAATACTTATCAACCAGAGCCAACAGTGCCTTCTCTTCCATTTTTTTCCAAGCCACAACCATTGAATGGAAACTTGCAGTTATCTTTGAGTAGGCCTAAAACATTTTCAGGGTTGGTTCTAGTACATGTAATCCTTGACTTACAACAGTTCATTTAGTGACTGTTTGAAGCAGTGGTGGGATTCAAAAATTTTTACTAACAGTTCGGTGGGCGTGGCTTGGTGGGCATGGTGGGGGAAGGATACTGTAAAATCTCCAGTCAGAGGTGGTATTTGCTGGTTCTCTGAACTACTCAAAATTTCCACTACCGGTTCTCCAGAACTGGTCAGAACCTGCTGAGTACCACTTCTGGTTTGAAGTTAAACAACACTGAAAAAAGTGACTTGGGACCATTTTTCACACTTATGACTGTTACAGCACAAAGTCAGACACTTGGCAACTGGTTCATATTTATGACGGTCGCAGTGTCTTGGGGTCATGTGATCACCTTTTGTGATCTTCTGACAATCAAAGTCAATGGGGAAGCTAGATTCACTTAACAACTGTTGCTAACTTAACAACTGCAGTGATTCACTTATCAACTGTGGCAACAAAGGTCGTAAAATGGCACAAAATTCACTTTACAAATTTCTCACTTAGCAACAGAAATGTTGGGCTCAATTGTGATTGAAGGTCGAGGACTACCTATATATAGAATTTACTCCCAGTCCAGTGAAATGCTACTTTATGTACCTCATAAAACATTTTTAACCATGTTTCCATCATTTCTATTTTTAATCTACCTACATTTTATCACTCAGTTCACAGTTGACTTATTTAGTTTTTAAGACATTTATTGGGTTTAATGTTGCACAGAAATTTGTTTAATTTTATTGTTGAATTACTGTGTGGCTTTATTTTGTTTAAGAAAAACCACAGCCTGCTCTTAATAGAAAGGCTGCAATACAATTTCCATATAAATAAATAAACCATTTGGCTGGGATCTACCAGCGCAAATCCAGTTGCTAGGATTTTAAAATTTATTTTGGAAAGGCCCAGGCAGAAAGTCAGTCATGAAAAATTGGCACTTCTATTCTTCTGACACAAGTCTTGTTAAATCAATGCCTTCCTACATTTCTGTGGGAAACAAACCTTGTCACACTTGCAATCAAGACAGATCAAAGAACAATATCTGGGAAAATTCACAGCACTCAAAAGGCCATTAAATTCATCTCTGGGGGACAATTCATGGGGAGGTGGCTTGTCTTATAAAGCTCAAAACAGCATTGGGGACTAAGGCACAACCTGCAGCATTCATTACCAAGCAATGAACTAACACAGCATCGAATTTTTTGACACCCCAACATTAGTTGCCAAAACCCAGGGGAACAGAGTCACAAGGGACTCCCTGGGACTGTTGGCAAACAATAATCCTTTGAATTTACTTGTAGGGTTTTGCAGTCACTCCCTGATTTTCTCTGCCATAATTATCAGGCAGGGAGGAAGGAAGTGGTGAGAGTCCATTTCCTCCCCAGGGCCAAACAATCCTGGAAAATTATGACTGTCGAGGGCTACCTAAGGTGCTATAAGGTTAGACACGGTACTCCATCCCGCCAATTCTTCATCCAAGATCTTTTCATAAATGCTTCTTGGTCTGCAATGCTTAGTGACTGATGTTCTAACTGTCTATTTAAAAATCACTGAGCTTTTCAAAATACCCTGCAAAAAAATAGAGTTTTGTTTCTATATATATAAAAATATAGATATAAATATAGATAGGCATTTGTTGAGAATTAAAAGCACCTCAGTTATTTTCATAGTTCCCAAATGTAATGTTCTCACAGTATTGTCTCATCCCTTTGCTCACGGCGCCTTGCTCCATCTGTTAGGCACACCAATTCCTCATTCTGTTCTCCATCATCCACAACTCCCCACTTTCCCCAAGCCTGATTTATAAAGAGGTGGCATCGTTGTTCAGCAAACCATTGGCAGCTGCATTGTCCTGGAATTTCATAGGAGCACCATCTTTGGCCATTTGCTTCCGGATAAGTTTGTAGCGGTAATAGAAGAGATAGCAGGGGAGCAGGAAGCCCATAAATGAGAAGATGAGGAGGGCAAGATTCACCTAAGAATAAAGAAAGGAGGGATCATTTATCTAACATCATCTCCATGAATTATGTCCATTTATGATCAGTCATAGTAACGGGTACGAAATTGAATAGTTTTGTTTCTGGACTAGCTTACTGAAAGAAGACTGCTATGACTGCATCAAAGCCCTAATTTTGCATTAATATTCTTTAATTCAAAATGGGATCACATTCATTTATTTATTTTAGAGAATTATTTATCTACAATAGATAATTGTGCTACATCAGGGGTGTCAAACTCACAGCGTCACGGCATTGTCACATGACATACAAGGACTTTTTCCCCCTTCGCTAAACCAGGTGTGGGCGTGGCCAGCACGATGCATCCAGCCCATGGGCCGTGAGTTTGAGAGCCCTGCACTACATGCTCATATAAAACCATCCATGAATTGTTCTCCCTATCCTGCAACAACTTCCAAGATAAAAAGTCAGATGACAAAGCCAGTCAGAGCAATTCTGTACCTTGTGGAGTGTATGTGACATCACCAATATCTCTCTTTTCCAAATCTGTAAAATGCTTTTTAAAAAGTTGCTGATATGGAGTGAGAATTGAAAATTAGACATAGGATGTATGTGGGTTTGGCTACAACAGCTTGGGGGGGGTAGGTAGGCAAGGGATACACTGATGTGCAAAGTACAGAATAAAAAAACTGAGAACCCAAACATGTTGTTAGCATGGGAAGACGCATTATCAGCTTGGCACTGAGCTTGCTAGAGTGTTTGTTAGTACATCTAAATAATGAAGTGGATTTCACACTGGATGTTAAAAAAACACACGCTCCTTCTTCAAGAAATCGCTATCTTCATTCAAATAGCTGAAACTCACCCAGAAGGGATCCCCGTGTAATGGCCCCACCATAGCCATGAAAAGTGGCTGTTGAAGGAGAGCAAATACGGCACTGATCAAAGACTGGAGTCCAGTCAATGTACCAAAGTGATTGGAAGGGTACCTGGTGATCAAACATAATATGAAGAAAATGACTCTCAAAAAGCCAGAGAGGCTATTGACAATCCTTAGCCCAACATCTACCCAGAAATATCCATTCTGAACAACCACAAGTTTCTATTTTGTTTAGAGAAATGGAAATCTATCCATTGTTCAGGGTTGGGGAGCCTGTGGTCCTCTAGAAACTGCTAAACTGCAGCCCAGTCAATATGTCTAATGACGGAGAACTCTGGGAACGATAGTTCAACAACCTCTAGAAGGCCACAGGTTCCCCACCCTGCTCAAAAACTGTCCAATTTATCAATATTATAAAGATTTAGAAGCCTCGATGGATTAAACGTGTATTTAGGTCTAAGAAAATGCTAATGGAAAATGTACGAAGAAGATAAACTGCCACTCTTGTTTAAAAACCATGAACAGTATTTAGACTCAGTAATTGGAAAAGAAATTTAAACAGATGCTTGCCTTCTATTTCATCCTCTTCCATTCTTAGGGAAGATTTGCTCCCTTGGGAAAAAAGACAATAAGCAAGGAAAAGAAAGCCAAATTCACAGAGCTTTCTTCTTCTTGGACTGCACTGCTCAGACTAGAAGGACTATCCCATTTTAACCAGACTATTCTACCAAACTAGGCCAATTCTCAAGGGCACCCATTCTCAAGTGCAAAAGATCCCACCCCCCCACCCCCCAGTGGCATAACTTACACAGCAGCATAGAGACCTCCACAGGCAGAATGGAAAAAGCCGCGCACCATGGTGTGAAGAATGAAGGTCACATACTGTAAGGAAAGAGACAAAGGAGGAAACCCACAGGAGTCATTAAATGGAAAACAAGCTAAGGAGCTGATGAGGGAAGGAAAACAGCACTGAGGCAACAGAAGAGCACTATCAAAGGAAGGAAAATCAGAGAGGAATGAAGAACACAATAGAAGTTACCTGCAGAGGAAGGTTGTTGATCAAGCAGGTGATACCAAACCCAACCAACAGAAGGTTGGTGGTAACAAAAGCTCGGATAGCATTGGTGAGCTTCTGGATCTTAAGGTAGCGGACTGTAGGTGGAATTCCTTTCCCCTCAGGACTAGGAAGATAAAGGAAAGTCATCATTGGTCCTTCTGTTAAGTGCCCCAGTATCTCTACCCTCAAGCATGGGTTGCATTCTACATTTGCTGTTTGACATTTGGAAATGATCAAAGTCTCACTTGATAGATCCAGCACGGTTTATATTGCCTGGTGCATCCACACAATCCTTTATGCGCCAGTCCATCACATAGCCAATGAAGGGACAAGTGAGAAGACATAACAATTGCATGACACCAAAGATGGAAGAGTAGACACTGACTGTCCAATAAAAAGAAAGGAGAGAGGGAATGAGAAAATAATCCAAAGAACCAGGAGAAATGTTCCCTCCCTAACCCAAAATAAATGATTTTGGAACCCCAAGGCACATTATTCTAAGCTCAGGGGGATGGGGAACAGGGAGGATAGGATAGATATAAAATCACATCATGACATAAATGAAACTTTCATTCAGAACAGCAGAAATTCTCTGCTCCAGCTTATTTACACACTTGGATCAACCTGCTGACCATCATTTTGTGTCTTGCACTTCCCATTCCATAACAGGAAGCTCCTGTCAACATTCACAGCGGTAGTGATGGTTCTGCTCTTTCCGCACTTTGATTTCACTAATGTGAAAAATCATCCCCTTGCATCTGCTCAATAATCAGGGAACACAAAAGGGGACAGTGCTTGAGCTCACAGCAATGGCTAGAATTTTTTTGAAGGACACGGGGAAGCTTTGAAAGGTTTGCTTCCCAGGAAATGGAAGATTTCACCTGAAAACTGAATGTAGAAGTCCTTTATCAGATTACATTACACATATACTTTGAGAGACCTATCTTAGCCCCAGGCAATTAAGGCTCCTGCCTGTTTTTTCGGCTTTATCCTCCAATTCTTTTGGCACTGGAATAAAAAAAGGAAAGAAAGAAAAAAGGCCACATCAGATTAAGCAGATTTTCTTTTCAGGACAGAACTTTCAACTAGAAGTTCACTAAGCAGGAAGAAATGTCCTTCCTCCCCATTGCTTCCTTTTTTTTCCTCCTGCATTGCTTCCAGACGCCCCCTTCCCATTGAGCTCACCTGGGTCCACGCCACCTGTCACCTGGAACTCCAGCATCTTGTTCATGGCTGCCATATAGAAGATGATGCGCAACTGGGTCATGCCCATCAGGATGAGGCTCCACAGAAAGATGGGAGAACAGACACTGTGGCAGAAGGGGATGGAGCCTGCATCCAGAAGGAAATACGCTGTGGTGATCAGAATGCTTTTCAGGCAAACAAATGAATATCCTTTCCATTTACACTTTACTTACTAGGGAGGAATTGGATTGTGTCTCAGACAGGGTTTGATTCCCTGTAAGGTGCTTTATGACTATATGGCCTCAGAGAAATGGTACGCAGTCCCAGCCAATCTATTTGGCATCAGACCAAGAAAGCTGGTCTAAACAATCCTTTCTTAGCACTCTGCTTTTCAACAAGGCAGTAAAGATTCACCTCAGGGTCAGAGATTATGATCTCTTAGGAAGAGACCTGGTGATTTCTGCTGGTCAGGTTATATAGGCAGTACTTCAGGAGGCTTTAACAGAAGGGCAGTGATGCTTAAAGCAGGGAGTCCTTACTGAACAACTCCCCTGTTTAGTGACCATTTGAGTCATAATGGCACAGAAAATGTAATTTTTTGACCGGTTCTTTGCACTTGTGACAACTGCAGCCTCCCTATGATCACGTGATTCACATGGGGCACTTCGTAACCAGAGAGCATTTGCAACCAATGGACTATCCCATGGTCACGTGATCACCCTCTGCACACTTCACAACCGACTTCTGACAGAGTCAATGGAGAAGCCAGCAGTAAAAACGTAGTTGGGATCACATGATGTTTTGCTTAATGACTGTGTCGCTTAGAGAAGAAATTGCTGGTTCCAACTGGGATTGTTAAGTCAGGCTGTCTACAAGCAGAGAGAATTTCTGTTTCACAGTGTTTATATCTTAACCAATTCAATAAATCTTTTCTGTTGTTTGTAAACCTGGATTGAATTCAAGCTCCACAAAAGGTACATAACTTCCCTGTTTACAAGTTTCTCTATTTCCCTGGCTGATCTTCTAACCTTCTAACTGCTACAGAAAGTGCTAGAAACCTAGAGAGAAAAGACTGTGTTCCTTTAAGAGAACAAGGCAGAGTTAATTCAACACCATTTTTTTGTTGGTTTGCTTGATGGCTTATTTGTATGGTCAAAATAACTGTACTTGGACTAGTGATCCATATCATTCCTACTTCTATCCTGAATTTTGTTGTTTTCTTTCTCCACTCACCGCTGCCCAGGAGGAGGTGTTTCCCTCTAAAATTAGGACTGAAGCCAACAAGCAAAAATGCTGGCACTGTCTCCTGCCAACAGATGGAGCCAGATGCCAGGGCCTGTCCTCAGCTGTGGCAGCCACAGCTAACAACTCCTCCTAAGGCAACAGGCCCAAAGTTGGAGAGGGAAGGAACAGCTGGGAGGGAAGATACATCTTAGTGCCTAATCTACAAACTGCAGAAGTTCCCATTTCTTAGGAAGGCTGGTACCAGCCCGCAAACCCCCAGTAGCCTTTCCAGAAACAGCCTTGCAAGTCAGGCACATGACAAATCAACCTGCGAGCTTTGTGAAAAAGGCCCTTGCCCACATCCTCTCCCTGCCCAGCTTCTCTCACTGAACTGAGGGACGGCGAAGCAAGAGGAGGACTCACGCTGGGCAGATTTGGTGGGCCCTTGGCAGAGGTCCTGCACTGATGGGTAGAGTGCCTCTTTGCCCTTCTCCACCTGTGGCTCCCTCTGGCTTAGCCGTTGCCCCACAGCCGTCACGTGCATGTAGAATCGGTCACCGGTCACCTTGTGATCTAGAGCTAGGCTGCTCAGTTTGATCTTCTTCCTGTTTTAGGGATAAAGGATCAAGGAGGAGAAAGAGGAGGAGAGATAGAGTCGGACACACACACTAAACAAAGCCCTTACATGAACTCTTCATGATTTTTATATATACAGTGACCATCTTTTTATTGGGAAAAATAGAGGACAAACCCAAAAACGGGGCAAATCTGAAAGGTCTGTAGAGGTTAAAAAATGTTTGTGTTTATAATTTTGCTTTACAAGGGAAAATTTAACAGCAAAACAGAGAATGTAAATAATTAAACAAATCTAAAACATTTCTGAAATAAAGGATTGTCATTTCTAATTAAGGACATAGGACCACTGTAGTTAAAAAGTAAAGTAAATGGATTTTGTCTTAAAACACTGCTTGATTAATACACTACAATGAGGCAAATCGTGGTGTACACATAATGTATGACTGTGTTCAGAAATGACCCTGGCAAGGTCACCTCATATTAGCTAAAACCAAGCCGAGCCTTTCTCTACTGCAACTGATAAAGGAGGGTTTTCCCTCCCTTAATTTCTGCTACTTGGCAGAAAACAGAGGTGAAGAAAGGACAAGAGTGCCTGAAGTACAATAGAACATGAACCAGGAGAGCCTGATGGGACCCAAGCCAAATACAAGCGGGTGCATTAGGGAGAACTTCAAGGCTTGTGGACTATTCCAAGGGAAAGCAAGCCTCTCTTCAAACTCTTGAGAGAAATGCCTTGGGGTTGAAAGGAAAAGCTGAGCCAAGACTGGCATCAACATCTGGCACCTTTAGGAACCTGCCAGGGATTGGATGAGCTGTACTATGCTTGTTTCAGGAAGAATGCCAGGTGTTTGGATAGGCCATCTTTTTCATCTCCCCCCTGAGTCTCTGACCCAGGGAAGGTTACAGAAGTAAGAATCACTTTGAAAGCCTCCCCAGCGTGCCAAGCTTTCTGTTCATCATCAACCAACCAGAATATAGTCAAGTAACAAGTAGCAAGCCAGTTTTCTGCAATACATGCTTAACAAAGATCAGAGGTGGGTATTCAGCAGGTTCTGACCAGTTCTGGAGAACCGGTAGGGGAAATTTTGAGTGGTTCGGAGAACCGGCAAATACCACCTCTGACTGGCCCCGCCCCATCTATTCTCTGGCTCCCGAGTCTCAGCTGATTGGCTGGGTCTTCTTTTGTGGCCCTGCACAGGAGAATGGAGCTGGAAAGCAGGTTAGTGGGGTGGGGAGGGAATGGGGATTTGACAGTATCCTTCCCCTGCCACACCCACCAAGCCACACCCACAGGACCGGTAGTTAAAAATGTTGAATCCCACCACTGACAAAGATGTACATTTTAGCAAAAGGTAGAAG
Source organism: Notechis scutatus (assembly GCF_049901735.1). Classification (NCBI taxonomy): domain Eukaryota; kingdom Metazoa; phylum Chordata; class Lepidosauria; order Squamata; family Elapidae; genus Notechis; species Notechis scutatus. The sequence goes on from NC_142009.1 coordinate 228,958,075, forward strand.
AACTTCCCAAAATCAAGCCAACACAGGGCAGGGAAGCCATGCCGTCCGAAGACAGCCAAAGCAATTTAGAAGGAAACAAAGTCTGCGAAGGAAGCTCCACAGAACCTGATACATTTCTCTTTAATAAGATACTAAAGCAAATACTTAAGATACTTAAGATACTAAAGCAGAGAATGCTGACCCTGACAGGCAAGAAATTGCAAATCAGCCCAACTTCCATTTAGTGTAATGTACTGTAACTGATGTGCTCCTGAACTCCCAAAACTTCTAATGAACATGGCAGATAGGTATAAATTAAGGGTAATAAATACAGCACGTCTGATGGGGATAGATTGGTGCAGTCTCCACAATAAGGAAGGAGAAGAGCCACAATATAAATTCTTGAAAATCATCATTCTTGCACTCTGCTTATCAGGTGGTTTACCTGTAGAAAATAGGTATGGTTTTGATTGGTTAGAGCTACATTGCCATGCAATTCCTACTTACGTATAGTTGGCCTCTTCTGGAGCTGGGAAGGACTCCTTAGGCCAGTTGATCATGCAGTTGAGGAAGATGAGGCAAGCCAGGCCAGACCAGACAAGCATGATAACGATAAAGGAAACTCCGGCATCATAGATCAGCTAATAGCAATAGGACAAGAGGCAAAAAAAAAATGTGCGGAATGGTGAAAAAAAGCCACCAAGAAAGGATGGGATGGCTTTGGATATTCCAGTAAATAGACATAGAAGAGGCTGATGAATTCTCTAATATCTATATAGAAAGTAATTCCTGTGGGTTCTGTGCACACAGTTGAGAATGTGCATCCATCTCTTCACCTAACTTGGGAAGCAATGACAGATGTTGTCTATGGAGATTCTCAATCATCCAGGTTGTCCCAAAAGTGTTTTTCCAAAGAAAACTTCACTTTCTTGGTTTTTTTTTTCCTTGAAAACATTTTGCTTCTCATCCTCAGAACTGAAGAAACTTCTTGGATGAGGGAAAAAATGTTTTCAAGGGGAAAAAGAAAACAAGGAAGTGCAGTTGCCTTTTGAAAAGCACCTTTGTAATGATAGATGGTATGTCAATCAGGCCTGCTTTTACTCTCCCTTCCTCTTCCCAGTAGTAGAATATCTTTTGCAGGTAGATCACACATCTGAGATTCCTCAAGTGTCTTTCTCTCAGCCTAATGGAGAACCAAGAGAGAAGCATGCAGACATACAACCCACAACTGCCTTTCACTCTCCAGATCAGGAATTTGGGGTTAGGATGTTCCTTGCTGCATCATCTGGTTCTACTACATACCTTAACTCCAGGAAAAGTAACAGCAGAAGAAGCATAAGAGCCAATCAAGAGGGCTATGAAAGTAGAACGCAAGTTTCCAAACATGTTGGGCAACTAAAGAGATACAAAAAGAAGCAACAATAAACAGAAATATACTTCCTAGTCTGGTCCTTTCAAATTACTCTCTTTTAGAGTCTTTTATTTTCTGTAGACTATAACAAGTATCTTCAGTACTAAAAAGCTGGATCATTCATTGTTTTCCATATTCTCAGCTAAATCATTCCCACTTCTCTGTCTAAATTCTAATTTCCCATCAAATCACATGCATTATCACTGCCTAACAATTTACAGTGCACAGCTTCACTTGTGTATTCAGAAGCCAAGACCCAATGAAGTAAGTAGCCTAGGATAGTAGCATTAACTAATACAATGTTTATTTTATTTTAAAATTATATACCACTTCCTTAAAAACCTCAAAGCATAAAAGCCAGCAATTAAAACAGTAATATATTGTTTAAAGCAGTGGGTCACCAACTGGTGGGCTTTGAGAAAATTTTGGTGGGCCGCAGAGAAATCTCACCCCCAGAGAACCCTCCCAAAGCAATTAATCCAGGCTGTGCAAAAACAGAAGGCTGCGCCGCCCACATGGCCTGCAGGAACGCTCCCCGCCCACTCACTCCTTACCTGGCAAACTTGCCTGCTAAAATTGCTATTTTTCCTTTTTCCGACCATCATCTGTTCTGCTGTGCCGGGAGATTTAGATTGGCTAGGAAGCAAGAAATGGTTGGATTTCTTGCTTTCTAGCTAGTCTTTAGATCTTCAGCTCTGTCTCCCTTGGGACTGAAGGTTTGCTTGCAAGTAAATTCAGTGCAGACTCACAGCAAGCAAATTTGAGAGACTGACCTAGCCGATGGCAGATAGAGAGATCACTGAATGATCCTGTGAGCAATTCAATCTGCCTGCTTTGCCTGATTTTGGGTAAAAAAAAATATAAAAAAAATAAATATTTACATACATAGTGTGTTGTGAGTTAATTTTGTGAGTTAGCTTGCAAGCAAATTTTATGTGTCAGATTGAGCTAGCCAATGGCAGATAGATTTCTGAATGAATCTGTGATTCTGTGAGCAACTCAATCTGCCTGCCTGCTTTGCCTGATTTTGGGTAAAAGTTGCTCTTTTTTAATAAAAAATTCAATATTTATATAAATATTTATAATATTTACATACAAGCCATGCCCATCCAGTCACACGACCACCAAGCCACACCCACAAATTAGGCCATGCCCACAGAACCGGTTAGTGGTCCCTGGGATCTAAAATTAGGAGTTTGGTGGTCCCTGAGGTCCAAAAAGTTGGCGACCCCTGGTTTAAAGCATATTATACATTAAAATATATACTTAGTATGGTAATATGGAGCCACGGTAGTACAGTGGTTAGAGTGCAGTACTTCTGCTGACTGCCGACTGCAATTTGGCAGTCCAAATCCCACCAGGCTCAAGGATGACTCAGCCTTCCATCCTTCCGAGGTGGGTAAAATGAGGGCCCAAATTGTTGGGGGCAATATGCTGACTTTTGTAAACCACTTAGAGAGGGCTGTAAAACAACTGTAAAGCAGTATATAAGTCTAAGTGCTATTGCTAATACACAGAATCTGTAACCAAATAAGGCTGCAATAAGAAGAACTAAAAATTACAGCAATGGCATTTTAATTATAAAACAACAATATATTTGCATGACATTGAGCTAATAATAGCTCACTTGGGAGACCTTTCCAAAGTCCCTTGAATATTTATTTATTTATTTATTTATTTATTTATTTGATTTGTCAATTGTTTACAAGATAATAAGTATAAGTGTATACATAGTTGTGAATACATGAGATGGGTACATATAAGAAAAATAAAAGAATAGAGAAACAATAGGACAGGGACGGTAGGCACGTTGGAAGAGGGATTCCTTCAGATACTATAGTCCCAAACTTACAAAAGGCTAAAACCAGCAATCTTGAAGTGGAAATAAATTGCATGACCATGGAGATCATAAAGAACTGGCATGATGTATTCATATTGCCCAATTCCTTTCAATACTCTTGCTATCAGAGTTCTGTGCTAATTGAAGCTGCTGAGACATCTTCAAGGGTAGCCTCACATCCAACAATAAATATTTAGAAATATTATTGTTTTGAAGCTACTATACATCTATCCAGTTAGGGCTGCGTAGCTACCATATCAACCTAAACTGATAAAGGAACTACATGCCATAAAGGCTTCCTGGGCCTCTACATTCAAGTATGGATCTGCAAATAACCCTTTGCTATGAACATGATTCTTTATGGCACATGCAAATCCATTCATAACAAACTCTGAGCACAAACATCACTAACAGCACACTGTCTTTTCTGAATTGAGCTTCAATCTGCTGCTCTTCACCATCCAGTCTATTACCAAATGACAACCCTGGTTCCATGCAGGTATTGACTGACATGGAGATACACTGGAACCCTTGAAGTCTCACAATGGTCAGTCAGAAGTCCTCCATTATCCTCTTTTGCAGTCAGCCATCTAAAATGAGTAGAACCACATCAAGGCTATTCTGCCTACAGTTAAGCTGTTTAGTGTCTCCAGGAAGATTCCATGGTTGATAATCAGCTGGTGAAAGAAGCTGGGGAATCAATAAAGCTTCACTCCTCCATCTTCTCCAGGCTGTGTCAAAACTCCTAGACCTAATTGAAGTGGATCTAGTAAATTGTTTTATCCATCAGCATCTGCAGCTGATCAGCTATTATCCTTGTCCAGGAAGGGAATGCTGGCTACTGGCCTAAAAATTATTTAGATCTTCTAGAGTTACTGATATTATTCCCAGAAATGGGCTCATTTCACCTTCCTTTAATGAGGTAGGATCACTTATGTAAGCAGGATTTATAACTTCCAGACCAAGCTGAGCATTTCATTCCTGTTGAACATTATAAGCCATAAGGGATAACAGGCAAACAGATGTGGAGTTGGCTGAATTGCTCAAACACTCAGCGTTAGCAGGCCCTAAAAATACAATATCCAAAGAAATATAATGAAAACCAAACCCCGAACACATCTACAAATTGGTCTGAAGCTTCAGAGTCTAAATTATGATTGTGATCAATAGTTAACATGACACAACTAGCCATCAACGATTATGATCTGTATTCAGCTGGATCCCAAATAACTCTCAACTATTCAGAAAAACTGGGCTGGATGACACTGGGAAGAGATGCGATGGTGGAAGAGAAACTGCTTTCTGCTTCCATCACTACCACAAAGTACATTTGATAATGAGCTCTTATGTTTGATCAGACACAGGATGTGTTTTTCCTCCACTTGTGAATTAGTCATCTCCTGACTTGCCCGCGTATGTATCAAGGGATTGAACAAGCTGTATGACATGGGAGAAAATGTTCAAGGGGCAATAACCAATCTCTATATTCCACAGGCAGCCAAATCATCAACAGAAACATGAACCACACTTGTTGAAAAATCTGAAACGTGTCAACCTCCTGGAAGTGGGGAGGAGGGGCAGACCACCCTGAACAGGTTATCCATCTCTGCAGAGAAGAATAGTCTCAATAAGAAGTAGTCTGAGCAAGGCAAGAGAGCAGATCAGGGGTGGGATGCTACCACTTCTGCCCGGCTCTATAGAACCGATAGCTCTGAAGAGCAGCAGACACTGAACCACTGTTTGCTGCTGTTTGGCCCACCCGCCCGCCTGGGCTCTTACCTGACCTTTATTTCCTGGTTTTTCAACCTCAGCTGCTTTGCGCGGCACAGCTGAGGTTGAAAAAGCAGTAAAAAAGAGGCTTTTCAAATGCTGTGCACCCACGCACAGTGATTTTAAGTTGTCCGGGCGGCACAGCTAAAGGTTGTTTTTTTTTACATGCGCACGCAGCAAAACGTAGTCAATGAGTAACACTGGTTGAATCCCACCCCTAGAGCAGATGTAAAGGAGATGTCACCATCCTTCTGCCCAGTAGAAATACTATGAAAAAACAAACCCAAATCCCTGAAGTCCAGCGCAGGCCAGGAAATCCAGAGATGCACATTAAAGTATCCCAGGATTCTTCAAAATTAAGCCCTAAACAATCTCCATCACTCAGATTGAGAGGCTGGAGGATTATGCAGGGGTGATATAATAGGTAGTCCTTGATTTATAATCATAATTGAGCCCAAATTTTCCATTGCTAAATAAGACAGTTAAGTGTCCCATTTAACGACTTTCCTTGCCACATTTGTTAAGTGAATCACTGCCGTTGCTAAGTTAATAACACGGCTGTTAAGTGAATCTGGCTTCCCCATTGACTTTGCTTGTCAGAAGGTCCCAAAAGCGGATCACAAGGTCCCGGGAACACTGCAACCCTCATAAATATGAACCAATTGCCAGCCATCCAAATTTCGATCTCGTGACCATGGGAATGCTGCAATGGTCATAAGTGTGAAAAAGGGTCATAAGTCGCTTTCTTCAGTGCTGTTGTAACGTTGAAAGGTCACTAAACAAATGGTTGCAAGTCAAGGACTACCTGTACTATCAGTTTTAAGCTCATTTCTTTTCCTCTAGAACAGCTCCAAGGAAGGCCTGTTGCCAAACATAACATTGGATTTGAGTAAACAGTGAAGCAGAGAATGGCTCCTTCCTTCTCCAGTTCCCGAATATATGCCTCTCCCCAAGGCAAAGGGAAAAGGTGTGGCACTTTATTTTGCCTGCTCACTGGCTGGTACTCCCCACCTGTGCCCTGAGGGTGTTTTTCTGCCTGTTCCAAAAGATGCATTGGTCTCCTAGTGAAGCAGGTATAATCCTTATATGTTTTCAGACAGCAGTGTCTTTCTTATGCATTCTGCAATGCCACAGAGCAGAGGGGCTTGGAAGAGCTGTTGGTCAGGTCACCTAGACAAGCAAACAGGGAAAGAGAACTTCCTGCCAAGATCATAATCCTTACTCTGTCAACCAGGGGTGGGATCCGACAGGGTTAACTACCGGTTCGATGATTTACGAGGTTTGGTGATTTACGATGTGCTTCCCTGCACACTGCATGCACCTGTAAATCATTATCAGCCTGGTGCCTGGACAGCTGAGCAGCACTGAGTGCCGAGAAGCAGCCTTTGAAAAAGTACTTTTTTCCTGCTTTTTTAACAAGCTGTGCCTCGCTCAGCAGCTGAAGTTGAAAAAGCAGCAAATAAAGGTCAGGTAAGAGCCCAGGCAGGCAGGTGGGCAAAAACATCAGCAGACATAGAACTAGTTCTATGTCTGCTGCTCTTCAGAGCTACCGGTTCTACAGAGGTGGACACAACCGGTAGAAACCCACACCTGCTTTCAACATGGGCTTTGCAGAACCTGAAGTGACCAGAGCCACCCTGTGCTTTTATGCATGGTGAACAACAAGAAATTCCAACATGCAGATCTTTGAGCCCTACAGATAAAGTGCCACTAATCTCTTTTACATATGGCTCTTAAAGGCACAGGGTATCTTTGGTCACCCAAATTTCACAATACTGTCTCATAATACATGGCATTCAAGGAATCTCATGCAGAAGAACAAGCTCATGACTTCTACCAGCTACCAGATAGAGTGTGACATACGCCACAAAACCCATACAGACTTATACCACAATATACACACAGCCCAACAAGGAATATTTAGAAACATATGTAACACACACACACACACACACAGAGAGAGAGAGAGAGAGAGAGCAAGATATTTAAATCTGTATGCTTGCATTCTACCATTTGTTACACAAGGATTAAAATTTGCTAAATTTTACAACTACAGATATTTAAATTCAGTTGCTATCTCTGTAAATTACTAAAATTATATGAGCACAGAGAAATGCTAATGAGAGCCAGTAGGGCTGAGAGGTTTAACATAAAAATCTCATAGGCATGTGGGTGTTAACTGTTATTCAAAGGAATAATGTTCCGATTTTTAATGCTTTTATCCTATAACATTTTGTTTTGCTTTGGATTTACCTCTAGCAAATGAAGAGGGGTGGGGGAAGCACTTTTGTCTGCTGATAGAGGATCACCTAAGTGGATAATGGTCAGAACAAAAAGAGAGAAATCCAGCATGTTAGGAAATACTAGACATCCCATGCCCTGTTGGGTCATTGTTTCAGAGATATTTCCTTACCTAATCAGAGAAACTGAATTAGCAAATAGTAACAGGAGCTGGAGCAATTTCTGATTTCCTGCTGGCTTTCTCATTGAATTTCCTTGTGAGAAGCTGGCAAGGAACATTAGGAATTAATTCCTTCCTTCCTTCCCTCCCTCCCTCCCCCTCTCTCTTCTTTTCATTCTGACATTTGTCTTTCTTCCTTCCTTTCTTCCTTCAAGCTATCCTTCCTTCCATTCTTCCTCCCTTCTCTTCTTCCCTCCTTTCCTTCCTTCCTTGCATCCTTCCCTCCTTTTCTCCCTCTCTCTCCCCTTTCCTTCTCTCCCCTTTCCTTCTCTCCCCTTTCCTCCCCCCGCCTGTCATCAGTGTGCACAACACAAGACACTCAAAGGTGGTGGTGCAAATCAGGGAAGGCACTCAGGGAGTTGTTAGGAATGATAGTCACCTAACAGTTGGGTTGGAAATATATAAACCAGGATAGTAATTTAATACTGTATCTTTAAGAGAATGTTGTAATTGTGATTGGCTAAGGTTCCTCCAACGGCCATATGATGGAGCCAGAAACTTGGCTTCTTTCTTCTTGCATTTCCTGTGATTCCCTTTTGCCTTTTTTCCTGATCGTCATTCTGCTTGAAGTGCTGTGAGTCTAGCAACTGTTCGCAAACTCCGTTTACTGAACTTTGTTTATGATACTGGTAAAGAAAAGAACTTCGTTTTTGGATTATCCCTGGACTGATTGTTTTGAATACTAACTGCTTTAACAGTGTATGATTTGGACTGTTTGTTGGACTTTGTTTACCTGGAAGTAAAACTTACATTTTACTATTCAGTGTATCTGTGTGCTGGTTGTGTGTTATTCATCACCACTCTCACTATGTTTCCCTGAGTGCACTCATTCTCCTAACGGGGAATACCTCAACACTGGTATGGGCCCAGTTCATACCAGACTCAGATAACTGAGAGTTAGTGTGAATACGCAGTACCGTATACAGACAGCTGTTTACTGTTTAATTGTGGGTTACTGTCCTGGTAAAGATGGCACAAGACCCATCAACAAGTCTATCACTAATAGCCCGGTTGATGGAACAAACTATGTTTCCTGGTCTATGAAGTACAGTCTACTTCTGCATAAGGAAGGGTTATGGGCTGCAGTTCAGGATCAACTAGATGTAAATGCTTGGGATCCAAATAATGAGGACGATGCCAAAAAGTTAGCTGACTTTAAACGGAACAACGAACAAGCTCTTTGTATAATTGGACTAACACTAAGTGACCAGCAGCTAGTCCATATTCATGGAGAAGAGTCCGCTGCTAGGTGTTGGAAGAATTTGAAGAGGATTTATGTTCGTGACAGTGTAGATGCACACATACAGCTTACACGTAAACTGTTTAGAGCATGTCTTCTGAAAGGTGGAGATATGTTAGCTCATTTGAACTTTATGAAAAAAACTTTTCAAGAGCTACATGAAAAGGAACTGCTTTTTCAGAGCTGCATCAGGTTAACATCATTCTTTCCTCATTGGATGAAAGTTATGATGATTACGTATCTTCACTGGAAGTCCTGACCAGAAATGATCTGACATTGACTGACATAACCGGAGGATTAGAAGAGGCAAGAAGAAGGCTGGAAAGAGACCAACTGAGAAAGAAACAACCACAAGAAGAGGATTTGTCTTCAACTGCCTATACTGTTAGGAAATGTTTTTCTTGTGGAGCTAGGGGACATATAGCTAGATTCTGTAAGAAGGGAAAACGACAGAATATTGGTAATCACCAGAAGGCTAAGAAGAATGTTAATTTAGCTATGTCTAGCAATTCAACTGTAAACCATGATTTGTGGGTAGTTGATAGTGGAGCATCGCAGTGCATTACTAGAAATAGAGAGAGGTTTGTAAAGATGTCCACGAGTAAGCAACATATATCATTGGCAAATGGATGGAAGATGAAAGCATCTGGTGAAGGTACTGCATATTGTTCATGTGTAAATGAGCATTTATCTATGTTATATGTACCTAAACTGAAATTTAATTTGTTATCAGTAAGGGCTTTAGTTAATATTGGTTATGTAGTAACCTTTAGAAGAGATAACTGTATAATAGAGAAAGAGGGTAAAAGTGTTACTGCTACTTTAAAGAATGATTTATATATGATACATGATGACCAGTTTCAGATGGCTAACTCAGTTTATAACAATGTTAAGCCACATGATGAATGTATACATTTACTGCATAGATGTCTGGGGCACATTAATTTCAAAATGCTGAAACAAACTGTTAAATTGGCAGAGGGAGTAAAATTGAAACACTGTAGTAAGTATTTAAACTGTAATGCCTGTAATCAGGAGAAAAGCAAGCTTATTCCTGCAAACAGACTGAATGAGTTTAAGACCAAAGAATCTTTAGAGGTTGTTTTTGCTGACATAATTGGCCCTAAGAAACCCAGTCTGGGAGGTGCCTGCTATGTTTTGAGTATTATGGACCATTACTCACAGTACGGTTTCTGCTATCTAATGAAAAACAAAACAGAAACGTTCCAACATTTCTTTAATTGGCTAAGATTTGTTGAGAGAAAAATGAAATGTAGGGTAATTACTTTAGTTACAGATTATGGGACTGAGTTTATTAACAATAGATTCCAAACAATGTTGAAATTAGCTGGTATCAAGCATAAGCGTTCTGCACCTTACAGGCCACAACATAACTCGTTTATAGAACGAAGAGGGCAAACATTACAAGCCATGGCTCGCGCTATGTTATCCGATTCAGATTTGTCTGAAACACTGTGGGGTGAGGCCATAATGTGTAGCAACCATGTGTTAAACAATGTGGTGAACACAACAACTGGTGAATTGCCATTCACTCGTTGGCATGGCAGAAAACCAAATTTAAGTTATCTACACACATTTGGAGCTCCAGCATGGGTGCATATTCCCTCACAAGTAAGACTGAAAGGGCAACATGGAGCTAGGGAATTATTTTTCGTAGGTTATGAGGCCAACCATAGATCATTTAGATTCTGGGATCCAGGCACAGCTAATATTTACTGTAGCGCTAGTGCTAAATTTCTTGAGCACGTTGGGTGGCATAAACTAGAACAGGAATCTAACAATGTTGTTATTGACATCCAAATAGTCCCTAATGATGAGATAGTTAAACCATCAATAGCCATTAAAGAGGAAGAACAGGCACAGATGTGGAGACGGCATATCTACATGCACCATTACAACATACTATATATTTAAAGAAGCTTTTGGGGATAAAAACTGACAACAAAACTGATTGCTGGAGATTAAAAAAGAGTCTTTATGGCTTGAAGCAATCAGGCTATGAATGGAACCAGTGTATAGTGAAGGAATTAACAAAGATAGGTTTGTAGCTGGAAAGGCTGATCCATGTTTATTCAAAAAGGAATGTGATGGTGTAGTTTCATTGTTGCTACTGTTCACTGATGACATAGCATTAATCACCAAGACTGAGCAAGAAGCTACTGGGATTATTTCACTGTTAGAGAAGAAATTTAAAATAAAACATTTAGGTGAGATTAAACAGTATCTTGGTTTGAAAATAGATAACACTAAGGGAGGCTACAAAATCTCACAGGCAGATAAAATTAACCAGTTACTAAAGAACTTTAAAATGGAACTTTGTAAGCCGGCTAAGATGCCAATGAGCCAGGAGTTTAGCCACAGTGATGTGCAAAGTCCTGTTTTTGATAAAGTCATTTATCAATCATTGATTGGTAGCTTATCCTATCTCAGTAATTGGTCTAGGCCAGACATAGCATATTGTGTCAACCAATTAGCCAGGTTTAATGCTGAGCCTACTGAAAGGCACTGGCAAGCTGCTAAGTGTGTATTAAGATATCTTAAAAAATGCATTATGCATTATATTTGAAGCCTAAGGATGAACTAAGTTTAACTGCATATGCTGATGCAAGTTTCGCTACAGATGTATCTACACATAAATCAACGTCAGGTACTGTAGTATTATTAGGAAAGGTATTAATTGGATGGTGGTCTATTTGACGAAAACATCTATCAACAATGGAGGCTGAATTCTCATGTTTGTCTCTATTATGTACGGATTTAGTTTGTTATAAATAACGATTGATAGATATGGGAATTAATATAAATGAACCTATTGTTGTGTATGAAGACAACCAATCAACAATTCAGATGGCTTCCAATTTCACCATAAAGACAAAATCAAAACACACTGATTTAAGATATCTAAATGTAAGACAATGTGTTCAAAGTAAAATGATTACACTGGAGTACTGCATGTGAGAGAATAACATTGCAGATCATTTTACAAAAGCCCAAAGCACTGTAAAACATAAAGCTTGCTGTGAGGAATATGGACTTAAACTGTAAAGTTTTATATAGTGTCCTACCCAAAGGGGAGAATGTTAGGAATGATAGTCACCTAACAGCTGGGTTGGAAATATATAAACCAGGATAGTAATTTAATACTGTATCTTCCTCCAACGGCCATAAGATGGAGTCAGAAACCTGGCTTCTTTCTTCTGGCATCTTCTGTGATTCCCTTTTGCCTTTTTGTCATTCTGCTTGAAGTGCTGTGAGTCTTGCAACTGTTCGCAAACTCCGTTTACTGAACTTTGTTTATGATACTGGTAAAAAAAAGAACTTCGTTTTTGGATTATCCTTGGACTGATTGTTTTGAATACTAACTGCTTTAACCGTGTATGATTTGGACTGTTGGACTTTGTTTACCTGTTTACTGGAAGTAAAACTTACATTTTACTATTCAGTGTATCTGTGTGCTGGTTGTGTGTTATTCATCACCACTCTGACTATGTTTCCCTGAGTGCACTCATTCTCCTAACAGGGAATACCTCAACAGGAGTGGCACTGATCATAGGAACACATGGGAGGATTGGCATGGGCTGAATAGGGTATGTGGGGTTCCTCCTTCCTTCCACCTCAGCAGGCAGGGAAATGGGTGCTGCTGGGTGGGGGAGGGAACAAGGGATTATGAGAGTGGCTGGGAAACTGTCATGGAATATTCCAAATGAACATCACATGACCAAAGCATCAGCCTGAACATAGCATCAGCCTGCAGCCACAACATTCGCAATTTCATTCCCTCAAAAGTCAGATTTTGCACACATTCTATAGGTTAATTCATTTGACGTATCTCAGTTTAAAAATCATTATCTATGATGCACTGTTTCACCCAATTAAAAGTCATAACAATAAGAGTTTTTGTAGTATATAGATAAGACTATACTAATATTTCAAATATATGTTCTCTTTGTACACGAATGTATTTTTTAATTTGTTTGAAAAAACACTCAGCCTTTCAAAGGGGCACAAAGATTTTATTCTACTCCCTAGTTGTTATGCTTGAGAATCCGTCTCCAAAGCAATGCTATATTTATTCTCTATGCTACAAAAGCAAACTCCTGTGCCAAGAAAAGCCAGGGATATTTTGTAAATTGCCTATTGTTGGGATGAGCAATAGTTTTAAAGCAGAGCCAGACCTTAGAGTTGTTTAATTTTTTTTCATCTTTTGATAACCACAGATATCGTGGCTGATAATCTGACTTCTCTCACCAATGGTTTGGGGTTTGTTTGTTTTTTGGAGGGGTGGGAAGAAGAAAAGTTAAGGAAGAAATAATTACTTTAATTATTTAAGTTAAGGAAGAAATAATTACCTTAATTGTCATGGAAGCTTATTACATCAGTTTTGTCCCTCATTATGGACAAAATGGTCAGAGAACTCTGTTGCTAAAAGGCTATGCTTGTGGCACAGAACTTGGGCAGTATAATTTGGGAGAAAAAAAGGTGGGAGCCATATGGGCAACATATCTATGATATTTACTATTTATTTGCAGTTGGATTGGTTCAGAGAGCAGCTTAATAGAGTCCACTTTCAAACTTATATGCCCCATTTAAATCATTGGCACTTCTTTCATTTGGGAAAAAATGTTCAGAGTCTGCTGCTCATTGCTTAATGCAGAGAATTTTTAGTCAGTGATGATCACTATTAAAATTATTTTTGGCTTTTTTTACTGTAATAAGGAACACTGAAAGAAAGAGAAAGACAAGCAAATTTTCAGGGAAATTCTATGAGCTTTGTACTTTTGAGCAGCCATTAGGACAACAATAATAGAAGAGTTGTGATGGGCAAATAGGTCAACAACATAAGAAAAGCTAAAGAAACAAGCCTGTGGAGAAAACTCAGCATCTTTCCAGAGACTGGTTCAAGGCCTGCTGTAAAAACAATGCCTCCTTGAAAACCATTTTCAAAAGACTAGTCACACATATACGATTATGTTGCGATTATGTGTCTTGCACAGACCCTTCTAAATACATATCTTTAAAGAGATAAGTCACTATCAATTCAGAGATCATCCTCTCTGCCCTGGCACATCCCTCCATGTGGTGAGGGATGCAACTTTATGGTACAGCCACATCCCTCCATGTGGTGAGGGATGCAACTTTATGGTACAGCTATAAAATCATTAAGTCAGGGCACAGGTTCTCACAGATTGTTAAAGATATGCTCATATCTATGTCCACAAACTACCTGATGAATTATAAATTCTGGAATCAAGCAATGGATCCCCATGATTTTTCAGGCAGATAACAATCTTCATCAGTTCCTGTCATGGTGTGTTACCATTGTCCACATCATCCGATATTTATATTGTATTTGTTGGCCAGCTGTCTCATAAAAACCAGAGTAACAGAGTTTTTGTGTGTCCTGTTGTTATTATTGCTGTGCAGGGTTGTTGTTTTTTTTTGGGGGGGGGTTTTCCAACTTTAAAATGTTATTTGATGAATGTGAAGCACTCATGTACTATCTTCTGTAATGCTTTAAAGAAGTTGCATTTTACCAAGGTTTAGGGGGCTGTTTGAAAGACATGCAGGCAGTGACATACAAACAGGTGCCACAAGAGTAATCCCACTGAGCCCAAACTGCAAAGTTTTAATTACCATTGTGAAAACAAAAACCACTCAAATATGAAGCACAGATGCCAAAAGATGCTCTTGGGTATTACACAGAAGTTATGCAAATTGATTTGAAGAAATCCCAAAGAATGAGGTTTTGCACCAGCAAACTAACAGCAGTAGAAAGAAAATCCCCCCTCTCCCTTCTGATATCCTCTTTCCTTATGACTCTTTCTAAGAAACGTCTGAATGGATTTCTAGGCAGACTTCCAGGAGCACCAAGGGTGAGTTAACAAACCCCTCTCATACTTCTCTCTTCTGCTACTGAAGTTGTCTACCTGCAACAGGAACAATCTCAATAGATTCCGCAGTATAATTTCAATTCCCATAGGCATGCATAAAATCATTGTAAAAATATCTTGAATGTACAACAGTGCAAAAACAGATCTGAAGCACAAATTGTCAGGAAAGTTTTTAAAAACTGCCAGTGAGGAAGAACAGCAGTATGCTTTTCAAAATTGTGCTGAGACAGAGATTTATCTTTGGCACCTTGTGTTTTTCTCCCCTTCCCCCCACAACTAAAAAGCATGTAGATTTTAGAATTACGTATATCCTTCCTGTGGCCCAGAAGCACACTGCATCCTAGCTTTTACATGGAAAATCTGAGTATCCTAACCCTAACCCTAATCATGACTCATCAGAGCTAATGGTGGCTCTAGCATCCACTAGGTGCCAGATGGCGCAGGACAAAAATGATGGATCCATGCTTCTTGGGACTTCTTTGGTCCAGGCAATTAGATCTGAAGCACAAGGACATTCATTGTTGTACAAGCAAACTACAGTGGCTATTTAATTAGCCCTGCAAGCAATGAATACAATATCACACAATGTAAAGCTCCAACAAGATTGATATGCTCCAGAGCCCGTCCCCGAGGAAATGCCACCCTGCTGGAGCTCAGAGATGTGCTGTTCCTGCCCTCTGGAGGACCATCCACCCCACTCAGCTCCATGTGGCCTGTTAGGAAGGCCTTAATAATACCTTGGTTTTCTGCAATAGGTTCTGGGACAGAGCAATTAATGACCTCAGCTATGTGGCTTTACACTGCTGTTTCCCCAATGTAAGTAGTTGACCTTCTTTTCTGCTATGCATGTTAAACCTGTTTTAAATTGTTTCTTCTATTGGTATGCTGCCTGGAGCTGCTTCCATGGATAATAAACTCAAGCAAGCAAGCAATCAGCCGGTGGATCAAATTACAGGTGCAGCAATTCCCAGCAGAATTGTGGCAGCAGTAGAGACCTCCACAGTCTCCTCCTTCCTGCAGACAGGCACTTAAAGCCACTTTCGCGTCACAGTGGTGTTACTAAGTACCAAATCTGTTGTTGTTTTTTTAGAATACACCCCCTCAACAAGGGCCTGAAGTTTTAGTCGAACAGCAATGGACCTTCTTTGCAACCTTGAACTTGCTTAATGTCTCCTCTGACTACAATGCTGAACTTTGGATTCCCATTGTTTTGAGAAGAGGACCATACAGATGTACACTGTAAACCTCAAATAAGCTTATTGATGTTTTGGAAACAAAAAGAAGCCAACCTTCTCTCACAACCCACTCAAGACAGAACATCCCAGCCCAAATCCACAAAGTAGCTGCCCTGTTTGTATTGCTACATCTGCAGAACTAGCTGACTTCAATCACTCTGCCCACCTGATACGATCAGGTGGAGTGGGGGCACTGCAGATCCCCTCAATTAAACACTGTCTTTCTTATGGGACTGAGGAAGCACACCTTCTGTGTCATAGCTTCTATCCTCTGGAAAGCCACTTCTCTAAGACACACATACTTCCCGCTCTCCAATTTTTTTGGGAAAACCTTTTAAGATCTACCTCTGTTCCTGGTCCAGGGTTAACGTGTTTGTGGAGCCCTATCACACACACCCTTGTGTGTGTTTGTATTTTATTATTATGACTCTTCATGCTGTATAGCAATAGCCCTTAGACGTATACGTCACTTCATAGTGCTTTACTCTTTGAATGGTTCATAGACTCAGCTTATTGCCTCCAACAATCTGCGTCCTCATTTTACCGACCCTGGAGAAATGGAAGGCTGAGTCAACCTTGTGCCGGTGAAGATTGAACTCCTGGCACTGAGCTGAAATAGCCTGAATATGTTTTAAATTATATATTGGATCCAGAGTGTTTTGGAGTGGGGCTGCTACAATAAACCATCACCACCCACTATGGCCCTTGCCCCAGCCACCAAATAGTGCTTTACTATCCTATTCCTTCAATCATAGTCAGAAAGAGCTTTACAAGCCACAAAATGAGGTTGGGGCAGTGACTTTTCACTTTTAATGTAAAACAGTGGGAATTCAGGAAGAACCCGCTTCTAACCCAGGGGTGGGCAATTAATTTCTGTCGGGGGCCACATGGAAAATCAGATCTGCGCTCGAGGGCCGAACCAATTTTATAAAAGGCCATTATAAAGGGCTCATTATAAAATGCAGCAAATTATATATAAGAATATTTTATATATATATATATATATATATATATATATATATATATATATATATATATATATATATATATATATATATATATATGGATGGATGGATAGATAGATAGATAGATAGATAGATAGATAGATAGATAGATAGATAGATAGATATACTTTCTTATATATAATTTGCTGCATTTTATAATGGACCCTTTATAATATATTTATATATATATATATATATATATATATATATATATATATATATATATATATATATATATATAGTTTTCTTAAGTTTTCACGGTACTTACATGTATGGTATTCAGCTTTGTTCGGGTATTTTCCCACGTGTGTGTGTGTGTGTGTGTGTGTGTGTATATATATATATATATATATATATATATATATATATATATATATATATATATATATATATATATATGTGTGTGTGTGTGTGTATTGTGTATGTGTATATATATATATATATATATATATATATATATATATATATATATATATATATATATATATATATATATATATAAGATAAAGTAACACCGCGGCTGCTCTTTCCATGCTTTCCAAACGCGAGTCCCAGGAGAGAACAAACAGCAAACCGCGCTCAGGGGCATCCAAGCCTACCTAAAGCTAGGCCGCTGCTGGTGGAGCCTTGCCCTGCCTTGGTGCCCTGTTTCCCGGCTCGGTGGTCCTGCTCGGGCGGCACTTTAAAAGCCCTCCTCCTCACGTACGCGCCCGACGAGCCGCTCACCACGACAGCAGCTCCCAGCACCCGAGCAACTTCCCAGCAACTTGTGGCTTGCTTTTTCCTCTCGGGCGCTCGTGCCTGGCCCCGAGCCGCGCGGCGGAGGGAAGCCCGGAGCGCTGCCAGGTCGCCTCCTCCAAGCAGCCCGCCTGCCCGCCGTGCAGAACCCTTCCCTTTCCTCGGCGGGAAGACACTCCCGCCTGCAAACTTTGCCTGTGCAAAGTTTAAGCCTGGAAGCCCTTTCGGCTTCCTTTTAACTCCGCGGCGCTCGCGCCTGGCCCCGAGCCGCGCGGCGGAGGGAAGCCCGGAGCGCCGCCGGGTCACCTCCTCCAAGCAGCCTGGCCACCCGCCGGGCTTCCCCTCCACCGCGTGGCTCGAGGCCAGGCGCGAGCGCCCGCGAGTTAAAAGGAAGCCAAAAGGGCTTCCAGGCTTAAACTTTGCACAGGCAAAGTTAGCAGGCGGGGCGTCTTCCTGCCGAGGAAAGGGAAGGGTTCCGCCCGGCGGGCAGGTGGGCGGGCTGCTTGGAGGAGGCGAACCGGCGGCGCTCCGGGCTTCCCCTCTGCCGCGCTGTGCAGAGTTTAAGCCTGGAAGCCCTTTCGGCTTCCTTTTAACTGCAGGCGCTCGCACCTGGCCCCGAGCCGCGCGCGGAGGGAAGCCCGGAGCGCCGCCAGGTCGCCTCCTCCAAGCAGCCTGGCCACCCACCGGGCTTCCCCTCCACCGCGCGGCTCGGGGCCAGGCGCGAGCGCCGCGCGTTAAAAGGAAGCCGAAAGGGCTTCAGGCTTAAACTTTGCACAGGCAAAGTTTGCAGGCGGGAGCGTCTTCCCGCCGAGGAAAGGGAAGGGTTCCGCCCGGCGGGCGGGTGGGCGGGCTGCTTGGAGGAGGCGACCCGGCGGCGCTCCGGGTTTCCCCTCCACCGCGCTGTGCAAAGTTTAAGCCTGGAAGCCCCAGAAAAAAAAGGGGGATTGGCGGGGACTCACCTTCGGAGAGGTCGCACTCGAAGGTGATTTCAAACTCTCAGCCGAGGCCTTTGCAACGTTCTTTTCTTTCCTACTCCGAGAGCGCTCCGCACTGTTTTGCAGCTTTGGGGGCCACACGGCGCAGGGCAATACGCCACGCCCAGCGATTTTTTTTCAGGGTCGGGCCGGATTGGACAGACCAACGGGCCGGATGTGGCCCGCGGGCCGTAGTTTGCCCACCCCTGTTCTAACCTATGACTGCACTACAAAAGAACTGGATCTAATTTATTGATCTGCTGTAAGCTTAGTGATCTGAGGAATCACTCTCTTTTTTGTTAAGTGCTCTCTGTAATCCTTACATTCTAAAAGACATGAGATTCCTGGTGTGTCTTTCAGTTCAGCCAAGTGTACATCTAGCCTCAGTTAAAAATAAGTATGTAATCAATGGGTCTGAAATGAAGTGAAACAGGCCCAGACCCAAAGCTGTGGTCTCAACTTAGTAGAAATTTAGTAGAAAGTCTTGGCAAAGCCAATCAATTACAGATTGTGCCTGAAATTTCTTAGGTTGAGCAATATAGAGAATCTGAGTAAAACTAACAAACTAATTAAGCTTTGAAAACTAAGCCAGTAGGCCTCTTTATCTTAAAATTCAGGAATTGGCAAAATAACTTAAGACCAGAATGATCCCACCCTGACCTCAGAACAGTCTGTTCTGTTCTTGCTGGAAAAAATTCTAGTTAGACAGGCCAAGCGAAAGGTTATTTCAGTACTTACAGTTAAGGAGGTGAAGGTCAGGCAGATTCCACCAAAACCATTTAGGGAAAGGCCAAGAAAAATCAATGGAGAAAGAACTGGGAAGGAGAACAGAAATATGGGATGAGAAGATGGATGGTGTTCACAAGGAATGGAGGAGATTTGTGGGAAATAGAAATATAACAGAAGACTGAGTGGGGAGAGCAGAAAGATTTGAGAACATGGTATAGGTTTTTTTTTTAAAGGAATAGATCCAATTGTCTAGTTGGGGAAGATACAAGCTGTAATCTAGCATATTAGAAGAGTGGAGATAGTTGAAGGGATTTAAGATTGCCAATTTGAGAACCTGTCTTTTGAATATATCTAGAATCATTAAAAAGGATGTCGCTATAACACTCCCAGGGCTATTTCTCTATTAATTGGATTACTCGCAGTGCACATGTGGGGCCACAAAGGCAGGAAACCAAAATGAGTGGGCTGAATTGTATGACAGAACCAGGAGAAAGTCAGGAGAGAGAAATCATAGAAAAGAGAAGAGAGAAATCACAGAAGAGAAGACTTTCCCATTTGTACGTAATTAAAAGTTACTAATTCAATTAACACAACAATTCTTCTCACCTAATGGGTTGTAGGCAGCCAGCGCCATGAGAGCACAGGAGAGAGCAAAGCTGGCGCTATAAAGAAATAATAGATATATCAAATCATTGCTGAGCGAAAGATGTGCCCTCAGATCAGCTTTCCTCAACCTGTGCCCTCTTGATGACAACTTCCAGAATTCTATTCTTTTTAATCAAGTTTTTTTATTTCAATCTACACATACTCAACAATACATTAACAGTGGCATCAATACATCATACATTTTAGTATAGGCAAAGTTAATAATACCTCTCTTATATAATATTACATATCTCTTAATATACATATTCACATTAAGTCATAATCCTTCATTGCTTATTTTCAACATTTCAATACTCTCTCCTAACGCCAACCTCCATATCAGTTAAACATACCTAGTAATTTCATTATTCAATTTCCTCCCCAATTTTTGTTTTTTTTTAAATAAAAAAATTCTCATTTGGCAAGCAGTGTGGTTCCAGGTTTCACATCTCAATACAAACATGACCACAGTCACAATTTCCAGAATTCTAGTGGCCGTATTGGGAGTTGCAGTGCAACACAACTGAAAAGCTCCGGGTATGGAAATTCTGCCTCAAAAAGACACCAAAAAATATTGAAAAATTATTCCCCAATTATTTCACAATTACACTCTCCACCTTAAAAGTGGCAATCTATTGTCAGTTCTCCCTCCCCGACCCAATCTAATCTACAAATCCACTTTCTAATCCCACTGAATCTAATCCAAGTATTTTCTTCAATAGGCCACCATCCTGTTTGCCCGAGCCCAGAAACCCTGTTCTTCTTACCTGCCAACTAGGCGAAGTGGCCTGGGTCCAAGTCGGTCCATCAGGATGCCAAGAGGCAAAGTAGCCGCACTCAAGAGAAAGGAGCCAATGGTGAAACCCAGGGTAAGCATTTCTTCCTGTTCCACACAACTGAAGGGATGGGTCACATTAACCACAGCTGAAACATTGGTGTTATTCTTATTATCTAAAGAGAAAATGGCAAAATAGATTAGGACATTGATTTCAAATCCCACTTTTGCATCTGTTCTATCCTAGGGCAGGATTGTTTTCTGTTCTTAAAGAAGCACGATCAAGTCCTGCTGTACATCTTCCTACTTGCTGCCTTGAAGAAAACACAACATTGTGGAGGTCTTTGATTCTCTCTGAGCTTGGTTATTTTCTTTAGACACTGCATTACCAAACAAGGTAACATCATCAGTGGTAGAAGGGTTTGCTCTCAATTGATATATTAGTGGCTTGCCCTGTCAGTGTTGGTAGGAGTTGGTGGCTCCTTGATTGGGCTGTTTACTATTAGCTTGTTTTCCTGAGTTGGTAGTTCCTTGATTAGGATATTAATTCTTGATGGTTGGTTCAACGCTGTTGATTGAACACAACATTCTCATGCACAGCAGAGAAAGCAAAAAGAGGAGCAAAATGACCTAGGAAGGAACAGAAACTGAATCACCTTCTGAGTGTTCCCGCTGATTGCTGTGGGCCCAGTCTGAATGGAAAGGGATTGTTTTGTTAGTAGAATGGCCAGGGAGCAGGGAATGATTCTAAGTCAAAGAAAATGTGGGCAGGGACAGTAAAGGATTTGGCCATCATCTATAGTGAGAACAGCTCTTTCTAAAATTTTAATAAAGTCAGACAGTAATCTGTTGCTTGTCAAAGATTTAGGCCATGATCTGAGGTGCTGTATCACAAGAAACAATAAAAGCCTGATTCCAAAGAATGAGAAGTTCAGGCAGGGGTGGGATTCTACCAGTTCACACCTATTCACTAGAACTGGTTGTTTAACATTCTGAGCAGTTTGGAGAACCAGTTGTTAGAAGAAATTACTGGCCTAATCCTGTAAGGAAGGCAGGAAGGAAACATTCTGGTGTTGCTTACAGAAACTGCCTCTCCATTAACCCTTATTACATTCTTGGCAGGACTAGACTTCCTGTCTCAGGAACGTCTCTGGAGTTTTTCCCCCCTCCTTTGCTGGTACTTTGCTTGTGTGGAGTGACCATTCAAAGTTACAATGGCACTGGAAAAAGTGACTTATGACCGTTTTTCACACTTACGAACTGTTGCAGCATCCCCACAGTCATGAGAGGCCAGGCAAGGAGATGGTGCCTCGATGTGAGTGATATTGAGTTGGCCACGCCCAGCCAATAACATGACCAGCAAGCCACGTCCACCCAGTCACATGACCACCAAGCCATGCCCACCAACTAAGCCACGCCCACAGAACCAGTTGTTAAAAAAATTGAATCCCAACCCTGTGTTCAGGCACTTGGAGGAATTGTAATCTGTTTTGCCTACAAATGCAAGGTCAATTTTATAAGGAAGAGCACTATTTTAAGATTTCTCAGGGTCCTTGAGAAAAATAGTAGGAAAATAAAAGTTAATCCATCCACGGTGTTTCTTACAAAAATATGGTTTCAAACAAGCTTTGTGGGATTTTTAATCTCACATGGTCACACTGAGGGAGCACTGCTATATCCTGCCACATGGAATGCTTCACAGCTTTATTGTGAATTAGGATCATGGGGAACTTCATGGGGAACTACAATGTGGAGATGTTTTATGAAAATTAATGATAAAGGACCCCGCAGAAGCTGTTTTAAGCCATTACCATGTAATAAAACCAGCTCTATCAATTTGGTACTATTTATTCTTCCATCTTCAGTCCCTCTCATATATTGAAGTGTTGTGTAGAAACCTTGGAAGAATCATAAGAATGACAGACCCCAAGGCTGAAGTTGCTGAATCCATTTGTATTGAGTTCCCCTCTCAACTTTCTATCAAGTACATAATATTAGTACAAGTTACTAATCAACGTTCTGTCAGATTCATTCTTAATTCTGTCCCCATTGAGGCCTTAATAATAGGACCCAAATTGCTTCATCGGCAAATGTTTTGGTAAGTACAGAATTAGTGATGACAAACAAGGATTCTTGGGAATGGAAAGTGCAACACTTTGCTCAGAATATCACCTGCAACCACCCCACATCCACATCATACCATTTTATCTTACCTAATAGGCTCAGATCCCATCCTACTCACCTGTGCACATATGGGAGTAGAAGCCTTCAAGTTTGAACATAATGAGTAAGGAGCCCCAGCCCAGCAAAACCGCAGAGAAAAAGAGATTTTCCACTACCGCAGTACAGGCCATCCACCAGCGTCGCCGGTATGCCTGATGCAAGGTGGGTGCCATCTTCCCTCTGGCTTGTTAGAGGAGGCTACAAACAAAACAAGACCATCATCTTTCTTGGCACCCAGGTCTTATTTACTATTCCACTGATTTTGATCTGGAGATTACAGGTAAGATATACAGGAGCTATCTCAGTGGTAAGACACTTACTATATAGCAATAGCACTTAGACTTATATACTGCTTCACAGTGCTTTACAGACCTCTCCAAGCGATTTACACAGTCAGCATATTACCCCCAACAACCTCAGCTCTCATTTTACCAACCTCAGAAGGATGGACGGCTGAGTCAATGAGAATCGAACTGCCAAACTGCAGGCAGCCAGCAGGCAGCAGAAGTAACCTGCAGTACTGCATTCTAACCACTGTGCCACATGCTAAAGGTCCAAGTTCAATTTCTATTCCCTTCAAAAAGGGTTAAGAAGTAAATCCCGTAGATCTCTGTCCATCATTGCCTATATTAGATGGAACAATAGGCAGATCTGATAGCAGGAGATACCTATTTTTAAATAATGGGATACAAAACTCTTCCAAACTCACTGGAGTTATTAAAAATCTAGACAAGTAATGAAGCAGCACTCCAGCTTGGCACTATATTAGGGTGTTAATACCCTGTTTCCCTTAAAATACGCCCTACCCTGAAAGTAAGTCCTAACTTGATTTTTACACGTGCACCCAATATAAGCCCTACCCCTAAAATAAGCCCTTATTAAGATCCCGCCCACTCCAGATTGTACTGGTAAAAATTAAGCTAGGGTGGAGATGGGAGGGGGGTGGAGCTGCCCTACTACTTGCCTTTGGATAGTTGCAGCCAGGCCTCGCACACCCCGACACCTGCCCATTTCTTCTGCAGCCAGCAACACCGGCAAAGCTTTCCTGAAGGCCTCTGTAGCTGATAACAAAGCTCTGAATCGATCCATGGCTCTTTTATTGGCTGCAGAGGCCTTCAGGACAGCCTTGTCAGCCACAGAAGAAGAAGTTCCTGAAGGCCTCTAACACAGAAAAGGAGGCCGAGGGTGACGCACGCAAGTGAGGTTAGTCAGTGGATGACATCCCTCGAAAATAAGACCTGGTGCCTTTTTTGGTGGCAAAAACAATTAAGACAGGATCTTATTTTCGGGGAAACATGGTATTTGTCGACTACTATATCCTGGAAAGCAAGACCTAGCAGCAAAATACTATAAAAGGGGGAATATATAACATTGAAAACTATTTAATTGCTGGCCCAGCTATTAGCCTGAGGGCAAACAGCTGCTAGGATTTCTTCTGACAGAGGTTTGAGCCACACAATCAGTTGACTTGTAGCTACTGGAGTTAAACAAGGGCAGCCTGGCAGCTGCTGCCACTCACAGGGGAGGAGCCACAGAGAGGTTGCAGCTCCCTCCCTGCAGAAGCACGTGTATGATTGGAGCCTCCATCTGTTTTGTGAGTTGCCACCTTCCCCTTCACCCTTTCATTTTTCATGACCAAAAAGGAAGATAAAATATAAGATAAAACGATGCAGACGAGGGGTGGCAAACTCTGCCCCATGGAAATGTCAATATATATCCCTTCCTTTACATGCCTGGGTTAGAATGCCACTGTGGAGTTTCATATACTATGAAAGATCTTGTTCCTTGCTTGCTGGACAAAATTTAGCCCAAGCCAATTTGCTCGTTTTCTGCTTGAAATTGTCTATCACAGGCCAAGAGTAAGCCTGCTTGCTTTTTTGTCTGCAAGGATATTTCAAATACCACTTCTTTTTTTAAAAAAAAAAACATGCTCCTATACGCTTTTTTAGTGTGTTTATTTTCTGAAAATCACTTATATGTGGACTTCATCAGCTATAGTGCAGATGCTGACTTGTATACATATGTTCACTAAAGCTTACAATTTATTTATATCAGAAGTAGTTTTGACAAGTCCACATAGAACAACCTTGAGAAAGAATTACACTGAGGTCAAAAAGGGATCATGCATGAAGTTTTTAGCTCAAGGGGAACCATTCTAATGTAGCAATTGGAGTACTGACATAAAGATATATATGCCATGAATTCAAATTCCCCCACTTGCTTACTGAATGATCTTGAAATACTCTGCCTCTCTCAGGAGATTATTGGGACAATGTGGAAGAAGAAATCACATTCAATAAGCAGTGTCTCTTGGAGAAAAGGGTATGAATATTTATCTAAATCAAGGGTGGCAATCTAAACATTCATTTTTAAAACCCGAAAGAGGCTGCCGAAGTAAATTAGGACATTCCAGGTTAAAGACCTACCTCGGAGGCAAAGTTACAGAAGTGCCTCCAAAAAACTCAAATGTCAACAGAGAACTTAAAAATGTAAATGTATAACCTAAACATGCAAAAGTCAGATTGTCCTGGCACAAAACTTTTGATTTTGCTAAAGCTGTGCCAACTTCCTGAACTGTGAATGTTAGGTTTTTCATTTTGAACATTTGTTTTGGGGCTAATATTTCTGAAGTTCCAGAGATATAAGGTGGGTCTTGATTGGTTTAGTGCTTTACGTAATGAGGCAGAATGGGAAGTAAACAGCTTGGTAATGAAATTCAGAAATGACACCAGATCCAGCAACATTTGTAAACAAGCACAATAGGGGAAGAGAAAGAGATGCTGACAGCTCTTAAACCAGAAAGAAGGGAAAACTGGAAGAAACAAGACTGCAACGCTAAAAAAAAAAAGAAGGAACCTTCAAGACAGATGTTACTTAAAAGTATCCAGTGCCAAAAAGCAGCTGCTACTTGAAATGTTTAAGAATCCATATTACAGGAATGTGTTGTCAAACACTGGAAGCCAGAGACTATACCCTGCACAGTGCTAGTGGAGTAGGGATGGCCAAGTTCCCTTCCTAGAAAAATGCAGGCAAATCCTAAAAGGTGTGAATGTCAAATTTGGAAAACTGGGCCAAATGCCTGTGTGGCTGTAGTGTGATGAGTCACTAGTTTTATAAACGACAGAGGATGGAATACACAAGCAGTGCTCTAACTGGGTTCTATGCTCTGCAATGCTCAGGTGTTTTATATTCGATGCCCATTACTTTGATCTGGATTAGAGAATGCATTAAACTGTAATTTTACTTTTGTTCCCCCTTCCTTTCGAAAAACGGATTCTTCTGCAACAATTTTAAGACTTCACTGAAATCCGCCTTCCACTTTCCTAAAAGATTATTTCCATACCTCAGAAAAAGAGGGTTCTGTTTTATACTTCTTCTTTTGTTGTTGCTGTTTTTTTATAATATCTTTAGTGGTATCTGAATATCCTTTGTTACTATGAGATGTTAGTTAGAGAGTTCTTGTAACTTTGGGGGATCTGCTTCCATGGTTGCCATATATCCTAAGTGTAAAAAGTGCCATGGAATCTCTTCATGGTGTCATTATTTGAACTCTATACAACTTGGGATGCTGCATATCAATGGAAATGATCACTTTATGCTTAATTCTTGGCCATCTTATAATTACAAAATGTACCCTTAAAAGGATTTTTTTTTCCTTCATGGAGGAAAAAATGTAAATTCATTTCATTTCCTACAAAATGAAGTGAAACGACTGAAAACGTGGACAAAATTCTCTATTCTATAAAAACATTTTGCCTGTAATAAATCAGAATATCCCTTAATTGAATAAGTAGGGTAACCAGAAAATGATGTATTTTGGTGCTATGTTCCACAAAAGATGAAAAGTCTTTTGATACAAGTTTCAGATTCAGACCTAAAACTTTCAACAATCAGGTCAAGTTATAGAAATAATGTAGAATATTAAAAAGTTGCACAGTCCTTGACTTACTACCATAATTGAACCTGGAAATACAGCTGTAAGTTGTTGTAGTCATTAAGCAGCTCATTTCATGACCAAATCTGATTTTACAACTTTTTTGCAGTGGTCATTAAGCAAATACCATATCGTTTGGTATTGTTAAGTGAACTATAGTTGTTGAGCAAATCTATTTTACCCAACAAATGTTGTTTGCTAGTAAGTGCGAGAAATTAGCAAAAAGAAAATGAAAATCAGTCACATGACCACAGGATGCTGCAAGAGCCATAAATTAAATTAAACAAATAATTCCCTCAACACTGTCCAACTATTTACAAAGTTTGCACTACTATTACTATTAATCTTCTCATCACTCCTTATCACCCATCCCCTCCCACTTGTGACTGTATGACTGTAACTTTGTTGCTTGTATCCTTACAGTTTATATTGACTGTTTCCTAGTATGATTTGATTGCTTATTGTACCCTATGACTATCACTAAGTGTTGTACCTGATAATCCTTGACTCTTGACAAATGTATCTTTTCTTTTATGTACACTGAGAGAATTTGCACCAAGGCAAATTCCTTGTGAGTCCAATCACACTTGGCCAATAAAAGAATTCTATTCTATTCTATTCTGTTCTGTTCTGTTCTGTTCTGTTCTATTCTAAATGTAAAATCCTGCAAGCTACCATGAGGCAGTTGCCAAGCACCCAAAATGCAATCATGTGACTGCTGTATATGTGTGTGTGATCACTGTAAACTAAAATTGGGTCATAAGTAGTTTTTTTTGGGGGGTCCAATGTAACTTTGAACATTTGCAACCCAATCATAGGTCAAGGACTACTGTACTGTACTTTCCAGATTTCCATTCTGTTAAAACTGGTAAAACTTTCTGTGCGCTGAAAACTACGTATAAAAATTAAAGTCCAACACATTTAGAGGCCACCGGATGGAAAGGTTAGGCTATCCTAACAGACCTCTTTCATAACACTCAGCTGATCATCTGGTGTTTAGCAATACTATATTTGCAACTGTGCATACCATTCTTTAATGAAACCATTGAAGAGAATTAAACTAATCTTTTCCAGTTGATACCAACCATCAGTTATCTAAATGGAAATCTTGTTTGATGATTTCTTTCAAGAAAAACAAGGATCTAGAGCTTTCTGATATTGTGCATATTCCATACCTGCAAAGTGTGTGACAGAGCCTTACAAATCGTTAGATCTTTAATATGGCTCCCTGAATTTCCACTTATCTTTATGCATTATTCAGGCAGAAATTCAATACATATTTATTTAGAAGCACGGCTCAGAGGAACTTACTTCTGAGCAGGCCTAAGTAGGATATCAATGCAAATCTACCTTTATTATTTATTATTTGAGGGATGCAATTTAAGTTTCCCCCTCACACCACATTATTCTTGGCAATCCATGAAAAAACACAGAGTTGTCATGATAAATGTGTTGGGTCATTGACTGCCTTAGTGTAACTTCAAGTTTGGCAGATGAACAATGTAACTATTATAAAATAGTGAGTCTTGTTTGTATTGTTCTGCTTCTGTAACAGAAGCCTGTAGTTGTTTCTGGGAGCTGTAGAGAGTTGATAAGATAAAACAAGGCAAAATAAGATAAGATAAGATGAGGGTAACCTCTGGGGAAGAAGCAGGAAACCGAGCAATGGATGGTGAAGAGATAACCAAGGACTCCCTTTATTATGAAATAGCCAAGACTGTACAGAGACAGTCTTTTGTATGGATAAGCCACTTTGGAGATCTGGACCAAACATTTTGGGGATGCGCTGCTACAGGTAGTCCCTGACAGAAATCAAGGCGGGTGGGGGGGAGGTTCAAAAGGACCTAAGTACCAGTCCCTGATAACAAAAAGTCCAGGCACTTGACAACTGAGTCTACAGACTTTTAGGGGCAGAGAATTTGCTTGTGACCACTAAAAGCAAGGTTTGTACTGTAAGACTGCTGGTCTTAGTGACTACTTGTCACTGATGTCAACTATTAAACTGTTGGTAGACTAGGATTCATCCATTAAACCCCATCTCATCTATAACTCAAGTTTTGGCCAATTAACCATTTCTTGGACCTTCTTGACTAGGTATGCAGATATTTTCACTGCCCCCCCCCCCCAAGGCTGATCACCTGGAAAGATCAGGAACAGATCATTTAGCAGGGATAAAATAGTACCCATACAGAAGAATATTTATAGCTCAGGGTTGAAATGAGAGGTTCTTGATGCTTTTTCTGAGCTTGGTTGTTTTCTTGCAGATCGTTCATAACCCAAACTGGGTAACATCATCAGTGCTAGTAGGCAGTCAGGTAAACCCCATTCCCTGCTAGCACTGATATTAACCAGTTTGGGTTATGAAACTTCTCCAAGACAACAATCAAGCTCAGAGAACACCAAGAACACCAGTACATTTGGCTTAGATGTGTGACTTGTATTCAGTGAAAGTTACATATGTGGCAAATTTAAAATTAAGTCTCGGGAATCTCTCCTTTGCATGTGAATCTACGAAGAGGGTTATCACACTTGTATGGTGGTCGCACATACAACTATGATTCTGTTCAGCTACCAATAATGGAAAGAAAACACCCCAAATCCCTTCACCCCTGCGTGGCTGGCTACAGTTTAATCTGAACACAGATAAGCTTTTGATCTGAAAATATCAGGCAAAATTAACAGAGAGAAGGAACACAAAGTGCTCCAGGCAACAGACAGATTTGAATTTAAACTATGAAAGTCTAGAGGTGGTGAACAAAAACGGTACTCAGTCGTTAAAGAGTGTAAAGGTGCTCTTTAGAAATCTACAGTTTCCTCACCAATTATGCAGATCCAATATTAGCCCAGTCAAATTCTTTCTGCAAACTTCTGAGAGATCTTTAGGGAAGAAGCTGGAAGGGAAGCACAAGTCAAGCAAAGTTTGAGGCCTGAGACCCCCTTGGCTTCTTCTGAATGCCAAACTATGCAACAGCCGAGCCCTCTGCTCCCACAGTTTGTACTCCAGCCATAAGCGGGGTTAGCAAATCCTGTACTCGCTCCCCACCTCCTCTCCTGTGACCCTCTTTTATTATCCTTAGGGACACCCCAAAATCTGCAGGGGGGGAGGAGGAGGAGGCAGGCCGCTGTGGACATCCCAATTCGTCACATGCGTTATAATCGCCACCCGTGAATCTTTCCTTTCAACTCGTCCCTTCCTTTCCCCACTTGGGCGATCCTCCCCCCACCCCGCTTCAACCCCTTCCTCTCCCCGCTTTTTTTTTTTTTTTTTTTTTTGTCTTCCCTCCTTAGGGCAGGCCGGGAGGCGGCCTCATTTCCCAACTCGAGCAAATCTTAAAACGCCACGAGGGGCAAGCGCCAAGACATGGCTGGCAGAGCTCGCCCTCCACCCAAGTCAGCCCAAGCTGGAGGGAGCTGCGGCCGCTGCCACGTGGAGGCCAGAGCCCTGCTTAGTAAGGGAGTGAAGCCATACAAAGAGGACTTTCGGGCAACCCCCCCTCCCCCGATCGCCTACGCCCCCTCGGGCCACCCCACCCCCCACCCCCACCCCGCTTGCCCCTATTTAAGCCTTCCTTCCAGCCCCGGTTTTCCAAACTGTCCCCCAAGTTCAATCAACTCACTTTCGGCTCCAGCCCTTTGGCGGGGCTGAACTGAAGGCGCGTCTTTTCCTCCGAGCGTTCAAGGCGTTGCCAGCGGGGCTGCCCCGGGAGCGGGCGGGCGGGCGGCAGGTCGGATCCTCCCCTGCGAGCCGCGGAGAAGGAGGCGATTCAGCGCTGCCGGAGCCCGTTGGCGCCGCCGCCGCTTTCGCTCGCCTCCAGGATCTGCTCAACCTGGAGAAAGTGAAGCGCGTTTTCCACGCGGTGCCCCGGGGAGGAAGTGTTCCTTGCTCGTGTCAAAACGGGAGGAGGGGGCACAGGATTCGAGAGGCTCGTCTGCCTGTGACTTTATAAGGTCATCGGTGCGTGTTCGGGTATTCCCCCCCCCCCCTAAAAAAACCCAGTGGAACTTGGGCCGAGATCGTGAGGAGGGGTGAAAACCCACATGGCAAATATGCAGAGAGATGGGCTGCCCGGTTCGGTCGCTCAGCTATTTCGGCTCTGCTGGGTTTCAGGTTCGGCCGCTTTCGTCCCGTCCTGGCTCAGTAGCCAATAGGGCAACTTCGTTTGGAGGAGGCGGTGGTGGGAGTCCTCATTTCAGAGGCCGATTCTCTGCTGCAACGTCACGTAAAATTGTCTTGGCACCCTCACCATAAACGACTTGCTTCCCTACCCCGTTGTAAGCAAATACAAGCACAAGACGTCTAACAATATAAACGTCGCTAACACAGGTGCAGAAATATACGTCCCATAGTGCTGTGATGCTTGCAGGGCCGTGCAAAACATGTTTGGGGATAGTCTAAGAAACGGAGAAACTAGAAGAAAACCCCCATGCCTCTAACCTCAAACTATCCACTGTTGTCCTCACCCCATTCCTAAGAGGTCTGTAAGGGGCGTGCATAAGTGTACAGTTGTGCCTACCGCCCCTGTCCTATTGTCCCCATTTATTCGTACCTCTTTCCTGTATTCTTACTCAGGTTTATATTTATACCTATTATCTTGTAAGCGATTGACAAATCAAATCAAATAAAAAATAAAACACAAAGTATTGTGACCGAGAACAAATATTGCCTTAAAGCACATTTTCTATCCATTGATTCAGTTGAGCTAATGCACACAGTGTACAATAGGTTTCAAAGTGTCATGCTGGGCTGCTTGCCTGTGCTCCAGGATTAAAAAATAAATAAAACATGACGTTTCTCTTTTCCTTCATGCTGTCAGTACTACCACAATGGGGTATGGAAGGAGCTGACATTAATTCAAAGAATATTTTTCAGGCATTTGCCATCTGGTAGTGTGATCAGGATCTCTGCAAGCAGGTGTGCAAGTTGTGCATTGCACAAAAGTGCCATAGCATGGGGAGGGGGGTACCAGAACAATCGATTCGCCATTCTGAACACCAACCATGTGTGCTCAGTTACATCAGATTTCACTTCTTGCAAAAGAAGTGCTGTATATCAGTTCTGATAAACTATATATATGCATTGCACAATCTCAAACTTATCAGTGCTTGGTGTGCATATTGCTGCAGTTCCAGGTAGCTCATCCTAACAAATATGAGCTGCATAGAGTCATCTTTCTACAAAGCAACAAAACATCCCTCTTACCACTGGTTTCTGAGTTAAAGCTTATTCCAAACTTCCTGTCTAGTCTTAATCACTGGCCTGTTGTCTCAATTTAAGAGAGTAGCAAATGCAGGTAATCTTCCTCACTTAACAACCACAGTTGGGACTCACAACACCTTCACTAAGTGAAGGAATTATTAAATGAAACTCCATGTGACCACACAGGACTTACACCATCAGTTCCATCATTAAGCAAATCACCTGCAGTTTTTACGTGAGACATCAGATGGCTGTGACTTCTGACTTATTTGGTTGTAACTTGTGATTCTTCCATTGACTGCTTGTCAGAAGCTGGCAGCAAATTGGCAATTGTGATTGTGGGGACACTGTGATGCTCATAAGTTCAAGGACCAGTCATAACAGTTACTTTTTCAGCACCATCATAACTTCAAACTGTCATCAAACGGCAGTTGTTAACCAAAGACTACCTATAAAATTCTTAAGGGAAGGGGGCCAGCAAAACAATATTTTGCCAGTGGTGTCTTACAAATCAGTGGCAGTCCATAATTTTTAAACATGAAATGGCTTGCAAGCTAAAACACTAGCTCACAGTGTAATCCCCCTTTAGATAGATTTTTCTTGTTTTTCTAGATTCCCTTCTCCTAGAGTCTAGTTAAAATTGCTTTCCGAGAAAGGAGGATAAGAATGACATATGCTCTGTGACAAAGAATTCTAAGAATATTGTTTGACGTTCTAAGTTGTATATATCCATAGCTCCCTACTGTGAGCTCTTGCTGTGAAATTACTGTCCTCTCATCAAGCATATTTGCTTAGATTTCCCCCCCCCCCGCCCTTCCTCTATGTCTCTGTGGCTTGTGTTCCTCCATCAGTTGTTGTGACATGCCACACATGAGTGTTCAATTCTTGTGTCATTTCAACAACCTTGTAGTTTTGCTCCAATGGACTGAAAGACTTTGAAAAAGACAAAAAAAGACACTGAGAAAGACAAAGAGACACTGAAATTCTGAAATTATTTAAAAAAAAACAACCTTTAAATTTCCTACTCAAGTTCTTATGTCCTTGGGTGCATCACAAAGCTTGCTCTCTAAACTGGTTGTCTCTAGAACTCGCCAGACTAGCTAAGGCAGCTGAGCTCACATCTACCATGTAGCAAGAATGGATAAAGAAACAGGAGTCAGGGGGAGAGGAGGTGGGATAAATAACCACAGTGATATCCATGTGAGGGAAACTGCTTGTTGCAACTATGTTAAATTTTTGTAGGTAGTTTCAGTAGCGCTGTAAACTTAGGAGAATCATATAGGCCAGTGCAAGTTAACAGCATGGTGCCGCCTCAATGATATATTATTTGGAGACTAAAAGCATTTATGATTGTATGTGTGCCTGCACAGATGGAGGAAGCGTTCGGTTATCATAAGTCAAGTATTAGATATCATGGCTCTTCAATTGAAGAGACTGCTAAAAAAATATGATCTGTTTTAAGGCAGAAGGATAATTCACTAATTGCTTAGCAATATCCCTCAACCACAAATATTATTT
Organism: Notechis scutatus; assembly: GCF_049901735.1. Taxonomy (NCBI): domain Eukaryota; kingdom Metazoa; phylum Chordata; class Lepidosauria; order Squamata; family Elapidae; genus Notechis; species Notechis scutatus. Next base: position 228,991,660 of record NC_142009.1, read on the forward strand.
CAGAACTTTAGATTTCTGTGCCTATTTAGGGCTCATGCAATGAGTTCAGTTGGAAACGGAACTGAGAAGCCTACTCGGTGTTGTTTATTCAGTCCAGCAGAACTTCATTTTTAAAAATTCTTCTACTTGAGCCATTCTGTGCATCTGATGAAGTGACGGCAGCTCACAAAAGCTCATGGCTTTTAATAAAATTGATTAGTTGGAAAAAGTGCTACCAGACTCTTCCTAATTTCTTGAGGAGACAGAATACAATTGAGACTTATGACTACTTGACAGGCTACATGTAATCTGTCTCATATGTTACCTTCATGTGCACAACCAACCTCTCTCTTCGGTGGTGGGATTCAAATTTTTTTACTACCGGTTCAGTAGGCGTGGCTTGGTGAGTGTGGTGTGGCTTGGTAGGCATGGCAGGGGAAGGATACTGTAAAATCTCCATTCCCTCCCCACCCCACTAACCTGCTTCCCAGCTCCATTCTCCTGTGCAGGGCAACAAAAGAAGACCCAGCCGATCAGCTGGGACTCAGGAGGCAGAGAATAGATGGGGGCAGGGCCAGTCAGAGGTGGGATTTGCTGGTTCTCTGAACTACTCAAAATTTCCACTACCGGTTCTCCAGAACTGGTCAGAACCTGCTGAATACCACCTCTTTCTCTCTTCCTCCCTTCCCTTTGCTTACCTCATTGCGATTTAAATACCACTTTATGTATCTCTTGAAGTGAGCTGCAGCTCAAAAAAACAGTTTATGTCTTTTAAATAAAATTGGTTAATCACAAAAGGTGCCAGCAGACTAATATATTGGTTAAGGCTTTCATGGACAGTGTTTCTTGGACAACGCTGCCCAACTGCTGTAGATTCTAGCTTTTTGCTACAAGATGGACTGTGTCAAGTAATCTTTGACACCCTAAAAGGAAATTTGTATCCCACATGAAGTTGCTCTCACCAAAATAGTGAATATGTCTGCCTCAGTGCTCCATTTTGGTGTGATATTGAACATAGGTTCTATAGAAGATCTTTTCCAAATAAAATGGATATGATCATTTATTTATGCAAAAGTTTTCAACTATCATAGTTTGTTTAAATACAGTTTTCTAACAGTTATAGCAGATGGGAAGCATATTAAGAATCTGTGGAAGATTGGTGCCTAGTATTAGAAACGCAATCTTAGAATAACACATAGAATCAGTATCCCAATGGCTCAGAAGTATCATTTTGGAATGCAAAATCCCTAGATTCATGTGCCTATGTATCAATAGCCAGGGCAGCAGCAGAAGAAGTAGATATAAATGCATCTTGTCCCCCTTTCCCCAAAAGTAATTGCTTCTCACTAACCCATTTGCTTAATGCTATTATAGTGAAAACCTCTGAGAGCTGTTTCAATAATTAGGGCCAGCTGTTTGGCTCATTCTATGACATGTTATCTCCACCACGGTATCCTCAAAGTATTGTCCAGCAGACTTATTCCAGGTGGTAATATTTAGCATTTGGTTACCATTGTACTTAGTGGATATAGAAGTGAAATTCTTGCCCATCTGCTCTGATAAATTGTTCAGTACATTTAGGTAGTTTCTTGTATCTAATCAGAATATAACACTGTATTTGAAGACAGCCTAGATCGGTATCAAAAGCATTTCTTAGTCATATATGGGATCATTGGTTTCAATAGGCAAGGCCTGAAAAAAAAAGATAAATGCTTGAGTCAATCTGTTCCACTATATGCAGTCTTAATCATTTGGCTTACAAAAGCTAGCAGAAGAATTTGGCTGGCTGGTTTGAAAGGATGGCAGGTGGGGGTTATCTGAGCAGGAGCAGGGTGTTATGAAAAGCGATAGTACAGTCTCTTCAGATAAGGACTTCCAGGAACTCAGGTATAAAAGGTAATCAACCAGTTGCTTTCCAGATAAAATGCTGAGATAATGACAGGCAATCAGCTTCAGACATCTTGGAGAAATTATCTATGGATGATGACCGTTCACTCATGTTCTGGAGGTAAGTTTTTAGACTGAAGTAATCTTGCTTGACCTGACTGGGAAGGAAGGTAAGGTAACTGCCATCTTGCTAGCACACTTGTGTCTCACCAATTTTTATATAATATTTTTTATTAATAATAAATTATTAACAATAAAATACATATTTTTGCACCAGCTATGCATGGTACAAGTTGGTGGCTATGTGATGGTTTCACACTATGTATATGCTGATTCCAAAAACTGGAAATGTTCTGTATAACCATGTCTATTAGGTAGTCTAATCTTTATATGAAGCTGCTAGGTGAGACCACCAGAATGATACAATATAGAAAAACATACTTCTCCATGTCACCAGAATCAAGTGCAGCTGTTGGATCACTGTTGAAGGCTAAAATAATTTGATGGGGAATCCACACTTTGGTGGTAGAGCTGTGACCTAATCATAGTAGAGGAATTCATATATTTTAGAGTATTCTCATGTACTTCACTTTTGAGAACATTCAAAGTGAAGCTGATTAAAAGTATAGTGGTGGCTTGGTACCAAAATCATCCCTGGTTTTAAAGGAATTGCTTGATTTCCATTATGCTTCCAGTCAGAGTTAATGTTAATACTATTCAGACATCTAAATGTTTTGGGACTGTTATGTTCGAGCGAATGTCTTTCCTGTGTCTTCACTTGCCTGAGTATTAAGATTTGCCAAGGAGCTGCTTCCTCTATTAGGGGTACAGTAGTGAATAATGTGGATACAATGTATAAATAATGTATTTATTTGTTTAAAACATTTATAATAGTCACCCATCTTATACCAAACTCTGGGCAGTTCACAGAAGAATATGGCCACCTAAAAAGTTAACAGCCCAAAAGTCAGATTGCTTTTGTTTTTCAAAACAAAAAGTTTTCATTTGTGCTCTTTTTTTTTTTAAATAGACGGCTATTTGTTTTACTGGTTGCTTGTTTTAATGGCTGCTTTTATTGCCTCATGATTACTCGAGATAAGGAGATGGTAGCACATATACTCCATTAGTATTAAAATACATTATAAAAACATTTTTGATTAGAGGTAATGCTCGTACGCCTAGAAAGTTTCACATAAGATAAGCTAGTAAATGCAGTGCATGGGTTATTCAGGTGTTTCTGAACAGCTCGGTTTGCGCCGCAGATTTAGTTATCATTAGCTTAACTATAATTTAGTCCATCTACACTCATTTCTGCAATTACGAACACACTGAGCTTATGAACAATATTATAGGCTTGGATTCAGGCAACATGCCAAGTTGAAATGTGTTTAGCTTGTTTGTGCTTCAGTTAGAATTAACAAATGGCTTGTCTTATCTAGGCATTTATTTGCTTTTTCTATCACTTAAGTTTATAACTTGGGAACTTGTGGCTGCTTAACTACAATAACCATCATCTCTGACCACTGATCAGACGAAAATTGACATTAAACCCATGGGAATGATTTTGGATAAGGCATTCTCTCTCTCAACCCATCCTACCTTCACAAGTTTGAGAAAAGTAGAAGCTAGCACTTTGTCTACTGTCCCGAACTCTTGAATGAAAGGCAAAATACAAATGTAAGAAACATTTTTAAGTTGTCAATCCAGCCCTGCAGTTATAGTAGTGACATTCTGTTTTAATATTGTTTTTGTATAATTTGATTGTTTTGTTTAACTGTTAGATCAAGGATTCCTACCTTTTTGCCATCATACCTCCCTTTAGTGTAATCTTAATGTACATACCTCAGTTCCGCCCCTAAAAATCCAAACACCAAATGAACAATAAAAACAATACAGTTGAACTACTTTCAATAAAGATATTTTAAAAAATCTTCACATCTCCTCTGGCCTCTATCTGCACCTTCCCAAGGCAGGCATACCTCACAATTTGGGGAATCCTGAGTTAGATTAATGTATTTGCCTCATCCTCTTATCCATATTGCTTTGAGATTTATGAATAGTATATGATGATGCACTATTAATTTTGAGGGAACAATCCTTCTAATATCCCTAGTTTACCATAGCTAGGTTACTATACCTTGAAAATGTTTTTTAACTTTGGCACATATCCACCTTACAGATACAGTAGTTGCCGCTCATTTACATTTCTCCTTTTTATTCATGACAATATATGTAAGATCGTGTCAGAAGCAACATATTCATAGTCTTTAGCACAATGCAAAAATATAACCCATTGCAGGTAATTTCAGTGTACTGGGTATATAAGATTCTGCCTGAAATTCTCTCCACCTAATCTTGTTCTTGAAATTCGTAGATGAGCAACATGAAAAATATCTTCAATTCATAGGAGAAAATATTGTGTGCTAAATAAGGAAGATCTGGCTGCTGAGCATAAGCAATTATGAAATAATTCTCTCTCACTGAATTGAATAGGGGCAGCATCTCAGCTCTCTGTTTATTTTAAAGACAGGGGTTGGAGACTTACAGGTGGTTAATGAGTGAAGTAATATGAATCAGGAACGGCATGACCCTGAACATAGAAAAAGCATTTTGATTTTAAGGTCAATCAGTGGACAGAGAATGGCAATGCCAACAAAAGTGAAAAAGCCCGAGACATGTAGTTCTAAGCTTAATTGATCAATAAACATTGCATAGACTGCTTGAGCCATAAGTTCAGCTTTATCCTTTGCAGAACAATAGCAATAGCACTTAGACTTATATACCGCTTCACAGTGCTTTTCAGCCAGGGGTGGGATTCAAAATTTTTAACAACCGGTTCTGTGGGCGTGCCCTAGATGGTGGGTGTGGCTGGGTGGTCATGTGACTGGGTGGACATGGCTTGCTGGTCATGTTATTGGCTGGACGTGATCAACTTGATATCACTCACATCGAGGCACGCATCTCCTCGCCTGGCCTCTCATGGCTGTGGGGATGCTGCAGCAGTCGTAAGTATGAAAAATTGTCATAAGTCACTTTTTTCAGTACCATTGTAACTTTGAATGGTCACTCCACACAAGCAAAGTACCAGCAAAGGACGGGGAAAAAACTCCAGAGATGTTCCTGAGACAGGAAGTCTAGTCCTGCCAATAATGTAATAAGGGTTAACGGAGGGGCAGTTTCTATAAGCAACACCAGAATGTTTCCTTCCTGCCTTCCTTACAGGATTAGGCCAGTAATTTCTTCTAACAGCTGGTTCTCCGAACTGCTTAGAATGTTAACAACCGGTTCTAGCGAATAGGTGCGAACTGGTAGAATCTCACCCCTGTTTACAGCCCTCTCTAAGCAGTTTACAGAGTCGGCATATTCCCCCCCCCCAACAATCTGGGCCCTCATTTTATTGATCTCAGAAGGATGGAAGCCTGAGTCAACCTGGAGCCTGGTGAGATTTGAACTGCCAAATTGCAAGCAGCTGGCATTTAGCAGAAGTGGCCTGCAGTACTGCATTTTAACCACTGTGCCACTGCGGAATTATGGATTTGCTTTCCATTTAGAAGCTGTGACCGAGAAAATTAGTTTCTATTAGAGCTCCTGATAAGGGAAATGCAAGCTTGTACCGCTAACATGACAATGGCAAACATAAAGCTAAGGCTGACAAGGTTTGGGGATCAACACTAATGCAGATTTAAACTTTGGAAGCAACAGAAGGGGACAGACTGAGCCACCCCATTCCTGTGAAAGTGTGAAGCTTATACCCTGAAGCAGGAGTGGGATTCAAAAATCGCAGCAATTGGTTCGTTGCCCAGTTGCTGGGTGGGCGTGGCTATGGTGGGCATGGCCTACCGGAACTTTCAGGAGGGCCATTTTTCACCTTCCCAAGGGTCCAGAGGCTTCCCTCAGGCCTCTGGGAGGGAGAAAACGGCCTCCCCTGGGCTCTGGAGGCCCTCCAAAAGCCAGAAACACGCCCGTTTCTGAACTTCCGGAAGGCCCATTTTTCCTCCTCCCAGAGCCTCCGCATGGACCATGCACTTACTTGCATCGAAAATGGGCCACGTGGAGACTCTGGGGAGGAGTGGGTGGGGCCAGCCGGTCAGTTCAAATACCGGTTCGGCAAACCAGATGCAAATTTAACATCCGGTTCACCCCAACTGGTCCGAACCAGTAGAATCCCACCCCTGCCCTAAAGATTAATAGGCTACCATGAGGAGTGGACCTGGAGGGGGAAAATGTAAATAAGGAAGCAATCAAATAGAAGGCAAAACCTAAATGGGAAAATACAAAGCAATGACATATATGAGAGACTAGGGGAAAATGAAGTCACTTGAAAAAAAAATGCTCCAACCTGTTGAAGAAATGCAGTAGATTCTTGCGTATATTCCCCAAAAGGAATATCTATAATCTGAAAGCCATAGGAAAGACATCTTGCCTCTACTGCAGGAAAGGACCTTTCCCCTCTCGTATCTATCAATAGCATACACATGCCCCAGCATCCTCATTTTTCTGCCGTGTCCTCTTGATGTCATCTTCACCCTGTCCCCAGTGCACAAGATGACGATCTTAAGCTTTCCTGAGCCACACTAAAATACTGCTTTCCCCTTAAGCTAACCAGATTTAGTGACAACTGAGATATAGTTTGCTTTTGTTACCCATTAGTTTGGAAAGAAATCAGGTAACTGCTGGGCCTTGAAAAACGAAGACGGTAGGGAGCAAGGACAGGGATTGACAATGAGGATGGCAAATTTCATGCCAGAGTCTTCTGCTAATTCAAACGGTTGTAAGCCATTCAGGCCAGCAGTGGTGAAAAAATCCCCAGAGACGCAGATGAGAACTGGGGTTTGTTTTACAGCATGGGACCAGTTTGTACAGGGCCAGCATGAAACAAGGGCTTGCATGACCTGGACAGAAAATTGAATATGTGTTTTTACTGTATATTTTTAATTTGTAAAGTACCTATAAAATATATTGATGGAGGATTCATGGATATATGGAACAGTGGTGGGTCTCTTGGCAAACATCTGGATGAAAGTTTATTTTTGATTCCTAACAATTGGAGTCTAGGTAGTCCTCAACTTACGAATGCAATTGAGTCCAAAATTTTTGTTACTAAGCAAGACACGTTAATTTTGCCCCATTTTATGACCTGGCCATAGTTGCTAAGTCAATCACTGCTGTTGTTAAGTTAGTAACATGATTGTTAAATAAATCTGGCTTCCCAATTGACTTTTCTTGTCAAAAGGTCGCATGCAACATGCCAGTTGCCAAGCACCTGAATTTTGATCACATGATCACGGAGATCATGCAAGTCATAAATGTGAAAAATGGTCATAAGTCACTTTTTTCAGTGTCGTTAACTTTAAATGCTAAGCAAATGGTTATAATTCAAGGTCTACTGTAGTACCTTCCTCCCAGAGAAATGAAATTGAATAGAAATGAACTGTTGTGAATCAAATTCCAGGTCTTATTTTGAAAGATGCAGGGGTCCCATTTCTCTTTCCTCCTCCCACTTTTCCCCAATCATGAAATCCTGTGAATGTCTTGCAATTGTTTTGCTGTTGCCCCTGTGCCTTAAACTCTGGTCGCTCTTCCCAGCCCCCGCAGGGTGCATACAGGGATCTATGAAAGCAACTGCAACATAGCATCCTGCCCGGGGTAGAAATAAAACCACAAGCAAGGATTGCCAAATAACTTCCAGCATGTGGTTTTAAATAACTTCTAATTGCTTTAAGCAGCTCTAATTGAATAAATCACCCTCTGGCTAAGTACTGCTATTTAATTAGAAAAGGTAGAGCGAGTCTAAAAGAAATCTAAAGGGCCCAATTATGAACTATACTCATTATAAAATTAGCCATACCTTAAAATTTATTTGTTTGTTTGATAAAAGTAATGCTCAAAAGTCTTTGTTGACCACCGACCCCTGCTGGCCATAAGATGTAGCAGTGTGCTTAGCTCGATGTCTAAGGGTTTTGGGCTCAGAAGTCTACTCAGTGTTTTCTTTAAAAAAACAAATTGTGAGGGCTGACACAGAATGACAACAGTGAGGCTAACGGACAAATAACAATAATTTGCCCGTGAAATTAAATGCCAAATAGACAGGTAGCAAATACTGAAACCAAGGCTTTCTGCTTCTGTAGAACCTCAATTTCGTACAGCGGAAGAAAAAAAAAAGGCAAATGGCCCTTCTGTCTTCACCAGCCGACTCATTTCTCCTACTCCCTTAGTCAATGCTAACCAGCTCAACTCACCCCTTAAAAAGTACCAATTGTAAAATTTTGTTTCATACGTGTGTGTGTGTGTGTGTACATGTGCAGAGATGTAAACCTCCATTTTACTGCCATCTTTTTTCCCTTCCGCTTCCCCATGGTTTCCTTAACCCAGACCTCTTACATTTGAATTTTCTATTTAATTGCATTGATTTTTTTTTCTCCCTCCCTCCCTCACATGCATGCACCATCCTGGACCAACCCACGCTTTTTCACCTTCCTCCCATGGCCTCCATCTGTTTTTTCCCTCCCCTCCTACAAGCCACAACAGGCATAATTTAGCCTCCGCAACCCACAAATATGCTGTGAAATCCAAATGAAAGTGGGTGTGTGCGTTAAGGACCCAGAAAGGTGCACCAAGCAGGCAAAGAATAACCGCTGTTCTGGGAAACAGTTCTTAAAAATATCAATCAATCTATGGGGGGGGGGGAGAGATCGCATAGTGAGCCCCATGGCAGTCTTCTGAAAGCTCCTATATGTTCACAGATGTCACACTAGAGACTGCAACATCCAGAACAATGCAGAAACACAGAGGCATTCTTCAACAGAGATTGAATTACAAGTGCATTTGAGGCAAAAGGCTATTTGGAAAGCAACAACGTGCCGCACCTCATTTCCAGCAAAATGAAGACCACGTGAAGAGAAATAGGATCTCTGCTTCAAATTACAGAGAAATGGTTTATACCCTCCAATAAAAAGCTACAACAAAAAATTTGCTGGTTCAGTAAGTACATCAAACAAGAACAGCAGCTATATTTTAGCCAAGAAGCTAACAGCTAATAATTTCAGTAATCTTTCTTTGAAGAAGTGGTTGAAATCAGAAGTCACTTATCAAATAGTTTACAATTCTCCAAGATGCACTACTCAATCTCTGCCTGGTGTCCATTAAGAATTCCACATATGGGGGCTCCTACTTCCTGAAATCTGCAAACCAACCAAGCAATCCTAGGGCCTTCAAAGTTGCAGGCTCTAGTTCCCCCTTCTGATGATCTGTTGCAACCGCAGCCAGTTTTATCAATGAGCCCAAACACGGGGAAACACTCAGCTCACATCAATTATTTAAACATTAACAATTATGTTATCAGGCGTAATATAGGCCAGCATGATTACTGATCTTGTTCCTTTTCCTTGGTGGAAAAGTCTGCTTCTGAAGCATTTCATATTTGAAATTTGGAGAAAGGGAAAATTCTACCTCTCCCCCGCTTCCTGACATTGGCTGGTAAATTGGATTGTTTTCCGCCCATTTAGCTTGGCTGACTACCTAGATCAGCTAAGAGATAGTTGTGTCATGTGATGCACCACTCCCATTCCCCATGGAAGTGAGTTAAATGGTTCCACATGCTGCAGGAGGGAGGGAACGTATTAGAAACTCCCTTAATACCCCTCAGCTATGATGTTATGATTCTGAACCAGCATTTGCTTGAAGATTGGACTTCAACTTCCAGAATGCCAGCAATGATCATATTGGCTGGGGAATTCTGGGAGTTGAACTCCACTCCTCTCAGAGTTGCCTAGGCAGGGAAACACTTTTCTAAACAGAAAAGCCTGCAGTTCTTTGACGTCAAATGCAAAAGGGGGACACCTGGGGAGATGCACACAGCATGTCTATAAATCTGTTTGGTGTACAGTACTGTAAACAGATCTCAGGAAAAGACATAGCAACTGCTCTAAGGAAGTAAAAGCAGTATTACACAAGTACCCTGCCTAGTCCTGAATTTAAAAACTGAACATAACTAAGAAGGGTATTTTAACTGAATGATAATAAACTGCTTCCTTTTTTCTCATAGTGTACCAAGGGAATGGAAATAAGCCAGGAAATTCTGTGGAGTTGGATAATAAGTGTAAAAATAGCCCACTAAGCAAACCCAAAGGTTCTGCTTCCAATGTTCAATGAGAAAGAATAAGCTAACGAAAAGATTCCAGAGATGAGCTCGTTTTCCTTCACAAGGCACAATCATTTATCAAGCCTAAAAATGGAAGACAAAGTTTCAGCCCCATTAGCAGCTGGCAGAGGGAACACAGCATGGATGTTTTATTGGCAAAAGCAAGAATTTTGAACACCAGTCCGGACACAAGGTGTAGAGAGAGGTTGGGAGAATCAGGAACAGGAGTTTAGGCAGGTCCAGTCCCTTGCTGCATCCGCTTCATCAGTTCTTCATCCTGCATTGAGAGTTCTGTCAGTTTCTTGCCCATCCGCTCATGAATGTCCAAATACTTGGAGACACAGCGATCCAGGCACACGGATTCCCCTTTTGACAGTTCTGCTTCCTTGTAGTGTGGAGGAACACATTTACGATGGCAGGCATTGGTCATTCTGTGATTGTGCAAGAAGAAAAGAATTTGAGAAAACAGCTCATTCTTCAGAGTTCTGCATCTGCTTTTCATTCTGATAAAACATTGAAGGCCATCATGCCCACAACTCTAATGGTATCTAAAACATAATGTTTCCTCTAAGAGTTTGACAATCTGTGGTGCAGCTTTGGTTTCTTTAGGATCAAAATTACAGATTGAGCCCTTCTTGATCTACAAATAGTCTAGACCAGGGGTGTCCAACCTTGGCAACTTTAAGACTTGTGGACTTCAACTCCCAGAATTCCTCAGCCAGCAAAGCTGGCTGAGGAATTCTGGGAGTTGAAGTCCACAAGTCTTAAAGTTGCCAAGGTTGGACACCCCTGGTCTAGACGATACTTTTGGACAGAAACTATCAATTCAATACTGAATTTTGTATATTGGACACTGCAGACTCAAAGCACCCTGAGTGACTTAGTTTAACCTCATCTTAATATTCTAATCCAGATGACACTATGATGGAATGAGTAGCAGCACTTCATTCAGAAATCCATATTTTGCCTCAGTAGCTGGATTACAGTAGGTTTCTTATTCTATTAACAATTCTTCAAATGCTTCTCTGCCATCACTGCTATCTTCTTTTAACAGCCATTCTGATGAAAAAGCACAATCCAGTCAGTCAGTTACAGGTTGTAAAACAGACCATGAATTACTGCTATTCAAATGGATTAAACTTAGAAAATCAAAGAAAAAAGGTATATCAGTAAAATATGACTTAGAGGCTATATAGTTGAAACACACAAGGTCAGTGCATGGTACATATTAGTATATTTAAATTACACAAAACTAAATCTGACAAGGTATGGTAAGAAGAGTTCCTATGGAAACCAAAGCAAAAACAAATAAGCCAGCAAACCAAAATCCCCAAAATTTTACCAAGGAAAAGATTCAAGTGTCTTTCAGAACAAGCTGTCATGATAGCTGAGGAAAGTTCAAAGAAAGGAAATAAGGATGTATGTTGACTGGACACAGACATTCCGTATCAAAAAAGGCACAAAAAGTTAAGGTTGTGAATAAATAGGGGAAAGTATCAAGAAAAATAGCAGTAAAAAAAACCAGAAATCAAGGGAAATTTTTCAGCTCTGGTAAAATATTCAACAAAAAATATAGAAAATATCTGAATGGACAAAAGAGGTTCAAGGAAGATGAAAAGACTACACTGGGATCATTTACAAAAGAGATTGTAAATTGACAAAGACATTTGAAGGGAGAGAGAATATATTTAGGAACTAGCCCAACAAGAACATGACCCGATAGAAAAGCTTCAAACGGGAATACATCAAATGCAGATGAAATGCCCACTGAATCCTTTAAAGTTGCAGGAAAAGAGGCACCGGTAGTTAATGCTGACATCTCTACGTGAGGCTTAGACAGTTGAAAATAAAGTGTATCTACCTATATGGGGCTAAAACAGGGACATATAAAACTATGCAGAAATTACCAAAATCCCACAAGCTAATAAATAAATATTTAACTTTTTACAAAAAGCATCCATACAGGTAATCCTTGATCTACAACGACAGTCGAGCCCCCAAATTTCCATTGCTAAGCAAGAGAGTTGTTAAGTGAGCTTTGCCCCATTTTACAACCTTTCTTGCCACAACTGTTAAGTGAATCCCTGCAGATGTTGAGTTAATAACGTATTTGTTAAGTGAATCTGGTTTCCCCACTGACTTTGTTTGCCAGAGGGTCACAAAGGGGGATCCCATGACCCTGGGATGCAGCAACCCTCATAAATATATGCCAGTTGCCAAGCGACTGAATTTTCATTACATGAACACAGGAATGCCCGTGACAGTAGTAAGTGTGAAAACAGCTGTAAGTCCCTTTATTTTTTGTTCTGTTGTAACTTCAAACAGCCCTTAAATGAATGGTTGTAAGTTGAAGATTACCTGAACATGGAAAGAGAAATGCCAAATAAAAAGGATGTTTTTTTAAAAAAATAGAGATGTGCAAAACTTTTCATTTTTAAAGAGTTTCAAACATGAAATTTCATGAAATGTTCTGCTTCAAGGAAAAAATTATTGTTCTGGATTGGAAATATTTTCCAAAATGCTTGAAGGAATCCATTTTGGGCATGCAAAAGTCACTGGCCAATTAGACCTGGACCAAATAATGATTGGCACTTCCCCTGGATGATAAAAGCAGCAAAAGATACGGATGGTCTAATCCAGGGGTAGTTAACTTTTTTATACCTACCACCCACTTTTGTATCTCTGTTAGTAGTAAAATTTTCTCTAACCGCCCACCGGTCCCACAGTAATGGTGATTTATAAAGTAGGGGACAAAACCCCTACCGTCCACCATGAAAGCTGGAAGGCCCACTAGTGGGCGGTAGGGACCAGGTTGACTACCACTGGTCTAATCCTATCAGCCTTTCAAAAGGCTGTGAACGATTGCCTCTTTCCTCAGAGGCTGGGCCAGACCGTAGTTATTGAAGCTATAGTCTCCATTTACGGTCTTGGTATCTTCTCAGATTTTTAATGAGGAGACTCGACTTGGGGTTTTTATATGACTGTTGATATTTTTTATTTGGTGCCCAGAGTTTCAATACATAGATAGGCAACCTTATAAAACTGATTAATACAGTAGCCCTCCGCTTAAGGCTACAGTTGAACCCCAAATTTCTATTGCTCAGTGAGACAGTTGAGTTTTGCCCCATTTTACAACCTTTCTTGCCACAATTGTTAAGCAAGTCACTGAAGTTCAGTTAGTAACACGGTTAAGCGAATCCAACTTCCCTACTGACTTTGCTTGTCAGAAACTTGCAAAGAGGTCATCACATGACCCCGGGATGCTGCAACTGTCATAAACATGAGTCAGTTGCCAAGTGTCTCGATTTTGATCATGTGACCATGGGGATTTTGCAATGGTCATGTGAAAAATGTTCATAAGTTGCTTTTTTCAGTGCCGCTGTAACTTTGAATGGTCACTAAACTAACGGTTTTAAATTGAGGACCAGCTGTAAATAAAAATAAAGAATTGAATAAGCAAATACTTACATACTTTGGGAATATGACGCAAGTAGTGGATAATAAGTATGTTTGGCATATTTAGGAAAAAAGGTATAGATGGATGGGATTGAGGGAAGCCAACACATCTTATCAGATTTAGACTTTCCAGACATCCTTTCTTACCTGTCCTTTTACATATAACTGTTACTACTAGTGTATGCCAGTTCCAGTTCCTTTTATTTGTATGTTTGTTTTTTCTGTTTATTTTTTGTTTTTTTTGTTCCCACTGATTCCCGAATGTCTGCTTAGTTTGCAGATATAAATATACATATGTTTATATATTTCTCAGGAAATAAGAAGCCTGTGTCAGCATATAAAAAGCCTATTCATATGAAAGATCAATGGAAACCAGGAAATTGAAAGAATATGGAAAGAGAAGAAAAACGGGGAAATCTCAGGTATTTTGTTTTTTTGTATTTATTAATCAATGACAGTGACATGAAATAAGCTGTTGTAATGGAATAGGTGGATGACTTTGGGAACGAGGAGAAAAGATGCTACCCAGGAAACTATAAGAGAAGAGAGCAGGAGCCTCCTGTGGCTTAACAGTCAAAGAAAGAACATTGGGAGGGAGCTGCCCTAAAATATCAAGCAATTAAAAGTGATGGTGGGAAGTTTGTACTTTCAGACTTACAAGATTGTTAATTCATTCATCTGGTTGTGTTTCCTGATTGTCATCAATTTTGCGATGCTGAAAGTACTGTACAAAATTCCTGCCCCCACTTTTAACTGCTTGAACCAAAATTGGCAGATATTGGTGACCATTCATAGAATTTTGGCCAGCATTCTTTTTGGACATCAGGAGAGATTGTGAAATTGCCATTTGCAGTTGGGGCAGGTGCTTCTTGAGAATAGACTGCAAGAACCAAAGTTTTTGCAGTCGACTCATGAATTGGGTGGCTGGGATTTCAAGCAAACTCACAGCCATAACACAGCTTATATGGACACAAAGTTTGCACAAGCTTACTTTCTTAAAAATTTTCTGATGTAACTAATTTTGAAATATTTTGGGGGTAAAATAACTTTTGAATAAATTGGAGACCAGAGATATTTATGTGGGACTGATGGAAAGAGAGTTGGGGGGAAAAAGTCATAGAACTTTGTTGTTGCATATGATAACTGCTGCAGATAACTTGTTACTATAGTGGTAAGTATCCCCACCTGTCACATGGGAGATTGGCATTCAATTTCCCAACAGGGAAAGTAATAGAAGCTATATACTATAAGCAAACGGCAAAGGTAATGATAGAGGGAGAGCTGACAGACTCTATTAATATAAGAAAAGGAACAAGACAAGGGTGCCCACTATCACCTTTGTTGTTTGTGTTAACTTTGGAAGTGTTAAACACAAATATTAGAGATGAAAAGAATATAAAAGGAATGAAAATCAAAAAGGAAGAATTTAAGCTGCAAGCATTTGCAGATGATCTGGTTTTCATCTTAGAAGACCCTTTAGAAACAGCATCAAAATTGATAGAAAAGATAGAGACATATGGAAAGGTGGCTGGTTTGAAAATAAAGATAAGACAAAGATTTTGACAAAGAATATGCTATTAAGACAAAAGGAAGAACTGGTAGACCTATTGAAAATTCAAGTCACGAATAAGATTAAGTATCTGGGGATATATTTGACAGCAAGATGTAGTACATTTAAAAGAGAATAATTATATTAAACTTAAACAGCAGATAGCGCTAGATTTGGCAAAATGGGAAAACTTACAACTGTCACTAATAGGGAGAATCTCAACAATCAAGATGAATATATTACCCAGAATTTTATATCTGTTTCAAACAATTCCAATTAGGCTTGGAAAAGATTATTTTGAAGATTTAAGTAAAATTGTGTTGAAATATATATGGCAAGGTAAGAAAGTGAGAATAAAGTTAAAACTCTTGCAAGATGCTAAAATTAGAGGAGGATTTAGTCTGCCTAATTGGGAATTGTACTACCAAGCTACAAATCTGATGTGGGTTAAGGAATGGATAACACTAAGAAATGCTAGATTGTTAACATTAGAAGGACATGATTTGTTGTTGGGGTGGCATGCTTTTTTATGGTACAAAGGAACTAAAACACAGGGGTATTTTAGAAGACATTATATACGGGAGTCTCTGTGGTTAAACTGGGAGAAGACTAAAAGGCAATGTTATTTGAAAATTCCAGTCTGGTTATCGACTATTGAAGCATTTCCGTATCCTATAATATACAAAAAGGAGCAAACAGTTAGATATGGTGAAATACTGAATGAAACGGGTGAACTTAAATCTATGCAAAAACTAGAGGAACAAGGTATGAAGATGAATTGGTTTTCATATGCGCAAATACATTCAAGGTATGATAAAGATTCTAAAACAGAAGGTTTCTATGATAAATTGACTGATTTAGATAAGATTTTGACAGGTACTGATGAAAAGGTGATTAAAAAACTGTATGGATATTTATTAGAAATTAAATTAGAAGAACAAGTTAAAGAAACTATGATTGTTTGGGGGAAGAATTTTGGATATGGGATTGATCTAGATAAATGGCAAAAATTGTGATCTCAAAATTATAAAATAACAATGTCAACAGCATATAAATAAAATTTGTATAAGATGTTTTACAGGTGGCATTTCCCCCCCGACAAGAATAGCAAGAATGTTCAAGAATAAATCCGAAAAATGTTGGAAATGTCATCAGACACCTGGCTCATTTTACCGTATGTGGTGGACTTGTGCGGATTCCAAAAAATACTGGACTAAAATCCACATGTGGTTGAAGAAAATGACGAAAAAACACATAGACTTGAAACCAGAGATATTTTTATTGGGAATTTTACCTGAAATTTATAGTAAAGACTTGAAATATCTGATTGTAAATGTATTAACAGCGGCTAGGATTGTATTTGCTAAAAACTGGAAAAATGAGAAGATACCATCACAGGAGGAAATCATTAAGAAAATATTGGAGTGTGCTGAAATGAGTAGATTGACATTTGAAATTAGAGAACAAGAGGATAAACAATTTTATAAAATTTGGGATCTTTTTTATCAATGGTTAGATAACAAAGTACAGTAATGAAATATGTAGATTCTTAGAAAATAATAAATATATAAAGATGATACTTCTTTTTTATTATAACTACAAAATGATTTTAGGATAGATTTGGGATGATAATATGAACTGTTATACAATAAATTAAGTAAATTATGGTTATCTTGTAAAATATGAATGAATCAAAGTATAGTCAAAGGATTAATAATGATACTAAGGTATTTAGTTTTTGATTGACAATATGAGATTATATGTAATGTAATTGTAATTGAAGACTACGAAATGGAAGCACAAAACAATTTGTAAACCAACTGGCACACTGTATGTACACCTATGGAAGACAGTTTGATGTTTTTATGTTTTGTTTGTTTATGTTTGTTTTTAAAAACCAATAAAATCCTTTTTTTTAAAAAAAAATCCCCAACAGGGAGCTTTCAATGCTTCTAGGTTTTTGTGGTCTGTCCACACCTTGAAGGGGATTTTACTGCCCTCCAGGAATTGCTTTCAAGTAAGGAGTGCCCAACAGACTGCATAGGGTTCCTCCTCCCAGATAGTCCATCATCTCTCAGTCTCAGAGAGCTTGTGGGAGGTATAAGCACATGGCTGTAATTCTCCCTTTGCGTTTTACTGAACAATCACCGCCCCCACAGCCACATCACTGGCATCTGCTTATATTACAAAGGGCTCATCTTGGTCAGGGCTTTTAGGACAGATTCAGCGGCTAAAAGACGTTTGATCTTCTCTAACGTGGGCTTGGCACTCCAGTCATCAGTTTTGAGGTTGGCCAGGCCTGGGTTTAGCTTTCAACAAGTTTGTGACTGATAGGGCTATTCGAGCAGATGTTGCGCTGAACTGATGATACAAGTTAGCAAAGCTGAGGAAACTTTGTAGTTTTCTACTCGTTTGCGGAGGCTCCCACTCTAGGATCGCTGGGACCTTCCCAGGATCCATCTCTATGCCATTCTTCAAGCTTTTTTTAGCCTAGAAAGTCCAAGCTGGTCTTATGGAAATCACATTTGGACATGTATGCCCAATGAGGAAAAGAGTTAGTGAAATCTACAAAGGAAGAATGGTTGGTGAAGATGATGAACTTGCTGAGATAGCCAAATTCTCTTCTTTGATTAGAGAAAAGCCACTATCCATGTTAATTACTGATAAAAAAACCCTTATAGACTTATTGCAGAAAAGAGAAAAAAATGAACTTATGATTTTTGGCTTTGATTAGACAGAATAGATGATAGAAAGAAGGCAGACGTTTTGTAACTTTAGAAAAAGAAGGACATTTATAATTGTACTTATAACTGGAATAAAGAAGTTTGGAAGCCACTTCTTTGCATTTTTTATTTTCTTTTTAAAAAACTTTTTCCTTTCTTGCATTTCTAATGTTCTCTTTTGATTTTTCTTTTCCTGCCTTGCTTGTATTAGTTTTTATCTTCTTTTAAAAACTTTTTATAAACTTATTTTTAAAAGGGAAAACTGCAAGTTTCTATTAACAGACAGGCTGAGATGGTGAGACTTTGTTCATTCATTCACAAGGAATCAAACTTATGGTGCCATCTTAATAAGCTATTTCAAATTCATCATGTCTTTATCTCTCATCTGAGGGTGATATTCCTAAACTTCCCATCACTTCTTACGTAGATTATTTTAATGTTAAGATGTTAAAAATTTGCTTTGAACATGTAGCTTTAAAAACAGCCTAACTTTTTCTCAGGAAAAAAAACAAGTAAAATACAGAGCATCCAGCATAAATATACTGCATAATCAAGTATGTAAATTTACCCAGTTTTAGAGGAGGTGGAATTAATCAATAGTCAATTCTCCCTTTTAGCCTCCAGTCTCCAATTCCAACTCCTACACCTGCATATCCATTAGTTTGTTCAGTTTAGCATCCTCAATGGACACACATGAAACTATAGCGCAGCTAGGTCTTCCACCAACCCCTGCATGTTGGCTATGACTATAAAAAGGACTGTTATACCTATTCCTTTTGCTTTTTATCATAAAACTTACACAATAGTTAGGAACTCATAACTGTTACCAGCAAACAGTTATATGTTGTAATTTGTTTACCCATATTATTGCTAAGCACAGTATTAACATTTAATGAAAATATGCCTGTATTACTTACTACTAAACTGATCTGTTAATCTGTCTCAGAAAAAACACGTTTTGGATTAAAACAGACCAGCATCTTTTTAGGCAGGTGCCATTTTGGCATATCTAATTTATGAGATTTATCCCCACTTAAACCCTTCATGGACTTCAGGAAGTTGATATAGTAATATTAAATGAAACAGTGATACTAAATACAAAGCTATGATACAAAAATATTTTAGATACCACATTATTTATCCCAAATTCAATAACCAGTTAAGACTGAATCATTCATTACTCATCTTCATTAATTACAAGTTCAATTTTAAGTTTTCTTTCTATAATTTTAGCTCTAACAACCATTTTAGCATTAATAGCACTTTCTTTATTATAAGTGTCTAATCAATAGTTTCCAAATAGTGGGCCATAGACTCTGAAAAACTGCAGTCACTGCAAGAAGCCCACAATACATATGAAACATAAAAAACCCACTTACACTGGTTTTTGGGTTGTTGGTTTTTTTTTTGCTGGGAGAGGTACTTACAAAAAAGAAGGCAACTTCACTGCCTTGAAGTGGAAGAGAGCAAAATACTGGGCAGATCTAGGAGGAGACTAAAAGAAATAACGGCAACCATCTCTCCTTTTTTCCCCGCTGGGTAATGCTAGTATTTCTCTTCCTCCCAGCATGCAAGTCTTCCTGCTGTTGCCACACTCAGTGCATCATGGCTGGAGATTGCCCATAAATGCTCTTGCCCCATACTAGTGATATTACTGTACCTATATTCCCCCTCTGCTTTCTTTGCCTCCCAGAGGTATCTCACCAGGCTTCTTAGGCTTCTTTCATCTGCTTCAGTTTATTTATTTATACTTCTTATTTCTAAACTGCCCATCTCCTTCAAATGGGGACTAAGGGCAGCATACAATATAATACGACCGATAAATAAAACATAAAAATATTAAAACTAAAATTAAATTACAATTAAAAATTATAGAATAGTGACTATTCAACATCAGAAGATTTTTAAAAAGTTCGTTCTTATATTTTCCTTCTCTCATAAACTGACAATCTCATTCTCTGGTACTATGCTATGCTTCGTCATTTGACTTACCGCCAGAGCTGCAGAAGTAGAGGAGCTCACACCTTCTTAGTTGTATCACCAAGCATCTCCACAATTAAAAGCTCCTAAGCCTATCCAGCAGGGGTGGGATACGACAGAGTTAACTACCGGTTCGGGATTTACGAGCTTCCCTGCAGGCTGCACGCCTGTAAATTGTCATCAGCAGCTGCCTGCCGAGAAGCAGCCTTTGAAACAGCCCTCTTTTCCTGCTTTTCTAACTGCAGCTGTGTCTCGTTTGGCAGCTGAAGTTGAAAACTCAGGAAATAAAGATCAGGTAAGAGCCCAGGTGAGTGGGTGGGCAAAAATATCAGCAGACATTGAACCGGTTCTATGTCTGCTGCTCTTCAGAGCTACCGGTTCTACAGAGGTGGACAGAACCGGTAGAAACCCACCCCTGCTGTCCAATCACCTGAGTGACAAGCATGGAGGTCTCACTAAACTCCAGCATTTCATGCACTGGCCACCATTGCCTAGCAGAAACAGCTTCCATGATCAAAATTCAAAGACAGTTGGAGTTTCCTTGTAAGGATCAACTTGGCTAACCGCAGATACCTATGACTGTATTCCAATGGTGTAGTCCAAAATGAATGAGATAACAACTCTGTTAGCTTTTTCATGGGGTTAAAAAGCTAAAATAGCTTTAAAAAATCTTGTACTTATAAATGTTAATACCTGTTGTACATATCAGCCATCATCTCCACTTCCAGCTCAGCTGCCAGCTGCTGAGCCCTCAGAGGATCCATAGCAACTTCAAGTAAATGGATTTTTTATAGCTGGAGAACACAAATATTAGAAGCTAGTAATTCTATCAACATAAACATATGCACACTCGCATTCACTAACTCAATAAAATTGTACATGCTCAGTATTTTAGAAACCTCTTTCAATAACCTAATCCTACTGGCTAATAAAATGTGAGAGTGCATCAATCACTTCAGGTCCCATTTCCCACTTTAACCAATCAATGTCATGGCAAGAAAAAGCCATCATATCAACTCTTGAAGCAGAAAGAGACGGGAGTTAAAAAGCCTCAGAAAGGAAAGGAGAAGAATAAGGTGGCAATTACTTGGGTAGAAATTAAATTTTAACTTGTACACATTGTCATCTTGCATTTTATATTTTAAAAAATGTATGTCATATATAGTATGCTTTATTTTAATCGGGATGCTTCTGACACGAATAAACAAACTTGATAGGAGGAAGGGCTTTCTCTCTTAATCGTCTACTTTTGTGCACTTTTGTTATATTGGGAAAAAAAATAAATGAAATTTAGGTTAAAAAAAGACCTGAAGTAGAATGACGGAAGCCCGAATCTCAAAGCTTTTTCGCTCAGGGTGAGCTCGTTTGGCGGCTATTTGCTGGCAATGGTGGGAGGCAGGCGCGTCTTTTGACTAGCTTCCCTTATGAAAGTGAGCAAACCCATTGGTGTTTCCAACCCTGCCTTCCCCTTTTTTCCCCAATTCCTGTGCCTGCAGCCTCGCCTCCACCAAAAAGACCCCGCTCCATCCTTTTTCTGCCTCTCCAATCAACTTCTATATAAACCGCACAACAGCCTCCCGCTCTCCTCGCTATCAAAACTCACCTTCGGCCCAGGTACCAACCGGAAGCACGAGGAAGCAGCACTTCCGCCAGTGTGCCTTTGGGTTCATTCCCTTCATTGGATACCATAGAAACTTTCCGGACAGAATCTGGCCTTCTCTAGGCAGCTGGAGAAGTTCTCGAATTAGCTCAGTCCAATACTGTACGACTCTTGACATCACGTGCCAGGCGCAGAGCCTACTGCGCAGCTGCAGTGTGATGGGAGCCATTTATTCCTATTTCAAACCATAGAGAGAGGAGGGAGCCGGGAGGAGAAGTCTGAGATATGGTGGCTAGAGCGTGGCTACCTGAATTCACGGCTGGCATGGCTTCTAGCTGGGGAATTCTGGGAGTTGTAGTCCAAGACGTCAAAGAAGGCTGTCCTGATGTTCCAGAGCATCGTAGGGAAAAGAGCAAGCCAGAGGGGATCGGGTGTTGTTGTTTTTTACTGAGAGAAGGGCAAAATAAACTAGACCTGCTATTTTATCAATGAACCTTTGCACGAGACGTGGGGCGATTTGTTGATCTTGTGGTCGCCTTTGCAGCAGGCGCTGATGATTCACTGTACCTAAGGCTTTTTCAACACCACTTTTCTGGGTTCGGGCGATAGACGGAACTCTAAGCTAATCAACCTGTTCGGGTTTCTTAGAGCATATAGAATAAAATGTTGTTTCCAGTCACGATAAATAACGCTGGCACTTTATTCTACTTTGATCAGTTAATATCTTTGATCAATTAACAAGTCTTCCCGAAGAAAAATAAGCATGTAATCTGCAAATATAAATTTATAGAATAACTTTATTGTCACTTTGAATGTACTCTAATCTGCATAAATTAAAATGAAATTTTGTTGCATACAGCTCTCAAAGGGTCACCACCTTCAATATGTACTACATAAACATTGTCACCTTATTTTATCCCACTTTTTAATGTGCATACAGAGAGAGATATCAACTAAAAATGTGAATTATCTTCTAGCACTTTGGGAATATGTCTATAGAAACACATATATACAATATATGGTGATATGTCAACATCCTCAAAAGCTTTTTGAAAACCAAAATATTTCCAAATCCCTCAAGGCTCTTGAGTAAATTTAGAGATCATGGGATAAGAGGATCTATATCTTTATAATTACATAATCTATCAAAATCAGAAAACAATGTGTAAAAATCTGAAAACTCTGTAAAAAATAAATAAGAGAGTTTGCTCAGTGGAGAGAAATAAGAACTGAAGTCCATCAAGAATATATTTTGGGATCAGTGTTTTTTTAAAAAACAAATCTCCTTGACTTAAGGGTGACAGCAAGGCAGCCAAGTTTACAGTTGATCCCACTTGGTAGTTATTCAGGGAGATGTTTTCGAGCTGATGTAAGACCATCATCTACCAGGGATACTTTAACGTGAATTCCTGTATAATTCAGATACTACAGATCCAAGCTCAGTAACCCTAGAAAAATCCTAATTGTTGCATCGTAATGTTGGGTTAATGTTAATAATGTTTATTGTCTAAAAAGGAACTGCACTAGTTAACCTGAATACAACAAAGCAATGTACTTTTTCTATTCTATGGGCTTTAAAAAATTTAGTTGAAAGAACTATTCAACTCATTGAGCCTCTTCTTCCTAGTGTTATTCTTGCGCTCGTGTTATTCAACTTATTGGATCTACTTCTATATAAACATGCACAGAATACTAGATTTCAATCTATTTTTTCACCTAGTTATTTCACCTTGGGCAAGTGTATCATCCAAAGATAACTGAAAATTTAATATGATTAAGGACTGATAATTGTACTGAATATATTTGTTGGTTTGAGAGAAAAAAAGATTGTAAGTTGACAACTTTGGAAACTGAGAATCATCTAAAACCTTTCCATCTGTCTCATCAAATATAAAGCCAACATTTTGGTCTCCTACAGATTCTTGCCAGCATGCTCATCATTATGCCTCCCTAACAAAACCCCATGGTGCACATATGTGATAGTCCCCTAAGAAAATATTTTATTACACCTTAATGCAGGAGAGTGACAGGTATTAGTCATGGAATCTGCGATAAAATATGATAAGGTATTTGTTCATATTGGGCCAAAAAAGAATGAGATCCAGCACAGGCAGCAACACTTATTTTTTCAAAATGTTACATACTTGCATTTATTATTGCTTGAGATGTTGATGACACCTATTATACCAGCAGTCCCCAACATTTCTGGCACTGGGGACCAGTTTTGTGGAAGACAATTTTTTCGATAGAGCAGGGATGGGGGTGAGGGGTGTAGAATGGTTTCATGCACAACGTAGATCATATGGATGCATTCGCCTGCCGCTTGCACAGCCCAATTCCTAAAAGGCCATGGACTGGTACTGGTCTGTGGGCTCGGAGTTGGAGGGCCTTTTATTATGCTACTCCTAAACATTTTCATAATACCCTCTCTGGCCCTCATAAAAAGGCATTCTCAGTGACAAGGTTTTAAAAGTTATGACAGGAAAATCAAGAACATCCCTTACTAGAAATGCATATACAGGTATCACAGCAGCTTGTATTTTATACGTTATCTGCATGCAAAACTAATTTTTCTATTATTAACTACATGGGATGACCCCAGTCAGAGATTTTACATTGTTTATTGAAGAATCTGACTAGCAAAATCTTTGCAAAAGTTGTAAAACCTTCCCTGTTGCAACCATTAGAAACCATTGGTTCTGTGCTAAGCAAAGCCAAAAGAAGCTTTTGATTAAAACATGCTACATTTATTTTGTAATGATTTTTCACCCTTGATAATTAGCTTTCAGATACCTTGTTCTAAGATTTATATTGAATTTGTCTGTGACCATAGAGCAAACAAACAAATTGTACTGATATCTCTGAAAATAAGCTGCAGGAAACTGTTCATGTTGCTATATTACACTGCCTGCATTGACTAAGCTGCCCAAATCCTGTCTGGTGAACTCTTTCCTTAGATCTAGTCTCAGGGTAATAACTTCCCTGGATAAAATGGCATCCAGGGCTAATGCCAGCTAAGGAAGGTGTTCCAACATTTCTGGAATTTAAACCTAGGGCCCAGACTGATATCTTTGTAAATTATGTCCTGAGAGAAGAACAAACTGCGGCTCATTTTGTGAAGGGCTATATCTGTCCTTTTTTCCTTTGTGCAAGGAAGCAACTTAGAGGGACAGATTGTCTGCCTGATTATTTTCTGAGACTAGATGATTTCCTGACTTTGGGGTTTACTGTTGGTCAGCGCTGAATGAAATTTGATTTGCCTTGTGTCTGATTAGCTTCTGCAGTGGCAACTGATGTAAGCAGACACTTCATTGGTACGGTTCACGATGCAGAAGCTTTAAAACATCAGATAGCCTCTTTAAAAGTAGGCCACAAGAAGTTTGGAGACAAAAAGAATAAATTGGTCAGATAATTGACCATTCAGGCTGCAATGTGGGATGAGCTTGAGCAACCTGTATGACTTGTTATCTTTCTATATTCTGTATTTTGGTTGGCACAAACGATACCACATCAGGCAAGGGGGTTAAGAATGGAGCCATAGCAGGGGTGGGATGCTACCGGTTCTGCCTGGTTCTATAGAACCGGTAGCTCTGAAGAGCAGCAGACACCGAACTGGTTTTGTGTTTGCTGCCGTTTGGCCCACCTGCCCGCCCGGGCTCTTACCTGTCCTTTATTTCCTGCTTTTCCAACCTCAGCTGCTTTGAGCGGCACAGCTAAGTTTGAAAAAGCAGGAAAAAAAGTGGCTTTTCTAATGCTGCACACCTGCATGCAGCACTTTTCAGCTGTCCGGGCAGCACAGCTTAAAGTTTTTTACACGCACGCACAGCAAAACGTAGTCACCAAACCGGTAGTAATAACGGTTGAATCCCACCCCTGAGCCATGGCTCCTTCCATAACTCAAAAGAGGACCTGTTTCACAAGGAGAAGATTCTAAATTCTATTCCTGACACAAACATAGCAAAGGAACTCTATGGATGGGTGTTAGTTAATAGTCCTTGGGCAAAGGTGCTGCCATTCTGCTGCTGAGCTGGATTAATGGACAAGTAGCTTGACCTGATAGAAACATATTTCTGTGAGTTCCAACTAGATTTTAAGTTTCTTGAATCCAAATAAGTAAAAGTACACATAAACACATGCTAGTTTATAATGCTGGGACTATGCAATCTTAATTAGCTCAACAGGACTAAGATTACTGTTTGGTCCAAACTCTGCTTGTCTGTCAGTTGGATACTACTTTTCCTCCATGAAGAAAAAATATTTACAGAGGAATTTTTATGTTTTATGATTAGAATAGCAAACCTTGGAGGTGGACTGAGAGAATGTAACCTGGTCCAAAGTAATCCAGTGAATTTCCATGTCTGGGAGTGGACTTGGATCTTCCTACTGCTGGTATCATTACATCATACTAACACATAGTATTGTGGTCACTGAAAGTACTTGGCATTTCAATTAAGTATATTTAGTTCATTTCCATTGTTTTCCTTTATATCTACTTTTTTCCTTCGGTTCAATCATGTTTAATTCTTGAAAACTGCCTGGACTTCCTGCAGTTTTCCTGACAATTTTTTTTTAGAACTGGTTTGCCATTATCTCCATTTTCAGGCTGAGAGAAAGTTGTGCCTAAGGCATGGAGTGGTCTTTCAAATTTTATTTATTTATTTATTTATTTATTTGATTTGCCAATTGTTTACAAGATAATAAGTATAAGTGTATACATAGTTGTGAATACATGAAATGGGTACATATAAGAAAAATAAAAGAAGAATAAGAGAAACAATAGGACAGGGACGGTAGGCACGTTGGTGCGCTTATGCACGCCCCCTACAGACCTCTTAGGAAAGGGGTGAGGTCAATAGTAGACAGTCTAAGGTTAAAGTTTTTGGGGTTTGGGGAAGAAACTACAGAGTCGGGTAGAGTATTCCAGACATTGACCACTCTATTGCTGAAGTCGTATTTCCTGCAATCAAGTTTGGTGCGGTTAACTTTGAGTTTGTATCTATTGTGTGCTCTTGTGTTGTTATGGTTGAAGCTGAAGTATTCATTGACAGGTAGGACATTGCAATGTATGATTTTATATACCATGCTTAAATCAGACCGAAGACGGCGTAATTCAAGGTTTTCTAGTTCTAGAATTTCAAGTCTGGTGGCATAAGGTATTCTACAACAGTAGAGGAGTGGAGAACTCTTCTTGTGAAATATTTCTGGACTTTCTCAATTGTGCTAATATCAGATACGTAATGTGGGTTCCAGACTGATGAACTGTATTCGAGTATTGGTCTAGCAAATGTTTTGTATGCTCTGGTTAGTAGTGTGATATTACCAGAGAAAAAGCTACGTAGGATTAGGTTAACAACTCTTAATGCCTTTTTGGCTATGTAGTTGCAGTGGGCTCTAGCACTTAGATCATTAGAGGTGAGTATTCCAAGGTCCTTTACAGAGCTTGGGTCATCAACAAGATCTTGACTATTCAGCTTGTATTTTATTTTCTGATTTTTTTTGCCAATATGTAATACAGAGCATTTATTTGTTGAGATTTGAAGTTGCCTTAACCACTACATCAATCTGGCTCTCATCCTATTATTTAGGTATATTTATCATCTGTTAATTGATAACAAACTGTAATGTATCTAACAAAGGGGATGCTCATTTTTTATGTTCATCCATTATAAAATGTGTATAAAATATTCCGCAACAAGCATTTCTGTTTTTTGTCTTTCTCCTTAAGACTGAAATATTGTTGCATAGGACCTCTACAAGTAAATGCTCCCAGAATAGTGGGGTCAACAACATCCTTACATCTGGACAGCAGGTAGGGTGGGGTGGCCGAAAGGAAAAAAGAACCTGGCAATTATCATGGCTCAGCTTTAAATTGTCTTGTTAGCTGTTAACCATTTCAAAAACCTAAATAGCAATAGCAGATTATATACCGCTTCACAGTGCTGTCTAAGCAATTTACAGAGTCAGCATATTGCCCCCAACAATCTGAGTCCTCATTTTACCCACCTCGGAAGGATGGAAGGCTGAGTCAACCTTGAGCCTTGGTGGGATTTGAACTGCCAAATTGTAGGCAGCTGGCTGCAGAGGTAGCTTGCAATACTACACTCTAACCACTGTGCCACAGAGGCTCCTAAATGCTCTGCATGTAACAAAATATTGTGGCAGTTGCTTTCCTGGAAATATGTTTGCATCGTAGACATAAAATAGTTTAATGGTTCTTCCTTCTGCTCATGGACAAACACATGAATTGATTGATTCTCTGGACTGGAATAGTTACTACCGTATAGGCCTTTTGGAATCAGTTTTTGATATCTTGCAAGTAATGCCAATTCATCAAGTCAGATGCCTTGTAAAGGCCCTTGACTAAACATGGGTGCAAGCAAAGATTAATTATATGAAACATGTCACTAGCAAAGATTAATTATATGAAACATGTCATTCAGACTATTTTAATCAAGGCTAAATTTGGAAACACAAATGACAAATTTGTCTGTTCTTTTGCCCAACTAATTGCAGTCTGTCTGCCTGTGACTCACTGAAAGAGAAATCAATGTTTCTTGAGTTTGACCACAACTCTGGCTGGAACTGGCTCTGGTGCTTGTATTAGGAGGGTTAGAAAATACCTTTATCATGCAGTATCTTTTACTGGCTGACATTGCTTTTATATTTAGCAAGTAATTTGAGACCATCTTTGTGTATCTTGTGGTATAAAGAGCAAATAAAGCCATTTCTCTCTGCAGCCTATGAATCAATACAGACCTGATAAGAAGATCATCCCAAATAAACACGATTTGTTTACTTTAGACAAAAACCTGCAGTGTGATGAAAAAAAGATAGCTCCTCTTGATCATACACGTGAGATAGACTGTTGAAAACATGGTATTTCTCTAATTAGTAGACCAATTCCTAGCACCGGGGTTTTTTAAAAAAAATATTTTATTGGGCTTATGTCACTCCAACCAACAACTGATTCTGACCAGATGATAATCTTACCATTCTATCTTAATCTAAGTAAATAAAATTATAGTAGCAAAAATAGTCCAAACTAATAATTTTAAAGTACTACATTATATAGCTTTCCTATATAAGGGAAATCATAACCCTGTAGAATCGTATATAGAAGGAATTTCAATCATCTCCCTGTCAAAGGTCTTTTGAAATAACTGAGTTTTAATTGCTTTTATAAATTCTAATAATGTTGGGGCACATCAACATGTCATGAAAGCAGCTTAGGAAGAACAAAAGTAGTAAATCAGTGCTTAGGAAGAAGATTACCAGAACCTCCAACATGGTTTCAACCTCCATTGTGTATAATTTGTCTTTGGAGACAAAACACTAATTACAAGTGAGTCTTTTTCTGCTTGTAGATTGTTGATATAATAAACTCTTCCTATACAACTGGGCATGGCTTCATAAAGTAAATGCCTTTCTTCCAGTTGTATTCTGGTGAGGAAGCTCGTGTGTAATAAAAGTAAGGTTTGTTTTTAATCTCTGGATCATAATGCAGTTCTTGTTACTGTTCTCCATCCCTATGTCTTGTCCCTGTTGTAGTCTAATTTTAGGAACTCGGTCTTGTTTGGCCACAAGGCGTCAGAGTGGCTTCAGAAATGAATAAGTGGGTAAAACCAACTGGAGTTGTGTAACTGTCATACTGAAGAGGTTAATCCCATAGTTTTCACCAGATTTTCACTGTCACCCCAGGAGCACATTACAAACTAAGTCTACCAGAGCCCTTAGCAAATCGTATATTTAAAGCATGAGCTCCTTCCAGCAGAGAGCTATCTCAGTTTTGTTCCCATAGCAGTGTTTACAGCAAATACTTTCTGCTAGATTGTGAAAGATGGGGGAAAGATTGTTGACGGTATTTGTGCAACTTGTGTTTCCAGCGCAACTTAACTCTATCATAGAAGATATTTTTTCTTCAAGGAAACGTAACTGAAGTGATGATATTCAAAAACATATTTGCCCAAATCATAATATGAATATGTTTTTTGACATTGCATCTTTGGAAATTGCTATCTACAGTAAATGCTAAATATGATCTGCATAGTTAGCATGTCCCTTAGAACTCTAACCATTCCTAATAGATATTGTTCCATGGAAGCCAGTGGGAATCCATGTTGGAAGGAGATAGAATGAAGGTTAGTTTCAACCGCAAACATGCTTTGTTTTCATACTTTATATATAATGTATCAAAATCTCCAAATATCTCAATTTTTGACAGTTGATATGTAAGCTACAATATCAAATTAAAATAATTCAAGCAAAGCTCTCTTTACTTTATCCGAGATGAGTGAGGTGCACTTGTCTCTTGATGAAACTAAATATTCAACTTCATTAAGGATGATGAAGTCTCAATATTCCTTTAGACATTCTCCATTTTTGTAAAATTGACTGCTTTTCAATAACGGAGAGTGTCCCAGGGCTTCTGTGATGCTAAACCCATCCTAAAGAGAGTGCAAAAATGAAGTATGGTAAAGTCAGTTCACCCAACGTCCTGCATTGTATCATCTCTAATCCTCAGTGGAAAAACAGCACTAGAGCCTGGATTCCTGCTTTTATTTATTTAGAATTTTTCCCCTCTTACACATTGTATACATTAAATAACATAAATGTCAGTTCTGCTCTAAATGGAAACATTTCATATACTTCTACAGCTCCTTCTATCCTCTTAAGGATATGGCTTCTTTTTAAAGTCTTCTAGCAGTTTCCTTTGCTTTTTGTATAAATGTTCTTTGAATCCCTGTAGGCCACCTTTCAAATTTCCTTTGAATGTCTGTTGTTTATCAGAAGTGACAAAAGGCTATGGAAACTATGTCTATTATTAATAACACGGGAGTATTCTCCCATATAGCTGATGCCTCAAGAGACCAATACACATGCTGAAAAATCTCTTACAGGCAGCTCGCTAGAAATCATTTTCCGCCTAAAAGAGAAAACTAGTTCTTTCCTATGATTCCCTGAAATGTTGAGCTGAATTGCTAAGAGGCTGCCAGCAGCTCTCTCTCTTTACCTTGTCCTGGCTCCATCTGGCCCTTCTGAGAAGTAGGGGCTATGATTGAAAGAAGCACCTGCTAGTTTCCTGATAAAAATAGGAGTGTTTAGTTACCCGTCACAGAATGGCTGTATCAACAGAGTAGTAAACAATGAGAGAAATGCTTCAGGCAGGCATAGTGATAGGAGTGGGGATTGAGATACTGGCAGAAGCAGCCAGGAGAAAGAAGACACGAAGAAAGTCAGCTAGTCTCAGGGAACGACCTGCCAAAGGTAGGTGAAGTTTGATTTTTAGAGCATCGTCTTTCTAGATGGACCATAGTAGACTCTGGGCTCGCTAAAGAACTGTTCCTAGGTGCGACTCCAGGTAAGTGTTTATTTCCAAGATATAAGGAGATGGCCATTTGATGACTCCTACACCATGTTCAATTCCCAGAGAGCTCAGGTAGGATTCTTAAACTCTGGAAGGAGAAATAGATATGGGAGGGAAACTTCATGGTGAAGTTATATTTAAAGCATATCATGCTCTCCTATCTCCCAAGAAAATTTAGGAGACATAAGAAGAATGGTTATATATAGGAATTAGTTATTCTTTAAAGTATACACTGAAGAACACCGAGAACTACGTAGAAAAGAAGAAAAGTAATGAAATGTGTGATGCTGAGAATTCTTCAAAAGAGCAAAGATGGACCATATCTCAGGGTGGCAAGTAATGATCAGAAACAGAGCCTTCTCATGGATAGTGCACTGGTTGTGGCATTAGTTCATCAAAAAGGCTCAACTAGTGTTTATTCTAGTTGTTTCAGCAGCAGACCCACAGCTTTTGATTTCACTGACTCTTTAAACCAAATTTATATTATGCAACCTATTTTATCACAGGATTGTTTTCCTGTGCTTTTCGATGTACTGCTGATTACTTTTATGTTGCCTTTTTATATGCTGTATGGAATTATCTTCATGTTTTTTAATAGTGTTTTTTACTATACGTCTGAGATTATTTTGGAATATTCAGTTTAAATGTTCATTGAAGGCTAAGTTAGGCAATGCTTTTCCTCAGGTAAACAATAAATGTGTTATCTCTACTTCTCTGAATCTGTAACTTTCTAGTTTTGTTCATGGTAAAGGTATATTTTGGAAGGTACACCATTTGAATTTCTGTTTATTGTGTTTCTGTTGAAGGCCAAGAATCTCTCTCTCTTTTTTTTTACACAATGGTGACACCTCTGAGAAAACACTTTTCTCCTTTACATAAAATACCTTAGTGCTCTTTAGAATTTGTAAAATACCAAAACTAAAAAAAAAAAGTGTTTTCTCCCTTTAGGGTAAAAAAAAAAAAAAAGAATGATATATTATTCCCCACAGCAAAGAGAAGCAGCGATGGTTAAATTGATTCTTTTATCCAAAGTAAAGAATATATAACCTTTTCTCTATTCTGAAATTGCTTCCGGATTTTGTGCTTGCAACAACGACAAAAAAATGAAACTTTAATTAGATAGTCTTATTGTTATAGAAATGGCTTGTACATACTGTTGTGTAAAAGCAAAAAGTTGTGGTTGTAATATTGTTATCTTCTACTGTGCTAAAGAGAGTCAGAAGTTGGTGCCTTTTCCTTTTCTTTACACTATATTTATTTTCTGTCTACCCTTTTCAGTTTCTGACATCTTTTTTTCTTTGTATTTTATACTTAAACTAATAAAAATTTAATAGAAAAAAAGAAAATAAAACTGATGTATGAAGGAAAACAGCAAATGTTCTATGGTGGAGCTCTCAAGGAGCTTTGGAATATATCTTCAATTTAAACATATTATTCATAGAGCTTTAAATTTTAAATGCATGCGAGTTAGCAAGGCACAGAACTTCTGCTTTGCTTTGCTTTTCTATTTTGTTTTGTTTTTTTGAAGAGAAAAATAAAGATACCACAGTTGATACAAATCTCATATAAACCAATTTCAATAAAGTTACAAAGGACTATACTCTTTAGGATTTGTCCACAACCTCAGACTTTAGTTAGTTTGGTTTCAAGGAATTTATGGCATTTCTGCATATTCGAAGGCTGGAAAGGCATCAACTGGTATTAGAAGGACAAGAATAAGGCAGGCAGTGATACTCAATCTTCCAGAATTCACCACAATATTCGGCATCTAGCTTAAACAATGCCCTATATTCTATGTGACTGGCATGCTCAGGTTTTAAATATTTCTTTATTCAGTGAAATGCTTTTAATCTGCTCAAATTTCTTCTGTCACTTAATGAATGTATTCTATAGCTCCAGCAGAGAAGTGAAATTTGCACCATTATCCCAGCAGATATACTCTGATACTTCCTTCAAATCTGATTCAATTCTTGATAACTTTGTGGATGTATCTCATCAGCATTACAAAACTGATTTGCTATTACCCTTCCAGGATGCTTTTTCAATTTCCCAGTCCTGCCTACAGGCCTGGTTTTTTTTCCCATTCTGGTTCTAATAAGCTCCTCTCTGTTTCACATTCTTAAATCATCCGAGGTCAGCTAAGTGCTACCTCTTAGCTGAACAAAAACATATATTTTTCCCAAATGTATTAGGGATATTCTCATACTTTAGTAAAGTCCCATACTGAAGGGACACTTAGGGATTTCTACAGATGCTATAGTATGAGAATTTACCATGCTACTGAGTTATGAGTATGCCACTGGAAATCCAAGGCAGAAATGTGGAGATGAAAGAGAAAAACAAGAGCCCACTTCAGGAAGGATGATTGGCTGAAAGCAAAGTAGAAAAATACATTTGAAAACAGTCAATGGACATACACAATTACCTGCTAATGGTTCTTTGGATAAGATTCCCATCTTTAGACAAATTACACCCAGTCATCATTGTTCAGTGAGGGCCTTTTTTTTGGTAGCTCTTTCTCTCTCACGCTTTTTCAGGAAAAAGTTTTCTTTCCTGAAACAATAGGAAGCTTCCCCTACAATTCATATATTGAGCAAACAGGATAGCAGAAGCACGGACATAAAAAAACAGATAATATATGGTGTAGCTTTTTTAACTGACAGAGCACTTTTACTGACAGAGCAATACCATGTGTTTAGTAATTAAAAACTAACATATCCATTGCTTTCAATAGAACATGGAGTTACAGCCCACAGAAGAATAACGGGTAGTACTAAGCAAAGCAAGCTAAGAGGCTTCTAGGCATCCTGACCTCTCCACTGTTTTTGCAAATGTCAGGAGGGTATTTTTAGTTGGTGTTACAGCCACTCACCTGCCCCCCTTTCCCCAGAACTGCCTCTTACTCTTTCCATGTCTGAGTCACTGGCTGTTCCTGGACTTCGTTGGCAGGTTTTATTTAAAGATGATTTACTAAGTGATAAGAAAGGAAGAGGACAGGAGTTTCCCAGCCTCTGAGGGCCTAACTTGTGCTTCAATCATTTGCTCCTTTGAAGTGTTTTCAGACGGGATCAATCTCAGCATTAAGCAGAAAGAGGCAAGAATAGCAACTTCTAAAACTTTTATGACTGCTGTGTTTTTACTGCCATAGGAGGAGGAGATTGTCTACAGAATTGTTGCCTTACATGCCAAAAGACTTTATACTGTATTTACTTGGAATATCACCATGTATCTATGCTGGGAATGAGAAATATTTGCTACCCTGTCATAGGCAGAAAAATGTACTGGATTAACCCAGATAGAGGTTGGTGAGTTTAGCCGTGTGCATAGTTCTTCTGCCTGTTAATACTCAAAGCACATGTTGCCAGGTTCAGTGTTAAGCCATGTTTTGTGATCTCACACATGAGATATGAGACTGTAGGTCATGTTGTTTCCTTTGTTCAGAAGCATAGAGGGATGCACACAAATGCAGCCCCACTTGCACTAGAATGTTCAATAACAGCAGCTGCTGTTCTGAAAACTGTAGAAGTTTCTTAGCTGCATGCCATATACTTTAGAAGAAAGGTTTTGTGAAATCAACCTCTCCTTCCATACTCCTCCTGCTGCTGCTGCTGCTGTCATCTACAGTAAATCTTAAGGAATAAAATGTATTCAGTGCAACATGTACACACACACACACACACACACACGTTCACTGATGACTTCTTTGGGTGAATAGTCCCTCATCACATTAAACGCCCTCAGCTTTTCAGTAGAGTCAGATCACATGTTAACTGCAAATTAGAGATGCCAAGGATTGCCCAAGCAGTTGGGGCAAATTAACAGTTACAATATACGTTATTCATTTGTGTAAAAAAGTGGAAACCTTTAATACTGAGGTCATGCTTATTTTTTTCACTATATATATTTCCAGGAGTGGCATGTGAATAGGCCACTTACTTTGCACTCAATTGGAACAACAGAGAAACCTGGTACTATGAAGGCTGGAGACGCCAAGGAGCAAGAAAAGAACCAGCAGATCAATGGGCTGCAGCAGAAGTCAGAAATGACTCAAACTGCATTTGAAGGGGAGAGTGAGGCAGGAAAAGCAGAGGTTGCTGAGAAAGAAACTAAAGAGGACAGAAAGTTTGCAGAAGAAACTGGGAAAGAGTTGGATGATGCAAATGAAGCAGAGAAAGCAAAGGTGGCTGCTGGGAATGAGGTGCATGGAGAGAAGGAGGCTGGGGAAACTGACGCTGCTAGGCTTGAGGCACAGCAGAAGAAAGAATCTACAGGAGACACTTTTGAATCTGAAAAGGGGGAGGCATCCAAGGCAAACCAGAAGGAGGAGAAAGTCAAAGACAGCAGCCAACCAGTATCTGAAAGTGTATCTGAGGCCAAAGATGATGTTTCTGGAAAACCAGAAGACCTACAGAGAGAGGAAGGGGAAAAGGCTGATGTTTTGAAGAAAAATGCCAAGGAAGAGGTGAGAATAGAATGCATTTCAAATTGTAATCATTTGCTTCTTTTCTTTCAAGAGAATTAGTTTCTGAATTAGCTTCTTTTCTATAAAACATCAAGAGTATTTTTATCCTTCCTACCTTACATTTTCATGTCACATTATTTTAGTCTATGTAACTTCATGTTGGTGGATAAACGGACAAAGTACACTTACCCAGACTTATGTATGTCACTAATTTTAATTTGTCTCCCTTTAGCTATGTGTCAGCTTATATTATGTTTACAACATACAGATACAATTTTATAGCAAGACAAGTTTTATTATACAGATAGTCCTCGACATGATCACAATTGAGCTCAAACATTTTATTATTAAATGAATCACTACAGTTCTTAAGTTGGTAACCTGGTTGTTAAGTGAATCTGACATTCCCATTGACTTTGCTTATCAAAAGATTGCAAAAGGTGATCACATGACCCCAGGGACACCGCAACCGTCATAAATATGAGTCAGTTGCCAAGCATCTGGATTTTGGTCATGTGACCATGAGGATGCTACAACAGTCATAAGTGGGAAAAAATGGTCAAAAGTTGCTTTTTCAGTGCTATTGTAACTTCAAATGATCACTAAAAGAACTGTTGTAAGTCAAGGACTACCCATACTATTCTTCAACCATTCACAAAGAATGTGAAAGAACTGTTAAATAACAACACATTTATATGTTAACTTGCCTAGTTTTCTTCACCATTGTTTCTAGTTTTTCTAATCATAAGATGTCTGGTAAAGACAGGTAAAGCAAAGAAGCTGTGTTATTCTTCCACAGGTCCTCATAGGAAACTAAAATTGAATGAACTTTTCCTTGGGAAGTTGGTTGAAAGAAGTGGGATTTTTTTTATAGCCTGAGTAGATGATCCATCATATATATGCTATTCCCAGTCACTGTCCTACAGCCCCCCACAAATGACTGATTTTCTGCCACTGAAACTAGCTACCAAATTGTCAAAAAAAGGCCTGCAAAAACATAGATTAATTAAGGTTATCTAACCTTCAAAACTTAATGTCTTCGTTCAAAAAATGTCACAACTTCTTCCTTAACTTTTCTCAGAATTATCTTAATGCCATTGCAATTCCCTTTGTGGATTTCAGATATGGGGAGGGAGGGAAGGAGAGAGGGAGGGAGGGCGGGAGAGAGGGAAGGAAGGAAGGAAGGAAGGAAGGAAGGAAGGAAGGAAGGCATTTGTCCTTGTTCTATAGTTGCATAGCAACCTCTAGACTCTAGAGCAGGAGTGTCAAACTCAAGGCCTACAGGCCGGATCTGGGCCACAGGGTGCTTAGATCTGGCCCTCAGGGCCACCCTGGAAACAGCAAAGGTCTGGCCCGTGGGGCCTCTGTCAGTAAAAATGGAGCTCAGAGAGCCGTCTCACGAACTCTGTTTTTGGCCGTGACAGCCTCCTGCAGCCCTCTGCCAGCAAAAATGGAGCTCAGGGAGGCTTTGTTTTTGCTGGCAGAGGGCTGCAGGAGGCTGTCGCAGCCAAAAGCAGAGCTCAGGAGCCAGTTTTCTCTGACAGAGTGCTCGGGCCACAGGCGCCCCCAACATGAGTGACCATACCACTCTGGCCATGCTGGTCAAGTTGGTCACGCCCCCCTCACCACCACCACCCCGAGGTCAAACACAACCCTGATGCGGCCCTCAATAAAATCGAGTTTGACACCCCTGCGCTAGAGGTTTCTCTGAGCTTATGAAGATAGGAGATCACTTTAAACTAGCATTACTTGCATTACTTACTTATAAGTGAAATTGGGTAAACTTTGGATGCAAACACGGCACCTGTTCTGGTAGGAAAGCCTACAGGAAATTTTGATGAGATTTTGCCAGATGAGTTTATAAAAGGTAAAGTACTGTTTATTTAAAACTGACTAGGAAAAAAAATTGAATTCCCTGCTTACATTGTGAAACTGATTAGAAAAAGTCAGAATTTCCACCCTGTAATAAGCATAATAATATATAAACTGGATAAACTATTGCTCTTTAGGCTAGAAAGCAAGCACAAGGGAAGAATAGCAAGGAAAGGTTTTCAATAGAAAGAGGAAATCCATGTATGTAGAAGTTTATAAACTATCATTTCTGTTTTTTATTTATCAATATATTAATACATAACAAAACAAGAACTTTAAAAGGCCAACTTACGAACAAAACAGCCAGGGATAAGGATTTAGACTGGGGCATCTCAATCTGAAGGAAGTACATTGGATGACTTTGGGAAAGTCACTTTTTCTCTGCCCAATCTAATCACAATGGGAAGTTATTATAGGAGAAGAAAGTACTATGCATGCTGCCTTGAGATGCTGAAGGTAAGACAGAATATAAATCTAGAAAATCAAATGAAGAAAGAAATTAATCTGGTTGACCATCCCAATCCTCCTTCCCTACCTGCAGGGTCAAAGTGGCAGCACTTCTGTTGAGCCTCTTTCACCAGAACCTGAGGAGGAAGAGGAGGAATTCTGGCCAGAATTCCCTCCCCGTTCTCCTGAAGCAAGTCCACAAAGCCCAACCGAGCTCAAAGGTTTGGAGACAGGTAAGGAAAACGTCATTCAGCAAACTCAGAAGACTGAATACACTAAAGTTGGATAGAACAGACTAAAAGGAGAAGCGACACACAGGGATTTCTTGCTTAAAATAATACCTCCTAGAACAGACCTAAGTATTTTATGGCCCATGGGTCACACCTGACTCTTCGGCTATCCCTCTCCAGCCTGTGGCATCAGTGGGGTGGCAGAGTGGGGCTCCAAGGGCAGGGCAGCATCAGTGGCCTTCCACAACAGTCCCAGTTTCTCATGGGGAAATTCCCTTGGGAAAATTAATTGCCCACCCTTTATCCTAAAAAGTTTGCCTGGACCTTAATCTTGAGTAAATCATTTTAATTTTTTTTACCAGTGAAGCAACAATAACAAAACTCTCCACAACCAATGTTTCTAGACTCCATAACTTCCTGCATTACTGCCCAGTCCTCCTGAAGACATTTTTTCTCATGACCTTCGCTGATACCTCTCTTAAAACTCCACCAGCTATTGACAATGTAAGCAGGAATCCCAATTTTGCCCCCGGTCCCTATGGCTGGTCTCTTCTCCATTTCCCTGTAATGATTTATGAAACCATCTGCTGCTATTTTCTATACTGAGAAACATGGATGAGGGTAAGATACAAAGGAGATTAAAGAGGCCACAGCTCAGACATGGGACGGAGGTTCATTCACAAGGTAAGAAAAACTAATAACATGTCTATAATCCAATCTAGGTGGCATTACTCCACCAACTACCGCTCCAGAAGCTGCTCCAGCGGAAATCACCAGGTGAGATAATCTTTGGAAGCCTTTCTAGAGGGTGGGCTACATTTGAGATGGACAAGATTCAGGTTTACAAGATACATTGGGGGAGCAATGTATCTACAAGCCTGATAATCGCTTATCAGAGCTTGGTGCAAAAGATATATCCATAATCATTGGATACGAGTTGGACAGCAAATACATTTTCTAAACAAATAAATATTCACCTAGGAATTGAAGAAGTGAGGAGAAGATTGAGCTTCAGAGTTAAATATCATTCATACTGCTGAACACACGAACTTTTCTTCCTCAAAGTTTTTTCCCCACTTCTGGTCTATCATTAGATACAGAAGGAAGAAAGCAGGGGTGAGTTGGTGGCTCCTTTTGTTAAACCATTGGGAGAAAAAGATCCTTGACAATTGATTGCAAATCAATGCAATGTCCTACCTGCAAATGAATACTTCAGGTTCAATCATAACAATACAAGAGCACACAATAGATACAAACTCAAGGTTAACCGCACCAAATTTGACTGCAGAAAATATGACTTCAGTAACAGAGTGGTCAATGTTTGGAATATTCTACCTGACTCTGTGGTTTCTTCCCCAAACCCCAAAAACTTTAACCTTAGACTGTCTACTATTGACCTCACCCCCTTCCTAAGAGGGCTGTAGGGGGCGTGCATAAGCGCACCAATCGTGCCTACCGTCCCTGTGCTATTGTTTTTTTTTTATTTTTCTTATAAGTATCTATCTCATGTATTCAAAACTATATTTATTCTTATACCTGTATCTTGTAAGCGATTGACAAATCAAATAAATACTAAAAAATGCTAAAAATTCTCCATCTTTTGCCCATCCCAGAGGCTGCATTACCACTTTTTACTCTGCAGGGGGCACTCAGAAATCAAAGTTCAGCAATGAGTGGGCTGACCAAAATGGGACAAGGAGTAGTAACAGTGAGGAGAACTGTTCTCCTCAAAGGTTAAACCCTGACCTCCAATCGAGGACTTCAGATTTCTAATACATACCCTTCTGTGGTCATAAATTGGTTGCTGAAAAGATTCTTAAAGCTTGGAGGAGAGCTGTGAGGTGGGCATATGATGTCAGGCTTCCAAACCGGATGCCTTCTGGAGGTGCTGAGGCTAAAACAGGTTTGTCAAACTTGCGGCCCGCGGACTGGATGTGTCATGCGCTGGCCATGCCCACCCCATTTTAGAAAAGGCGGGGAAAGACGCAATGTGTCACATGATGACAACATAATGACGCGAGTTTGACACCCCTGGGCTAGAACCTCATCTTCTAGCCAAGGGCAAATCAAGGGAGGACGCTAATAAAGATGTGAACATTCAGAAAATTGGGAAGGGCAAAGAGAAACTTTGGGGTGGTGAATGAAAAAAATTGGGAAGAAGCCAAAACTGGAGCTGGTAGTGCTTCAGCTTTTCCCTGGATCTTCACATTTCTAGCTGCAACTGTTGACGATTTTAACCATGATTCTCCAGGGAACTATGAGCCAAACGATTGGCATTCTTTACTGAAGAGCGGGATGAAAGGGATTTCCCCTTTCTGAGCCATCACACCCAACTCTTCTGAGAGGCTCTCCCTGAAAACCCAGGATAGAGACTCACCTGGTGCCACTTCTCCAGTGCTTCAGGCTCAGGGTGTTTTTATTTCTGGTTCTCAGCCCTGAAGCGGCCCTGAAGGGAGAGAAAGAGGCCCCTTCTGCTGCACCAGAGGAAGCAGCTGCTACCAAAGATAAAAAGAAGAGGCCTGCTTTTGACCGGAGAGAGATAACCAGGCCGAGGATGCCACCCAGGGGACAGTCCCGCAAAGCCATTGTGGAGAAGTTTGGAGGGTAAGGAGGCCGCTGTGCCTCAGATTCTGCCATAACTCATTTCACTACAGTTTGTTCAGCCCTGCTGATGGATATACCGATAAACCTTTATGTAGTTTGGCTTGCAAAACACGACAGCTAAATTCATGCCTTACAGTAAACTGAAATCGAGGCAAATTATATTGGTATGTCTTAGCCCTAGAGTGGGCAGTATCTCTCCAGCTGTATGTGGCCTGCCCAACTTACCGGTAAAACTCTGCAGCATGGTTTCCAGACATTTTGAGATTGAAAACAAATGAATAATTTAACACAAGCCCTAAAATAGTCCATGCATTGAGGATGATAATTTGTTCCATTTGCAAAACATCCTTAATGTGCTTTGTTTCATTCTCACAGTATGCAACTCCCAAATGTGTTTATCATACGGCCTAATTCAGTGCCATCCACTGTTCAACCTCTCTTCTATTGCCACAGTCATACTCAGTATCTGAGTACCGAGACAAGCAGACATACCTAGGATAGGCAGTCAATAAGAGTTCAGTCTCCCTGCCTCAATATTCTAACCATCTGGTCCATAGCTTCCTAACTCTAATTCTCTGCAGGAATTCACAAAGTACCAAAAGAAAAATAAAATTAAAGAAACTCCTCCCTTTTTTTCTGGAACCCTTTCCCTTCACATATACAGTGTCGTGCATTTGTCCAATACAGATAGTCCTTGATGTATGGCGACAATTGAGCCCAAAATATTTGTTGTTAAGTGAGATATTTCTTAAGTGAGTATTGTCCCATTTTATGATCTTTTTTACCTCAGTTGTTAAGTGAATAACTGCAGTTGATAAGTTAATAACCCTATTGTTAAGTGAATCTGTCTTCCCCATTGACTTTGCTTGTCAGAAGGTCGCAAAAGGCAATCATATGACCTTGGGACACAGCAACGGTCATAAGTATAGAACAGTTGCCAAGCATATTAATTTTGATCACATGATCTTGGTGGTCCCGCAAAGGTCATTACTGTGAAAAATGGCCATAAGTCACTTTTTTTTCAGTATCCTGGGAACTTTGAGCTGTCACTAAATGAACTGCTGTAAGTCTGTGGTTTACAAAACATTAATCAAGACTGCCTGCTATCTGGGTCATTGCAATGGATGGATTGCTTT
Source organism: Notechis scutatus (assembly GCF_049901735.1). Lineage (NCBI taxonomy): Eukaryota > Metazoa > Chordata > Lepidosauria > Squamata > Elapidae > Notechis > Notechis scutatus. The sequence continues at coordinate 229,033,089 of NC_142009.1, forward strand.
GGGGAAATGTTGGCAAATGCTGAGAAGCCAACAAAGCCTTCTTCTATGGTGCCAGATCAGCCTTGATGATGAATATAGTATTCCAACAAATCCTGGCAGGAATGTATGGTTTCATACCAGCATAACTGCACTTGAGAAGTTTTCTCCAGGTTTGGCTGGCTGAAACATAAGCTATGAGGCAAGGGGTATGACAAGCCTTCTGTTCAATGAGAAAGCAAAGAAGGAAACTGTGCTTCACACATAGCTGAAGTGAGAGATTAGCGAAACAAAAAACAACAACACCCAAATCTGATTTTCCAAAGTTCTTAAGGAAGTGGAGTATTTAGAACACAGATGTCAAACTTGCGTCGTCATGTGATGTATCAGGACTATTCCCCACTTCGTTAAACCGGTGTGGGTGTGGCCAGCGTGTGACACATCCAGCTCACGGGCTGCGGGTTTAACAGCCCTGATATAGAACTTTACATATGCTACCGCTGCTTTATTGAAGGGCCATTCAATAAAAGGAAGATATCATGCAACGTAAATGAAGCATATTTGTCAGACAGTGTACCTTAACATTTAAAAAAACAATCCCACCAACCCTAAAAGAAACCCCCAAAATTCCAGGTACATATATTTATGTAGCACAGACAGTACTGCCTTGTTTGCTTCACTGTATCACCCAATTGTGCTCTTAGTGAAGTAGTTTCTTCCCCAAACCCCAAAAACTTTAACCTTAGACTGTCTACTATTGACCTCACCCCTTTCCTAAGAGGTCTGTAGGGGCGTGCATAAGCGCACCAACGTGCCTACCGTCCCTGTCCTATTGTTTCTCTTATTCTTTTATTTTTCTTATATGTACCCATTTCATGTATTCACAACTATGTATACATTTATACTTATTATCTTGTAAACAATTGGCAAATCAAATAAATAAAATAAATAAATAAATAAATAAATAAATAAAACTCTATAATCCCTGAAGAGCTAAGGGTTACTCATACTTGCCTTACCACAATATAAAAACCCAGCCTTTCCCAAGCAGTATCCATCATCCCCAGACAGCACTGGCCACAATTATCATCCAAGACCATTTATAAGGGGACATGTTTAAGAAGTGTGACTAGATCCAACTGTAATAAACTTCAGATATTGGGCAGCAAATGCCCACACCACAAAAACACAACCATATTCAGCACCTTTAGAAAAAAAACTTGCTTTGACCAAGTGTTTCTCTTGCACAAATTATAAAATCCATACATGTTTACATAATCAAATCAGATAGCAGATATTGCTACAAATCAGGCAGATCTATGTCCCACCAGAAAATGCGGTAATGGGGCAAAAGGGACTTATACCAGCCATAGGATCTGTGTACGATTAAAAAAAATACATGTTTATTCTTTCCCTTCTTATTCCCTCCCTTTCTTCCCTTAATCATCTTCCAAAGGGCTGCAACTGGTCCTGCCCCCAATATCAAGAGGACTGGAGGTACAAACACTGTGAAGACCATGTTGCTGGAATGGTGTCGGGCCATGACCCGTGGCTATGAAGTAAGGTATCAGCTATGAAATGAGAACTGCTCCAGTGCCCTTAAAAGTTTATGTGAAGTGAAGTAGGCAAATTGGTTTCCCTTGGAAGGTGAAATCAGGTTTAGGAGGTACCAATAATGCAACAGCAGGAAGGCCTATGTGGATGGTCAGAATTTAAGAGATGTGAAGACAATATTCCTCTAGTTCTGGCAAACTTACTCCAGTATGCTTACTCAGAAGTGAGTGTACACCTTTCTGGGTTTAAAAGAGTATTTGGGAAAGCATCACTACTCAGAGTTAACGACTATGAACTTATAGCACCTCCCCCCCCAAAGCCCCCACATGCTATCTTTTGTTTGTATTGTCTTTTGTTGTTGTTGTTGTTATATATACAGTAATCCCAGGGACATTTCTAGATTCTGATGGCATTCTAAATTCTTGTCCTGTTTTTTATCAAAGTTGGAGACCAAAACCCTGGAGGGATCATGTCATGCCCTTATTAGAGTGGGATTCTAAGGGAGAGGAGGAACAGCCGAGAGGGAATGGAGGTGTGGCTCCGAAGGTTGTGGAGGAGGCTGGGGAAGGGCAGAGGCCGGCTGGGCAGTCAGAGGAAGAACCAGGCCCATCCCCTCTTCATCCTAGGACACGCAGGGAGGAATGGAGAAGGAAGCAACGTGGTTTATGAGAGAGGAAGTGGCCATGATCCCCCTCATTGGTTGCAGCTGGGGAGAATAGTATATAAGAGAGATGGTTAAAACACAGCATTGCCAGAAGCAAAGCGTGTTTTATTTTGGGCTGAAGTTATCTTGGTTGGCCTCCTTCCAACAGACTGTGCCTTGTTATCTTCTTGAAGTTGGTAATTACTTATCCTGGTCCATTGTGGAATTTCCTTCATTGTAGTTTGTTTTGGGTTTTTTATTTCACCTCTATCTGCTCATTAAGTTCGTACTGTATTGCTTTATTTTAAAGACTATTTTTGAATAGGTTTTATCTCCAACTGAGAATTATTGAACAGTGGGGCCAAGTTGGAGGATTAAAGGACATTTATTTACGTTTTGGATTTTGTTACATTTGTGTTACACTCCGGGTCATCACAGATCATAGTAGAATACTCTCTTCTGTGAACTAGGTCAAGAAATACTGTACTTCTTTGTATGCTATTGGTATTTCTTTGTTATTAACCAGCACATACTCACTATCATGCAAATATGAAGACTCACATGTGCAATTTTAGCCTGTACTGTTTTCTCATTATGTCTTACATTCAGATGTTGAATTTTACTCAAAGAGTTAACCGAATGAGTTCATAAACTAAAAATCTTAGTTGAAAGCCAATATAGCTCACATACTGAGATTGTAAGATACTTTGAAGTTATAATGCCTAACCTTTAGTGAAACTGTTAGGACGCAGTGAAAATGGTGAAATATGCACTGATAATTCATGTACTACAGAACACAGGGCCTATCACAATAGCACTAACATCCAGCAGAACAGAAGAAACCATTGCTACATGCAATGTGTGCCGTGTATCAGAAATGATGGCTTCACAAATCATGACCTATAATGCAGGCAGGTTTGAAGGATTACGGAGAGATAAATGATGCAAATATATGAAATTCTAAAATATAAAAGTAAGGTGAAGTAAGAATGCTGAGCACATGGGGGCAGTAAGTTAATTCTCCATCATCCTTATATGTTTTCCTTTCACTTCCAAGTTACAATTAACAATGCTCAAAAAGGAGAGGATGTTAACACAATAATCCAGATTCAGAATGCTCCCAAATTACTGCCATATTTTACTATTTCATGTCATATGAAAGTAAATCCATTCACACAACTTGTTCCAACCCAACAATGTGTTCTACCAGAATGATAAGCTTCTATTAAATAGGCAGGAATGCATGTTTCAGTCACTTGCTAGTGCAGGAAAACCTAAAAAAGGAGACGTGGTTGACCTTTTGTGCTTAATGTTCTCTTTTTCTCATTTTCAGCATGTGGACATTCAGAACTTTTCTACCAGTTGGAAAAGTGGCATGGCTTTTTGTGCCCTCATTCACAAGTTCTTTCCTGATGCCTTTGACTATGCAAACCTTGACCCAACAAATCGGAAAGATAATTTCACCCTGGCCTTCTCTACTGCTGAGTGAGCACTCCCCTCCATTCTAGACCTACGGCCACAACCACAGCTATAGGGCAGGCTGAGTCAGGGATGAGTAGTAACCTCCAGAAAGTGTACCATGTAAATGTGTGAAGTTATTCTCTGGAGTACTTTTGTCTTACTTTCCAGCTCTACTGTTATATAGTTCATATGAAATAACAGTGTTACAAAAGATCAAAACCATGTCCAATAACTGATCAATTAAACTGGCAGATGTGCAAATGCTGCCAACTTTAACAGGGATTAAAATTGCAACATGATCAAAAGGCCTTCTACTCATAAGCAGCAGGATGTGGAAAGTCCAGGGAGGCACATAACCTCCTTAACTAGGGAAACCTAGAGAAAAACATATAGAATTATCTTCATATGTAAGTACGCTTGTGTAGTTTTATTCGTTACTTGAGCTCCATACCATGTGGGATGTACAATCTGAAATCTTGCAGCTTCCTTTCAAACTGACTGGTGGCTAAAAGTTTGGCATCATATATTTCTAACCAACCAATCCTATCTATATTTAGCAGCAATATTTTGGATCAGTTTTAAAGTTTATGAAAAATCTCTCTAGGCAACCCACATGCAGCAGACTGCAATAGTCTAATCTCATTGCTGTGAGAAATACATAGTTATATTTACAATATTTAGGGGTGTCTGCCACTGACAAATGACTTTTTTTTTTTTGCTCACACTTAGCATTTAGGCATCCCCATCTAACATTCACACGGATCCATTAAGCTGAGAATCTGAATTTTAAAAGAAGAATACAGACTTTTACAAAGAGACTGACCTTCATTTCTCCAATCCATAAAGTTATCTGCTATTAATTCCATTGGTTTCCCAATTTCTTTGAGTTGACCCATATTCCTTCTCAGATAGCCAGGATCAGGAATATAAATATAGTCAAAAGTATTGAAACATCCAGCTATAGAATATCTATGAGAATTAGCAATATCAGAACTGAGATTTTGGCCCAAAGCTAAGCTTGAAACCAGACTATAGAATTTTAAAAGCCTGGAATTATTATCTTTAACTTGTTAGCATTTCTTGTTTTGAAAAGAAATAATTGTTAACTGGCACATAGTGAGGTTTGCTAAGGAGCTCTTCACAACTGCTTAACACAGTAGGGATTGCTTTACAAGGAAAAAGTAGTTATGTCATAGTTGATCAACCTTCAACAAGCATAATAAAATAGGAAACTTCAAGAAATCAACACACCTTCAGGAACATTATCATAACAACCTAAGTGTCCTCTGGATTAGATTAAAGTCTAATCTAGACCAGAACTGTGTTCTTTAATAGTTAAACATAAATCTTGAGTAGCAACCTCCCATTTGTCCTTCAATAGTGGTATTGGCATGCACACTATTGTATCTCTGAACTTGGAGGTAGTATACAAACCATAAATAATAATCAGTAATTATCTACTCTTTGGAGGAAAACAGCACATTTAAAAAATGCAGCAGATGCAAACCAAGCAGCAAGAGACAATTACTTTTAGGACACCTCTTACCAAAATTGCTAAATCAGTTAGTATACTGGTGAGGCTGAATAAATGTCAAGCTTCAAGGTAACATTAAACTCTGAAGGAGAGAATTCAAAGCCTTTGAATAGCCAGAGTAAAGACCCATTCTGAAAAAGAAGCAGGAGTCCTTGCTAGATAATTGAACAAAGGAAAATGATAGTCAGATGATAAAAAGCAAGAGTAGGTTCTGCATTTATATCATGTTCCCCAGAGTTTCAAAATAATTTCAGTGGCTTATGGTATCCCCAGTGTGACTCTAGTTCAGAGGTGTCAAACTCACGTTGTCACGTTGTCACGTGACATATCACAACTTTTTCCCCCTTTGCTAAACTGGGGGGTGGCCATGGCCAGCGAGTGACGCATCTGGCCCACAGGCCACGAGTTTGACATCCCTGCTCTAGTGCTATAATTAAATTTATTCAACTTTAAAAGGCAAGAGGTTTAAATTAACTATCTCCTTGGACCTCACCATGATTTTGGAAATCTTTGCATCCTGATCCAGTTCTCTAGAATAAGGCTTGTTAATTCTGGGGGTGAAGGGCTATACTCAAGCTTGCTTTGCCAAATCATTGGGGTATAGTTGACTATTTGTCTATCTATTTCCAGGAAATATGCAGACTGTGCTCAACTTCTGGAGGTGGATGATATGGTGCACATGAGTGTTCCTGATAATAAGTGCATCTACACCTATGTCCAAGAACTTTATCGCAGTTTGGTGGAGAAAGGGCTAGTAAAGACGAAGAAGAAATAGAAATGCAAAGCAGGCTTTGGTTTGAGGCTCATTGGAAGCTATAGAAAAACTTGGTGGGGGAAGGTAAGAAGGTTTCTATGGCTCTCATTTCACCTTCTTGAAATTCTCGAATCACATTAAGTGCAACTAGATAAAACCAAAGGAAATGGAAAAATAATAGGTTTGAGATCTTGCTCATTGGTAGCACATGGCAAAGAAGAATTTCAGTTGTAATTTATTTTTAAATTATTCCCCCATCTTCCAGCTCTAGCTCTGAACACCTACATGTGCTTAGGTATTAGGGCTAAAAAAAATTAAGGTTTCATATTTAACTTAAAAATCTTCCAACATATTCATTGGAAATCTTACCTTTTTTTTTTTTTTTTTGCATAACCAATATTATTGTCCCACCCTTAGAATTTGGGTATGATGCTCTTATTGGGATATAGTATATTTTCCTTCATGGATCTCAATGCCATGTTAGTTTATTAGCTACCAAGTAATATACACTGCTCAAAAAAATAAAGGGAACACTTAAACAACACAATGTAACTCCAAGTCAAACACAGTTCTGTGAAATCAAACTGTCCACTTAGGTAGCAACACTGATTGACAATCAGTTTCACATGCTGTTGTGCAAATGGAATAGATAACAGGTGGAAAGCATAGGCAGTTAGCAAGACATCCCCAATAAAGGAGTGGTTCTGCAGGTGGTGACCACAGACCACTTCTCAGTTCCTATGCTTTCTGGCTGATGGTTTGGTCACTTTTGAATGTTGGCGGTGTTTTCACTCTAGTGGTAGCATGAGACAGGGTCTACAACCCACACAAGTGGCTCAGGTAGTGCAGCTCATCCAGGATGGCACATCAATGCGAGCTGTGGCAAGAAGGTTTGCTGTGTCTGTCAGCGTAGTGTCCAGAGCATGGAGGCGCTACCAGGAGACAGGCCAGTACATCAGGAGAATGTGGAGGAGGCCGTAGGAGGGCAACAACCCAGCATCAGGACTGCTACCTCTGCCTTTGTGCAAGGAGGGACAGGAGGAGCACTGCCAGAGCCCTGCAAAATGACCTCCAGCGGGCCACAAATGTGCATGTGGCTGCTCAAATGGTCAGAAACAGACTCCATGAGGGTGGTATGAGGGCCCGATGTCCACAGGTGGGGGTTGTGCTTACAGCCCAACACCGTGCAGGACGTTTGGCATTTGCCAGAGAACACCAAGATTGGCAAATTCGCCACTGGCGCCCTGTGCTCTTCACAGATGAAAGCAGTTTCATGCTGAGCACATGTGACAGACATGACAGGGTCTGGAGACGCCGTGGAGAACCTTCTGCTGCCTGCAACATCCTCTAACATGACCGGTTTGGCAGTGGGTCAGTAATGGTGTGGGGTGGCATTTCTTTAGGGGGTCGCACAGCCCTCCATGTGCTTGCTATAGGTAGCCTGACTGCCATTAGGTACCGAGATGAGATCCTCAGATCCTTGTGAGACCATATGCTGGTGCGGTTGGCCCTGGGTTCCTCCTAATGCAAGACAATGCTGGACCTCATGTGGCTGGAGTGTGTTTGCAGTTCCTGCAAGACGAAGGCATTGATGCTATGGACTGGCCCTCCCGTTCCCCAGACCTGAATCCAATTTAGCACGTCTGGGACATCATGTCTCGCTCCATCCACCAACACCACGTTGCACCACAGACTGTCCAGGAGTTGGGGGATGCTTTAGTCCAGGTGTGGGAGGAGATGCCTCAGAAGACCATCCGCCACCTCATCAGGAACATGCCCAGGCGTTGTAGGGAGGTCATACAGGCACATGGAGGCCACACACACTACTGAGCCTCATTTTGACTGGTTTTAAGGACATTACATCAAAGTTGGATCAGCCTGTAGTGTTTTTTTCCACTTAAATTTTGAGTGTAACTCCAAATCCAGACTGCCATGGGTTGTAAAATTTGATTTCCATTGATAATGTTTGTGTGATTTTGTTGTCAGTACATTCAACTATGTAATGAACAAAGTATTTAATAAGAATATTTCATTCATTCAGATCTAGGATGTCTTATTTTTGTGTTCCCTTTATTTTTTTCAGCAGTGTAGTATCTCCTTAAATGGAAATGTCCATTGATGATGTTGCTACTTTAGTCAGTGGAAAACAACAAAGGATAACACATAAATGATTAAGAAAGATGTTAAAGGTCACTAGAAGTCTATTTTGATGGTAGGGATCTTAACATTCTCATTACTGGGAAGATAAGTCATTTTGGCTTGCAAGACCATTTTATTTTTAGATAAGAAATGTTGTTTCCAGTTCCAGTTGAATGTTAGAGGTCTAGATGGAGCATGTTGATGCAGTAAAAAATGGTACATAACGACAATTACTTGTGAAAGAATAATCCCAGGCAAAAGATGAAAAACCAGCAAAGTACTCTAGCAATGACTGACCAGGTGCCCTGTAGATATGAGGCTTCATGCATAAAGATCCCCAGTCAACATGTCCAACACAAGTGGAGGCCTCTAAATTGGGAAAAGACCAACAGCTGGATCTTTTCCACATTAAAGCTTGTAGGATTTCAAAGAAACATAGGGGTGTAGTTTGTATCCAATTGTCAGGTAGGCTGGCCTATAAACCCGTTTAGGAACACTGTAGAAATGATAGCAGTTGTTGGGAAACTATGCTTGGAACCATCCGCTGTGCTAGGCTTCTGTGTTTTCTCCAAGACATCTCAAATTTGGATTTTTATTTTTATTTTTTTCAGATGGAATGCAACATGGGATGTACCCAGGCTAAAAGACATGTATATTCTGCAATTTCCTGAGTAAGGCATTGGAATCAACCACTGTAACTTAACCCTGACTAAAGTCTGCTATGGGCCACCCTTCTGCCACCTGAAAAGAGCAGGAAAGGAACGCTTCCTAATGTCATGTCAGCACATCTGATGTTTATGGAAGCAGACCTGAGCCTGCCCCAAAGACACATGACTCAAGAGCAGCATGTCCTTCCAGATGTTATCATCAGTAACTCCGCGTCCTCTTTTTGAATTGCAAAAGCCTTCCTGCAACCCATGCTGCAATCACCCTTTCCCTTACCAGGCACCGGTTCCATTAAAGCACAACTGAACCAAGTCAGGGTTGTCACACTGTATTTTTATGCTGCATTCTGTTTTAGCAACGGCCATTCAGGTGGCCTACAAGCCTGATTTCCAAGGGAGAATGCAAACATGCTCTGTTTGAAGTAGCTGCCCGGGCATACTAGAATGGTTTGAGCAACACGGCATACGTGGCCCAATCCTATGTTTGTTTCCTAAGAAATAAGCTCCTCTGCATTCAGCTACTCCCCAAACCATTGAACTTTGAGCAAAGAAATCACACTGTGCAGATAAGAGGCTAAGAATAAACAAGCTGACTGGAGGGAGTGGGGGATTCCCTCCTTTGTTGGTTTACAGGAAAAGTGCTGGACAAACATCAAATGGCAAAGCTTTTAATGTGTGGCAATGAAAACCTCAGAGATTTTACATGTGGCAATTTTGCTCTGTTCTCGGCAGCTTGGAAGGACTTTGGGGGAGGATCAGGTTGAAATTGTTCGGAAGACAGCTCATTTTACAAGATGGCAAAAAAGGATCCAATTCAGTGTAAAAGTCCCCACTTTGAGTCTTCTTCCCACTTTTCAATATAAACACAGTATATTTAGAAAGGGAAGAGGAGGAGGAGGAGGGCTTCAAGCCTGAACTAAAGAGGAAGGAGAGCTGCAAACTGTTTCTTATTTATTGAAAACAATAGACAGGTGTACATGCTGGTATTTTAGTTTGCAGAAATACATACTCCTTTACAGGCCTATTTCCAGTGGCCAATGCAAGTAACATTTAGAGGAAAAGCTCACTTTAAAAAAAAAAGAAAGAAAGGGGGTGGGGCTTGAAAGGAAAGCAAGTCCAAGGAAAGTTGTAGGAAAACAAGATCTAGTGGTATAATACTGCTCTATTGCTCAGCTCAAGCTCAAAGGAGCTGTGCTTTCTAAGTAATGAGAGGCAATTCATTACTTCTTCTCTCCTAGGTCAGATATGAACTAAAACTTAAAGTGGTACAATCATTGGAGGTAGTTTTTAAACTGCTTTTCCCGAACAAATTATGCAAAAATATAGTATCAGTAAGTGGACAAGGAAGTTACAAAAGTTGTACAATTAGAGCTCAGTATATTATTAATGAATTAACCATTTAAATATATTTGATTATTTTTTCATGGTTAATTCTTCATCAATGACATACTGAGCACTAACTGTACAGTTTTATTCTTATTTTAACAATAAGGAAAAGGATTTTAGACATCTTTTTGAATCTCTGCACTGAGTGCCACAGTTTCCACTACTTATTATTTAAAGACACCACAAATAAAGCGAGAATCAACAAACTACTGAAAACATTTTGAGTAGTTTGCTTCTAACTTCCCCTCTGTTATACTCTTAACTGATACTTATAATTGATAACTATCTTTGGAGACACTGGACAGTCTTGGTGCACATCATTGTGATCTGAGACTGATTCAACTAGACAACAGCACGCATACACACGCACACATTGCATTGACCAAGAATCACTGCTTGAATTCTGGCCTACGTTTAAGCACTGGACCAGGAGGAAAAGCGTCCGAAAGGCTTGCTTTCCCTCCTCAACAGCTCTCTCTGGAGATGGACAATAGCTAGAAAGAGGGCCACTCCACCCCAACTGAGGCATTTCAAAATCTGAACGATATGGCCTTAAGACCTCCAACAGAATAGCAGAATAACAGAGCTGGAAGAGGGAAGAGTTTAGAGGTCTTCAGGAAACCCTGTAACGGGGGTGTCAAACTGGATATCTTTTGAGGGCTGGATCCCCACAGGCCAGGTGGGTGGGCGGGAGACAGGACGGACGTCTCTTGCAAGCACCCTGCTGGCCAAAACAGGTCACGGGAGGGACCATATGCGCCCCCCCCCCCCATGCCCCATTTTAGCCAGCAAAGTGCTGCAGGAGGCCATCCAGGCTGAAAACGGGCTGTGCCCCATGCCCCATTTTGGCTGCCAGAGGCTGGTCCTTTGCTTTTTCCAGGCTGGCCTTATGGGTCAGATTGAAACACCCCGCAGGCCGGATCCAGCCGCAGGCCTTGTTCCACTGATAATTGCTCGTCAGGAAATTTCTCCTTAGTTTTAGGTTGATTCTCTCTTTGATAAATTTCCATCCACTGCTTCTTGTCTTCCCTTCAGGTGCTTTGAGAACAGGTTGACCCCATCTTCTTTGTGACAGCCCTTCAAATGTTGGAAGATATTTCCAGTCCTTCCTTTCATTAAACTAGACACGCCACTATTAGCAAAATTCTGTTATACTTCACAGAACTGCTTCTTAGCTGGGCATATGATTCATTGTAGCAAGAAAAAAAATAAGATAGGCAAAAACAATGCCTGAAATAATGATCTCTTTCTAGGGGTACTTATGTGCTTTGTCTACACGTTTTGCCTACTGATACAAAACTGATGTCATACCAATAGTTACACAATGTTGTATTGTTGACAATAGGTGTTTGTGAAGCCACTTGTATAGTGAGCAGTTGTTAGAACTCTGCAAAGGTGTAAAATCAAATTCACATTGAGAAAATGAAAACAATAAAACATCAGGAATCTTTGATGTAGTAATGCATCATTATTTGTAATATATTATAGCCTGCATTTATTACAGAACAGAAAGTCAGTTCAACGTATAATTTCATGATGACAGGAGGAAAGTTAAAAAGCAACACAGCCTATGCAATTACTAAGGTTTAAGAAAAAAGGGAAACACTACAATACATTAAATAAAGTAAACTTGGAACTGAAAAGGAAAGATTTTGAAACAATCCTAAAATACTACAGGAATGACTATGAAAATGGAAACTTATATGAAGAAGAATAAATTAAAAAGAATTAAGAACATGTTTATTTTCTTCATCCAATGTAAGATATACTGTACTAGCAACAGAATGGCATGCAACAAAGCATCAAATGCAATATTCTTTTTTCCAGAAGTATTCCTATTGTTCCTGATAAATTATTCTTTGCTTAGAAAGTATTTGGAAAACAGAAAGCTTAGTACTTTTTCTCTGTGGAATTCTAACTCTATAATGTACTCCTGTAACTTTGCAAATGTCCTAATTTGTTCTGCTCTTTTGAGGTAAAATATCATTCTGTTTTAGAAAACTATGTCATCTCTTCAGTTCAATTTGAAATTTATTGAAATTCAATACTGACTTTAAAGCCAGAACTATCCTTTCAGGCAATAGATTTTAGCTTCAGGATGAGGAAAGTAATACAGGTTTTCATCCGTACCACGAAGAGGCATAGATTTTTAACTTAATTAATTAATCTTAACTTTGAACCTATGCTTATTCAAGCATATAAATGGTCCCCAAATGAGTAGTTCTGGCTTTAAACTCAGAAAAGTACAAATTTTCACCATGCACATTTTTTGTCTGGTCCCTCTTCTCTACCATCCCATTGGTAGACAAAGACTTGTGGGCACAGGTCACTTGCATGGCCGCTTCTCACTGAAATTGCAGGTGTGATCTTCTGCCCGTGACAGAAATTTCTCACGGTCTTCTACGAACTCCTTGACCACGCCTGGGCGCAGAGGGGGTTCTGTTTTAGGATTATTTACCAGCTCTATCAAAGCCAGAATTACTGCAGAAAAGATTAAAAATGACACTTCCCTAAATAGAGAAAAACATACACAAAATGACAATTGAATGAAAGCCATCCAGCAGCCCCAGCTCTATCCATCCTGCGCATATCATACCTTGCTCTATCGTCGTATCCAGTTTCCAGTTCTGTGCGCTGATGATTGGCAGGCAGCATTTACCCATCTCATCCACATTGGGGTGGTAGATCTTGGTTTTGAACCTTATTGTAGGAGGCTTGAATGGATACTCACATGGAAAACTTATCTCAATCCGGAAGGCCCCTTTATTGTATGGAGGATTATCCTGGATAGAAGGACAGGAACGAAGCATGATTCATAGGAGGCTAAGGAATGCAGTTTTCCTTGCAGACCAAATTAAAATTAAAGATGGCAGTCCCTTCCCAAATGGTGAATATGTAAGACCTTTTAATACTCCACATTGAAAATGTAATCCACTCCCACTTAAAGACTCTGATACTTTGTGGTGTTTACATGATCACCCAAATCACTGTTTGAAGTGACCACATGCTAGGTTATTCCAACGAATACATTACAATCTCCTGCAAGCTGTCACTCCCAGTTGTTCTTAGCCAGCACCCTTGAGCTCACCGGCACTAAAAGTCCTTTCCAAAGGAGAATATTGGTCACATCTGCTTGAATATCCTGAAAGCATTTCCACCCTAATTTCTTAATAGCAGCAAGTTCCTGAAAAGACAAGAATGAACGAATAAATACAACAAAAAAGCAAACAAACACCATAAAGTAGTTCCAAGATCAATGCTGACAGCAGCCGGACACATTTCAAGCAACGCTGGCATGTTTCTATGCCAGCCTCCCCCCAAACCTAAGTGCTCTCATCTTGGATTTAAGGAGGAATGACGTGAGTTGAAATCCAATGAATCTTCTTTTCGTTTTCAAGTCATTGTAAAACGCAATGGCTGATATCCAGCAGCGGACAGATCTGCTTTATGGCTTTTCTGAGTCGCAGATCGCTTCGCATTCTCTCAACAGCTTTTCAGTTTGATTCCATTTCCTCCTCCCTCCTTCCACGGAAAGCTTTCTAGCTAGCAGTAAACGAAACCGAAAGCACCTAAGAGCTCCTTTTCTCTGGCGGCTTTCGTCTCAAGCATTTTCCTTCAAAGTAGGGCCACCCGCTCAAAACTATCCCTCTCCGGCTCTAAAGGAGGCATTCCGGGCACCCAATTATGAAAAGATGCTAGGACAGGACAGACAGATGCTTCTCCAGCCCACGTGTCGGTGAGCATCCCGTTTAAGCTACCCTCTCCCTACCCAAAACTGAAGTTAAATATTTCAAAACTGATGCTAAAATCATTTCTGCCGAAGGCTCTCTAAAAATAAAAGGCGCGCAGTAAACCCAGTCAAAGGGGCGGCTTGCCGGAGACTGCTACTGCCTGCCCACCCATCCCGGTTAAGCCTTCAGAACTGTCTGGTTGCTTAGCAAGTATCTCTACTCCTTCCTGCTGGAGAGGCTTCCCCCAACACCTGGGGGTTCGAGACCCCGCCGTCGCCTCCTCAAAAGAGGCGCGTCTTATCAACTTCAATGGCTTGCGACCTTCTTCTGCAGCACAACCTTCCTTGCCCGCCTCTTTCGCCTTCCTCGAGATTCCTCCGAAGCCCTAAAAGGGTCTCCCAACCTCCGCGTCATCAGCTTACCTTCGCCACCCTCTTGATGGCTGACGCCATTTTCCTTCGATCCGATCCCGAACGCGCACCAGGCAGAGAAAAAGGAATAGCGCCGCGAAAGGATCCCTTCCTGCTGCTGCGCTGCGCTATCTTGGGCGGAAACCGCTGTTTCCCCTCAGCGATCTACTCTTCCACACCGAAGGAAATTGTCGGTCGCCCACGTTTTTCAAGAGGCAACTGGACGTTCTTGTTTTTCTTTAAAGACGTTTTGCTCCTCATACAAATTCTTCCATTCCCTGCCATTCAGAGCTGAAGAAGTTTCTTGGATGAGAAGCGAAACGTCTTCAAAGAAAAACAAGAAAGTCCAGTTGTCTCCTGAAAAACCACCTGCAGGTCTTTCTCTTTTCCTTGCAAGACCAGATTCAGTTAAAGCCTGGCTAGAATCCTATATTAAGTCTCGGCTGGGGGTGGGGGGGCAAGTGCAACACAATAAAACTTTAAACGAAGGCATAAAATGAAAGACCCGAGAAACATTCTACAGGTGAAACTTGAAAAATTAGAATACCGTGCAAAAGTTCATTTATTTCAGTAATGCAACTTAAAAGGTGAACCTAATATAATGATAGACTCATTACATGCAAAGCAAGATAGTTCAAGCCGTGATTTGTCATATATGAGATGATTATGGCTTACAGCTCATGAAATCCACAAATCCACAATCTCAGAAAATTAGAATATTGTTCTAAGGTTCAATATTCCAGGCTCAAAGTGTCCCACTCTATTAGCTAATTAAGCCATAACACCTGCAAAGGGTTCCTGAGCCTTTAAATAGTCTCTCAGTCTGGTTCAGTAGGAATCACAATCATGGGAAAGACTGCTGACCTGACGGTTGTGCAGAAAACCGTCATTGACACCCTCCACAAGGAGGGAAAGCCTCAAAAGGTTATTGAAAATGAAGTTGGATGTTCCCAAAGTGCTGTATCAAAGCACATTAATAGAGTTATGTGGAAGGGAAAAGTGTGGAAGAAAAAGATGCACAAGCAGCAGGGATGACCGCAACCTGGAGAGGATTGTCGGGAAAAGGCCATTCAAAAGTGCTGGGGACTTTCACAAGGAGTGGACTGAGGCTGGAGTCAGTGCATCAAGAGCCACCACACACAGACGGATCCTGGACATGGGCTTCAAATGTTGTATTCCTCTTGTCAAGCCGCTCCTGAACAACAAACAATGTCAGAAGCGTCTTACCTGGGCTAAAGAAAAACAGAACTGGTCTGTTACTCAGTGGTCCAAAGTCCTCTTTCCTGATGAGAGCAACTTTTGCATCTCATTTGGAAACCAAGGACCCAGAGTCTGGAGGAAGAATGGAGAGGCACACACTGCAAGATGCTTGAAGTCCAGTGTGAAGTTTCCACAGTCTGTGTTGATTTGAGGAGCCATGTCATCTGGTGTTGGTCCACTGTGCTTCATTAAGTCCAGGGTCAATGCAGCCGTCTACCAGGAGATTTTGGAGCACTTCATGTTTCCTTCCGCAGACGAGCTTTATGGGGATGCTGGCTTCATTTTCCAGCAGGACTTGGCACCTGCCCACACTGCCAAAAGCACCAAAACCAGGTTCAATGACCGTGGGATTACTGTGCTTGATTGGCCAGCAAACTTGCCTGACCTGAACCCCATAGAGAATCTATGGGGCTTTGCCAAGAGAAAGATGAGAGACATGAGACCGAACAATGCAGAAGAGCTGAAGGCTGCTATTGAAGCATCCTGGTCTTCCAGAACACCTCAGCAGTGCCACAGGCTGATAGCTTCCATGCCACGCCGCATTGAGGCAGTAATTGCTGCAAAAGGGGCCCAAACCAAGTACTGAGTACATATGCATGCTTATACTTTTCAGAGGTCTGATATTGTTCTATGTACAATCCTTGTTTTATTGATTGCATGTAATATTCTAATTTTCTGAGATTGTGGATTTGGGGTTTTCATGAGCTGTAAGCCATAATCATCACAATTATGACAAATCATGGCTTGAACTATCTTGCTTTGCATGTAATGAGTCTATCTCACATATTAGGTTCACCTTTTAAGTTGCATTACTGAAATAAATGAACTTTTGCACGATATTCTAATTTTTTGAGTTTCACCTGTAGTGTAAATAGGCAAGAATATGTCCCTGGCAGTTCCTAACTGTTTCTTCTGTACTGAGCTGTTATGAGGAGCGTGTGGAAAAGATATGGGCCCTTTTCTTTTCCCTTTTTTTTTTTACTCTTCAGGGAGCAAAACTAACCTCTTATGGTAAAAAGTGAGATATAGGTGACTCAAAAATATTTTCCGTTCTTGCATTTGAATTGCTTCTCTGGGTTTTGTTTTCATAAACGTCTTCGAAGAATGTCATTCGATCGCTTTTGTGTAGGAGCAGGAGCAGGGTCCCTATGTCAGCCTTCCATCAACTTGGTTGAGGACGATGGGAACTGTGGTTTAATATATGAAGGTGCCCAATGGTTACAGCTGGCATTTCTGAACTGCAAATCCAAAACTCCAGATAACCACTAGATGGTAGTAAGAAGTAAAAATAAAAAAAGCCTTAGTGTTTCGCTACCATCTAGTCAGTGACAGGATTCAAAATTTTTTACTACTGGTTCTATGGGCGTGGCGTGGCATGGTGTGGTCTGGTGGACGTGGCAGGGGAAGGTTCCTGCAAAATCCCCATTCCCTCCCCATCCCACTAACCTGCTTTCCAGCTCCCATTGTCCTGTGCAGAGCAACAAAAGAATATCCAGACGGGGAACTTCCGATTTGTCGGCTTCGGTAGTGGCAGGGATTCGCAATACTGCGCGATCCCTGCAGCGCTAGCCATCTTGGTGCCTCTGATCCGGATGGGTTTGGAGGCTGGGGCTGCCCCGTAGAGGCAGCCGAAGACAGGGGGGATCCGGAGAGGGGTTTGGGGGTGTTGCAGACCCCCTCCCCAGCCGGGAAAACCCCCTTTTCTCAAGACGGTGGAGCGGCGGTCTGTAATGGCCGCCACAAAGAAGACGACAGCTGGGTAAGACTGTTCAGGAGGAAGAGGGAGAAAGTTTGTGAAGAGAAAGTTTTTCTTGGCTGACCCAGGACTTTAAGACGCACCTAACATCCTGAAAGCTATGACTTTTTGAATGATATTTTGTTTCCAGAGGATAATTTTAAGCGGCAAATTTGAGGTGCTGAAAAGGAAAGTTTACTCTCCTTCCCTATGGAATCAACAAATGGATATTGAGAAACCTGTCTTTTGATAGAAGGTAAAAATTTGGCTTCTTGTGATAAGTGGGAAGGGAGAGGACAAAAATAAATAAATAAATATTGAGATCTTGTTGGAGGAGATGCCTTGGAGATTTTGAGACTAGAAATCAATTGCAACAAGGCTTTAAAATACAGATTGGGCTTTTCTTTTCTTTTTATTGATATTACCCCAGGAAGAGAAAGTGAGAACTTTGTGCTTTGTTTGGACTGATTGATGACTCTGGGACTTTGGGACTGTTCTAACTTTTGAAACATCTTGGTTGTTTTAAGAAGAAGAAGAAAAAAGAAAAGATTTACAATGGCTTTACCTGTTGATGAACTTAGAAAGGAATATGGAAAAATAAAGAAAGAAGGCAAGGATGCTGTGAAAAAAGTCTTTCGTTTTTTAGAAATGGCGCTTGCTATTTATCAGCAAACACAACAACAGATGGAGAAAGAAGAAGAAGAAGAAGAAGAAGAAGAAGAAGAAGAAGAAGAAGAAGAAGAAGAAGAAGAAGAAGCCATCTTTAATGAATCCAAAAATTTAATTAAGAAAGAAAGGAGAAAGGAAGGAAAATGAAGGACTTAAGACTTAAAAAAACACCCAAGAAAGAGAAAAATAAGATGCAAAATCAACACAATGTTGGAAAGCATAAGAAAAAGGAATACAACAGAGAGGGGAAGCTAAAGGCAGAGGTTAGGAGGGGGGTGTAAAAAGGTTAGGTGGGATAAGAAAAGGAAGGAAAAGGGGGGAAAGCCACAAAGGTTTGAACAAGATGGGAAAAAAGGAAATTTTTTTAGGGACAAAGGGTAATGTATAATTTCTATAAAAAGAAGATTCTGCAAGGTACATAAGATGGTATTGTAGTATTTGTAATAGAAATAGAAAACTAGAATGTTATAAGAATTAATAAAAGATTAAAATATTGAAATGTTTAGTAATGATAGACTTTAAAATTTAATAAAATATTAAAGGGAATGTTTAGAATATTGAGTTTAATTAAAGAGTTTAATTGACTATTGTGTTGATGTTATTATAAACTTATTACTGTAGCATTTGTTTTTGAAATAGATAATTGGAATGTTACAAGATTCAATATTTAGATTTATTATTTAATTATGTATTTAATTATTTTGGATTTATTATTATTTTTTCTTTTAAAAATTAGTAGGTAGAGTGTACTAAGCAGAATCATATTGGGTAGTAGGCGTTATTTTAAATGTTAATTTAGGGGACGATAGAAAGGCATCATACTCTGATTAGTGATTCCAGGAGAAATTCTTTTTTTTTTACTATAGGGAATGAGATAAATGGATAATTTGGGAATGGACAAAAGATACAAGCACAATGACTTAAATTAAAATGAATTAAATAAAATAGAATTAAGAAGAGTGAAAAGCGGGAGAAGCTATATAGAAGATATAGAATGGTAAATAAGATAGGTAATGGTATATAAGATGAGCATGAATTTAATTGAAGTCCATATAGAGAGAGTAATCTAAGGCCAAGTTACTTTCTTAAAAGAAGTTTTATGTTTTTGTGTTCTGTGTGTTTATGTCTGTGAGAATTAATAAAACCTTGGAGGAATGTTGGATGAGAACAACGGTAACCAAGTCAGAGAGAAATGAAGACGATAACTATAAATTGGATAAATATAGGAAAAATAATAATAATAATGAAATTGAATAAGAGTAAAGAGAAATAATGAGAAATTTGCTAAGAGATATTTATATGTTCATATGGAAATGGTAAAATAGAATTATGTTGTATAAAATAATGTTTTATTCGGACTTGTAAAGTTTATAATGGAAAGAGGTTTTATGTATTCAATGGTTAATGATGGTTTGTTTGTCTTTAAAATTAATAAAATTTGTTTCAAAAAAAAAAAGAATACCCAGACGATTGGCTGGGACTCGAGGCAGAGAATAGATGGGGGCAGGGCCAGTCAGAGGTGGCATTTGCTGGTTCTCCAAACTATTCCAAATTTCCGCTACCGGTTCTCCAGAACTGGTCAGAACCTGCTGAATACCACCTCTACATCTAGTGAATTTTAGGATTTCTACAAATCTGATAGGATAGCCAGAGCACGGGGAAAGCAAGTAGATGTGCCCTGGAGTCAACAATTTTGGGTCATTAAAAATATTATTTATGAATTTTACAAGTCAAATAAAACCTTATTTTATACAATATAATTCTATTTTAAACCATTTCCATATGAGCATACAAATACCTCTTATCCAGTTTCTCTTTACTTCTCTTTACTCTTATTCAATTTCACTATTATTATTTCATCTATTTCTTTCTGACTTGGTTACCATTATTCTCATTCTATATTTCTGCAAGGTTTTATTAATTCTCCCAGAAACATAAACACACAACACACAAACATATAAAAATCTTTTAGGAAAGTAACTTGGCCCCAGGTACCTCTCTACATGGACTTCAATTATATTCATGCTCATCTTACATGTCATTACCTATTTTATTTACCATTCTATGTCTTCTATATTAGCTTCTCCACACATTTCACTCTTCTTAATTCTATCTTATTTAATCCATCTTAATTTGAGTCATTATATTTGTATCTTTTGTCCATTCTTTATTATCCCTTTGTCTCATTCCTTATAATAAAAAAAGAATTTCTCCTGAAATCACTAATCAGAGTATGATGCCTTTCTATCTTCCCCTAAATTAATTAGATTAACATTTAAAAATAACACCTAATACCCAATCTGATTCTGCTTGGTACATTCTATCTACTATTTTTTTTTTTAATAAAAGAAAAATAATAAATCCAAAATGATTAAATACATAGTTAAATAATAGATCTAAATATTGAATCTTATAACATTCCCATTGCCTTTTCCAAAGACAAATGCTACAATAATAATTTTATAATAACATCAATACCATAGTCATATTAAACTCTTTAATTAAAACTCAATATTCTAAACATTCCCTTTAATATTTTATTAAATTTTAAAATCAATCATTACTAAACATTTCAACATTTTAATCTCTTATTAACTCTTAAACCATTCTAATTTTCTATTTCTAATACAAATGCTACAATACCATCTTATGTACCTTGCAAAATCTTTTTTAAAGAAATTATACTTTACCCTTTGTCCCTAAAAAGATTCCTCTTTTCCCATCTGATTTCAAAACTTTGTGGCTTTTCTCCACCTTTTCCCTTTCTTTCTTCCCCCACCAGACCTTTCTACCCCCTTCTCCTAGCCTCTGCCTTACTGGCTTCCCTTCTCTGTTGTGTTCCTTTTTTCTTTTGTTTACTATCATTATATTGAATTTGCACCTTATTTTTCTCTTTCTTGAGTGTTTTTTGAATCTTAAGTCCTTCATTTTCCTTCCTTTCTTTCTTCCTTCTTTCTTAGTTAAATTTTGAAATTCATTAAAGATGGCTTCTTCTTCTTCTTCTTCTTCTGCTGCTGCTGCTGCTGCCTCCATCTGTTGTAGTGTTTGTTGATAGGTAACAAGCGCCATTTCTAAAAAAAAGGAAGGCTTTTTTTCACACCATCTTTGCCATCTTTTTTGTTTGCTCATATTCTTTTCTCAGTTCCTCATCAGAAAAAGCCATTATAAATCTTTTCTTTTCTTTTTTTTCCCCCTCTTTCTTCTTGCAACAACCAAGATATTTCAAAAAAATAGAACAATCCCAAAGTCATCAATCAATCCAAGCCAAGACAAAGTTCTCACTCAATTTATAATGGAAAAAGGTTTAAGTATGTAATGGTTAATGATGATTTGTTTGTCTTTAAAATTAATAAAATTTGTTTTTTAAAAAAATATTATTTATGGATATATGGGTGAGCAGTTTCCATTAGCTTGAGAAGTTCATGAGGCATTGCATTGCATGCTTTATTTTATTTCCTATTAGACTCTGGATGGTTTATAGTACATACGTATGTATGTAATATTGCTAATATTAAAAAAGTAATAGCTCATAAGGTTACACTACAAATAACATTAAAAGCATGTCTCCATTCACACTATTTTCTGGGGGAGTGGAGGGAAAAGTACCATTAATTAGGAAAACTCCAAATTCAGCAAATATACAATTGTCAGCAACTATGAGCAGAAAGAATTTTCAACACCTGAGTCTTGTGAATTGGACTTTGAAGATGCAGGACAGAAAAAGTATTAACACTTTTGAAATTGGGTATCTGAGAAAGTTCTTTTGAGAATACCATGGACAGCCAAGAAAACAGACAAATCATCAGACAAAGCCAGAAATTCTCACTCAGGGGGCAATGATTAGACTCAAATCATCCCACTTCAGACACACTTGTAAGCTTATTTTCTGAAGAAGGTTTGGATGTTGGAAAAGGTGAAAAGAAAGAGAAGAGGATGAGCAGCAGCAAAGTAGGTAGTTACAATGGAGATGGGTGCACCGTGGGAGATTGAAAGGCCAGGTTGAGGACAGATAATCATGAAGAAAATCTATAGATGTGGTCAGAGAAGTTAAAAGCAGCTTAACGGCACACAATCAGGTAAAGAACTGCACGTATTCATAAAAGCCTATCCACCAAGTTCTCACTAGTTAAAATAAATGGTACGGTATGCCTAACACTCGGTATAATTCCTGGTCATAAAAACATAGCAGAATGGTTTAATTAGAGTAATGCAGTAAAGCCAAGACCTTCACTGAGGCGCTTCAAGGCCAAACATTTTAGGTGGCATCTAGCTTTTGTGTAAAGAAGACTTTTGTCTGCTCAAGCTGGTATTGTCCTAAGCTGAAAAGAAGGAGTTCCTATCTGATACTATCAAGCTGAGGGATGATTTTTTTGAGGAAAGGCCCACCTCCTTCAGTGCAGACAGGACCACTCTCCTCACACAGACATGAATTTATCCCTACCTGAACTGAACTACATGTCACCTCCCAGAAGAAAGTAGAACCAAACTACACGTTATCCTATTGCATATGTTAGATCTAGATGACTTCCTTATTAATATTTCATGCTGTTCACTGCTGGGATTAATTCTAGTCTTTCTGCTGTAAAATAAAAAAAATGGAATATGCACTACTTTATTGTTCTGTAACTTGTTTGATTTTGTCAAAATCATATTCAGGAAAACATTTTTAACTCTTTAAAATGAACTGTGTGGTAAATATATCTGACAGCTATCAAACTAAATAGAGAATTACAGTCTAGTTTTTTTCTACATAGGATCTTCTAAATCTATAATCCTAAATATTTAATCATAATTTCCTACAAATGGAGCTAGAATAAACAAAGTTAGAGTACAAATTGAACACCAATATTTCTGCATTTAATCCATTTGTAAAATAAAGTTGCTCCCAATCGTCTATCCAAATGAAGGCAATGTCATCTGCAAAACAACATCAAAATAAAATACATGATGGAAAACAATTGAATTCCTTTTAAGGGGTCCTTGGTGCTTTCTGAGCTTGACTGATTGGTGCTTTCTGAGCATGCGCAGTGGGGCTCTTCCAGGGGACCTCTCACACGCCAGCAGAAGTGGCTTTGCGTGCCACTTTCGGCACGCTTGCCATAGGTTCGCCATCATGGTTCTAGAACCATGCAGCCATCATTGTGTTAAAATACCAGTGTAATAAAATATCCCTTCAATATAACTGATATAAATAAATCACTAGTGTAGAAATAAAGTGACTCAAAATCTGGTTGCAAAGTCTAGTTAAAATATCTCTTTTGGAGCTTGCATAATGTTTGAGATGTCATAATAGTAATACACAGGGACAAAGGGTAGGTTGCATGTTTGACATATTTTTGCAAGAACAGAAGATGAGTCAGACCATGTTTGCAGAAGATTCTGAATGGAAACAATCTCTCTGGTTTGGCAGAGACAAACCCCAGTCACAAACTATGAGAAGCTTGATGCTGTTTTTCCAGTCATGGTGGTAAAATAATATAAAAGCTTTGTTAAATTTTGGGCCCTTGTGAAAAAGAAGCAGTATATTTTAGCACAGTCAAGATCAGAAGAAGAAAAACTGAAATTAAGCTGTAGATAACTCTTGATGAGGTTTATGAAAGCATGCATCCAGGGGTGGGATTCTACTAGTTTGCACCTATTCACTAGAACCGGTTGTTAACATTCTAAGCAGTTCGGAGAACCGGCTGTTAGAAGAAATTACTGGCCAAATCCTGTAAGGAAGGCAGGAAGGAAACATTCTGGTGTTACGGAAACTGCCTCTCCGTTAACCCTTATTACATTCTTGGCAGGACTAGACTTTCTGTCTCAGGAACTTCTCTGGAGGTTTTTTCCCCTCCTTTGCTGGTACTTTGCTTGTGTGGAGTGACCATTCAAAGTTACAATGGCACTGGAAAAAGTGACTTATGACCATTTTTCACACTTACGACTGTTGCAGCAGCATCACAGTCATGAGAGGCCAGGCGAGGAGATGCGTGCCTCGATGTGAGTGATATTGAGTTGGCCACGCCCAGTCACATGACCACCAAGCCATGTCCACCCAGTCACATGACCACCAAGCCACACCCACCAACTAAGCCACGCCCACAGAACCAGTTGTTAAAAATGTGAATCCCACCTCTGCATGCATCCCTGAATCTATGGACATACTGCACATGCTTTGTTGGTTTTGCTGAAATGAACTGGGTGCAGGGTCAGAAATGGAAAAAATTTAACACACTGAAGTGTAAAGTTGCTAAAGAATGTGCTTCTGCGGTTAAACTAAAATTTGTAGTTTTAGAAGCAAAAGCCTTTGTAGATCTCCATGCTATTTCAAAAACAACCCACGACAGAAGGCTACTTGCAAGGGATACCCTAACAATTCTGGAAATTGAAGTCCACATATCTTAAAGATGCCATGATTGAGAAACACTGTCCCATATAATGAGGGGATCATCCAAAAGGATTGTGTTTCTGCACTTAACCCAAAGTCATGTGCAGTGACAGATAGAAATGACAGAAAGAAGCAGTGATAGGGTTGAAAACTGCCATGGAAATACCTTTTAGTCACATTTCATTTCAAAAGAAGCAAGTTTTCAAAAATGAGGAAATTAGCAGAAAGGAAGTAAGAAACATTAAGTCAACATAATATGAACTAAGAAAGTGTAGTGCAAATCAGGAAAGTCTAGGGAATCAGCAACATGTTTAATAAGCAACATGGATAAAACTATTAGACACATGGAAGCACTCAAAGACTATATTAGAAAATGGAAGTTTGGTCAAATGCAGATACCAAAAAAACAGTATATAGGTATGAAAAAAGAAAGGCAAATAAGCAATAATGATTTTTAAAATGATTTTGATTTCACATATTCATGAATCATAATGACTTCATTGCTTCATTAAATAACTCAGATGGCATTCAAAGGTTTTTACTACCGGTTCTGTGGGCGTGGCTTGGTGGGCGTGGCAGGGGAAGGATACTGTAAAAACTCCAGTCAGAGGTGGTATTTGTTGGTTCTCCGAACTACTCAAAATTTCCGCTACCGGTTCTCCAGAACTGGTCAGAACCTGCTGAATACAACCTCTGACTCGGAGGCAGAAACATTTGGACTGGTGGTTATCAATGGCTTACTAAGGGGGAGATACTGTGGAACCTCAGGCTGCGAATGCTCTGTTTGTGACCAAATTGGGTGATGAACAAAAAAGCCACCCCATTTTTGAATTGGGTCACAATTCAAAAATCGGGTGGTGAACAAAATCAGTGCAGAAAGATTTTCTTTCCATACCGATTTCCCCTTCAGTGGCATATTTTTTTGATTATGCGCATACGCAATTGGCCATGCTTCCGGACACAACCAAATCGGGTTGCAACCGGAGTCTGGGAATGGATTACGGTCACAACATGAGGCTCTACTGTAACTGAATTTATTCATTATAGAAACTATAGGATAGATATTTGTGGGAGTCTGAGAACCTAAGGCTGGAATTATAAATCACCTTAAACTGAATCCTGTCTGGATTAGCAGAAATACTAAACCATAAACCATGTGTTAAACCAGAATGCCAGGTTCATACCATGTATTTGGCAAAAACAAAACAAACCATGCATCCATGCATAAATGAATTACTAAGACAAATATTAGTGACAAAGGTAAAAATAACTTTATTAATACATTTAAAAACAAGCAAATAATGACATCTATATCTGAGTTCACACTACATTCAAATGGGAAATTGCTAATTTTCTAATTATTATCTTTTACAGACCTTAGGATTTAACTTGTCGCTTGCTAGCTGTCTTTGTTTTTTAAAGTCTTTTTTCCCCAAAGTGATATAAGAAGAATGAGAAGTAGCATAAAAGTGGAAACTTCATTCATTTATGACTTTGCAGTTAATAATAAATTGTACAACCATACCTGGAATATTATGTGGAGATCTGTTTAAATCTACATAGTACTCAGCTGCTGAAATTCTAATTTAAGATTTTCCCATGAATGATCATGGTAGGAGCAGAATGTTGGGCCATTTTATCCTGTTCTAAATGACTTGTATCAAAACTGATTTCCAGAAAATGCTAATGAAACTCAACAGCCATTTGTCTAAAGTGGTATAGCAGCAGGTTGGACTAAAAGACCCCCAAGATGCCATCCAATTCTTTTATTCTAGTTTTATTTTTTTACTTTGGAAGCCATGTGATGGGGGGATAATTGTCTGGTCTAGTTTTATCCTCAGATATAACTGTGTAATAGTTCACTGGTAACTGTATCACTCTTATGCCCAACTGACCTGCACAACCTCTTCCCCCTATTCAGCTACTATGGTTTGTAAACCATGGTTTATGGATGACCATGGGATGATATAATATGCAAGAGTAGCAGCAGCAGTTACCTTCTAAAGCTAATTGGCTTAATGGATGAAGATTCCCAGAAGCTCATAACTTCACAAGGACATTCAAGAGTATTGCCCGTCTAGGTGTAGAGCTGCCCTGGCATGCGGAAAAATCAAGAATATTTGCAGTAAAAGCAAAAGTATTTCCTACAGCATTATGAAGACAGATACATTCACTTTTATAAGCTTTTATGGACCACACAGCCATTTTGTTTAATGCAGTTGAGAAAGTGATCCTTTCATAATTTTGAGTGGAAATTTTGAGTAGTTCAGAGAACCGGCAAATACCACCTCTGACTGGCTCCGCCTCCATCTATTCTCTGCCTCCCAAATCCCAGCTGATTGGTTGGGTCTGCTTTTGTTGCCTTGCACAGGAGAACAGAGCTGGAAAGCAGGTTAGTGGGGTGCGGAGGGAATGGAGATTTTGCAGTATCCTTCCCCTGCCACGTCCACCAAGCCACACCCACCAAGTCATGACACACCCACCAAGTCATGCCCATAGAACTGGTAGTAAAAAAAATTGAATCCCACCACTGGTCTAATCCATAATTGATTGGGTTTACATAACATGCTCAAGCCAAATCAAACCAATCACTTTATGACGTGTCCTTGAATGCACCAAGATAGCCTGCTAGTCGCTTCTAGAGGAAAAGTTCTCCTAAATTTTCATCTTCATCTCATCCCTCACCCACTCCTTAGCCATTCCAGTTTTAAAGTAGTTTATTCTGTCTTCTCTCGGCACAAGACTGCCAAAGAAATAATTTCTGACACATATCGGTGCTGGCAACTATCAGGAATATTTTAAGTGCAAGTAGAATAAAGAGACTTCAAACTTACATGAACACTCAGATCAAGGACAAGTGAACATGCTTGTGCAATGAAATAAGAAAAGGAGGAACTGGTGCTGGATTTGCTACATGAGGAGATATTTAATATATATAACTGAATAGGAATAAAAATCACATATGCATCGTAGCATTTTGCTACATGTTTGCAACTAAGGATCATAAAGTGCAAACTCGATATACACAGTTGAATTATTATGAGACATGGAGGGTTGTTTTTTTTTACCATGCTGTTATTTCTGTTCATAGAAATGGTTTCTGTATAAAAACCTGTAGCCTATAGGTTGCATTTTCAGATCAAGTTTACAGTTGCAAAATGTCATTTACTGAATTATCTTCCAAGTTCACAGAGCCCTCTCAAAGCAAACTGAACAATAATAATTTTTTAACACTATGCAAAGCATTTATTTGATTTAAGCCATCTTTTAAAAATAGGTTGTGAGAACACAATAAGCAGTTCGCAGTCACAGTTTGTTATTGTTTACCTGTGTTATCTTTCTTTTTTGTGCATAGTAGACTATTCTACAGGCTGACCCATGACTATTTTTTTATCCCCACCCTCTTGATTTACGGGAATTCTCATTGAGAGGGGAATCAATCATCTTTAATTTTTAACTGATTATATTTAAAGCCAACCAATGGACTGTTCATAGTTCTCCAATTTCACTCCCTTTTGTGCCATACTCTCAAGGTAAGGTAATATATGTCACAGCTGTTTGGTTCTATTATCTATAGAAGTTTGCACAAAGAAAGTTGTTTCTTGTTCTCTTGTTTTTCTTCCATTCAGAGAACTTCCTGTTTCCCCTCCTTGTTTGAAAAAAAAATCTCTTTATTTCATCATATTTTTCTAATTGTTTCTTTTCAGTAAGATCTGCTGGAGTAGTGGAATTCCCCCAAAGAGAGTGAAACTAAGTTGGGCTTAATCACATGATCAGAGATTGCGAAAAATGGGAGAGAGGAACTTGCCAACAGCCAGAGAAGAACAACAAGGAGTTGTTTGAGACAGGGAGAAAATAAGTGGCTGCTCTTCAGAATTCCTCCAGCAAGAAACTGTTTTAATACTTTTTAAGGAAGAAGATCTGAGAAGTAGGAGAGAGGCCTCCATCTTTGGTTGGGATTAAAAACAAGAGTCATTTACTTGGTAGGCTTTCTGCCATCATGAAGACCTGGCTGATCCTTCTGTGTTTGGCCATTATGACCATATCAAGTCTTCAGCAGGTGAGTGCCAGTTATTTACCTTATTAAGAGCAATGGAGAAGATTTTAACTTTTATTATATTTCTAAGAGTAGGCAGCATCCTAATATTGGCTGTTGGGATAAAATTAGATAGATCACAATCACAGGGGAAAGCCAAGATCATGGGGGCAAACATTGGGGAACAAAGTACTGCTGATGTGGTTGATCATGCAGCTAGAGGCTGGGATCTGCCCTGCTTTTTGGGCCCCTTTAAGCTGGTATATGAAACCCCCTTCAGGGCACCACCATCCATTCCCATTTTTGAGCAGGAAGAGAACAGACAATGAGAATCTGATTCTGTTATTAGCATCTGCCTGTGTGATGCCTTACCAATGCTTTTATGATACTTGTATGATACTTGTTGGGTTTTATATATGCTCTTCTTATGTACAGCTTTAGTGATGAAAGTTCTAGCCTTGTAGTGCTGAGAAGATAGTTTGAAACAGGGGAGAAAACTGCATTCTGGCAGCTTATGTGTTGCTGATTCTGTCACCAATAAATGCTTTGCAGGGGTGGGATGGAGGGTTATTCTTCTGACTGAGGATTTCTTATGACCATTTTCTGGTTATTAGTTCTTGGGGTGTGTGAAGGTTCTTTGCTTTCCAAGGACTGGATACGCCACATCATAGCAAATCTATACATGGTGCTTTACTGCACCACACACTTTCCCCAACAACAGGCTATTTATTGTTCTGGGTCAACTCTACCCTTCTAGGACTTGCGAGTTGCTGCTGCCACTCAGTCCTTTATGCTCAGTCTTTCAATACTCAATCCTATAATGTTCAGTTCAAACAAAAGTCTTAAAATGTATAACATAGCAAACAATCGTTCTCTTTTTCCGAAAGGTTGTGCAGTGATTGGGAGAGGTGCTGTTCCAGTGTGGTTGCTCCTTTTCTGGTTGCTACTCAGCTCCCAGCAAAGTTCCAAACTCCAGGCAGGAGTCTTATCAGGATATGCTGCCCCAACATAGCGACTCAACACAGTGACTCTGGCAATTGAACCCTCTTGCCTGCTTGTCATAGCTACCAGTTTCCAGATGTCACCTCTGCTTCCCTGTTTGTATGCCATTCGGTTAATACCCCCCCTCCCTGCCTTAGCATTTGCTTTTGTAAGGTAAGCTCAGGTGAAGCTGCCCTTAGATATCGACACACCCTTAAAACACCAAAGTGTGGCTCCATTGTCACAGGCAGCTGGACACACTGGCTTGAATGCTTGTGAGTAAAGTTGGGAATGAATGTATGGTTGCATAATAAGGGAAATGGTGGTGGGAAGCATTTTTGTCTGGCTGCAGCTCTTTTCCAGAGCACCCCAACTTCACTCCCTGATGGGGCAAGGGATTAGGCAGCTCATTTTGCCTATTCTGTTATTGGTCACTGTCAACATTGAATTTCCTTTGCAGCACTTGCTCCTGCAAAAATAGTTATTGACCTGAACGTCCCTGCCTTCCATCCCAGAGTCTTCCTCTGTGCCTAGACTCACAAACATAGGCAAAAATCGTGGGGTGTGGGAAAGAGCATCCCGATGGTTCTCATGAGCCCACCTCCATGCCTGTCACCTCTTCCAAACAGAGGTCTAATTACCTTTGAAAGTGCACTAAACTCATGTCCAAAACTAGCCTGGATGATAGATTAAAAATGAGAAGGAAAGGCACATTATGAAACTGGAGGACATCTCCATATTTATAAACTGTTAGGCAACTAGACAGCTGGCTAAACCCATTGCTCAAAGCACTCTCCTTTATTTGTCCAACCCATCCAACCATACATTAGAGAGAGCAATTGCTAGATGGTCTCCCACCAGCATATTGTATTTAATGATAGGGGAAATAACACCAGAAAAATACACCAATTGCTTTCCTTATATTTGTCTTCATTAAAACTGCTAAGGACAGCAACACATACTAGCCTTGCATTGCAGCTCAATAGGGCTCAAATGTCAGGGCAGTGTCATTTATATCAGCACACTCTCCTGCCAACTCATGGACTGGAGAAATGCACATTAACATGCCCAAGAGAAACAGTCCCTAGTTCACTCCCTAGAGAGGAGCCAAGAAGCCAACGTATTCCTAGTTCAGGTCCTTTGTGACCTGACACTGCCACCTCGTGGTTCAAATCACCTCGTGGCTGAGGAACTCTGGGAGTTGAAGTCCACAAGTCTTAAAGTTGCCAAGGTTGGAGACCCCTGTCTAGGACACTGGAATAGAATAGAATAGAATAGAATAGAATAGAATAGAATAGAATAGAATAGAATAGAATATAGAATAGAATATTAGAATAGAATATTCAACCATAACAACACAAGAGCACACAATAGATACAAACTCAAAGTAAACCGCACCAAACTTGATTGCAGGAAATACGACTTCAGCAATAGAGTGGTCAATGTCTGGAATACTCTACCCGACTCTGTAGTTTCTTCCCCAAACCCCAAAAACTTTAACCTTAGACTGTCTACTATTGACCTCACCCCTTTCCTAAGAGGTCTGTAGGGGGCGTGCATAAGCGCACCAACGTGCCTACCGTCCCTGTCCTATTGTTTCTCCTATTCTTTTATTTTTCTTATATGTACCCATTTCATGTATTCACAACTATGTATACATTTATACTTATTATCTTGTAAACAATTGGCAAATCAAATAAATAAATAAAATAAATAAATAAATAGAATAGAATAGAATAGAATATTTAGTGTTGATATAAGAAATGCATAGTTACAATTGAGGGTTTTAAAAGGAAAAATATGCATTTAAATAACAGGGATGTATTTCTCCATTACACCTTACTTCAAAGTTGCATCCAGAGGTGAAACAGTTGCTGAGAGGACTGAAGAACCGACAGTAGTCAAATGCCAGGATGAAACCAGATGGCAGAGGTTCTTGTCATGGGTTTTAATATGGAAGGTGTGATTCAAAATTCAGATCACAGCTAATTCTGTCAACTAACACAATTTTGTTAATTCTCCAAAAGCACGTCCTCTAACATTTCCTCCAAACTTTGAGCTAAAAAATAACATAACTAACTTCTCTTTTAAATCAGAAAGAAAATGTATTGTTCATGATGAAAGCAGACCACATTGGTTTATCTAATGAGAATTTATTTTTCTAAGACACCTTGCGTCAAAGAAGAGATAGATAATAGAAATGATATAACACCCACTCCCCTTCAAGATGCTGAGAGAAGTGAAGAAATTGAGCAAACTCAGTATTCAGATACCGGTACCAATTTTGAGTCTGACGGACAGCTTGGGACAGGGAACTTGGATCATCAGGTGTGTTGGCTAATAGAGACCAGAAAAAGGAATTTTTAACTCAGCTTTCTTTTGCATTGAAAGTAATAATGAATTTATTTTAAAAATGTATCTATTCTACTATCTTAAATTTATTAAGGCATTACCAGCCAACAGCATTTTCATTCTGTTTTAGAAACATTATTGATAAGTTTCAAACTATTAACCATATGGTCATGAAGAAATAAAAGAAAACATTTATTTATGTGCTCTGGTCAGCATGCAGGAGAAGATATGTATTTTCCATGTCTCAGAATCAAAAATTTAGAAAGAGTCATTTAAGGTAAAATATCTAATCTACTCACAGCAATAATCAGGGTCCAGAATTGTCGAATTCTGAAAATCCATTCTGTGACTTTTCCCAGGAGAAAGCAATGAAATCAGTGTAGCAGGCTATCTGTGTCAGCCTGTTGAAAAACCTAACTTGTACTGAACTTGAACTTATAATTTATTTTGTTTTGTTTTAAGAAACAAGGTATTGAAGTTTAATTTTTTAGAGTTTCTTTTATATGAAATATTTTCCAAAAATGATTATATGTGAAACCCATCTAAACTGCAAAATGTCAAAATATTTAATTGTGACTACTGTGCAATATAATGCCGAATATGCTTATTTTTAATTTAAAACCTAGATATTTGGAGTCAGAAAAAGTGCCAATCATTTTTGCTTTTACTGATAAATAAAGCACAAATTCATATGTGTATGTAATCCACCATTATTTAATATCAACATTTTATAGGAGACTTCAGATAATATTGCACAAGGACCAATCCACAAGGAAAATGGAAAAGTGATAATCGATTATCCGGATGTGGAATTTTCAAATGGCCAAAAAGAATCTGCTGAAGTTTCAACAGAAGGACCAACCACAGCAAATACTACCCCCATTCCCACAGTGTCTGATACCAGTTGTCCACCCAATTCATGCTCACAGCGCTGGAAACCATGGCCTACATGTGCTCAATCCACTCTAGAAGATGAACAGAAGCTGGCTGAGGCTCTATCCAGATTTTCGCTTGAGTTCTATAAAATAGCAGTCCAGAAAAATGATGGTAACATGGTTTTCTCACCCCTTAGCATCATAACAACGCTTTCTAATCTCCTATTAGGTAAGAATACACCACTGGGGCCTCTGCATCCCCCTCTTACCTGTAGGATCTGAAGGGCAGTGTGACACCTGCTATGCAGAAGTCCACAAATGTGTGAGCTCCTTGATTTATGTTTGCATGAAAGGTTCCCTTGTATGCTAAACTTCAGTATAAAAAGATATTCGTATCTTTTCATAATTTCTTAGATATTATGTTTCTCTAAAAAAAAAACATAAGTTATGAAACATCCCTCTTGTCATACGCATCCCTGTTTCAAATAGCATTGCTAATATAGGAGACACATTTCTATCTTCCAATCTCATTCTTGTTATAAAAACGTTATAGTACTAAACTATGGGCATCTTCATTTAAATTAAGTATAAAGTTCCTATCTTTCTAGAAATGAGTCAGATTCACTTGGGAATCATTGGCAACCTAAATAAAGCTTTGGACAATTTTTTCCACTATTGTTCAGGATATATTTGTCTCTATATTGTGTCAGGCTGCTAAGCACAATCTATTATTCTGATTACTATTGCTGAAAAGCCCAGGGACACAATTCATTTTTCACTAAAAGGTTTTGCTCCAACAACCAAATTCCAGCTTCCTTTGATCCAACCTGTTTCACCATTTTTATCTAATTTCTTTCCTTCTACATGAGTCCTTCAGAACAATGAGTCAGTGCTGCAAAATGAACCTCTTGTTCTCTGGTCTAAGCAGTTTTCTGCTCCTCAGAAAACAAACAGTCAGATCTCACTCAGATATCTTGGGCTACAGCACCAACAATTTTTTGCCCATTGGCCATACCAACTGAAGCTGATAATGTTAAGGTCCAAAATATTTTAGGCCACTAGAATGCCTTACTATATCTGAAAAGAAACAATTGCCGTACTTTCACTTAATCTACATCTCAAATGCTGGCAACAACAAGCTGGGAAACTGGTTGCATTGTCATACTAAATCATCCAATGGTTAATGATTAATGTCACATGAGTTTAACATTCTTTGTTGTTGGGAATTGTGTTAATATAGCTGGAAAATGTATCATCTACCTGATTAACACCAGTACTGGTGTGATCCATACAATGTTAACATTCAAATGTGGCTTTGAAACATGAAAGTCCATTAAAGTGAAGGGTAAGGTTAATGAAGAGATATATCTCTGTCTACATCTCAGAATCAAGCCCATGAGTTACACTTGACAGCTTGAAAAGTAATTATCATAGCAAAAGTACTGTTATAAAATCCAAGAATTTGGGAGTTGAAAGAATAAGTAGGTTGCAGGGGGGAAAAAAATCTATGTTTTTGCACAATGACACGTAACCCCTCCATACGCCTATCTTTGCCATTCAGGAGCCTGTGATGAAACCAAAGATCGCCTTGAGAATTTGCTGTTCTATCCTAAAGACTTTGCATGTGTGCATAGAGCCTTGAAAGTACTTGGCAAGTCTGAAGCCCTGACTTCAGCCAATGCGATTTTTTACCAACCGGGTGAGTAACAGTTGGTTTATTTTAACTAAAGGCCTAATTTTTAAAAGTCAGCACGTTCCCAAATAGAAAGGAAAAATCTTCTTGGAATGTGACTGAAGTCTGGCCTGTGCTGGAAATTGCACTCTCCATGTATCTCCATGAATCCATCAATAGATTAACGCATAAATCCCAAAATTATTTACTTCAGATTATAAACTTAAATTCTGCAGACATATAAAATATGTTCTGCCAGATGTTTAGTATCATCACTAGGTAAAATTCTAGACTAGTCTACCTTGGAATCTAAGGGAGATTCCAAGATAACATTTCAAAAGACCTTTTTTGAGCCTGCTTTCAGTTTGATGAGCAAATGCTACAGTAGCCTTCTCTAACCTGTTATCCTTTGGGGCCACAGTTCCTCCAGGTTTTGAAAAAACTAACTTATTATAATTGGATTTTTAGCTAATAAATGTTACTTGTAATAGTTTCTGTTCCCCCCCCACTATTTATATATTCCTAAGGCCGTGCAAAATATTTGTGTGTGTAAGTAAGTTATAAGCATTTTTGAATTTTGAACTTTTTAATATTATTATAACTATATTTTCTTTGCCCCTTTGACAGACTCAGTCCAAAAGTAATGTAAGCACATTTTAAAATCATGCAAATATAAAATACGGCAACAGAACATAAGTGAAGGCACAGTCATTTAAACTATTATGCCTCTCCTTTCTTCTTCTAGTGACATTTTTGGACTTATTATGATTGAACATTTTTGTTGCTGACTTTCCCTTTTTTGAACATCCATAAATATACCTTTTACCTGGATCCATAAGCAGGGTTCTATTTCATTGCTATTTATACGTTTGAGCTAAGGGATCATTTCCCATAGTGCTAATCTATAAATCACATGTTAATTCATAGAACATACAGTGATAGGGAAGGGACCTTGAAGGTCTTTTAGTTCAACCTCCTGGCCATGGCAGGAGGTCCTATACCATTCTGGACAAATGGCTGTCCAGTCTCTTATTGAAAACTTCCAGTGGTGGAGTACCTACAATTTCCAGAGACAAGCCAATTAATGTCACTGATTAACGGTTCTCCATTGTCAGGAAATTTCTCCTAGGTTGAACCTCTTTTTGATGATCTTACACCTGTTACTTCTTGTCCTGTCCTCAGGTGCTTTAGAATAAGTTGACTCCCTCTTCTCTGTGACAGCCCCTCAAATACTGGAAGAATGCTATCATATCACCTCCTAGCCCTTCTCTTTGTTAGACTCGACATACCTAGTTCCCTCGTTCATTCTTCATATGGTTTAGCCTCCAGACCCCTTATCATTTTTGTTGTTCTTCTCTGCACTCTTTCTAGAGTCTCAACCTTTTTTTTTTTTTTTTTGGTATTGTGGTAGCCAGAATTGGAAGCAGCTTTATCACTTCAACCGATCTTGAAACTAACCCTCTGTTGATGCAACTTAGGCTGCATTTAGCCTTTTTGGCAGCTGCAGCACACTGCTGGCTCATATTTAAGTGAAGGTCTACTACAGGGGTCCTCAAACTTGGCAACTTTAAGACTTGTGGGCTTCAACTCCCAGAATTCCTCAGCCAGCATAGCTTAGCCTTAAAGTTGCCAAGTTTGGAGATCTCTAGTCTACTAGGACACCTACATCAACTCTCACAGTTGCTTTTCTAAATGGATAGGTGTTCTGTTACCACTTTCTTGTCTGTTTTGAGTTTCATTTCTGTTCTGTCTTCTACGATGCTGCTTTTGGTAGTTTGGACTATTGTTTCCTTTTGCATGAAGACAGATGCAAAGAATGAATTAATGCTTTCCAGATGAGTATTTCCAAAGGAAATTCTATAGCTTATAAAGGAATTTATTACAATTCTCATATAAGAACTTCCTTAAAAAGCACTGTTCTGGTCCCTTAAAGAAAATGGATTAATGACAGTATAACATATTCTCTGTAAATGAGCCACAGTTGGCACCCATCCATCTTTATCTTTTAAATGAACAGCAAACTATAAAATCTTTAAGAGAGCAAGAATTATATTTATCTTTAGGAGAGCAAGAATTATATTTATCTGAATTGTAATTGGTACATGCCTACTATTTTAATTTTTTTTTAAATCTACATTTTTGACACACAGCACTTAAGATGAGCAGTGGATTTCAAAATCTAACGAGTACATTCTATCAAACCAAGCTGAAGTTCCTTAGTAACAACACCAACCAGGCAGTGACTGATGTCAACTCATGGGTGAGTGAACATACTGACAACAAGATCAAGAAACTCTTGGATGACTTAGATTCTGATGCCCAAATGGTGCTCCTCAACGCTGTCTACTTCCACTGTAAGTAAAATATTTCTAACTCTCTCTGATTTCCTGTAAAAGGAAAGTGCTACAGAAAGGGAGTCCATTAATCTAGAACTCTCTGCCATCATCATTTTCTCAAATAAATAAATAAATAAATAAATAATTGTATTCATTGTACTGTGCATAAAGTGTTGCTGGATTTGGGATT
Organism: Notechis scutatus; assembly: GCF_049901735.1. Lineage (NCBI taxonomy): Eukaryota > Metazoa > Chordata > Lepidosauria > Squamata > Elapidae > Notechis > Notechis scutatus. The sequence continues at coordinate 229,069,818 of NC_142009.1, forward strand.
AAGGGTGGCAATCATTAAAGGATTAAAAATATAACAACCCTGTTATACTGTTATTATGTTATTAAAGCACATATAGAAATTAGAAGTTCAGATATTGGCATATATTGGTTAGCTTGTGCAAAGTGATTATAGTTGGACTCAGTGTGGGTGCCTCAGGGGCAATATGATTGATCACACTTCATCACACCAAAGGCCTCATATGGCAATTCCAGTATCCGAAGAGCCTTTTTCACCTGTATTGCGTAAGATTCATCTGGTACTTCCGGTAGCTGAACTGCTGAATAAAATCTAGAGCAATATGTAGTGAAGCAAATGTCAGCCTTGCTTCCTGTTTATAAGTGGAGAAGGATAATTGCTTCTCAGGGCAGCTTTCAAAGGTATGATTTGCATGAAGTTTTGTCAAATGAAAGAAAACTTCTGATGCTTTGTACAATCCATGGTTGAGTTACTTTTACAAAAATTCTAACAAGAGGTGAGAGACATGGAGGAGGGGCTGTGAAAATACTGCTTTCCACACCTTTTTTAATTACCTTCCTTAATTCTTTAAGGAATTTCCTACTAAATATTGCCAAGCCAAGCTGTATCCTTATAACCTAATTACTACCTGGTTTATAATTGCATAAAACATACTCTTTGGCAGTTCAGATGCCTTACACAAAGGAACACTAGCAATTTCTTGTGTGCCTCACAGACGTCACGTCAGATTCTCTTGCACCATTTTCTCTATACTGGAATGTCATTTGTCCACAATGCATAGTATTTCCTTTCAGGCCTTCTGGTACAAGAAGTAACTTTAGTCCTTTGTCCCTCAGAATATTCTTATCACTTTTTCTTTCTTCCGGCCCTTTTTGATAATCTGTCCCTCTATTGCTGCCACTGTCTTTGAATATTATTATCTTTCGTTCAGCATTCCTTAGACAACTTGTCCCAGTGGCCAATGTATAACTGAGGTGACACTGAGAGTTTCCCATGCACATTGAATTTCTAATTTACATCATGAAACCTGATTTGACGCAGAAAACTTAGTTAGCTAGACCATCAAGTTAGGCCTGAACATTCATGACAATATGGGAAAATATCTGACATGCTGACCTGTGTCCAGTAGTAAACCAAGGACAAACCAAGTAAGGTTTGTCTGGTAATCATTTGGGTCCCCAAATTGTTCCCAAACTCTTTCATAAGGCAATCATCCATCATTTTGAGATCATGCTTAAAATTGATTCATGCTGCGTCTCCTCAGAATGATGAGACTAGCAACTGGTTTTGAATGAATTTATATGGCTGCCCAACACATCCATGGATTGTTCTTACTCTAGTGGATTACAAAATTAAAATTCCTCAATACAGAAACCCATACACTCACTCCATCCCCTGTTGATGTGATTCCACACATCTTGGAACCTTGTTCAAATTGTTGATTATTCTGTAGAAGAGGAAATGGAAAGAGATGATTAATCTTCATCCCTCCAACTGTGAAACACCAAGGGATACCATGGGTCTGCATCATGTATGAACCCAGCCACAAGACATGTTACCAGAAAACGAAAGTGCATGTTCTCAGCCTATCAATTTCTACTTTAAAAAGAGGACTTCTTTACAGCATTATACAAATAATGGTGTCAGTTGTTTCCAAAAATGTTCTATCTTGGAACAGCCAAGCTTTGAGGGAGACTAGCATATTTATTTTATATATTTATTTTGACAGTCATATTCTCTTTCATGCAAACTAGTTTTCAATAGTACAAAATAACTATATATACATATACACATGACTAACTAATAAAACCTGTTAGGAAAATTTCAAAGCAAACAAAAGGAAATATTTGTTCATTATAGGACATACACTGTCTATAGAATCTGTTGCCAAACATGCAGCTATAACCACATCATATATCTTGCTCAGGGGCTTCCTAGAAGTAACTGAATGGTAGCTTGAATGATCTGTGCAGTAAATTGCATTAATTTTTAGTGAGACTCAGCAGTGCTCTTCCTATTTTCTTATATAGATTATACACACACAGACAAACACACACACACACACACACTTACTTCATCAGGCTTCTGTATTGGGTTTGTCTGTGAATCAGACTTTCACAGCTGTTTCAGTTTTAAATTTGGGGCTAGCCTACTGCTGTGCCAGAATGTTTTTTTCTTCATCCTGATTGGTTGGGAGTCTTGGTCTGTGTTTATTGGTCTTGGAGTTTGCTGTGTTCTGCTTGATTGGTGTTTCTAACATCTTCTGTCTGTTTTGTAGCTTTTTTTGTCTTGATTGGCTGGCAACATTGTGTTCCTGTATTGGAGGCTTTTAGTGCGGCTTGGCTCCAAGTAAATGGACGGCTATCATTTATCAGGAAGCTAGGTTTCATCTGGGTGCCTGATTGGGGTGTGTTTGAGCTGGAGGTATCAGGGGGGATCTGTTTGTGCCCAGGTGTTTGCCTGGCTTGTGGTGTGGAAATTTTTTGTTTGTGAGTGCAGGCTTCCAAATAATTGACAGTCTGGTGGAATCATCTCTTCTATTCATGCTTTCAGGTCTTTTTTCAATCTCTATGGCTTCTCTGATAATTCTGTGGCTGGGGTTTTCTATAGTGGCTAGGGTTTTGGTGCCATTGAAGTCGATGCTATGACCTGTGGCTTTCATGTGTTGGACTAGTGAGAAAATGTGTTCCAGCTTTTTTACTGCATTTTTGTGTTCATCCAGGCGGGTACTTATTCTTCTATTGGTCTGTCCAATGTATGTGGCAGGGCATGGTGCACAGGGGACTTCATTTATGCCTTGGTTTTCTAGGTCAATTTTATCTTTGGGGTTTCTTAGGATGGCTGCTATTTTTCTGTCTGTTTTGAAGGCAGTCTTGATGTGATGCCTGTGTAGTATCTTGCTGATTTTGTTTGTAGTACCTCTTATGTAGGGCAGGACAGCTGTTCCATAGGTCTGTTCATCTTCTGGGTCTCTATTATGTCTCAGAGTGTTTTTGTAGATCAAGCCAGTGATTTTGCTTTTGTGGAAGCCATTACCTGTCAGTACTTTCGTCAGGGTGCATAGTTCAGTCTTTATGTGTGTCTTGTCTGCCAGGCGTTTGGTTCTGGCAATTAGTGTTTTGGCCACAGAGTTTATCTGTACTGGGTGGTGGTGGGATTGGGCATTGAGGTAGCGGTTGGTGTGTGTTTTCTCCTGGTATATGGTGTGCCCTAGTGTGCCATCTGTTTTTTTGTAGATTAGTACATCTAGGAATGGTAGTTGTTTGTTTCCGTTTCCATGGTAAACTTGATTTTGGGGTGTGTGCTGTTTAGGTGTGTTAGGAAATTGTTTAGGTTTTCTTTTCCATGGGGCCAAATCACAAATGTGTCATCGATGTATCTTAACCATAGTTTGGGTTTGTGGGTGGCATTAGCTAGGGCTCTGGATTCAAATTCTTCCATGAACAGGTTTGCAATGACGGGTGACAGTGGTGATCCCATAGGGGCTCCTTCAATTTGCTTGTATCTTTGTCCTTTGTATATGAAATATGTGTTGGTTAAGCAGTGTTCTGCTAATTCCATGAGGTGTTTAGCTGGTTGGTATTTATTTTTGATGATTTCAAGAGGAGACTAAAAGAGTTATATATATATATATGTTTTCTTAAGTTTTCGTGGGTACTTACATGTATGGTATTCAGCTTTGTTCGGGTATTTTCCCACGTCATTATAGTTTTGCTTTTAAAGTAGTAGCAACGTTTAAAAGCACAACTATAATGATGTGGGAAAATACCCGAACAAAGAGATTCCTTCTTATCCAAGTTGTTTAACTTTTCAGCCAAATGGAAAACTATATTTAGAAAAAAGAATACAATCCAAGAAGAATTCCACCGTCCTGGTCTCCCTTCCATCAAGGTACCCATGATGACCAGTAAGAAATATCCAGTGGCTTCCTACTTTGACTACAATTTGCAGGCTAAGGTAATGTGCACATGGCAGGGACAGCCTCTTTCAAGTCCCTTTTATCTGACCCATGCTTTCTATGAAGTATTCACATTCCGTGAATTTCTTGACAGATAAGTTCTAACAAGGACCTTGGAAGTAAGACTTTTCTTTCACAACATCTGCCCTCTGGAACACCTGGCTGGTCCCAACCTGCTGACATTTTGTAAAGGGAGCTGGGAAGTTAATTGGTTCTGGGAAATGGATGATGTCATCTGCTGATGTTTTATGTGGTTCTCAATTGCCATTACATGTATTGTTTAGTTACATTTGAGTTTTTAATCCTTTTTAGCTGCCTAGAAATATAAAACAAAAAAATAAAAAGTAGGCATGGGGAAAACAATGGAGGCAATACATTTAAATGCATACCCTGACTGCCCAGGGTTTTGATCCTCACTGGCTCAAGGTTGACTCAACCTTCCATCCTTCCAGGTTTGTAAAATGAGGACCCAGATTGTTGGAGGCAATATGCTGATGCTGAAAATTGCTTTGAGAGGGCTGTTAAAGCACTGTGAAGCGGTATATAAGTCTAGGTGCTATTGCTATTGCTAAACACTCTACCTATACCATGAGAGTTATTGTTCTCTAGGGATATATGGTTCCTAAAGCATTTATGGGTTTCACTTTCATGTCCAGCATTTTTGCTCTTTTGAGTTAAAAACCATTATTGGACTGGAAAATGGTTATATTGTCTATTGTTAATGTACAAGCAGGTGATCTTTCTTTTTTAGTATTTTAAAGACCCGAATAACAAATGCTGCAGCAAAGGATTGCAGAGAGCATTCTTCTTGTACCTCTAGTAAAACAACAACATAAAGATAAACGGTAGAATTAATTCAGAACTTTCAAACAAGTCTATTGACCATGCCATTCAGATGGATGGATGGCTGAATGGACAGACAAACAGATAACTAGATAATCACATCTTCTCACTCCTCTGCATTAGCCAGACTTGGTTCATTTTGCTGGGAATGAGATGTGCAATCTAAAGCCAGGTATTCCTCGAACCTTTATTTGTCATCTTTGGAATCACTCTGATCATGGTTGCTGAAAAATTGGCAATAAGTATAAACTATAGAAACTTAACATACCTTAAAACACAAATAAACTCATAAACTTTCAAGAACCACTGAGAAAAGCATGGCCCAATCTACTTTGCATCATTACCTCCCACTTCAGCCTTCCAAAAATATTAAGTGCAACCCCAACCATGAAAAAGTGAGCACCCTATGAACTGCCTTGGAGCAATAATCACAACTCCAGTTTCAGACAAATTCTGGGTCAAATACTAGTACCTTCCTAATATCAACTTACTTAGTGATTATGGCTAATGTCCAAATACTTTTAGAAATTGTAATTCTATATCAAAGCAGACAATTTTTAGGTTCCCAGGAATGATATTTTTAAAATGTTACTGTACTGACATTTTTTTTAGCAATCAGATGGACAATGAGACATACGTCACACAAGTAGGTGAGATCTATATTTCCACGGAGAGGGTTTGTCCCATTAAATCTAAAAGAAAGACTGCATACTCTTTAATATTCTGTCAAGTAGCATTAAAAGCAGTGCATTTCTCAGCAGTTTGTGTCTAACCTTTGACTGGGTGAGTTCTACAGTTCTGAGATCCACAAAATAGGCATTTGGACTGGGTTGTCTATATTGCTCTTTTGTATGAAGAACATAAAAATAACCTGAGTTTCACAACAAAAGTTTCGTTTGATGGTTTCTTCAGGAATGAATGTAAAATTGGTTTGACACTAAATTGGGTATGTATTCTAATCCCTAAACAATTTTCTCAATTTAAGGCTTTTCAGATATGATCGACCTTAATCCCCTAATTTCTAGTCCTGTTATTTGCACATTTCAGCACATCAGGAGAGCACCAGATAGGGGATGGCTGTCTCCAAAGTCATAAGAGATCCACCTTCTACTGTTTTCCCACCAGGTTAACAAAGTTGTGCCTGCCTACTTACTCAATGCAAGACTCCTGCTGCTGAACTGGGCAAATATATTATTTAAACTCTTACTCACTGACGTTCTCTGTAAAGAATGATTTTGTGGAATTTCTTAATGTTTATTCCAGTCTTTGACTCCACAAAACCTCTTGTCATTCTCCAAAGTGCACAGTTAGAGAACCATGGCCATGGAGAATAGCAATTACTATGTAAGACTTATTGCAGGGAAATGAAAGGGAAATGAATGCTTTTCTAATGAATGAGAATATGGGAGACAGATTAGAGGCTGATGGATATTTGCTTTATCAGGTTGGCCGGTTTCAGTTGCAGCACAATTTGAGTTTGGTGATCCTCATCCCTCGCTCCCAGTTCACAAACCTCGCTGAGATAGAGGAACGTCTCACTGCAACAACCGTCATGTCAGCTCTGAACAGGGTGGAGGAATTGCCTTTGAAGCCAACAATAGTAACTCTGCCAAAATTTAAGCTGGAATCATCTCAGGATCTTACCAAAATCATTGGAGAAATGGGTAAGAAAAATTTAAGAAATTAAATCAGTGAGAACATTAGAGATGAGGACGATATATTTGCTACTTCCAAGTCAACCAGGTCAGTCAATGGAGAGGAAAAAATACATCCTCGGTGCCAATCCTAGGCATATTTAATTCACTTCAGTTATGTAGCTTTATTCTGAGAAGAAATAGCTGTCCCATCTCTTTTGCTCCTAGAGGGGTCTTTTGGCATCATCCAAAACAGATATTCTCAAGAAGGATACCTGGCACTGGCATTGCTCAAAACCTACTGGAAATAAATCATTTTGTTTTCTCTTTCCCGTATTTTCTTCTTCCTTGAAAAAGTGAAGCCAATTAGGGCTCACATCTCATCTCTGTTTCTGGGATTATGAGTAGTCCTCAATTTACGAACACAATTAGGACCAGATTTTCTGTTGCTAAACAAAGCAGGTGTTAAGTGAGTTGCACCTGATTTTATGACGGTTTTTGCCATGATTATTAAGTGAATCCATGTATCGTTGCTAATTCCATCACAAATCCAGCTTTCCCATTGACTTTTCTTGTTGGAAGCCAGCTGGGACGTTTGCCAATAGTGATCACATAACCCTGGGATACTACAACCATTCTAAATACATTCTGGTTACCAAACACCTGAATTTTGATTACATGACCACGGAGATGCTTACAACGGTTATGAATGCAAAACACGAGTCATAAGTTACTTTTTTCAGTGCTGTTGCAGTAAATGAATGGTTGTAAGTCAAGGACTATCTGTATCTTTGGAAGATAATGAGGAAATAGAGAAAACATTCCCTCTGGCTCTATTTTCAGTACAGTTCTCTTGAATAATAGAAAACAATTAGCGTTGGGGAAAGGAAAACGTTTCTGATAATTTTTAGGGTTGTTTTAATGTTAGCCATTTTGGCCTCCCTTGTGAGAGGGTACTTAGAATTGGAAAGATGGCTGTAAAAGAAAGAAAAGAAGAAGATAACAGGAAACGATTTAAAAATATATCATGTGCATAAACATTAGGTAATAGAAGTGGACTGAATACAATATTGAGTCTTTAATGTTTAATTAAATAGAAATTATTCTAACTGGAAGACATGGGATTGATTTGCCAATATGTGTCACAGAAAGACCTTTACAATGAGGGAGGGCATTGCCAGTTTTTAGAATAGTGTTTTACAAATAAATGTCATAATTCTTCTTTAAATAATTCTGGGAAAGCAGCACACCTCAGCTATGTATAAGCATGTAATATGGAAATTACCTGAACATGGTGTTTGGCAAATTTAGACCTGTTTTAGTTCTGTTTTTCTTTCAAACGTTGAGCCATTTCTTATGCATTCTTTCAACGTTTCCTTTCAGATTTTGGGCTTTTCTATGATGCTGATTTGTGTGGAATCGCTCAGAATGAATCAATAGCCCTGTCCAGTGCCAAGCACAAGGCCGTCCTACAAGTCTCGGAGGAGGGAGTAGAGGGAGCTGCTGCAACAGCAGTCAGCCTAGCACGTACAGCCACAATGTTTGAAGTGCAACAGCCGTTCATCTTTTTGTTTTTGAGGGATCATAGAGTCCCAGTCTTTCTGGGACGTGTCACCAACCCACTGACATCATAACTTTTCCATGTCCTCTCAACTTCCATTAGTGGGACAAAGCCAGCTTGCAGATTACCCTAGCTCAACCTGAAAAATATAGTCAGGAGGTTTGTGGAACTGTGATTCCATAGAGCACATTTATTTAGCCTCTTCCATTAAAAAGTTCTTTTATATTTTCATTTTATCTTTTTTAAAAAAGATCTGTTCCCTGCTTCTGTGTCTGTTTTATATATCCTTCTGCATCTATGAGCCCAAGAGAAATCCACCTCATTTATGCCAGGCATGAAGTAAATGAGAGGGGCTCCACCATGCCTGTATGTTTGGCCTCTTCTATCTCTTTTGGTCTTCTAAGAAATAAAGTATAATTGTATTGTCTCCTTGGACAGTTATTGCTGTATCTGAAACTAGGATTTGCTGGAGAGAATTTGGGGTAAAAGAGCCATTATCATATAGCCAGGTCTACCCATGATGACCTCAGAACCTTAAAACCAACTCTCAGTGCGCATGATTATATATGACACTAGCTAATTTAGAGGTCTGAATCAATCTTTTCTTTGCTCAACAATATCTGAATCTGAAATTGGAGTAAAGTTGAAGTTTCATCTAAAACACTGTGGTTGGGAGTTTGTGGATGATTTGTGCTCTCACTGGAGGGAACCTCTGCTTTGTGTTGCCTGCTAAGTCCTAACTCTTCCCTCCCCAGCTGCCACCCATTACATTTCTGGAGTCTGAAGTTTGCATTTAAACCATTCTCTTTCCCCCATGCAACCTTCTGGGTACTCTTCAGGGCAGCTCCAAGTAGAGCACACTGCAGTAATCCAAATGGAAAATTACCAAAGCATGAGTGACTGTGAGCAAGGCCTCCCAGTCCAGGAAAGGGTGCAATTAATCCACCAGGTGAATCTATGCAAATGTACACCTAGCCATGGCTGCCCCCTGCTCTCTGAGCAGGAGACATGAGTCTAGGAGGACTACAAATTGCATAGTAACATGATTTGGGGGATTGCTACTCTGTCCAGAGTCAAAGAAGAAATATCTGAATCTGGGCATGGGTGGCCACCTATTTTGCTAGGGTTGAGTATCAAAGCCAATTCCTCCCCACCAAGACCCTTGGCCAACACTGCCATACAATCAACAGTACATCTGGGGATGGAGGTATTTAATTGAATATAACCACTAGATTGATGATACTGACAGATGACCTTCCCAACGGTTTCATTATGTTTAAAAGGAGCAGCAAAAGGCTCAAGCCCCGATGCAACCCACATTACAGTGGCCTAGGCCTTGACTTCCCTCCTTGCACCAACACCAAGGAAGTAGCTAGAAGGAAAGAGTAGAACCACCATCCCACTCTGAATCCCCAAAGATCATCCAGAACAATGCTGTGACTTGGGGCAGTTGCTCTCACTCAGCCCAGCCCACTTCACAGGGTTGTTGTTGTGGGGAAGATAGAACGAGGAAGGAGGACTGGGTATGTTCACCACCTTGAATTGTTTATAAAAATAAGGGTAGGATATAAATAAATGAATGAATTAAAAGAATTATCAAAAACCACTGCTTCAGGAGAGCCAGAATGGTTGAACCACTCCCATCTCCAGCCCTCCAAAGATCATCCACAAGTGCAACTAATATCATTTCAGTACTGTGCCCCAACCTGAACCCAGGTTGAAAAAGACCCAGATAGTCTATTTTATACAGGGCCCTTTGTACCTGTGTGCCAACCACCCCTCGATGATCTTCCCTAAAAAGGGAAGATTGGAGACTGGACAAAGCTTGTCTAATATCGTGAGGTCAAGGGATGGCCTCTTGAGAAAGGGGTGCACCAACTGCCTCCTACAGATCAGGCAGCACCACCCTGTTTGACAAAGAAATACTTTATAATATCAGCTCTTCCCATAATAACTGCCCTTAACCTCCAACATGAAATGGGGTGGGAAGCAGAGGGCAGGAAAGTACTGCCATCTTTAAAATTGTCCTTATAGACCAGAGGTGTGACTATGGCCCCTTTATGACCTGTGGACTTCAATTCTCAAAATTCCTGCTCAGAAATTCTGAAAGTTGATCCATAGGTTATAAAGGGGCCATAGTTGCCCACTCATGTCATAGGCACAAAGTAGGGGAGAGCAGAGTTGCTGCCTGAGTAACTCAGAAGACAAAGCGTTGACTGAACAATGACTTTGCACATCCTGGTTGGTTTGCTGGAGAATGGAAACAATGTTGTGTAAATGTGTTCCTAAACTAGTTCTCACACAAAAGTGAGAGGAATGATTACGCTGGGTTAAATTGTTTAGACTGCAAATGGGCCTTAGCCCATTCAATAATAATAATAATAATAATAATAATAATAATAATAATAATAATAATAATAATAATAATAATAATAATTTCTCCCATTTCAGTGAGCCACTGTGGCCTTGTAAACAATGGACTGTAGATGCAGTATTATTAACAACAACCAGAGAGCAATGCTGTCCGAGACCTAGCCATAATCCTAGTTTCTTATATTTTCAATCGCTTTTTTTTAAGCATCATTTTTTTTCTAAATAAATAAATAAACTGTATAGCCACTTGCAATATTCCAACCCAAAAGCATTTGTTTTATTTGGAACTCTTGTCTAAATTGGCTGATTTAAGGATTATCACTTATGCCAATGTAGCTTTCTTAAGATTTAGCAAGCATCATTTCCATAATACTACTGAGAAAGAGCATTAGCTACACTAAGTACTACTTGTCTGCCTAATATTTGTGGATGAATATGAGTCTAACACTGCAGGATAAAGGTATCTGAATAAAATGAACTCCTATTTTTCTTTTGGAAAGAGCTGCAGTTTTCTGTGAACCATTCACACTATTATCTTGAGAGTCTTTCAAGACTTCCAAATAAATAATTATTTCACTATCAAACTTTATGATGAGGTAATAGGTGGGATCACTCATGGAATTATGGAATTACATGGAAGCAACTGATTAGACAACACAGCAATGTACAGACGTTATTCTAGTCAATAAGAATGTTCAGATCACTCAGGAAATTTCTATTCCTTTGAGAAATACAGTGCAATCAACTATTTAGAAAAGAATCCAAGTTTATTTTAAATGTTAAAGTTTTGTACTCTATCCTTACAGATGTCAGAGAACATAATGACTATCCAAACAAAAAATATTATTAATTATTATTATTTGTATTTATATATAAATAATCAAATAACAAAAATCAATCCCGCTGCTTTCATCTCTAAGTTGCACATTGTGTCAACTTTCCTGAAGCATTTACTTCATTCCAGATGAGAAAGCACCATTAAACTCAATGAGATTGACTTCCTAAAAAGGTATGTACAGTATTGCACTATTACAGATCATTTCTGCTTCTACAAAACACCGCTTCAAACACATATAGAAACTGCCTTTCCACTATAACAAAGTATAAAATAAATGATGTCAATCGTTCCTAAGAAAACATTGACCTCTGCTGCATGACCTAAGGCAATAATCATTCAGTTCCATCGTGCTGTCATCTCAGCTACAAGAAAGGTTGAGCTGCTCCAAATATGCAAGCAATTCCTGGGCCAGGTGGGGCCCTTTGATGAGGTCCTGCCATCGGAGATCAGTGGAGGACCAAGAGATTCTGCAGTATGTGGTACACAAGGCTGAGGTGTGTGGCTGAGGAAAGAGTGGGGGGGGGGGAAATATTACATGACTATCTACTTTTTTGCTAAGGAGCTTAAGGTAGCATACATCTTAACCCCCAATAACAATTCTATGAGGTAAATTGGACTGAGAAAGAGAGCACTGGACTCAGTGTCATCTAATGAACTTCATATGAACTTCTGAATTTAGCTTTCTCCTCCTGAGTCCCAATTTAATATTCTAAACTGCACAAGAGAGTCAACTGTCCCAATTTACTTATGCAAATTCAGCAACATTGAGTGAGACGTAGGGTGATACATGCAAATGAAGAGGGAGAAAATCCTATTCAATGTGATTTTTTAAAAGTCTGAATGTTAGACAATCCCATTGTTGGAGCTTGCTCAGGTTTCCCTAAATTTTACTCTAGGACAGGGGTGTCAAACTCGCGGCCTGCAGGCCGGATGCATCATACGCTGGCCAGTGGTGGGATTCAAATATTTTTGCCACCGGTTTGGTGGGCAAGCTTGTTGGGTGCACTTTGCACATTTGCACACACTTTGCGTGCACGTGCTCACCAAACACACATTTTGTGCAGGCGCAGAGGCGTTCTAACTTGCCTCCTGCAAGCCTGCACGATCCCGGTCGCTTCAGCAGCTGCCGCACGGCACTATTCTGTGCCGTGCAAAGCAGCTACGCTTCAAATACAGCAGATAAAAGTGAGTATGGGAGCCTGGGCGGGCGGGTAGGCGCAACAGCAGAGTGGCGGAGAGAAGTGGTTGGGTGTCTGCTGCTCATCGCTGCTACCGGCTTGCCAGAACCAGGCCAAACCGGTAGAATACCACCACTGCCACTGGCCACGCCCATGCCCGGTTCAGCAAAGAGGAGGAAAAGTCACAATACATCACGTGACGCCGTGTTGACACAAGTTTGACACCCCTGCTCTAGTACCACTCTTCTTTTTAATAGGCAGAGCCTGAAAGTCATTTTGGAAAACCAGTAATTGCCCGAATAGGTCCAAAGGAACCATTCTTACCTTCATTTTTTTAATAGTATTTTCCAGTTGATTGAGGTACTTCCGACAATATTCAATGCTGGGTTGCAGTGCCCTGGACTCTCCAACGATACCTGCAAAATGCTGAAAGCATCTGCTGTATTGGCACAACCGTGTCTCCTGTAATACAAATGGAGGAAGGGGAGAGGGACACTAAGCAAGGACATCACTGGCCAGACTCAGGTCATTTCTTCATTGGTGATTTATATTCCTTCCTAGCGTTAGCCTCATCTAAACATTGTGTCTGTGTAGCAGTCATGAGGACAGGGCTTATATTTTTCAGTGGTGGCTTATGACATTAGAAGACTCTAAAAACCACTAGTGAAAAATATTTTAGTAACATCTTCAAGCAGAAGAAAAAATATTTGTCCTTGGTGGGAACAAAATTCAGGGCTTTCATGAACACATATATTCCTTCTCTGGATCTGCAAGAATAGAAACCTTTCGCTTGTGACAGATAAGATAACAGATAATCAGAGTTGGAAGGGACCTTATAAGTCATCTAGTCCAACCCCCTGCCCAAGCGGGAGACCCTACACCATTTCTGACAGATGACAGTCCAATCTCTTCTTGAAAGTCTCAAATGATGGCGCTCCCACAACTTCTGAGGACAAGCTGTTCCATTGGTTGATTGTTCTCACTGTCAGAAAGTTTCTCCTTATTTCCAGCTTAAATCTCTCCTTGTTCAGTTTCCATCCATTATTCCTTGTCTGACCTACAGGTGCTTTAGAAAATAGCTTGACCCCTCAAATATTGTCATGTCTCGCCTGGTCCTTCTCTTTACTAGACTAGCCAAGCCCAGTTCCGGTAACTGTTCTTCTATGTTTTAGTCTCCAGTCCCCTAATCATCCTGGTTGCTCTTCTCTGTACTTTTTCTAGAGTTTCAACATCTTTTTTATAGTGTGGTGACCAAAACTATAAGGTTTATAAGGGGTACTTCTCCTCTGACAATGCAACTCTTGCCAAGGATGACACTACTTTATTCTATGGATAAGAGGGACGGCCTCCACACCCCACAGACAGGGGCTGTAGGCTCACCATTCAGTTAGAATGGATCTCCGGCTGGTTATTTTTTTAAAAAACAGCCTCCGACTTTATAAATGCCAAGAACCTCAACAATATTTGGCTCCAAGCACCTTTTTTTCCCTGTGTACATTGCAAATATCTTATTCTTTCTTTTGCCCAGACTTTAGAACATTTAAGTTTTTCAAACTTCTCCACACTGCTGAACTGTATGGAAGCATTCATTCATTTATTGCTTTTGAGAGTTGACCAGAGTCAGTTGCTGAAGTTGGAGAGGCAATTCTGAACTGAGTCTGTAGCAGCCTTCAGGCTAATGGAGCAGCTTCTTCCCAAGTATTCAAATGCCTTCTTACCATATCCATAGATTGGTCTCTGAAACCACCAGTACATACAGGTCCTCTTAACTCTCTAACTCCAAAGCCCTCGTCCTGCAAATTAGAAAAACAATAACAAAAGCTGGATTAAAGAACTGGCCCTAAGTCATTTCAGTTGTAAAACAGTACTGAATACTTTTCATTCCTTTGGTTCATGATAAAGATCTCATATTCCTAAAGGCTGACCTTGTATCATCCACACAGAAGGAAGAGATGTCTCTTGGCTTGAAGCAGGATTTGTAGAAGTACACATGATCTTTTAGAAGGGGAAGAATTGCCCAACAATAACAATAGCACTTGGATTTATATACCGGTTCACAGTGCTTTACAGCCCTCTCTTAAGTGGTTTACAGAGTCAGCATATTGCCCCCAAGTATCTGGGTCCTCATTTTACTGTCCTCAGGAGGATGGATGCTGAGTCAACTTTGAGCCAATGAGAATCAAACTGCCGAACTGCTGGCAGTCAGCAGTCAGCAGAATTAGCCTGCAATACTGCATTCTAACCACTGCGCCACCACTTTAAGGGTGTTTCCTCATGATCATGTTAAGTTGCATTCGTCCCCTTCTTGAGTCAGCAGGAAAATTAGGTTAGCAAACATCTACTGCTCTACTCACACACCCAAGCTTCACAGTGTCTCAGCCACAAAGCTGGACAGTGATGCTTCACTCAGAAATTCAATGCAGGATACTTTCACAGCAACAATTGGTAGATTCCCTAGCTTCCTTTCCCCTTTGACTCAATGTTTCCTACTAATGTGAAAAGCAACACCCATTGGTCCTTATACATGCCAGGACAGAGCTCTTGTTGCGTCCCACCAGACATTTACCTAGATTTCTTGATTAACAAAAAAACAATTGATCTGCTAGGAGATCAACGTTCCTATGTCAAAACAAACCAACCAGTTTTCCCAATTAGGATGTACTGGGCATGAGATGGACATCTCTTTCCATCTACATCCTGCTCCTGTCTCACCAACCAGTCAGCAGATCACTAATACTATTATTAATATAAGAGCCTCGGTGGCGCAGTTGTTAGAGTGCAGTACTGAAGCCTACTTCTGCTGACTGCCGTCTGCCTGCAATTCGGCAGATCGAATCCCACCAGGCTCAAAGTTGACTAGCCTTCCATCCTTCTGAGGTGGGTAAAATGAGGACCCAAAATTGTTGGGGGCAAATATGCTGACTCTGTAAACCGCTCAGGGAGGGCTATAAAGCACTATAAAGTGGCATATAAGTCTAAGTGCTATTGCTATTATAATTCCTATTACAGTGATTATTTTGCCATAGGTCTATGGGACTATCATTTTCTTGAACTATTTATAGCTCTAGAGTACAGGTAGTCCTTGACTTACAACCATTTGTTTAATGACCATTTGAAGATACAACGGCACTGAAAAAAGTGACTTATGACTGTTTTTAAAACTTACAATCACTGCAACATCCCCATGATCACATGATCAAAATTCAAACTCTTGGCAACTGCCTTGTATTTATGATGGTTGCAGTGTCCTGGGGTCCTGCGATCACCCTCTGCGAACTTCTAACAAGCAAAGTCAATGGGGAAGCCAGATTCACGGAACAACCGTGTTACCAGCTTAATAACTACGGTGATTCAATTAACACGTGTGGCAAGAAAGGTTGTAAAATGCGGCAAAACTCATTTGACAACTGTTTTGCTTAGCAATGGGAATTTGGGGCTGAATGGTAGTCGTAAGTCGAAGACTGCCTTTATAGCAAAACAAAAAGCAAACCCCGCCCCCCATAACTGCCAGTCCAGAAAGCGCTCCCACAGCAATGGACAGAGTTCCCTGTTGATTACGCCACTAGCCACTTCCTTTGTGTGCTCCCCCAGTTGGAAAATGGATAGTTCTGTGACAAAAAGAAAATCAGAATGGAGCTTGTAGGCAGGGGTATATTGATCTCCTGGAAGACAGGCATTTGATCAGAAAGCACCTTCTGGGAAATCAATATATCTGTGTCAAAAGCAAACAATTCAACCCCGCCCCCCCAAAAAGGTATGTAAATCTGATGATAGCTAATCTTTCTCACAGCCAACCCAAAATGGGCTATGGCTCTTCTGCTACAGGCCTGCAAAGGGCAGTTCTGCAAGCTCTAAACTTTTCTCTTTTTCCTACTTAGCCTCCTTTTTAAGACTCCAGCTTTTTTGCTAGCTCTTGAAAAAGAAATTAAATGACACTGGAGGGAAAGGCATATCTAATATGGGCAATATATGTTGGGCTGATTCTATCCCCCACCTGACTATGCTTCTGTCAGTAAGGACAGTGAAGCTTTTCAGATTTAATACATCTTGAAACTGCTGCTGCTCGCTGTCAGCTTAAGCAAAAATACTACTACAGTACACCAAGTAACTTCATGCACATGAGGACAAGGTAACAGATAACAGATAATAAGAGTTGGAAGGGACCTTGTAGGTCATCTAGTCCAATCCCCCGCCCAAGCAGGAGACCCTACAACATTTCTGACAGATGGAAGTCCAATCTCTTCTTGAAAGTCTCAAATGATGGCGCTCCCACAATTTCCGAGAGCAAGCTGTTCCATTAGTTGATTGTTCTCACTGTCAGAAAGTTTCTCCTTATTTCCAGGTTAAATCTCTCCTTGTTCAGTTTCCATCCATTATTCCTTGTTTTTGCTAGCTCTTGAAAAAGGAAATAAATAACACTGGAGGGAGAGGCATATCTATTGTGGGCAATATATGTTGGGCTGATTCTACCCCCAACCTTATTATGCTTCTGTCAATAAGGACAGTGAAGGTGATGGTATATCTGTACTCTAAATGGTAAAAATGTTGCCAGTTCTTACAATAGTTAAGTACATGAACCTTAGTTGAGCAGAAGACACAATTCATGGGAGAAGAAAGAGCCTACAATCAGTTCTTGTACGTACCACTAAGGTCTTGTAAAAGTCCTTCAGGCTCTTCTTCAAGCGATTGATGATTGAGATAGCATTGGGCAATTCTTCCAAACAAGTGGGTCCAGGTCCAATGGGGCAGCCATGAGATAAACTCCAGCCAACAGCCATCAATGACATCAGCAATACCAATTTTTGCTGTCCTACAGGATGTGAGCATTGAACCATTAAGAGTTGCCATTCAAGCTAAAACTGTAGGTGCTTTTCTGCATGAGTACTGGTCATTAGATGGACCCAGCCAGATTTAATTTCAAATACCCAAAGGGTTGCATTTCCACAAAAGAGCCCAACATCAAAATTAGTCTTCTTCAACTGGCATTATAGATTTTCAAAGTTTCCATCCATCCCAATGCATATGGAGGCTGTCAGATAGGAGCAGCATGATGATAATACAGTGGAATGTAGAATTGCTAGTTGAGGGACCAGGAGCCTGCCACAATTTGAAATTACTGTGATTGCCACCATTCTGTTACAGAGTTGAAATGATTTTTGTCTGGCTTAGCATAATGTATTTGAAACCATGGTAAACTATGGTAGTACTCTCTTTGCAATATTGAGGCTTTCTGATGGTAGTAGATTCATGTACCTATTTTGAGATACCTCTTTCTCTTTCCATCTCCTAGTTCCTGAACCTCAGCCACTCAAGCCCATCTTTCTGAAGGAAAGAAAGTTTGATAACTTTGTGCTTTCCCTTATGAACTGCGTGGAATTTTTATTTATTTTATTTATTATTGATGTAAAAGTGTGTGGGAAGAGATACAATTTATTACATGTGTTTTTGGGGCAAATTAAGAATTGGGAGAAATGTTTCTCCAGGACCTGCAGCAACTCAATTTAAAAGAGTGGTTTGGGTTTTTTTAACTTTTTATTCTCAGGATCAGGAAGTTAATGGAAGTGAAGATGGCATGATATGGCTTGTGATCAAACTTCTTATGAGGGATTGAGTAGTAAAAATTGTGAGAGTGTGAAAGTGTCTGAGAAATTACTGCACTTGAAGAACCTTCAACAAACTATATTCAACAAACTATATTTTCTTGCTTTGTGAGAAATATGTAGTGAGTTAAGTTTTTTTTTTAATGAAATTAGGATGGAATTGTGAAATTTGCATTTGGTTTTGATAGGACATTCATTTTATAGGTAAAAACAAATAAACATAATTCAGTGCCAAATATAAGTAAACTAACCTAAGTTTGGGGGGGTGGGAATTAAAAGTCCTGCTTGAAAATGTAGACAAAGTACTAGTCTCCTAGAATAACAAGTTTGCCTAGTATGATTGAAAGCTACCTTGGATGTCTTGAGATGTTGTAGAACTAAAATATAAATGATAAGCAAATAAATCCTCTGCAAAATGAGCTACAGCCATATCTGCCATCCCAGCAGGCTTTCTCAGAATACATTGAGGTCAGAAAGACACTTAACATATTGAACAATTGTGTGGAAGCCCTTAATAAATGGCTACCAATGTGTCTTGCCTGAAGTGCTCCAATCAAAATTTCTAAGATCTCTAATTGCAGCAGTCAGTGGGGTTGCCAGTGCCCTCCTCGGTCTAGAAAAGGGGATGCCAAAAATCACCGGACACTGAAGTTGATGTTAAACTATTGGCTGAAAGTCCAGTTCTTACAAATAGTAATCAATGGTTGTCTCTTGAGCTGAAACAGCATCATAGAACAAATCTAATGACTTATGGGTTATTGTCAGAGCCTCCATGAACTTTGGGCTATGACCATACCAAACACAACTTCTCCAAATATTTAATGTCATTGAATTTCAGGCAGAAGTAAATACCTTGACACCGAGAAATAGAACTTGGATGACAAAGAGCTTTTGGAAGCAGTCAATTCTCTCTCTTCACTTGACATTCCCCTAACTAAGAAAAGGCCTCTTTTGGACAAGGCATAATATTTTGTCTTCAGCATTATTACAGGGAGGATACTCTTAAATTTCTGTTTAAGAAACATGCCCTCCAAAATGTTTCGTTTTATTGTGCCTTCTATAGAGATATTCATAATGCCTATATCCCCCTTTTTTTACCTCTTTTACCTCTTGTTCCTTCTATTGAGATATTCGTAATGTCTATATCCCATCTCTTTTACCTCTTTTATGTCAGATCACCAACCTTACCTAGGTGATCTGACATTCCTTACATCCTCATCTTTTTTTCAGATTGTAAATTGTAACTCAGATCAAAGTAAATTACTGAACAGCAACCCTGGAAATTTGAGATCAATTGGGGTAAGTCTCCCATAGTTGTAACATATTTTTTATATCAACTATACCAGTGGTTATCAACTTTTCCTTACCACGAACACCTTTAAATACATTTTGTGGTCACAAACTAAGGCCACAGACCCCCCCCCTCCAAGACTTAATTCAAGATTTAAATCATAACATTTCTTCAGGCTTTTGTGGATTCCCTGTGACAATATCATGGGGCCCCAGAGGTCTGTGTACTACAGGTTGAAAACATTGAATTATACAATTGCCTATATTAATCTACTTTTATTTCATTGTTTTTAGTTATACCTTCTATTTCTGGTCTTTGGCTGTAATAAAGAAAAAGAAAATTGACAAAATGGCTTTTCTAAAGTTACATACTTTTTACATTCTATAAACTTGCAGCATTTTTTGCAAGATGGGATCTATTGCACATTCTTTTCTGAGCAACTTACCATTCTTACAAGCAATGCAGCTGGTTTTTTTAAATTTTATTTTATAAAGGATAGATGTTTTTTAAGGTTCTTTTGGAAGAACTGGTGCTTTGCTTTATAGCATGCTATATTGTCTCTTTTTATTTATTTTTACCAAAGGAAAAGTTAGCTCAGAAAATTTCTACCATTTGTCTGTTGTCCTACTTGCATATTTAAATATCTGGGTAAGAGGGTTTCCATTTTTATTTAGTAACTTGCCTATTAAATAACCTTTGCAGAGGTAGGCTGTACTTTTAAAAAGTCAAATAATTAAAAACAAACATTTAAAACTTGTTCTTAAAAAGTTATTTTGAGTGAAGCCAGGATCAGGACATATTTTTGTTTATGCTTTCCATTAACCCTTTCTCTTCCTCTGGTCACTCCTCATCCTCGTTGACATTAGAGATAGCTATCTTGTAGTAGAAGGACACACACACCTGCCGTAGGAATTTGCGCCAGGCAGCAAGGTTGTGAGATCATACACATACCCTAGTCAGAGTGATATGCTACTTCCTTTCCTGAGAAAAAAGGGGAAACTTTATTTATACCCTGGAGCAGAATGAGTCTAAAGGGACTTGTCCAAGACACTCAACCAAAAGGAAAATAGAATATTAACTATTGAAATTAGGACTACAAGAAGCAAAGTAACTTAGTTTATGCCTGTCAGGGTCAAGACAAACCTGCCTGAAAAGGGATGCTACTGATACTCCATGCAACCAACATGATGAATTGTTGGGAAATTCATCCATAAAGCTCCCACATACCCACACTTGATACTAACATGTGCCCTTTCCTTCTGTAACAATCTACACTGAGAAAGCTCTGGGCTTCTCAGAATTTCACCTTGGCAGATATACAGTAATAGCAATCTACAGGGAATAGACATGAAAACATTTCTCCAAACAATCAGGTTCCAATGCCCCATTTCTCTCATTTCTGCCTCATGCCAAAAATTCTTGCTAGTGCAAGGTGAACAGCATTTTGTTCTTGGCACAGATCCTACAGTTTTACATCCTTGTGTTGGGGAGCACCACCTATTTAAATTCTACCATTGCCCTGCCAGGAAAGAAAAATCAAGTGGCAATCCTGGACTCACCCATTCTAAGCATGCACAGCCTTGTTGACATCTTAGCAGCGCCAGGCATTATCTTACTTTACTTATCACAGTGGGCAAAACATGATAAACATATCTGCCCTCTGTTCATAGGTGGACTAAGCATACCATAGAAGTTCAACAAACAAACAAAAATCCTGAATCAGCAAGGGAAGCTATTAAGAATCTTGGTCAGATGAAAAAACAAAACAACAAAACAACTTTCTCAGTTTTCATTCAAGCACCCAAACAAGATTCCTGATTTTCAGCACAACTCAGCACTAGAGGTTGTTGGCAACTCTGCTTCCACTGATGAGAGCTCAGCAGTGAATTGCACTGAGCAACATTTGTCTTCAGAACTTGCATTGCTTCCCAAAGTCTCTATAGATATCATCCCAAAGTCTCTATGCATATCATCCCAAAGCCCTTACAGATATCAGCCTTAGTCTTTCATCTCCCCTTCCCTAAAGGCCAGCTGGTTGAACAATCCCTTTCCTCAGCTATCTAAACCTAAGACATTGCTCACCCAGACAACCCAACTTTCCACTTCAGAGCAAGAGAATACAACACCCTCCAGCAGCTTCTACTCACGCTGCTTCATCCTGCTCCAAGTTAGGTGCTTTCCCACTTCTTAATTGTCCCTCTACCTTTTTGCCTTCCAGGGTCTTTATATCTTACCTGTTTGCTTGTGAGCACACCCCTATTCTGACATCATTCTGGGTTTCCAAGAAAAGCAACTGGAATGGACAAGAAGTAAACATGTGCCCTCCTCGATCTAGAAAAGATAAAAGATTTTAACATTTGGACACTTCCGGGTGAGGCAGGACAAGGTAGAACAAGACATGACAACCTATCAATGGTCTGTAGGAGAGAGTGACCAAATAAAATGTTGTCCAAGGATTGGAAGACAGTGGTCAATTTGATTTGTTGTTTTTTTTCCAGTGGTGGTGGGGAGGTTCCGAAGATAAGGAACTTCTGGCTTCAGATAGGCAAAGATTCGAAGTTGTTGCTGAGATAATGACTTCAGTTCTGAATTAAAACTGGAAAGAAGGTCCAGAAGAGCTATTTAGCAATAGTGTAGAATACACATTGTTTTATAGTTCAAAACAGTTTGATTAAAAAAAAACCCTCTCTAAGTTCATGTATAAATGTAATGATTTTGAACTGATTGTACTGAAATAGATGCAATGTTAGAGATGCTTGGGCTAACTTTGCGCAGACACCTCTTCCATCATTCTTCTTCCTCTTCTTCTTCTTCTTCTTCTTCTTCTTCTTCTTCTTCTTCTTCTTCTTCTTCTTCTTCTTCTTCTTCTTCTTCCTTCTTCCTTCTTCCTTCTTCCTTCTTCCTTCTTCCTTCTTCCTTCTTCCTTCTTTCTTCTTTCTTCTTTCTTCTTTCTTCTTTTTCTTTTGTACCATTTGGTCAGTGTTGACTCTGGTAACTACCTGGACTGGTCCCTGCAATTTTCTTGGTAAGGTTTAACACAATTGGTTTGCTATCGCCTCCTTTCTAGCACTGAGAGAAGTGACTGGCCCAAGATAAGACTAGCACTCATGGTCTCCCAGTTTCTAACCTAGTGCCTCAACTACTACACCTAACTGGCTCTCTGTACATAGTCAGTTGATTTACGGGAGGAATATCATAAAGCCATGAGAAAGATTATGCCTTTTGATATATACCTTCAGTGCAATTGCATTTGGAATATACTCATACATTTCTAATTGTTCTTTATTAAGTAAGATACCACAAGATTTTATTTACTTATTTATTTATTTATTTATTTATCACATAGCATCTACAGAGGTCATACAATCATTGACATACAGGTAGTCCTCGACTTACAACAGTTCATTTAATGACCATTCAAAGTTACAACGGCACTGAAAAAAGTGACATGTGATCATTTTTCAGAGTCATGACCATCGCAGCATCCCCATGGTCACGTGATCAAAATTCAGATGCTTGGCAACTGGTTCATACCGTTGCTGTGTCCTGGGGTCATGGGATCCCCTTTTGCAACCTTCTGACAAGCAAAGTCAATGGGGAAGCCAGATTCACTTAACAACCATGTTACTAATTTAACAACTGCAGTGATTTGCTTAACAACTGTGGCAAGAAAAGTCATAAAGTGGGGCAAAACACACTTAAAGAATTTCTCACTTAGCAACATAAATTTTGGGCTCAGTTGTGGTCGCACATTGAGGCCTACCTGAACTGCAAGATTAAAAAAGGGGGGGTTGTAAAAATGGTGGGGGGATGCATTCCCTCCGAGGAGAAGCTGAGGTGTTTGAGGTTCTTTGGTTTAAGAAAAAAGATGACTAAAAGGGGTGGATTCTTGACACATTTTTATAAAATTAGCATGAAGGAAATGGACAAACTATTACTGCCTCTCCATTTCTTGTATGTATAGGACTCAGAATGACTCAATGAAGTGGATTCAGGACAAAAGGAAGCATTCATTTATTTATCAAATTTCTACTGTGCTGCAATCAAATGACTCCCACAGCTTAGGTAGAAAATCAAACAAGTTAAAACATCTACAAGCTGATGAAAATCCCCAAGAGGGGCCATCAAAAACGACACAAACCAGAGATCACAAAAAAAAGGACAAAAAGTAGCAAAAAGAATAAATGTACAAGCTTAAGAGGAGGCCCTTCTTCAAAGTAGTTCTGTCTTTTAAAAATCTAGCGGGGAGTAGTGAATGTCCATTGGGAAACCATTCCAAAGAAAAATCAGACTATGGATCAGTGGTGGGATTCAATTTTTTTTACTACCGGTTCTGTGGGCGTGGCTTGGTGGGCATGGCAGGGGAAGGATACTGTAAGACCTCCATTCAGAGGTGGTATTTGCCGGTTCTCCAAACTACTCAAAATTTCCGCTACCGGTTCTCCAGAACTGTTCAGAACCTGCTGAATACCCACCTCTGCCATGGATGTCCCAAAGGAGCTTTTTTTCAAAAGGCAACTGACTTTCTCTGTTTTTCCTTGGAAACAAAGAAAGCCCGGTTGCCTTTTGAAAAAGCACTTTTAGGACAACCATGACGCGGATGACTGAGAATCCCCATAGATCTCTAACTATGAATGATTAATTGAGTCCAAGGAGGGAGGAATGGCTTCATAAAGGAATGATTAGTTTACCAGACCAGTGAGAACTGCTGGCCAAGGGACTCTACGCCAGAGGTCTGGCTTTGCCACCTGAATTTTAATTCACTTCATCAGAAGAAAAGGGAAATCAGTATGACAAGCCCCTCGTAGACTTAACTAACTTACAAAGTACACCCCAGAATAGGCCTAATGTGCTATCTGTTCGAGGGATACACTGTTGTTCTTGCCCTTTTGTTCATCCACATTTTTGTCCCCTAACTATTTGTAAATAGCATGCTCTCATGACTTTGCTTTTTTTCCCTTCCTAGAGGCAGCTTTAAGTTGCATTGAACTATTCCAGTTTGTTTCACCAAGTCTCAGGGCAGTGATCAGGCAATTGGTTCTTTTGGATCCAGAGACATTGAACACTCCAGTAAATAAATGGATTTTAAAGGGACTTTAAAAGGGATAATACAGGGACTTTATTATTAGCTCAAGCAAATAGATTTAAAAGCATTACATAAAAAGCATACATACCAAACAAGATAATACCCAAGATAATGCCCAAATACCCAAATTTTGAGATACCCCAAGGATGGCCAATTCCCACAATATTCAGTGGTAGGTTCTATGTGGAAGCTTTCAACAAATAGCAACAACCCCAAGGTTTAGGGTTTTTTATTATCAAAAACTGGCACCATGACTTCATGGCCCTGCTATGATCTAAGCCTATCACACTGAGAAAAGCTTTGGACCTTTGTGAAGACACACACACACACACACACTTTCTCTTTTATTCAATAAACAGGAGTAAAGAAAATAAGCAGGGTAGCTCAGAATGAGTTATAAACTTCTAAACTTTTCTTACTATGGTTAAATCAAAACATGTCACTAAACTCCTTGCAATAACAATGGTTATCTGCATTGCCACTACAAAGTTTAAAAGGAATGCTTTCCCTTTTGTCTCAACTCAAATCTTGCTGAACGAACAATCTCATTGATGATGCTGGGGACCATGAAGTCATGGCTAGGATCTTGTTCGCTTCAGGTTCCTATGAGTATGACTCCTCCAGTCCATGGGTGTTATTTCCCAAGGATATTGTGCTTTTGGTACAGGACAGTCCAATTCTTCCAAACTAGCTCTCTCCCCGTCCTTGCTAAGTCACCAGTACCAAAGATCAGGGGAGGGATTCAAATTTTTTAACAACCGGTTCTGTGGGTGTGGCCAGGTGACTTCCACCCACCTTGTGGACCAGGTTTTAGCAGATGGTTTAATAGAGCCTACTATTTGTCAAAACTCACCTCTTCCCCAAGTCATTTTCCTTAACCTGTCCCAATCTATAGGGAAAATACCAGTCACTGGCTTTTTCACTGAAAAGTGTCACTGACTAGGACTCGTCTGTCAAGGCAGACCAATTTGTACTGACATACTTTTCTGCTGACTCAAGGGCAAAAAGAATGTACAATAACACTGCTGTGAAGTCCAGTCCTTGTTGCACTGGAGACCAGAAAGTACTTCTGTATTATCCAGACACTCAAATGTATAAACGAACACAGGTTTACAAATGTTATTATTTACTTCCTGAGTTAAAAAGTTCCACTCATTTACATCTACTCAGTGTCAATGGTAAAGGTATACATTCATGCTATAGGGGAAACAACAATGGTAAGCCACTCCGGCATTATAGCAAACAGTCACATGAAGCAATAATACAAAATGGTTGTTTATAAAATGTCATGTGATGTGTCCCTCAGGTCAGAAAACACTCAATCTGCTACTGAGAAATAGCCAAGGTTCTTTTGTAGTATTTATGGCATATTCATGTTTATGTGACAGCATGATGTTCACAATTCCAAGGCTTGATGGTCGATTCTTGCCATTGATACATCAAGTCACCGCCAGGAAAGAAAATACAAAGTTGCAAAGACAGAACTACAGTGGCAATGTGCAGCATAAGAAATGTGGAGATAGAAAAATTCAACATGATGAAATATCAATGGTGAAATATCAATGTGACTACATATTGACATTTTGGGCAACGGAATATCAGAATGGATTGAAATTAGATACCCAGACAGAAAAAATGTAATATTTTTCTATTCAACACATGAAGAAAGAGAAGGGATAGCATTCTTTCATAGATATGAAGGATGTAAGAATTCAATGCAGTCAGTGACTGAATAATATTAATTAAACTTCATGGACACTCTTTAACATGACAGTTATCCACATTTATGCTCCAATCACTGGTGCAGAAATAAGGAGGTTAATGAGTTTTATGGTCAAGTTCAATCTGAATCAACAAACAAGGAAACAAAATGTAATACTTGCAGTTGAAAATTGGAATGCCAAGGTTAGATATAGTAAAAAGGAAAATATAGTTGGACTGTATGTCCTAGGAAAGAGACATGAAGCAAGTAAAATTACCAATTTCTGCCAATTCAATAATTTCTTCTTTGCCAACACATTCTTAAGATAGCAAAAAAAAAAAAATCTATAAACATGGACATCCACAGGCAGACCACACAGAAATCAAATTGGATATATTATTGGCCAAAGGAAGTAGATAATGATATAACCTAAAAAAAAATATATATGCCCAGGGCTGGCTGTGGAACAGATTACAAATTGCTTACATACAAGTCCCAAGTCAATTTAGTCAAGTTAGTCAAACTAAAGTGCAAATATGATTTTGAGCACATACCCACCATTTTCAAGAAGAACATTAGCTATGTTCTTCTTGAAAATGGTGCTATGGAAAGAAATCAAAGAAATTGTTAGAGCTATGGAAAGAAATCAAAGAAATTGTTAAGAATAAATGTGGAAAAGAAACTGCTAAAGATGAAGAAATAGAAAAACTCAAACTACATGTTTGAGGAGGAAAGCCAAGAAAAATATATATCAGAAAGGAGCTTATAGAATTTCAGAGAGCTGGTAGAAGAGACAAGAAGCAGCATTACAGTGACACCTGTAAAGACATTGAGAATGGAAACAGACAAGGAAAAACTAAACTTCCAAAACTCAGAAGAAAGGTCCAGCCTCACATTAGTATGCTAGAGCAGGGGTCCTCAATTACCGGTCCGCGGACCGATACCGGTCCGCGGAACAAGTCCTACCGGGTTGGCTTGCTGGACGCCGCCATTTGATGAAAAAGTGCTTCCGGTGAGCTTTTCCGGGTAGAAAGCTCACCAGAAGCACTTTTCATCAAAAAAGATGAGCGGGCGCTGCTGCTGTGAGAGCTTTTCCGGTAGAAAGCCATTTCTACCCGGAAAAGCTCATCGAGCGCTGGCGCCGCTATATTTTTTGATGAAAAGTGCTTCCGTGAGGTCACTGGAAGCACTTTTTCATCAAAAAGATGGCGCGCCCAGCTGATGCTGGTACCGGGCCGCGGTGCCCAGCTGATGCCGCACCGGCCGCGCATAAAAAGGTTGGGGATCACTGTGCTAGAGGATGCCAATGAACAGATAATGACTGATTCGAGAAAATAAGACTAAGATGGAAGGAATATATTGAAATTCCATATAATAGAAATGTCACATCCAAAATATTTTGGAATATATTCCTTAAGTACGATAAACTCTAATACTAGAAGATGAACTTAGAACAGTGCTCTGGTCATTACCAAGTCAGAAAGCTACAAGAATTGATGGAATATCTATAGCTCACATGTCAATACCAAAGAATAAAAATTTAACAGAATGGGCAGATTATCATGTATTATCCTTAATTTCACATGATGATAAAATGATGTTTAGGATTATCCATGCAGATTAGAGCCCTACATACCAAAAGTTCAAAATCGTTTTAGAAAAAGATTGAGAGACATCATCAGAGACACAGGCTACCATAGATAATAGGAAAAAATATTTTAAAAATTCAGTATGGGTTTTACTATTTATAAAAGGGGCTTTGACTTATTGCAAACCATGTAATGTCCTTAGGAAAAAGGGAACCCGGGACATTTCACTGTTCCTATGTGAAACCTAAAGATATGCTAGATATCTCTGGATAGAACATGATAAGGCCAATAGCTCTAGGCTGGCAAAGGAATGAAAACGGCTGTATATTCCATCCTTTATTCAATTTACATACCAAATATAAATGAAAAGAGGCTGGATTGTTGGAATTTTAAAGTTGGAGGAAGAAACATCAATAATCAGTGCTATGCTGATGGTACTGCTCTAATAGCTGAAAATGCAAATGATCTGCAAGATGTAGTTATGAAAGTCAGGGAACACAGTTAAAAAATGGGATTAAGATGAAAAATACAGAAGACCAAACTACTGCTAGCATGTAACCAGCTTTAGAAGTGATAACGACTATATCAGTTGAAGTGGTGGATAGTTTCTCCTTTTTTGTCTTTCAACAGCAAAGGAATCAGTAACCCAGAAATACACCATAGGCAGGCCAGCAATGAAGGCCTTGGAAAAAATATCCAGATGCTATGATGTCTATTGTTGCAAAGATCAGAGATGCACGTTGTTTTCCTATTATACTGTCAGGAAGCAAAAACTGGACTCTCTCAAGAAACATGACAGAAGATCTATTGACTTCTGGTGTCGGAGTACTGAGAATACTATGGATAAGTATGAAAATAAACAAACTGATCATAGAACAAACAATTTCATAATTTATGCTTGAGGCAGATACAAAATATATTTTGGACACATTATGTAAAGACCTTTCTCCTTTTAAAAATCCATAATCCCAGAAAAGAAAGAAAAAAGAGAGATAGAGAACAATATATTGGATTCAATTACAACAGCAATGGATCTAGTACATCACTGGAAGACTGAAAGGCCAGGTTGAGGATGGATCATTCTGAAGAAGTTTTATCTATATGGTAACTAAGAATTGATGGCACATAATCAGTCAATTAATCAATAAATGCACACTAACAACCTGCATGCAGGGTCTAAGAAATATAGTTGCAAAGAAAAGAGCACCTTGGCAAAAATGTACTTACACAGAAGGGGTGTAGAGAATAAGGAAGATGAATTATGCAACAAATGTGACAGAGACAAAGAGGACTGAAACAGCCTTTCAATCCTAGGAAGCAAGAGAAGTAGCTTAGAGGGAAATGGGACAACTCATCATAGTCAACTTGCTGCAGCCAAGTCATCATGGCCAACACACCACAGGACAACTAGCTATAGGACAATTTAACAATTCTATTTAATTATTTAAAATAAATAAAAATTATTTTAATTTTTGCCATTCACATTTCATTCTGTCCCTCTTTTTGCACACTTTCTTAGATGATTCTATTCTACTATTTATTTGATATTAGTGTAACTCTTGTCCTGCAGTGAGCTGTCCTGCAGTGAGTTGGCCGTGGCAAGTTGGCCATGGGGAGTTGGCTGTGGCATGTTGGCCATGGCAAATTGTCATAGACCTGCTCAGAGTACCTGATTCACTGTAATATAAAAAGAGAGGTTGTAAAACAGAATCAGACTTGCATTATTCTGTTATTATAGTCTTTCTCAATAAAGTATGGTTCTGGTCTTTGCTGATTTGACAAAATGTGCATTGTGATGTCACAATGCAACATATGTGACTCATATTCTTGGGTCACAAGGACAAAGGCGAGAGTTTCTGTTGTGACGTTGTGATATGTGCTTCATATGTGAAGAATGCTTATGATTGCTTGATCCTGATCTGTAATCTTTAGATCCGTGGAGGACTATACAAAATTCTTCAGATACAAAACTTTCAGATTTGGTCACCTTGATGGTAGGTTTATGTGAACACACGGGCTCCAGTGTGACCCTAATAATTTTCCTGGGCTTTATAGTGGACTTTGATTGATGATGATGTAGATGATGATGATGATGATGACATTCCACCTTTGTTTATGCTATAGTGGTGGAATGTTCATCACTGAATAGACTCTCTGCTCAGTAATTGTCTACTGCATCTCAGATGGAGGAGACTTCACAGAAATATCTCTAATGGAGACACTAATAGTAGGCAGAACCAAGAACACCATTACGTTTTATTTAATGGAATTTAGGACAACCATTATGTTTTATTTAATAGAACTTAGATTTACTAAGAAAGCCAGTTTGATACTGTAGTTAAGGCATTGGGTTAGAAACTGAGATACCATGAGTTTGAGTCCTACCTCACCACACTTGAAGCCAGCTTGAGCCAGTCTCTCTTTTTCAGCCTTTGATAACAGTAAACCAGTTCTGAAAATCTTGCCAAGGAAACTGTAAGGACCCGTTAAGGTATCAACAGGATTCAAAATTAATTCAAAAACTTCGTAAAAATGTGTGGATAGAGTAAATAGGATTACTCAATATGGATTTCACAGTACGCAAACCTGGAAGTGTTTTTCAACTTTTAATGAAGACTTTGTAGTAATTAATTTGAAAAATTGAACTGAAATATTTGCCAGCAACACTGAGCTCTATTCCTCTTTTTCAGCAGAACTGTAAATAAAACACTGGAATCTACTTGGAATCAGTAATGCTATAGTGCTGGTTAATAGTGATCCCCTATTTATTATAACAGTTAAGAGTGATCCCCTAAAGTACTCTGATGCAGTTTATTTTGATAGTTACTGCAGATTGCAGTCATCTTCCATCTGATTTAGATGATTAGGTTTGCCCTAGATGTAGATATATATATATTCCATCTTTTGAGGATCCAATTCAGATCTGATCTTTGAATCCTTGCAGAATATAATTTAAGTTATATTCTGATCACATCTAAGCTTCATTAGTTTGGTATGTTGGGGTTTTTCTGTTTGTTTTAAGACTTTCAAAAATTCTATTAGCTTAAAATGGCACAGTTATACTTTTGACTGAAAAGGACAATATAAGTCATAGCCCATCATTTTTAAAATACAATTATGGCCTTCCCATACATTTCTAAGTGTAGTGCAAGGCACTTAATTTCCAAGTGTCACTTAAGGGTTAGACCTAAGGACCATATGAATTTCACTATATGTCAGTTTATGAAAAAAATACTTCTGGGTTCTTTCATCTAACAAGGTCAGCCAGTAACTTTCAGGACATTTCACTGTGGCTCTATCTGTGACTTTTGGCACTAGGGAAAAACATATGTTTTAATAGTTGCTTTTTAAAAATATTCTCCACTATTTTGTGCCTGGTTTTAAATTATCACTTATTGTTACACTTATTTTCTATTAATCCTGTAAAAAAATCAAATAATTTAGGACAACTGATACACCACATAAATAAATGAATTGGAATTCACAGACACACAAAATGTTCAAGATCACAAAAGTTATTTTCGAGAAGGATTAAATATATTCCCAGAGAAACCATCTGCCATTAGCCATAATTATTAAATCACAACTTTTAGAGACAGTGTATCTCTGATGCCTGTGGCTATATGACAATCAGTAGAAAAAGAAAAATGTCATATTTTCTGGTTGCCGTGTGAAACAGGGGAAAACATCTCTTAAATATACACAACACAGCTGTAACCACCAAATCTATCTATCTATCTATCTATCTATCTATCTATCTATCTATCTATCTATCTATCTATCTATCTATCTATCTGTCTCTATCTGTCTATCTAATGGTGGGATTCAATTTTTTTTAGTACCGGTTCTGTGGGTATGGCTTGGTAGGCAGGGTGAGCAGCTTGGTGGGCATGGCTTGGTGGGTGTGGCAGGGGAAGGTTACTGCAAAATTCCCGTTCCCTCCCACCCCACTAACCTGCTTTCCAGCTCCGTTCTCCTGTGCAGAGCAACAAAAGAAGACCCAGTCGATCAGTTGGGACTCAGGAGGCAGAGAATAGATCAGGGCAGGGCCAGTCAAGAGATGATATTTGCTGGTTCTCCAAACTACTCAGAATTTCTGCTACCGGTTCTCCAGAAGTGGTCAGAACTTGCTGAATACCATCTATCTATCTATCTATCTATCTATCTATCTATCTATCTATCTATCTATCTATCTATCTATCTATCATCTCTCTCTCTCTCTCTCTCTCTCTCTCTCTCTCTCTCTCTATCTCTATCTATCTATCTATCTATCTATCTATCTATCTATCTATCTATCTATCTATCTATCATCTAGTCTGTTCTTTTCAAGAATGCAGAGGCTCTTTTGACCACCTTGAAAATTTTCAAAAGAATGATCCTATCCACTTTTCTATAGATTTTGAAGTTTAAAAATCAGCATGAAAATTACCACAAAGGTGAACAAATTAAACAGAACCTACCTCCACTACATTATATACCTCCCCCAGTCCTAGATATTTCTCAATTAATTTTAATGTAATATTGTTTTAAATTTTCATTATATTGTTTTATCAGATTGTAAGCCACCCAGGGTCATGTGACAGGAAGATGGGAAGCAAATCAAATCAAATCAAATCAAATCAAATCAAATCAAATCAAATCAATCGATAGATAGATAGATAGATAGATAGATAGATAGATAAATATTTTTAAAAATGAAGCACACAAGCAATAGCCACCATGCCCTATTCTTACAAAGGGGATAAATTAATCAATTTGTTGAATTCATTATGAAGATTTGAATCGATGCCATCATGTATGCAAAACCTTCCAAGGAAAAGGAGAAAAGCAGCAGCAATAACTGATGTATGAGACCATACATGGCCATTGCTACAGAGATCGCCCATGCAAGGGAGGGGGCTCTAAGCGGAAAGGATTGCTTAGTGTTTCAAAATGCAAATAAGAGAACCTTCCAAAGTATGCAATAGCTGTGGGCATGAGCTCATGATGCTTAGAAACATGTGGGGCTGTTGCACAAGATGTTATGGACAACATGAACACAGGATGAAATTTGAGAGCTACCCAGAGGCAAAGGAAATGATAGATGAATGAATTAAAGAATTTTTAGATTGAGAAACATTATGTCATGGATCTTTTATTGAGTGAGCTAATGTAGGAAAGCTTAAGAGTTCTAGGAAGGTACTGAGGTCAGGGGAAAAACATACAGAAAAGGTGTGGCTGATTAGCTGCCCCTGCTCCCCATTTACTGAAAGCAACTTTTGGGGGCAAAGGAAAATGAAAATTTCCAGGCAGAATAATTTGCCATAGAATAAATTATGAGCTCATTGTTGGCAACAGTGGCTTCTGTGATAACATCTTGTGGTTACTAGTGAATTCTTCCAAAGCTTTCCCAATAACCCATTTGCATGTACAGCTAAAGCTTAGCCTCCAGAGCCGCAACCTGTCAAATTGCTTTTCAGTGATGTTTGAAGAAAACTAGGTTGCAGCAGTCTACATCCCCTATCAAATCCATAGTATTGTACACACTTCCCTAAGATTTTATTTTATTTTATTATTTTATTTTATTTGGTTTGTCAATTGCTTACAAGATAATAGGTATAAGTAAAAACATAGTTATGGATATATATAAGAAAAAAAACCAGT
Source organism: Notechis scutatus (assembly GCF_049901735.1). Classification (NCBI taxonomy): domain Eukaryota; kingdom Metazoa; phylum Chordata; class Lepidosauria; order Squamata; family Elapidae; genus Notechis; species Notechis scutatus. The sequence goes on from NC_142009.1 coordinate 229,103,090, forward strand.
AGGACAGGGACGGTAGGCACATTGGTGCGCTTATGCACGCCCCCTACAGACCTCTTAGGAAAGGGGTGAGGTCAATAGTAGAAAGTCTAAGGTTAAAGTTTTTGGGGTTTGGGGAAGAAACCACAGAGTCAGGTAGAGTATTCCAGACATTGACCACTCTGTTGCTGAAGTCGTATTTCCTGCAATCAAGTTTGGTGCAATCAACCTTGAGTTTGTATCTATTGTTTGCTCTTGTATTGTTATGGTTGAAGCTGAAATATTCATTGACAGGTAGGATATTGCAATATGTGATTTTATATACTATACTTAGATCAGACCGAAGGCAGCATAGTTCTAGGTTTTCTAGGTCTAGAATTTCAAGTATGGTGGCATAAGGTATTCTTCCATCTGATTTAGATGATTAGGTTTGCCCTGTTCCAGATGGATATTGTTGGATCGGGTACGAAAGAGACACGAGACCAGTGTACTTCAAGCTCTTTATTTCATGTATAGATCTGTACAAGATCTTGGAGCCACGGCAGCCCTTCATATAGGGATTGCTCGCGGCTCGCCAGCCAATGACAGGTCTTTGAATCTCCCGCGATTGGCTCGGCCAATTGCGGTTGATTCTTAGCGGACCAATCACTGCCGTTCAGTGGACCAATCACAATGCCGTTTGCATGGACCAATCAGAAGTCAGTATTTGGAGTATGTTAATACAGAACACCCCTCCCCTCTTGGTTCAGTCCTACGGGACGTAGTCGCGCAGGTAGGCGGGGCTCCGTACTTGCCTACTTGACCTGCGCAGCTCAGTTGTTGTTTGGTCATCGGCCGGTTCGGGTGGATTCCTTGTCGCTCTCGTCCTTCTCGATGGAACCACCTGGAAAGGTGAGTTGGGCCTATCGCTGCAACTCCTACCCGGTCTACCCCGGTCGGTCGAGTTGTCAGCTCCGCTGTTCCCACCTGGTCTTTCCGGGCTGGTTGAGCTGGCTTGGCTGCTCCTTCCAGGTGAAGCTCCCTGTTGTTCATCCGCCGAGAGTTCCCTTCTGTCGACATCGTCTACCGGTGAGTATTGTTGGTTTATTTTGGATTGGGGGTGTTTGGGTTGTGTTTTGGGATTTTCTTCCTCACTTTGCTTATTGTTTGGGGTTTCCCCCCCCAGTTTCTTTATTAATGTTTGTTTGTGGTGTTTGTGTGCTGTCCGTGTTGTCGGTGGTTGTTCTCGACCTTAGTTGGTCAATGTGTCGTTTCCAGCTTCTTCCGTCATCTGTTTGTAGTTGGTACGACCGGGGTCCCGTTACCTGGGTTATTTTTGCTGGTACCCAGAGCAGATCCCCTGTGAAGTTTTTTGCATAGACTGCGTCTCCTGGGGCAAATATTCGGTATTTGCTCGACGAATCTGGGGGTTTTCGGGGTTGTATGTGGGGTGCACTCTGTCTAGTTGGGATTGTAGTTTTCTGCCCATCAGTAGCTCTGCTGGGCTTTTATTCATCATTGTGTTGGGTGTTATGTGTTGTATCAGTAGCATTTTATTTATTTTGTCATGTATGTCCCCGGTTTCAATTTTTTCTATTGTATTTTTTGTGTAACGAACCATGCGTTCCACCCACCCGTTCTCCGCCGGATGAGCAGGTGCTGTCAACGCATGCCGTATGCCCCGTTCAGCCAGGAATTTCTCGAATGCCAGTGCGGTAAATTGTGGCCCGTTGTCTGACACTAGCACATCTGGTAGTCCATGGGTGGTAAACAGTTTGGTTAGTTCTTTGATAACGGCCTCCGTGGTGGTGGATTTCATGACGCTAACCTCCAGCCAGTTGGAGTAAGTGTCGACCGTTATTAGGAATGTGTGTCCTTTTGTGGGTCCGGTGAAGTCTATATGGACCCTGGACCATGGCCCTCTGGGGGTCTCCCATTCCAGAATCGGCGCGGGAGAAGGGTTTGGTCTGGCTTCCTGGCATTTTCTGCATGAGGCCACCCAAGTTTCAATCTGCTTGTCCATCCCTGGCCACCAGGCATAACTCCTGGCCAGGGCTTTCATCTTGACTATGCCCGGGTGCCCCTCATGCAACATAGCCAACACTCTCTTTTGTAGTGTTTCAGGGATCACCACCCTGTCCCCCCAAAGTATGCAGCCCTTCTGTGTGAACAGTTCGGTTTGCCAGTTTCTGAAAGTTTTAAACTGCTCACCGCCGTCAGTTTCCGGCCACCCTTTCTCCACCCAATTCAAGACTCGCGCCAGCCGCTTGTCTTTATTAGTCTCTTTGGCAATGTCTGACGTGGTCAGGGGTGGATTGGGTAATGTCTCTATACATAGCGTCGATGTTGTGGGTGCTGGGTTGTCTTCCATGTCGGGCAGGGGGGAACGGCTCAGTGCGTCTGCATGTGTGATGCTTTTCCCTGGTCGGTGTGCCAGCTGGTAGCTGTAGGCGGCAAGGAACTCGGACCACCTTGTCATCCTTGGTGACAATATGTTCGGGGTGGTCTTGTTCCCTGCCAGTATCCCTAATTGCAGTTTATTGTCAGTGATAATTGAAAAGGTCCTACCGTATAGGTATTCATGGAACCGCTTCACGCCGGTGATTACTACTAGCGCCTCCTTGTCCAGCTGGCTGTAATTCCTCTCGGGCTTGGACAATGTCCCTGAGAAGAAGGCGATAGGCGCTTCTCTCCCATCTGGCAGAGTGTGGCTGAGGATGGCTCCCACACCAAAGGGTGAAGCGTCGCAGGTCACAGTCAACGGCAGGGTTTCGCTGTACTGCATGAGGACTGCATCTGATGTTAGCAGGTCTTTTATTTTCTGGAAGGCGTTTTCTTCCCGCTTTCCCCAGGACCAAGCTGTTTTGTCCAGCAGCCTATGTAGGGGTTCCGCTGTGGTTGCCTTCTGGGGCAGGAAAACATTGTAAAAATTAATGAGTCCAAGAAAAGCCTGCAGCTCCATTTTATTCTGAGGTCTAGGGGCTTCTTTGATGGCTTTAACCTTTTTTTCTGTGGGGTGGATTCCGTTTTTGTCAAGTAGGTACCCCAGGAATTCTACTTTCTCTGTGTATAGTTGGCACTTTTCTTTTTTAACCTTTAGCCCGGTGTCTTTAAACTTTTGTAGGACCTCCCTTAGGCGGCTCTCTAGTTGGCTTTTATTTTTGGCTGATACTAACACATCATCGAAATAGGGCACCACCCCTTTTATTCCTTGCAATAGTCTCTCCATCAGACTCTGGAATACCCCTGGTGCCACGCTGACTCCGAATTGGAGCCACTTGCATAGGAATGCCCCCCGGTGGGTCACGATGGTTTTTGCCTCAGCAGTCTCGGCGTCGACTGGCAGCTGCTGGTATGCCTGCGCCAGATCGAGTTTTGCGAAGACTTTTCCTCCCCCCAGTGAGTGTAGGAGGTGCTGTACCACCGGGACGGGGTAAGCACTCTGCTGCAGCGCATGGTTGAGGGTGGCCTTGTAGTCACCACAGATCCTCACGGACCCGTCCGGTTTAATCAGGGTGACTATTGGGGTTTCCCACCGGGCATGGTCTATCAGCTCCAGGACCCCTTGTGCGATGAGCTTGTCCAATTGCTCATCGATTTTGGGTTTGAACGCGAAGGGCACTCGCCGCAGTTTAAGGCGGATTGGGGCAATATTTGGGTTCAGGTTGAAAGAGATTGGGGACCCCCGGTACTTGCCTAGGCCGCCGTCAAACACCTCCTGAAAGTCCCTCATGAGTGTCTCCTCCCAGTCTGCTTCGGCGATGTGGTTGATGCCAGTCACCTCGATCCCCAATGGCGCGAACCACTCCAGTCCCAGCAGGCTTGGGCAGTCTTTATCCACAACGGTGAGCAGAAGCACCTCTGTATGCCCCTTGAAAGCCACCTTAAAGTGTCCAATCCCGACCACGGGAATCCGATTTCCCTGGTAATCCTTCAGGGTCAGTCTTTGGCTTTCTAATTCGTGTCTGTGGATGGTGGGCACCAAACGCTTGATTGTACGCCACGAGACCATGGAGAGGTAGGATCCGGAATCTACCTCCATCTCGCATGGCTGACCCTCGATGCTTACCTCCACATGCATCTTTCGGGCATCGATTGTGTTCGAGTGCCCGATGATGACCGTCTGATGGGTCTCTTCTTTATGCCGCGTTTCGCTGAACTGCTTGTTCCTTCCTTCTCGGCTCCACCGACTCTCTGCATGTTGGTCTCTGGCCCTGTGGGGGGTGCCGTCTCGTCGCCGGGGGCTGTGATTTCTCTTGTTCCGGCATACTTTGGTGATGTGTCCCCGTTTGTCACAGTGCCGGCAAATGGCATCGAGGAACTGGCACTCTGAACGGGGATGGTTGCCTCTGCACCCAGCACACTGGAACCCCGACTTACGACCTCTCCGTTCTCGCCGGTCCCGTTCTGCTTGCAGCCTGTGGATCTCCTCCTCCTCATCCTCGGTCTTGGAGAAGGAGTCGATGCCCCCGTGGTGTGTAGTTGTGGCTTTGTGGCTGGCCTCTGGTTGTTTTTCCGGGGTTGGTGTCGTCTCGGCGGTTGTTGGTCGGTCTATGTCGTTCATCTGTCGCATCTTTGCCGCTGACTGTTTCGCTGCCTTGGCTGCGGTTGCTTCAGCGATGGCCTCGGTGACGGAGATGTCCTTTCGTGCCATCAGTCGGCTCGGGAGTATGGGGTCCCATAGCCCAAGGACCATGCGGTCTCGCAGGGCTTCGTCCATGTCTGAGAACCCGCACATGCCCCCGAGGTCTTTTAGGGTGGCCACGAAATCGCCAATGCTTTCGCCCTCCTTCTGATCCCTTCTGTAGAACTCGTGCCGCCGGATGAGGTTGGGTACGGCGGGGGCATAGTGATTCCACAGCAGTTGGTCGAGGTCGGTCCAGTCCATCTCCTTCACATCTCGGGGCTTGGCTAGTGCTTTGGCCATCTTGAACACTGCGGGCTCGCAGTGTGTCAGGAACATGGCCCTCTTTTTCTGATCGTTGGCATCTTTCAAGTTGCTGCTCTCGGGGAACATGAGGAATCGATCGATGTACGATTCCCAGTGATCGGCTGCTTGATCGAAGGGTGCAGGTGGTGAGTTGCTGCCGGCCATCTCATTGGGAGTTCAGCGTTGATTTGCCACGTGCTTGGTTGGTCTCTTTGTCTCATGATCCCACCTTCGTCGCCAGTGTTGGATCGGGTATGAAAGAGACGCAAGACCAGTGTACTTCAAGCTCTTTATTTCATGTATAGATCTGTACAAGATCTTGGAGCCACGGCAGCCCTTCATATAGGGATTGCTCGTGGCTCGCCGGCCAATGACAGGTCTTTGAATCTCCCGCGATCGGCTCGGCCAATCGCAGTTGATTCTTAGCGGACCAATCACTGCCGTTCAGTGGACCAGTCACAATGCCGTTTGCATGGACCAATCAGAAGTCAGTATTTGGAGTATGTTAATACAGAACAGATATATATATTCAGATTGTTTTATATTACTATATTACATGTTAAAGTGTGAATGCACATACAACGTATTCAGCAAGTCAAGGAGATTGAATGTTTTGTAGAGGTTATACACAAAGAATATCTATTATAACATGTACAATCTGGGCAGTCCTTTTTTCAGAAATCAGACACTCATCCACCCACTTCCTTGCAGAGTAGAATTTACTCCCAGGTTACATGCCTAGGAGGTTACATGCCTAGGACTGCAGCCACAGAAGCCAAGTTCTAAACAGTCAAATTGCCAAGAGAAAGAGAAATGCTTGTTTTTAGACCTCCTACAGGTCTAAATTCTAAATATTTCAAAATAAGAAACTGTGACTCCCAAGGACTCCTTTTTAAGATGTATAGAAAAGAAGGCAGTAAAAAACAAGTATAATCAAAGTTGAGCATTTATATGAAGAAAAAATACTATTGTTGTGTTAAAACCTGTTAAAAGATACATCAATCTCCCAACAAAAGAAACGTCAGTGGATGTAAGGAAAGAGAAAGTGAAAATTGCTTGGAATGGAAAAGAATTACATTACAGAAGTGTATTAAATTATGCTAGTAGGATATATAAAAAGGAGAGATTGATAGAATATATAAGTGAAAGTAGCTGGGGTTGACTTAAGAAAGAAGTGCAAGAGAAGGGTTTGTGCAAAGTGAAGGTAAGACAAATATATAAGGTGAATTGAGATAAAAAAGAAAAAGAGCAGAATGAAAACAAAGAGTCTGTGAGAATAATAGTTAACATTAAAAAATGAAGAAAGTGCAAAACAACTTTTAGGAAAATAAATAATTGTTGTTAAACTAGGAAAAGTAAAGAAGTATAACTCAGGAGCCTCCACAACAGGAGCTGTAAGGAAAAATAGAAGTGATAAAATGATTTGGGATAACACTAAAGCGCATGATTGCTGGAACAAGCATTACAGAGATGTGGAAATGACAGCAAACTGTGTAGAATTGAAATGTTAGCATCAAAAATGCATTGATGAAAATAAATGCTATAAGAATGTTGAAAAATAGTAATGCTGCAGCTGTAGATGATGGGACAGGCAAAAGGTTAAACTATGGGTGTAATTTGACTATGGAGTGGCTTTGCAATTTGTTGAATGTATATGTGAAGAGGGCATCTGTGCCTGACCGTTGGAAGAATGACTTCATTGTTCCCCTAGGTAAGGGAAAAGATGGAACCATGGTTGCAAAGATTAATATCTTATGTACACCTAGGAAATTATTTATTATAATTCAGATTGAAACAGTATAGGAGTAAGGAAATGGATGTAAGGAAAGAGAAAGTGAAAATTGCTTGGAATGGAAAAGAATTACGTTACAGAAGTGTGTTAAATTATGCTAGTAGGATGTATAAAAAGGAGAGATTGATAGAATATATAAGTGAAAGTAGCTGGGGTTGACTTGAGACCGTGTTCAAAATTTGGCAAATAAAATGCATCTTTATGCCAGGAAGAGTGTGCAAACAAAGAGCAGATTTTTGCTATTCAGGATGTCACTGAAAAATAAATTATGATGGAAGTAAAGTATGTGTGAGAATAAAGTGAATACTTGGTGTATGATTCAATACTGAATATAGGACAAGAAAAAGAATGTGTCATGTCTCTTTGATTATCTAATATATGTATGGATAAATGAATAGGCAATGCTGTGGTAATGTTAGAGACATTTTGATTAAGATATGGATGTTTACTTTTGTATGCCAATTATGCCATAGTTTGGCTGAGAACCCAAAATATTTCTAGTGAATGTTAGGTAGTTGAATGATGCAATGACAAAGAGGAAGATGAAAATTTACATACATACACACACACACACACACACAACACATAACAAGATAGTTGCATTTGACAAGAAAAATCAGATGAGCAATTAAACATCAAGGGCAAAAAATCTTAATAAATGTGTGGTAAAACAAGAAATAGGGCAAAGAATGAATGGATGGTAAATGCATGCATGCATGCATGAAAATGGATTAAATACATAAGTGAGCAAGCATTATAAAACAGTTCATTGTGATAGAGAATAAATAAAGGGGGGGGGAATGTAGGAAAAAATTAAATGTCAAGTGAATAAGGAAGGGACAGCAAGTCCAAAAAGTTGGAATTGGCAAGGAGTTTAAAGAACAAAAGGCAATATATAAACTAATATATGATAGAATGATTTGCAAGAATGTATTGCATGGTATTGGTATAAAGTACCTTTATTTATTTTTTTATTCTCTGGTTTTCCCTCATGCCCTAACTTCTTTGGTTTACAAGTTTTTAGCCCTTTTCTATGCTTTTTATAACATTGCTTAACCTGAAAGGAATACTGTGATATGTGTTGAAGTACATACATATGACAAATACACTATTTCATTCACTGCTCAAGCACTTAATTCCACATCAGGTTTACCAACATTTAGAGGAAAATTAAATTCATGAAATGAAAATCATCCATTGCTAGATGAGAGGCAAGGGAAGAGCATTGTCTTTAAACTCATCTTGAAATCAAAAGAGTAATCTGGGCATGTTACGGATTCTGTCGTCTAGACAGCTACATTTGGCAGGCCCTCATCAGTGGGCCTTTTCTGCTGTGGCCCCTGCACTGTGGAATGTCCTCTCTCTCCCCCATCCCCTGAGTTGAGCATGGCCTCAGTGCTTCTAAGTTTCTGAAGGTTCTTCAAAACCTGGTTATGCCAGCAGGTCTGAGTGGATGGATGAACCAGTAAGGGGGCTCCTTTACATTAAAATGCCTTCCTCTATTGTCCTTGCTTTAGCTTTTAAATATTTCTAATATCTGCCAATGATAATGATTTTAGATATTCATTGTTTTCGTTTTGCTGTTTGCTATTCAGAGTTACCCGCTGTGAGATGGGTAGTTATATAAATTAGAAAGATAAATAAATAAGTAACTTTGAGGTCAATTCTGGGCATCTAAAAATGTTCCAAAACATGTTCATTATTCTTTTTGATTGATGCTTTCATGATCATTGTTAATGTCATGAGCTCTGTGCGCCCACATTTCTTAAGTTTTACCTGTAGGTCTTTTCCCAGACTAGCGTCTCCTTCAAAGTACGTTGCTGCAGATCTCACCCTTTTCTGCTATTTCCCATGCTTTCTTCCTATTAGGAAAGGCAGCAGGAACATTGCTTGAGGCGCCTTCTTACTGTAAACTATCAGAATGGTACGTGGGAAATTATTTTTTCTTTTGTAGGCAAATGCCTGTGGGAGGTATTTCCAGGGAAATAATGGAAGCTAGTGCTTTCTTTTCCCAGCATTTGTAACAGGGAAATCATTTCCCTCAAAATATAGTTCTTGTATTGCTAAGTTATACTGAATATAGTTTAGACCCCAATTGTTTGTGGTCCATTTGTACAATCATAATCTTACTTCTTCCAATGAAACAAAAATAATAATCTAGATGCAAAATTCTTTATTGCTTTCTTAAAGTATTCTTCAAATGTTTATATCACAGAGGAGCAAAATATGAACCATTAGCAATGAGGTCAAGAGATGCATTCAGAATGTGATGATAACAGCAGTTAAGCTACACTGTTTCTGAGAACATGGAGACTGTTGGCTGACTCTCTGGAAAGAATAATAATCTTTTGAAGGTATAGCCACATTTGTCAATTCAAAAATAATCACAGCCTAAAGGATTTTTCTGTATATGGAGCTTTGCCAGATGATCAAAGTAAGCCTCACCTATATTGAAAAAAATAAAATAAAGTGTTGATCCCTGAGGAAAGAAAAGATTAAATCCTTAGTTGGAAAATACTTTTATTAGGTCCAAACATATTAACACAGAAGAGTGTGCAAGATTTGAAATTTCTGGAATCATTGTTAGGCAAAGAAACATGTTTCCTTTCTTGCACTCAGTACATGCAGGAGCAAATTGGTTGCATCTGTTTATTTAACAACCTCCCTGCTTCATACTTGCTTTATTTTATTTATGGGTTAGCTTTAGATCCTACTTTTTCTGCAGGAGCTCAAGGCAGCATACACACTTCCTCCTACTATTCTTCCTTCCAACACAAGAGAGAAGTAGTGTGGGCTGTGTCAGGTACAAAGAATCAGGATTGTTTGTAAAGTTACAGCATAGAAGTTTTATTCAAACCTACACAAAAGAATCTGGTCAACTAACAGGCAGCACTAAATTGGCACTCAATAGGAGTCAATGAAATTCAAGAAGGGCTTGATTTAAATCTCTTGTGGCAGCACAAATATTCTAAACTGATGATGTGTTTAACTCTGCCTCCCAACTCTGCTCTTTTCTTGCAGGTTGATAGAGTGACTGGTCCCAAATCCTCCAATGAGATTTTTTGCTGAGGATAAACATGAACTTTGGTCTCCCCTGGTCCTAATCCATTATGACACTGAGGTGTGAGAGAACAATATTAACACTAAAAGGATAGCAAGGGATCAGAATTCTCCTCTTCCTGTCTCATTACTCACTCCAGCTGTTTTACTGCAAGTCTGCTTTAATTTCTGATTAAAACTAAAAATAAAATATTTTATAAATATGAATATTTTAGAGAGTTGATTATTATTATTTTAAGATACTGGTATTATATGCCTAAATTGAGAAAGAGTTTGTTGAATTGTTATTATCTCTGGATTTTTATTTGTGTGTGTGTGGTATATATATATATATGTATGTATGTATGTATGTATGTATGTATGTATGTATGTATGTATGTATGTATGGTATTCAGCTTAGTTCAGGTATTTTCCCACGTCGTTATAGTTGTGCTTTTAAGGTTGTAGCAACGTTTCGGCAGAATCTCATCTGCCTTCATCAGGCTTCTGTATTGTGTTCGTCTGTGAGTCAGACTTTCACAGCCGTTTCTGTTTTAAATTTGGAGCTAGCCTACTGCTCTGCCAGAATGGTTTTTTCTTCATCCTGATTGGTTGGGAGTCTTGGTCTGTGTATATTGGTCTTGGAATTTGCTGTGTTCTGCTTGATTGGTGTTTCTAATATCTTCTGTCTGTTTTGTACCTTTTTTTGTCTTGTTTGGCTGGCAACATTGTGTTTCCTATATTGGAGGCTTTAGTGCAGCTTGGCTCCGAGTAAACGGATGGGTATCATTTATTAGGAAGCTAGGTTTTATCTGGGTGCCTGGTTGTGGTGTGTTTGAGCTGGAGGTATCAGGGGGGGATCTGCTTGTGCCCAGGTGTTTGCCTGGCTTGTGGTGTGGAGATATTTTTTGTTTGTGAGTGCAGGCTTCCAAATAATTGACAGTCTGGTAGAATCATCTCTTCTATTCATGCTTTCAGGTCTTTTTTCAATCTCTATGGCTTCTCTGATAATTCTGGCTGGGGGTTTTCTCTAGTGGCTAGGGTTTTGGTGCCATTGAAGTTGATGCTATGACCTGTTGCTTTCATGTGTTGGACTAGTGAGGAGGTGTGTTCCAGCTTTTTTACTGCATTTTTGTGTTCATCCAGGTGGGTACTTATTCTTCTATTGGTCTGTCCAATGTATGTGGCAGGGCATGATGCACAGGGGACTTCATATATGCCTTGGTTTTCCAGGTCAATTTTATCTTTGGGGTTTCTTAGGATGGCTGCTATTTTTCTGTCTGTTTTGAAGGCAGTCTTGATGTGATGCCTGTGTAGTATCTTACTGATTTTGTCTGTAGTACCTCTTATGTAGGGCAGGACAGCTGTTCCATAGGTCTGTTTATCTTCTAGGTCTCCATTATGTCTCAGTGTGTTTTTGTGCACTTAAAAATGAAGATAAGAAAGATAGAGTACCCACGTCTCCATTTGCAATTTGAGAGTACAATATCTACAGATATACACAAAATATACATCCAACACTGACTGTAATGCTTAGCCAAGTATAATACACAAGAGATTGATTATACTGTACTATGTTATTATACATATGAATGGGGTATTGAGTTTTCACATCTTAATGAGGTAGTGACTTCATGTTTATTTGCGGTTCGGATGGCCCAGGGAAAGAAACTATTTGTTAGTCTAATGGTGTGGGATTTTATTGACCTAAAACGCCATCCAGACAGCAGCAGGTCAAAAAGATAATTGCCAGGGTATGAGGGGTCTTCTAGAATGGCCTTTAAAAAAAATATTGTTTTTTAAGACAAACATAGACAAACAAAACATAAAAACATCGAGCCATCTTCCATATATATACATACAGTGTGTCGGTTGGTTTACAAATTTTTTTGTGCTTCCCTTTCATAGTCTTCAATTACAATTACATTGTATATGTTTCTCATATTGTCAATCAAATATTAAATACATTAATATCATTGTTAATCAATCATTTGACGATACTATTATTCATTCATGTTTTACAAGATAATCCATATTTTACTTAATTTGTTTTATGACAGTTCATATTATCATCTTAGATCTATCCTACAATCATTTTGTAGATATAAGAAAAAATACATCTTTATATACTTATTATTTTCTAAAGATCTACATATTTCATTACCATGTTTTATTGTCTAACCATTGATAGAATAGATCCCAAATTTTATAAAATTGTTTATCATCTTGTTCTCTGATTTCAAATGTCAATCTACTCATTTCAGCACATTCCAATATTTTCTTAATAATTTCCTCCTGTGATGGTATTTTCCCATTTTTCCAGTTTTTAGCAAATACAATCCTAGCCACTGTTAATACATTTAAAATCAGATATTTCAATTCTTTACTATATATTTCAGGTAAAATTCCCAATAAAAATATCTCAGGTTTCAAGTCTATATGCTTTTTTGTCATTTTTTCCAACCACGTGTAGATTTTAGTCCAATATTTTTTTGGCATCTGCACAAGTCCACCACATATGGTAATATGAGCCAGGTATCTGATGACATTTCCAACATTTTTCAGATTTGTTCTTGAACATTCTTGCTATTCTTGTTGGGGGGAAATGCCACCTGTAAAACATCTTATACAAATTTTCTTTATATGCTGTTGACATTGTCATTTTATAATTTTGAGACCACAATTTTTGCCATTTCTCTAGATCAATCCCATATCCAAAATTCTTCCCCCAATTAATCATAGTTTCTTTAACTTGTTCTTCTTCTAGTTTAATTTCTAATAAATATCCATATAATTTTTTAATCACCTTTTCATCAGTACCTGACAAAATCTTATCTAAATCAGTCAATTTACCATAGAAACCTTCTGTTTTAGAATCTTTGTCATACCTTGAATGTATTTGCACATATGAAAACCAATTCATCTTTATACCTTGTTCCTCTAATTATTGCATAGATTTAAGTTCACCCTTTTCATTCAATATTCCACCATATCTGTTTGTTCCTTTTTGTATATTATAGGATATGAAAATGCTTCAATAGTTGATAGCCAGACTGGAATTTTCAAATAACATTGCCTTTTAGTCTTCTCCCAGTTTAACCACAGAGACTCCCATATATAATGTCTTCTAAAATACCCCTGTGTTCCTTTGTACCATAAAAAAGCATGCCACCCCAACAACAGATCATGTCCTTCTAATGTCAACAATCGTAATGTTATCCATTCCTTAATCCACATCAAATTTGTAGCTTGGTAATACAACTCCCAATTAGGCAAACCAAATCCTCCTCTTATTCTGGCATCTTGCAAAAGTTTTAACTTTATTCTCACTTTCTTACCTTGCCATATATATTTCAACACAATTTTATTTAAATCTTCAAAATAATCTTTTCCAAGCCTAACTGGAACTGTTTGGAACAAATATAAAATTCTGGGTAATATATTCATCTTGATTGTTGATATTCTCCGTACTAATGACAGTTGTAAATTCTGCCATTTTGCCAAATCTAGCGCTATCTGCTGCTTAAGTTTAATATAGTTATTCTCTTTTAGTGTACTACATCTTGCTGTCAAATGTATCCCCAAGTACTTGATCTTATTCGTGACCTGGATTTTCAATACATCCGCCAGTTCTTCCTTTTGTCTTGATAGCATATTCTTTGTCAAAATCTTTGTTTTGTCTTTATTTATTTTCAAACCAGCCACCTTTCCACATACCTCTATCTTTTCTATTAATTTTGATGCTGTTTCTAGTGGGTCTTCTAAAATGAAAACCAGATCATCTGCGAATGCTTGCAACTTAAATTCTTCCTTTTTAATTTTCATCCCTTTTATATCCTTTTATTTTCTAATATTTCTGTTTAACACTTCCAAGGTTAACACAAACAACAAAGGTGACAGTGGGCACCCTTGTCTTGTTCCTTTTCTTATATTAATAGAGTCTGTCAGTTCTCCCTCTATCATTACCTTTGCCGTTTGGTTATGATATATAGCTTCTATTGCTTGGATAAATTTTTTACCAAAGCCCATCTGTTCCAGCTGTAATAACATGAATCACCAATTCACATTATCAAATGCCTTCTGTGCATCTAAAAATATCAAACCCATTTGTTTTTCAGGGTGTGTCTTGTAGTATTCCAAAGTGTCCAAGATTACTCTCATATTGTCTTTAATTTGTCTCTTTGGCAGAAATCCATTTTGATCAGGATGAATAAAATTATTTAGGTATTTTTTAAGTCTTTCTGCCAATATTGAAGCAAAAATTTTATAATCTGCATTTAGTAGGGAAATAGGTCTATAGTTCTTAATTTGTAATGGGTCGGCCTCCTCTTTTGGGACAAGTGTAATATAAGCTTCTGACCATGATTTAGGTATCTTCCTCTTTAACATAACTTCATTCATAACTTCTAGCAATGGAAGATTCAACTATTCTTGTAGTGTTTTGTAAAATTCTGCTGGAAGTCCATCTGGGCCTGGTGCCTTTCCATTGTTTTGCTTCTTAAGTGCTTCAGTTAACTCCATCGTCGTTTTATTGCTTTCTAACATTGTTTCAATCTCTTTAGGTATCTGGGGTAGATTAGCATTCTGTAAGTACTGTTTAACTCTTTCATCGTCAATATTCTCTTGTGTGTATAGTTTCCCACAATAGTCTCGTATAATTTCCTTCTTCTCTTTACTTCCATAGCAAACTTGGCCTTGATCATCTATTAATTGCAATATTTTCCTTGATTCTTTCTCCTTTCTCAATTTATATGCTAACCATCTACCTGGTTTATTTGCATCTTCAAAATAGTTCTGTTTCGCACCTCTGATTTTCTGTGCTAGTTCTTCTTTTTCCATTAGTCCCATTTTATGTTTAATTATATCCATTTTTAACTTAATGTCCTTTTTCTGTGGCATTTTCTGTAGCTCTTTTTCAAGTCCTTTATACTCATCCTCTAATGTCTTAGAGGATAGTCTTTCATGGTATTTCTTTTCCTTGTATAGTCTATTATTAAGCCTCTGGCATATGCCTTCACTGTATCCCATACGTTGATGTGTCTTCTTTTTTATTTTCTCTAAAGAAAAAGGCTAGTTCTTTCTCCATCCTCTGTGTGAAGTCTTTTTCCTTTAATATAGTATGATTTAACATCCATCTAGATCTTCTTCTTTGTCCTTTCCATTTAATTGTCATTGGATTGTGATCTGCCCAAGTACTTGTTTCAATATTTATTTCTTGGATATTAGCTAACAATTCTGTTGACATCCATATCATATCTATTCTGGACCATGATAAATGTCTGTTTGAATAGGTGTATTGTTTAGTCTTAGCATTTTTTTCTCTCCATGTATTTTTTAAATTTATTTCATCTATCATTGTGAAAAAAGATTTAGGGAGAGTCTTTCTGTTTTTGTTGTTTTCTGTGCTGTATAGTCCAATTTATTGTCTACAATTCCATTAAAATCTCCTATCATAACTATATTAGCATAGTCCAGTGCGATTATTTTCATATGTAGTTTTCTATAAAATTCTTCTTGATTGTCATTCGGGGCATAGATTGCAATCAGGAGTGTTTTCATATTATTGTCCATTATTTCCACCATTAGTAATCTTCCATCGTCATTGATATAGATCAATTTTGCTGCGATAATATCTTTAATGTATAACACCACTCCTCTTTTCTTGCATTGTGTCAAAGAAGTAAATATTTTCCCTAATTTTGGCTGTATCAACAATTGTTCATGTTGCTTTTTAATATGTACTTCTTGTAGGCAGATTATATCAAATTTTAATTTCTCTAATTTATGGAAAGTTTTCCTTCTTTTAACAGCTGAGTTAAGTTCGTTTATGTTAATTGTAATCAGTTTTTTCTCTTCCATGATTATATTTTATAGGTAGGTTTAGCAGCTCTCGTAGATCTTAGTTCACGTTGCTCTTTAACTTCCACCTTTCTGCCTACTGCACCTTCTTTTTCAGTCGCTATCTGGCAGTCCTCTTGGAATTCAATTAGTGACATTTCTTTTTCTGTCTCCTCCTCTTTCCTTCCAAAATATTCTGTATAAAATAATTCAGCTTTCTCAACTGAATCAATTCTATGTCTCTGTTCTTGCCATGTGAACATTAAACCTTCTGGAATCAGCCATCTCTAATTCACCTCTTTTTAAGTAGAATTTTAGTCAGAAATCGGTATTCTCTTCTCATCTCTCTCACTCTCCTGGGTACTTGTTTCAGGACCACAATCTCCTTATCTTTATATTTCAATGTTTTCTCTCTTGCCACTTGCAATATTTACGTTTTAATGGCTTTCTTTGTAAATCTGATGTGAACTTCTCTCGGTAAGCTATTTCTCATTGCATATCTTGTGAAAACTTGATAAACCTCATCTATTCCATCCATCATCTTCTCTTTGGTTATTTCCAGAGCTTCAGCCAAAATTTCTGTCATTATCTCAGCTAGGTTTTGTCCCTTTTCTACCTCTATGTTTTGGAATCTGAGATAAAATTCTGATCTATCCATCTCTCATCTCAGCATCCCACTTTTATCTTGTTCAACCACAGTTAGTCTGCTATCAATATCTCCAATCTTCTTATCTCTTTGTTTATCTTCTTCTTCAATTTTTGGGAATTTCTCGTCGTACTTCATCATCATTTGTTGAATGTTCTCCACCTTTTCATCAGTTTTTTCCTGTTCCTTGTTCAATGTGTTCTTATTTGTATATTTTGAATTCCTTGAATAATCATCTACAGCGTCACCTTTTCCTGTTCTTTTTCTTGCTGTAACATTGTCTGTATTGAGCGTTGTCCTCCCGATGGTGAAGAGGAAGAAGTAGAAGTTGAAGGACCAGCCGCTGTTAGTTTCCTACTCATTTCAGACAATTCAAAATCTTCAGGTTCTTCTAGAACTTAATCCACTTGTAAAATAACCAGTTGTAATTCCAAGTAAAAATAGTGGGGAAAACGAAGCCAAATAATAATAAAAATAAAAATTTTCTTCAGGTTCTTGTATACCTTAATCCAATCGATTGGTTAGATAGCAGTAAAAACTCAAAAATGGAAGAAAAGACCATAAACAGAAAAAGGAAAAAATTGTTAAGTCCTGGAAGAGGCGGAAAAGTAGAAAATAAAAAAACTAAAGAAGAAAAAGAAGAAGTTCTTCAGGTTCTTCAACACCTTAATCCAATTAAAAAGTCTCGGGTATAAAAAGATGTACAGAAAAAAAGCCACAAAAAAACCCAATATGGAAAATAAATAGAAAAAAATACACTGGGGCGGGGAGAGAAAAAAGAAAAGAGACTACTCCCTTAAAAAAAAAGAAGAAAACATTAATACTAAAACTTTTTCTTTAAAATAAAATGCAGATGTAAAAATTAGACTTCAAAAACAAAAAGAAAGACAAAAACAAGTTCCAAAAGGCCAAAGATCCAAATAGCTATTACAAAAAGTAAGCTAGTAAGGAGGGGGTTTGTTAAAGTAAGAAATAGCCCAGCTTAAAAAAAGTAAAAAGAGCACACTTCACCTAATTTAGTTATCCAAGGCTTTTGTTAAAATTTATAACTCTCTTCCCCAGAGTCTTGTCGTCTTCTTTTCTGTAAACTTCAACACCAGACTCCAGATACTGATAGAAACCCAGAAGAGCACCTGCAATAATACTCTCCCATGCTCTTCCCTCTATCTTATCAAACAGGCAAAGTCCTTGAAAAGAAGTCTCAGATCTTTTTCCCAGCTTTGTCTGGTCAAGAGAAAAAAAAAGAGATAGAATATTTCCAAGCCTCTAGTTGGCAGTGTTACAAAGTTTCTTCTGCTTTCACTTTCCCCCTCCTTTTCCAAACAAGATATAATAAAAATTAATTAAAAAGGGAAAAGGATATTTTAAAAGATGACTAGAAGGGAGTCTCTAGCCTAAAATATTATAAAGTCAAAAAGGAGAGAAAGAATAGATTAAAAAAAGCCAGTCCAATTTCAAAATATAAAATCATATATAAAAAGTCCAGCAAAAACAAAATCACTGACTTCCTGTTTAAAATCGCCGCTTAATCACTTCTGTCTAAGATTTTACAGATTCTTTCTTTTCCTTAGGGTGTCCTTTCAAATCTTAAAGTAAAGAAAAAATTCTCACCAAACCGGCACACTTTCTCTTTCCGTTCTCTTTCGTTTTGGAGCTGTCCCAACTTCAGCAGCTTTAATGGCTGCCTCTTTGCCACTGGCAAAAAGAGCTTCTCCTGGATCTACCAGGGACTTTGTGGTATCCCTGGGATCGACAGGCTGCGCTCTTTACATTCACCGTCTCTTGGGATGGTTTAGATCCGTTTGGACCATCCAGGAGCAAAGATATCGGCAGCAATCTCAGACCTCCAAGATCGCATGCCGTATCGTCGCGACGCCAGTTCCACCCTCCCTACAATGGCCTTGATTCTGCTTTGGCAGCGGGACCTGGCTAAGTCTTCCAGGGAGGGCAGAGGGCAACCAATGATCTTTTGAGCTGTGTTTATCACCCTCTGTACAGTTTTCCTGTCCTCAGCTGTGGAGCCTGCATACCACAAACCCAGACAATATGTCAGAGTGCTCTCCACAGAGGCTTTATAGAAAGCCAGCAACAACTTCTTATCCAGATTGTTCTTCCTGAGAACCCACAGGAAGTGCAGCCACTGCTGAGCCTTCTTCACTATGGCCTTGGTGTTAGGGGACCAGGAGATATCAGCTGAAATATGGATGACAAGGAATCTGATCGTAGGGACACTTGTTCTCCATTGATGATGAGTGGGGTGTGGTCCTATCCATGTCTCCTGAAGTCCATAATCTACTACATAAGCTACTGCTCTCGCTGTTTGTTGGGCCCTGGCCTTTATAGTTGGTCAGGGCCTGTATCCCCCTCCACATCTGCCATGGGTCACTGTCAGTAAAGTGACCCTCAACCTTCCTCCTATACATCTCCTTAGCATGTTTGATGCCCCTTCTCAGCTTAGCTCTGGCAGTGTTTTACTGTGAGGCGTCACCTGCTCTGAAAGCCAGATCACGGGCCCTGATCAGAGTCTGGACTTCGCTGGTCATCCAGGGTTTCCTGTTTGGGAAGGTCCGTATGCATTTGTCCACAGTGACATTTTCTGCACAGGTCTTCATGTAGAAAAGCACAGTCTCTGTATATAACTCGAAGTCCTGTTGTTTGAAGATGCTCCAATCTGTGCGGGCAAAACAGTCCTGAAGCTGGGAGAGGGCATTTTCAGACAAGCATCTAATAGTTTGACTGCTAGGTTTTGTTCTCTTCCTAAGGGGGGGTGTAGGCTGGAGTAAAAGCAGGGTGAAATGGTCTGATTGTCCTAAGTGGGGAAGAGGTAAGTTTTCGCGGGTACTTATATGTATGGTATTCAGCTTTGTTCGGGTATTTTCCCACGTCATTATAGTTGTGCTTTTAAAGTTGTAGCAATGTTTCAGCAGAATGTCATCTGCCATCATCAGGCTTCTGTATTGTGTTCGTCTGTGAGTCAGACTTTCACAGCCGTTTCTGTTTTAAATTTGGGGCTAGCCTACTGCTGTGCCAGAATGGTTTTTTCTTCATCCTGATTGGTTGGGAGTCTTGGTCTGTGTATATTGGTCTTGGAATTTGCTGTGTTCTGCTTGATTGGTGTTTCTAATATCTTCTGTCTGTTTTGTAGCTTTTTTTGTCTTGTTTGGCTGGCAACATTGTGTTTCCTATATTGGAGGCTTTAGTGCAGCTTGGCTCCGAGTAAACGGATGGGTATCATTTATTAGGAAGCTAGGTTTTATCTGGGTGCCTGGTTGGGGTGAGCTGGAGGTATCAGTGGGGATCTGTTTGTGCCCAGGTGTTTGCCTGGCTTGTGGTGTGGAGATTTTTTTTGTTTGTGAGTGCAGGCTTCCAAATAATTGAGAGTCTGGTGGAGTCATCTCTTCTATTCATGCTTTCAGGTCTTTTTTCAATCTCTATGGCTTCTCTGATAATTCTGTGGCTGGGGTTTTCTATAGTGGCTAGGGTTTTGGTGCCATTGAAGTCGATGCTATGACCTGTTGCTTTCATGTGTTGGACTAGTGAGGAGGTGTGTTCCAGCTTTTTTACTGCATTTTTGTGTTCATCCAGGTGGGTACTTATTCTTCTATTGGTCTGTCCAATGTATGTGGCAGGGCATGATGCACAGGGGACTTCATATATGCCTTGGTTTTCCAGGTCAATTTTATCTTTGGGGTTTCTTAGGATGGCTGCTATTTTTCTGTCTGTTTTGAAGGCAGTCTTGATGTGATGCCTGTGTAGCATCTTACTGATTTTGTTTGTAGTACCTCTTATGTAGGGCAGGACAGCTGTTCCATAGTTCTGTTCATCTTCTAGGTCTCCATTATGTCTCAGTGTGTTTTTGTGGATCAAGCCGGTAATTTTGCTTTTGTGAAAGCTTTTAGCTGTCAGTACTTTAGTCAGGGTGCATAGCTCAGTCTTTATGTGTGTCTTTTCTGCCAGGCGTTTGGTTCTGGTGATTAGTTTTTTAGCCATGGAGTTTATCTGTGCTGGGTGGTGGTGGGATTGGGCGTTGAGGAAGCTGTAATCTCCTGGGTCGTTTGTTTTGTAGTGATCTTTTTTTCCATTAGCCTCTCCTGTTTTAACGGCTTGGGTAATGGGTTGTGTGATGGGCTTACGAGTTCTTTTGTTGTGGTATCCTGCATCCTGCATTGTAATCTCCTGGGTCATTTGTGTTTTGATCTCTTTTCCATTAGCCTCCTGTGTAGTAACGGCTTGGGTAATGGGTTGTGTGATGACCTTTTGAGACTTATTGCTGTGGTATCCTTGGTCTTGTGCTGTGATATCCTGGGTCATTTGCTGTGTTGCAACTTCTTGAGTTCTTGTGGTGTAATTTCCTGAGTTTTCTGATGTGATATCCTGAGCAGGTGGCTGTGATGTAGCATTCTGGGTTTTAGTCTGGCTTCGAGTTTGGGGTCTGGGTCTGTGTTCTTGGCGTGTGTCAGCTTGTTTGGTTTTGGGGTCGGGTGCGACAGCGGGCGAAGCAGCCGTGGTCTGTTTTATCTGGATGGTGGTTGTCCTTCGTTTATAGGATGGGCTTGGGCCTGGGTCTGATGAGGGGGATTGGTGGTGGTGTCCCATGTTGTTTTGGGTCTGGTGTTGGTTTTCGTGGCTGGGACTCGTTTGTTGGTGAGGGCTAGCTTCCAGATGTCTGGTAGGTGGGAGGTATCATCCCGTCTATTCATGTTAATACCATGCAACTATTCCCCAGCCACATACATTGGACAATCCAACAGGAGAATAAATGCACACATCGCAGAACACAAAAACGCAGTCAGAAGGGAAGAAAATACTTCCTCCCTCTTCCAGCACCTTAAAGCCACAGGACATAAAATTAATTTTGAAGGAACCAAATTAATATCCAACACTGAACACTCCAGCAAGAGAATAATCAAGGAGGTCATTGAGATAGAAAAACACCCCCACAACATGAATAGATGGGACGATACCTCCCACCTACCAGACATCTGGAAGCTAGCCCTCACCAACAAAGGGATAAGGGCGTTTAACTAGATTTATTGCAGAAAATGTATGAAGAAATTGGCAAGAAATGATTGCAACAGTTGTCAATAGTTTGGATTATTTTAAAACAGAAATGAAAGAAGGATTTGAGGAATTTAAAAAAAGATATGAAAAAAGTCATTAAGAAGTTTGAAAAATCTGTAACACAAAAAGATTTAAAACAAGATACTTACATTAGAATTTGAGAGACAGAAATTATCACTAGAGAAATGGAGAAACATTTGTATAAGCTGACATTACTGCAATTGAGAGACTTAAAGCAATTCCAGAAGAACATGGACAATATAATAGAGAAAAGATTGTTAAGTTTCTATATAGTTTATTGGATTGGAAGCAGTGGTGGGATTCAAAATTTTTACTACTGGTTCTGTGGGCGGGGCTTGGTGGGCGTGGCAGGGGAAGGATACTGCAAAATCTCCAGTCAGAGGTGGTATTTGCCAGTTCTCCGAACTACTCAAAATTTCCACTACCGGTTCTCCAGAACTAGTCAGAACCTGCTGAATACCACCTCTGATTGGGAGGAAGAGATAACTATGCTGGGTTTCGTATCACAAATCACTAGTCAAACACTTCCCAAGTGTTTAGGATTGCGTGATGTATCAGTGGATTATGCGAACAGATCCCAGTAAGGTGGCCTTCTGCAGCTGACCAGTGTGCCGAGTACCACTGGAACCACCTTATGCCAGAGTCTCTGCAGTTCGATTTTCAAGTCCTGATATCTGGTGATTTTTTCAAGTTGTTTCTCATTGATTCTGCTGTCACCAGGTATGGCAATGTCGACAATCCACACTTTTTTCTTCTCCACAATCGTGATATCCGGGATATTGTGTTCCAAAACTTTGTCTGTATTTGGAAGTCCCACAGTAGTTTTGCATGCTGATTTTCAACCACTTTTTCAGGCTTATGATCCCACCAGTTCTTTGCTACAGGCAAATAGTAGTTGTGATACAAGTTCCAGTGGACCATCTGAGCGACTGTATTGTGATGTTGTTTGCAACAGCTCAGTATGTGATTGATGGTTTCGTCCCCTTCTTTGCAGAGTCTTCATTTGGGGTCATCAGCAGATTTTTCTATTCTGGCTTTGATTGCGTTTGTTCTAATGGCTTGTTCTTGGGCTGCAAGAATCAGGCCTTCTGTCTCTTTCTTCAGTGTTCCGTTGGTCAGCCATAACCAGGTCTTTTCCTTATCTACTTTTCCTTGGATCTTTTCATGGAACTGTCCATGCAGTGCTTTGTTACACCACCTGTCAGCCCGAGTTTGCATTGCTGTTTTCCTGTATTGATTCTTGGTTTGCTGCATCTATTGTTGACCTCCATCAAAGCTGTCATATTATTATTATTGTTATTATTATATTTTATTGGCCACCCATCTTACCATAAGGTAACTCTGGGCAGCTTACAATCTTAAAAATGCATCAATACATAGACATTAAAAGATAAATAAATTAAAGCCAAACATCACATTCTAAGGACACTTGGGGAGGAGAGGGGCAGAGGGGGGAGCGGGGACCTGTTGCTACTTGATCAACCAACTCCACTGTGCTGTTCCTCCATTGGGGCCTCAAGCCAACTGGCAGTGATGTCTTTAGACCCTTACAAAAAGATAGGAGAGTTGGAGTTGAGGATTGTTAAGTGATTGGTCATAGGGCTACCTGTAGGACTTCTGAGAAAAATATTAAACATACACAAGATAAAGATTTTTTATTGTCATTTAATGGATAATTTGGAATTTTTTGGTGGATGGAGATATAAAATGGTGACTCAAGAGAATATACTTGTCAGACATCCCAACTTGGTCAGTTTTTAAAAAAAAGAACCTCGACTCCATTCTTAGTGAAAGTACACTATACTAAAACCAAGTCGTTACAGCATAGCAAAGCTGGATCTGGTTTTTTTGCATCCGAGCATCTGTTTAACTTTTCCCTTCTCCCCGCTTTCCCCCTGGATATCTCCCCTTGTCCAATTACATTCAAACAAATTGTTTTGATAACAGTCCTTGTCTTGGCGGTCTGGAGGGTGTTGTATTCCATGGTGTGACCGGCTCTCATGCCGCCGCCGCCAGCTCTCGTGGGACAGCACAGTGTATAGTTTCAATTCAAACTCCTTGTCTTCCCCCACAGCTCCCTCCCCGCTATTGCATATGGCAGACTGGCATCTGGTGAAGCACTGCTGATATCGCAGGATGGTAGCCTTGACAATATCTATTTTTTCTGAAAGTCTGATCTTTCTCAAGAATGGATACAATTTGGATCTAAAACTTCAGCTATTAATATTCATAAAATGAAGACTTTATCAAAGACATTTTCAGATCAAAATCCAGTGCCTTTAACTTTTAAAAGGAGAAATGGAACATTTAGGTGGAGATTGAATGAGAGGCTACAAATGAAAATCATTGCAGAGTATTGCAAAAAGAAGTTAAAAGGTTTTTTTTTTAGACTGATCTTAATAAAGGTACAGGAGAAAAGATGGTTTGGGATGAAAATATCTTACAAAAGAAGATATTTTATACAACACAATAGTGAAAAGGCAACCAGAAATACAAATAATTCTGGATGAGGTAAAAAAAGGAAGAAAAAATCCCCAGGGATTATAATTATTACTCACCAGTTTAAGCTTTTCTAGAAGCAATTATCCATTTTAACGGTAAAGGAGATTAAAGATGAGTTATGCAAAACAAAAAAAATTTGAATTTGCAAATGAACCAGGAAAATGGTCTGCATAGAAATTGTAAAAACAAGTGATATTAAACACACAAGAGGGAAATATTGTAATAAGAAATAATGCAAATATGTGAAAAATATTTCATCAGTATCATACTTCTTTATATAAAGGTCAAAAACATTTCTCAGAAAAAGTGAATGAATATTTTTATAAACGGACTTTTCCAAAAAATAGACTATCAAAGACAAATTTTGAATGAACCTATACAAGGTAACTGTGTGCAGTTATTAAAAATATTAAAACAGGAAAGGACCCCTTCCAGATGGGTTGATGTCCTCTTACTATAAATGTTTTGATGATAAGCTTTTAAACCTTTACAACAAACAATTAATATTCATTTAGAGAATGGAAAGATTCCTGATAACTGGAAAGAGGTTAATATAGCATTAATACATTAAGAGACACAAGATTTAACAAGAAATTATCAACCAATGAATCATGATTATAAATTAGCATGATTTTGACTAAAAAGTTGAAGATAATTTTACAGGACTTTATTCATGAACATCAATGTGCATTCCTACCAAAAAAGCAATTAAAAGACAATATTAGAAATGTTTTAGATGTTTTGGAGTACTTGGAGCAACATCGTGAAAAACATGCAGAAATTCAGAGAAGGTCTTTGACAACTTGAATTGAATTTTCTTGTTTAGAGTTATGCAGCATATGAACTTTGGAGATAATTAAATTAAATGGATAAAATCCACTAGAAGGAGTAGAATCATTAATGGGTAAATTAAAGAACTTTGGTATGTTAAGGGTTTTAACATTAATAATCAGAAGATAGAATGTTAACAAAAAATGAAATCAGAAGATCCAATAGAACTGATGGAGAAAAATCATTTTAAGATTGAGAAAAAAGTAAAATACTTGGGTTTAATATAAATATAAATACTGTAGTATGTTATTTCAAAATAATTATATTAAGATATGGAATGAAATTAAGAAGGACTGTTATTTTAAAATTGTCACTGTTGTATAGAATTTCTGTGATGAATAGTTTGCATAGAATATTATTTTTGTTTCAGGCATGACCTGTTTTGACAACTGATATACCATGATTTACTATACAATGGCAAAAAAAAAATATCTATATTTATATAGCAAGGGGGGAAAAGCAAGAATTAAATTGAAATGTTACAAGATGCAAAAGAAAGAGGAGGATTGGATCTGAAATTGTATTTTCCTGCTTGTTCTATGATCTGTATGAAAGAACAATGTTTTGATTCTCCACTGAAGATATTGATGATTTGCTCTTCACAAACTTTTCTAAAAAAGATTTATTGACCATTACCAGAAATCTTTGCAACTTTATTTAACTTTTATATTACATTTCCCAAAGTTCATGGAAATGGAATAGCTTCATATTTATATTCCAAATATCCACTGGGAAATGGTAACAATTTTAAAATTCCTCCGCATACAGTATAAAACTCATAGCTTTCAATGCAATAGCTTGCATTCAGAAATTGTGGGTGCATTCAGAAATTGTGGGTGCTCCATCACTGGAGGTTTTAAGAAGAATTTAGACAGACACTTATCTGAAATAGTATAGGTTCTCCCTTTTGAGCAAAGGGCTGGACTAGACCTCCAAGATCCCTTCCAGCTCTATTCTATTTTATTTGCACCTGTAACCTCTCACCACCACTGCTGCATCTGATCTCCAGCAGGAATGATATTCTGTGCTGTGTCAAATATGCAAACTGTACTAGTGTAGTTGGAAAGGAGGAAGCATAACCCTTAATTTGTTCCCATTGATTCTGGACTATTACTTGTGGAGCTGAGATGCCAGTAAAATACTACTACCTTGTCAAGTCCCACCTAAAATAGTTGACAATTTACTCAAAAGCTTTATCAACCTTTCTTTCTTTATACTGCATGAGTCAAAAAGAGGGCTTTGAAAATATTTACAGACCCCTCACATCCTGCACATAAACTGTTTCAACTCCTACCCTCAAAACGACGCTATAGAGCACTGCACACAGAACAACCAGACACAAGAACAGTTTTTTCCCAAAAGCCATCACTCTGCTAAACAAATAATTTCCTCAACACTGTCCAACTATTTACAAAGTCTGTACTACTATTACTATTAATCTTCTCATCACTCCTTATCACCCATCCTCTCCCATTTGTGACTGTATGATTGTAACTTTATCACTTGAATCCTTACGATTTATATTTACTGTTTCCTAGTATGATTTCATTGCTTATTGTACCCTATGACTATTATTAAGTGTTGTACCTGATGATTCTTGACTCTTGACAAATGTATCTTTTCTTTTTTATACACTGACAGCATTTATACCAAGACAAATTCCTTGTGTGTCCAATCATACTTCTCCAATAAAGAATTCTATTCTATTCTATTCTATTCCCCCCCCCCATTACATGTTTTTTGGTTAAGAAGAAAGATAGCTCCCTATTATGTAGCCCATGATTGCAGTCCTTAACTCTGTAATCATCAGGGATCACTGCTCTCTTCCCCAATTTCTAAATTCTTAGAATTACAAAACACGCATATTTCTATCCAAGTGGACCTCAGTTTTAAAAAGCTGACAGTCTGACTCACCTGAAAAAGGACCAGGAATCAATTGCCTTTTATATTCTTTATAAGAAATTTGAATACATATTAAGTGGTTAAGGACTGTCCACATGCAATTTATGTATCATATTTCTCACATTCTTTTGGATGACTTTTTAAATTACTTAGTTAGACAATTTATTTATTTAATCCAACAAGCCTCTTCTATGTGAGAAAACTTCTATGTGAGAAAAGTTTTTCAAAGCCTTAGTTTTTATACTAAAGAAATGTGCCTTTGATATTCATGCATTCGGTTACTGCATTTCCTTGGAAGGAAGTTAGATGGATCCAACTCAAATAAAATCTATTATATCTTGGAAATTCTACCTTACTATCAGAAAAATTCAATTGTTCTGAGCTTTGTCAAGCTTGTTTACCACAAGCTTGTTCCTCATTCTAGTACACTTATACTACAGACTCATTCTACTAAGAAAAAGTATCCATTTAAGTGAAATAGTGGTGTTCAACAAATGTTTGCTCTACAGGTAGTCTACGACTTACAACCACAATTGAGCCCAAAATTTATATTGCTAAGACAGACATTTGTTAAATGAGTTTTTCCCCATGTTACCTTTCTTGCCACAGTTGGTAAGTGAATCACTGCAGTTGTTAAGTTAGTAACAATGTTGTTAAGTGAATCTGGCTTCCCCATTGACTTTGCTTGTCAGAAGGTCCCAAAAGGTGATCACATGACCTCAAGACACTGCGAGCATCATAAATATGAATCAGAAGGCAAGTGTCCGAATTTTGATCACATGACCAAAGGGATGCTGTAATGGTTGTAAACATGAAAAACAGTCATAAATTACTTTTTTCAGAGCTGCTGTAACTTCAAACAGTCACTAAATGAACTCTTATAAGTCAAGGACTACCTGTATATTTCTTTGTCAGCTCATCTTCTCATGCAAGTCTAACATATCCTTGTTCTATAGGTTGGTGTCTTCAATTTCATATTGAAAATGATGTTTTTACAATTTACTGCAAAGCTGAAAACAGTTTGCTCCATTGCACACTTTGTTCCAGGCAACTCCTGCCAGCTGAACGGAACTATATTTTTAGCAAGGTGCTTTTGGCCATCAAAAAAGCTTTTTACACATTGATCCTATCTTCTCAAAGAAGCAAAGCACCCTACTGAGCTCCAAACAATTTGGAACACATACAAACCTTTTTGTAAACTCATTCAGCATCACTTCAAGTGAACATAATTCTTGTTTTAATTTTGCATTTCAAAAATTTGCAGCAAGTAGGTTGATGCTTTATCATGTAAATTACAATGTTTTTTTAACTTTATACTGTTCCTCCCATTCTTTACCTAGAGAACTTTGTAGTACCAACATCATTCTGTGACCTTCTTACCTAACTGATTGAATCAGTACTCAACAGAGGAACCATAAGGCTCAGAAATACAACCATCAGATGTTCCTGTTGTCTTATTATTTTTCTTGGGAATAGGGGGAAATGTGCTATAATTACTGGCTATATGTTCCTCTTCCCTTGAGGGAAGCAGTCTTCTGTTTGATTATAGGTGAAATTTTCTGAATGTTTAAAATGACCAGTCTCCTCTGAAATGTTGTGGCTATACCTATATTTCTTCTTGGTACCCTTGTCATGTGAAGCTTCTGAGTAGCAAACTATCTGGATTTTGCCATCCTCTGACTTTTCTACAGGGAATTGTATCAGGTTCAAAGGTTAGATTATCTCCCACTCTGCATTCCCAAACAGATTCAAAAAGGTTAGACCAATAGAGATTTTAAAACAAAACAAAAACAAAAATGTTGATAGATGTTTAGATGTCTATGAAGATTCTCAATCATCCAGGTCATGGCTGTCCCTCCCAAAGTAAAATTTCCCAAGAGAAAAACCAAGGTCTTTTCACTTGACAGGAGCTGTTTTCTCTTTTGTGAAGTGGATTTCTAATGTGAAACTTTTGAATTCCAATTAATCATGAAGTGCAACCCTACTATGTATGATCTAAATCGAAATAACGCATTTTATACCCACTGTGTGTTAATTGGTTTTTTGATATATATTATTAGCAGCTCTTGTGAATAGGCATTGAAAATTACATATAAAATTAAGCTTGCCAAGGTTTTTATTCTGAATATTTCATTTTCTTCTAATCTCATTTCAATGCCCACATTATTGTCCCTCTACACCTATGCATGTATACAGTACTTGCCAATTTGATGGACTGGATCATAGTCCATAACAGCTTGTGCTATACTGTAATAAAGAAGCAGGTGAGTGGTGATGGTTTAACAATTGATTAAAACAATTGGATTAAAATTGACTCATGTATTATTCAGACGCAGAAGCTCAAACTGGTAACTTTTTGGGCAGTTATTCTCTTTCAGCCCAATTTATTGCACAGAATTATTTCAGGAAAAAGCAGAAGGAGGGCTTTGTAAGCTGTCTTAATTCCTGAATGAAATATATAATCTAATACTCACTAGAAATGTCTTCAAAAGAGTAAATACAATTTATTTTCTGGAAATGAAGTTATAGGGCAGATGTTGTTAAGTACTTTTCTGTACATTTAAATCTCAAACGATCCTTACACACTTGCTTTACAGGAGACTCTGTTCCCTAAAGGTGGGCCACAAATGCAAGCATTATTTTTTTAAAAAAAAAAACACTAATAAGCAGTCACCGACAGTCCCGCGTCTCTATTCCTTCCACGCATAAACTAGACAAAATAAGTCCGCTGCATTTACATGCAAAGTCCTACTGCTGTGTCAGAGGTTTGCATTCAAAGAAAGGTGGGAGAGGCGGTAAACCACAAGAACAGGCTGAGGTCTTCGTGATTGTCACCGATCTTCTTCGCGTACATTCGTCCTACGCGCGAGCTTCTCCGTTAATTTACCGAAATACGCACAACAACCCGCCACAGAGGCGAAGGAACGACCGTAGCAAGGGGAGGCACTCACGTCGGGGGCGGTGGGGGGGAAGAGGAGTGGTCGAGAGGAGCCCTGCGTCCAATGAGAAGGCAAAGGGTTAACGGGCAGCCAATCTGAGCCGCGCGCAGCGTATCCCGCAGGCTCCATTCAAGAATCTCAAGTATTCAAGATGGACGGAGCGGAATGCGGGGAGAGAGAGAGAGAGAGAGAGACTCGGGAGACGCCACTTTCTTGCCCGGGCAAAGCGGGGGGGAAAAACGCCAAAGTTTTAACCTCCACCACGGGGCCATGCGAGAGACGAGGACAAGCCAGAGAGCTGCCGAAAGGGTAAAGATGGCCTCGCTCCCGGGCACAAAGGGGTTGTCCCTCCAGCACAGGCAAAGGCGCTTCTTCGCCCGATCCTGCTTCCCTTTCACAAACGTGTTTCAAGCGCAGGTTTGAAATCCAGAGAGCTTACATTTTTATTCGGTCTAAGGAGAGAGAAAGAGAGAGAGAAAGCGGGAGAAGGCTGCTGGAGACCCGGGGAGGGGGCGACCCGGCTGGGCGCTTCGGATACCGGTCAGCCCCATCGACGACGCCCTGAAATAGAAGAGGTGTGAGGAATGGCCGAAAATACGGAGAAGGGCCTTCCCTCTCCTCTCCAACACTTCCTGCCGTTGGTTATAACTGGGAGAAGGGATGAGTGCCCCTAATCTCTGTCCCGGTGTGGCCTAACTCGGGTAGTGACCCTAGCCCTACAGTCAAAGCATGGTGAGAGTAGACTTCCTTCTCTGAGTCTCTTCAGGCTCTCTCCTAATAGTATTTCCAGACCTTCTTTTGGTAGTATTCAAAGCATTTTACTTTCAGAGCTTAGCCCCATACAGTATACTAATTGCTGGGTTTGCTTAAGTGTGGTTTAACTGGGAAAATCACATTTTGCTGAATTGATGTGTAACACTAAGCCAAACAATGGTTTACAGACCGTAGTGGCCAGCTTCATACAATAGAGTAAGCCCAAACCATTGCTGTGGTTTAGAACATGGGTTACTCTGATAATAGTTTACGCTCACTGACGAATGTTAATGCAAAGTAGAAAATGGGAGAGTTCCCAAGCTTTATTATTATTCATTGTAGATGGGGAATGTTTGTTGTGCAGGGTCAGTAGAACCCAATATTATAACCTGTACGCCTTCCATGTGTGCACTTGTGCATTCTTGGCACAGGAAATGCAAACTATACTGGAATATACCTACACATTGTAGAAGGTGGAAAGACTTGCTCTCTAGCATCATATTTTCCATGCTCTCAATATGTATACCGCTTCTCTGTCAAGATAACTCGAATTTCTGAATTATGTATGGGATGGAAGGACTAACGGTAATACACAAATTTAAGAATTGTCATAGTTCTTTTTTCCTTTGATAATTGATTGTGTGCTATCAAGTTGTTTTGACTCTGAGTGACCACATAGATCAAGGGTGTCAAACTGGCAGGCCGGATGCATCATACGCAGGCCATACCCACTCCAGCACTGTGAAGAGAAAAAATCGCAATACATCATGTGATGGCAACATGACGCTGTGAATTTGACATCCGTGACATAGATCTGCTGCATTATAATGTATTCCTAACCTGTTCTTTCAAATGTCCCAATGTTGCACTCCTTGCACCCTAACTAAGTTCAACCAACTTGTTGCTGGTCATCCTTTTTTTTTTCCTTCCACTTTTTCCAGAGAATTGGGTATTTATGTAAATTGTAAAATGTCTACAGTTGGATAATTTGAGCCTGGTCATCTCTGTCTCAAAGGAGAACTCTGGGTTGATTTGTTCAATGAATCATTGGGGTGGTGTTTTTGGCTATCTATCCATGGTATTATCAAGAGTTTCCAGTACCAACTTTCAAAGGTGTCAGCACTCTTTCTGCTTCTTTAAATTCCGGCTTTTACTTTCGTAGAGTGTCACGGAGAATTACAATGGTTTGCACAATTCTGAATCCTTTGATAAACTTTATGAATTACTACGAAAACATTAAACTGTTGGAATAATTATTGAAAGACCCCATATGGGCATACTTCCGCCTGCCTAGAGTGCAATACTGTACAGAGAAATAATATTAAAATGTGAAGGTTTTGCATGATTTCTGCAAGTTTTCAGTATTGCGAAAAAGAAATTTCTCTGAAGTACGTTTCAGTGAGTACCTGCAAAATTCTATAGTTCCAAAAAGCTTTAAAACTTTACCAACCAAGCAGCTCTCTTTACTTCACTTTTACTTTAAATAATTTAACTTGCTGGAAATTCCAATCTTTGGGGGGTGGGGAAAGGTGTTCTTTTGATGGTATGATTGCATCAGAGACAAAAGATTCCTGTTTAAAGAATAATATGTATATTTGTTACATATGTACATTTGTCCTGTCTGGAGAGATTAGTAGCCATACCCACCTGATGAAATGCTGAGTTTTCTGCAATTTATCATATAGCTAAGCATCTACCCACAGAAAGACAATTTCAGGATGTATAAACAAAAAAGAAAGAAAGGGTGGTCTATGTTCATTTTTAGAAAAAATGAGAATATTAATCCTAGTATAAGTGACTTGTCTTGCATGAAATAAAATACAATCACTGTGACATATTACTGTTTTCAAAAATAATTTACAATTTTATAGTACTAGTGGATAAATTACATTGGACAAGACAGCGCCCAATCATTTGTAATGCAAATTCAATTTAAACATAATAGAGTTTATGTTTATAAAGTCTAAAATAAAGAATGTTCAATTTAAACAAAGGGAAATGACTATAATTAAAACCCAAAAAGAATGTTTCAATTTGCTAAATATTTACCAGATATTAAAGAAATCTGAACTAAGATTCCCTTTGAAGTTAATAGCCTTTTGAAATGGGCTTAGTTAATATTCAGAATATATCTTCATAAGTTAGGCATTGTGATGAGATACTTCCAAACAAGCAAACCTAGCCTCTATTTAAAAAAAAAGGTTGCCAGTCAACTGGGGCAGGGGAGGGGGGGAGTTATATTTCTTTTTGTCTGTCCATCCATCCAGAATAGTAGCTAAGAAAAAAAGTTAAGGCATTTTTTCCTTCTCTGGCTTATTTCAGCTATGAGTTATTAGGTTGGTAAATATGTACTCCCACAGTGTAATACATGAATTAATTGAATCGTAGAGGTGGCAAGGGCTATTTAGACCATTAAGACCACCCTCTGTTCATTATAGCGGAACAAATTAAAATATCCCAGATTGATTACTGTTCAGCCTTTGCTTAAACACTTCCTGTGAAGGGAGAGCTGCTGAATTGCTCTTTCTATTAGAAAGTTTTTCAGCTAATAATTATTGTAAGGTCAGGGAAGTATATAACCCAATGTAATTTGTTTTGTGGGAAAATTAAGTTTGTAGTCTCTGTTTGAGGGAAATTAAATTGTAACTGGGATATCCAAAAATATTACAATAAGATTAGAAATATTAGTGGCTCTTTAGAGATCTCATAACCAATTGCTATCCCTTTGCTAAATGAACAATGTTTATTTATATGGAAATATAACACTGCATCAATGTCTGACTTGAATGCTTAAAATATCATAAGGAGCTACAGATTTTGAAAGCCAGTATTGATCCCTTACTTCCCATTATAAGACAGCTATGTGTAGAGAACAGCTGTTGATCCACATGCTTAAGCTCAAGTGGGACCATTTAGGTGTGAGAAGAGAATTAGAACATTCTGTACATGCTAGAGGAAAGGATCCAGAACTTGCCTCTGAATGCTAAGGTATCGAATGAAGTCTAATAAGCGTACTTCTTCTATTTAGTTTGTATATTTAGCTTCATGTTCTAAGCTATATACAGATATTTGTTTCTAAGAAGTGAATAACTACTTGCTTCTGAACACCAATAAAAGAACTCTTTTCCGTTTTTACACTTATTCCTCACATTCATTTTTTAACATGGAAAAATCATTGTGAAATAGAATTTTTGTAATTAGGTTTAGCATCTATCTGGTCTATGCTTTATATATGTTTTAATTGATTTGTACATTTTTTCCTCAATCCATGCATTATTCTACCAGTATATGATAAATCTGGACCAAAATTGTTTTTGTGTGAAACATAGTTATATAATTCCACAAAGTAACTACAACGATGTGATGTCCTCATGCTACAATTCATGTATGTAATTTCATGGAATGATACCAGAAGACTTAGTTTGAACTGCTCTAAGCAATCATATATGTGTTAATTTTAAGCAAAGATTGATGGAATGTGTTTATAATTCCAGTGATTTTGAATAATTTACCACATGCATGACATGATATGAGTGAATGTGGTATTAACTTCTTCATAGAAGGGGATATATTAATTGTTCAGAAAACAACTACTATACATAGGTGTATACTTTTTGCATTTTTCTTAATTGTTCATGAATAATATCCTTGCTATTGATAGCATTAGTTTTGCAGAGCAGATCAGGAATATGGTTTTTGGAATGCTTTGCACTAAATAAAATATTTTTACTTGCAGTTGGAAGTTTCATTCTCTTTTATTCTTTATCTGCCCTCCTCTTTCATTATTGATCTGAAACCAAGAAATGCTATGTTTATTTTTTTCTGACTTTTCCCACCTGTCCTATTATAAAAATCACACATCTGAAATTAGTAAAAACATATTCAAGTTGAGTTGATTTTATCAAATTCAAGTATATTTCTCTTTTCTCAAGTATATTTCTCTTAGATCAATCTGAGTTTCATACTTAAATCTACATATTCTGCTGTTTTCATAATCTTTTATAATTTCCAGGAATGTATGGCTTGTTTCTGCCTCATAGTTCTTATCCATTTGCGATTCGATAACTGTTCTTTTAGTATAAAGATATTGAATGAATACCTAACTATTAACATAACTATTTCCAAAAGGTATTTTTATCAGCAATGTATTAATGGCATGGAAGGAACTCTTTAGGAAAAACAGCAATCCAGTGAAATCTGTTTATGTCTTGGTTAGCTCTTTGCAGTAATTTCTAATCAATGCATTTGCAACTGAAAGCTGGTTCCAGCAATCAAACAAAATATATATTTTATGTGTATAATACAGGAACTGAAATGCAGTTTCCCACACTCCCAAAAAATGATGTAGGACAGAATAGAAAAGATTTTAATGGTTTTGCAGTCTCTCACTTCTTGTCAAAATCTGATAGCTGATTCTGTTCTCCCTTTGCTCTAGAAACTTGTTATTTCCCAAATTCTATTTCCTTCATATCTGGTGATAAGGTTCAACATCATTGATAAGGTGAACGACCTGTCAATGAAAAACAAGGACATCCTGTTGCATCAGTTCCCCAAACACTAGGTATAAACAATCTATTTTCCCTTCTGTTTTGCTGTTGCTTCCAGCTAAACTACTATCCAGCTGGAAGCAATTTTCAAGTAGCACTTTCTTTGGTTAAATAATGCAATTATTCTCTCAGCTATAATATTAGAGATCATTTGGCAAAACAATTTGATAAGATGTTATCTTGGAGAAAGTCATTCTGAGTTACTTTTTCTACTGGGTATTTACATGAATCAAAGTCCAAGGGTTTGTTACATGACAGAGTGTGGCTTTTTGTGAAGGCAGTGCTATGACAGACTCCTAGCTTTAGCTGATTTTGACCATTGCTTTGGAATTATCAACCTTCTGCCTTAAGTCTTTATTTGCTATCATGTCCTGGCTTACCTATTTACTTGATTTTTTTTTTACCCAAAGAGTATCTGTTAACTATATTTCAGTACTACTTGCAATAAAAACACTGAATGTTAAAATTATTCCAACTAAATAGTAATACTGCATATTGCCATCTTCTCCTATGATGATCCAGATGCATATTAAAGATTTCATATGTATACAATGGCTGTTATATTGGAATTTATGTCTTTGCTTAGTGAAAGTAATAAAGAAATGCAACATATGTGGGCTTAAATCAACACAAATGATTGAGCTAAGCTAGTGATGGCTAACCTTTTTGTCATTGCGTGCCAAAAATGTGCATGTGTGCGTGCACACGTGCCTGCACCCATAATGCAATGCATGTGTGATACCTCCCCCGCCCCCTGAGCATGCGCATGCGACCCCCCCACACACACAATGGCTCGCATGCCGGCAGAGATGGCTCTGCATGCCACTTCCGGCACGTGTGCTATAGGTTCGCCATCACGGACCTAAGGGGTGTGTGTGTGTGTGTGTGTTTGTATAAAAGAGGTTTCTTATGTATTGAATAATATAGAGAATTTAAGATATCCACAGCTACAATATATCAAATCATAGTAGAGGACATCTATCCTAGTCAGAAGGCGGGTTCAAAAGGGGAATTAATCTAGACTCATTTACATAAATACAAGAGGGCCAGGTCTGACTCCTCATCTCGTCTTTCCCAGGTGAAAGCTGCCAATATGAGGAGATTCCTGTGAAATAGGCATAGAACAATAGAGTAGCTAGTTTGAACCCTAACATGTAGGCCTGGTGTTCCCACCTGACAAAACAAAATTGCATGCATCATTATGTCATGACATAGATGACAGAAATTATATACTTGTGAAATATGTTATTTACATAATGTAGGCAATGACCAGGCTGAGCCTGAGGGAGGGGTCAAGAGCATTATCAGTCTGGCATCTCTTTACACCCACAAGTGATCTAATGATCCAGCCCACCACGAATTTCATTGACCCCTATCAATTGCCAATTTGACTAACCATTATTTCAGATTCTTGTAGAGAGGGTTAGCATGCAATAAACCTGTATTCATTTAAACTACCTTGGCTCATTTCCTGTGCTTGACAATGATATCATGATCCAATGTCCTTTATGCCCACCCCCTCCCATGAGTGTCCATAGCGACATTAGCTTAGAATTGAAAAATAGGCTTGGCTGTGGGCTTTTTCTTTGCTCTTTTCCTGTTTTTCAACTGTGTGGTGGAGATGGGTTGGTTTTGATCCTTCACATTTGAATATGGGAGATGTGAAGTGGAGGCAAAACTTGTGTATAAAACAATTACATCCAGAAAATTATAAATTAATTATGTCTAGATGAGATAAAGGGTAAATCAACTGTAATTTAAATAAACTGTGATTGTCTTAAGATTTCCTATAAATAAATATTTGTAAAGATATGAATGCTTATCTTTAGAAGAAACAGGGTTTAGTTTTACCATGTATAGACCCAGATTATTCAGTAAAGTGACTGATGGGATTTCGGATAAGAAAAATTCTGGAGGGAGTGGATTTAAAGAGCACACAAAGGAAAATGTAATGACAAGTAGAATCTACTTTCTGGATCCAATGGTTTTCATTAGCACAAGATTGCACAATCTTTAGTAGAAAGTCACATTGCCTTTGAGAGGTTGGAGATCTTGCATTATTAAGTGGTCAGAACCATAAAAAGAAGCCAGAGCTGTTCAACAACTAAAAAAAATTTGAATTAAAATTAAATATCCTAATGTATTTAACATAGCCCTCTATTGTCATAATGCAAATTCAAATTTAGTGGCAATTGTTGAAGAATTCTGGAGTGTGCAGTCTTAATTTTTGGGGAGGCCATATGTGATCTTGAGGATTCAGGCTTTGTGCCTCTCATTTGTTTGGTAATGCAGCTGAGAAAATGCTTATTTTATAACTGATTGCTTTTCTTTTGAATATAGGCTTATATTATGAATTCTAAATATTTTTTTAAATCTTGTAAAGAAATCTGGTTATTTTGTGTAATGCTGTTCCAAGGTAGAGTCAATTAAGTTAACTCCTACACTGCTTTAGAATTGCAATTGTGTTGTAGTAAGAAAGGAGAATTGATGGTAGATGCAAGTTATTTCCCTTCATTTTACCCTCCCCTTTCTAGGTCGAATTCCCAAACAGTCTTCTTGAAACATAAAACTGGATAGTCCTGCTGGATGAAAACTAAAGAGAATGGTTTGATTAATATGTACCGTGTAGCAGCCCAGTATTCTATAGAAACTCATACTAAAGAAAGTGCATTGATAAATCACAGTTCTTGTGTGATCCTTTTCTCCCTTCAGTGAGATTATGAGAAGTAACTCTCTTGTTCCTGTGGACAAAGCAAAGGGCCTTCGGATGCACTGGGCACGGCCCCTGCCCGAGGCTCTTTTCACATTGTGCTACTGAGCCCGACCAAGCAGTGCAATGTAAAAAGGGCATTGGGTTGGTGGCTACAGCAGCATGAATTCTTTATACTTCCATTGATGGTAAAGATGAAAGGCCAAGCATGGAGACTTGTTACAGTAGGAATAATGATTGGGGGGGGGGGGGAAATCCCCATTTTGTCCTGCTAGAAGAGTGGTTTCTATGACGAGAGCTATCTATTCATGTCTTTCAGAGGAGTTTTCAATTTCAGTTGCTGGGTTTGGATAAATTGGGTACCAGCATATTTGGTATTCGAGCAGCAGCTGAAATATTGGTCATTTCTCTGTTGTCTTTGAGATAATATAGCAACCTACCATCGAATGTTGATTGCTCACATATATTGGGTATCCTTTGTGCTCTAGAAGATGGCTAAAGATTATGGAAAAGGGAATCACTTTCTTTATTCATAAAACAATATCCAGGCATAATCCGAGCCAATTTTCAGATTATGATAATTTTGAGTATGCAGTTTTGTCTGAGGGGATAAATATACTGGTTTGGGTTTTTGGGATAATTTGGTATGAAGATTTCAAATTTATGCAGTCGGGAAATATTTCTGGATTCCGTGCCTGTTGAAAGGTTTAACCAGCAGAAAGCTAATTTCCCATCAACAGAACTTCTGGCTTGGTACTAAATCTGCAAAAGAAGCAGGATGACAGAAGCTATTGATAGTATGGATTGCTTGTTTTAAAATATAAAACAATTTTATTATACAAAAAAATTCCTGCGCTGGTGACAGTGCTAAAATGTTGTTTCTCCCCCCCCCCCCACTGCCCCACCCTTCATGTATGCTAAGAGAGTTGAGGGAGGGGACGTAGTGCTCAGGGATTACAAGCACATGGTGGTTCACACGTAAATTAATGGACTCCATAGAATAAACCTGGGGAAAATACCATTGCAGTGTCTGGGAAAGGGACTGATAACTGCCATTTGGAGAGACTGTTCCTCTGTCCCCTATTTCAGGATATCTCCCCATGTGATCTACGCCATCCAGCCTTCAGTGCCCAATATCAGCAGGCTGATATACAACTCATAATTTCTCTTTAGTAAGGAGAACAAGAACCCCTTATAATGCACTGAACCACTGCTCTATCCAACTCAATGCTGTCAACATTATCTGCCCACAATTATCTAGGGCCGTACCAGTAGTTGAAGTTCTGTCCCAGCCCTTCTTTATTTAAGCTAGAGATACTGGAGATGATCTCTTCAGCTTTTATGCATCAAACTGTCGGCTGACCTTCCCCAAAGCACACTTTATGTCACATTGCATTAAGTATTTTTTTTTCTTACACAATGGACTGCCAAGTTCACACCTGATTCCAGGTTCTCGGTTCTGGATGCCAGAGTGTTATGCTGACAAGTGCTAACGGGATGTAACATAACCTACACAGGCCAAGGAGAGACCAATCCAAAATCTCCCACATTAGTCTCCCACTCTACCACCTGCATGTTTCCTCTTCTGCTCTAGGGGACAGGTAGAGTCCTCCAAACAGTGAGTCCAGCATTTCAGAAAGAGGCTTTGGAAGGAAGATCCTGGAAGCTCCATTCCCCTGGATGATGCTGTGCAGGAGATTGATGGAAGGGTAGCTGGGTTGGTTGTGCTGGGGAGCCACTTGTGTCAATGGGGTTACGAAAGGGCACGGCATGCTATGCAGGAGGGTATGAACCCAGACTTCCTTCTCAGTCCCAGCCATTGTCCTTCACCATATGTGACATCTCAATGATGTACTTCCCTTCTTTGTACTTCTGGCTGGTCTCGAAGGCTTGTTCCTGGCAAAGAAGGAAATAGGAGATACAAACCCAGCTCTAAAAACTGACGTTACCTAGTTGGGTAATGAAAGGTCTGCAAACAAACACCAATCTTAACATGAAGGATTCCACAGGTCAATCCCACCTACAAATACTCTTTCCTATTAGACATGAACCTACCTACTTTAGACAATGCCTCTCCCTCTCTAAAACTATAAAAACTGTAACAAAAATATAACTTTGCTTTCATGAGATGAAATAGGTGAAAGATAGCAAAGCATCTTCCATTGGGATGGTGTGACAAGCAGCAATAATAAATGCAGAGCACCATGGTTTTGAGAGAGATCGTAGAAAAGCTAGAATATTTGCACTAGTCTTCCCAATTGGATGGGTTCACAAGGATTGCTTTGATAGTACTGATGATGTTACCTAGTTTGGGTAATGAAACATCTGCAAGAAAATAACCAAGTTCATAGTGCAGCAAGGACATTTCAATCCCGAGCTACAAATATTCTCCTTTAAAGATTGTTTTCCTAAATCTCCCTGGTTTGGGTGCTTTCCCAAAACTTGATTGCTAGAATTACATTTTTGAAGGGAATTTACTCACATATTTCCATCCCAGTGTAGTCTTGCAGCTTTCACAAAATATATCAGCAACTGAATGGAGACCAGTGAGCAGAAGACGTTGCTCTGCTGGGCCACAGCCCACATTAACCCTGTAATCAAATCAAAAGTCAACATCTCATTTTGTTTTTACCATGATTAGGGCCCCAATTCTGTCCTAACAATAGCTTTAAAAAAAAAAAAAAACCTCGGGATGAGGAATATCCCTGTCCTATGATATCTGAAGTGATCATTTAGGAGAAAGTTTTTTAAAACAAAAATTTTTCAAGTAACTATGAAGATATATTAGGTGGACTATGATTTACTTACTTGGCTATAATAGTTTAGTAGTTTCAGTTTCCAGATGACAATGCAATGAATAGATTTTTACAATGTGGGCATTTATACTTTATAAAGAAAAAATAAACATTTTTCCCGGAAATCTGAAAACCCAACACAAGAAATAGAAAATGGATTCTAAATTTAATCTCAGAGCGGCCTCCAGTGGCAAAAAGAAGGGTCTACAGGTAGTACATTGTGCTCAGAATATTAAAAATTGGGACACATCAATAGTATTGATTACAAGTGTCTAGGCAGAGACAACTTGGATAATTCTATTTTACTGAAACAAAGTAATTACTAATTTTATGCATTTCAATTTCTCATTTTCCTGACTTTGTTTTGTGAATTTGGCTAAACACAAAAAAGTCTACATGAAAATGTTGCCCACATTTTCATGCATGCCTATTTAAACATTCAAAGTAATGGTTTGGTTGTTTTAAATTAATACATATCAAGAACGTAATTAAATTATCCTGTAAAATGGAGTCAGGACATTGTGGTAGAATGAAAGAAAAAGTTAGATGTTGTTTGATCTTGCCTCAGTTATTTGGGTTCTACTGCATTACGAATCTCCCCTTCCTGAAGTACCATCATTTTATTTCTAACTACTGTTATGCAGAGTTACGTAATAAGGATGGAGGTTTTGCAGTGCAGCTACTTGAAAATCAACGAGGAAGGAATTCTATTTAGATTTATTTCACATTATCACATTTGAAGGCAGAAGCAGATAAGGATTAGCACAAGAGCAATGTAACCATCACTTACTTAATAGTCAGCTTTTGAATAACTAATGCAGAAAACTCATCAGGACTGCCAAATAAGAATATATAGGTAGTTCGTAATTTCCAATAGAGGTGGTCAAACAGATCTTTTGCTATAGTCAACCTCTATATTCCTTTCACTTCAAGAAGAGTGGTTATTTCTGGAGCCAAAGGAATCTGGTCCAGAACAATTGCTTGGCTGGGATCACTATCCATGTCAGAGGTATGTTACATCTCTGACTTAGTCCCACTGAGTTGTAGTTGAGCTTTCTTCTGCTGAAGGCCAATTGGAAATAAAGAGAATGAAAATGATACATTTGTCAAAACCACCTGCCACTGTAAACTTTTTTGGAGACATCAGGGTCTCCAAATTTGACAACTTTAAGGTTTGTGGAATTCAATTCCCAGAATTCAGCCAGCCAGCCATGCTGGTGCAGAATTCTGGGAATTGGAAGTTCACGATTCTTAAAGTTGCCAAATTTCAAGACCCCTAGTAGGCATTACAAAAATTGGTATTATAAATCAGGAGGCTGATCAGCAATTTTCAAATCTCTCTTTCAAATTTCATAATGGAACTTTAGTAGTCACGTATGGGAATTTGGAATTAATTTGATTCTTTTAAAGAACAGAGGAATGAACATTTGGGAGTTACACTTGAGGAAAAAGAAATTGTTAAGAAAAATACCACTTTCTAGGAACTGCTTAATGCATAGATCAGAGGAAAAGGAGAGATGTCATCTCCAATAATTAGAATCAGGAATAGACCGTTCTTTAAAACCAAAAATGTATCCTCCTCTGGGTTGTGGAGTTAAGAGAGAATTCCAATGATACAATGCAATAGGTTGGGTTCCATGTATAAAGCCTAATAAATGCTATGATATTGGAGGTCAATTGCCAAATTAAAGAATGGCAATGGTAATCTATCAAAAGCAAAAATAGGACAGAAATGTCCCAATATATTGCTGGGAAGCCTATTCATATGTTTTATTCCCTATTTCTATTTCAGAATTCGAACAAATTAGCCTTGGAGACAGATGAGCTGCAGCTGTAAGAATGTGGTGATACAGAAGATACTGAGTGAGATATGACAGATATATGTCATATGCAGGTTATTTGGAGGAATACTGAATTATACATCTCACTACAATAGCTTTACTT
Source organism: Notechis scutatus (assembly GCF_049901735.1). NCBI lineage: Eukaryota > Metazoa > Chordata > Lepidosauria > Squamata > Elapidae > Notechis > Notechis scutatus. The sequence continues at coordinate 229,145,295 of NC_142009.1, forward strand.
TTATATATAAAAATAGATCTCCCAATACTTAAAATTCTCCTCTTTTGCAAAAGAGCTATTTTCTTCCATTCGAAGGCAAAAAAAAAGAACCCAAAAGCCTGCTTCCACTTTGCATGCTCCTCACCTGTATCCCATTCCCACCAAATAAAACCAATTGCAGGAGGACACTCACACAGAATTGAAAAGATAGGCGCGACCATGACTTCCCTGGAAGGACTGTGGAAATAAAGTATAAAAGTTATGTCCTCTCCCTTATAAGATGATTGAATCCCCTTCCCAAACCCAACCGCTCAGTAGGGATCCCAAGTTGTAAGAAAGATCAAGCTGTTCTTAAGACAGACTGATATTGCTGGAGGATCCCAGGAGCTGCAGTTAGGTATCCCAGAACAGGCAATGCTGTGAGGAAGCACATTGCCAGAGTCTGGTTGGGCCATAGATAAATGATAGTTCTAACTAAGCTTGTCATTGTGATCCTGAGAGCACATGTACCTTGGAGATGAGCTCATCATGTTTGGCCAAGTGTGCCCTGCAGTGGACACAGCTGTAAGTCCGGTGGCACCGGGGCAGGTAACTGCGGAAAGTTTTGGTAGGGAGACAGGCAGCTGGTGGCACTGGCTCACAGCTGGGCATGACAGGCTGGAGAGCGATGCCTTGTCGAGGTGGGGGAGCCGGCGCTGTGCAGCCCCCACATAAGCGATCACAAGTGAAGCAGCGAAGCAGGTTGGCTAGAGCCGTTTTTCAACAAAGTGAAGTTTGGGGGGGCTGCACTGCCAGGGCCCCCCCAGATGAGAACCAGACCGAAAGGGGAGGCACCTAGTGAGAGAAAAGGGGAAGGAATAAGCAAAGGAGCAATGCAAAGTTTCTTGGACCATTGGGGGCTGGGAAATGGAAAGAAGGAATGGACCTTGTCATGTATGTTCAAAACAAGCATTAAAGTTGAGGATGCATCAAATAAAATTGTTAAGTGATTTCAGCTGGCCGAAAGGAGATCAAGTCACATTATTCTACAAACCAGTTTCATGAGTTCTTTCAGGGTGAAGAAAACTACATATATTTAGATTTCATTTTTCCCTGGCCCAAGAATCTTACAATAGATGCTCAGCTGCCATAATGATGATGAATTATTTCCCTGTCAGTGAGTATAAAAACAAAGCAGTATGCTTTTTTTACATACTTTTCAAACTTCTACAACTAAGTTTTTCATAAGTGTGCTTAATACTGAACATTTGGGCTGAACCAGATCCCTTACCTTAATTAAAAATACTCTCTTCATCTTAATTGGCCAGCTGATTTAGAAACAGTTTTTGTTTGTTTTGTCACTGTCAGTCATGTCAGTAACCCAGCGTCATGAATATCAGTCATGATGTTGAGACGGACAGCCATATAATTTGAAGTTCTTGTCAGACATAAAAATATGACCTGCCAAAAACTACCAAGCAGTCGTTGAGTAATATTTCATTATATTATTTCTAGTATGACAAGCTAGCATTCAGTTTAATTACTGTAATGCGCAGACCTTTCTTAAAGGTCTCCTGAGTAGCTGCTAGCAATAGCTACCAATAATATATCTTTCCCCAATGCATTCCTACTTATTAAACACCCCCCCCCCCAATCATCCGTGCCTACGAAAGTCCTCTTCCAGGGACTCAATAATACGGCTCACCATGCACATTCATTCAAACTCGCCTACTCCCCAGTTCTGACAGCTTCCACCCCCTCGAGTTCGCTCCCTGCCGGCAAAAGCAGGCATTACACCTCAGTAAGATGACTTTTCGGGACCCCCCCGTCTGCGCGTTTGTCCTCTTGCGATTTGCAACCCTCGTACCGTCCCGCAGCGAATCACACATGGGGAGGGTTGGAATCGTCAGCGACTCCAGATTTCTAACCGCTCGGCTTTCGATTTAATGCAGTTAAATAAATAAATAAATAAGATCGCCTCGCTACGCCCGGGTGCAACTTGTATTGCGTCGCTTGCCATTCTCCCCCATTCCCGTCCGCTTCCCCCTCTCAGAAGGAGCAGCGAACGGAGGGGAAAGAAAGAAAGGAGGTGGGGGCGAGAAAATAAGTGAAAGTGGGAGGAGCCCGAAGACCAGCCGCGTTAATCACCGCAGAGTCTGACTCACGTGGCTGCCTGCGCGGAAAGAAAATAAAGGCGACGTGGGGAAGTTCCCCGCGGGACTCGCTCCTGGTGGGGATAATGGTGAGAGGATGGAAGGGTGGCAGCTTTTATTTTTCCGCTGCCCAGCGAAAGATAGCTCTTAGGCCAGGCTAAGGGTCGGCCAAACGCAACGGGAGGGAAGGGAAAGTTTCGGCTGCGCCGACGCCTGCTCTGCCCTCTCAGCTGCTCACCTTGAAACCTGCTTCCCGGGGGACTCTTCTCCGGCCCTGCCTGTTCCAGCTGAGGCTCCGCGCGGGGTCGTAGCAAGGGGACAGCAGCAGGTTCAGAGCAACCCGAGGGCTGTTTTTGTGCACCGTCTGTAGCCGAATGTGGCGGTGTGTTGTGGAACCGCATCATAACATTGTGAGTCATCCATCCCTCCTCCTCCTCCTCCTCTTCTCCCCCGCCCCCCCTTCGGTCTCCCGCTACGTCAGAGCGGGGTCGGAGACACGGATCAGGAAAGGAGGGGACGAGCTCGAGTCACCCCGACAGGGACGCTGAGGGGAGAGAGGGCGCCCCGGCAGGGCACGCGGCACTCTGGGGCAGAAAACCGGCATGGGGGGTGGGTGGCTGGGAAGGGGCAGCTGAGAGAAGACAGGCGGACCGGAGCCCTGACTGGGAGAAAGGCGCGCAGGAATCGCTCTTCCCTCAGTTGCTGCCTGGGCAAACTGACGCAGGGAGAGAGACGCAGCGTAAGGGTCACCGCCGGCTGGAAAGCTGCAATCTCGCTTTTCGAGGCGCTTCGTCTAGACTCTAGAGTCTAGACCATCCCTCGACCCCAGCCTGTCCAGTTCTTCGGGAAATGCTCCCGGGACCCTCGCTGCCTCCTTCTCCGGTGCATGTGATGCTCCAGCATATGAAAGCCCCAGAATTTGGTCCTACTAGCTTCCGATTCCTGCCAGCCTCGACATTGCTCAACCTTCCTCTCATGTCCTCAAAACCGACATCCCCTCATGGCTAGGTCCGCGGATTTAGAATATCTCAAAGGAGAACGTATTTCCAGATGTGGGCTTGGAGTTCAAAAGTAAATAACTGCTTAGTATATGATTTTGGCCCCATAAAACCACGTAGGAGTTTAGGTGTTGGCATCTGTAGGCACTGAATTGCAGTCGTTTAGTTTCTAAACAGTAGAAAGAAAAACTCGATCCCATTACAAAGATTAATAAACCTTCCTTCACTTATCAACAAATATATACCAAGAATCCCCAACCCAAGCCTGCCTCCATGCAAGCATGGACTATGTTACTGAGGCATAAAATACTAAGAGCCATACATACCCAGGAAATTATATAACTGAGCAATTCATGTTGGCTTAAATATATGCAGGTTCTAGAATAGTTTAGAATTTGTCATACAGAATTCTTCAAGATAGGTTTGGCACTCATGATAAGGGCATCTACAATCAGCAAATCTTATTTGCTTGTCTTGAGGGGCTATCATTATGTCTGGCACTGAAAACCATGACAGCACATCTTGGAACCAATAAGAATGTATTAGAAACCTTGATAGCCACGGGCTGAAATTCAGTAAGTAAGCCTACTCCTAAATTGCTATGTTTGATAATATTCTAGGACTACCCTATAATTCACTAAATTGCAGACAGCTTAGTCTGTCCTAATTTTAAGATTGGAAGGAAATGTGCCTTTGGAACCTTTGTGGCACTTCTATTGGACTGTTATTGCATTTAGAATTTGACTAGTATGCATCATGCTACTTTCATCAGTACTAACTTCTAATTGGTAATTCACATTTAGAAAACAATGGAATAGTGGAAATTATTATTTTGAGAATACATTGTTATTACAATCACTAGCCCAATATTTGGACTGCTATTCCAAATTGATAGTCTTCAGGGCCTTCATCAGTCATGCTGGACATAGAAACATTTGGAAGCTGTTTAACTTTCCATCCTCCCTTCATGACCACAAGAACAATTATCTCTGACACTGGCAAATGTATCAAAGATGACTTCATTTTTGCTAGATATATTAGGGCTATAACAAAGGAGTGAGTGAGATGGCAGCATCTAAATTTTATGAATGTAAAGAAATCTCTTGTATTATCTTTTAGTTTCTTTGCTCCCAATATTTTCTTTTTTTAACTCTACAACCTCTCTGGTCTGTTTCAACTTAGCTTATAGTCAAAGCAGTCTTTCCCCTACTTGTCACAAAGGCTATCTATCCAATTGGACAGCTTAAATTTATCTAATTCACATAAGGCCAAAATGAAAGTTAACAGTCAAGTTATATTTCACCAGCACATTGGTACCATGATATGAAAAAAGAATATGACATAAAACTGAAATCGTATGCTCACTGATTTGTAATCCCCATTACACTCAATATAACTTACTTTTGAATGAAATGTGGGAATGCATTTGCACAAATCAAAAGGATTCAAACACCATTTACTGCTCATAAAAGTATCATCACAATTAATGGAAAGAACTGCCTGACCAACAAGATTTCAAGAACAGATGGCAAAAATATACAGAAGGGGTATCTGCCAACAACAGAGGCCTACTTCCTCAGGATAATGAGGAAAGGGAAGCAGAAATAGAGTCAGTCATCCTTCAGGAAAAATTCATCTTTGTAAGATCCTAGGTGTTACCATTTGTGCAGAAATAGCTGAACCCTGTACCACTCACAACCATCACAGACTTTTGCAAGAAAATTTGGGAAATGAACATATGGCAAAAGATTGTAAAAAATCAGTGTTTATTCCATTGCCAAAATGGGTGATTCCAATTACTGCACAATTGACCTCATAGTTCATATTAACAATGTATTCAAGGATATCTAAAGAATATCTGCATCTGCTTTATTGATTACAAGAAGAGCTTTGATTGTGCTGATCATGACAAGCTATGAAGGACCCTAGAAGATCTAGGGGTACCTGAGGGACTTCTGGTTTGAAAGGCTGCGGCGGCGGCAGGAATCCGCGATCGTGCGCAGTTCCTGCTGCGCTCGCCGCTGGCGTGCCCCCGATCCAGCTGGATTTGGGGGTTAATAGTCACCCCGTAGAGGTGACTGAAGATAGAGGAGGCCCAGCAGGGGTCTGGGGGGATCGCAACCCCCCTCCTCAGCTGGCTCAACTCCTTTCTCCAAAAGCGGTGGAGCGGCAGTCAGCAATGGCCGCCACAAAGAAACTTTCATCCGGATAAAGACTGTGCAGGAGGAAGCTGAGAAAGTGAAAGTTTTTGGCTGAACCGGGATAACAAGTAACATCTAAATACCCTGGAAATTCAACTTTTTTTAAAAGATACATTGTTCCCTAAGAAGATCGTAAGAAAGCGTCGGAAGAAAGTTTAAAAGGGAAAGATTTTTTTTTCTCACTCTCCTTCCCTACGGAAATAGCAGAAGGAAATCAGAAAAACCCGGCTTGGCAACAGAAGGTAATTAAATTTGAAAAATAAAACCAAGGGGGTATTAAAGATTTCTGAACACTGGAATCAAAATTTAAAAATTCTTTTTTTTTTTTTTTGCTATAAGTGGGAAGGGAGAGATAAAGAACTGATATTAAGACTTTGCTGGAGGAGATTGCTTGGAGCTTATAAGACTAGAGACAAACTGCAATAAGACTTCAAAAAATACATTTTGGAACTTTGCAATTGATTCTACCCCAAGAAGAGAAAGTATAAAAAGGAGAAAGTGCTAAATGAAACAGTTTGTGTTGATTAGGGTTGCTTGGTGACTTTGGGACTTTTGGAAACTATTTTTTGAAAGACTAATAACTTTTGGGTTGTTTAAAAAAATTTCACAATGGCATTATCTGTTGAAGAATTGAAAATGGAATTTCAAAAGTTAAGAGAGGAGGAACAAGAAGGGAAGGGCTCTTCTGGATCTGTTTTTCGCTTTCTGGAAATGGCGATTTCTACCTACCAGGAATTACAACAACAAGAAAGTTGGGATGAAGAAGAAGAAGCCATCTTTGATGAACAAGTGACTTTGGTTGAGGAAGAAAGGGGAAAGAGGGGAAAGAGAATGGAGAATTCAAGACTTAAAAAAACAACCAAAAAAAGGGAAAATAAGGTGAAAAATCGATACAATGTCAGAAAGCAACAGAAAAGAGGAATACAACAGAGAGGGGAGATTAAGAGGGTGGAGACTAAGAGATGGGGTGTAAAAAGGCTAGATTGGACAAGAAAAGAAGGGAAAAGGGGAAGAGAAGTCACAAAGGCTTGAAACAAGATGTAAAAAACCAGATCTTTTTCAGAGACAAAGGGTAAAATACAATTAAAAAGAGATTCTGCAAACGCACACAAGATTGTATTGTAGTATTGTTGAAACAGAGTTAGAAAATTGGAATATTATATGATTTAATAAAATATTAAAGGGAATATGTAAAATGTTTAAGATTTAATGATAGAGTTTAATTTGCTTTGGATTATTCTTTCAACCATATTATAAATGTATTATTTTATTGTTTTTTTTATCTGAAACAATGTTAGAAAATTGGATCTTTATAGGATTTAACAAAATACCAAAATGCATAAATGATAAAGTTTAATATACTATGGATTATTGTTTCAATTATATTATAAATATTATTTTTCTATCTTAAAATGTAGTAGGTAGTTTTAGAATGTGCTAAGCAGAATCAGAATGAGAATTATATATTATTTTAAGTGTTAAATTTAGGGGAAAGATATAAAGGCGTCATACTTCAATTAGTGATTACAGGAGAAATATTGCGTTAATAAGAAAAGAAAAATGGATGTTTATAGAATGGACAAAAGATATCAGTATAATGATCTAAATTGAGATGAAATAAATAAAATAGAATTAAGAGAGTGAAAAGAGGGGAGAAGCCATATAGAAAATATAAAATGGTAAATAAGATATGAAATGGTATATAAAGTGAGCATGAACTTGATTTATGTCTGTACCAAAAGATGTAACCCGGGACTAGGCCGCTTTCCAAAAAGAAGTTTTATGTTTTCATGTTTTGTGTTTTGTTTGTGTATGTTTGTTTATTGAAAATTAATAAAATTTATTTTTTAAAAAAGAAGAAGATCTAGGGGTACCAAGACATCTGATTAATTGGTGCAGTTGCTTTACAGAAATTAGGAAGCCACTGCAAACATCACATGAAGACACTGATTGATTCAATATAGAAAAAAAAGTGTAGCAAGATTGCATACTTTCACCTTTCCTATTCAACCTGTATGCTGAAGTAATCATAGAAAGCTAGAACTTGAAGAATAAAAATTCAGAGTGAAGATTGAAGGAAGGGACATCAACAATCTTTGATATGCTGATGATACAAATCTCTCAGAAACCAAAGAAGGCCAGAATCATCTGATTAAGGATTAAAGATGGAAATGAGAAATTTGGCCTCTTCCTGAACATCAAAAAGACCGAGCTTATGATCACTGTAGGGAATGGAAATGTCAAACTAACAGTTCAGAGTGAAGAGACCAGGTGCGTGCAAGAATTCACTTTCTTAGGATTGCAGATTGATCAAACTAACGAATACATTGGACCATATAAAACCAGTCATAACATTGGAAGGCAAAATCACAAAATTCTGGCTTACTTATTTTAGTCATTCTCCCTAGAAAAGAAAGAAGCAGGTAGAGTCACTTTTTGTAGTGAGAACTTGAAGATTCAGCAGCTCCTCCCTTCGAAAACATAGTTAGTCATAATGTAGCAATACAGAGAAATAAGTAGGGGGCGTGCATAAGCGCACCAACGTGCCAACCATCCCTGTCCTATTGTTTCTTTTTTATTTTTCTTATATGTATCCATTTCGTGTATCCATAACTATGTTTATACTTATACCTGTTATCTTATAATTGCTTTACAAAATAAATAAAATAGAAATAAAATAAGTATGCCTTTTGCAAGGATCAAATCACCAAGTAATATTTATTAAGCTGAAGATACTATTGTATGTAGAAGTGTGGAGTTAGAAACATTATCCCTTTCCTAGAAATACCACAATTTGACTCCAGTGACAAGCCACCAACCACCGCACGTCTCCTATGGTGACAAAATGATTTTCTTAGTTCAAGGGTCTTCAACCTTGGCAAGTTTAAGACTTTTGGACTTCCAACTCCCAGAATTCCTGAGCTAACATGACTGGAGGAGGAATTATGAGAGTTGAAGTCCATAAGTATTAAAACTGTCAAGTTTGAAGGCCCCTGTCATTATATTAAGATATCTAAGGAAGACATATCTGAAGCGCTCTTTGAGGCGTTGACAATAAGAAACAGGCTGACAGTCATCCTAATCGTTTGACATAAAACTACATTTCCCAGAAGCAGGCAAACAGGATTTCCTCATTCATTTTGATTTGTGTGCACTAACAAACATTTCCATTGTGCCACTGGGTGAGGAGGCTGCCTTGAAACAAGTGGCTATCAAGTGGCTGTCTAATTGTTATGCTTCCCTCACTTCCGGAGTAACAGGCACTTCCGTTGTCAAGACAATTCGAGTGGTTGGATCCCTGTGGATTTAACTGGTGGATTTCTGCTGCTTTCTTCATGGTTCTGACTCTGTTACTATAAGAGTGGTTCAACGTTTAAGCTGTTCCTTCCACCAGATGGCTCCTTTCTTTCTTGGGAACACTTCATTCTTGGCGCCACCTTAGTCTCGCTGTTTCTCATGTGTTGTTTTGGTACTTGATGAAACAATGGGATAGAAATCCCTTTGGGAGATGCTTCCTTTTGCTTTAATCAGCTCACACTATAAATCTTTTAACATTTTTCAGTGATTTTTATGATTGATTATTACATGCCATCAAGTCGTGGTCAGCTGCCAGCGAGCATATAGATAAGATTTCATCAATGAGTTTTTATGATGCTGAAGCAATAAGAATGTTACTAACTGGAACATACAGCACAATTTTCATCTGATGTTAGCTGTGTGGCAAACCCCAACTCGTTTTGAAAAGCCGAGCATTATTGTTCCTGATGATGACCTGTATAGGGAACCATAACGAAATCCTAGTTTTGTCAAAGACACTGTATCCTGGAAGATCTCAATAGGAAATTATTTCTTCATTTTTGTCAAGTCATCAGCAAGAACTTTTAACTGGAACCTCAGAAACTGGAGCTGTAGATTGAAAAGAGCAGCTATGCAATTGTAATTTAAGCCCATGGTGGCTCTAGAGAGTTTAATAATATGAGATATGTATGCACACTTTCAATACACAGTGCATTTTACTATGTGCTACAAAAAGAAAAGGGAATGACTTTTTGTTCATACGGTCATTACATTAGAAGGATTTAGCATTATGAAGCAATCAAAGTGGTTTAGGCCAACATCATGGCTACCAAAAAATGGTTGGTCTCTCTGGGAAAGTATTGAGAATTTTTGCACTGAAGTTCCAAATTTTAAAAACTATGATTGTAGTTATTATTAAGTTATTTTCCATCATTTTGAGGAAGCTGGTGCAGAGTTTGTGATTCCAGTACCTTCATATTACAGATCATTTTTTAAAACTCTGAACCTATTCTTTTTCAATAAATTCCAAAAATATGAATAGTATCATATTTGTGTCCCTATGTGACACTATGATTTCTAGGACCTATAAGACTGAATTTACAAAAAGAGATCTTACAATCTTGCAAGTTATTTTGCCTTTGCACTATATTAGTGCAGAGAACAATATAAATCCTAATGATACAAACAACAAAGTTATACTCATAAGTAGAAAAGGAGATACGTTTAATAGGAAAGATGAGAATGATATTAATACAGTCTTACTAAGTAGTTTTTGACAGTATTGTGGGAATTAGTTGTTTAGCAGAGTGATGGCATGGAGGGGGACTGTCCTTGTGTCTAGTTGTTCTGGTGTACAGTGCCTTATAGTGTAGTTTTGAGGGTAGAAGTTGAAACAATTTATGTCCAGAATATGAGGGGTCTGTAGATATTTTCACAGCCCTCTTTTTGATTAATGTAGTATACAGGTACTCAGTGGAAGGCAGGTTGGTAGCAATTGTTTTTTCTGAGGTTCTAATTATCTGTTGAAGTCTATGTCTGTCTCATTTGGTTGCAGAGGCAAACCAGGCAGTTATAGAAGTGCAGATGATTCCTCTATAGAACTTTGATATAATTCCTCCATAGAACTTTATCAGCAACTGAATTTTAGAACACCATTTGAATTCTGATATTAACTCTTTTTCTGTATCATGCTTTTTTAGTCCTACAACTAATATGATTATGTTGAATACTCATGATTCAGGTGATAAATTCAGAGCCTTAAGTGGGCTGAGTTTAGGTGAAGCCTTTCTGGGAATCTCTCGGGAAGCAATGGCTGACTGAAAACTCCACTGTAGAGAGCGGAGCCAATGTCAGTGATGGAAAGAGGAACCAGTGAACGGATTGGCTCTCCAAATTCCTCTCATGTTTTTTTATCTTTTCTCCCCTTTGGCCTTTTTATGTCTTTTTAATTGATATTATTTTTGTTATCATTGTAATTTTAAATGTCAATGAAAATTATTTTGAAATGTTGAGGTGAAACCTTTCTTGTCTTCCTGTTGTACTCTGCATACTGACAGATATTCAGAGAAATCCATCTGGCTGGTTCAAAATAATATCTACCATTGGATTCCCTCAGCCAGCAAGCTTTTGTGCTTCTGGAGTTACATACTAAAATGCTAGCCCTGAATTCAATTGTAAATCAAAATATTTTAGCATCCTATATTGCCGTCTTAGTTCGCTGTTGCTTTTTCACTATTGAATGGCTAACTTGTAGATATACTGTAATGTAATCTATACTTCAAAATCTCCACACCTTGTTGATGAGTTACTGTACCACATTTAGTCCTGGAAGTTTTATCCCCAAATGGTAAGAATGGCTGGTTCCAAGCATTAAAAAACAAGGGGGTACTTCTATAGTGTCAGTCTAGTAATTATATTCATGCATACATTTATATATTTTCTCTCTGTAGTCCTATCTCCTTCTCAAGTGCCTAGAATCTGATCTGAACTTTCAGCTGAGTTCTTTGAGAATGGTAACGTGTGAGATTGCTGATCCAGTACTGCAGCTAAAATTTGGACAGATGCAGAGATGGTATTCAGCAGGTTCTGACCAGTTCTGGAGAACAAGTAGGGGAAATTTTGAATAGTTTGGAGAACTGGCAAACACCACCTCTGATTGGAGATTTTACAGTATCCTTCCCCTGCCATGCCCACCAAGCCACACCCACAGAACTGATAATAAAAAAAAAATGAATCCCACCACTGGATAGATGGTTTTCTGATGTCACTTCCGTCTGTTTCACTCCGTAGGGGTCTGTCACATTTTGGAGAATAAGCAATTTTCTCTGTATGCATTACCGCTTCTTCCTCCTCAGAATAGCATCTTCAAATACATTTGCTCTGCCTGATTACAGGTATGTAGAATCTCAAGATGTAAAGCAATAAGTCTACTGATGCCAGCTATAGTTTTCAAATGATAGTATGTATGCAAGTAGGTTATCAATCTTCATTTTATTGTTATTAAATAGGAAATTTTCCTTTCATAGTGCCTGAAATTACAGTTATGGGCTTGGTAACTTTATTTCCTGTGATTCAGTTTTCTGCTAATAAAAGCTGAATGGCAAGTATTCTGTCAAGCTCTTGAAACAAGTCTTTTTCTGGCCAGTAGCCCGGACATCTATATGTAAAATATACTGTATGGCAACTTCCAATCTGCAAGTTCCAAGATTGGTATAATGGTCAATTTATTTTAAAGCCTCAAAAGCCTTGTAACATGCATTGAATCAATACTAACTATAATACAGATTTTCAAAGTTATACAGTATTTAAAACTCTGAAGTTACAACTATGGGACTACCAGAGGTCAGATGTATTTCTTTTCATTCATATGGGTAGCAGAACTATACAAAAGTATCTTGGACATTTTAGAATCTAGACACATGATTTCTATACATGTATCAGAAACAGAACATTCTGCCGAAGACATTCTGAACAGTTTAATCTACAGGAGAATCTCTTTTTGCAAATTCTTCAAAAGAGGAAAATGGATTTTCTTGTTTTTTCTTTGAAGACGTTTCGCTTCTTATCCAAGAAACTTCTTTAGCTCCGGATGCTTCCAGACACACCTAACGTCACTCACACGCATGCGAATAACTACTTTGAGGGTGAAGGTTCGTTCTCCGAGCTTGTGGGTTGGTTTCCGAACGTTTCGTTGCCAGGCAAGCGAGCATCTTCAGCTAGCCTGGTAACGAAATCTCTATTTCGATAAATGCTTTTAAAAGCTCCCGCTTTGAAGTTCCTCATGATTTATTAGCGGCGCAGTTCCGCCCCTTTACGCAAACGAATACGTTCTCGCTTTCGCCAAATGTAGTTTACTGCGCATGTCCGCAGGAGCGCTCGAAGGAAGGGAAGAAGGGGTGTCGCGGAAAGGGGACTGCGCGCGCGCCTACGGGCAGGAGGCTGACCAACCGGCGAGCCCGAGCGGGTTTGAGAACGCGCATGCGCGCCGTACTTCTCGTGCTGGTGTTTCTTGTGACTGGTTGGGCCGAGCGACCGACCCACCGAGTATTTGGTTTTCCGGAGCGGCGGCGAAGGCGCGGCGACGGAAGGGACGGCGTTGGCGGGTAGGTGCTAAAGGTTGGAGGTGGCAAAGGAAGGGCTTTTATGATTGATTGATTGATTGATTGATTACATGCCATGAAGTCGTGGTCAGCTGCCAGCAAGCATATAGATAAGATTTCATCAATGAGTTTTTATGACGCTGAAGCAATAAGAATGTTACTAACTGGAACATACAGCACAATTTTCATCTGATGTTAGCTGTATGGCAAACCCCAACTCGTTTTGAAAAGCCGAGCATTATTGTTCCTGATGATGACCTGTATAGGGAACCATAACGAAATCCTAGTTTTGTCAAAGAGACTGTATCCTGGAAGATCTCAATAGGAAATTATTTCATCAGCAAGAACTTTTAACTGGAACCTCAGAAACTGGAGCTGTATATTGAAAAGAGCAGCTATGCAATTGTAATTTAAGCCCATGGTGGCTCTTGAGAGTTTCTTTTAATAATATTAGTCATAACAGATATGTATGCACGCTTTCAGTACACAGTGCATTTTACTATGTGCTACAAAAAGAAAAGGGAATGACTTTTTGTTCATACGGTCATCACATTAGAAGGATTTAGCATTATGAAGCAATCAAAGTGGTTTAGGCCAACATCATGGCTACCAAAAAATGGTTGGTCTCTCTGGGAAAGTATTGAGTATCCTAAATTCTTCCAAATTGGATTCTCTTAGATATTGAAACTAAAGTTCCTATGAGTTTCAACCAGCAGCAATAGTATCTGTTACTAAAAAGAGCTGTAATCTACCATACAAAGAGAGATCCAATTTAGGACAGTTAATTAGACCATAAATATGAAATCAAAATTTGTTCACCTTTTTGGAGGACATACTTAGGGGAGAAGCACTCTTTCACTGTTTCATATAAAAAGAGAATTTGATTTTTTTTAGTAAGTCTGGCATCCAACAACAAACTTAAATGATTTTGTTAAATTATGCTTTGTCCTCATAGAATTTGTGAATAAAACAAGATGGCAGAAGAGACTGGAGATGAAAAGAAACTGGTTGCCAAGTTTGAGCTGGAGAGGGAGACTGAACTCCGCTTTGAAGTTGAGGCCTCACAAACTGTCCAGCTGGAACTTATGACAGGCATGGCTGAAATCTTTGGAACTGAGTTGACACGGAACAAGAAATTCACCTTCGATGCTGGTGCTAAAGTTGCTGTATTTACCTGGCATGGTTGTTCTGTGCAACTAACTGGTCGGACTGAAGTAGCCTATATCTCCAAAGATACACCCATGCTTCTCTACCTCAACACACACACAGCTCTGGAGCAGATGCGGTGGCAGGCTGAGCGTGAAGATGAGCGGGGACCTCGGGTGATGGTAGTGGGCCCCACAGATGTAGGCAAGTCAACGGTCTGCCGCCTGCTATTGAATTATGCTGTGCGTCTTGGACGCCGACCCACATTTGTGGAACTGGATGTAGGCCAGGGCTCAATTTCAATCCCAGGGACTATGGGAGCACTCTATATTGAGCGACCTGCAGATGTTGAAGAAGGATTCTCTGTTCAAGCCCCCCTAGTTTATCATTTTGGGTCCACCACACCTGGCACAAACATCAAACTCTATAACAAAGTAAGTATTGTGTGATGAAAAAAGCAATTATAAGAAGGATCTCTGCATAAAGTTTGGCTCCATAAATGATCTCAGAATAGAACTTTGGGGTGGAGATTTGAGGCACCATTTTTAATTACTTGTCTGGTTTCTTTGGACCTTTGTGGAATAGCTTTTCCTGTTTTATTTACATGGAGAAAAGATAAAACTATAAATCAAATCTTTTCATTCCCTTGATTACTAAATGGCATGTATAAGCAGGAGATGACTATAGTCATTTTGCTCCAATTATGACTGTGATTGGCCATTACCAGAGAAATAGCCTGTGTTAACATAGTAGGTAATGAGAGAGAAATTAGCATGATTAGTTGTTTACCATACAAAACTCACTCATAGAGAAAGAAAGGGTAGAATTTCTCTTTCTTGAATTTTGAAGCTGATGAGTATAAGCTATTTGTAGATAACTATTAAGATTTTGTAAAGATATGAGAACTCCACTACCTTTGACACTTTGACAAGTGTGTTTTGTACAGGTGTAATTTAAAAAAATATCTCAGAAAGAATTGTTTAGCTGTGATTTATGGTATAATGTATAAACAAAGCTTGAATCAAGAATACAGCCAGGTATAAGCAATCTTCTTCATCTATAATTGATGTTTATTTACTTTTATTATGTTAATCTGGTTTATGTAACTGATTAACTGGAAGTCTGATTCAAACATAATTTTAGGTTAAGTCTTGTTATACTCATGATAAAGATTAGGAATGCAGACTTGGTGACCCTGAATCAGGATGCGGAGTAGTGATTTATCCAAGATTTATTAGGATATACCCAAGATTTATCAGGTTGAGGAATAGGTTACATAATGAGTAAAGATTTGAAATATGAGTGGTGTTTTCAGGATCTTTGTGGAAGCAACTACTTAAAACTGTTAAGAAGAGGGAAAGGGTTATAACTTAATGGAAGATATTTAAGCTCATGAGTTTTAGTAGTTGGCTAAAATATTGAGGATAACATGAAGGCTCAAGAAACCAAATTAGGCTCTGATGGACTAGGGCAGGGGTGTTAAAATCAAAGCCTGAGGGCCAGATCCGGCCCACAGGGTACTTAGATCTGGCTTGCAGGGCCGCCCTGGAAACAGCTGACTGTCCCGCGGGACCTCTGATAGCGAAAACGGAGCTCGGGAGGGCCATGAGTTCTTTTCCAGTGCTTGGGCCCCCACTGGCACCCCTGACATGAGTGACGTCGAGCTAGCCATGCCCCCCGAGGTCAAACACAACCCTGATGTGGCCCTCTATGAAACTGAGTTTGACGCCCCTCGGCTAGGGTAACAATAAATGGTCTTTGTCTAAGGGCAGTTTCATACGTTTTTTTTTAAAAAAAAACTTACAAGGATGAACTTTTGAAGGGCTGAGGCTTTCAAAAAGGATTAGTTTCACTTCATGTCCTAAGTGTTTTATCCCAAGAGTTTTGTAGTTTCCTGTTAATTATATGCTTCTATTTCTTGTTTTTCTGTAGATCACATCTCGTTTGGCTGACGTGTTTAATCAACGCTGTGAAGTGAACCGCAGAGCTTCAATCAGTGGCTGTATCATCAATACTTGTGGCTGGGTGAAGGGATCTGGATATCAGGCACTTGTACATGCTGCTTCTGCTTTTGAAGTTGATGTTGTTGTAGTGTTGGATCAAGAACGCCTCTACAATGAACTGAAACGAGATCTGCCTCACTTTGTTCGAACTGTGCTACTTCCCAAATCAGGTGGAGTAGTAGAGCGCTCTAAAGATTTTCGGCGGGAGTTTCGTGATGACCGCATACGTGAATACTTCTATGGCTTCCGAGGATGTTTCTATCCACATGCTTTTGATGTCAAGTTCTCTGATGTTAAGATATATAAAGTGGGAGCTCCCACTATCCCTGACTCATGTCTGCCCCTGGGCATGTCACAAGAAGACAATCAACTCAAGCTAGTCCCAGTTACACCCGGTCGTGACATGGTTCATCATCTGTTAAGTGTTAGTACTGCTGATGGCACTGATGAGAACATCTCTGAGACCAGTGTGGCTGGTTTCATTGTGGTAACTGGAGTAGACCTGGAACGCCAAGTCTTCACAGTGCTTTCACCAGCACCACGCCCATTGCCAAAGAATTTCCTGCTCATCATGGACATTCGTTTCATGGATCTCAAGTAGTGCCCTGACTGGAAAAGCTCCATCAAGTTCCCAGTAGCTCTTTTACAAATAAAATTACACTTTTAAATGGAATAATTGCCCCAAAAAGAGGCATAAGAAGTGTGTACAGTAGAAGTTATTTGAAAGGGGGAAAAATCAGTTCTATTTTTTATCAGTCATTAGAAACTTCACTGAGGTTCCAATTCTTAAAAACTATAATTGTAGTTTAAATTAAATTATTCTCCATTTTGAGGAAACTGGAGCAGTTTGTGATCCCGGTTCCCTTCATATTACAGATCATTTTTAAGTCAACCTATTCTCTTTCAATAAATCACAAACATATGAGTATCATATTTGTGGCCGTTTATGATGTGGACCTTCAAGAACTGAATTTACAAAAAGAGATCTTACAATCTTGCAAGTTATTTTGCCTTTACACTATATTAGAGCAAAGAGAAAGGAAGTTTTACATGCAAACAAAATGAAAACAGATTTCACAGTGTTCAAGTAGCCAAGATATTCCCATTTGTCCCTTCCTCCTTAATAATGACAAAAATCCACTCATCATATGATTCAGGATTCCCTGCTGATCCACCTGTAATTCTTATTTACTGAACTTTAGCAGCATCTTTAAAACAACCCTTGACAAAATGCTTGTTCTTCCTAGATCTCATTAGATAAAACTAACTATTCTCTGTTGGCTAAGATTTATTTAGCTACCCAGGTGGGAGGGAAATCCAACAAATAACTAACTTGGGAATGGTCAGAGCTTCCTTTATTAAAATGTAATCACCTCAACAGCATACTTCCATGTAAGAATATTTCTCTTCCCTAGTTTCTAGAGAATTTAATGTCAAAAATGACAGCAGTGCAATAATTACAGTACTGTCTTAAACTTTGATTTAAAGTTTAAACAAAGTTTCCAGAATATAATCATTAAACTGGCCTAATATTAATCCAGCTTGATTTTTAAGGTACATCAATAGTTCCCTTTAATTCAAATGGCTCTACAGAGGTGTATGGAACTGTCTCCTATGAACAAGATTGCTTTTCGTTCCCCTCATCTTGATGTCACAATACAAAGATGGAATGAATTCTCTTTATAAAGGGTATAGTCTAGAACACCATATGGATTTTGATAGTTTTTTTTCCTGTATCATGTCTTTTCAGTCCTGCAACTAATATGATTATGTTACTCATTCAGGTGATAAAATAAATGCAGAGCCTTAAATGGGCTGAATTTAAGTGAAGCCTTTCTGGGGATCCCTGGGGAAGCAATAGCAGACTGAAGACAGCATTGCAGAGAGCCAAGCCAATGTCAGTGATGAAAAGAGCCAATGAATGGATCGGCTCTCCAAACTTATTTTTCCTCTTTTCTCATTTTTTCCCTTTGGCCATTTTATGGTTTTTTAATTGATATTATTTTTGTTATTGTTGTAATTTTAAATTACAGTGAAAATTATTTTTAAAAGTTTCTTGTCTTCCTGTTGTACTCTGCATACTGACAGTTATTCAGAGAAATTCATCCAGCTGGTTCAAAATAATATGCACCATTGGTTTCCCTCAGCCAGCAAGCTTTTGTTTTTCTGAAGACTAAAGTTACATACTAAAATGCTAGCCCTTAATTGAATTGTGAATCAAAATATTTTAGTATTCTGTATTGCCTTCTGTTAGTTTGCTGATGTTTTTCACTGTTGAATGGCTAACTTGTAGATATACTGTAATGTAATCTACACTTCAAAATCTCCACATCTTGTTGATGAGTTGCTGTGCCTGATTTAGTCCTTGAAGTTTTGGCTCAGAATGGTAAGAACAGCTGGTTCCAAGCATTAAAAAACAAGGGGGTACTTCTATAGTGTCACTCTAGTAATTATATTCATGCATAGATATATATTTTCTCTCTCTAGTCTTAACTCCTCAAGCGCCTAGAATCTGATCTGAACTTTCAGCTGAGTTCTTTGAGAGTGGTAACTGGTGTGAAATTGCTGATCCAGCATTGAAGCTAGAATTTGGACAGATGTTTTGCAGATGTCTCTTCTATCTGTTTAACTAGGTAGGGGTCTGTCAAATTTTGAAGAATAAGCAATTGTCTCTGCATTACTGCTTCCTCCTCAGAATAACATTTTCAAATACATTTGCTCTGCCTGATCATATAGAATCTCAAGATATAAGCAAAGGTCTTCAAACTTGGCAAGTTTAAGACTTGTGGACTTCAACTCCCAGAATTCCTGAGCTAACATGACTGGAGGAAGAATTCTGGGAGTTGAAGTTCATAAGTATTAAAGCTGTCAAGTTTGAAGACCCTGATGTAGAGTAATAAGTCTACTAATGCCACCTATGGTTTTCAAATGGTAGTATGTATGCAAGTAAGTTGTCAGCCACCATTTTATGGTTACAAAATAGATTATCCTGTCATAGTGCCTGAGATTCTGGATTAACTCCTTTTTCTATATTCTTTGAAGAGTATTAGGGATATAAAATAGATTTTTTTTCTTTCCTATTATTTGAAATGTAGTAATTGCATTACATATTTCTGTATCTCTCCAATGTGTCTGCATCTTTAAAAGCAGCATTACTGAACAAAATATTTTTCTGAATTCATGTATTAGAAAGTAGTTCACAGTATGTGTACCAATTTTGTAGCACTATGCTTTCTAAACTGCAAGTATTGAGTTCACAAGAAAAAACTTGGTCATTACTTTGCAATTACAGTTTAACATCAGATCGTATTAAACAAAATCCTCCCTGAACCAGAATTATCTAGCCATACGTTTGGTCTGAATGAGTCAGCCATAACTTGATGTAACAGACAGCAGTTTCAATATAGCAGGGTAGCTATTATGGAAAACAATTGTTAGGCTAAAAGGCAGTTTGTGAATCTTGAATCTGGAGACCTGCTTTAATATCCAGGCTACTCCATTGTGTTCTATATACTATAGCTTCCTTACTTGGACATATTAGAATCTAGAAACATGATTTCTATACATATGAGATCCTCTACCAGAAATACAACTGAAGATTCTGCTCAAGACATTCTGAACAGTAATCTGCAGGTGAATCTCTGCAAATTCTTAAAAGATACGCGATTTCACACAGCGATCCTCTATCGAAACATAAAAATAAATACGCAACTATCACATGCACGCCCATTCTAGTCTTCTAGCCCAGCCCCCCTAATTTATCAAGCAAACGATTGACCCGGATGCTTCCAGACGCCTAACGTCACTCACACGCATGCGAATAACTACTTCTTTAGCTCCCGCTTTGGAGCTCCTCGTTCCCCGAGTCGTGATTTATTAGCGGCGCAATTCCGCCCCTTTACGCAAACGAATCCGTTCTCGCTTTTCGCCAAACGTAGTTTACTGCGCATGTCCGCAGGAGCGCTCGAAGAAAAGGAAGGAGGGGTGTAGCGGAAAGGGGACTGCGCGCGCGCCTACGGGCAGGAGGCTGACCAACCGGCGAGCCCGAGCGGGTTTGAGAACGCGCATGCGCGCCTTACTTCCCGTGCTGGTGTTTCTTGTGACTGCTTGGGCCGACCGACCGATCGAGTGCTTGGTTTCCCGGAGCGGCGGCTACGGAAGGGACGGCGCTGGCGGGTAGGTGCTAAAGGTTGGAGGCAGCCAAGGAAGGGCTTCGTCTCGTCTTTAGGGAGCGGCGTACGTGGAGCGGGGTCCTTCCTCGTCCGTGGGGTGAGGGCTCCGTGGGCCTAACGGCTCTCGGGCTCTTCTTCGGGATGCAAAGGCGCGAGAGGCGAGGGAGGTTCTCGGCCCCTTTCGCGCACACTTCCCCCCCCGCTTCCTTCCGCGAGTGTAACTTCTGCCTCGGCTAGGCAGCCCCGAGGGCCTCTGCCACGAAGAAGACCCCGCCTCGCACCTCTTTTCTCGCTGCTTTCGCCGCTCTTTGTCACACCCGGAATGGGCTCCGACGCCTCCTGCTGCGGTTCCTCAGCCCGCTCCGAGGTTTACCGCTCCCCGTAGTCTTGTCCCACCAATGGAACCGGCGGGTGGATCGATACTCCTCCAAACTTCGCGCCGGTCACCCTCCTTTCGAGTTCTGCTTCAGAAACCTTGATCTTCCATCCTTCCGGGGTTGGTTAAATGAGGAGATTGTTGGGAGGGAATATGCTGACTCTGTAAACCGATTAGAGAGGGCTGTGAAGCTCCGTGAAGCGGTATATAAGTCTAAGTGCTATTGCTATCTCTTTCAAGGCTGCACCTCAAGGATCACTTATAGGGACTATTAAGCGTGGAGGTCATAGTTGTAGGCGACACCTCGAGGTGTGCAGATATCTCATAAACGGAGGAAATTGGGTTCCTCCTTCAAGCTCTTTTGCGTTTTGTATTGGGAGTGTATGATCAATCCTTATAAAAAGGGAGTTCAGTGTAGAAGAAAAGATTGTCGGATAATTTGTCGTTGCTGATACTTTTATATATCGTTTTGCTCACAGTCTTCCATACTGGAACTCACTTTCAGTTTCTTCTCAAATAAAAGAAAAACGAACTGTGTTTATTCTCTTAGAGTTGTTTGGGAGAAGCTTTATTTTTGACTGCTAACTAGTGTATAGATCACATGTTTTCATCTAGAAAGTTTGCATTCAGGAAAATGTAACAATTTCTTTACACAAATTACCTATTGGTAATTGATAGAAAAGACTTTCCTCTAGACCTTTTGCTTAAAAAGCAGTTCTGTCGTTGAAATTAGAACAGAATAGATGTGCAAAAACATTTTAGAGTGATATTTTGATGATGAACACTGAAATCTGTTAGTCTACTTTTAGTTCATATTCTCTTAATTACTTTTTTCCTGTTTCCAAGTTACATGTTCTTGTGTACTACATGACTGGTTAGTCTGTTATTTTTCACTCTATACTTCATTGTTTTCTTGTCATGCTTTTTGCTTTTTTAAAAAAAATATTTTGATTAAACATAACATTTAAAAACATTGAACATGGTGGAATCATTTTGACAAACTTTGGTCATCATTCTAGTGTAATATAATATACATCTTATATACCTTTGTACATATATGTATACACATATATACATTTATTCATCCTTAATTACATCCTCCAACATTCTTAGTGTTATTTTAGTCTCATAGTCTCGGATATCCTCTCAACAACTTCTTTCCATCTTAGGTTCTTCCTTTCTGTCTCCACCAATGATAAAATCTATTCCAAATTATGTAATATTCTGATTCATCCTTATTTTTCATCTCTAGTGTTAGCCTTTCCATTTCATGGCATATCAGAATTTTATTTATTACTTCATCTTCACTAGGGATTTCTTTCTTCTTCTACTTCTGGGCAAATACCAGTTATGCTTTTTGATTTTAATCTCATATCCACTATCCCTTTTTTGAGTACAATAATATTACTCAGTGCAAATTCTGATTCAGAATTCATATTTTTCTGCAATTTTCCATTTTATGTTTCTTCATTGGATTAATATTTAGAGATTTTTCTCTAATTGCTTTTATTTGCAGTAAGATAGGTGCTCTGACAACCTTCCTGGGCTATGAAAATTTCTACTCCCAGAAGTGGTATTGCTGCTCATGTTTTTATTTGTTTTGCACTAATATATTTTCAATTTTATTTTTAATGAATTAAAATTGCCTACATATGTAAGAATTTCATATTGCCTTTGCACATTAGAATAAATATATTTAAATAGTTTATATGCAAGGTGTTTAGACTGAGACCAACACAATTTGTTTATAAAGTTTTTTTGGTCAGGAAAAGTATAAAGTAAAGGAATATGTTATATTTTTATGTACTTCCTAGCTATCATCCAATTGTTAGGCGGCCTTGGCTCATATAGTACAGAAGGCAAATATGACAAAGACATTTGCCGGTAAGCTGATTTTTGTAATAAAAAGCCTATGTATGAGGAGAAACTTGTTTTGCTGCCGATAAGAAAGTGAATAGATGATAGGTATTTAGACAATGACATGATGCAGTGGAAGTTTTGGTAGCTATTTGGAAAAAAAACCAAACCAAATTGTTACAGTAGAAATAAAAGCTATTTTAGTTGGGTGAAATGTTTAAGTCAAGGGGAAGTTCACATGTAATGCAACAACCTGTAACCTAATCAGTTTATTGTTAGAGAAAGTTGTTTTGGATTAACTAACCATCCTACTTTGAATGAAATAGGAAGGATAAGTAACCAAGTGTTGATACTTCCCTGCTATTAAAGAGAAAATTGCCCAGAGTGGTTTCACAAAAATGGGGCACCTGTAAGTGTTCCTTATGTCAGAGCTTTCTTCTTTTAATTCCCCACCCCTTTGTTCATTAGGAATAGTTATAATAGCAGATGCATAATCTCCCTTTCTATACCAGCCCTTATCAGGTTGTCAAGTTTTTGCTTTTTCCTTAAGGAGCATAATGCAGGAAGTGACAGTTTTCCAGCTACTTTCCTGACAGCTGGACTTCCTGAAAAGATGGCTACTCATTTGTCAGCCACCATATTCCTGGAGTAAATATTTACCCAAAGGTAGCAGCAGGTTAGCTATGTTATGTGAATGCAGCCTAACTAACTTTTGGGAGAAAAACTATACCTGCAATTTATTTTGAATAATATTTACCTCTTCCAAAATTATGTGTTTAGATCCTTATAGTGATTAGGCTACCTGGATTAATCTGTTACTTAACACAAATTGTGGATAAGCCTTTAATAGTGATTGCTCTTAGGTAATTTTATTGTTAGCTCTTGAGCCAGTTGATAATGCCCCTAGAACAAGAGGAGCATTCTGATACTTTTTCAGTATTTTGTATTAAAACTTCTACAAATTCAATTTAATTTAACTTGGTGAGTCACTTTAGTGATTTATCCCCTCCAAATTTAAGTGGCATCTGGTTTCCTTTTTCCCATTCTGAATAGCAGTTTACAATTCAGAATTTGCATGATGCATTGAAGGGTAAGCTGTATGATAAAAAGTATCAGTATTTTTTGCTCATCTACTGCTCATATAGAATGACAATGTTAGACACTTGGTTTAGTTGGACTTAAGAGTGTGAAATCTAATACAAAACGGAATATGGCATTATTTCATGATAACTCGTGTGAAAATAGGTGGTTTAATTTCAGATACAGTTGTCTATAACATCTGTCACAAGAATGAAATCTTGGTGGGATGGCACATTATATTAATAGTTATTCCATGAAGTTTTCAATTCCTTTATATAATCAAGTATAAATTCTTTTATACCATCAAGTTTTCTTTTAAACAGATTAACTTGCCTTCTTGACTCGTAGCTTTTTCTTTCAAGCAGCATATAAAATGAAAATATAACAAGGTGTGTGTGTGTGAAAATCATCAATTCAAACAATAACAGTTTTAAACAAGAACATGAAGGTTGGTGAATAATTTTTCTACATAGCATCTTGGTACTCTGTTTCAGAATCATTAAAGAGATATGTACTACAGTCTCCAAAAATTCTGTTTTTCATACTTCTTGGAACAAGGAAATTGATTTTTTTGTGATTAAATTAAATTTGTATGAGTGAAAAAGTGCCCACTGGGGAAGTAAGATCTTTAAAAGGCATTCCTGACATTCAGCTATCAGATATCATCAGGAAGCTGCCCTGTATGTCCCTTGCAGGAAAAGATTCAGATTAAGACAAAAAGTGTCTACAGCGTAAAATACAATAGCTGAAGGTTAATGTGCATAAGGATTTTTAAAACTGGAACTTTAATAGACAAGAAGAAAATTAAAAGCTTTACATTATTTTTATCAAGTTATTTAGA
Source organism: Notechis scutatus (assembly GCF_049901735.1). Classification (NCBI taxonomy): domain Eukaryota; kingdom Metazoa; phylum Chordata; class Lepidosauria; order Squamata; family Elapidae; genus Notechis; species Notechis scutatus. The sequence goes on from NC_142009.1 coordinate 229,169,477, forward strand.
CTTGAACAAGGCCATTTAGAGCAATAAATCTAATGTAGGAATCCAAATTGAAGCATATAAATGTGGATCTAGTCATGAACACATTTGGACTTTGTTTGAACACATTATTGAATAATAGCTTATACCTCAACCCAGAATCAATTCTATTGTCAAAGTCTTTTATAATTTATTCATAAACTCTTCTCCTATAATTTAAGACCATTTCCCTATGTTCTGCACGCAGGGAAGATAAGAACAGGCCTTGTCCTTGCTTTAAATATGTTAAACTGGTGTGAACTATGAAATAACTAAAAGAAGATAAGTATTTGAATTAACTGTTCGCTGTGGTTTGGGAACTAAAATAGGAGAATGGGCAGAGTACATATTTCCCATTTCACCTCACATTATTTTAAGAAATTCCCTATTTTATCCAGGAGAAAAACATTGTATCTTAAAATTAACTTTAGTTTGGAATTAAGGCATTCCTTTGGAATTAATATTAATGCAATACATCTGAACAATTTTATTTAAAAAATGCTGAATTATGAGAAGTACAGAATCCATCTATAAAGTATACGGATATTTCTGAAATTTCAGATCTGGTATATGATTTAGTCACAAAGGCTGGAGTCACTTAGAAGTTATTCATTTACTGAATTACCAGATTGTCTGAAGCTGATGGCTGATACAGCATAATTTTTTAAAGACAACCACATGCCTAACATCTAAATGCCATTAACTTGTATAAAATGTTACACTTTTTGAAAGTAATACATCGGGGGTTGTGATATAGCTTTCATATTTTGCTCTTAAAGGTTGCCTAGGACCTCACTAAATAATTTTGCAAACCTAGTGTTTACTAATTAAGTGGAGCTATATAGACATGGATGGGTTTGGATTTTTAGGAAAATTTTAAGGGGGTTCCTTTAATATGCCTATTTATATGGTTATGTTCCAGTCTTCATATATGTTTGTCCTTCGAAATAGTAGGAAACTTTATCAAAATTGTTCACCTGAGGTCAGAGAGGATTTTGAGGGCAGGAAAAGGGAAAAACAAACATTACAAAACAGTTTTACAATAGCTTTGGTTATTGCCTATTCTTTGCAGCATCCAGAACCACCCAAGTTGGTTTTTACTGAAGTTTGGTTCTAAACTTTCAAAAGCAGCTGTGATTTCTTTGCATTTTTAAAAGTAAAATTTATCTTAAACTTTTGTTTGGATTCTTCTATGCAAAGATTCTAGCTCAGCTGTTCCTGGGAATAGCCATTCAATCTGGATCCCTCAGTAGCTGATTTTTAACAGTGTGTTCCATGGTTGCAAAATGGATTTTCTACCTGTGTTTATAATGTTTCACATTAAATTCTATAAACTGCCTTTTCAGTTTTCAGATGCATCTGATTTATGGTATATTTCTCCTATCTAGACATTCCTCCATTCCTTTCCTGGTTTTCCATTTTCTTGTTTCTACTTAGTAAATTGGAGTACTGGATTTTCATTTCAATTTTCTTTCCCTATTGGGCATATAATACAATAATCTGTCAGTTGCTATGAGTGTAAGGTATTCCACAATCACTTTTATTATATCTAAGGCTTCTTAGATCTTTGAGCTATAACTCTTAGATTTTGGGACTATGTGCAAGCATTAATGTTGATTAACATCATTTTAAATTACTTTTATCTCCTGGTAAAGAAAGTATTTCAGCGCCTGTTTATCAACCTTAGTTCAATTGTTTATATATGCATGGCTTAGGGTCACATGACTGGGTGGGCGTGGCTTGGTGGTCATGTGACTGGGGTGGGCACATGACTGGTTGGCATGGCTTGGTCATGTGACGGTGGGTGTGGCCAACTCAATGTCACTCACGTCAAGGGGTGCTTGCCTGGCCCCTTCCCTCCCCTCCCAGCCATTCCTTGTCACACCCAGCCTCAATATATCTATAGTTCTGTAAAAATGTTGTTCACCTTTTGTTGACTTTATTATCTATGTACTATAGATGTACTTTCATGGACCACTGAAAGGAGGAAATGGCTCACATGCTTTGCCCAAGAGGGTGATAGGCAACAGGCTTTTAGGGGGCTGCCAGAAAGAGTGGGGGGGGGATGTATTTTCCAAAGCACCAGAAGGCAAACAATGTATCTTCCAAAGCAGGATGGAAACTGAACAGAGAGAGAGAAGCATCCTAAAAGTAAGGAGAAACTTCCTGACAGTGAGAACAATTAACCAGTGGAACTGCTTGCCACCAGAAGTTCTGGGTGCTCCAACACTGGAAGCTTTTAACAAAAGACTGGACAGTCATTCCTCTGAAATGGTATAGAGTTCCCCCCAAGGTCCCTTCTAAGTGCTATTCTGTTATTCTGACACCTTTCCCAGGACCTCTATTCAGATTTTGGTACCCTCAATTTTCCTGCCTGAGCAGGAGGTTGGACTAGAAGACCTCCATAGTCGCTTTCAACTCTGTTAAATGCACCTGTATTTATGCTCTGGACTATTGACATGTAAACCCTGAAAAATACCTGGGCAAAAGAAAGGCAATACAATCATTCTCCGTAGAACTGCTGCGAGCATCCAGAGAGTGGGAGGTGCTCCAGTCTTCACTTCTCACAGGCTGAGTTATAATTGAGGAACGCTCCTCCTTCCTCCACGTGACTTCTCCCTGCGTTCCCCCAGTTTTAGCTCAGCCTTCAAGAAATACAGGCAGCTATCCTACTGTTCCTTGGCCGTTTCAGGTTTCTTACATTTCGCTGTGTCAGGTTTGATTTGATTCGTTATTTTCCTTGTTCCTGTGCCTTGGTAGTGGTCCTAAATTTAGTTAAAGAGCTCTTTCGCTCTCAGGAGGGAGGTAAGGGAACGGAGCCTTTCGGCCCCCCACCCCACCCCTCCTCCCTTTCCTCTGCCGTTCCAAGCGTGCTGGGCTCAGCCGCTTGGCCCTGTGCTATTTTTAGCGCGTAGTTGCGTCTTCCCCCCAGAACGCCTTTAGTGGAAGCAACGCTTCCTCTCCCAGCCCTTTATTTCTGTTTTTACCTTTTTTGTGAAGTACTGATTCGGGCTGGTGCGCCTCTGAAACGTGCGCTCCGTGCCGGGCGGCCATTTTGGACGCGCCTCGTGGCCGGCGCCATTTTGTTTCATTTTAAAAAGAATAAAAAGATTTTTATTTTACTTCCTCGTTGAGCTGCGTGGCCTTAGTAGACCCTTAGCGGGACCGTCAGGCCGCGTGGACCAATTTTCTTCTTTCTAGAGAGCACTGTGGCTCCGTGCCCTGTTGCCTCTCTTGATTAATTATTGTTGGCTTCTTTCCTTGCCCGCAGCTCTTTCAGAGGCGCAGGCACGTACTCCCCATTGTTGTTGGGGGGCTACCTAAGGAGGCCCCTTTGTTCATTATATATATATATATATATATATATATATATATATATATATATATATATATATATATATATATATATATATATATATATATATATATATATATATATATATATATATATATATATATATATAGTTTATTGGCCTCAGCGTTCATTTGATTTATTTGGAATTTAGGTTTGAGGTAAAAGGCCTTTTTTACTGCTAGAGTTTAATTGGCCTTACTTTCCTTTGGGCCTAGCCAACAAAATAATAAATAATAAATAATTTTTGTATATAATTAATAACTTTAGATAGATTTTTCTTCTTTTATTATAAAAAAAAATTAAAATAAAAAGAATAATCATAATAATTAATAAATAAATAAATAAATAAAAAAATAAATATTTGGAATTAAGAGAATAAAAAAAATTTTATTCCAAAAGGGGGACGTGACCCAACCTTGGGAAAACCGGCTTGCGTAGTAGGCCGAACTCCTGGGCGTGCCAACCGCCTTTCTTATTGCCAATTCTTTATTTGATACCATGGCAGAGGCCAATCCCACTGGCTCTTCTTTGAAGGCCAAATCTAAGACACACTACCTTCGCAAGAGGGACAAGGACTCTTCCAGTACCTCTCAAAGAGATGCATTACGACGCCATAAGGCCCTAGAAAAAGAGTTTAGCAAACGGGCTAGAGAATCACACTCTGTAACACCTGCCTTACCTTCTACCTCCGTCCCCCCCCCCTCTGCCAAGTCAATCTTCTCCCTCCAGATGCGGTAACACCGAGGGCCGCCAGCCCACCCGTACGCCCGAGGCGACCTTCACGCCAACCGCTGCAGGCTTACGCCCTGAAGATCCTGTTTCAGTCATCATCCCGGATAGTGTTAAAGAGTGGATGCAGTCTGCCATCCGTCAAGGTATAGCCGAAGGAATGCAGCAGCTGTCCAGACCGGACAACCGAGAGAGGACTCCTGAGGTTGGCTCTTTATCCGGAAGGTCTCTCTCCGGACCAGCGTCTCAGCATGGTCAGGTACCTTCCCATATGGATGCCCCATTCCCAGAGGGGGAGGATACCCGCGAAGAGGAGGCAGCGGGTTTTGAGCCCTTCGAGGAGGACGAAGGCTCTGATAGAGGGTCCTTACAGTATTCCGAGCCTTTTCTTGAGGCAGACGCTATGGAAGGGGAAATGTCAGAAGATGAGGGCATTCTTCCTGAGCAATCTACTACTGTGGGTCTTTTTAAACCTCATTTATTTAAGTCCTTGTTATTCAAGGCAAAGAACGTTTCAGGTCTGACTTCACAGTCTCCCTCTGACCCTCCTCCATCGAACCCAGAGGATCCAGATGACCTAATGTTCAGGCAGCCGGTGGTAGAAACTGACACTATTCCGACCCCCCCGATCTTTTCAGATTTGGTTGCCAGGCAGTTGGCTTCGGTGGGTCCTTCCCCCGCCCCCTCTAGCCAGGACAAGAGGTTGTTTAACCTTGACTCGGATTTCTCCGCTATGTTGGACACCCCGGAGGTAGATGATCCGATTGTAAGGCTAGCCTCTTCCTCCAATCCTACCGATGCGCTGGAGGCGTTGAAGCCGGAGGACAAGCGGGCAGAGATGGCGCTCTGGCGAGCGCACCAATCTGATGCTTGGGCCATTCGATCGGCCACTGCCGCCTCCTTCTTCACCCGGTCTTCCATTAGATGGCTTAGGCAGCTGAAGCAGCATATCCCCCCAGATAACACCAGGGCCCATCAGGATATTGCAAAGATCACGGCAGTGGCAGAATTTGCAGCCGACGCCACCTTTCATTCTGTTAAGTTTTCATCCCGGGCCATCTCTTCCCACGTAACTGCCAGAAGATTGCTTTGGCTTCGGCACTGGCAGGCTGACATCAAAAATAAGTCCAAGTTGGCTTCAGCCCCCGTCTCAAAGGGAAAGCTGTTCGGGCCCGCGCTTGAGCCTTTACTCCTGGAAACTCGGAACAAGAAAAAGTTCCTGCCCTCGCTTTTTCGTAGGCAAGAATCTAGGGGATCCCAGCCCTTTCGGATGGGCTCCTTTCGTCCCCCCTTCCAGTCATCATTCACCCCTAGATTTCAGGGTTTCCCATCATTCCGGTCATCCTACCAGGACCGGGGTGATTCGGGAGACAGAGGAAGAAGAGGGGGCAGCTACAGAAGGCCCTTTAGGGGTGCCGGGAACAGGGCGTCCCGCCGACCCAGATAGGATTGCAGGTTCTTATCCCATAGGCGGCCGCCTCAGGCATTTTGCTGACCAATGGGAGGAATCCACTTCAGACGCCTGGGTCAGAAACTCCGTGCGTTTTGGCCTGGCCCTGCAGTTTCGTACTTTTCCGCCTGAACATTTCAGGATTTCACCCATTTCCAGGGATCCTACTAAGCGGGCCCTTATGGCCTCCGCAATCAAACATCTGTCTGATATTAGGGCCATCCAACCTGTACCAACTTCACAACGAGGAAGGGGTTTCTATTCCCTCCTATTCTTGGTGCCTAAGCATTCCGGGGGTTGGAGACCCATTTTAGACCTTAAGAGGCTCAATCGCTTTGTCATACACCATAAGTTCAAAATGCAGACTCTACAGTCTATTTTGCAAAGCATCAGAGAAGGGGATTGGCTTACGTCTGTTGACCTCTCCGAGGCTTATCTCCATATCCCCATCCATCCCTCGTATTCCAAATATCTGAGATTTTGCTATAATAATCAGCATTTCCAGTATGTAGCCCTTCCCTTTGGCCTCGTCTCGGCCCCGAGATCCTTTACTAAGGTGTTGGCGGCTCTAGCAGCTCACCTTAGACAGGTTCCCATACATATCCATTGCTACCTTGACGATATCCTTGTCGTATCCCCTTCCCGACATCAAGCCTAGAGTGATACTAACACTACCCTCTCGGTTCTCCAGGCCCACGGCTTTTTAGTCAATTGGGAGAAAAGTCAGCTTAGCCCTTCCACCCGTATAGCCCACCTAGGGGCTGTGATTGATTCTGTTGAAGGGAAAGTTTTCCTCTCAGGAGAGGCTCATTAGTATCCACGCAGCTATCAGGGCTATCCGGCGAACCGGGAAAGCATCTTTGCTCAATCTATCCAAGCTGCTTGGAAAGCTGGTTTCTTGCATCTCTATTATCCCTTGGGCTCGCTTGCATTCCAGATCCTTGCAGTGGTTCCTCCTGCCATACCAGCGTTCAGGAAGGAGCACATCAGGCCTTGTGGTGAAAGTGCCTCCAAGGGTCCTCGCCTCCCTCCTATGGTGGACACGTCCATCTGTCAACTCAGGACATCTATTCAAGGAGCCTCAAAGGGTCACTCTCACGACGGACGCAAGTCTTTCCGGATGGGGGGCTCACCTGCAGTCTCTATCGGCCCAGGGAGTTTGGTCTCCTGCGGAGCGAAGCCGTAACATCAACTGGTTAGAGCTTCGCGCAGTGTACTTGGCCCTGCGAGCTTTCGTTCCTCAGGTGAGAGGGCGCCATGTCCTGGTCCTTACAAACAACACTACAACCAAGGCCCACATCAACCGTCAAGGGGGCACCCATTCCATTCTCCTCATGAGGGAGGCCGAGCGGCTGTGTCGGTGGGCAGAAGCACACCTGTTGTCCATCAGAGCGGAACACATTTCCGGAACCTCCAACGTCCAAGCAGACTGGCTCAGCAGGGTCACGCTGGACCAAGCAGAGTGGCGTCTGCACCCACACCTGTTCAGAGAGGCAGCAGCCAGGTTCGGCCAGCCTTTGGTAGACCTGTTTGCATTTCCACTCAACGCGCAAACGCCAAGGTTCTTTTCTCGTTATCCCTCCAACGGTGCAGAGAATCACGACGCCCTGCGTTGCCCGTGGCCTCCCGGGCTTCTGTACGCCTTTCCTCCACTTCCGTTGATTCCCAGGGTGATTCGGAAATTAATATTCGAGAGAGCAGAGGTCCTCTTGGTGGCACCATATTGGCCCAGGAGACCGTGGTTTGCGGACCTTCGCAATCTGTCGGTAGCCCTGCCGTGGAGGATTCCGCTAGAGCAGATCTCTCTGTCACAAGGCCCACTACTTCACCCAGAACCGCAGTGGCTTCAGTTAGCCGTTTGGAGGTTGAGCGGGAAAGGCTGATTGAGGAGGGCTTGTCAGCCCAGGTCATTAATACCATTTTGGCTGCTAGGAAACCTTCTACTACTCGTATTTATGATGCAACCTGGAACAGTTTTTGTAAGTGGTGCCACAAATCATTCATCGATCCACATTCTCCTTCAATTGCCCAGATCCTGGCCTTTCTGCAAGACGGCCTAGATGGGGGCTTATCACCCAATACCTTGAGGAGGCAGGTTGCGGCCCTCTCAACGGTGGTTGCTGGCGGCCCATTCGGCCCTGTTTCCCACCACCCTCGAATTAAGGCCTTTCTTAAAGGGGCTTCCAACTTGCGTCCTCCAGTGGTGCACAGATACCCGACATGGGACCTTAACAAAGTTCTCTTGGCCTTGACTAAGCCTCCATTTGAGCCTCTCAGGGAGGCAACACTTCAATTTCTTACCTTTAAAGTAGTTTTTCTGGTGGCAATAACCTCAGCTAGAAGGATATCTGAAATTGCAGCTCTATCCGTGAGAAAGGATCTGTGTATTTTTCATTCTGATCGGGTGGTTTTGAGACCAGACCCTTCCTTTCTACCAAAAATCAACTCAGCATTCCACAAGGCGCAGGAGTTGGTCCTCCCTAATTTCTGTCCAAAGCCTTTGCATGAAAGAGAAAGACAGTGGCACACCCTCGATGTTCGAAGGGCGTTGCGTATTTACATCTATCGCACATGGTCCATCAGGAAATCGGAGTCTCTGTTTCTGTCCTTTCAGCCAAAGACGTTAGGTTGCAAGGTATCCCCATCCACAGTAGGCCGTTGGATTAGAGCCACCATATCCAAGGCCTATTTGGTTCAGGCCCTTCCGGTCCCCAGTGGAATAACCGCCCACTCTACCAGGAGTGCTGCTACATCAGTAGCCTGGGCCACTCAGGCTTCCATTCTTGACATTTGCCGGGCTGCCACCTGGGCTTCCCCGTCACCCTTCATACGCCACTATAAAATTGATACCTACGCTTCAGCTGAAGCATCCTTTGGCAGGCGAGTCCTGCAGCAAGTGGCGAGAGATACCCAGGAGATTCCGACCCAGACGGAGTCCCGCCTGTAGGACACACATGCTTTGGTATGTCCCACTCTCTGGATGCTCGCAGCAGTTCTACGGAGAATGGGCGTTGGTTCTTACCTGATACGCCTCTTCTCGTGGAACTGTGTAGATCATCCAGCCCCACCCTGTTTGGTCCGTCTGGTGGGGAATCCTGTTTCGGCCAATGACATTATTGTATATAGTTGAGTTTGTACTATAGTTAAGATTAGAGGGTGTTGTTGTCCTCTCGTCTTCGCAAAACTGGGGGAACGCAGGGAGGAGTCACGTGGAGGAAGGAGGAGCGTTCCTCAATTATAACTCAGCCTGTGAGAAGTGAAGACTGGAGCACCTCCCACTCTCTGGATGCTCTACGCAGTTCCACGAGAAGAGGCGTATCAGGTAAGAACCAACGCCCACTCTAGGTGTAGGGACAGTGTAAAATATTAATATATGATAAATAATGGAACAATTAAAAATAATAGCACTGAGTTTTCTCTCTCCCTCTCTTCCTTCTTTTTTTCTTTCTCTCTTTCTTTCTCCCCCTTCTTCTTTCCTTCTCTCTTTCTCTCCCTTTCTTTCTTGCTCTTTCTTTCTTTCTCTCTTTCTCTTTCCCTTCCTCTTTCTTCCTTCCTATTTTTCTTTCTTTTTCTTTCTTTTTTCCTCTTTATTTCTTTCCCTTCCCCTTTCTTTCTTGCTCTTTCTTCCTTTCTTGCTCTTTCCTTCTTGCCCTTCCTCCCTTTCCTTTCCTTTCCTTTCCTTTCCTTTCTTTCTGCAGTTTGTCATAAAGAAGACCACGCATCAAGTTTTACAGCAACATTTTAACACCAACTTGAGGTTTAATAATAAAGATGTAATCATACTTAAGAAAATTCCAATTAGAATATTACACAAAAGAAAGGGTGTTTTTTTTGACAGACGAAACAGAGAAACAAAATTCCATTTAGATGGGATAGGTTGAAAGGAGTGATTTCTGTTTTTAAACAGGGATTGAGGTTGAACTATATAGAAAGCAAAAAATTGTTTTGTAAACAAAAATTAAAACTGGAAGAAGTACTGATGGACATGACCAATCAAATGCTACAACAATTACAAGACATTCAAAAGATACCATGATGGGCAGTACAGATATTAACATTTCTAAAACTGCTGTGAAATTGGAAAGGAGTAGTTTCCCCACAGATAGATAGAGCAGAGCATCTGAGAAAAATGTTTAAAGTACCCAGGGTAAATTAGCAAAGATTTTTATTTAGTTAATGGATAATTTGGAACACTGCTCGCCAACTAGCGGACCAGGGACCACTGGTGGTCCATGAGAAAATTTTGGTGGTCTGCAGAGAAATGTCACCCCTAAAGCATCCCCCAAAACAATTAATCCAGGCTGCACGGGAACACAAGGCTTGTGTTGCATTGCGAACAACACAAGGTAGTGAGGGGAAGGGCGGAGGGGGGGGAACTTGCCCCACTCGCTCCACGCTATTCGCTTGGCCATCGGGCTGCTTCTTTCTTCTGCTTTTGGCTGCATGCAAGGAAAGCAACAAAACTCTTTCTCTCCCCCAAACTCTGCCAGAAATGAGTCTTTGGTACTCTGCAAGGCATCCTGCTCCAAGAGGCTGTGCCAGCAAAGACTCATTTCTAGCAGAGTTTGGGGGAGAGAAAGAAAGACTTCTGCTGCTTTCCTTGCATGAAGCCAAAAGTCTGTCTGTCTCTCCCTCCCTCCCTCCCCTTGAGAACTGAGCTGGAGATGGTATCCTGTGATTCCAAATAAAGAATGATCGATCGGTAAGAATACAGGGTGGGGAATTTTCCTGCAGACTTTTTGGGGGATTTTCCCAGGGTCTCTGGTCTGCAGGATTTAAAAATATGAGTTTGGTGGTCCCTTAGGTCCAAAAGGTTGGCAACCCCTGTTTTGGAGATTGTTGATGTATGGAGATGTAAAAATGGTGAGTCAAAATATTTTCTGAGACATATTTTTAAAGAATAGATGTGATTTGGATTTCTGAGAGGTTTATAAAGTTCAGATGTTATCGAAGACTTTCAGATTACAATCTAGAGGCTTTAACTTTTAAAAGGAAAAATTGATCTTTTAGGTGGAGATTTGATGAGATGATGTTACAAGAAACGTGGAGGATTGTAAAAAGTTGAAGTAATTTTTTTAGAAGAACAATAAAGGCACAGAAGTAAAGGGTGGTTTGGTATACAAATGGAGCTTTCATAAGAGGATATTTCACATTATGTAATAGTGAATGTAAAAAGAAAAGGCAAGAAAAATTATTTTGGATGAGATAAAAGGAATTTAAAAATCCCCAGGGAATGTCAATTATTACTCACCAAATTAAGCTTCTGTAAAGGCAATTATGTTAACAGTAAGAGAGATGGAAATAAAGATGGATTATGCAAAACAAAATTTTGAATTTGCAATCAAATAAATTTGGGAGATGGTTAGGATATAAAATGTGAAAACAAAAAAATAAAGTGATATTAAATTTGCAAGAAGGGAATACTGCACTGCAGTAACAGGTAATTAAATGTGCAAAATAGTTTCATTAATATTACACACCTTTGTATAAAGGTCAAAATTTCTCAGAAAAAGTGGGTGAATACTCTCATAAAGAGAATTTACTGAAGATTACAGAGCATGGGACACAAATTTTGAATGGACTTATAAGGACACTGTTGAAGCTATCAAAAGGACTAAAACAGAAAGTGTATTTTGGTCCAGGTAGATTGCTGGACTGTTGATTTTTTGAGGATAAAATTTTGTGATCTTTACAATGTACGTTTTTACTCAAAAAATAATTACAAGGTAATATTAGAAGTGAGTATTTTGGAATCTTAAAGCAACATATTAAAAAACAAGCTGCATTGATATTCTTAGATTCAGAGAAGGTCTTTGACAATTTGAATTGGATTATTTTGTTTAGAGTTTTGTAACATATGAACCTTGGAGATAATTGTATTAAATGGGTAAGACTGATTTGTATTTCACAGAAAGAAAAAATATTTTTTATTCAAAATAATTATTTTTTACAGTTTTATTGCTTTTTGATTGGTGTGATGGCCTAGTGGTGAAGATGCTTGCCTCTCACATGGAAGGTTGCGAGTTCAAACCTAGGTAGCGGCAGATGTTTCTCTCCTATGGTACAAAGAAAATATATCTGCTGTAAACTCCATGTTGTCAGGAAGGGCATCCGGCTAGTAAATGCTCAATTCCATACAGTTGCCCCTGACTCTGTTCTGAATTAAGGGATTACAGGGTCCATAACAAAGGAGCTTTTCTTGCTTTTGATGTTATAGGTCACTCACAGCCACCTTGTAGCAAGATGGATGGCAAATAAAATTAATACTTTATTAATTATTATGAATTATGAATAAATAAATATCTATTAAATAATAATAATAATAGAACTAAACCTTTGTGAAATTCAAAAAGAAAGAAGACAACTATGACTGCTGTCAGCACTTTGTTCATTTTAGTTCTTGGGGTACTGAACAGGATTATGAGAGTTAAAATTTAAAAAGGAAGAACATTTGTGGATGATTTAGTGTTAATTTTAGAAGGTCCACTAAAAGAAGTAGAAATATTAATGGATAGATTAAAGGTCTTTGCTATTTTAGCAGATTTTAAGAATAATCAGAAGACAAAGGTGTTAACGAAAATATGTAATTAGAACAAATATAACTGATGGAGAAAACTGATTTTAAGATTGAGAAAAAAAGATTGGATACTACTATGGCAAATATGAATTTTATGTTATTTCAAAATAATTATGTTAAGACACTGGATGAAATTAAGAATGACATGTTAAGATGGAAGAAATTAAAATGGTCACTGTGGGGAGAATCACTCTGATAAAAATGGGTGATGTCTTACCTGAACGCCATTTCTCCTTGAAGACTAGATAGGTCAGGTGATGGGTTGCTCTTGTCCTAGCTGATTAGACTGAGTCTGTCAAAAGGCTGATTAGCCTAACTCCACCCACTGTGGGTGGTTCCTCCCAGCTTTCAGAAAAGACACCGTGACAGACAGGACTGCCTCTGAAATACAAATAGAGACCGGGTCATCGGGGATCGGTCCACATCCCGGACCAGATCCATCAGGGTGGGGCTGATCTATCTAGCTTTCAAGGAGAAATGGTGTTCAGGAAAGACAATGCCCATTCTCCCTTGTAAGTCTGTGATAAGTTAGGTGATGGGACATAACAAAGCTGGATTGTCCTCGGAAGGGTTCAAGTCTGGTCCTGATCCCCATGCTCCGTGACCACTCTTTGCAGAACTCTTCTGCCAAATGCAGCATCCGTCAAAGCAAAAGCGTCCAGATGGTAGTGGCCGATGAAAGGAGATGGGGATGTCCAAGTGGCTGCCTTGCAGACCTCTTCAATTGATGCCCGCATTGCCCAGGCCGCTGTTGTAGCAGCACTACGAGTGGAATGAGCCGTAATGCCCCTGGGAACCGGAAGGGTGCGACTCGAATACACCCTGGAGATACATGACTTGATCCATCTGCTGATTATAGATGGAGTTACCTTTCCCCCAGGTTGGAAGGAACAAAAGAGGGATTCCATTCTGCGGAATTCTAAAGTCCTTTTGAGATAAATCTTTAATGCCCTATGCACATCTAGAGTGTGCCAAGATTTTTCCAAGTCATGGACCGGTTTGCGACAGAAATCTGGAAGAACCAATTCTTGTGATCTGTGAAACAAGGTGTTGACTTTGGGAATAAATGCTGGATCCAACCTTAAAACCACCCAGTGAGGGTGGAATATACACAGGTCTGGGCGAACTGAATGAGCGACCAACTCAGATACTCTACTGGCTGAAGTGATAGCCACCAAGAAGGCTACCTTAAGTGTAAGGAAATGCAGACTAGCCAATTTGAGGGGCTCAAATGGAGCCTTAGTCAGGGACTGCAACACCTTTGATAGGTCCCATGTAGGGTACCTGTGGACCACTGAGGAGCGAAGATTGGCCGCCTCTCTGAGGAACTTACGGACTATAGGAAGGTGTGCTAAGGACTCCAACTTGCCACAAGTCAGCACTGAAGATATAGCTGCCACCTGACGACGAAGGGTATTGGGAGAAAGGCCTCTATCCAAGCCCACCTGTAAAAATTCCAAACTGTGTGCTACAAAAGCCTTTAAAGGCTGGATGTTTGATTTAGAACACCAACAAGAAAAAGCTTGCCAGGTAACATCATAAATGCGGATGGTAAAAGGTCTCCTGGAGGCCTGAATGGTTCTGGTTACTTTGTTGGAGATATGAGTGTGTTTTAACACACTCAACTCAATTGCCAAACTGTCAGCTGTAGGCACTGGGGCTCTGGATGAATCAGGGACTCCTGGAGGAGAGAGATATCTTCCTTAGGAATCTGCCAAGGATGAGCTCCTTATTGGCCTCGGTGCCCTTGGTTTGCAGACTTGAGAGACCCATCAAGTCTGCAAACCAAGGGCACTGAGGCCAATAAGGAGCTACTAAAATAATCTCTGCTTTTTCTGCCAAAATCTTAAGTACTACGGCTGATAGCAGAGGCAAAGGAGGAAAAGCATATAACAGTCCCTGAGGCAACCTGCCACGGAGAGCGTTGGTCCCTTCAGCCCCCAGGATGACAAACCTAGTGAAAAATCTTGGTAACTGAGCATTGAGCAGTGTAACAAACAAATCCACCACTGGAAGTCCAAATCTCTGAGTAATCTGTAGAAAGAGGGAAGGGTGTAGCCTCCATTCCAAGTGGTCAATAGTAGCTCTGCTGAGACAATCTGCCTGCATGTTATCAGTGCCAGAAATATGCTCAGCCCAGATGGACAGGAGGTGTTGTTCTGCCCATCTCCCCAAAGCCTCAGCTTCTATCATAAGGGATTGGGACCTGGTGCCTTAATATGGGCTTTAGTGGCTACATTGTCTGTCATGACTAGGACATGTGTGCCAGAGACCTGTTGACTAAACTTTCTGAGAGCTAAATGGACAGCCCTAAGTTCCAGCCAATTTATATTGTGGGCTTCTTCCTCAGTCGACCATATGCCCTGAGCCATGTGAGAAGCCAGATGAGCTCCCCAACCTGACAAGCTGGCATCGGTCGTGAGAATGAGTCTGTCCTCCACCTTGAAGGACAGACCTTTGGAAATGCTCTGGAGAACCACCACTGAAAAGATTGTACCACCTTCTTGGGCACCTTCACCTTTACCTAATTTTTGATGAGGCAAGAGAACCAGTGGAGGGCCTTGGAATGAAGCCTGGTCCAGGAAACAATGCCAATACATGATACAATCTTACCTAAAAGTTGGGAGAGATGAGCCAGTGGAGTTGAACCCTCTCTCTGGATATGTGTATCTAGCAATTACAGGCTGTCCTGCCTTTCCTGGGAAAGGAAAACTTGACAAACCAGGGTGTCAGTAGTAGCTCCCAAATGAAGCAGACGAGTGGAAGGAGTAAACTGGCTCTTTTTTACATTTATTGAGAAACCCAGATCCTGCAGCACCGAAATAGTAGTCTAGTAGCAGGTCGTTCCGTGCCCCTTGAAAGGATGAGGATAAGATCAAAATATCATCTAATATTGCAGATGCAACAGGAAAGAACGCAGGTGCGCTGCCAAGGTAGCCAAAACCTTAGTGAAAACTCTAGGGGCAGAAGATAACACAAAGGGAAGAGCCCTATATTGAAAATGATTTCCCTGATAACAAAAACGTAAGAAACTCCTATGGGAATGACAAATTGGAATATGTAAGTAAACTTCCATCAAATCAACGGAAGTGAGGAAGTCCCTCTGCCTAACGCTCTCCAGGATATTTTGGAGGGAATGCATTTTAAAACGCCTGTAAACTATGAATTTATTGAGTCTTTTGAAATCAAGAATTGCTCTCCACCCCACCCCCGAGGCCTTAGGGATGACAAAGAGTCTGGAATAAAATAGTTTTCCATGTTGCTCTTCCGGGACCGTTTGGATGGCTCTGAGTTCCAGCAAATGCTGGATAGCTGATTCCATGATCCCTTCTCACCTTATCTCTAGAAATAGGACAGGAGATGAAAAACCTCGGAAGAGGAGTAGAATTCTAATGAAAGGCCTAATTTTACAGTATTTAACACCCAGGCATCTGGTGTAATCTCTCCCTATTTGTCAGCAAACCTAGCTAAATGTCCACCATTGGGGAAAGATTGAGAACTGTTAGCGTTGGCAACAGTATGGGCGACTTCTTCCTCCTTGAAAGGGCTACTTGCCCAAGAACTGCTGTCTGCCCTTGCCTGATCGATCTGATGGAGGCTCCAGGACATTGATAAGGGACTTGACAGACTGATGGAAGCTGGATCCAGATTCATCCCAGAAGGTTGGGCGCCTGAAGTATGGGGCAGGTCGGTTCTCTGCCCTCTTGTAAAGTGATGGAAGCACTTTCCTCTCATCCTTGGTTTCCACCAGGAACAGGTCTAATGCTTCCCCAAATAGCTTGTCACCTTGTACAGGAATCAATGCTAGCTTCCATTTTCTCCTGCCATCAGCCTGCCAATTACACAGCCAACACATGCGCCTAGCCACCATGGAAGAAGCTATGGTTTTGGTGGCAAACCTGGCCCTGTGAAGAGTGGCATTCACTGTGAATTCTGCTGTAGCTACTATCTTACTAAGATCTTGACAAGTTAGGATGTTTGCAACCGGGATCCTGTCCTGTAGCTTCTTCAGCCATTTAAGAGACGTTCTGGTGAAGAACGACACTGCTGTGGATGCCTTCGCAGCCCAGGCAACTGCCTGGTGAGATCTCTGCAAAGACTGCTCAATCCTTTTCTCCTTGGCGTTGAGGACATCTTCCGGATCAGAAGGAGCCATAGAGGTAGAAGCCAAGGCTGCTACAGGTGCATCTACTATGGGCGCTTGGAGGCTCTTGGTGAACTCTGGACCGAGATTGAAGAATCTGTGGTCAGAAGACAATGGTCCTGAAGCCAGCAAATCCAGCTGTTTCTGAACTACTTTCAGAAAAAGCCTAGGGGATGATATCACCTCCTTCCTTATGATAGACTTATCAAAAAGAGCATCTGACTCAGTGGGAGCCTGAACACACGAATCTTCATCATCAGCATCTTTCAGGTTGACAGTGTTTCTAGCCTTGAAGAATAAAGGGGTGAATAACGTATGTTTGAACAAGCCTGAAAACACTGGAATTTCAGGTGTGAGACCTTCATCCTCAGACATTGTCAGATTCCCTTTTTTCTGTCTCTCCTATCAAGGAAGGTGCAGCAGTAACAGATGGAACATAAGCCGAAGCAGCTGGAGAATCACATTCCTGAATCAAGGTACCTCTTTCTGATAACAGAGCCACCTGTTCACGGGATGGAATCACAGACGCCTCAGATACCACTGAAGAATGGCAGGCAAACCATTGAATGCCTTCAGAGAGTCCCTTTCTGATGCTCTTGTCTATCAAGAGCTGCATATTAACAGGGATCTCCGACTCAGAAGGCTCAGCAGGTCTGAGGCCAGCAGCAGTACGCGTAAAAGTGGCCTCCACTCCAGGCCTACTGCACTCTTGCTCCTGCCAAGGTACCGCCCTGAAACCTCCTTGAGGATCTTCATAAGGCCTTCCCTCAACAGAAGGTGTGGAATCACCTTCAACTACATCATGGCTGAGCCATGGTCCTGGAGGAAAGTCCAGGTTCCTGATCCTGGAGATCAACTGCACTGTGATGAGAAGTCTCTTTGTCTGGAGATCTGGTCCTTGAGGCTTTTTGTACCTTGGCAATTTGCTTCTCTAGGGCCTTCTGCTGCCTGGAAGCATCCTTCTCCTTCGCCCTAGAGGCCTTCTTCGTTGGCAAGGCCTGCTTTCTTTGTTTGCTGCTTGAAGCAGATGAAGCTGTCCTATGTGATTTTCCTGCTCTGGAGGTCCTGCTGCCTCTAGGGGTGTCCTCCATCTTGAAATAAGAAGGCCTTTCTTGGACTTGCAACCCTGTGCAAGGAGAAGCACGCAAAGGGAATTAAATAGGGGATATCTTCTTGCTTATCCCCTAGCTCCAAACCACTTATCTTCAGCCCTATACCACTTCAGTAGGAGGTTTTAACACTTCCTGCTGGGACTAACACCCATTGGGGCCTAATAGGGCTTCTAAATATAGACCAGACCTGGCCTGAAGCCTGGAGGCCCTGGTCTACTTTGGACACAGGGACAGGTCCCCCACCGAAACAAACAATTTGTACAGCGCCTACCCTTCGTAGTCTTCTGGACCAGCAGCTTCCAGAGGCCGATGGCGTAGTGCTGGTCCTGGCGCTGGAATGACTGGAGAAGCAGGTTGAACCTCCTGCCAAACAAAATGGCCACCACCGGCCACGAGGTTCCCTGATTCAACAAAGAGCCCGAAAAAAGGCTCCTCGGCCTTTCACTGCTCGCTGGAGGGCAGGGGCAGCTCCTTGGGTGCTTGAATAGCAGCCTCCCTCTTCACCGTGGAGGCTCGAAAATGGTCCCGCAGCTCTGGAAAGTACAGGCTGATGCCGCCTGCTCTCCAAAATGGCCACCCAATCATGTGGCCTCATCACCGCAGAGGCCTGAGAAGTGGCCCCATGGGCTTTGTTGGCTGCTCCGGACTGCTAGAGCAACCCTTAACTGTTTTGCGGCTCTGACAAATAGCTGAGAGTCGGAGCGATGTTTTTTTTAACTTTTTTTCTCTTTTCTGTTGAGCAAAGCTGCCTTGAAAAAGGCACAGAAGAGGCAATCGATTGCGTCCGTCCTGGCTGAGGACTGAGTCAAAAGCTGGGAGGAGCCACCCACAGTGGGCAGAGCTAGGCTAATTAGCATTTTGACAGACTCAGTCCAATCAGCTAGGAGAAGAGCAACCCATCACCTGACCTATCTCAGCCTTAGAAGGGAGAATGAATGTTTTGCCAAGATTGATGCTTTTGTTCAGATAGTAAGTACCTGGTTTCAATCATGTACTTTTAAACAGTGGCAGAAAAATTCATCTAAATACAGTATATTTGGCAAGAGAAAAAATTGGGTTAAATATAAAGTGTTACAAGATGCAAAGGGAAGAGGAAGTTTGGGTTTCAAATTGTATTTTGCCGCTTGTTTGGTCTGGATTAAAGAATGGGTGCTGCTGAGAAAAAAAGAGACCTTTGGAGTTAGAAGATTATGACCTGGGGTTTGGATAACATGGATATTTATAATATAATGAAGTTTAAAGTTAATGTAAATTTCAAAAATCATTTTATTACTGAGAACATGGAATAGATAGAATACATGTTGTGTCCAACCCCTCCCCCCTTTATGGATCTAAGCCTTAGAAGCCTGTAATAGAAAAGAAGCAACAGGCAAGGACAAATGGTTGATGTATCAAGAATCATTGGAAAAACATTAAGGGGAATTTAAAATTAAATCAAGAGAACAATTAATAGCAGAAGGATGTAGTTGTCGATGGTTTTCCTATTTATAATTATCGGAAGGATTCAAACTGGCAAAAAAAATTATGCTGTGAAATGAAACAGGAATTTGAAGTATAGTTATGTATTGATAATAAATATGTAATTGCTAAAATGTATACACTTTTGTTGAAATTTGAAACAGAAGATCTGATGAAATGAGCTAGGAATTTTGGTTATAATATATAAATGGGTCAGGGAAAATATGTGTTTAAAAGGTCAAACTTTACATTGTTAGGATCTTAAAGGAATTTTTATTGAATAATGTATTGTTGGTATATGATATCAGAGAAATGATCTACCGTAGAACATATAAAAGATATTTCAAAAGTAGGTTGCCAATGTAAACAATACAAGGAGACATTTTATCATGCTTGGTAGATATGTAAAAAAGCTTTTAAAACTGGGTTCAAATACATATTTCAATGTAGAAGATTTGAAAGATTAATATTCAATATTGTTTTTAGATTAATGCATAAACAGGAAAAACCCATGAAAGATTATTTTAATATGTGACTATTGTGAACAGTTGACTATATGCCTAATAATAATAAAAAAATCGATAGTATTCATTATGAAGGTTAGTGAAATGGACACATCTTGCTGAGATAATTTAACTTATTTGATTAGAGAGAAGACACATTTATTGCTGAGTAGAAACCCCTTGTAGATGTTTTATGTAAAAATGAAAAAAAATATGAACTTGTGATTTATGTCTTTGATGTTTACATGTAATCCTCAACTTATTACCAGTCACTTGGCAGCTGTTCAGAGTTATGGTGGACCTCCTTGAGGGTATTTATAACCCAGTTCTGAAGTTCCAACACCTTTTGCCCTCCCACAGTCACATGATCATATTTCAGGCCCTTGGCATTTGGCTTGCATTTATGGCCACTTGAACATCCTGCAGTCACATGACCACATTTTACAACATTTTGCTGAAAACCAGCATTTACTTTTTTTTTTTTTTTTGCAAAACCTGCCAATAGCTTGTATTTTTTTTCTATTTTCCTTCAACATTTTTCCTTGCAATTCTTTCTTTCTTTCTTTCTTTCTTTCTTTCTTTCTTTCTTTCTTTCTTTCTTTCTTTCTTTCTTTCTTTCTTTCTTTCTTTCTCTCTCTCTCTCTCTCTCTCTCTCTCTCTTTCTTTCTTTCTTTCTTTCTTTCTTTCTTTCTTTTTCTTATTTAGGGAGTTAGGAAATTTATTTTTTAACTCACTTTTTTAAAGTTTAAATAAAATCATAAAATATAGAGCAACTGAAGACAGGATTTTAGAAATGTCTTTAACTTTATCTCTTTTTTCACATGTGTCCTTAATTTCAGTTTAAAAGGAATTTCAATAAATTAGTAACCACTACAAGCTGTCAGTTTGTGTATATAGTAAAGTCAAGTTTCCAGCAATCTTGTTTAAAATGTTTGGGAGAGTGTTCAGGTAATCAATCACCAGTTCACCAAACCAAAAGGTAGGCCTTCAGGAACATACATTATTACCATAAATGCCTAGAAGACTCTGGTTGAGAACATTACTAAATCAGCAAAGCATTTACTTGGATTTCATGGTTTATGCTGATGTTGTATTTTGCTTTTTGTTGTATTTTAAGCTCTGTATTTGTATTTTATTTCAAAAATATTTGTCAATGCATAGAAGGGGTTATTACTGAAATTGACACTGACTCTGTGCTTGATGCAATGGAAAATGATAAACTAGGGCAGTGGTGGCAAACCTTTTTGGGCTCCTAAGCCAAAAATTGTGCATGCGCTTGCACACTCGTGTTCGCGTGCCAGCACCCAGAAGGCAATGTGTACTTCCCCCCACATCCCCTACACATGTGCAGGTAATTCCTGCCCGCCCACCCCTACTGCCCCCCTACTTGAACCGCACCTCACAGCTGATTTTTGGCCGGTTTGAGGCTTTTTTCGGTCTCCCAGAGGCTTGAGGAAGGCGTCTGCAGGCTTTGCAGGCCGAAAACTAGGCCCGTTTCATCACTTCCGCTATTTTCTGAAAATCAGCTGTGAGGTGTGTGCATGCGCAGTGAGGTAAGTTTGCCTGCAGCTCGTGTGCCCGCACAAGTGGCTCTGCGTGCCACCTATGACACGCGTACCATAGGTTCGCCATCACGGAACTAGGGCATATGAAACTGACTAAAATTGCAGTAATAACAAGGCTCAGCAATGAAATTGCATTTATTCTGCTCTCCTCCTTTGTAGTTCACTGCCTTTTGGCTTCTGCCTGTGTAAATTGCTAGGATTTCAAAAAATGTTCTATTACTGTACATGTACTAGTTAATCATCTCTGCCAGCAGAAGTAGCTGCTGTTCTTAATTAATAATTTACAAAATTGATCGCTCACATTGCTCAGTAATACAGTGTCAGACATATAGAATGACAACATGCAATGTTGTCTAGCTCTAACATCTACTGTGATTGATCTCCAGTATACATTCTTAGTGATGCTTTTACCTGGCTTTTATCATTTATATTGTATATGTACATTATTTTCATAGTGATATTTGGTTCAGATTGATGCTTGCCTTTGGATGCAAATATGGCTTATAAATACATTATTTTAATTTTGAACCCAACAAGAGCTTGATTTCCAGGTCTCCCGGATTGTAGAGAAAGTTGAACCATGATTATATTTTAATGTGATTTATAGATAAAAGAGAGAGGAAAAAAGGTGCTTGGGTTTCTAACAAATTCACACTCTTAAAAGAAAAAATTAGCCTACAAAGCAACTTCCATCTTTCTATATTATGTAGCATTTTTTTTGGAAATGGGGTAATTTTAAAAAAAAATCACGTTCAAGGAATAAACAGGATTTTCTTGTTAGAGCATATCAGTTACCAAGGGCCCCAAAATGACAGCCCACAGTCACGTGACTGTGGAGGGGCAGGGCACAATATTTTCTCCCACACATTACCATTTTTGACCCATTCCTCTTTGAAAAATTGCTTCAGCTCACATATCTTTTTGATTTGTCTTTTTATTTGCTTTAGGATATTCTACATTTCACCTGTTAAGGGTAGGACTTTGACTCAGCCTTTCCAAAACTCAATATTTATTCTGTTCTCTCAATATTTACTATAAGTTTGTTGTGTTATTTATTCTATATATCTTCTGACCTTTTTCTGTAGAATTGGTAAGTCCAGAATTCATTGTAAGCCAACTAAATCCTGAACCTGCAAAACACTTCCAAATGATGATAATCCTACCATCATGTGTCATAATTGGGATGAGCTTATTTTGTTGAAATGCAGTGAGATTTTTTCTCCAAATACATTTCTCATTAATGCCAACAACTTGCACATTTGTTTCAACTGTCATCAAAGCATTATTCATAGCCTACCTACTGTTTAGCCAAGTAAACTTGACACAATCCTTGGCTACCCCCATGTATATTCTCTTTAAGTTTTTCCTGACATAAGAATGATTTGCAGATGCTGTTACTGTGAAGTTCCATTACTTAGTGGCCTGCAAGCCCTTTTTCTTTATTCGTGTAGTATAATATAACTTTATTTTAAGGTAATGTTTTTGGATGATAATTTCTGGGAAGAGTAGCAATGGTGTTGCATTTTTCCATTTTTGCACACTCTACTGGACTGTGGATTGAAGAGAGCCAACATCTTTGTCAGTAGTTTTATAGTCTCTTTTGGGCTCATATCTGCAATTATTATTCTGATCAGGATATGATTCATTTCCACAACTTGTACTGTGGGGATAAACAAAAAATCTGGTTTTGTTCTGAAGAGGGGCCCACCAAGATCAGATCTTATTAATATTTGATCCAACTCACTTTCTTAGAAGAGTTGATTATCTAGGTTTTTAGATATTTTTCTAATAGAGGCAGCTCATACTGGCTCCATGAGATCAATAAAGACATCAAGATCTTTGGGTTGTTTGTTTTGCTAAAATCTCTTCATTAATAAGACTTAAATGAATCTCTGATCATATTGTAAATTATGATACTAAAGAAATATGGATAATTCTAAAAGATTCGCAGACGACCTTACCGTTATATCACCTCTTGATTCTATACTTCTGGATAATCTGATTAGAGTTTATAACTGAAAATCAATATGACAAAGGTGGAGAGTAGTTGCAGAGAGCATATGGAAATGTATATAAAGGAAGCAGATGAAAGAAATAGATGATACACATCCGTTTTAAAAGTTGATTTAGCAATGAATTTATATTTCAAGATGTTGGTCAATTCCTGACCAACAAGGTTTTAGTCTTTCTTTGAATAGGTAGTTTGGAAGTATAGTGTTTAGCCAATGCTTTCTGCCTGCTAATAGAAGAAATAAGTTAGCAGAATACTTTTCCTTTCCACTCTAGCATAGAGAGAAAAAAAGAGGGGAAATGCAGATGCATAATGTTGTATAATTGCTTAATATATTTCAGTCGTCAACATGTAAAAAGTGAGTGATTTGAAGTTTAATAAGTTCTTCCATTTATGTTAGACATAATCTTTTAGTATTAATTTTATTAACATTAAACTTATCCAAATTAAATATAAGTATTGGATGTTTGAGGGTTGAATATAAAGTGTGCCATATCTCACAGTCAGAATTATTCCAGATTTGTAGCTTCAGAAACCAAATCACACAAAAGAGAGTTATTTATAAATCATTCTTTCATTTAAAAAATGTTACAAATAAAAATGTTTTTCTTTTGTTTTTCTAGGTAAAAAGAAGAGTTCCAGATATCAATTTTTTTTAAATGATGTGAAGATTATTAAAGCAAATATGAATAAAGACTAACATTATATGTCATAGAAGTGTGACAGTGGATCAGTCTGGAGCAGACAAAATGTTGTAGGACATAAGTGTGGAAGAAGACTGCATTTTTGTTTTCTGTCAATTGTTTTATTTTTATGACAACCTTTGAAAACTGTGAGGCTTCCAGTTCTGGATTTACTCTCTGTAAAATTGAAGCAAAACTTATTTCTATTTTAAAGAAGCAAAACTTACTTTCTATTTTTAAAAGTAAAAAGTATATTTATTAAGGGTTTAAGAAGACTAAAACAGGACCAATCCTCAGTTTGCTCCTCACAATTCCTCTGGAAGAAAAAGGATTTTCAGCTCAGCCTTCTACCAGCTGTTACTAGGATTTAGCATTCAAGAGAAAAATAAATGCAAGCAACTGCCACTCAGCCCTAGTTTCTGATGAAATCAAGGGGCAGGGTTCTAACCCTGGGAGAAAAGAGCATTCTAGAGGCAGAAAAACATGTGTTCTAGACTAGCATATTTACCAGTAATGTAACTATCCCTAAACATCACCCACAATACATTGCTTTATCTTGAAAACAGATTAGAAAGGGAAAACTCTGCCTCGAAAATTATTGTGCAATTTCTGAAAATAATAATGAAGTAATAATACATCAAAAACCATTGGGAGCTTATATCTAGTACAACATTTTTCTTGGAATTTTTGTCCAATCCATCTTCTCATCTTGCACTAAAAATTCCAATCCAGCTGCAGTTTTCTGCCTTATTGAACTATTTTTTTCATCTTCAGAAGGTGATATTCTCCAGAAACTACATGGCGACTACTTTTTCCAGAATTTAGTTTTATGTTATTATTTTTCGAAAGGAATCTTGGGATTAGGTTTATTATTCTCCTGATTGGATCCTGTTCTGTTCATTTAATAATTCTATCCAGATTTATTTATTTTTTTGATCAATGCCATCTTGAATTATAATTGTGAATAAGATCTGGCTCTTAACAGACAAATTGGAGAACTTGGACAATCTTTTAAGCTTTCCCCTGATTTCTTGTTTTGTTTTGTATTTTGAGAAAGCTTCTTTCCCTAATTTTCTTACCCTTCTTGACTCCTGTTGGGCCTGGGCTATGCTGCAGGGCAGATCATCCACCAAAGCTCCAACATGCCAGCAGCATCTGGAAAGAGATTCAAACCTAGCAAGTATGTCCCGGTATCAGCTGCTGCAATCTTCTTAGTAGGAGCCACCACTCTCTTCTTCGCTTTTACGTGAGTCAGAAATATCTATTACTGGGATGTGCAATGGAAAGGACTGGGGAGTAATGATATGATGTTGGTGTCTTTGCATCCATTACAAGAGTATATAAAAATCAGAGGTGTGTTCTGTTTCATTAATTTTGCAGAAGTAGAGATAGGATTGAAGCAAAATAAAAGGAGAATGAAAATATTCACTGAATTCCTTAGATAACTATATATAACAATACTACCAATGTGTTTATCACAACATGTTTATCACACTTAACACATTTTAGAATAAAGTGGGCTTCTTTTCACTATTCACGGTCTTCAGTTAAATTTTATAGATAAATGTCCTTGTAAAATTCTAATAAAAACTCTTTAATTATTGTCCTAACAAGTTTCTTGCTATTAGAACAGCAGTTTTCCTACCAGAAGTTTCAGATAAACATTTGTACCATGTGTTACTGATTTTTGGCAAGGATCATCACCATTCTACATTGCCTTAAAACCACAAATCAATCATTAAAGCCACCTTAGCAGTATTACCAAAACTGGACTCTTTCATCCCTTACTATCAAAAGAAAGATTTTATGCTATACTGACATACATTTCAACATCAATTTCTCTTACATAAAACTTTATATTTTATTTGGAACAGATTGCTGCTTTAATAGTATGCAAAACTACTGCAAATGTGATCCTTTTAAGTTTTTATTCTTGATTATTATTTGATTATTATGAATATTGTGACTTTCCCTTTAAATTAAATAATAGCGTTAGTATAATATATGATATAATTAAAAGAGTAACTACTATTTCTGTGCATTTAATTAAATAATATGGTGGCATTTCCTGTATCAAGCAAATGTTTAATGTGCCACTTTATCTCTAACAAGATATTTTTCAAATATATTTTAATGTAGCCCAAATGTTTTAAGCTGCATTGGTACCAGTCTACCATTTAAGAATTATTGGTGTGCATATATGCATGATGCATGGTAATACGATATTAAGAGTGATGCACTCTTGTACATAAGTTAAAGTTAGTAAAACTGGTTATGCTGAGAAATATACTCTAGATACCATGTTTACGTAACTTGTTTCTTAAGTGCATAACTATTGAAGAGAATGGATGAGATATTGTCTCTCAAACAAATCATGTTACATGATAGCTAGGTATATACTGCTTGTTGGCATAGTGCATACATTGAAGAGAAGCTTTACTAATAGCAAGTGGTTTCACTAGTTTTACAGGCTATAGCTGCCTCACCCATGCTGCCGTATGATGATGATGTTGCACCTCATCATCCATATGAGTATGCATAGGAGGTGTGTATTTCAAGTTTTCGAATAGGTGATCTCCAAACTGAACAAACTTCCAACTGAGCAAATATAAAATGTTTATATTATTCTAAACATAAGAAAAAGGATGGAGGGGACTTACAAAAGAGAAAAATGAACATGATACGAAAAGCTAGAGAACAAGTGTATAGACTATGTAGGCTCACCCAAAATTTAAAAATGTATATGACTTGTCAAATACATATTTTAAAAACTGCTTCCAAAGCTGAATAAAAGTTAAAACATTGAAGTCATTAAAAAAAAAAAAAAAAAAAAAAAAAAAAAAAAAAAAAAAAAAAAAAAAAAAAAAAAAAAAAAAAATATATATATTAAAAAAAAAAAAAAAAAAAAAAAAAAAAGTATATTTGACATTTTAATTTAATTTTAGAGATATTTGTTAAAATATTGTTCAGTTTCTGCTTTGATGTAAATATCTTTCCAGGTAGCTCCTTTTCTGTATATACATGGAGTGCGTGTGTGTGTGTGTGTGTGTGTGTATGAATGTTTAATTTTGAAGTTGCAAAACTATGAATAAACCCAATACTGCAAACAGGCTGCAGTTTTGGCGCATAATGAATGGTTTAATCATATCCAATGGCTGCTGAAAATATGCAGAGCTAAATGTTTTTAGATTAGTCCATCTATGATATGTTAGTCTTCTACATTTTAGCACATTCTGATTGGAGTAATTCATGGAGCCTTGCATTCAACGAAAGAGCCAGCAAGCTGCATGGAATGAGGGTGCTGTCCTTCAATTTGTTCTTCCAGGGATTATGTATTCGTTTTTAAAAAGGTGTATAAATTAGCAATTACTATAGATTGCCAGTTAACATTAGTAGATGGTCTAATCTTGTATAAAGTCTGGTATCAGACTCAGTAAAGCTGGTAAATGTAGATTAAAGACATTATGTGCTATTATTCACAAAACTGTTAAAATAAATCCTTTATGGTGTGTTCTGTAGTTCTACTTCAGTTTGCAGGGCAGACTCTCTGCAGTCTTTCTGTACACTGCACTGCCCAGACACCATCTTGTCTCCAATGCTATTTAATTTCTATATGAAGCTGTTGGCTGTCATCACTGGGTAATTTGGAGTAGAGTATACCAGGATGCTAATGACATGTAGCCCTATTTCTTAATGACATCAGGATGACTAAACTGGTATTAAAAGCAACAGACTGGATGAGAGTTAATCTGAAATTAAATTTTAGGATAAAAATGTTAATAGGGAATGGTTCTTAGGCCTGGGAATTGGGCTAGCTCTGAATGCATGGGCAGTTATTTGAATTAACAGCAGGAAAGGTTTTTTCAGATGTGGTTTCGAGTGTGCCTGCTTTAAGGAAGTTACATGTTCTTTTGGTTTCACATAATAGGCAAGAATAATATACCGTATTTGCCGGCGTATAAGACGACTTTTTTGCCCCGAAAAACATGCCTCCAAGTGGGGGGTCGTCTTATACGCCGGTATATCCACTGCCGGCTTTCGGATGCTTGTTAGACGCAGCGAAGGCGCCTCTGGCTTCCTGGATCCCCTGCGTCGCTTCCGCTTCATCCCGCTCGCCTCGCTCCGCCCGAGGCTGCAGCCTTCCTGCTCTTCCCACGGCCCCTGGCACTCTGCCCTGCCGCTGCAGCCCCGGGATTTCTGGAGGGCGTTTCCGGTGGTGGTGGGGGTCGTCTTATACGCCGGGTCGTCTTATACGCCGGCAAATACGGTACTACTGTGTGAACCCAAGAAAAATAATGGTTGTTTAAATACACTCAGACAGATATAGCAAGCATGCCAACGCCAGATACAAAGTACTGTACCTTTCTTATCTTCAGTAAATCTGAGGAGGTTGTTGAGTAATTGTACATCCTTTGATAATATAGTACTTCTGAAGAAGAGATTTGCAATCTAGAGTTTCCCTGGCACCATCTGTATTACTAGAGGCATAAGAACACTTATTACTAGCTGGCTAGGAACATTTATTACAATCTGGATGCTAATATTTCAACTCTACCTATTCCTTGATTAGGACAACATAGTTCATGCTATGACAACAGCAAGACTAAAGTACAGTAATCCTGTCTTAATGACAGTAATTGGGATTGGCAATTCTGTCACTAAATGACAGTCACAAAACTCAATGTTACATAACTACGCCCACAATGGCAGTTGCAGCAGTTCCAGTTGCTGCTGTTAAGCAGTCCTTGCATGCTTGTTAGGTGTGACATCCCAGGATCCATTTGCAACCTCCTTTTGGCTTCCCTATTGACTTTGCTTGTTGGAAACCAGCAGTAAAAGTCACATATGGCAATCCCATGACCATATGATGCTATAACTGTTACAATTTCATGCCAGTTTGCCCAAATCATGATCACGTGGTGGTAGATAGGCTGCAGTTAGAAGAACCAATCCTAATTCTCCTCTTTCAGCACTGAATGGGGGATCATTAAACAAGGACTACCTATAACATGTTATATGCATCTTTAGGATGGATTACAAGTAGTACTCCGAAGGCAGGGGTGTGAAACTGGATTTCTTCAAGGGCTGGATCAGCATTGTAGTTGTCTCTCTGGGCTAGCGGTGGGGTGAGGGGTGGGGGAGACAGGATGGAAGCTTCCTGCAACACTCTACCGGCCAAAATGGGGTGCAGGGGGCATGCGAGGCCTCCTGTGGGCTGGTCCTTTGCTATTTCCAGGCCAGCCCCATGGGCCGGATCTAGCCTTGAGTTTGACACCCCTGCCCTAAGGTATCCAATTTGACTGTATACATATTAAACCTATGCTGCAATATCACTGCCATTTTTCTCTAGAGTCAGTCTTAGGGTAATTTGTACCAGTATATAATATTGTAAATAATTCGGAACTATTTGTTTGGAAACTATTCATTTATTTTTGTGATCTACTTGACCTCTTTGTTCCAAAAAGGTTCTGACTGGTTTATTAATAATAGAAAAGTAAAATAGAATTAAAAGAACAATTAACCAACCCCTAAAATCCAATAATAACATGTAACCTTTGACACACAAGGAAAATAAAATCAGAAACATTTGTTTTCCAAGAACCTCTTATTCTAGGAAGGTCTTGCTGTCTGCACTTTGATTTGCAGATTACTAGTTAGTAACACTGTGAAGATGGAGGCACCTTGTAATGGCATTTGCTCGGCAAAATAAGCTCCTTCTATGATTTGTAAGGACTAACATTGATACTTTTAAATCTAGTCATCTTTTTAAAATTCTTCCTTGTGCATACATATATACACACAGAGGCTTTCTTAGTTTCCTCAACTTTTGTAAACTGATTTTTAAAATTAAAAACAGTTGTATAACTGAAACATTGCTACCTAATTACCCACATACTATGTAAATAAACTAGTATTCGGTTTCTTACTAAGTAGTTAGATATAGTATTATATCAGCAGTAACCTAGAACATACCTATTATGTCAAAGGCAGGTTGGATTTGATTTATATCAATTTGATTTAAATCACTAGTAAAAAGGCTTTATTTAAATCAACTTGATTTAAATCATAATTTTTAAAGAGCAACTGTCATCTATCCCGCAGCAGCTTCTCCTCTGACCCACTGTTGACTCACCGACAGTCCCATTCACTTTTAATGGGATGGCTGGTGATGTGGAAGTGACACAACAAGGTGAGGGACGTGACAGGCAGTAGGTGAGTGGATACCCGCTAATAGGCATTGCCATGATGGATCTGAAATGACAGGTGCTCTTTAATATTATATTTATAATCTGTTTAGAATGTTTCATTTTTACTGCTTGCCCTTCCTCCTCACACTTGGAGCCTGATGGTACAGTAATCATAATGTCCCTCCCATTGATCCCTCCCAGTCCAAAACCTCAATAAAGTAAGCAACTGCCTCCAACTCCCCCCCCCCACACACACACACACTTATCTCCTCCCCCATCTCTGCCTTCTTGGCCACCAGGCATCGTGCCTCATAAGAACTGCACAGCTCTGAGACTACCTACCATGCCCTGGGAAGCTGCATCCATCCCAACACAGTCCCAGCTTCACTTGTCCTCTCCACCCTGAACTCTGAGATTTCTGCCATCCTGCACTCTGCCACCCCACCTGACCTTCACTGTTTTGCTCCAGCTGCTCACAAGGTCTGCCAAGCCTGGTTGCAGGGACAGGTCAAGACTAGGTTTCACGTTGCAAAAAAAACAAAAAAGCCCAAAGCAGCCTCAGAGCCATGGCACCAAAAATATCCCTTTCCATTGAAAAGAAAAAGAAAAAAAAGCAAAGGAACTTTTTGGCATACCGCAACTCTTGGTTGTGGCTAATTTTTCCCAATGCAAAGGGACCTTCTGGTGTTGTGCTCTATCACTGCTTTTTGGTGGCCGGACTTACAGTGTGAATGAAGAGTTTATTTGATGCTGTGGCTTTGGGGATGCTTTTTGCTTCTTTGGGTTGTTTGCAATCAAAGGCCACCCAGCTCATCCCAGGAGTGCAACACAAAGACGCTTTTTTTGGTGCACTGCAGTTCTGTGATTTTGGGGGGCTTTTTTCCCTCCCTGCAGCTGAAAGATGCTTTGTCAGCAGCAGAAACAAGAAGTTAGCAAAGATCAGCTGGAGCAACAAACTGTAGGGCAGCAGAGGACTAAAAGGATATATAGATAGAGTTGGGCAAATAGGCAAGTGGGAGAGTTGAAGTTCCCATGCAGGTGGGCTGCCGTACTGTAATTTTGAATGGTTTGCTGAAGAAATAGTCATAAGTCGAGGACTAGTGGTGCTCTTGATTTCATATATTCTCCAGCAGGATTATTCAGAGAAAGGCATTTTATTGCAGAATTCCTACTAGTTTGTAATGCTTGTTCTGTCGGAAAGAAGCCGTCCCTAGAAAACCTGTTGACATTCAAAGCCTGAACTGACTTGCCTCTTAAGGGCTGAGAATGTGACTGGCCCATGGTTGCCCAGCCCAGGCAGGATTAGAACTTGAAATGCTTGGAAAAAGATTTTCAATTGAATAACTATATTTTTATAGAAGCTATTTAATTGTGTGGTCTCATTTTTATCTTATATAAGATCCTTACAACTCATAAACTATATATGTGTAATTGGCTCACCAAAATCCTTATCTAGGAATTACATGAACTTAATTCAATAAATTAATCTGATTTCAGGAATCTCATTTAAAGCAGCATTAACTGGTTATATATTTTCCTTGATCACTGTAGTGGAGCGGTCTGTGCAAATTGATAAATACTTGCCATGTTCCAGAGATAATTTCATCATTGGAGGAAAGTTTTTAGGGTAGTAATTTTGTACTGTTGCTGTCTTATAGTTTGCCACAGGTTGCACAATAATTTCTAATTCTATAACATAGTAGTTCATAGCTGATAGATTATGGTAGAGTGTCACATTTTTTCCAAAACTTGTTTAAACTTCCTTAAGATTGTGGAAAGAAAACATTTTTTATCCCAAACTTTAAGAGTTTATATTGAGTTAAGTTTAAATGTCTATTAAATTATGACTGAAATGGGCAAGAGTGCCTTTATGTAATGCTTTGTTCATATTGCTGTGGCTGTTTTTTTTTTAAATTAATTCAGAGAATTGCAAATCATTTTGAATATGAGTCCCAGCTTAAACAAGTTTTGCAAGTCCAACAGTCTATATGAAGTCAATCAGAAACTTAACAGGTATGAGCTGTTTACCTACTCTCCTGTGTTATGGTGATTCCTTTGTAAGAACTCTAGACTGTTTTTGCCTTCCTGATTTATTTGAGAACTTTTCCAAATTAATTTTTCTATAGATACCTAATAATGTCTTGTTTCTAACAAGATAAAGAATAGGCTGGAGGGTGTGGAATATGTGAATCAGGATAGTCATGAAAAAAAAGAGGAATTAAAACTCCTGTCCTAGAATTATAATCAAACTTTAGAGCTCATGAGAAAATTGGAACATCATTCTATTTCCAGTAAACAATTTTTACTAATTCTGAGAATGTATTTAAAGGTTGTTTCATGTTGAAATCATTCTTGTATCTGTTGTCATCCTGAAAGTCTGGCTATTCCAAGTTAAGTCTAAAGGTTTTTTTTTTCATCTTTCAGGAAAAAAGAGAAGGCATAATAATTAACTTTTATATAATTTTATTTAAAAAAAAAACCTTCAAAGAAGAAAATAGAAACTAAATATAGAATTAATTGACTCACTGAATTCTTAGTAATTAGTTTTTGCCGATTTCCCCCCCTGAATTGATCCACTAGTTTGTTGTGTAGGGAAAGGTAACCTAATCCCTTTTGCAATATTTTCAGCATACTTGAGAGGGATGCAAGCTACTTACTCCTGAACTAAAGCACAGCCAGGAATATTAAGCTTTAGAAGAAGAGTTCTCAAACCAAGATGTTGCAAACAACCCGAAGTTGGGAGACAACCTTGTTTAAAATATTTGTGAAAGAAATGGACAAAATTTCTGCTAAGTATAACAACTGCCATCTATTGATTATGTGACAAACTATTATAACGTAACAGACACTTGGAGGAGAGCAGTGTTAGTCTTGGGACGGAGAGGGGAGCAGAACTCTGGTAGTTTCTGACTATCAGTTTTATTAAGGCACATAAGCTTTCATGAGCTACAGCTCACTTCATCAGATGCATAGAGTGGCTAGATTGATGCAGGATTTAAATTGGGATGAGATGGGGGAAGGGAGAGTAATTAGTTATGCAAGTACAGGTTACCTGGGAGACAGATTAAAAACACCTTATTTAACAATCTACTGTGTTAAAAACTCTGTGATTTTTAACATGTTATAATTGTTCATTCATAAACTTTTTCACATGTAGCTAACCTAGCTCTTCTTCCCCTCCCCGCAGTTCCCCCCATCTCTCCCCAATTTAAATCCTATGTCAATCTAGCCACACTGTATCTGATGAACTGTAGCTCATAAAAGCTTATGCTGTAATCGGTTAGCACTGACCTCAAAAATCAGGTATGGATTCTCTCAAAAGCATTTATTTGTCTCTGGCATTTTCTTGGCATGGTTTCTAATGTCCATGGTTTTGGGGGTGTCTGTAGAAGTCTACATGTTAGCGAAGTTCAGCATTTTTATCCATTTTATTTTTAAAGCTGTTAAAACAGCTCTATCATTATTTTATTTAATACATTTCTAAGGCCAACCATTTGCCAAACAATTCTGGGCAACTTACAAAGTTAAAAGCAATTAAAATCCAATATTACATTTTAAATGGTGACAGTGCTAAAAAGAAAAATCAATCAATCCCAAACATTCCACATACTCGATGATTTGTAAGGAGCCTGTGCAAAGAGCCCGGTCTTAATTGTCTTCCTGAAAGCCAGCAGAAACAGGGCTGTGACAAATCTCAGGGAAAATACTGTTCTAAAGGGCAAGTAATAACAATAGAAAAAGCATGCCTCCCGCCATACGATGACATTGCTTAATTGATGGAACTCAAGCATGCCATTCCCTATCCAGTCTTACAGGACAAATATAAATATTGGACAGCTGTGTTTAGTTTAATTATTTATTGTACTGTGAGGTGCTTTAATGGATAACTACCAATACCCTGAAATGCACGCAGAAGCCAAATGGTAACCAGTGCTCCTTGTGCAACAGTGTTACATAGGCACCCTGTTTGCATTGTTGCTCTCTGACCAGTCTTCAGGGTCAACCCGCATATTCAAATATAAAGCTATAGTTAAAATATAGTCTATAGTATATTAGGAGACAACACTGACCCCAGTGAAATCATTAGTTTTATTCAAGGGGTAGGGAACATTATGCAGGTAGTCCTCGACTTAAGACCAAAATTGAGCCCAACATTTATGTTGCTAAGTCAAACATTTGTTAAGTGAATTTTGTCCCATTTTACAACCTTTCTTGCAGATTCACTTAACATGGTTGTTAAGTGAATCTGGCTTTTCCATTGACTTTGTCAGAAGCTTGCAAAAGGTGACTTATATGACTCCATGACACTGAATTTTGTTCAAGTGACCATGGGGATGCTACAATGGTCGTAAGTGTGAAAAATGGTCATGTCACTTTTTTCAATGACGTAACTTTGAACAGTCACTAAACGAACTGTTGTAATTCGAAGACTACCTGTATATGTTCATTTTTCGCCATAGGAAGTTGTGTATTGTAAAAGCTGAAAACCCCTGCTTTGAATCTCAAACTAACAGATTTGGCAAAGAGAGTTTACATCAGTTTAAAGAGAACAGGTAAGCCCAGGAATGGCAATTTTACAACAGATTAAAGGCCTTTAACAAGATTTAAAAAAAAAAAAAAAAAATTGATTGTGTGTGGTTCTCAAGCTACTGCTATAGATCCAACATGAGAATTCTTGTGTATATAAGAAGAAATTAAAAAGCAGATGTGAGTGGATCACATCAGTTAAAAAGCAGATCTTCTAGATGTGAGGGTAACCTGGCTGCAATATCGACCACCCCACTGACCACCAGGGTATATTCAGGTGATCTGCATAGCTGTCCCCTTCTTCCCTCACAGCTCAATGTGTGTCGCTCCAAAAGCTCAGTGGAAGAGGATAACCATCCCAGATAGAACAAGTGTACCGGTCAAGGTTATTCGATAGCTGTGTTCCCCTGCGAGAACCTCCAAACAACAATTCTTCTAAAGCAGGGGTGGGTGGAAACTGGCGGCCCACAGGCCAAATGCGTCACACACAGGCCACACCCACCCCACTTCCACAAAGGCAAAAAATGTTGTCATATTGCGAGATCAAAGTGACAAGGCAAGTTTGACACCCGTGTTCTAAAGAAACTGTTTTCTTAAATACTCCCAGATACGCAACAAAAGGATAGGATGACCTTACAGGCCTTTAATATTGAAATCCAAGAATAGTGGCTTTCTAAGTGATGTTATTGTCTGAATTGCTAACTCTTGTCACCAAGTCAAATACAATATGTGAAAAATCATATGTATTCTAGTCACATAATTTTGTGTCAGATAAAAAACTGCATGAATCCAGTAGATTGTGAGTTCTAATCTTGCCTTAGGCATGAAAAACCAGCTGGGTGACTTTGGACCAGTCTTTTTCAGCCCAAATCACTTCATGGGGTGTTGTGGAAAAAATAGGAGGAAGGAGTATTGGTTTGTTCTCTGCCTTGAGTTGTATATGAAAAAGGCAAGATAAAAGTAAAAAAAATATTTACATTTGTCATGTACATGAGGTTGATTTATCAAGACATAAATTCTTCCTATGGGGTATTCATTTAGTAGAAATCTGTATTGATAGTTGTTTAATTTTAGCTTTCATTGTTAGGCTGCCTAGACAATCTAGAAAGTTATTGGCTCGGATTTAATATTCAAATGAGCAGACTATTTAAATTACAGAGTTGGCTAGTTAAAATAGTCAAAATTTCAAGAATTGGTCAATTGTGAACAATTATACCATAATGAAAATTGTATATTTTCTAATTATTCTTTTATATTATGTGTAAATAATCTTTCCATTAAAATATTAATATTGATAAAACCCTTCATTTCATAGTAGAAATTATATTATTGTTAGATAAACCCCTTTACATTAAGTTTGAAAGGAATGGTCAGAATTAATTTTGTCTCCAGCACAAGTTCTAAATAGAAATCAACTGTAGCTTTCAAGAATAGATCTATGGAATGAAGCAGGATATAAATGAGAGTTTAAAATGTTTAATATCTACCTTTTGGTGGTGTTTGTACATGGTTTACCATTGTATATGTAATTGAAATAAAACTCCATTAAGTTCTCCATTGAGTCGACGGGAAAATCCAGGTTGGGTAGTCTCTATCTTTTTAATTTCAAATAGGCTTCAAATAGGCTTTAAAACTCCATAGTAATATTTATATCTAAACTTATTGTTACTTACAAAAATTAGATATATGTTCATATGGCTTCTTTGTGACTTCAGCTGTATAATGATATCACTGCCGAACTATAGTGTTAAACTTTCCATTTATGCATTACATTGTAAGTTTTTTAATGAGTTTCACTCCATTATAAAGGTCCAAGTCTGTTTTACCCCCCACCCACCCCCAAAAAAGTCTGGCATTGAAAGATTGAATCTTTAGCTTAGAAGACTTACTTTCACTATTATCTTTATTGATTAGAATTTTTCATAGCAATGTTTGTGGTAGTGTTTGCATTTTGAACCAACTGTATCACTTGCGTATATTTTTATGATATTGCTTGCATATAAAACT
The DNA here is from genome assembly GCF_049901735.1 of Notechis scutatus. Taxonomy (NCBI): domain Eukaryota; kingdom Metazoa; phylum Chordata; class Lepidosauria; order Squamata; family Elapidae; genus Notechis; species Notechis scutatus. The sequence continues at coordinate 229,205,801 of NC_142009.1, forward strand.
GAACAGTGCTCTTAAATTAATTGATAGGCTTTTTTTAATGCAGTAGGTATTTTTGAAATAGCTCACAAATTCAAAGCAGCCATCCATTGAAAACCAACTTTTTGATACGTTTACAACAAGAAGGAATTGCAAAAAATATTACAAATTTCTATCAGTAACTCCTTACATATAGTCCTCGATTTACAATCACATTTGAGGCCAATTTTTGTTGTTGTTGTTGTTAAGTGACTTTTGCCCCATTTTGCAACTTTCCTTGCCACACTTGCAAACAGCCATAAATGCAGTCATGCTGCCAAGTATCCAGAGTTTGGTCACATGGCTGTGGTGGGGGTCTGACTGTTGGAACTTCATCTCCTGGTCATAAGTCCCCCTTTTTTGGCCAGGCATAATAACTTTGATTGCTAAGTGATTCAGTCACTAAGTCCTCATAAGCCAAGGACTACCTGTACTTGCCAGCACTCTATAGTTGAATGCCAAGATTGGCGAATGAATTTTCTCATATGTATTAATAATCAATGCAAACATATTTCAGTTATTGGTATACAATTCACACAAACAGTGTCTTTATTCTCTTCCCAAAAGTTATTTCACTAAAGGCCACGGTTAGTTTAGACCAGGGGTGTCAAACGTGCGGCATCACGACTGTGTCACATGACATGTCGTGATTTTCCCCCGCTTCGCTAAACCAATTGTGAGCGTGGCCAGCGTGTGATGCATCTGGTCCATGAGTTTGACAGCTCTGGTTTAGGCAGTAATTAATGTTTTTGGAAAGTTAGGTGCCATTATCATTTCTTTTCTTTTTCTATGCTTGAAATAGAGTCTCTTTTGAATGGTGAATAAAATAATAGGTTTTTTTTAATTTTGCGTCCCAATTTTTAGTATATTTTAAGTTCCATCTTTGTTGGATTTTTTTTTTTTTAAGAATACGATTGATGATTACATGTGGTACTCCTATCAAATTTTGCTCTTTATCTCAGTTATCAAGATGGAAGTTTTTGTGTTCCTTTCCTGTCTCTTTTCTATTTAGAATGATACTCCAGGGATACTTCCGTACCTACAGAAGTATCTACAGTACTTACAGTACAAAGCACTTTGATCACACATATTCAGAGTATATTTTACTACAATATCTAAATATTGTAGAAACAAAATATACTTAGTTTTTGCCATTGCTTTTGTTTCCTTTCTGCCTCCCACTGACCCATAACAAAATAAAGATGGAATTGAATTAGTGTTTGCCTTATGGATGAGTTTGATTCTGGGGAGAATTTAAAATATATGGGGAGGAGTGTTTCATCCCCATTGTTAATGTTGGACAGGTTTTGGGGGGTTCTGATCCAACTTTCATACTATGTCACACTTTGGGTAGCTGCTTAAACTGATTTTTCTCAAGCAGAACATTCATCAAGCCCTCTTTAGCAAGCTGTATGTGGGTGGCAATTGATAAGAATTCTGTCATATGAACTAATGTTATTCAGAACCACTATATCTATACATACATTAGGACAAAAATCTTTTTGAGTCTTTTTCACAATATTTTGATGCAAAGAAGTAGGAGTCTGCCGATTATTTACATAATGGTTGCTGATTCCCTATCAGTTTTAGAAGCAATTTTTTAAGTTAACCTATTTGCTACATATGTCATTTTGTCAAGCTATCTATACATTTATCTTGGCTGTTGGCTCATGCTGTATAAATTTATTTATCATAGAATGCTCTGACTTGGGAAGGAAGGACAGATGCTGCCCTAAATCTGTGGGATTAAATTCTCAGCAACAAAGCAGATTAGGGTATTATACCATCAGCTTCAAGGAGAAAAACTGCTGGCCTTTGAGCCCAGGCTTTTCCACAGAAAGGACTCTTTAGTGAACTTTATCATCAATATTTAGAGTTGAAAGATACCTGGGAAGTTTTCTCAGCAAATCTGTTTAACCCTTTCCTCCACTTCCCCTCTTATAACAGCATCATCCCTGTCAGATAATTGTCTAGCTAGCCCCTGTTTCTTTGTTTTGTTCTGTTCTCAGTTAAATTTCATAATTTCAGAAGGCAGTCTTAATCGATACTTCCCATCTTTTAATTAAACTTTGGAACCCAGATTCTGTCTATGTTTTATTTAATATAAAAAGTTATATGGCTACCTAACTCACAGGTGACTCCAGATGGTTTACAACATTAAAAATCCACTACAGAAATCCCCACCTCTTCCCAATGCTTCCTTGTGACTTTGGTGCTTCTTAATGGGTGGTTAAAAAAATAATGGCAATCTTTAATCTAGTTTAGCACTGTTGTTTGTATCTGTGCAGTTTTCTTGGTAGTCTTAGGGAAGTAGTTTGCCACTGTCATCTGGAATGTTTTTCCACCTTGCCAGACAAGCAATAGCTTTGAAATTCCCAGCTGAGCCTCCATCCAAATGCAAGTTATGGTTGAGCCTGTTAATAGATTCCAAAATTGGCTACCTGCTGCCTTCTTTGAGGGCAAAAGAATGACATAACAAAATTAATTTCTCTGGTGTAAATCTGGATTTGGCCCATAACAGTTAGATGCAAAGTTAAAACAAACAAACAAACTAAAGGGTTGTCTCAAAGGTGCTTTTTTCAGTTGCCTTTTCAAAAAAAGCACCTTTGGGACAGCCATGACCTGGATGACTGAGTATCTCCATAGAAACTAAAGGGTTAGTGTCATATCATTTTGTAGCATTTTACTATGCTGTTGTATAGAACTTAACATCCAAGTAGTCCTTGATTTACAACCATAATTGAACCCAGAAGTACAGTCATAAATCATGGCAGTTTTTATGTGGGTCACCGTGTGATTGTGCCTGATTTTATGACCATTTTTGCAGTGGCAAAGCAAACATTGTGATTGTTAAATAAATGCTGCAGTCATTAAGCAAATCCATTGTATCCAATGGGCACTTTTTGACGGAAATCAGAAGTAGACACCAGTTCTGGCAAAAAAGCATCATAAAACGCAATCACGTTACTGTGTGATATGACAGTTATAAATGCAGGCTGGCTGCACAGCTCCCAAAATATGATCACATGACCATAAGAGGTCATGGCCATGGGAACTGGCTTGTAAGTAGCCCCGTGGAGTTCCCTCATAACTTTAAATAGTTGCTTAGCAATCAGTTGAAAGTCCATGACTCTCTGTATTGATAAATACTTATTCTGAGCAAAGGGAGCAAGTGGACTGATAGTTTCAAACTGATAAATAAGGTTTCTTACTGATTCCCAGTCCATCCTCCATTGCTTATAAAAAGTCAATTGAAATAGTTGCAAGTAAAGGACCACATTTTTATTTTCTGTATTGTTCCCTGCAGTTTTACAGTTGGAAATATTTTATGTAATTCCCCTCCCCCTAACCTGTTAGAAGAATCTGGAAGAATTTATTTTACCAGAGGAAACTGAGTACATATAATATGATTTCTATTGGTATAATTTCTGTTTGATGAACAGAACAGTAGCAATATGGCAATATGATATTGTTTGGTATGATTAATTTAGAAAAAAATATGGTACAGTGAAAAAGCTGCATAAAAGGGAAGTTAGGGAATTTAGAGTAGCATAAATGAACTACCAATTAAATATTTCCATATATTTTAAGTGGCAATAGAAGCTACAAAATATTCCAAACAATGAAAGAAGCTTTTTAAAAGTACAATTTTGTTGCCAAAAAAATACCATATTATAAAAAATTAATAAAGGGGAAGCCGGTTTAAATTTGTAGGAAAGAAAATGCTAATATTAGCATAGACTAGATAGTTCAATCAGTCAGTCATTTATTATAAATGTCCTGTCTTTTTTTTTTTTTTTTAAAAACAAGTTTTATTAAAAGTTTCAACAACAAACAAATCATTACATATTGAATCTTTCCCTGTTTTTCTACAATAATTTCCCCAATATTCTCATAAAACACAAACAAACACAAACAAACATAAAAAAAATCTTTTAGTAAAGTACCTTGGCCCCAGTTACCTCTCTTTGCATGGGCTAAAATAATAACACATATCACTCTTCACATTTCTATCTTATTTAATCCATCTTAATTAAATCATTAAATTTGTATCTTTTGCCCATTCATTTATCCCTCTATCTCTTCTTATAATAAAAGAAAAAAATTTCTCCTGAAATCACTAATCAGAGTATGATGCCTTTCTATCCTCCCCTAAGTTAGTAAAATTAACATTCAACATAACAAATACCCAATTTGGTTCTGCTTGGTACATTCTATCCACCAAAAATGTTTAAATACATTGTATCCTCCTTTCCTTCGATATTTTATTACATTTTAAAAATCAATCATTAATAAAAACTTCAACATTTTAATTTCTTATTAAATCTTAAAGCATTCTAATTTACTATTTCAAATATAAATATTACAATACCATCTTCTGTACCTTAGCAGAATCTTTCTTACAGAAAATTATATTTCATCCTTTATCTCTAAAAAAAATCCCTCTTCTCCCATCCAATTTTAAAGCTTTGAGGCTTTTCTCCGCCTTTCCCCTTTCTTTCTTCCCCCACCAAATCTTCCTACCCCCTTCTTCTTCTAACCTCTGCCTTGCTGGGATCCCTTCTCTGTTGCATTCCCTTTTTCTCTTGTTTGTTATCATTATATTTACTTTGCATCATATTTTTCTCTTTCTCAAATGTTTTTTTAGATCTTAAGTCCTTCATTTTCCTTGCTCTCTTCCTTCCTTCTTCCTTAGATAAGTTTTGGGATTCAATGAAGATGGCGTCTTCGTCTCTTCCTTGTTGTTCTTCTTCCATTTCCATCTGTTCCATTGTCTGTTGGTAATTGACCAGCGCCATTTCTAGAAATAGAAAAGCTTTTTCCATGCCATCTTTGCAGATTGCTTTTGTTTGCTCATATTCATCCCTCAGGTCTTCAAAAAGGAAAGCCATTATAAATAAGTCTTTTCTTTTCTTTATTCCTCTTTCTTCTTACACCAACCAAATATTCCGAGAGAAAGGCAAAACAATCCCAAAATCCACAATCCTCAATAAATCCAAGCAAGCCAAAATTCCCCTTCCTCTTCCAGGGGTGGTATCAAACAAATAAAAAAAGAATCCAAGTCTATATTTTAAAGCCTTATTAAGATTGTATTTCTGTCCTCAAGTCTTCAAGGCATCTCCTCCAACAAGATCCAAATTTATATATTTTCTTTATCCTCTCCCTTCCGGCTTAATTCCGTCGGGAGGAGAGTAAACTTTCCTTCAGCACCTCAAAACAGCCGCTTTTTTTCTCTTGTGGAAGAAATCATCAGAAAACCATCTTTTCCAGGAATTAAATTAAATAAATCTCAAAGCCCTGGGTCGACCAAGAAGAACTTTTACTTTCAATAACTTTCTCTTCTTCCTCCTGCGCATACTTGCCCGGCTGTCAACTTCTTTGTGGCGGCCATTACGGACCGCCGCTGCACCGTCCTGGTAACAGGGGGTTCTGCCGGCCAGGGAGGGGGTCTGCAACACCCCAAACCCTTCCTCCGGATCCCCTTACCTTCAGCTACCCCTGCAGGGCAGCCTTGCTCCGCACCCGTCCGGTCGGAGCCCCAAAACGGCTAGCGCGGCAGGGATCGCGCAGCTTCGCGAATCCCTACCGCTCGAAGCCGACAAACCGGAAAAACTCTCATAAATGTCCTGTCTTAAATCATTCAGATTCACCCTTGAGCTGGATGCCCGCTACACTAGTTCTATGCCTCAATGTAATATTATCCAAGATTAGTTTGAAAATGTTGATTCTGAAAAAATGGACAGGGTCCACGTGCCACCTACAGTCTGGATCTTGGTCTTTCTAGTTGGTGAAAGCGAGATAACGGGATTGGGTCAAACCAGGATTTAATGCATTTGGGGGGGGGGGGTAGCTGCCTCCAACCCTGGAAGCGGCAATAGTGTGCTTCTTCCTTTAAAAAAGCCATTGCTTAGCCCAGCAATGTTACAGAACTATTGTTCAATCTCAAATATTTTTATTTTTAGGGAAGGTTGTTTTAGAAGGTGGTACATTCTGGACCAGTTATATCTTATGACTAGTTTTCAAACTCAACCCCACGTAAAGCACATTCAACTATAACATCTTTAATTGTTAAAAGTACTGGTATATTAAGATATAACCCCAGTTGAAATCATTAGATTTATTCATAGTGCAGGGAGGGCTGTATGCATTTTTCTTTATAGATGATTGTGGTAGAAAAGCTGAGAATCCCTGGTTTGGAGTCCGAAATGGAGATTTGACATAAAATGTTTGCACTGATTCAAAGAGAATAGGCAAGATTCTGAATATGGCAGTTTTACATTAAACAAAAGCCCTTAGCAAACTCAGGAATCAGACATGGTTGTGACATCAGTTAAGGCCTTAACTGGTCATGAAAGCCTTATTTATGATCATTCCCAGCTTGTGTCACTACTTATTTGGAATACTATAACGCACTCTGCATGTTGCTGCATGTGAAGATCACACAAAAACCTCAAATGGTTCAGAATACAGTAGCACAATAACAACAGCTGCCACTAAGCATCCTCATGTAACATCTTTGCTTTAGGAGCTGTACTGGTTACCAGTTATTTTCATATGGAATTCAAGATACTGCCTACCACATATACCGTAAAGCCCTACATTGCTTGGGGCCTGAATATTTTTTGGATTTCAGACTTCCATTGATTTCTTTTCATTCATAAGATCAGGAAGAATAGACTCTAATCAGAACCCTTCTTTCAGTGAATGTGATTTGTAGGAATCCTGGAGACAAGCCTTCTCAGACATCCCTCCTCCCCCTTTGGAATAACTTCCAATTTGAGATTAGAATAGCTTTGACTTATTAATATTCTATAACGCTATCAAGACAATGTGTATCTGTTGTAAAAGGGGCCAGCAGTATGTTAGGTTTTAACAAGAAGTGGTATAGTAAAAAGTGATGCCAACACCTTAATGGCCTTATGTACAGTAAATCATTGATGAAACTGCATCTGGAATAATGTATGATTGCAGTACTTCAGAAACAGATGTAATAAAGCTAGGGAAAGTTCAGAGGAAGGCAACTAAAATAGACAAAGGGCTGGAACAGTTTCCTTGTGAGGAAAGGTTGTGATACTTGAGGCTTTTTAGTCTAGAAAGGAGGGAAATGAGAGGGGTTGTGATTGAGATGTGCAAAATCATGCAACGTGTGGATAAAATAGACGAGAAACTTTTTCCCTTTCCTAAAATACTAGAAATAAGGATCATTCAATACTGGAAGAATCAGTATAGGCAAAGGAATTTTTTTTTACATCATGTATAATTAAACTTTGGAATTTGCTTCCACAAAATGTGCTGGCTACCAGCTTGACTAGCTTCAAGAAAAGATTGCATCAATTCACAGATGTCACAGGAATCAATGCTACTGGTCTTGATGGCAATGTAGCTGCCTGTGAAGGCCATCTTCTGGGAAACTAGCAAGCTTCCTGAACAGATAACAGATAATCAGAGTTGGAAGGGACCTTGTAGGTTATCTAGTCCAACCCCTCTGCCCAAGCGGGAGACCCTACACCATTTCTGACAGATGGCAGTCCAATCTCTTCTTGAAAGTCTCAACTGATGGCGCTCCCACAACTTCTGAGGGCAAGCTGTTCCATTGGTTGATTGTTCTCACTGTCAGAAAGTTTCTCCTTATTTCCAGGTTAAATCTCTCCTTGTTCAGTCTCCATCCATTATTCCTTGTCTGGCCTAAGGCGCTTTAGAAAATAGCTTGACCCCTTTCCACCCTGTGGCAGCCCCTCAAATATTGGACTACCACTATCATGTCTCCCCTGGTCCTTCTCTTTACTAGACTAGCCAAGCCCAGTTCCTGCAACCGTTCATTGTTTGTTTTAGCCTCCAGTCCCCTAATCATCCTGGTTGCTCTTCTCTGTACTTTTTCTAGAGTCTCAACATCTTTTTTATAATGTGGTGAACAAAACTGGATGCAGTACTCTAGGTGTGGTCTTACTAAGGCTTTATAGAGTGGTATTAGTTACCTCCCTTGATCTTGATTGTATCCCTCTGTGAATACAACTTAGGATTGCATTAGCTTTTTTGACTGCTGCTACACACTGCTGGCTCATATTTAGCTGGTTGTCCACTAAGACTCCAAGATCCCTCTCACAGTTACTGCTATTGAGCCTGGTTTCACCCAGTCTATATGTGTACTTTTGGTTTTTCTTGCCTAAGTGTAGGACTTTACTTTTCTCTAGATTGGATTTCATTTTGTTAGATACGGCCCAGTGTTCTAGTCTGTCAAGATCCATCTGGATCTTGAGCCTATCTTCTTGGGTGTTAGCTATTCCTGCCAGTTTAGTATCATCTGCAAATTTGGTAAGTTCCCCTTCTATTCCCTCATCTAAGTCGTTAATGAAGATATTGAAGAGTACTGGGCCTAAGACGGAACCTTGTGGCACCCCACTGCTTACTTCCCTCTATGTAGACTTAGACCCATTAAGGACTACTCGTTGAGTACGGTTTGCCAGCCAGTTGCGAGTCCATCTAGTGATGGTGCTATCTATTCCACTTTTTTCTAGCTTACTAGGAAGTAGGTTGTGGTCTACTTTATCGAATGCCTTGCTGAAATCTAAATATATTGTGCAGTTGGTTTTCTCTTGTGAGAACAGACTTGTGGACTAAATGGGCCAGAGGTTTGATTCAACAGAGTCCTGCTTGTGTCCTTATGTTCTTAAGACCTGGATGTTTCAAAGGGGTTGTGGTGACAACTTGTGAGGTTGGAGGCCTTCTGCTGTAGAATGTGTGATGATTGTTTATCCCTTTGGTGCAAAACTTATTATAATTGATTGTTTTAATATCCAGTATTGATTTTCATTCCTCTTAACTGGGAAAAAATTTTTAAGTTACCCTCAGTCTTCATGGTGCTATCTCAGTGCTACCAAATTAATGTAAATACACAGACGTGTCTCTTCTATCCTTAAAATCTTATTTTGTCTGTAACTTCTTAAAGAATAGAAGCTCATGACATTTACTCCTTGTACACTTCAAAATTGACTTTGGATCTGTCCATGTCTTTGATACTGGCTTGGAAGTTGAATTTGTTTTTGTTTTGGTGCTATACCAGTTTTTTAAAACCAAACAAAATTAGATTTTCTTTTCAATACTGGGGCTGCTAAGCTATTTTTCAATTGACTCTGCTCTTGTTTCATCATGCCTTCCAATTCTTGAGCAAAGTAAGCTCTTATTCAGTGCCTTCTGCAAGCTAACTGTCCTAGCAAAGGACTTCAAAAAAACCTTAGTAATGAAACTTGATTTTCTTGCTTATATAAGTAGTGTTGTAATCCTATCACATTTCTTCTAGTCTGTTCCACAATTTACAAATTCAACTGTTCAGCATGATTTTCCATATTTTATTTACACACACACACACACACCAGTAGTGGGATTAAAAAAAAATCCTACTGGTTCAGTAGGCGTGGCTTGGTGGGTGTGGTGTGGCTTGGTGGGCATGGCAGGGGAAGGATACTGCAAAATCCCCATTCACTCCCCACCCCGTTAACCTGCTTTCCAGCTCCGTTCTCCTGTGCAGGGCAACAAAAGAAGACCCAGCCGATCATCTGGGACTCGGGAGGCAGAGAATAGATGGGGGCGGGGCCAGTCAGAGGTGGTATTTGCCGATTCTCCGAACTACTCAAAATTTCTGCTACCGGTTCTCCAGAACTGGTCAGAATCTGCTGAATACCATCTCTCTCTCTCTCTCTCTCTCTCTCTCTCTCTCTCTCTCTCTCTCTCTCTCTCTCTCTCTCACACACACACACACACACACACACACACACACACCTCACATAAAGACATTTCTTTCACTTAGTCTCTGGGCCCAAGTAACCAGACTGGACTCCTTTTCCTTTGCCCATTCCTTGAGCCACATAAAGGCCTTATACTGCAGCCTATAACTATGTTTATAACTATTTTGAAAAGCTGCAAAATGGTGCCAAGTATTCTTTCAGCAGCATTGCTAGCAGACTTTTATTAAAAGAAATGTTATCTTCACCACTTTCCTCATTACAGTTGTTTTTTTTTCTTTTTACAAATGGTCAGACATACACTACAACACAGGTTGAAAAACTGAAGCAGTGCACAATAAGTGATTTCGTATTTTCATCTATGATGGAGAATAAGTAATATTTTTTAGTAGCTGTGGCTGCCAGCTCAACCCATCTTATTGGTCAGCTGGAAAGAAAACTGGCTGATTAGCTGTTCCCTCACTGTTTCACAGTTTCAAGAACAGCAGAATTGAAACAATTGAAGGTCAGCTTCAAACTGGTTTGTGTGGGATTTGGGTGTGGAAATAAAGGGGAAATTGTGCTGTGTAAATGCTGTCATGGAAAAAGAGAACATTTAAGAGGATAAAAAGAACCTGAAAATAAAGTGGAGGGCAATACAACTACACTAGAATTGTTCTTGTGTGCTTCCAGGGATGTGCACTAACCAAGATGCTTAATATCATGTCTGGGTATTTCTAAAATTTCTAGAGACTTTTATGACGCAGTGTGAAAACTCAATAGATTAATTAACCCAAATCAACCTTCCATCATTTATTGAACACCAAATGATCCCCAGAAATTTACTGCCCCCCATTTGCCCCTCAGATATTTATCAACCCTTTGAATAGTCATATCAACTTTTGGGAGACCCTGCTGTAAGATCATACACCATTCTTGTAATTATTATATGAAATTGGTGCTTCTAAAGACATATTTACCATCTCTTACTAATTATTGAACATGTCTACTATCTCTTAATTTTCCAGCATATGAAAATATTAGTGACATTTCTTCCGTGATCCAGGGCAGCTTGATCCTTTCCCTCCAGTTGTTCCACCATAACATTTTTACTATTACTTTGTAACTCAAGTCAATCCTAAAGGGCTCTCAATGGTTCACAGATATTCTGCAGACACTCTCCAGAAAATATATCTTTTAACTTGCTTGTAGATAGTTAAAATGGGAATTAATCTGATTTCCACTGAGAATTAATTCGAAAGGACCAGCACTACCACTGAGAAGGAGCACCTCCAGGCCCCACCACTGAAACCAAACTTCTATAAACGTTCACTAGTTTATATGAAGGGTAATAAAATAGCTATTGAGTTCAGGTTGCCTGAAAATATCTTTAACCCTTTGCTAGGATTGATCAGGTTGTATTTAATATTATTGTTTACTGTCTTATAACAAGGCAGCATTAAAAAAAATGGTACTTGGCCTATTATCTCAGCTTTTCTTCATTTGATGCTAAGATGTCATTACAATTTTATTATATGGGCTTGAGAACGAGACTAATGCATAGAATTAAGTGTAGAACTATTTTGAGTTATAATTCCTGTAATTTTCTAGGTAATCATTTAAAATTTATCCTAAGCCTTGTCCAGGGGTGGGATGCTAACGGTTCTGCCCAGTTCTATAGAGCCGGTAGCTCTGAAGAGCAGCAGCCACAGAACCAGTTCTGTGTTTGCTGCTGTTTGGCCCACCCACCCACCCGGGCTCTTACCTGTCCTTTATTTCCTGCTTTTTCAACCTCAGCTGCTTTGCACGGCACAGCTGAGGTTGAAAAAGCAGGGGGAAAGAGGCTTTTCAAACGCTGCACACCCGCGCGCAGCGCTGCTCAGCTTTCCAAGCGGCACAGCTGATGTTGTTTTTTTACACACACGTGCGCAAAATGTAGTCACCGAACCGGTAGTAACTGGTCTTGTCCATGTTCTGTGGTGAAGCTCTGATCCCAAAGAGGTCTAGTCCCTGTTATGATGCCACTGATTAACATTATTAGATATTTGAGTCTTTGTTGTTATTTGTTTATACTTGCTTGATATTTTGTACTCACTCTTACATTGGACCAGTTAAATTAGAATAATAGCCTGCAGACCCTTATTTCGTATTGTTAAACCCAATTTATTATGCACTGGAAGGCTTATAAAATTATATTATTTTCATCCTTTCACTATAGAAGGTAGTAGTTATGTGCAACTATTCAGTGTAGAATCATTTGTATTTTAGCTTCAAAAGCAGGTAGGTATTTTTTATATTCAGTTATGGGGAAGCAATGTTGAACTGAATTATTAATGATAAATCTGAAGTCTCTGCCCATGATAAAATTTCATACTTCATTATATCTACATTCAGGTAAGCTGTCTTGGATCCTAAGGCTATTTATTCCCTTATTTCATTAAAGCATAGAGAGGTTTTTTTTCTGTTCCATTAAAAATTAAAATGAGTTTACTCTAATATAGTTTTATCTCTGTTCCATTAATATCTTCAGTACATTAGTAAACATTTAAGGATTATCTAGCTTGATTCTAAGAGTTGCTGTGCTTCCCTTCCAGTCATTAGCTTTAGTTTAACATATTCTTGTTCTCCCTATCCATCTAGTCAGACTAGCTTGTCTTGTTTTCCTTTCTTGCTAAGTCCTCTTCTTTGACAAAGCAAGTTGCAGTTGCTTTTAGAAAGTTCAAGATATCCAGCAAAGTATTTTGACTAGGTGCCCAACTTATTCTTTACATTTAAAAAGTCAGTAGTGATTACAATGTCACAGAACTGAGTAAGTTGAGGAAAAACATAGTCCTCACTTACCAACCACTCATTCTGCAACCATTCGAAGTTAAATAGTGCTGAACAAATAGTAGTTTTCAAACAGTCCTTGAAGTTAAAGACGTTTCAGAGCCTTGTGATAAAAATGTGGGTGCTTGCCCCCCCCTCACCTGCATTTACAGCTACATCATGTGCTTTAACTCCCCTCCCACCAGTCTATCTTTCGCCCCATCTCTGCCTTTTTGACTACCCTGCATTCCACTGAAATCCATCCCTACTGCCCAACTTGACTGGAGAAGGAAAAATGTGTGCTAACGCTAATCTTATCGGTCCATTAAGAATTCAAGAATATGTTATGGTACATTAACATAATACAGATTAAAGAAGAAATTGAAAAGAGACAAACAAAGAAAAAAAGAAAAAATGAAGAATGACTTCTTTAAAGATTGATTTCCATTTTGTGTCCCTTCAGTCAGAATCAGACACCGTTCTGCAATGAAAACCACTATCAAATAATAGAATAATCTGATCATCTTCTTGCTTTCATTATTCCTCAGCATGCAGTATAATTCCCTGATTTCTAATTCACATTTCTATGGACTGGTATTTTTCTTTTTTAACCTGATTTTCAATTCCACCATTTTGAAAAGGTACTTCCACTCCTGAGACATGGAGGAAAAAGAGACAGAAAGAAAATGGAGCTTGTCTTCAGCTCAAGCTAAACTTCATTTGTTTGGTTCTCAGCCTTCGGTTTTTCTGAGGCTCAATTGTCTCTGGCCACTACCTAGATTGACAGATCAGCTAATTTTTGCTCAATGGTCAGTGTCTGAACTTCTTGGAATGGGATTTATCTTATTCACTACAATTGCTAATGCTATATAATTGGAATACAGCCCCTTTTGAAATGATCTGTAATCTTCATCCGATCTTCCCCACTGAGAAATTAGCATAGCGGGTATGTATATAAGATGTGGTCTGTTCTCTTAGAAGCATTCCTGAGATGGAACTCTCTGTGAAGGTCAGATTGGTTGGTTCCAGTGGTGGTATTCTTACCAGTTTGGCCCGGTTCTGCCGAGCCGGTAGCACTGATGAGCAGCAGAGTCTGAACTGGTTCTCTCTGCCGTTCTGGTGTTGGGCCCACCCGCCCGGGCTCCCATACTCACCTTTATTCCCTACTTTTGAAATGCAGCTGCTTTGCGTGGCACAGAAGAGTGCTGCACGGTGGCTGCTGAAGCGACAGGGAGAGTGTAGGCTTGCAGGAGGTGAGTTGGAACGCCTCTGCACCTGCACAAACGCCTCTGTGCCTGCGCATTTGGCGCACGTGTGCAAAGCGCACCCACCAAGCCACACCCGCCAAACCGATGTTAAAAATCTTTGAATCCCACCACTGATTGGTTCAACATTTATTGTGTTCTAGACTTGCAGGGAAAAGTACACTGTTAGAAAAAAAAATGAGCTGACTCGTCAATACAAATAGGGGGGCTGAGTTAATCAGTTATGGAAGAAGGGTTTTTATTTAAAAGGAGGCAAATATTGATGGCTAGCTGAAAAAGCTAGGTAAGAAAGGAAACCCCAACCTGCAGAAATCCATGAAGAAGAATAGGGAATTATAGAACAGGTAAGGGATGAGTGAAGGGATAGTGACTGAAATAAACCTCTTTGGAAATCATGTTTTTCCCTTTCTTTTGCAGCTTTTATTATAAACCTTGTTCTAATTTCATACCTAATTAGCACATTTATTTTGTGGGAAGCTTTTAGACCAGAAGTTTCCAAACTTGGCAACTTTAAGACTTGTGGACTTCAATTCCCAGAGTTCCTCAGCCAGATATGGCCAGGGTCTTAAAGCTGCCAAGTTTGAGGACCCCTGTTTGAGGACTATCCCCTTCCTGATGTAAAGGTTGCTATTTTCCTTCTCCCAAGTAAACCAAGACAGAAAGGGATTTCTCTGGGGAAAAAATGACTGGTGGAACTATTATCAAAGTGGCTCTTCCCAGGAAAGGAGACAGTAGGGTATAATACTTTTATTATTGTTTGGAGCCCAATCTGTGACATCCACGGTGCACATTCCTCTGTAGAAATTTATTGTCAGTGGCAATAAATTAAAAAAAAGATATTCCCTCTTTTGAGCTGAATATAATGGCAACATTATTGAGGAGCTTTTTTGTCAGTTGGAATAGAGAATTATTTCATTCTGTTAAGCTCATCACTGAATGAATACTAGGTTTAGCAATCTGGATATAAAGAAATATCTCAGTAGGTAATGTATTTCTGCATGAGATCTTCTAATGACTAAAGAATCTGAATCTAAATGGGAAATTGTTACTTTATAATATTATGAAATATTATGAAAAGATAGGTTTTAATACTAAGAAGAGAACATCTCGGGGAAGTTGGGTGATTTTTTTATTTTTATTTTTTTCAGATTTTGTTGTACTTTATTAATTTGATTCTTTTTGTTAGTTTTTTATTTTATTTTTAAATATGGTTTTACATTCTGTAAGCTGCCTTGAGACACCATGGGCGAATAGGCGGCAATATAAATTCAATAAATAAATTTGTAGCTCAGGCTTGAACTGAAGAGTCCTTGGTGGTCTCTATGCTTGGTTGTTGTTTTTTGCAAACATTTTGTTACCCAGGTAAGTAACATCTTCAGTGCTAAAAGTGGCTGTTGTTTATTGCTTGATTGTTTGTCTGAGTTGGTAGTCCCTTGATTGGGGATTTGGTTACTTCTTGATAGTTGGTCTGCTATTAATTTTGGTGTTAATCCCTGCTTATCTGAGTGTTCCTTGCTGGTGAGGTGTTTTTGATCTTTTGTTTCCTTTTTAGCTTTTTGATTGTCATTTTTGATTGATATGTAAATGTTGCTTATTTCCATGTGCCTGCTGATAGCTGATTTGTCTCAGTGCCAGGCTTCCAGGAATTCTCTAGCATTTGGGGGTGAAGGGGCTTAGCTTGGTCTAGGATGCTCATATTTCCTAGTTGAAACTTAAGCTTAAGATTGTCCGTGTGTTGTGCAGTTAAGGAGTTTTCATCATGTCTTCTGACTACTAGCTGGTGTGGATGGATGCACTCTGCTAGTGTCATGCCCCTGGTGGAGACGGACTCTGAGGAAGAGGAGGAACAGCCAACAGGGAGTGGGAGTGTGGCTCCACAGGTGGTGGAGGAGGCTGGGAAGGGCAGAAGCCAGCTGATCAATCAGAGGAGGATCCAGGCCCATCCCCTATCCATCCTAGGGTACGCAGGGAGGAGAGGATCAGGGAAAAGCGAGGTCTACTCAGGAGGAGATTACCATGATCCTCCTCGTGGCTTGCAGCTGGGAGCTATGTATATAAGTTTGTAACTGCGTAGTCAGAATTGCTGGAGTCAAAATTTAGTGTTTCCTTTGAAAGAGGTTTATCTTTGTTGGTGTTCTTCCCATGGACTCTTCCCGTTATCTTCCTGGAATGTATGATTAATTATCTTGGCTTGCTTCGGAACTCTCGTCAATGCGGTTTGTTTTGGTTTCCTTTTACCTCTTTATTTACTTTTGTGACTTTAAACTATGCCTAATAAAACAGTGAAGTTAAGTTGAAGGCTTTACCGGACTTTAATGTATGTTTTGGGTGTGGGGTTATTTTGAGAGACTACGGGTCATCACAGCTAGTCTTCTGCCCGTCAGTCCTACATAGTGGCTATATTAGAGTCCTTACACGGTAGATTGTAGATGATTCCTGTTTTTCTGGGCTACAGGATGTTTTGATTTACCGGTACTTAAGATATTTTGGAGGCCTTTAGTTAGTTGGTGTGTTACTATGATGGCCATGTGGTTGCAATAGTTTGTTGGTTGTTTCTTATATGTTTTGATGTATAGCAAAGTTATCTTTTTTCAAAGCTTGTGTTGGTTGTGCTGTAGTGGGTTGAGTGGTTAGGCACTTTTTGATAAATTTGCATGGGTGGTATCCATTTTGTTGCAAGATGTTGTATAAGTGTTCTGTTTCCTTTTCCTGATGTTCAGGGTTGGTGCATTGTGTCTGTAACAATCTAAATAGTGTTCTTGCACAGCTTCTCTTGTGGGAAAAGAGATTATTGTTCTACATAGTGGATGCAATATACACCCAATATACATGTTGAAGGAGTATCACCTTGAAATTGTCTACTCTGGTACAGTAGGTCTACTATAAATTTGAAGGTGCACTTGTGAGTTAGGTTAGCTACAAATTGTCCAGTGAGGTTAGAAAATCATCTTCTGTTTCAGATTAAATGTTATATATTTAGGTAATTTTGTTAATTGAGTATAATAATACTTTCTCTCTGCTAATTGGTTCCATGAGCTTCTGAACAAATTTGCAATGACAAACTGCAAATATATAGTTATTAAGGAAAATGTTTGAATATCAAATGCAATTAATAAAGTTGAGAGAGTAATGGTTTTTGTTTTGGACTGCTTTTTCTTGTACAGGTGTCCAGAACTCAGCATTTACATCTCCCCAATCATACCCATTTACAATGCTGTGGTCTTCCTTTTTGTGCTGGCCAACTTCAGTATGGCCACTTTCATGGATCCTGGCATATTCCCCAGAGGTAAGCATTGTTCCGGTTTCTTGCAAATCATAAATCTAAGAATGGGGATTTTAACTATGGTTATTTCATTTTTTTCATCTGTCAGGCATTTTCTTTTTTACATTTGTATAAGATTTTTTTTATCACAATACAGGTAGTCTTCAACTTACAACCATTCATTTAGCGATTGTTAGAAGTTATAACAGCACTGAAAAAAGTGACTTACAACTGTTCCTCAGATTTATGGTTGTTGTGGCGTTCCCCACAGTCACATGATCAAAATGTGGGTGTTGGCAGCTGGCATGCATTTGTGATGGTTGCAGTGTCCCAGGGTCACATGATCACCACTTATGACCTTCCCAGCTGATTTCTGACAAGCAAAGTCAGTGGGGGCAAGCTGGATTTGCTTAATGACCACACAATTTACTTTACAATTGCCATCATTCACTTAACATATGTGACATACAATTGGGTGCAGTTAACCTAATAAATGCCTTGCTTAACAATGGAAATTCTGTTCCATCATAAGTGGATCACTACCTGTAAAAATGCAAATCTTTGCCTTTCTAATATAGCTCTAAGAATGAATATTGAGAATTTTAAATACTTGGTCAGTTTTAACAGTGAACACATGGCATTGCTCTTTTCCTTTATTGCCCGGTTCCTTTTGCCAGGGAGTCTGACTTACGGGCTAGGTTATTGGTGCATTGCTTACATTATATAATTCAGGTTGTTTTGACTGCTTCAGTCAACAGCCTATAAAATTAGTCTTTGATGTATGACCACAAGGGAGCCCAACATTTCCATTGCTAAGTAAGGCAGTTTTGAAGTAAGTTGTACATTTTACAACCTTTTTGCCACAGTTGATTAATGAATCATGCATTCCTTAAGCAAATCTGGCTTCTGCCATTGACTTTGCTTGTTAGAAGCTGGCTGGGAAGGTTGCAAACCTTGGTCACATGACCCCGGGAGACTGCGGAGTCATAACTACATGCCAGTTGCCCAAATTTTGATCATGTGGCCATGGTCATAAGTGTGAGAAGCAGTCATAAGTCACTTTTTCAGTGCTGATGTAACTTCAAATGGTCACTAAACAAACAGTTATAAATAGAGGACTACCTATAATAAATTTTGGTTTCCACATTCTGAAAAAAATCTCTCTTGCCATCAGTTATATATTTATCATTACAAATCTGGAAGGTGGAAAGATACTGATTCTCGTTTTGTTTTTTTCTTCCTCTCCTATTGCATTTGATGGTTTTCTTCTCATGTAGCTGAAGAAGATGAGGATAAGGAGGATGATTTCCGAGCTCCCCTATACAAAACTGTGGAAATAAAGGGTATTCAAGTGCGCATGAAATGGTGTGCAACATGCAGATTCTACCGGCCACCACGCTGCTCCCATTGTAGTGTCTGTGATAACTGTGTGGAGGTAAGAAGATAAAATGAGAAGAGAGCTCCACTAAAGAAATTGGAAATGGGATGGTGTTTGGCATTAATCTGGGCTGCTTTTCATCAATCCCAGAACTTGAGTATTGAGTGTCAGGTTTTATAATGTAATCTTGAGAAAGAAAAAGGGGAAGGAGAAGGGAATAAGAGCTTTCAGAAAGAATGGTGTTCCTTTTTTTAGTCACCTTTTTCCAGAAATGGGAATTTAAGGTGATGTGCATAAGCTTTTCAGATTCCTCCCACCCAGCGTTTGAATAGCCCCAGACCTGCTTAGCTTTAGTAGGATTGGAGTTTCACCTGTTTTCAGATTATACCTTATTCATAAGATACATACCCTGTTTCTCACAAAATAAGGCCGGGCCTTTTTTTTTTTTTTGAGCCCCGAAAAAATGGCTAGGATGTCTTTTTGGGGGTGAATTAATTTCTCTCCCACCCATCCCCCGGCGCACCAGCGCCGTCTCCAACAACAGCGTCTGAGTCACTCCCACTTTTCCCCCGTCCCCGTAACAACAGGAAAAAAAAAAACATTTTGAGGTACCTGGGAGCGCCGTGCGCTGCGTTTTGGTTTAATCCCGAGTGGCTGGGTGGGTGTGAGAAGAGCCGAGCGAGCGTCTCTGCTGCTGTTACCCTTGGTGCTCCAGCCTCGGGCTCTGCAAGTTTGCAAAAGTCCCGGTGCACAGTCCGTTCCTGCATTCCAAATGCCCAGGCTGAGCTGCAGCTGTCCCTCTCTTGCCATCGCCGTCTCCAATAACAGCGGCAGCAGCGGCGGGAACCGTGGAAGTTACAGAGGCGGCTCCCCCATCCAAGAAGCAGCTGAAACGCTTCCACGGTTCCCGCCGCTGCTGCCGCTGTTATTGGAGACGGCGCTGGTGAGAGAGGGACAGCTGCAGCTCGGCCTGGGCGCTTGGAATGCAGGAATGGGCTGCGCATCGGGACTTTTGCAAACTTGCAGAGCCCGAGGCTGGAGCACCAAGGGTAGCAGCAGCAGAGATGCTCGCTCGGCTCTTCTCACACCCACCCAGCTGCTCGGGATTAAACCAAAACGCAGCGCGCAGCGCTCCCAGGTACCTCAAAATGTTTTTTTCTTCCTGTTGTTACGGGTATGGAGGAAAAGCGGGAGCGACTCAGACGCTGTTGTTGGAGATGGCGCTGGCAAGAGAGGCGCCAGCACCGGTGGGAACCATGGAAGCTACGGAGGCCTGACAAGCGGCTGAAATGCTGCCGGACATCCACGCCGACGACGCCCGCCTGCTGACCCGGGTAAGGGAGGGGTAAGGGAGCCCTCTGTGTTCCACCATGGTTTTAGGAGCGGCTGATGGTGAGGCGTAGTTGCCCGCGGGGCACTCCTAATGGCAAGTTCCCCCCGCCTTCCCCCCCCCCCCAATTTCGCATGTTTTAAACTAGGCCTAAATTTGGGGGGAGGGGCTTAATTTCATTTTATGCCTAGAAAACATGCTGGGTCTTCCTATGGTGGGGGCGTATTGTTGGAGAAACACGGTATAACCAGTCATTGAATGTAGGTTTATTTTTCTTGTCTTCAGGCAATACCAATACATATAAGCCACCACATATTAATTATCCAAGCTCAACACCAAAGTTGTCAGATGCCACAAGATGCTCCTTCTAAGATCTTGGGACTACTAAAGATGGCATTGAGAATTTGTGAATGTTCAGAGGAGGGTTTAGACCGGCAGAGAAAAAAAAAAAAAAGGATTGTTTTAAAGGTGTATAGCAGGGTAACTCTGAAGATTGAAAGCATCTTGGAAGGAAAGCACTTCAGTTACAACAATCCATTTGCCAACGTGGTGGTGGTGGTGGTGGGGCTTGCCAAGGCACATTGGAAATACAGAGTTAGAGAATGGGTTGCCTCAGATATAAACCCCGGGAGACATTAATATTTTCACTGGCTAATATGGGGGTGGGAATGCAGTTCTTAAAACAGTGTCTGAAGGAAGTTATTCATCTGCCAAGGAGGGGAGCATTCCAATAGTCTGACAAAAAGTGGGGTTACTCTTCCCTGGTTGTTTCATCATAGTCAGTGTAGACAGAACATTGTTATGCTTCAGAATTTCACTTTGGAGCTGAAGCAAAGAAAAGTTATCTGAGATGAAAGAAACTATTTGAATCAGATTTTCTCTGCTGAACAATTAAACAGTAATGTTTGGGAACATGTTTAGTAACTTTGTTATTTCTGCTTGTGAAGCCTGGGAAATTGTCTAGATGTTACAAACTGTATACAGAGTGGTTGTAGAAGAATATATATCCTGACATTCTTTGTGTCAAAACTCATCTGTCTGTCTATACACACGTAACACGCACGAACACACAGAATACATGAAAAGAGAGGAAAGGCATTAAGGTCAATCAGATCAAAGGTCTACGAGTTCATTGTAGTTATACCATTCTTATGGGAGTTATGTTTTACATTCTATAATGAATGGAAATAAATACTTGATTTGTAGTCAGATGTGATGTAGTTTAGAATGGTTTCATTAATGTAAAACTATAGTCTGGCTTTATAGAGGGATTATTTTCCTAACCCATTTTTTTTTTCCTATGGAAGGAATTTGACCATCACTGTCCATGGGTGAACAACTGCATAGGAAGACGCAATTATCGCTACTTCTTCCTGTTCCTGCTCTCACTTACAGCTCACATCATGGGTGTGTTTGGTTTCGGTTTACTGTATGTCCTATATCAAGTGGAAGAACTCTCTGGAATCCGTATGGCTGTTACGTATCCTTTAATCTCCCTTCCGCCGCCACCCCCCACCCCCAAAAAAGGAGCTCTCCAGTAAAAATGAACCCTGGCAAGGAATTTTTTAGATCTCCTTAAGACAGTGCCACTTATCAGGTGGGAAATGAATCTCCAGATAAGAAATCAATTGTGATCCTTCAGGATTGTTCCTTGACTTTGCTGCAGTATGGCCGTGATGTGTGTGGCTGGTTTGTTCTTTATTCCTGTAGCTGGCCTTACAGGTTTCCATGTGGTACTAGTAGCCAGAGGTCGCACTACCAATGAACAAGTATGTATTTCCCATTTTGTTTTGTTGTTCATTTCACTGAATTTTGCCTAACCAGTTTTTGATCTTTGCAGGTTACAGGCAAGTTCCGAGGTGGGGTAAACCCATTTACCAATGGCTGCTGTAAGAATGTCAGTCGTGTTCTCTGCAGCTCTCCAGCTCCCAGGTAAATTCTGTTCCACCAAAGTAAGATGGAGAAGAGGAGAAATGAGGATGACTGTTTTCACTGTTAATGTGAAAAGTGAGCAGAAGTTTCTCACGGCTAACTGTCCCAAAAGTGCTTTTTCAAGGGGTAACTGGACTTTCTGGACCAGAAAATCCAGTTGCCTCTTGGAAAAGCACCTTTGGGACAACCATGACCTGGATGATCTCCATAGACATGGTTAATCCTATGAATGAACCAGCAAGGAGATGCTGGGTTGCAAAAAGCAATTGCTAACAATCATTTTAGTTCTTAATCATGGACTCTTAGAATAGGAAACCGTAGGATTCATCCCCTTGCTTGGTACAGGATGTATTAGAGTATCTCTGACCAGCCAGTCTTTTGTCTGAAGACTTCTGAAGAAGGACCCACCATTCCATGTGACAACGTGTTTCATTGGCTTATACCTTGTACAGGCAGAAAGTTCCCTCATGTTTGTCTAGCTTGAACCTCCTTCTTTGTAATTTAAACCTACAGGTAGTCCTTGAGTTAAAATGGCAATTGAGATTGGAATTTCTGTCACTTAAGTCATAAAGTGCAACATCATATTACCGCATTACACAGGGACAGCAATTTATTCAGTCTCTTGTTATCACAATTAAGCAACAGTTGTGGGTTCTTAAGCTATAACTTCATCACAACTTCTTGTTGGCTTCCAGCAACCAAAATTAGTGGGGAAGCTGGCAGGAAGTTGCAAGTCCCAGGTATCTTGTAAGCAAGCTGTCAGGCAGGTAAGTGGCTGCTGCCAGTTATGCAAGTGGCCACAAAGACACAATCTCAGGAAGGCTTGGGAAGAGTGTGCAAAGATGCACAAAGGACAGGGAAGTGTGGCACAAGCATAGTAAGGTTCACTGAGTATGTGTGGGTGGTTGGAAGACATAAGTGCAGAAGGGCTGGAAGAAGGTATATGGGTGCGAGAGTTACCCAATCAACTTTCAACCTTCTCTGCCCACTTCCCCATTGACATTGCTTATGGGAAACTAACAGGTAATGTTGCCATGTGCAATCACATAACCACAAGATGCTGTAAGCACCTGAATGCTAAACCCTGGGAACCACTGAACTTCAAGGACTGATCATAACCACCTCTCTTCAGTGCTATTGTAACTTCAAACCACTGCTGAACAAGTGGTTGTTAAACAAGGGCTATCTGCATTGGTTCTCCAGCTTGTGAGAGAACTCTGTGGCACAATGGTTAGAGTACAGTATTGCAAGGCACTTCTGCTGCAGCCAGCCGCCTACAATTTGGCAGTTCAAATCCCACCAAGCTCAAGGTTGACTCAGCCTTCCATCCTTCCAAGGTGGATAAAATGAGGACCCAAATTGTTGGGGGCAATATGCTGACTCTGTAAACTGCTTAGAGAGGGCTGTAAAGTACTATAAAGCGGTATATAAGTCTAAGTGCTATTGCTATTGTGGCAACAGAAGAAATCTGGCTTTCTTCTGTATGACGACCTTTCAGGTATTTGGAAACGGGAGTAACATTACATGTCCCCAACAACTGCCTTTTAATAATCCTAGTTCCTTTACTGTTATTCATAGAGCTTTGTTTTCCATATCCTTCACAATATGGATGGGAGAGAACAAACTTAATTTTGAATTTTAACAAGACAAAGTTACTGTTTCTCCCCTGGGGTGCTCAGGCAATACCAGCGGTATCTCTTACAGTTGAAAGAACTACTCCTGAAGGAACAGATCTGTGATTTCTGCCTGAAGAGTAGGTGAAAGCCATATGAGAGCATTTGGCTAGCTTTAGCTGGTGCAACAGTTGCAGCATTAACTGGAGCAAGAGGATCTTACTGCAGTGATTTACAACATTGTCACCACTCACCCAGATTACAACATGGGTTGCTTTTAAAGTTACCACTTGAAAGCTTCATTTAATTCAGTCTATTATCCAGTTCCTATTCCCTAATAGGAGCACAATGCACCTTTGCTTTGAGTGCTGTATTGGTTTTCTATTGGCTTCCATTCTATGTGGAATAGCATTTCCCTGATCTGATAAGGTGGTAACTCTGTCAAGGAAGGATATGAGATTAGTCCAGAATGTTCTGTTGTAACAAAGCCAAGGCTTTTGTTAATTATTAACCTGCTCCCATAAC
This sequence comes from Notechis scutatus, assembly GCF_049901735.1. NCBI lineage: Eukaryota > Metazoa > Chordata > Lepidosauria > Squamata > Elapidae > Notechis > Notechis scutatus. Next base: position 229,229,648 of record NC_142009.1, read on the forward strand.
ATGCTATTTGATCATCTGCTTGAGAAACTTGCCTAGTATGAGATGACAAATTTTGTTTTTTATTAAATTTATTTGCCATCTATTCTGCCATGAGGCTACTCTAGGTAGCTTACAATAATAAAAATGTAAACAGAAAAGAAGTAAAATAAAAGAACAATAAGTAAACCGTGACAAAGGAACAAAATGAGAATAATACATCAATATGGTAAGCAAAACAATGGTTGGTAGAGAGCAGGAGGGTGGAGTCTGCCATCAATCTAGCAGCTCCCTCCAGCCTGGAATACCCCCATCTGGTCCCCAAGGCAGCAGGCAGAGCTACAATTGACAGGTTTGTCGTTTTGTGAGTCTGTCTCCTTCCTCTTTTTTGAAATTGGAAATAACCTTTGCTCTTTTCTGGAACTTCACTGGTCATCCAGGAGTTGAAAATGGTTTTGCGGTTATTGCACTACAGGTAATCCTTGACTTACAGCACAACAGTTTAGTGACCATTCGAAGTTACAACAGCACTGAAAAAAGTGACTTATGACCATTTTTCACACTTACAACAGTTGCAGCACCCCTGTGGTCATGTAATGAAAATTCAGATGCTTAGCAACTGGCATATATTTGTGACAGTTGCAGTGTCCCGGGTTCAGGTGATGACCTTTTGGGACTTTTTGACAAGCAAAGTCAGTGGGGAAGCCAATTTCACTTAACTACTGTGTTACTAACTTAGCAAATGCAGTGTGATTCACTTAACAACCCTGGCAAGAAAGGTCATAAAATGGGACAAAACTCACTTAACAACTGTCTTGTTTAGCTACATAAATTTTGGACTCAATTGTCATAAGTCAAGAACTATACCAGGGTATTTCTTTAATACCGTGGTACACTATGCAGTCGGACTCTTCTTAGTTCTTTCTTTTCTGATTATCACAAACAAAGGATAACACGTTCATTTTCCCAAGAGGTGCCAGCTACCTTCATCTTTTCAACCAGTTCTTCCTGTTGGTAAAGATTAAATCCACAATAACAGAAAGAAGCTTGCTCTTTCTTCCACTTTCTGACAAAGTTGTCAGCAAGAGATAACAATAATTTATTTATTGAAATCCCCTTTTATCCCTATTACACGACTTTGAGAAAGCCTGATCATCTGATGTGGGAAGGCCTCATCCAATCCTTTTCTTTACCCAGGTGGTCGGTGAAAAACTCCTACAGTGGTATCACTTTCCTTTCTCTTTTTGTTTTTGTTACCCAAATACTTTTTATAGGACTTCCATTCTCTGCTGAATTTTTGTTCAATATATTTTTTTCTTCATGTACAATGCAACGCCCCCATCCTTTCTATTCAGTCTGTTTCTTTTGAATAAATTACACCCTTCTACTGTGCATGAATCATGAGCATTATCCCACCAAGTTTCAGTGAGGCCTATCACATATTTGTTTTCCTGAATTAGGAAACTGATGGGGAAACTGATGTTTGACAGAGCAGCTGTGTTTTTCCTCTCCTAGATTGTAAGGAGTGCATGCTGATCAGTATCTAAATATGTAGGAGTATTAATTTGGTATAAAGGCTGACTGAGTGATCTCTTTGAAAGTGCCCATGGCCTGTTTTCCAAATTAATGAATGCAATTAATTGGTCATCTAAACTAAGACTTTCCTGGAGCAGAAGATGAATTGCTGCTCCAAGCATTCTACTCCTTGGGGTGGGGGTAGGGAATATCTTTCTGATTCAGTCATGTCCAATTCTCAGGCTGTCTGGACAAATCTCTGCATTTTTCTTGGCAAGGGTAAGGGTTTGGCATTGCTTCCTAGGGCTGAGAGAAGATGACTGGCCCAAGATCACCAAGCTAGCTTCATGTCTAAGGTGAAGCTAGAACTCACAGTTTCCTAGTTTCTTGCCTGATGCCTTAACAGCATTAACTGGCTCTCACTTTAGATAATAAGGAACACTAATTAGCTCCAAATTAAAAATATGTGATGATATTACTGAGGCCTCCAGTTGCAACTTGCTTTTGTACTAGTTACGTTTCTGTGCATGATTAAAGAGGAAGACTGAATGAGTTACCATAAAGCCAAGTTTCCCTTTCAACCTCTGTCACTATCTAAAATATATTAGGACGGTGCAGCTTTCTGTAGACATATGTTTCTGTTGCTTAACTGTGCAGATGTATTTAGATTATTTTTGTGCACCCAACACACCTACTTTGTAATGAATCAGAATCTACAGGTACTACATTTCCCTGCCTAACAATACTGAAGTTCCGTGTATGCATTTCTTCACATTTATAAAATTATATTGAAATAAACTATTGTGCACAAAAGCAATGTCTTTCCATGAGATCAATTTAAAAAAGGAGAGATAAAAGGTTAGAACCCATTTCCTACTGTGTAATCCTGTTTTGTATGTTATTCCTTTATTAGAATTGCAAGGTAATTTTATATAGCAGCCATTTTATCTGTTACTTTCTTTATTACTTCTATTTACTTCTAGAAACTGCCAAGTTTAGTTTTGTGGGGAGGGGAATGTTAGCCACCTTGGTTTCTTTGTTTTTGTGCTTTTGTCCTTTATTCTTTGTTTCTAATTTTTTTAACAACTGTAAAACACCAGTACAACTAGGAATCTGTGATTACCCGGGGCATGGCACAAAGGCAACACAGTCACATAAGTAAGAAAAGTCCCTTTAATACCTCCAACTTTGCCCCCAATGTCCAGTTACCTTCAGCTGGAGAAAAAACTCTCCCAAGAACAGTCCTTAAGTGGAGGAAATTCAGTTTGAAAACAAAGTACATATAACCTGTAAATAAAAATCCATACAAACCACGCTGCAGCAATTAACTGGACAGGGCAGAATAAGGAATTGCAGAACTCAAACGCCTACAAAACACACACAGTTGGGAAGACGCAAGGAAACCAGATAACCGTCAACAAACAAAGATAACTCACGGTTTGCTTCCAGCAACTTTGCTGTGCATAGCTTGCCTTTTTAAACACCGTTTTCTCAGCTGCAACTAATGAAGGGAATCAGGGCCCTTTCCTTCCCCGTAAGCCACACAACTCACATTGCTCCCTTCTCCATTCCTCCCTGCATGCCCTAGAATGAAGAGGGGGTGGGCCTGGATCTTCCTCTGAATTCCCTCTGTCTTGCTCTCCCTCTCCCCTGCTCTGCCCAGCTGGACTGTGCCCTTCCCCAGTTTCTTCCACAGCCACCAGAACCACACTCCCATTCCCTGTCAGCTGCTTGACCTCCCCCTGGGAATCAGATTCCAACAGGGGCATGACAATCTGGCAGCATATAAATTTAATAAATTGCTATCATTTTTCTGCATCTTTAAAACAATATTACAGGTCGTCCTTGAGTTATCATAGCAGTTGTACTGAAATTTCTGTCACTAAGTGATACAGTCATAAAGGCAATGTCATGTGACCATATCACTTAGCAACAGCAATCCCTGCAGTTCTGTTGCCATCATAAAGCAAGAATCATGGGTCTTTAACTGAGTATCTTCTCACAACTTGCTGCCAGCTTCAAACAATAAAGTCAGTGGGGAAGCCAAGAGGAAATTGCAAGTCCCAGGTGGCTTGCCAGCAGGTAGATTAGACTTGCTATTGGGTGGAAGAGTTTTCTGCAGGTGGATGGTGAGGTGTAGAGTGTGCACAGCAGGGCTTGGGTAGCTGATGCCAAGTGTTAACCCATTCTGCAAATGAGCAGGTTTTGCCATGAACTATCAAAAAGCACTGGGGGTGGACACATTTTATGGCAGCTGTCGTAACTCTGGTAGTTGTTAAAAGACCAGCCATATCTTGAGGACTAACTGTACACAAATGTATTCAAATTGCAAAATGTATATATCTCAAACCTTATTCTGACATTACACTGCCTTGCTAAGCCATGTAAATAAATAATTTACTAAAAGCACTGTCTTAAATCTTTTGTTCACTATTCACTAGGTATCTTGGGCGGCCAAAGGGAGAACAGACTGTATTAGTGAGGCCTCCATTCTTACGGCCAGAAATATCAGACGGACAGGTTGCTATGAAGATCATGGATAATGGTATCCAGGCTGAACTGAAGAGAACAAAGGTGAGGAGGAAATGAAAATGCTGCACAAGCAGTGGCTTCAAATTATTCTTGGGGTTTCAACAGTGTGAGTAGGTATTAAATGATTACCTCAGGCATTATTCCTCAGTAATATCACTCCTTGTTTCAGCTTCTTCAGGAGTTGAACTTGAACTTACATTTCCCTCATGTGTAACCAATACAACATAAAAGTTGTGTCTTAGAAGATCATTGAGTTTTTGCTTTTCATTTCTCACCCAGCAACTGATACATGTACAGTTTACAAAAACATTTGTGGAAATGCTGGAAGTGTAATTGGTCATTTTAAGAGCATCCCACCTTTATCCAACCAAGGGCAATATTCATAACATTGATTCCTGCCATTTTTCTGATTGTACCAGTGTGCTTTGCTTTTTTCCCCCTCTGCAGTCCAAAGGAAGCCTTGAAGTAACAGAGAGCCAGTCTGCTGATGCTGAACCACCACCGCCACCCAAACCAGATCTCAGCCACTACACAGGTCTGAGGACACATTTAACTCTGGCCACCAATGAGGGTAAGAGGGATTTGCTTGAGAGACACAGTCAGTTATGCGCCTGGGTGGTTTTCTGTATCAGGGAAATACCGTCTGCATCACTGCAAAACCAGGCAGCAATGTTTGTGGCTATTGAACTTAAAGCTTAATGAGTAGTTTTGAATAAATTAGGAAGGTCAGCTGATAATGCTGCTGAGGCAAGGTCTGATAAGACAAGACACCCTTTATTGTTACTTTTCTGTGTACACAGTGGCATACATTAACATGAAATTATGATGGCCACTCTCAAAAGAAGAATACACACACACGTGTGTGTGTGTGTGTGTGTGTGTGTGTGTGTGTGTTAAGACTTCAAATGCCCTCAAGTTGTATTTTACCGCCCTCAATGATCGCAAATGCTAATATCTCACATTTATGACAGGTTGCAGGATCCCATGGTCACATTGCATTTTGTGACTTTTTTTTTGCCATTTTCCATCAAAATGGCAAAAAAATTGGACAATCTGGATTCATACTTGCAGCCACATGATTCACTTAATAACCATGCAATTCATTTAGCTACTGTAATAAAAACAGCTGTAAAATCAAATGCAGGCATGTGGTAACTTGATTTATGACAGCAACAATTCACATTACATTACATAACTTAAAAAACAAAATTCCGGGCTCAATTGTTGTAGTAAATCGAAGATGTGATCTTAGTTGTTATTTGGGCTATATTATACATCTGTGCATTTTATAATATATAGGAAAATATGGGTGGATGTATTCGGCACTTTGTTTTGCAGGTTTTCATTTGAGTTCTCAGATCAGGACTACCGCCTCCCATCCAGCAGTTCTGAAAACTGAGACAGAGAGAAAATAATATTTGAGGGCATAATAGATCAATACATATTTCTAATACATCTAATATATTTGCATATGTATAAATTTATTTATATAACCCAAATTGTCTGTGTGTGCGTGCACGCATAAAACTTACTTACTATAAGTCCCTTTCTCTTTACAGATAGCAGTTTGCTCAATAAGGACAGCCCTCCAACTCCAACCATGTATAAGTATCGACCTGGCTATACTAGCAGCAGTGCTTCAGCTGCAATGCCTCACTCCACCAGTGCCAAGGTAAATAAGCTTGCTTAACATGAAGAATAGACTGTGGTAAATGAACATACAGAGCGAGGTGTTGGAAGGGGGATTTGGTTCTAAAGGCGGGGATGAGGGTGGCACACGTCAGACTTGTTAGATCTGCCTTGGTTTTTACTAGAGCTCTGAGACCTACTAATTGGAGCAGATGAAAAAAATGATAGATCGAGGAATTGAAATAGTCATGTGTTGAATAATGTATAGGAGAAATACTTTGCATATGTAAATGTAATTCTTATTTCAGAACAGTACTGTTAAATCTAATTAGAACTGTGCGGCATACTTTTTAACCATTTGATTTTGGAGAGCATTAATGAAGATTTTCCAGAGATCCTTTTGCTCATTAGTGCTGTATAAAATACTTAGTTTATGCCAGAAATACAGAACTCTAAAATAATATCTGCAAGTAGTCCTCAACTTACAACAGTTTATTTAATGACCGTTCAAAGTTACAATGACCCTGAAAAGAGTTGAGTTGTGATCATTTTTCAGATTTATGACCATTGCAGCATCCCCATAGTCAGTTGATCAAAATTCAGAGGCTTGGTAACTGTCTCATATTTATGAAAGTTGCAGTCTCCTGGGGTCATGTGATCATTTTTCCTATCCTTTTGACAAGTAAAGGCAATGGGAAAGCTATTTATCAACATTCCTTCCTATTTTTAGTTTGTAGTTCCTTGCGTGAGGCCTAAACTGCCCAAAGTGCTATATATAAGTAACTTTAAGAGGGTTAATTATATTAACAAATGTAGGAAAACAATAGCAGAAATATTGTGATATTCTTAAAAGTTGATCTTTTTATAGCAGGGGTGTCAAACTCGATTTCATTGAGGGCCACATCAGGGTTGTGTTTGACCTCTGGTGGTGGCTGGGGTGGGCGTGACCAGCTCGACATCACTCGTGTTGGGGGCATGTGTGATGGCCCTGGTGGGGATCCATTGTCTCTAGCAAGGAAGGCGCGAGACCAGAGAACGCACCAAACCCTTGTCCTCCAGAGGAGCCATGCCATCTGCTGGTGGCCAAGTGCTAAGGCAGGACTTCCTTCCTCCTTTCCTTCCTTCCTTCCTTCCTTCCTTCCTTCCTTCCTCTTCATTCTCCTTTCTTCTTCCTTCCCCTCTTGCCTTATTTTTTCTTCCTTGCTCTCTTTCCTTCTTTTTCTTTGTCTTTTCTCCTTCCCTTTCTTCTTTCCTGTCCCTTCTTGGATGCTCAAATGTAAAAGGAAAAACATTTCTCCTTTTGTTTAGTTTTGCATTTAGTTTGTTTTTCTAGCCCTCTGTCAGTGAAAATGGGGCCCCTCCCCTTTCGCTGGCAAAGCCACCGCGGATGGGTCCTTTGCTGTTTCCAGGGCAGCCCTGTGGGCCAGATCTAGGGCCTCGAGTTCGACTTCCCTGTTTTATAGTGAACTCCTGTGAGTCAAAAGGAAATTCTACTAAATTCTAGTAGCTTACTTCCAAGGAAGAGGAAAACACTGTATATCCACCTCAAGCTTCCGAATGAAAGTGGGATAGAAATCCAAGAAACAAATCTAACAAAATTTCAGCTGTTGTCAACTATAGAGTCATTGCTTGCTCAAGTTTGAATCTGTTAACCATGATTGCATCAGAAGCCAAGTTAGTCAGGCTGCATATTTTTCCATAGTTTTGCTCCCCTAATTGTCCGCATCCCTTTTCTTCTACCTTCTTGCCCACCCAAATGGCAATATAGGATGTCTCATCATCAGACTAGCTATGTAAAACATTTGAAATATTTTAAGGTTTTGTATGATTTATTACGTATTTAACAGATTTTTTTAATTTATTGTATTCTGGCTTAACGTACAATTTTGATACTGTATGAATTGATTAAATAATTATAACAGACTCGGCTTAGAAAAATAACCAAAACCATCTCATCCACAGCATCTATAGCTGAGATAGAATTTAAATATGTGTATCCTGGACTCAATATTCAGGATTGTGTTGCATTATGCTGACTTTCAGTAAGTAAGTTACTATAACATGTAACTTGAATAACTTGCAAATTATCAATCTCTATATTTCTCTATATTGAGACATTTATTTTCCTTCTGATATGCCTATAGCATGTCTTGAAGAAGCAGGTGACATACTTTATTTGTCATTTCCTATGCACAGCCTAGGAAGCTATCGAGTGACTCCTGTCTCTTTTATTCCCTATAATAGCTAAATCGAGGAGACAGTCTGAAGGAGCCAACGTCTATTGCTGAAAGCAGCCGAAACCCCAGCTACCGCTCAGAACCAAGTCTGGAGCCGGAAAGTTTTCGATCACCCACTTTTGGCAAGAGTTTCCATTTTGATCCTCTATCCAGTGGTTCCCGCTCCTCCAGCCTCAAGTCAGCTCAAGGCACAGGCTTTGAAATGGGCCATCTTCAGTCAATCCGCTCTGAAGGCACTACTTCCACATCTTATAAGAGCTTGGTGAACCAGACACGCAATGGGAGTTTGTCGTATGACAGTCTTCTCACACCCTCTGATAGCCCTGATTTTGAGTCTGTGCAGGCAAGTTCAGAGCCAGACCCGCTCATGGGATACACTTCTCCTTTTCTTTCAGCCCGTATTGCTCAACAGCGGGAGGCTGACTTGCACAGTCGTTTTCCAAGCTCGGGTTCACCCAAGCACCAGCAACCTCGTGATTCTTCCCCCGTCCGCTATGACAATCTTTCGCGCCATATTGTGGCTTCCATGCAGGAACGGGAGAAGTTGCTACAGCAGTCATCTATGCCACCACCCCTGGCCAAAGAGGAAGATACAGGCCTAGGGGACTCTGGGATACAGTCTACACCGGGGTCCAGCAATGCCCCACGAACGAGTTCCTCTTCGGATGATTCAAAACGTTCACCTTTGGGCAAAAACCCGCTTACCCGCCCAGTGGCACCTCGTTTTGGCAAACCAGAAGCACCACATGCACTTAGAATGCGCGCGCTGGGCTCACCCGACCAGCTTTCATCCTCTCACATGGGCAAATCTATGTCTTACAGCAGCCAAAAACAGTCGCCTCAGGCTGTCGTCCCAGAGACTGAGGAGGTGGCCTTGCAGCCTTTACTGGCACCAAAGTAAGTACAAGTGACACTTGTCTCATTCTTTAAGTGTTCCTTGACTTAGTGGAGGATGAACCACATTTAGATCTGCCCCATCACTGCTCTGGCAAAGGATTCCAAGATAATTGTGATTCCTTCCAGCAACATCTGAAAGACACGGCTGGGAGTGATCTACAGATAGTGTCTGCTCTCGTCTGTCCCTTTCTTCCCTCCCTTTTCCTTCCCATTCTCCAGTGTGTGAACCAATCCATTTCCTCACCCTTAGCTCTATAATGCAGGGTACATTGCATAGTATCACATTCCTTTTTGTGAGCTGTATGGGTCTGTGAGATGGTCATTAGCTTTCATATGAGATGCTTGAATCTTTATATTGCCTGCCTGATTACTACCTCATATGTAAGAACACTGATACAATTCATCCTCCTATTTTTCTGTGTTTCTCTTCCCTATTTTTTGTGTATTCTTATGATACTTTTGAGGCCACACTCAAAAAGCAGATGGAACAGGTTATAAGAAATAGTCCTTTTGATATATGTGCCCTTTCCTGCAACCCTTTCTTGGTCTGTAGTACACTTTCATTTATCCCTTCCATACAGTGCTGTATTTTGGCTAACTGTGGCATTCCCAGTGTGTAGAGTCCTGTTCTCTTCTGTGTTTAGCTTCACCGTCCTAGGATGCTAAAATATTTGTATTGCCTTGTCAGTTCTTTGTGGGCTGACAATCCACTGCTGTTGTATTTCCCTCTGCATCCCAGGCAATGCCAATATGTATTCCAAATTTTCCTTCCTTAAGCTATCAGCGTGTGAGGCATCCTCCATTTCCATTGCCATTGAATGAGTGCTCACTTCCTGATGCCCTTGTATCCTTCCTTTTTCCCAGAGACGAGGTGCAGATGAGACCCTCTTACAGCAAGTCTAATGGACAGCCCAGGACTCTGGGCTCAACCTCACCCATCCCTGGCCAGCCACCTCTCAACAGTCCCACTCGAGGAGGAGTCAAGAAAGTCTCCGGAGTGGGGGGGACCACATATGAGATTTCTGTATGAGGAGCTGATCTCCCCACTGTCTACTCCTCTTTGGCTGATTTCCATGCGTCCTGTCCCTGATGAGCAGGCGGCATGGACGTTGCTCGGCAAATGGTTGCTCCATCACGTGCATGGACTTTTAAAAATAAAAGAAATAAATCCAGGTTTCGGTAGGTGGGAGAACAGAGGGGACAATAAAACTAAACTATCGGAGAGAGTTTCTAAACACTACAATGGGATCTCGGCCTTGCTCACCTCCACAGCCTGCACTCTTCCCTCTCAGTCACCAAGAGACTGCGGTTTGTCGCACACTGCCGAGAGTGAAGGGGAAGACTTGGTGTCAGCCTCCTCGCACAGAAGAGAGTGCAGGCTGTAGCCTGTCTTGCTACCAACAGAACAGTTAAATTTGTGGACCTTGTGCAATCGCTCGCCTAGTGCGCTAGGGGTTGATCATTTTTAATTTTTTTTTTATTATTACTACGGATTCTATATTTTTCCTCTTCTGAGTTACTGGGTGTGTGTATATATAAATATCTATAAATATATAAATATAAAAAGAAAAAGAAATTATATCTACCCATAAGTAAGGGAGGCAGGCCTAGTCATATGTCATCAGCTGGGCCTAAGGAAACCATGTGTAAACCACATTCAGGAGAATCTGGTGGGATAGAGCAGAATAGCCATTTGGTTCACTTTCAGTGAAAACCACCGCAAAACCACTACCCCAGTAGGGCTGAAGAAATGCCAATATGACATTTGATCTGGCTTGGTTATCTCTGTCTCTGGCCAAGCATGAGCAGGCGGATTTGTTCCAGGAGGGAGCTTACAAAGGCACCACATCTACTATCTTTGGGTTGTGGTGTTGAAAATTTTCCCGCAAATTTTTTTTCCCCTGAAGATCTTGGAGGATTTAGGAAAACTAGGGAAAAATTTGGGTTCATACTTTTTCAATATCCAGACAAATCTCTTTCCGAATGATGCCCAGAGAGCAAACGTTGTTCTCTCTAAACCAGGAAGCATGTGAAATATTCGTTATGTATCATTACAGCCTTGGATTAAGGTGCTAAATGGAAAGGGTAGCAGTGGGCCCGAGTCCCTTGTGTGGAGATGATATTTGCATTTGGTAAATCCTCCCAAGTGGTTTCCTGTGTTTTTTACCTTGCTTTTATGAAATGCTCCATGTGAATTTCTTGTGGTGGCACAGTTCTTTATTACCAAACTGGGTAAGAGAAAGAAAAGAGAGAGAAAAAAACTAACCAAAAAGCAATATTTTTTCATATGCCAAAAATCTCTCATCACATGTAAAAGCCCATGGCAGTAGAAATCAGTAACCCAAGAATCCAACGGTCTAAGTCTCTACTGAATCTTTCTCTATGGCAATAGCTAAACTGTGGCCCTCCGTTAAGCCACACTTTTATTTTTATTATGACTAGCCATTTTAAAATGAGGAATAAAAGAATACAATGAGCCACTTCCTCTATTCTTGTGTAGTTTTTATTTTGTTAACTGGAACACGTGTGGATAGTGGTCATCAGTGTTGATTGCAGTGGGCCCAGAATTGTTCAGTCGATCACTAGTTTCTGGAGTTTGGCCACTGTAACTGCAGCCATTCTGCTAATTCAGAAGGTTTTCTTGAACAGGTAAGTGAGAACTATGCATTGTAACATTTACAACCCAAGAATTACACAGTCAATTATGAAGTAACCTGGGATTTATAAACCGGATTATAGATCTTGGTTCAGATAGTTTCTAATTGCCTCGGGGGTTAGGCCCCTAATGGGTATTTTTCAGGTAATAAGTTTTGCCAGTTTAGTGCTTCTAGATTTGTTACATTCATCCCTAGAGATCATAGCAGTTAATTACAATGATAGGGATTTAGGTTGGTGGGACGCAGCTCTGATACAAGATTACTCACCCGCTACATCTAAAAATGCCTTTCTAACTCCCAGTGAGAAAACCTGTCAAGCACGGTTCAAGATGCTTCTCTACTTTATTATTAAATCTGGCTTCACCTCACTTCAGACTCTAATCCTATTTAGAGGTTATTTCTGTTAGGAAAATACAATGCTAATTTATATGTAGGAGAGGAACCTTGCTCAGCCAAGTAAGTTTTTAAGACTTTAGAATACAAATGAGATAATACCAAAGAGTCTTAGGGCACATTAAAATAACAAACCTCTTGTGACATAAGGTCTTAGGAGGCATTTTTCAAATCCAAATCAGATTGAGGATAAAATTAAGCAGTCCCAGTAGGAAAAAGGGAGAAGCAAAACAAAAACTATGGAAGAATCTATAAATTCTCCAGTCTATTTTTTTGGTGCCAGTGAAAAGTTTCTTCCTTTAAGGCTCACCTTTTCCCCAGGAATTCAAGGTGACACATATTACATTCCTCTGAATCCACACCAGCAAATTTGTGAGTGAGTGTCCCATAGTCACCCCACTGCAGCTCAGAATACATATTTACTGTATGAATACATAATGTATGGAGTTCTCTAATCCTGTGGTGGCACTTTAACCATTACAAGTTGTCCTCAACCAGTCCATAGAGTTCTGACTGTCAGTAACCTGCCCATTTGTACTCTTATGATAGCGATCTGGATGCTTGGCAACCCGTTCACACTTAAAACTGGTTGCGAAGCACTCTGATCACATAATTGCTATTTGCAAGCTGTCCTGCTGGTTTCCTTAGAAAGCCAGTCTGGAAGTTGGCAGGCGGGTTACAAGTCTCTGGGGTAAGTCTCCATCTATGGACCTTCCCTGACCCACAGCACATCTTAGCATTTTCTCCCACTCTTGTGTGATTCTCATTACATGCACCCCATGAACCTTCCATGATCAGCACTGTGCCTCTTGCACATCTAACCTGCGGGTTGCATCTCGCCTGTTCATATGTCGTTCTCAACCCACATGTGTGACTCAGTGTACCTTCCCCAACCATTCCCCACATCCTTGCACATACTCTTGCTCTTTCCTCCAGCCTGCAGGCCTGGGACTTGCAGCTTCCTGCCAGATTTCCCATTGACTTTGATTGTAGGAACCAGCAGGAAGTTGCCTTACTTAATGATCATGGGATTCAATTAATAACATCAGCTGTGACTGGGGATTACCATCCCTAAATGATGTCATACTTTATGGCTGCATTGTTCAACAGAAATTCTGGTCTCACTTCCCATCGTAAGACAAGGACTAACTACACCACCTTGCCTTCCCACTGACGCCAGTGAGATGTTATCTTCTAATTTAAACAATATGTGGGCTAAATTATTTTTGTTGGAACCATAAACAAAAAATAATTAGATTTCCTTACAGTGCAGGCATATTTTTGACCCCACTGTGGCTATTTACACATGGGAAATATGCAAAGCTGTTGATTAGGAATTTCTGATTATTCATGTAATTTAACCTTAGTTCTGAACCAAGGGTTAACTAACTACATTATAAGTGAAAAAATAGGTTTTGAAAGCACAATTTCTGTTGAGAGCAAAATTCACTCAGAATACTAAAAATGTGAACTTGAAACAATCAAACACTGTATAACCTCATTCACCAAACATCTTTAAAAAGTGATTAACTAGGTAATGTGAGACAGGGAAAAGTGCTAAAATTGAATGAATTTTCTTTGAATGGTTTGGTGAATGATTGCAGAAATCTAGAGGAAGGGAATGTGCATGTATAATTTGATTGACCAAGAACCAATAAAAATGCTTCCACTCTTATTTAATGCACTGGACCATGTCACAGGCTAGAGAAACGGAACTATGAAAGTAAATGATGTTGTAAAAGTTACTAAAGTTTTAAGATCATAAAAAAAGTCAATAAAATTGTTATATATTTGTCTTCAAATATAGCAGTTTGAACTGTCTTTCAGAACAATAAAGAAATACTAATTCGTTATTTCATTGATATGACTGTCCACTTCCTAGGTGATCAGCAAGGGTTAAAGACATCTAACAAAGGAAACAAATAAAGTATATGATGGTGGGGCCAGATGCCCAACTCATATATTTACAATTGAGCCAGTGCCTCAGAGTGAATTGGAACTTAAGCTCCTTTTTAAAGATTGTCAGGGTTTGAGACAAATGAATTTCAGAAAAGGAGCTGCCATAGAAAGCATCCCCTCTGGACCCCATAATGTGTTTTTTATGGGATCTACAGAACATCAGCCCTATTGGTTCTTATAAGAGAAGCAGTCCCATAAACACTTATGGCCCATCCTGTGCCAAAAGGTTTTATAGGTGACTATTAACACCTTGAACTGAAGCCAGAAGCCCATTGGTAAATCCCATGTTTCCCCAAAAATAAGACCCAACCAGAAAATGAGCCCTAGCATGATTTTTCAGGATGCTCGTAATATAAGCCCTTCCCCCAAAATAAAACCCCAGTTAAGATCAGCCAAACAGATGCATTTAAGTAACCACATTTCCCCTGAAAATAAGACCTTACTGGAAAATAAGCCCTAATGCATCTTTTGTAGCAAAAATTAATATAAATCTCTGTCTTATTTTCGGGAAACATGGGTTAGTGCAGCTCTGTAGCAATGTTACATGGATGTACAGAGATATACTCATAGTTCTGCTGAATTCTGGACAGTCATAGCATGTTGAAGTAGACCAAATGAGAGATCCTGAAGATGTGAATGACTGAATACAATCCCCCAGTCCAGAAACAGACACAATATTATTTTGCACAAAGGCCTACAAATAGGAGCTAGGCATGTATAAGGACTCTTAAATTGTGCACAAATTCTGTCTTGGGTATTACATCTTTATCTAGAACTAACAAAATCTCTCTGAAGCCTGGTAGCCCCAAAATCCACAATTACGTAGACTTTCTAGTGTTGAGCCTAAGCCTGTTTGATTCTATCAGACTCCCTCTGCATCCACATAATGATAATTCACTTCATGTTGGGCTCTGGTGCAGAATCCATAAAGTTGAATTGAGGACATCCTAGCTCGGGGTATAACTTTAATCACCTAGATGCAATTTCTTGGGGCTGTAACTTTAGTCACCTTGATATTAGATTAATATACATTTTGACTAGCCAATGTTGTCCAAGAGAATGCTTGAGTCTGGGTCATGTGATTTAATCCTTGAGGCAGGGGGCAGTTCCACCATTATTTTCTTCAGAAGCCATCCCTAGACTCATTTTCTGCCATTAACCTTCCCTTTTTAGGGAAAGTTGTTGAGAAGATGGTTACCTTGCACCTTCAGGTGTTAATAGATGAAGCAGATTATCCAAACTGTTTCAGCTTAGTTTCAAGTCAGAGTCTGAGAGTAAAAAAGCATTTATCACACAGATGACCTATGGGGGTAGTGTAGCTGTCCTTGCTTTCCTTGATCTCAGTGTGTTTTGATACCAACAGACATCTGTCTGGCTCCAAGGGTTAGGAGTTGAGGGGCACAATTACGTTGCTTCTCCTTTGAAGTCAATCCTGGTTAATGTTGAATGTCCTGGTTAATGTTGACATATCAGTTCCATGGGTCTCTCCTGTGTTGGATGCCTTAGAGATTGACTCCTCACATATATGTGAAGTGTAGGTAAGGAATCATCAATATGTTGATAATGCTCTGGTGTATTTCTGTCCTTTTCTAGTCACATTATGCTGTAAGGCAGAAGTGTCCAACTGG
Organism: Notechis scutatus; assembly: GCF_049901735.1. Lineage (NCBI taxonomy): Eukaryota > Metazoa > Chordata > Lepidosauria > Squamata > Elapidae > Notechis > Notechis scutatus. Next base: position 229,245,071 of record NC_142009.1, read on the forward strand.
CAGCTTTAAGGGTTGTAGATTTCAATTCCCAGAGTTCTGGGAACTGAAGTCCACAATTCTGAAAGTTGCCATGTTTGAACACCTCTGCTGTAAAGGTTCTGTTCCAGTGACTGGAGGCTATGGGGATCTAGATGAATGGGCTTCAATTCAACCCTAGCAAAATGGACTGGGTTTGGATTTTAGGACCTCTCAAATTTGATCTATTGTTACACAGTATTTACATTCGTTCTGGGAAGGGTAGCAGTACTCCAGACAGAACCAGCATACAATTTCAGGTCATCCTGGCTCACAATTCCTGTTTGGTGGCCGGGGTGGGTTGCGGGGAGTTGAACTACTTTAATTGTACCCATCCTGAATCAGGAGGCATGAGGTCTGGTTACTCATACCTTAGTCACTTTCCAGGTGAATTACTGCAATGCAATCTAAATGAAGCTACCCATGAAGAGCATCCAGAAACTTCAATAGGTCCAACATGTGGTTGCATGGTTCCATTCTATGCCCATGTGTCAAATGATTACACCGTGTTACATTTTTGTCCTGTAAGCCATGTTGGCTCCCAATATGCTTCTAGGCTGCTGGTTACTACCTATATAAGACCTTAGAGGTGGCATGGGGCCAAGAGATTTGGAAGACTGCCTTGCTTCCAATGTTTCTACCCATCCCATTAGTTCGGGCAAGATAGGCGTGCTCTGAATCCTTACAATCAAGTATTGTTGTATAGCAAGACCCTGGAAGCATGCTTTATCCATAACTGCTTCTGACTTCTGCAACATACTGCCCGCATATACAGTAGGTTGGCTCTGACTCTGACCATCTGTTGGAAAGCTTTGAAGATTTTGCTTCCCAGGCATGGGGTCAGTACAGTAACCGCTGTTCTGTAGAATAGCCTGTACTGTTGCTATATAATATCTTCAGCAGCTGGATGCTTTAGTTGGTCATAAAAGGTATTTTTATATTGTATTTTAAAACTTACTAGCAATCCACAGTTGCATTAGTGAAGTGAATGACTATAAATCAATTTAAACATATGTATATACATAAAAACATACATACATTCATGAGTTGAGATAACAGGCAATTATCAGCATGGTGATAATACCCAACCCTTTAAGTGCAAAATTTTATAAATACTTATCGGTTCCATTTGCTACTTTTTAAAATATTTTCTACTTGATCAAACATGGCCATAAAGAGAACAGTATGTTTCTACCTAAACAGAATGTAACTACAAATTATTTCAAATTGATTTTTTTTCATTGCTACAACTTATTACCAAACATGCATGCTCTCATTTTCTGCATATTTAGATGAAAATATATTACATTACATATTATATAGAACACTTTACAAGTAAGGATAACCTATAATTAAAGTCAAACTGATTTTTAGAAAAGAGGATGTGTAAATTTCGAGCTAATTTTGGATACTTAACAGGCAAAATTATGTTTATTGATTCTACATTTTTCATTATGAATGCACCTTAATTTTACAAAATGAAGCTGACAGAAATTGGTATTAATTATTTATAATCTTTATGCAGGCAGACACACCTATGGAATTTATAAATGTGCTGAGAAAAAAACATTTTTAAAAATGTCGAATGAGCAGATGAGAGGTGATCAGAACAACCTAATAATTAATGGAAGATTGCACTAAGAAAAAAAATGTGGTATAGGAAAAAATACACATCGGCAGAAGATTTCATATTATCATAAACCAATTGCAGGAGACAGCACTCCATGTTCAAAATTTATAACAATAGAGTTTCTCTATAAAAAAAGAAACAGCTAGAAATGCTTTCATTGCTGATTCTAAACTACTTTGGGCAGGTATAATTTCCACCGAATGGCTCCACAAACCATTTGTAGACATTGGTTACAACAGTAGATAAATCTGCTACTTCTGAATCTATTTTTTCTTAATTCTTGGTTCATTTTCCAATTTTTTTCATAAAGTTATGATGTCCTATAAAATTTGCACATTGCCACAAATGACTTAAGAGTTCAGTGTAGCAGCCCAATAGGACAACATCCTTTATACATTATGGATCTTTTTTAAAAACTTTTAAAAGACATCTGGTTCAGGTAAACCCAGGATTTATTACCTAGGTTAACATAGTAGAATTTCTCAATCTAAAGGGTGGTGGTAAGTAATTTAGCATTTTTTTGTGGTAATATATAGCTATAGTATACAATACTATACAACCCAGCCAAATTTAAGCATTTTACAAATGCCTTAAATTCAGAGGATTAAGACATGCTTAATTTTAATTTTATTTTAATTCTGACATTATTGATGGGCTATGTCCAATATTAATAAGGTACTGCCAATATGCAAGCAACTTAATCTCTGAATTTTGAAATGGAATGAAAATAATGTGCACGTATGTAATGTGTCCAGTGGTGGGATTCAATTTTTTTTCTACCGGTTCTGTGGGTGTGGCTTGGTAGGCATGGCTTGGTGGGTGTGGCAGGGGAAGGTTCCTGCAAAATCCCCATTCCTTCCCCAACCCACTAACCTGCTTTCCAGCTCTGTTCTCCTGTGCAGGGCAACCAAAGAAGACCCAAACGATCAGCTGGGACTCATGAGGCAGAGAAGAGATGGGGGCGGGGACAGTCAGAGGTGGTATTTGCCGGTTCTCCAAACTACTCAAAATTTCCGCTACCGGTTCTCCAGAACTGGTCAGAGCCTGCTGAATACCACCTCTGAATGTGTGTATTATGTAATGTGCACATTACACAATGTGTTATTGTGTAATGCTTAACCCAGTATCAGGAAAATCCATATTGATGTGTTAATGGGCAAGTCTTCATGAACAAAATACAAAAGTTCAGTGCTCGAACAATGTATACTAAAGCTTTGAAATGACGCTGGCATGTTGGGAGGAGCTGCAGTAAGCAAAGTGATGGAAAGGAAGAATAAGGACCTAGTAAGTGAGTAGAATAAGGACCTAGTAAGTGAGTAGATATGGTAGATACTCTTTTCTAATGCTTTCATAAAAAACTGATATAAACCCATAGCAGCAATCTGTAAAGGGGAAGAGGAAGAAGAGGAAAAAGATCTTATCCAGACTAACAGAAAATGGAGCCACTTAAGACATGCATGAAATCTTTAGACCACTTTAGACTTTAGAATTTATTCTTTATTGGTTTCCTTCCTTTGACCAGTTTGATGAAGGACAAGAATGGCCATGTTTTTCTTGCGGTGGGAGGCTTCCATATGACATATGGCTAACTTACCTGGTTTCCTAGGTTGGAAAAAAAAAGCAGCCTATATCTAAACGAATAAATTCTTGACCTAAATTGCTAGTACGTGTGAAAAGATGGAGTATCAGTTCGATCTCAATAGAATGCAAATACTGTTGATACAAAGTTGGTGTCAGGAAAGCAAAAAAATAAATGCTATTTCTTCCCAGATCAGCTAGGACAGGAGATGATGGAGACTCCTTTCCTGCAGAATGTGCCTTCCTTTCATTGTTTGGAACTGTCATCTCTACTACTGGCTGACTGATTTAGTATATCTGATTTCACTCTTCTTAAGTCAAAGATGCTGGAAATTACGGCATATTTTTTCACGTTTTTCTTTACCTCCTTTCTGTGTGTGCATTTGTGCAAACTGTAAGTCTCTTGGGGACAGAGGGCTGTTAAATCAATCCTTTGTTAAATGTATGTACATAACTGGTGCTATATAAATAAATTAATTTGCAATATTGTATCTCTTGAAGGTCCTACCTTATTTGGACCTGCTGGCCTTTAAACTTGCACTTTCTTCTGTATATTTCTTTGGCTATATTGAAGAAGGTTCTCCAACGTTCTTGAACAACTGGTCAAATTGCTCAATGGTTCTTCCCCATGAGGCAATTTCTCTTTATTTGTAAGTTTATTTCTTTGATAATGCCAGCTATACATGTGATACCATCAAGCGTTACCAACAGCATTTCCAGAAGTAGGCATTGTGGTGCCTGTGGGCACCAGTCCGTTTCTAGACACCACCTTTGGCGCCTGCTTTATCTGACAGTAGATTATTTTAATTAAATTAACATAATAAATGAGTAGCTGGCATGCTGTAAAGCAAAGTGTATCTCTAGCATTTTCATTTACAAGAAGGGCCCCAAGCCTATCAAAAACCCAGAGAGAGAAAAGAAATGCTCATTTAAACAGCACAAATGATGGATCATCACAGCCCAAATATCCTGTTTGGAAATGTGTCCACCTGTCCAAAAGACAGGCAAGAAATTCGGGATCAGAGAGTCCTCACAATTGATTATGGTAACTTTCTGCAACAAGCTATGCCTTCTTTTATAGCAATTATTTTGTGAGATCACCCATGTCATACCTTCAAAATAAAATGCCTCCATTAACCCAAAGAGATCTCTGCATATCCCTGCCTTACAGTTATTTGATGGGCTAAAGATACCCGTATTCTTCAGCTGCTATTTATATGATTTGTGTGTTTCATGTCTCTTCTTAATTCTTCAGTTTATCAGATAATTTCATGCTTTGACTATTGCTTACTTCTCTTTGGGGCATAGTCTTTACATAAAATATAGCTGAATACCCTACAGGATTATAGTACAGTAGTGAACCTTTTTTTTTTTTTTTTTGGCACAATAACACATTTTACTTAGTAGTAAAAACATTAAAGCTGTAGAAGTGTTGCTATACATACCTCTAATCCTTTCCTCTGGAACAGTTTAAATATTTAAAAAAATCCATGGTGTTAAAAGAAAGCTATAAACAGGGAATAACTTGTATATTTTTGATATATTATTGTAACCAAATGAAGAAATTAATATTGTTTCCCAGAATCAAGTCCTGATCCTGGGGAACCATATTAATGTCATTTCATTCATTCATTTCATTAACTCATTCAAAATTCATTTCATAATTCATTCTTCGTGAATTACTCCCAAGCTTTTAATTATGGCTAGATGGTCAAGCTGTTACTGAGTAAGCAAGAAAGTTAGGAGCTCCATAGGGAAACTGAAACCAACTCCTTCCCCGAATCTTATTTGAGAAATAGTTCCTGACTTCAGTTCTCCTTTTTAAAATTGAGTAGTATATTGTGACTTACCTCACAAGACAGTTGTCTTTTAAAGTGTTTTTTTAATTGCTAACATTCTCTGATACCTATCTGGACAACAGAAGTACATTTTTACAAGCCAGTCAAGTCAGTATTTGACTTTGCTCATAAATCCTTCTGCTAACTTTCTTTCAGGTTTTTTTAATGGTCCTAGTTGGTTCAAATTATTTTAATGCACTGACCTGTAAATTTGAGGAATTTTATAATACAGATTAGACATCTTCAAAGATCAAAAAGTTAAATACACAAAGTGTAACAGAAGAACCAAAAATCAGAATAGTTTAAATATATAAAAGAGCTTCAAACAACTTTTCACCAGCCATAATCTCTTGCTTACTCCAAAACATCATAACAGAATTATAGAGCAGTTCATTAAAATACATCTGACGTAGAATGAGAGGGTCTTTCCTTCAAATTAAAGGGTAGATCACAGAGAATATGATGTTTTTTTCTGCCTCATGTTACCTTTAGTTCTGTCCAAAAAAAATTGACACCCAACTTCATAATGTTCTCTGATCTGAAAATACAGTACTAGCAGTTGGATGCATTAAAAACATGTTTCTTATTAGAAATTTCACTCACTCTTGAATACTTCCTTTCAGAAATATTCTACCTTTCATGTCAAATTTACCTAAAAGTAAGTTGCAGCTAGAAGTCTTAACAAGAGCATGATAAAAAAATAATTACCCACAACATAAAGCCTGTGGCATTTTGAAAACACTTCAAAGACTCTTTATTCCTCATTTGATAGCCATTGCTTTGTTGACTCTTTCCTACAAGAAAGCATCATCATCATCATCAAAAGAAGAAGCCCTAGAAGAAATTATACATCATAGTAACTCTATTGTACTTCTGTGAAATGAGCTTCTTCCACAAAAGAATAGAGAAGCTGCCTATGCAGCATCTATAGAGAAGCATAGCGAGGCAGCTAAGCAGCATCTATCTACCGTGTTTCTCACAAAATAAGGCCAGGCCTTATTTTTTTTTCACCCCCGAAAAAACGGCTAGGCTGTTTAATTCCCCCCCCCTTGCATCCTCGGGTGGGCGGGCAGCGACAGCTTGGATGTTGACCTCGGCGTTGGTGGGGCACTTCGTATCAGGAGACCTTCCGCTACTGTTGCTTTCCTTTCTCCCTTGCTGCTGCAGCATTTAGAGCAACACCGTGGCATTTAGCGCAGCCATGCGCGGCCAGCCAGGGCTCCTCCCTGCAACCGGAGCCCAGCGGAGACACTCGTATTCAGGCGCTCCTGTCGCCGCCTTCCCTTTGCCTTAGAAGGTAAAGCCAATTATTTTAAAAACGACGCCCTACTACAACAGACTCCCCTGCTCAAGAGGGCAGCCCAACCCCATGTGGGGAGACGAATCTCCTGGGGGCGCAGTGCAAGATCGGCCCACCTCGGGAGAAGTGCCCAGCCGCCATCCCTGCCTGGCGCCAGGCAGAGCACGAAGAGCTTCGCCTGGGGCGCCCAGCGCAGCTGACAAGCAGGCCCTCCTGCCCGGCAGCAGAGCTCTCACCGCGAACGCCTCCCCGCTGGACCCTCCGCTCATCCTGCCAGGGCCGCGCCAGAGCCGTGCGGGCTGGGCAGAGCCAGGAAAGCGAGCTGCAGGTGCATGCCTGCCTGCCAAGCAAAAGAGCCGGGCTGACCTGAGCTTGGCTTCCTTCCCAAGTCCCTCCAGCCCAAACCCGAAGGGGCCACTAGGAGAGGCTGCCCGAGGCAGTGATAGCGCCCACCCGCCCGCGGACAGGGAGGCGAGATGATGGCAGCGCTGCTTCCTGGCCAGCGGAGAGAGCCCGAAGCCACCCGTCCTTTCCACCCCTCGCCCAGCCCGTCCCTGTCCCCACGCATCTCCAAACGCTGCAGCAGAACGGGCATCAGGCAGAGGCACTGACTTGGCAGGGCTCAGCTCAGAGGAGGACACGGCACAGGCCGTCACCTTGCCTCCCTGTCCACGGATGGGTGGGCTCTATCACTGCCTCAGGCGGCCTCTCCCGGTGTCCCCTTCGGGTTCGGGCTGGAGGGACTTGGGAAGGAAGCCAAGCTTGGGTCGGCCCGGCTCTTTCACTTGGCAGGTGGGTGTGTACCCGCGGCTTGCTTTCCTGGCTCTGCCCAGCCTGCACGGCTCTGGCACGGCCCTGACGGGATGAGCAGAGAGTCCAGCGGGGAGGCGCTCACTGCCTTGGCGAGAGGTCCGCCGCCGGGCAGGAGGGCCCGCCTGTCAGCTGCGCTGGGCGCCCCAGGCGAAGCTCTTTGCACTCTGCCCGGCGCCAGGCAGGGATGGCGGCTGGGTGCTTCTCCCAGGGTGGGCCGATCCTGCGCTGCGGCCCTGGGAGATTCGCCTTCCCACATGGGGTTGGGCTGCCCTCTCGGGCAGGGGAGGCTTTGTTGTACCAGTAGTAGGGTGTCGTTTTTAAAAGAATTGGCTTTGCCTTTGAAGGCGAAGGGAAGGCGGCGACAGGAGCGCCTGAAGCCGAGTGTCTCTGCTGGGCTCTGGTTGCAGGGAGGAGCCCTGGCTGGCTGCGCGTGGCTGCGCCAAATGCCGCAGCGTTGCTCTAAACGCCGCGGCAGCAAGGGAGAAGGGAAAGCAACGGTGGAGGAAGGTCTCCTGATATGAAGTACCCCACCAACGCCAAAGTCAACGCAGGCAGCACCATATCCGGGTATGCAACAAAAGTACTTCCTAACGGCAAGCCCCCCCGCCATTCCCCCGCATTTCGCATGTTTAATATAGGCCTTAATTTTGGGGGGAGGGGCTTAATTTGATTTTATGCGGATAAAACATGCTGGGCCTTCCTATTGGTGGAGGCCGTATTGTTGGAGAAAGACGGTAATACATCCTGACATTGCTGAGGGAACAAAGTCTTCCATCTGCCGCTGGTGATGCTACTGAGTTCAGAAGAAAGGAAAAAGTGCAAGCTGTCTAAACTGTTGAATGATCAAATGTAAATTTAAAATGACACATCATGACATATATTCACTGATGAAATATGAACCAGAATGTCCCAAAGCGACAAGTGAAACTGGACAATTGGATGACAGCCTGAGTAAAATGACCAACCCAGAAAGAGATGAAAAAAGGCAAAATCCATGACAAAAATAATTAGGAATGGGTTGGTAGAAAAATTGACCAATATCGTAATGCTTCTGTAAAAATGGGAAATGGCTATATTTAAACCATTATGACTACATTCTGGTTGCTTTTACTTCAACTATTGCAGAGCAGAGTTACCAAAGATAGCATTTAAAATTCTAAGAGGAAAGTATGACTGTCATAAAAGGAAAGCTCATCTAGTAGGGATTAAAAAAATATGAAAATGGAAAAATGCTTTATTTCTGAGAATATAGAGATTATCCATATTATGCATTGGTAAATATATGGATTTTATTGTTCCACTATTTTAGATAGCAGAGAGTAAATTTATCAATACTGCTATGCAATTTCTTTCCTCAGAAGCCTTGTGCTACTAAATGCCAGTTGCCCAGGAATAACAAGAAGAAAATGGCTGTTTGTCATTCCTTTCTGAAGGTTTGAGGCAAATTATTGGTAATTGGTAGAGAAGATGCTAATTTAGAATGGTTCCTTGGCCTAATCAGCATGGCTCTGGCTGTTCTAAGAGCTTAGGTTCAGGAATGGAATTCAAAAATCCCAGCAATCAGTTCTCTGCCCGGTCGATTCAACTACTGGTTTGGTGAATCAGATGTAAATTTAACATCCGGTTTGCCCAAACCAGTCCAAACTGGTAGAATCCCACCCCTGCTTAGGTTGCCTATCAGTCTATGAAAACATCAAGATGGATGCTAAGGAAGCAGTCAAGCTACTCGATGAATTAAAGAGAAAAAGAAACACTTTTCTGAAATTAGCACAGCATTGCAACTCATGAAAATACATTGATTTATATGTAAAATACATACAGTAGTTATATGGGGAATGTACGTTACAGTATACTTGAAGAGTTGTTTACTACAATACTAGTTTACTAGTATACTTAAAGGCATGTGTATTAAAGCACGCATTTTCATGAGCCAGAAGTAACTTTGCTAGATACTTCAGCACAAACAGTACAGGTAGTCCTTGACTTACAGCAGTTCATTTAGTGACCGTTCAAAGTTACAACAGCACTGAAAAACGTGACTTATGACCATTTTTCAGTTACCACCTTTGCAACATCCCCATCATCATCATGTGATCAACATTCAAATGGTTGGCAAATGGTTCATACTTATGACCGTTGCTGTGTCCCAAGGTCATGTGATCACCCTTTGTGACCTTCTGACCAGCAAGGTCAAAGGGGAAGCCAGATTCACTTAACAACCAAGTTACTAACTTATCCGCTGCAGGGATTCACTTAACAACTGATACAAGAAAGGTGGTAAAATGGGACAAAACTCACTTCACAAATATCTCGCTTAATAACAAAAATGTTGGGCTCAATTGTGGCCGTAGGTCAAGGACTACCTGTATATCACATCATAAAAAATGAAATCCAGCCAGTGAGAAAATGGTTTAATTGCACTAGGTGTAACCAAGTTCTGCTTGCTAATGAAGTACAGTACAGCAACTTTTATGACTATCAAGTATACCTGGTGAATAAGTCTGGCTATTTTGCAAGTGACATTGAAATTGCCATTACTTTAGCAAAACCATTTCAAAGGACAGTTCTGGTATGATGTTGCTGAGTTGGAAATCATTTACATATTTTACACTACTGTAACTTGCTATTAGGCGTAATAAATTTGGGAGAGGATCTCATTATTAAAAATAATTATAGCATTGCTAATATTTAGGTACACAGTTCTAGTACTTTGGTAACTACTTTGTGTTAAAAAAAAACTGAACTAAAGAAGACGACTCTTTTTTATATTCTATTTCCAATTGCTCATTTAGCCTGGGCTTAAGTGTTGAAATGTAGTAATACGAACTTGTGCCATATTGAAGGATATCCACCATTTATATCTCTATCTCTTTATCAGTCAATATTACATACATATACTATATACACACAAACAGTAGATATAGAAAGTCTACACACCCATTAAAATGCTAGGTTTTTGAGATGTTAAAAAAATCAGACCAAGTTAAATCATTTCAGTCTTTTTCCCACCTTTATACAAGCTACGCATTATGCAATTCAACTGAAAAATAAACTGAATTTTTAAAAGAAGAAGAAAAAAAACCTAGAATAATGTGGCTGCATAAAGATGCACACACTTAAACTTTGTTGAAGCACCTTTTGATTTATGACAGCATTCAATCTTCGGGGCTAGGAGCCTATCAGCATGGTGCATCTTGCCTTGGGAATCTTTGTCCAGTATTCCTTGCAAAAGCACCCCAAATCTCTCATGATGCAAAGGCCTCTCTATGTACAGCCCTCTTAAGGTTACCTGATATATTTTCAATTGTTCAGGTCCAGGCTCTGGCTGAGCCATTCCAAAACTTTGATCTTCTGGTGAAGCCATTCTTGTGTTGATTTGGAGGTATACTTTGGGTCATTGTCTTGTTGATAGGTGAAATTTGTCTTCATCTTCAGCACTTTAGCAGAGGCCTGAAGGTTTTGTGCCAAAATTGACTGATATTTGAAACTATTCATAATTCCCTGCACCTCCATTTCCAGTTGAAGAAAAGCAGTCCTAAAGCATAATGCTGCCACCACCATGCATCCCTGTGGGTAGACTGTACATTTTTGGCCAAAGATTTTTGGGCCAAACATACTTTTTGGAATTTAACCAAAACCTTGGTCTCACCAGACCATAACACATTTTTCCACATGCTTTTGTCAGGCTTGATGTTTTACAAAATGTAACTGAATTCAAATACTTTTCTTTATAAGAAATTGTTTCCGCCTTCCCCCGCTACCCCACAGGTCAGGCATGTGAAGAATACGTCACATCTAGGACACTATCAGTATGTGCCAGAAATTCCTGCAGCTCCTTTAATATTGCCGTTGACCTCTTGGCAGTCTCTCAGACCATTTTTCTTCTTGTTTTTTCATTAATTTTGGAGGGGCAGTCAGTTCTTGTTGTGCCATATTTTCTCTACTTGTTGAATGTCTTCACTGTGTTCCATGATATATCCAATGCCTTGGATTTATTTATTTTTTTGTACCCTTCTTCTGACTGGCATGGCTTTTGCTCTAAGAGGCAACCGAGCCAGAAAAATCCTACTAGAACAGTTCAACTTTATATGGGTGGCCTGATAACTCTGTGGTTGACACTGGGCTCAGGTTCGAAACCTAAATATTGCACAATAAGGGGAGCTCCCATCCTCGCCCTACCTCCTGCCAACCCAGAAGTTTGAAAGCATGCAAATGTAAGTAGATAAATGGGTATCACTTTGGTGGAAAGATAGCAGTACTCCATGATGTCATGCTGGCCACGACTCAGAAACATCTTTGGATGGGACTGGCTCAATGGCCCTTGAAATAGAGATGAGCACAGCCCCCCCTATAATTGGCAATGATAAAGTCTGCAGGGACTCTTTTGCCTCATTTCTTCCGATACCTTCCAACAATGAAATCCCTTTCATGCTCTGAAAGCTCTTTGCAGACCATGGCTTTTGCTGTAAGAGGCAAAACTGAGTAAATGTCAGAAAAAAATCCTACTAAAACAGCTGAACTTTATATGGACTTGATCAGTCACTTTAATTGCTGGCAGGTGTGTACTGACTTCTATTTATCATCAGTTTGAATGTGATTAATTCTGAATGTCACAACCCTACTTATAAGAAGGCATGAACACTTATGTAGTCACATTATTCCAATTTTTTTATTCCCTCCCCCTATCAAAAAAATGTTTGCATTTTCAATTGAAATTTACTGCTTATGTGTTATATTAAAGATGGGGGGGGGGGGAATCTGAAGTATGAGAAACTGGAAAAGTACCAGGCCTTTAGAAGAAACTAGAAAGACTGTGGAAAATAAGGGCAAATGTGATCCCAGGGATGGTAGGAGCACTCAGGACTGTTGACTTCTTACTACTCAAAGCTATCACCTCTCCCTCAACTTGCAAGGAATCTGTCATGTGCTTTGATACTGGAAAATATCAATACAGCAATGGGACCCATATATTCTTGTGCGAAATGCCAAGCTTGATAGTAATTTCTTTTGAGTGACCCAACAGGTTTATCGATCATTTGCACCTGAAACTCTTAGGTTGCTGACAGGTCACCTGCTTCATTCTTGATCACACAAACCAGCTCTTCCCACATACGGTGGTGGTGGTGGTGGGAAGGTCAGTGATACACAGGATTTATTTATCAACATGCTGATTGCCATAAACAACCTAATTCGGAGGTGAATTTTAACTGGAGAGACTCTTTCGTCAACTGAAAATTTTACCATGGGGTGTTGATTAAATTATGATTACCCACTTCAGGTTTTCATTTCATAAACAATGCCTACTCAATTTTTTTTCCTCACAGCAACTTCCTAACAACTGAAGTGAAATAACAGATGATAAAGAACACACCAGTTTCTAGCATAGACATAACTGCCATCCACAAGTGTTTCATAACACTGAAGGCATTACTTTTCATTCAGCTTTTATAGTTCACTTAGCACAAACCCCTCTCTGCCCAAGCAGACTCTCAACAATTTCCAACAGTTATAACAAGTATAGCAACAGCTGTTCGCAATTTGCTATCATTGGTTTTGTGATTATAGGTTTGAATTAACCTTTCAGTTGCTTAAATAGCTTACCATCAATTCAAGAGGGAAAAGGAAGGGGGAAGGAACTCAACTCCTTCTTTCTCCTCAGATAACCAGCTGTAAACTTGTATTTCTATTATGTTACTTCCTTCCTATTTGAATCAATGAAGGATATAAGAGCATAAATAACCATGTTTAAGGCTGTTGCATAAGATACATCAGTTACCAAACCTACCCTTCTTTGACCCTTTAAGCCAATTAGTCAAGGAATAATAGTTTGCACCTGAAATTGGTGTAACAATTTCTCTATTTCATGGAACATATTTATTTTGGGATGAAGCAAGCTGCTCTGTACAAGCTAGGAGCATAAAAGTCATTTAGAATATAGAATCAATCATTAGAAAACTTAGATACTGTAAACCCAAGCATCTCCATCTGCTATTCAAATGCTATAAAAGAAACTTTTTCAATTTTTCAGTAACCAAATATGATAGGGAAGGTCCCTGAAAGTATTTTCCAACCCTTTTCTTTGGTTAAAAAAAGTTATTTTTTTAAATCAAGGCCACAATATTGGGGTGAAAGTTCATCCAAGCTACTTTTATGATAGCGTTATGATTTCTCTAAAACAAAATCAGATGCAGATGTGGAAAGAGATGAAAATGCCCACCTGTCTTTTTGCTCAAAGCAGAGGAGTCCTATGAAAAGCTGCTGCCTAGTTGCCCATATACAGTACTGTTCCTATGTTAAATGCCCACTCACATTTTTATTTGAAGGAAATTGCAGAGGCATTTTAGTAGGGTTCTCCCATATTACATGAAATTGATCATAAGAGGCATTGCTGAAAGCCTTACTATTCTTTTGCAAGCAAGAAGAGGCAGCAAAGAGCAAATATTTCCCAATCATGAACGTTTTGCTTCATATTTTCCCCAGTTATTTTAAAATGGAGCCAGATTATAATTCTCTCTGATGTTTAGAACCAGGAAAGAAGCAAATTAAATAGTTTTAAGTAATAATTTTTGCCAGCATACTTGTAATGAGGTAGTGAGGTCAAAGAGAGCAAAGAATGCTTAACAGAAGGAATGAAAAATAAGGTTTCTGGAAATGGCTTTATATATTCAATTTAAATCTCCCAACATATTTCTCCTTCCTCCTGGCAAAAATTAAATCTACTTCTTTAATTAAACAAGAGAATGTGTAGAAAAATATTTACCTTATAAGTGATTCTTTGAAGAAAAGAATTTTACAACAATCTTGTCCTCTAATTCACAGATTATCATTTCCTATTGACATCTTTTACTGTTACATGGATTTTGGTCAATACTTTGTATTAGTTGTTCATGTTATTCTAAAGTAGATCTACTCCTCACAAAACTAATAACATGGAAGTGAAATCCAACCTTATATTGTCTTTCCTGCCAATTTAAAATTTTGTCTTTTCTTCTCCTCTACCCAAAATAGCTTAAGTCACATAAGGTGTTTTTATCACACTACTTATCCAACCTATATCTCAAGCAACTTCTGGAATTTCTGCTCACAATTTATTAATTGCAAAATAATTCAGAACTGTTTGCAATACAACACAGGAAAAGTCCAGTACTCAGGATTCCTTAAAATCATTAGCATCTCCTCCAACAGAGATTTAATTAAAATATGAAACAAACATATCCCAACTTAGTCAGGATCATTTTTTTACAAAACACAAAATAATATACAGTACATAATTTCCATATAAAGGCCTCAGCTTCCATGTCCCAAGCAAAGTCCGTGTTCTTTGTAGAGAAAGCTATGAAGTCCTGAAGCTCCATCCAATATAATCTTTTATATACTGCTCCAAAAGATGAAAAGGAGATATACAAGGTAGTTGTGGTTTTCCTGTCCTTATTCTTCCTCTTCCTCCTCCTCTCAATATGTCTGTAGCATTTCATGGAGAACTCTCTTTAATATAATCTTGGGTAAGATCCTACCGGAGGCTGCTACTGCTACTGGCTTGTGAGCTGCCCACACCTGGATGTTCAGGGCTATGGCGATTCTATTTAAAAAAAAAAACACACACACAGACACAAATAAGAAATTCCAGAGGCAATAAAAACAGCCATGTAGATTTTCTTGGCCCAAAAAGCTATCTTAGATCCGATGCCAAACTCTAAGCAAAGTACTTAACTTTGTTGTTTTACAATGAATATCAAGATCAACAGCTGAAAACTATTTCCAACTTACCTTTTTTTTCTTTTTCTCTTTTTTCTTTCTTTTCCGTTCAGGATCATCCTCTTTCTTTTTCTTCTTTTTCTTATGATCAGAATCCGAGGGCGTTTCTAGTAAAATAAGAGAGAGCAATTGAAGAAGATATTTGTTTTAGAAGGAGGGAGTGATTCAATTTAGGCTATCAGACTGAACAATTCTGTATCAGCAAGATGTGTGTGGGGACATTATTATTATATGTCCTAAAAAATAGACTTCTCACCTGGAGGGACAGGGTCTTGGGTTCGGCTCTGCTTATGTTTATGCTTATTTTTTTTCTTAGGTGGCTGGATGTGCATTAAGCGACATTGTTCTGGCAACTGGTGTAACAAAAACAGAAAGACACATCAATACATGAACTTCCCAAGTACCATCGAAGAAAACATATATAATAGACTTACAGGTCTATATTTTTTGCAAGCTGATCAAATAATATTCTCCATCAAATTTTCCATTAGAAAATTTTTAACTACAGATAGTACAGAACTCTTCACAATGGTAATTGGGACCAGAATTTCCATTGCTAAGTGAAATGTTCGTAAAGCATGACATCATATGACTCTACTACTTAGTGACAACAGTTCTGGCACTTCTGATTGCTGTTATGAAGTGCAACATCACATGGTTGCCATTTGCAACCTCCTGCCAACTTCCTCATTGACTCAGCTTGTTAGAAGCTGGCAGTGAAGGTTGCAAATGGCAATCACATACTGTGGAACATTGTGATGTCATAATTGTGAGCTGGGGACCATGACTGGCTGGACACTGTAAACATAAATATGAGGACCAGTTGTAAGTAGCACCATCATAAATTTGAACTGTTTTTTAAAAATTAAAAAATAATTTTTTTAAAAATTTGTACTGTTATTGAAGTACTGGTCATTAAGCAAGGACCACCTGTATGTTCACTTAGCTTATTGCAAATTAAGGATTTATGTGCTAAAGCAAAATTATTCTAATCTAGATTTTCATCACTTCCAGCTTCCAACTTTACAAATGCAGCACTGCAAAGCTTTCTGGCTTCAAAATGAGAACCAGCACAGGATAGCACTCCAATATTGAACTAGAGAGAGGAAAACTCATGAAAACCTACACCCTCAGCTAGAGAAATTTACTTGAGTAACCTTAGACTTATCACTTATCCTCCGCCCAAACGTCTCAGATTGTTCTGAGGATAGAGAAAATCAGGATATAAATGTAATGAATAAATACATGAAATGCAGATACAGGGTCTCTTATGATCAGATCTCTCATAACTCTTAGGAATACTTATCACAGATAATTACCATTTTTGACCAATCCAATAGCTATGAAAAATATATCAACAAAAAAAGATTTGCTGGTTGTTTGAGATGACAATTTTAACAAGGATTTATCATTTTCTATTGCTTCTATTTGAACAACTAGACATGTTGTGCTAACATAGCCACTGTGGTTCTTGTTTCACTGTACTGTGCAAACTTTATGGCTCAGTATATCATATGCTGAGACCCTCTTTGAGGGAAATGGACTGTTTAGAAATATGAAATATAAATATGTACAGATTCTATAAATATAAGGTGAAAGAAAGGTTCAACAATTCCTTTTTAAAGGATAACCTCTTTTACCCCCCTTGTCTGGAACTTCTTCCTATCTTCAACCTTACTTAAAAGTCTATTCTGATAGAGTATAACCAGAGTTATTTTTTGGGTGGTGGTGGGGGGCAGTGGTTGCCTTTAAATCAGTCTTTATTCCTGGCAAGTACATAGCTATTCTAGACATTTTCTGGCAACGTTTTCAGAGGTTGATTATTGTTGCCTTTTTCCTAGGACTGACTAGTCCCAAAGAATCTGGCTTGCTTCCATACATAGGATAGAAGGAGAACTCAGACTTCCTCATTCCTATACAGTACCATAATCAAGAGTCACATGCTATATACCATATTCTAAAAGATTCCAGTCCACTTGATTCTTGGGCTGGCAAGGTGTCTATACTATAGCATCCACACTGCCCAGAACACCCTGAATTCCCTTTTTATAAGGTACAACATGGTCAATATTTAATAAAGTAGACACAGTATTCAAGACTTTTGCACTGTAGTCTCTGTCATTTAAATTACTTATTTATTTGCATCTAGGTTGTAAAGTAGTTAAATATGTCCACTGCCATATGGCTGATAATCAATATGCTTAGAGGTGAATTTATATTCAGATTCTAAACTGATAATTGTCAGACCATAACGAACAAACCTGTAATATTCTTAGTTACCAGTCTGGCAAGTTTCTTTTTCATTCGAGGCATCACTGTGTGTTTTGTTTATAATAGTTAAAAACCTTTAGTATAACATGTCTTTCATCCAAAGCATAACTCACCGGGCCAGCATGGAGACGAAACCCTGTTAACATGGTACCAGTGATAGGGTTGAATGAGCTACCGCAAATGGGAGGTTTTTCAATTAAAGAACGCAAGCTGCTGTTATCATGTGAGCCTGGCAAATCGATCATTCCTGGCAGATCAGGCAGAAAGTTGCTGAGCTTCTCTTTCACCTTTTTGCCACAGAATTTATTGTAGGCATGCTCTAAGTTGTAGTGGGTGATCAAATTTGTGCTTCCCGTTAGTTCTGTGGTACCTGGCAAGAAATGAACAACATTGAAAAGTAACAATGTTACTGATTGTTTTGCCTAAATTAACAGCACAGATAAAAAATTTAAGAAACCCCTAAAATTTGGTAGAAGCTGATTTTGAAACCAGGTAAATAACAATGACAATGATACAAATCCTATTTTATATGACCTGAAATACTAGCAGTGAGAATTGAATTATTTAAAACATTTACAGCCTGGCCTTAACATAAGATCGTTTGATACATTATACTCAAGAAAATATTAAAGCTAAAAAACCAAGTAAAACACACACCCTCTCCTTACCTAGTGACCCTAATGTTTCTTAAATTGGAAGCAAAATGCTTTCTAAGTGAGTATATGACTGAAAGAGGAAGAGAGATGCTGTGAAGATCTCTAGTGGCTACCATCTCATTTAGATTGTTATAAAAATATCCCAATAAAAGAGGAACATAGACAAACCACAAGCAATAAATCTTACTTTAAGATCAGATATTTATTTCATGAGCAATTTGGAACATGAAAAGCCATCATAACATTACTTATATCAATAACCCATTGCAATGAGGTCCAGAAACAGTAGCTAACCCCAGAAAGGATACCTACTATCAGTGGCCATGATTTGAGATTTACCCCCTTCTTTTATACCAGGGGTCTTCAAGCTTAACAGCTTTAAGACTTGTGGACTTCAACTCCCAGAATTTCTCCTCCAGTCATGTTAGCTCAGGAATTCCGGGAGTTGAAGTGCACAAGTCTTAAACTTGCCAAGTTTGAAGACCCTTGTTTTATACCCTTCTTCTGAAGCCCACCCAGTGGCATGTAATCTTACTGGATGTACTTCCCCCATACTGACCGTCAATTAACCCACTTGTAGGTATATGCCAATTTGCTGACCATCTGCTACTTTCAGTTCCCTTTTTTCTCAGTGTCCCAGAGATTCGTGATCCAAAATAACTCTAAAATTGAACACTGCACAACTTTCCAAAGCTAAAATACAGGTAGTCCTTGACTTACAACCATAATTGAGTCCAACATTTATGTTGCTATGTGAGACATTTCTTAAGTGAATTTTGCCCCATTTTATGACTTTGCTTGCCACATTTGTTAAATGAATCCCTGCAGTTGTTAAGTTAGTAGCACCGCTGTTAAGTGAATCTGGCTTTCCCCTTGAATTTGCTTGTCGGATGGTTGCAAAAGGGGATCACGTGATCGCAGGACACAGCAACTGTCATAAATACGAGCCAATGTCCAAGTTTTGATTACCTGACCAAGGGGATGCTGCAATGATCATAAATGTGGAAAACAGTCATGTCACTTTTTTCCATGCCGCTGTAACTTTTTGATCGGTCACTAAATGAACTGTTGTTAAGCAGAGGACTACCTGTAGTCCTGCTTACGTAAGTGGATGCATCAGGAGAAAATGATTAGCTTTGTAACCCGATGCATATTTGCTCTCAGTGATAGAAATTTCACGAACAGGCATGGCTACTAGGCATCTCACTTAAGGTGGGTTGCACAACTTTTCAGAGGAGGGCAGATTCTTGAAGGGACACGCAGCGCCTGTAGTAGCCCAAAGGAGTCACAAAGAAGCAACAGTTGCGGGACGAACCAAGCGGCCACACGCTCCTTTACTCTCGTACAAATGCCACAAAACTCGCCCACCCCCGTTCCCACAAGAAACTTCGATGGCTTTTAACTCGAGGACGCCAAAGATACGCAAACGAGGCCATTCCCCGGCTCGTTCAGTGGCCCGAGCAACTGCCAGTCGCGCGAGTTGCCACCCACTTGGCGCTTCAGCCCAGCCGTCAAGCCTCTACAGAGGCTGGGCCCGAGTCCCTGCAAAGGCGGGGCAACTGCCCATCAGCCGCAGCGAGCCATTCTATTGGCACATTCTCCCGTGATGTATAAAATCCGTCAAACAACAGGGACCAGAACAGCAACGCCCGCCTCTAGGCGGCGGTTGGTTACGGAGCTCCTGAAGCCCGCCCCTTACAAGCCACTACCTGGTAACTCGCGCATTAGGTAAAAAGGACCGCTGGCTGCCGCCGCTTTGCGTGCTGCCTCTTCTCCGACCGAAGTCACCGTTGGTACAGGAGGCTGTCCAGTGCCGGGTCCTCCCGGTTTTCCTGGGCCAAAGCCTAGCGCGGCAGCTGTTGTAGACGGAGGAGGTTCTGTCCCTCCAAAGAGAGCAGAAAAATTCTCCATCATCCCGGCGTGCTTTGCGCAGTCTCCTCCTATTGGCTTCGCATCTGACGTTTGCTCTGGCGTCATTGGAAGGCGGGGACCCCTCCTCTGCATACGATTGGCTAAACTTACCTGGAACTGATAGGGTATGATACGATAGGTTGCTTAGCAGAACGAGATCCTTTTAAATAGCGGAATTACGTCAATGTTACACGTCAGAGAGCGAAAGCCGCCCCTCGGTTGCCGTTCTGAAGAGTTTCAGTGCGATACTCTCCCAGCCAATGAGGGCATAGCGTTGTCCACGGAGGCCCGCCTTTCCTTTGATCGACGTTGTCACCCACCGCTCAATCAAAAGCAAAAGAAGGGGACTCGGGGAGGGCGGGAGGCCGTCCTGCGACGGATCTTGGTCGGCGTGAGGTGAAGATGGCGGTTTTGGCCCCTTTGTTGGCCCTCTTCTATTCGGTGCCTGGGCTTTGCCGCTGGCTGGCGCAGCCTTACTACCCGCTCTCCCTCCTCCTTTCGGCAGCCTTCTTGTTGGTGCGGAAGGTGCCACCGCTATGCCACGGACTGCCCAGCCAGCGGGAAGACGGGAACTCCTGCGACTTCGACTGGGTAAGATCGCCCTCCGGAGACCCACAGGCGGTTCTCCTGGTGGCCTGCATCGGGTTTGGCCTTGCATCGCTTCCTGGGTCTGCTTCTTCGGCAAGTGCCTGCAGGCCTTTTCATGCTTCGGAGTCCTGGGTAGGGCGCCTCGGGGCTCCCGCATTTCACCCAGGAATCACGCTACAAGCGGGATCCGAGCAGCTTCCTACTTTGACCGTCTCCCAAGAGCCGATGGTCGTGAGGCCTTGAATTTACTGGTTCGAAGCTGCGTTTGGAGGAGCATGTTCCGGCATCTAAAAGGTCATACAGTCGGTTAAGCATGAGTGCAGAAATGACGGTCCGCCTCTGAGAAGTCCCTCTGTAGTATCGGGCAGTTTTCCTTTCTCGCCTCTAGGGATGTGATCCTTAAGTGTAGCGGTTAACGTGGTGGAGATTTTCACCTGTTTTAAATTTCTAGTACTTATTTCGGGATGTGGGTATGTGGGCTTCGCTCGTGGCACGCCCCAGTAAGCGGAGACCTGTCGTGCAATCCATTCATTGTCCAAATGTGCTGAAAAATAAGTTTCCATCATCCGTGGTGAGATTGCAGATATTTAATTGAGGAAGCTTATCACTGCAGGTCCACAAAAGTTTTCAAGAACGTCTTCTGAGCTTTGAAAGGCTTCTTTAATCTTAGGTTCGGAGTAGGCGGGTAATCTCTCTCTAATTCAGTGTATACATGCCCATGTGAAGAGCCACACATGAGTTACTTTGATCAATATATTGTGAAGAAGCTCTGATTTGTACAGGAACCAGCTAATGGTTTCTGTTTGTCAGAACAAAAGCGTACATTTTCAGTATCTTCAAGAATTAATTGAAGTCTATGTCCATGTTAAGGACATTTTTAAGTGAAAGGTTCAATATACAAAAGGTATGCATCTGCTAAAAAAACCAGCCTGTTATGGACAATAAAGTCTTGAAAACAATGATACCAATATCATAATACCCTTATATAGATTAATGATAAGACCACATCTGGAATAACGGAGGTGGAGAAGGCACAGAGGACTTTCATTTATTAAATTTTATGCCACCCATCTCCCTATAAGGTGACTGGGCAGTTATCAAGGGGCTATCAACCATTAACGGCCTGGCTGGAGCATCTTCCCCATGAGGAAAAGTTGCAACATATGGGACTTTTTGGTTTAGTAAGCATATTTAAAACAAAACATTTGTGATATGGATAAAGTGGAGAAGCTACTTTCCCACTCTCAAAATACTAGAACTAGCAGTCACCCAATGAAATTAATCTTGAAAGAATGAGGACCGGCAATATTTTGTTCATCCAATGTGCAATTAAATTTTTTTTATCAAATGTGGCTGCCACTACTAGTTTGGATAGTTTCAGAAAAAGTGTTGGTTCAATTCATGGATGTCATGGGGATCAATGACTTAACCTTGATAGTAGAGAGTACCTCTGCGAGTACCTCTGAAGACCATCTGCTGAGAAAGTAATAGACTTCTTTGTGCAGTTAATTGGCAATTAAGATCACATTGCTGAATTACTTGGGACAGGAGTCTAATCCAACAGTTTATATTCTAAAATTCATATGTTTAAGAGGCTGCAGAAGTATCTATTCTTGTATCAGGCTAAATTGATTTCTTATGAAACATTTTATAATCTGGATGTTTCTGTAAGAGCATAATATTCTATTCTGCAATCGCTGAACAAGTGGTGCAATGTATAGGAACATCATTGCAGATAAATTGCAGTTACTGAAATATCTTAAAATGTCATTGCATCCAGATTATGTAAATAATTTAATAAATACCCCAAATATATTTAGATTCCAATGTATGGTATTACAGCTGTATTCACATACTGAAAGATTGCACATCCTTCTGCTTGCTTTGTGGCCTTTTTTTCAAAATGGGCAGCTGTGTAATGATATCACAGATTAATTTGCCACAGCTATACTATGATGTTGAAAAGCTATACTATGATGTTGCATTTAACTCTGTTCTTGTGTCTAGTTAACTTTTTTTTGCTCCTCCCCTTCTACTGACTCCTTAAGTACCCAGTTTTGCTTTCTTTTTAGCGGGAAGTAGAGATCTTAATGTTTCTGAGTGCCATTGTGATGATGAAGAATCGCCGATCCAGTAAGTAATGCTATTCGTGGATAGGGAAAACATCTACACCTGTATCTTACATTCCTGGTCTTTCTATTTCCACAGAAAGCAAGGATCTTCTATAATTTCAAGAATTATTCAAAGACAATAATATGATGTGATAGAAATCTTAGCTGGATTGTTTTCCTCCTTTCAAACGAAATACCGTATATCTCCCAGGTTATTAGATGAAGACTTTCTCAGTCCCTTATTCATGGCTCTTCTGTGAACTGGAAGGAATGTACAACTGGTTAGAATATGGGTGGGGGGAGATGTGCACTTATGTTTAGAATTGGAGATTCATATTCTATTATTGTATTACACAGCAGATGAATTTTTAATTGTCATTTTTGAAATATTTAGAAAAAAACTCCATAGGTAGGTTTTATTTGTACGGGAAGTTGTTCTAATGGATAATCAGACTGCTTCAACCTGAGTAAACAGCTACTGTAGAATGGAATGCATGTGGAACTTTATGCCATGGTCTTATCTTTGTACAATAAATAAGACAAAAAGCTTGCAAGGTATCAACTCCCAGAATACAATGGCTTAATTTTCTTTTTGCATTCCTATTAGAGGAAGGGCTTTAAAAGGAATTTGCTTTATAAATGGGTAGGAACAATCTAAAGACATGAAGGGTAACATATTCATGCACTTAACGTGCTATGTGATGCATAGGGACAAGCAAAGAAAATCAGAGGGATAATAAGGGTGAAATAAGCTGTAGTGCCTGAGATAATGATTCAAGCATGGCGGAATGGCAGAATAAATAACCTAAACCAGTGGTGGCTAACCTTTTTGGGCTCCTGTGCCAGAAATTGTGTGTGTGTGTGCCTGCACGCTCACATGCCAGCACCCAGAAGTCAATGTGCATGCCCCCTGCGCATGCGTGCGCAATCCTTCCCCCGCCTCCCCCTTACCTGTACTGCACCATAAATGCCTTTGGGTGCCACCTGTGGCACGTGTGCCATAGGTTCGCCATCACGGACCTAAACCTACCAAAACAGTATGCTTATTAGCTTCATTCCAATGATAGATTCATTCATTCATTCTGTTCCTTATCAGATACAAAAGATGGAAGTGGTTGCTGAGTAAAAGGAAATTATTAGTTTTTAAAAAACTATATAAATACTGAAATGGAAATGCATAAAATGTGGTAGATTGTATGCTTATGAGATGGGAGGGGAATCAGCATTTTTAAATGAACATCAGCTTGCAAAGCTTGGCCACGATTAGAACTTCCTCCTACTTTGTCGGAACAAGTCAGCAGCCTAAACTGTCCAAGCAAAAGGTGAGGCATATTTTGATAGTGTGAACAAGTGTAATGCCTACTCCTACAAAGAAATACACAAACCTCCAATAAAAAAACATAATTATTCTAAAATGAGCCCCACTAGGGATTTGGGAAATGGCAGACTGGTATTATTTATCTTTTTAAAGGCATATTTTAGTAGTCCTTCTACTGCAGCTATCTGCATCTTGCCATTAGATGTTTATAGACATTTTTTTCTGCTGAGACTTGCAGTTTAACTTTGCAATGGAATAATGCCAATGAACTGCTTAGCTGTGATTTATTAAAAACTGTTTAAGAGTCATTATCCAGAGACAAAAGTTTGGGCTTTTCTGATTTACTTATCTCCAGGCAAGAAACCTAACAGGGCTGTGACTTTTGCATACGAGCTCATTATGGCAAGAACTTACTTATACTTGTCATGAGCCACTCAGTCCCTGAATGAAGACTTAGCAAGTAAGGTAAAAAGCATGGGGTGCTTCAGCAATGGGGGAGACCCTGGGAAGCCCATTGCAGGCCATGCATGTGTGTCTCTCTCTGATCAGTGTCTGAAAATCCTGTTTGGATTTCAGCAAGAAGGATTTTAAGCCCCTCAATGGAGAGGTGTGCATGGCCTCCTAGAGTCTCTCCCATTCCTCTCAGGCATCATCCTGCTTCTTGGAACTCCAGCAGTTTAAGGGCCCACAACCAGGAATTCCAGGATTTCAGTTGTTGAGTTGGAGCAATCACACGATTTCTCACTTAATAACTACTTTGCTCTACAACCAAGTTGACATCCTGATTATTGTTGTAAACAGAGGGCTACCTGTAGCATATGCTAAATTTTTACTCAGTCCACAGCCCATTTTTTTCCTTAATTTTTTTCTTGAGAGTGGAGATTGTATAAATTAATTTATCATTATAATGAGTTTTAACAGCGCAAAATTTGAGGATCTCAGATGTCAATTACAAAAATACAATGCTGTAAATTGACTTCCAGGTTGTCTTAGCTTACTGTAGTCATTACTTGATCCAGGAGTGTTTTATAATATCCTGCTAATCATCTGTTTTTATCTCTGTTTCACAAGTCACTGTGGACCAGCATGTGGGGAATATCTTTATGTTCAGCAAAGTGGCCAATGTCATCCTTTTCTTTCGTCTTGATATCCGGATGGGGCTGCTCTATCTCACACTCTGCTTAGGTGAGGTCTCTGGGATGGGGCTCTATTTACATTCTTTGTGTAGGGATTGATCCCAGAAATAACTGGGCTCGAGCTATAAAATGCCCTTTATCACTTGACACCCTGATCTAACGCATGGGATTTTGATTTGAAACATTACTCTGGTTTTCCACTTTGTCTCTCTCTCTCTGACTTTCTAGCATGATTCCTGGTGACAATAGGATAAACTTTCCCTGATTACTCTGTCTGAAATATCCAGATATTTTCAACCTATATTATATAAAAAGAAACACAACTTTTGTTTCACCAACCCTCCCTTTCTATTGCTTCCCTATTGATTCCACACGTTTTGCCTTTTTTGTTCCCTAACTGCCTTCCTGACCATATTCTCTCAGCCTTTTTAATATTTCTTTCCCCATTTCATTCATTCACCGCTAGCTTCTTCTGTTGCTTCCAACCCCCCGAAGCAAATACAAGAGTGTTATTAATAATAAATATTATTTGGAAAAATAGCACATAGCATTCTTTAATGAAAAACCTTGCATGCAGATAAGTGTGCAAAATAAAAAATTAAAATGTTTTTTTTTAAATTAAATGACCGTGTCCACTTATGGAGCATGAGTGTCAATGTATATGGCTTCTTCATCTTATCCTAGCTAGTGCTAAGATCTGCTTCTTGTGCATTTTCAGTATTTCTGATGACTTGCAAGCCACCTTTGTACTTGGGTCCAGAACACATCAAATATTTCAGCGATAAAACCATAGATGTGAGTATTTTTGTTTTTTTGCAGACCACTTGTTTTGGAAAGAGTTGGATAAATTTCTGACTTCTTTTAGCTATGTACCAGAATGTCATGTGTAATGTTTCCTTCTGCGTTGATCCTTCTTTTACAGGATGAACTCGCCCGGGACAAGCGAGTGACCTGGATCGTGGAATTCTTTGCTAACTGGTCCAATGAATGTCAGTCATTTGCTCCTATCTATGCTGATTTGTCTCTCAAGTGAGTGATTGCATTTGATTAAATATTCTGAGACAGGGAGATTTTGGAGATGAAGCTGAGACTTATGTACTTCAGTTAGTCATAAAGCACTGCCTATGGATCTGTATAAGTTATAGCTGTTTGCTTCATACTGCAAAATATATAGAGGTTATCTTCTGAAAATAATTTAAGATCTGTGTCCTTCCTAAAGCATTGTTTAAGGTTCACCCATTCTCCTCCTTCCAGCACACTTACTTTTAATGTGTCTCGCAGCTTCTAGTTTTACTTGATTAATGCACTGATGCTGGATTTAAGACTTCTTCCTTTGCTGTAATAATCACAAAACAGCATCTTTTTCAGTAGTTGCAACTACATTTGAAAATAGCTGTGACTTAATAATAGTAATGACACGTACTTGGTATGCCTGAACTACAGCTAGGAAGAATGGGAGCAAAATATACTATTTTCTTCTCACCGCTAGGTGAGAAGAAAGAAATTTTTAGGTGCAGGCTTTTTTTCTCTGTCCTCCAGATAACCTTATTCTAACTAATGTTAGCGAATCCATTTTGTGCAAAGAGGAAAGGAAGACCACTCAGAGAACCAGCAGGCTACCAGTTATCCTCAAATTAGGTAGCTATTACAGGTAGTCCTCATATAGTGACCAAAGTTACAGTGGCACTGGAAAATGTGACTTATGACTGTTTTCCATACTTATGACCGTTGCAGCATCCCCATGGTCATGTGATCAAAATTCAGATGCTTGGCAACTGGTTGATATTTATGGCGGTTACAATGTCTTGGGGTTAGGTGAACCCCTTTTGCGACCTTTTGACAAGCAAAGTCAATGGGCAATAGCATTTAGACTTATATACTACTTTATAGTGCTTTTACTGCTCTCTCTAAGCAGTTTACAGAGTCAGCATATTGCCCTCAACAATCTGAGTCCTCATTTTACCCACCTTGGAAGGATAGAAGGCTGAGTCAACCTTGAGCTTGGTCAGATTTGAACTGCCAAATTGCCAGCAGACAGCAGAAGTGGCCTGCAGTACAGCACTCTAACCACTGCGCCACCGAATGGGGAAGCCACATTCACTTAACAACCCTGTTAGTAACTTACCAATTACAACAATTCCCTTAACAACTGTGGCAAGAAAAGTCATAAAATGGGGCAAAACTCACTTAACAAATGTCTCACTTAACAACAGAAATTTTGGGCTCAATTGTCGTAAGTCGAGGACTACCTGTAGTTATGTGGCCCCACCATTTTAGCCCACTGTATCTAGATAGGACAAGTGGGACTTGAAACAAGTATGTTTTTAATACTTCATTCCAACCTCCCCTTCCCAGTCATGTCTTTTCTGCTAATCATTATTCCATATTCCCAAAACATGCTAAAGGAATCCCTGAAAATTCACCATGGTACCACTGGCCTTGAATCTGCCTGGACACCCTCCAAATGTCTTGATCTCAACTCCAGCAGTCTCCAGCCATACCTGAGCATTCTGAGAATTGAAACCACCATACCTGGCAGGCGTCCTGGTTAAGAAAGACCGCCTCAAGTAGTCTGCACTCCCATGCACCATTTCAAAGACAAAATAATATATTGAATGAAGATAAAGCCACTGGGTTACTGGGACAGCAACATAGATACATTGGTCTTTTTTAGGATTGAGGTTGCTATTCTGAAATACTGAAGCACATGATTAAAAAGGACTCATAGACTAGGCTTTGTAGTTGTATAAAAGCACTGTTGTTCTTGAAAAAAGTAAATGGAAATGAAAAATACTTTTCCTTGTGGAGATTTGATTGTGATGTGGAGGAAAGGAACAGAGATCTAGAAGCAGAACTGATAAAAATCACAATAATTAATCTATTAGCTGTTTTGGATTAAAATCTCTGAATCAACCTGGATATAAGCCTTCCTACTCAGTATGTTGTTTACTTTTATGCTTGGGGTGTCCTTTTGGTAAGGTAAAGGTTCCCCTCACATATATGTGCTAGTCATTTCCAGCTCTAGAGGTTCTACAGCTCTAGACTCTAGTCTTTTGGTAGCTCTTGGCTAAGTGGTGGTAGTGTATGTTGCTGCCAGCAATAGCCAGCAGATGGCCACAGTGTAGTTTGGTGTTTGTTTGTTTTCACTCAGAAAAAAAAATCTTTTCTTCTTGGTAATAGTGACTGTAGTTTAAAGAAAAAGAGTAATTCAGTTCTGCAGTGTACAATTCTGGTTAGGCTGGGAAAACTCTTGTCTAACATAACTTGAGTTCATATTTGTTCATAAATCTTATTGTGTCACTTTGGGGAAGCTTGTTACACATAACTTTAAAGGAAATAATTTGGCTTAATTTGGATAAGACCGCAGTGAAAGTTGCATTCCAATGAAGCAAAAAGGGATGAGGAAGATAAATGTTGCTATTACCAAATATTGTACTTGCTGGCATTTCCATGTATATGGTAATCACTGTTATATTTCACCAGATATAATTGCACTGGATTGAACTTTGGAAAGGTTGATGTGGGTCGCTACCCTGACGTCAGCACCAAGTAAGCCTTCAGCCTCTATACATATATAGAATGCTTAGACAGACTAGAATGTCAGATTTGTGGGAGAACATTGGGAAGATTTACTTTCTAATAGCTGGGCATTGCAGAAAAGGGAGGACATTGGTTGGTGATCTCATAGTATAATTAGTTAGGTTCGGAACTGTGGAAGAGATAGCAGGCTGTAGTGGGAAGCACATTTCTAATTTACACATAATTATGGATCATATAATACCTGCAACTATCAAGATTTTGGTGGGTCCCAAGACATGTTCTTAGCCTGCTTGTTTATGAAGCCAGAAAATATTACCAACTTGATTAGACATCACATTTCAGAAATTATATTTGGACTTCATCTCTTCATAGGTACAAAATCAGCACCTCTCCTCTCACTAAGCAGCTGCCTACACTGATCCTTTTCCAAGGTGGTAAAGAACTGATGCGCCGGCCACAGATTGATAAAAAGGGACGAGCAGTTTCTTGGAACTTTTCTGAGGTATTCCCTTTAACTATAGTTGATAGAAAGCAAAAGTCCCTAGTAAAATGTCTGATAAATTACTAAATCATTGAAGCTGAGTTGTCACATTGGGAGCTAGAGGCTGGCACAAAGCAACAGTGATATATCTTTCTCTTACAGGAGAATGTGATCCGGGAATTCAACTTGAATGAGCTATACCAGAAAGCCAAGAAAATATCCAAGCATGCAGATGAGAACTTTGAGGAATTTTCAGAACAGTCCGCCATCACAGAACATCCTAATGGAGAAAGCAAGAAAGACAAATAGTGCCTGTAAGACTGGACCATAAAGCTCTTACTATTAAGCTCTCCATTTGTTTCCATCCTGACATTATTCCCGGGATGTCATCCGAAGACTGCTTCCACCCAACAATGATGGTGCTGGAAGATGTGTGTAATCACTAAGACATTATCATTCTGGGCTCTGCTATTGGCCATGGACCTATACATTTTCTTTTGAGTCTTTGTTGCAAATTTTCTTTCCAGGAGTCACCACTGACATTTAAATAATAGAACCAGCCAGAGAAAATCTTGGTGACCTCAAGGAGAGTATCACTTTGGAATGCAGGTTGCTTCTTTGGGAATTAGTAGGAGCTGTTAAGGAAAACACTAATAGGAGGGTAAATCTATTTCTTGTTTTATCGATATGATTTCAGTGGTTAAATTGGAAAAACCTACATCTCACATGAATCAACTCCATTCACTCTTGAAGGTTCGCTCTGAGAAGAGATTGGCATTTCTGACCAGTTTCTGCTACCGCTACCCTTTGCCCTATTATTACTGTGGTCATTGTTATTGTTATTAAGAAAGGTCTTGTGGTATCTTGTGGTCTTTTCTCTTTTTAGAAGCTAACGGGCAATAGTAGAATATTTGCTGAACTTGAAGTTGTGCCAGAAAACCAGTGGCTAATATACAGCTTTAAAAGATCTCCTGTCTTCTATAGTAACAGCTGGTAGCTTAGTGTAACTGTTTGACTTGGAGAAACTGCTGTTTCTATTGTCCATCTAATACTGCACTAAACAGGATTTAACTAATGTGTCAGATGTTCTGGGACTACATTGGCAGACATTCCTAGCCAATGTGGCTATCCGGGTAGAACAAGGGTTGGGCAAGTCCGTCCTTGCGTTTTTAGTTGCTCCACTCCGAAAATTGAGGGCTTGCCTGTAGGTGAAAACACTGCAAATCAGAACTGTTCATCCATGTTCATGCTTCCGTTAATGGTCTTGTACAGGTGCCTTTAATAAATCTGGGAGTGTTGTATTCCTGTGACCTTTTATTGATTTATTAGATTGTTGGTGGAGTTCCTGCCTTCATGGTTTGACTTTGGCTTGTTAAAAAAAATACAGTGTTCTAACGTTTAAATCAATTTGCTCAAGCTCAGCTCATTCTTTATCCAGCAGCATTTTTAGGCTTTTTCTTTTTCTGTTAGGGTACATTTATAGAAGATATGCAGAAAGCAAATGAGATTCACATTGGATGGGTTCACACAATTTATTAGGGTATATATATCTCCATCCTATCATTTGTACTCTAGAGTGAAGCAGGCAGTAAAAAAAGGGGGGTGGTATTTTATTATTTATTTCACAATATTTGTAGCCCATCTCATTCCTAGCAGATTAACATGTTTTGCATTAAAAGTATTAACTAAATCCTGGTTCTAATCCTCCATCTATTTAAATAAGAATTCCTGTTCTTAGTAGTGTGGCTTCTGCTGATTTGACAGATGGAGAAGACATACTTCTTTCAGAAGTGTAACTGCTAATGCCCTTGTTCTCAGAATATAAAACGGTACAAAAACAAAACTGTTCAGTGGCAAATGAAGATGTGCTACCTGGGATCTGATGTTATTTAACAGTGGCAAGGAGCAAGTCTTCAACCACCCATCTCTTTTCTGGAGGAGACGAGCAGGATATTGGTTTTGGCCCCAGAGATAGGACTAGAACCAACTGATGGAAATAGCAGAGTAACAGATTTCAGCTCAATGTTAGGAGAAACACTGTTTCCACAACACAATGAATGTTAGAAGTTCAAAGTACTTTGGGCATCTGCCTTTTTCCACCGGGCAGCTTCTGACCTTGCTTACTGATTTACATGTTTTCCCGATATGAGCAATCTTATTAACTTGATTTTATTTATTTATTTATTTATATCCCGCCTTTACTATTAAAAAAAAATAACTCAATGCAGTGAACATATCCACCACCTCTTATTTTCCCCACAACTACAATCCTATGAATTGGGCTGTGAGATAATGACTGGCTCAGGATTACCCAGCTGGCTTTAATGGCTAAGGCCTGACTTGAACTCAAGTTTCATGCTTTAACCAAACTGGTTCTTTGTCTTGTTTTTTAAAAGTTCTAATAATTAGAACTTTTAAAAAACAAAAAGACAAAGAACTTGTTTGATTATACGGACATAAGCTAATCATAATTGCAGTTGGAAATGAGTCTTATAAGTCAATCACTGATCTTGTACAACATCTATTCTGGTTGCTTAGTTATTAAATTTATTGTATGAACTCTGTCACTAAGTGGGATCTAATATTGGGAGAGATTTTCTCAGGAAGCAAATGATGAACTCTCCTGGGCAACATACCCTACTGTACAGGTAGTCCTCTACTTACAATCACAATTGACCCCAAAATTGTTATTAAGTGAGACATTTGTTAAATGAGCTTTGTCCCAATTTATGACCTTTCTTGCTACAGTTAAGTGAATCACTGCAGTTGATAAGTTAGTAACCAGGTTGTTAAGTGAATCTGGCTGCCCCATTGACTCAGCTTGTCTGAAGGTCACAAAAGCAGATCACATAACCCAGGGAGATCACATGAACCAGTTGCCAAGTATCTGAAATGTGATCACTCCATCATGGGGATGATGCAAAGGTTGTAACTCTGAAACATGGTCACAAGTCCCTGTTTTCATTGCCATTGTAACTTTGAACGGTCAATGAGCTGTTGTAAGTCGAGGACTACCTGTACTGCAAGATTCTCCACGGAGCTGCAAGTTGGATTCAATTATTGTCTCTTGCCGAGCGGCGGGCGACCAGGAAGAGCAGAAAAGATACGTCCGTGAATGAAGCAGAACAACTGCACGAACGAAAGATGCTCCAAGTGAAGGAAGAGCCGCGGAATGGAGGGTGGCACCTACTTCTCCGGAAGCGCCGGTCCAACCCGCAGTGCAGCCCCTTTAACTGACAGGCGCCGTTACCTGCCCCGCCCACCGGGTTAGACCGGCCGGGATTCTGACTCCATGGAAGAGTTCGCTGCTTTTGCTAAAGCTTGCAAACGCGCCCAGCTAGTACGGTAGCCCTTCGAAAACGAGTCGTGATTGGTTGCTACAGGACGTCACTCAACTTTCACGGGCGGGCAGCGGCCATCTTACGAAAGACTTTGGCGCGCGGGGCAGTCGGGGAGGCGTAGGATTGTGCTGGCTTCGTCGCAGCCCCCGCTTTGGAAGGTGAGGTGGGGAAAGGCTGTATTTGTCCTTGGGGTGGGGTGGGGTGGGGGTGGCTCGTCTGCCTTTTACGGGTTTTTCGTTAATGCACCTCATTCCCTTCCAGTCCAGCGCTTAATGGTTGAAGCTGCGGGAAATTTCCTTTCTTGAGCTGGGTTGCAAACAAAAAAGCAGGCGCGGTTGCTTCGTTTCCCGGAGGTTGCTCTCTTATTAGCCTCGGTTTAATTATCCCTCTACATCTGAGACCAGGATGGATCTCTTCCCGGCAACTCCAGAGGGGCGATGTTTTGTTTTTTTAATGCTTAATCTAAATGGTTTTCTTGGCAAACTTCTCTGCGGTTCGTTTTTCTGTCTTCTCCCAACGAGAGTTTTTGGACCGATTTTATTCTGCTTTTCTTTCATGGTTATTGCTACTTCTTTTTAGCGTTATCAAAGATTATTCTCATAATCCCAACATTATTAAACTACTGTACACGGGGTCTCCTTTGCTTATACATAAATTGGTTAAATAAACCACAATCATTTATAATCCTTTTTTGCCTTGCTTTCTCCTTTGATGAAAAGCTTGTGGGTAACAACACACACAGACTCATATTCTCTAATACGCTCTTTGCTAACAA
Source organism: Notechis scutatus (assembly GCF_049901735.1). NCBI lineage: Eukaryota > Metazoa > Chordata > Lepidosauria > Squamata > Elapidae > Notechis > Notechis scutatus. The sequence continues at coordinate 229,278,128 of NC_142009.1, forward strand.
ATTTAATGATGTTTTTTTAATATAGGTAATTCTCGACTTATGACCACAATTGAGCCTAAAATTTTTGTTGCTAAGTGAAACATATGTTATGTGAATTTTGCCCCATTTTTGTGCCACGGTTGTTAAGTGAATCACTGCAATTGATAAGTTAGTAACATGGTGGTTAAGTGAATCTGGTTTCACCATTGACTTTCCTTGTAAAATTACAAAAGTGATCATAAGACCCCAGGACACTGCAACCGTCATAAATACAAGTCAGTTGCCAAGCATCCGGAATTTTGATCATGTGACAATGAGGATGTGAAAAATGGTCATAAGTCACCTTTTTCAGTGCAGTTGTAACTTTAAACGATCACAATCAGGGTGTGGTATTTGTAGCTAATTCATATTTTGCTATTAGGAGAAAAGTCATTGGTATAGCTCACTAGCAAAAGGTGTGTTTTAAATGGAGAAAAAGTGAGTTTCATTGCTTGCCATCAAAGTACATTTTGATAGGACTATTGAAAATCTTGGACCATTGCAACCAGTAGTTTGGAGATCACTAATTCCCCAGTTTTTTCTCAAAGTGTTAAACTACAATTCCCATCATTTCCAGATAGCCTGGAAAGTTACATTTTAAAAAGATATGGTTTTGATTGGGAATTGCAGTTGACAGTATGAACTAAATAAGGAGTCACATCCATTAATTGAAGAGCATGACCAGACTTCCCATGGCATATAAGGGGCAGATTTTCTGGAGTTTTATATCTAAGCATATATTAATCCCCACTAAGTGCTATTAAACAAAATACTTGAAAGGAGGACAAAATAAATGCTGATGAGCGCTGGCCACACTTTGCATTTCTGAACTCAATAAATCAAGGCTGTTTGGCTTCTTTTTCCTAGATAGTTCCAGGTAGAGCATATGTAGTTGTTCTATCTACTCTTTTCACCTTCCTGTGAAAAGGGCAAAAGGCAGAAGATGCAGTAATGGATTTCAAATGAGAGTTATCATCAGTAAATCAGACTGATAGCATAATAGATAAACATTCTCTAAGCCAGGGGTCACCAACTTTTTGGACCTCAGGGACCACCAAACTCATAATTTTAAATCCAGGGGACCACTAATATGAATTTTGACTGACGTTGAGAGAGAGAGATCTGATCTAACCTCTCTCTCTCTCTCTCTCACACACACACACACACCTACACACACACAGAGGTGAAAGTCAAATTTCTTATTCTTGGGCGTGGCCTAATTTGTGGGTGTGGCTTGGTCATGTGACTGTCTGGGCGTGGCTTGTATGTAAATATTATAAATATTTATGTAAATATTGAATTTTTTTATAAAAAAAAGAGCAACTTTTACCCAAAATCAGGCAAAACAGGCAGGGAGATTGAGTTGCTCACAGAATCACAGATTCACTTAGAGATCTATCAGCTATCTGCACTGAGTAACAAAACCTTCAGTCCTAAGGAAGGTTTGGTTCTGCTTAAAAGCAGAGCCGAAGATCTAAAGATTAACTAGAAAGCAAGAAATCCAACAGTTCCTGCTTTCTAGCTAATCTAAATCTCCCGGCACAGCAGAACAGCTGATGGTCAGACGAAGAAAAAAGGAAAAATAGCAACTTAGCAGGCAAGTTTTCCAAGTAAGGAGTTAGTGGACGGGGAGGGTTCCCGTGGGCCATGTGGGCGGCGCAGCATGGATTAATTGCTTTGGGGGGTGCTCTGGGGTGACATTTCTCTGCAGACCACCAAAATTTTCTCGCAGCCCACCAGTTGGCGACCACTACTCTAAGAATTCTTTCTTTGGTGTGTTCTTCCCAGAAAAATCAGCTACATATACTGAGATCTGTAATCCAAAAATACAAATGTAATATTCTTTCTTCTTGCCTTCATTTGCAGAATGCCTCCCAAGGGGCGAAAAAGGAAGGCAAAGATTCCTCAAGCAGAAGCCACAGCATCCAATGGAGAGGGAACCAGTGATGTGAAAAAATTGCCCAAGATCCAGAAGACTAAAGGATCGGGAGACCTTCATGTGACCATTGAGCACTGGTAAGAGATCCATGACACATTGCCTACATATTAAGAGAAGGTAATCAGTCAGATAACTTGTTTTAGAATAACATTTTCCCCATTCTGAAAATAATTATTGGACCTGGGATAGGTATTCAGTAAAAATAATAATAATGTGAGTTTTAACTGATTGTATTTATTGTTGTATTTATTGAAAGAAACAAGTTTTGTGAAGGTGGGTGGATGTTTTAAATTGATGCATGCATGTTGTAACAGTTGCTTAGAGCTGCCTACTCTTAGGTGTTCCAGGAATTCTAGAAATTGGAGCCTCAGTAGATTTGGAGATTCCTGGCTGGAGACATTTTAAATACATGTTCCCCAAATTGGAAAGAATGCCATCTGTTCCTATAAGTACAATAAATATATTAAAAACAGATTTAATAATAAATTATGCTGACCACTCAAATAGAAATAAATTTTTTAATTCAGAAATTTTCTAATGTTTTGAGGTTTTTAAATTACAGAACCTGTTAATTTTTAAAAAATCTGTAATCTTAAGAGGCAAAGCTCTAAAAACACAAAATTATTTGGCTTCAAGGGTTTGGTTTTTTTCCCTTTTTGCTATTACCCCATCAATTTCTCATGGGATTTTAGGCTTCTACAAAACACAATTTAAAAAAACACTATGCATTAATTGATTAAACCCTGTAAATCAGATGGAATCTGTTTTGAATCAAATATTTCATTGTAACATTGGGCCTCAGTGCAATGAACTTTGTGTGCAGTGAACCAAATTGGTGCAGCTATTTATGTCTTCTGTGCATTTATGTTAATGATACAAACTGTTATTTAGGAGGTACATGTGCACAGATTTATTCCAGAATGTCTTTTATGTAATAATATAATGCAAATGTCAGTTTGGGCAACATAGCGCCCAAGTGCCATAAATTGCCACGGTGACGTATTTTTGAGTTTAATGGATATGTGTAAAATAATAGACAACTATCCTCCCATCTGCGAATAAAATGTTAAAGTGAAGTTTTTATTATGAAATAAAAAGAGAAAGATGAGATGTATTTTTTTAAATATGGTGGGAACCTTGTTCTTTTTAAGTTCCAGGGACTTTCAAATAATAGTTCACATTCACTCTGTAGTATTAAGATGTTTTTCCTTGTTTTTCTTCAATACTGACAGTAAAAGCTGACGAGTCTTTGGACGCACAGCTGAGGCTATCAGCCAAGAGCTGTGCCTGGCCCTTCCTGACATCTGTGTGGAGGTCAACCTTGAAAAACCCCGGAGAAATAGCTTTGAAGTGGTTCTCTTGAAAAAGGATGGCACCAGTGAGTTATTCTGTTGCTTATGAGAATAGGATGGATGAGACCATGTTGGATTTGCAATCTCAATGCTAACCATTGCTTAGCTAGGTCTATCGAATATACCACAATTGGTTTATTAAATTAACCCAGTTTCCTAGGTTTCCATGCCAATTAAGATTTTTAGTCCTATACCAGGGGTCGCCAATCTTTTGGACCTCAGGGACCACCAAACTCATCATTTTAAATCCCATGGACCAGAGACCCTGGGAAAATCCCCCAAAAAGTCTGCAGGAAAATTCCCCACCCCATTTTCCTATTGATCAATCGTTCTTTATTTGGGATTGCAGGATACTGTCTCCAGCTCCATTGGGGGGGGGGGGGAGAAAGAGAGACTTTTGGCTTCATGCAAGGAAAGCAGCAGAAGCAGCAGAAGTCTTTCTTTCTCTCCCCCAAACGCCACCAGAAATGAGTCTTTGCTGGTGCAGCCTCTTGGAGCAGGAGGCCTTGCAGGGTCCCAAAGACTCATTTCCTACAGAGTTTGGGGGAGAGAAAGAAAGACTTTTGCTGCTTTCCTTGTGTGCAGCCAAAAGCAGCAGAAGAAAGAAGCAGCCCGGTGGCCAGGCCAGGCCAGGGGGGCAAGTTCCCCCCCCTCCGCCCTTTTCCCCCTCCCCTCACTACCTCCTATTGTTCGCAATGCAAGTGACGCAAGCCTTGTGTTCCCATGTGGGCGGCGCAGCCTTGTGTTCCCGCACAGCCTGGATTAATTGTTTTAGGGAGGACATTTCTCTGCGGACCACCAAAATTTTCTTGCAGACCAGCAGTTTTCCCCGGCCCACTGGTTGGTGACCACTGTCCTATACAACATACTGTACTTGACCACAGTTAGCACAGTGCATGAATGAAGCATGTGATCAACGTCTCAGGAATTGTCCTATCTACTTGGATGATGTTACAGAATGGGCTTAATTATATGCCATCAAGTTAAAGTCTTGGTGATCTCAGTGATAGATTTTCTCCAGTATACTCTGTCCCCAACCTGATTCTTCAGATCTTTCAAAGGTACAGCTGAGTCCATGTGCCTTATTACAGGTTGTCGTCTTTTTCTCTTTCATCTTTCATAACTTTATAGACTTCTCCAGAGAGTTGGGTTTTTTTATAATGTGTTCAAATTTTTCTAATTTGAGCCTGGTTATTTGTGCCTCGTGTGAGAATTCTGGATTTATTTGTTTTGTGATCTATTTGTTTAACATGGCATTTGATAATCATGGCAGACTTCAGTTTTCTCCAACACCAAAGTTCAAAAGCAAGATTTTCTATGAGACCAGCAAAATATTGCACAATATTTTATGGTGTATTCCTGAAATCTCATGAGAGTTGGAATGAGTTGCTCATATCTTATATAAATGTGATGCCCAGACATAAGAGATGATGCAGCAGAACAAAGTTACAGCCTAGAAAGATGGTTAACTTTCTGTTCTGCTTCACCATAATCTTATGTCTGGATATCACTTTGTGTGTTACACAGTTTTGAAAAGAGAAATAGCAGACTCTTCCAATTAATACCATGTTTTCCCTTAAGTAATTACATATGTTAACTGTGCTAACTATGGTACTGACTACAGAAGGAGCAGGAAATGCAAAGTGGCTAAAAACATGTACTGCGTCTTTAAGACGGGAGAGGTTGGTGGTGCACTAATTGTGCCTCACCTTGTTACTCTCAACATATAGTGAGTGCCTTTCTCCATGGAGATGCTCCAGAGTGTTCAAGAACATTTGGGAAAATGAGATTCTCAAGTGGTGGAGAACTTCCACAGCTAAGTAGATGGTTTATTGCAGACATATATTTTTTTTAACGTGGAAAAGAAGACGATGCAGATTAAAGTGAAACTAGGTAGTATGAACAGAATGAGATGTCCCAAGCATACTATTCTGGGAATAAGAGCTTCTGAATTTAATGAGATTTGCCATAGAATAAACAAGCTTAGGTTCATTTATTTGTTCAATTTCTATAGCTGCCCATCTCAATCAATGACTGGGCAGCTTACAATTAAAAAAAACACACAATTAAAATATTAAAAACATTTTAAAACAATGAAAACTATAAAAACCATCCAAAATATATATACACAGCAGCAGAGATGCTTGGCCAGTTAGCAAGTCAGGAAGCTCTGCCTTTAGCATGTTCAGCACAGACAGATTTGTAGAGCTTTATAACAGGATTGAGACCAGGTGTGGGTTTCTACCGGTTCTGTCTACCTCTGTGGAACCAGTAGCTCTGAAGAGCAGCAGACACAGAACCGGTTCTATGTCTGCTAGTGTTTTTGCCCACCCGGGCTCTTACCTGATCTTTATTTCCTGATTTTTCGACTTCAGCTGCCGAACGAGGCACACACGGCTCACAGCGGGCAGGGAAGCTCTTAAATCCCAAACCAGTAGTTAACCCTGTAGTATCCCACCCCTGATGGAAACCATTCTAATCTCCAAGAGGAGGTTATCTCACAGGGCAGGGTCTACTACAGAAAAGGCCCATTTTCTAGTCCATGCCAGGCAGCACTCTTTGGCTGACGGGATCTGCAGCATGCTTAGTCTGTTAGATTGAATTTGACAGGTAGAGACTCTTGGAAAAAAAGCCGGTCCCTCAGGTAACCCAGCCCCAAGCCATGTAGGACTTTTAAAGGAGACAACCAGCACCTTGAATTGTACAATCCGGAAACATGCAGGTAATCAATGCAGCTCAGCCGGTACTAGGGTTATGTGTATCTGGCACCATTTACAACCTGCAAAAGCTGAAGTTTCTGAATGCTCTTCAGAGGCATCCCTATGTAGAGTGCGTTTAGTCTAAACAAGAGGTTACAAGGGCATGAGTAACTGAGCAGGGCCTTCTGGTCCAGAAATAGGCACAACTGATACACTATCTGAGGGGTTCAAAGGTTCTGGCCATGGCTGCCACCTTTGAGCAGGAGCTGTGAGTCTAAGAGGACCCTCAGATTGCACACAGACTCTGTCAAGGGTAATGCAACCTCATCCAGAACCAAAGATGGAAGAACCTTGTCTCTGGAAGGTCCAACCACCGCTCTGTCTTGCTAGGGTTGATTGGGAGTTCATTTCACCCCATCCGGTCCCAAACAGCCACCAGACCCTGGGATAGGACATCTACAGCATTACTCAAAAGGCATGGGGCAGATATACAGTATAAAGCTGGGCGTCATCTGCATATTGATGATAACTTTCTGAAATCAGTGGAAACGCCTCACCCAGCAACCTCATTAAGCAGGAGAGAGAGAACCAAATCCTGGGCACCCCACAAAGGTAGTGGCTGTGGGCTGGCTCTTTCCTTCTATCAACTCTGACTGGAATCACTTCGGGAGAAAGGAAGAAAACAACACAGTGTTCCCCACACCCAGTTCTTGAAGCTGGTTCAGAAGGATGCCATGATCAATGGTACTGAATACCACTGAGAAGTCAAAAAGAGCCAGGATGGATGCACTACTTCCACCCTGATCCTGCCAGCGGCCATTTAAGACCATCCCCCTTTCAAGTGAAATCGATAAATCTTATATTTCAGACATGAAAACTGGTGGTGATGTAATGTAATAAATGTTATTCATTATAATGAATGTGCCACATTTTCACACAGGTCTGATTTATTTTACTACAACCTACAAGTGCCTTCGGTTCTTTTTATGAGCTCTATTCTGGAAGCATTCCCTTTTTTCATAGTACAAATCTTTCTCTGCACTCTGTCCCACAAACACAGCACCAACTGAACATCAAGCTTCTGCCCAGCTAGGCAGGAAAAAAAAAATGAAGCAGTTTAGAGATGAACAGTGCCTGGCTGGAAGTTGCCCCATTTCTTTTGAAGGTGATTAGTTGATCAGTGAACTCAGTTCTGCTTACAAACCATGTGACCTTTTGGCATTATGCATGGGAAGTTATTGACATTGTATAATCCAAGTACTTCTGGTGATTGCTTATGTGTTAATTATTTTTTAGAAATAGAGCTATGGAGTGGTCTTAAAAAAGGGCCACCCCGCAAATTGAAATTCCCAGAACCCAGCAACATCGTTGAAATGGTGAAGCTCAACTTACTAAAGTCAACTATGATGGAGTAGGAACAAAGTGGTAAGTTTACACCCAGAATGTGTGTGTGTGTGTGTGTGTGTGTGTGTTGGAAGTGTCCCTGCAATTGTAAGGGCAGGCAAGGTTGCAAACATCCTTATTTTGATTGGCCATAACTTCAGGCACCAGTGCCACCATAACTTTGATGAATGGTCATTAAATTGGGGATTGCCTATAATCTGTCCAAATAATGTCTTGAACCCCATGCCAACAAATTGGCTCCTATACAATATTTGAACAAATGTACTTGGGAATGGGGTCTGGATATGTGGTATCCAGTACCCATCATTGATACTACCTAAAATGAGTCATATTTTACATCTCTGGAACCTTAAATTCTATATTCTTATACTGCGGGAATCTCTCTTAGAGATTGTATTATGGATAGCCATATGCATCTGTACTGTGTGGTTTAGAAATGAAAACAAAACCATTGTACACCTGGGAGTTATAAATGATGGCCTGAACTGGGAAGTAGGATCTCTGGCTAACAGGCATCTTTTGTTTTCTACAGCCTCTATGACTGTCCGTTCCTCCTGTGAGCTGGAGCATTCATGATGAGATATGATGAAGTGGGGTGAAGAAACTCTGGTCGTATCTCTGAAACTGCTGCCCGCCCCTCCTTTACAAGGAAGAATGGACCAAATATTATCCTTTCCTGCCCCACCATCCTTTCAAATGTTTGTTACTTCTGAGAACGTTTTGGGGAAGAACTTTATTTTCAGTAAAACTTAACCGCCTCCTCTATCTCGTTTAGTTCTGTCCTGTGAAATAAAAGCATGAGGTTCTCTGTCATGGCACAGTATAGTGTTGTCCACTGTTTTGCGAATTAAAGTTGCACATCTATATTCACATGTCCTGTTTCATCTGCTGAAGTGTTAAACTTGCCCTCCCAAGCACATACAACTCCCAAGTATACACATGATTTCTGAAAACATTTCATTTCGCTATTGTACTTTCATCCCTCCAGTGGCTTCAGATCACCATGCTAATATTTTGTCCTGTATTTTTTTTCCCAATAAAACCTAAATGTGTGCTTGTTTGCTGGTGGCATTTTAGAAGTTATACTTAAAATCTCTACAGTATTTGGTCCCTTGCTATCTAGAATTGAAGGAAAATAACCCAAAGCCAAAAGTATTGGGATTGTTTTGGCAGAGAAAAGGGAAGATTTCTTCACAACTACTTATTTTATTTTGCCTTTTCCTTATTTCCTCAATCATGACAGAATGAAGAACCCTGAAAACCCAAGTCTCTCCTCTGCAATGTTTTTTTTTTTTTTTGACTAAGGAATTAGCCAAGGTGGAGTATCTTAAGCCATTCCATAAGGGGGCCATAAACTGCTAATTATTCTCTCAACCTCTTTTTCTCTTCTGATTAAAGATTATTAAAGAAGGCTACTAGCTTTCATTTTTGACTTTTCCTTTTAATTATCCTATTATATTACTGATAGCAATCCTCAGCCTTTGAAGTTTTAATATTTAAACCACATGATTTTCCTTATGCACAAAATACCTGCTCACGAGAATTAACTCTACTGTTAACTTTTAGTTTACTATGCTGACTATCAAGCTTCCCAATGCTTGCCCAACAATTTGTATTATTTGTGCGTGTGTATTGTTTTATTTCCTTTAGCTATAGTTAACCCCACAAGATGGCTTCAGTGTAAATATGATACAAAGAACCAAGAAAACGTAAGAATTTTTATTTGAACAAGTTACAACTCAATATTTATTCCAATCTTTGTGCCATCTACTCTTCAGAATGTTCTGCATACATGAAGAGCTTTGGGTTGTGAGAGAAGGAAGTATTTGGCACAGCTTCGTGGAGTATAGGTCATTGCACTTGAATACACTTCTCTGTGAAGAAGCTGCAAACACAAGGAGATGGTTTCAATGAAAAACAAGCAACTTGGCAATTATTCTCAAGCCTCTAGGGAGCCTTCTCTTATTTAAAATATAGAAAGTCAGCAAGGCACTTAGTTCCCTGTATCAGTGTTTAAATACTGCAGGCCGCTTATCAGGAGAAAAGTCAGCTCAATTCAAGTGGTCCATCTGGCCAAAAGTAGCAGGAGAAAAGGGTGCTACTTCCAGCAACGTATTGGTTTAAGGAGAAAGAATTAACATTTACAGCAAAGCATGTACTGCTGCAAGTATTGAGTTAGTACTGTGTGATCTACGGTAACTGGGAAATACAGCAGTGAGATCAGCAGACCCTCAGCAGTTCCAATCTGACCTTTAAACAAACAAAAAATGAAGCATTGAACTGAAAGAGTCAGTACAAAGAGGGCAATTCTTATTCTGTTGCCCAAGTCCTTTATATATTGCCTTTGAACTGCTAACTCAACTTAGTAGCTCTCAGCTTGGGACAACAGTTGTCCTAACCACTGAATTTCCGGGTTTAGTTAAAGCCATTAAATAAAATGTTTTTAAAAAATTGAGGGGAAGCACAGGACTTAAAACACTTGAGGACAACACTGTTTCACAATAGAGCTCTTCCCAGAAAACGTAATTTTGTCCTCTGAATTATAAGTCATGCTTTAAACTTTTGACTGGCATTTTAAAATCTTGTGTTTACTATAAGACAATTACATTATAATCTATAAAGGAAATTAAATAGAACACACTTGTGTAAAATTATTACCAGCCCCCAAGATGTCTCTCGCAAGATAAAATATTACTTTTCACAGAAGTAAATGCTGTAGATTTCTGTAGCTTATAACCTATCCCACAAGAGGCCAGAAGAACCCCAGCATCCTGGAAGGCTACCCTACACAAAGAATAGATTATATCAATGTCACGGTCATGATTTAATGAGGCTGAGAACTGGTGATAATAAAGCAGCCTCTCCCCAGTTCGATTTTAAAGGGGGCTTTTCCATCATCTGATCAAAATACTCAAAAACATTATGGAATCTATTGCTTTTTGTGGGCAGATTCCTTACTATTTGCCATAGAATTTTAAGTGCAATATTGTCTGCTAGCCCACCTCACCAAGTAGTCAAAGTAATTCCTTGCCACTACTTGCACTCACTAGTTCAGAACATCCACCTCAGTTTCAGATATAGGAGAAGGATCTGGCCGGACACATTCAATATTAAGAAAGAAGTCCTCTATCCCTCCAACGTCTATGGTTTCTTCTTCTAGGCCGGCTAAGGAAGATGATAGCTTGCAGTCCAAGTTGGGCTGCACAGGATTGCTGAGAACAGCTTCAGTAAGTGACTTTGTATCTGAGATTCCCACATCATAAGTTACAGGTCCTTGGTCCTCATCACCCGTCCAAGCGACAGATAAAGGCTCAGCAAAATTTGCAGTCCCATTTGTGGGTTCAGACAGCTGACACTGAGCCATTGCCCAATCCCCCAGTTGGGGAGAGGCTGACCTGGACAAGGAAAGGCAGTCACCATTAGGCGCAGGTGTTAAAAGAGGAAGACAGTTAAGTACAGGGTCCAGCAAAGAGCTCCCATTTGTTGAGTCACTAATTTTTACCTTGTCTAACTGTGGACCTACTGTACAACATCTCTCTGTTTCTTCAATTCCAACGTTTCTCAGGACATTCTCATTTGCCTGGGGTGAAGCACACAGGCTTTGTATAATAGTAGTGCTCTGGATGGCATCCTCATCAGCCAGAAGCACATCTAGCATTTGTTCCAACTCTCCAGCTGAAGCAAGGATATCATACTGCTTTCCCTTGACCAGATGATCCAGCACAAATGCCTCCATGTCATAATGATTCCCAGCAGCATCAGCTCCTTCTTTCTTCTTCTCAGATAGTTCTGCCTCTTGTTTTATCACACTCTTTTCAGGACCCGGTGCAGCCTCAGCAGTTGCAGGGAGCAGTTTAGCAGACCTGGCCAACTGTTGCGCATCTGTTACTTCTGGTTTAGGATGTCTGGGTTGAGATTGGGAGCCCTCATCTTTCGAAGTGCGCACACCATTTTCCACCACTGTAGGCTGGGCGGCAGGTGATTCGTGCACTACTTCCCAGTAACTGCCATTGATAACTTTTCTGAGTTTTACCCGGCCTATGTGACCTATTTCTTGGGGAAAGTTTGGGGAGGTGCGCTTTCTGCCTTTAGATTTTGGAAGAAGAGGGGGGCTTCTTAAGTCACAAAAATGATTACTATCTTCTTTTTCCATCTCATCCTTGACAGGACATTTTTGTCTCCAGAGACGTTTAACAGACCTTGGCGATTTGCTGCACATTACAGTACAATGGTCTCTGGCGGCACAAGGCGCAGACAGAGGTGGCAAGGAAAGCTTTGAACGGCTGAGCTTTATCTTTTTTGAATTCTGCAAACTGGCTGTAGTGTGTGCATCTCCAGCCTCAGTCTCCTTTCTGTGCAGACCACCATTCTCATTGCTGCCCATTATATTCCTTATTGTGCCTGAAGGGCGTTTTTTAACTTTTGTTTTCAGGGGATCAGCAGCAATTGTCTGGCTTTTTGAAACCTGTTTGTCATTACTCAGCAATGCTGTAGCAAGCTTTTGCTTCTTTACGTCCTTCTGATCAGTACTGTTGTGGCTACTTATTTCTTTGGAGCATGGTATAAAATTACTGCCGGGTGTTGCTTGCTTGCCTGCAGGTACCCAGGATGTCAAGCTACCTCCAGAGGGAGCAGAAGAATGAATTAAGCTTGTCTCTGACGTGGTCATTGGACTGGTTATCTGCAAACAGTTCCTGTTTAATTGCCGGCCCAGGTTTTTTTTTACTAACTTTCCTCCTTCTAACTGTAAAGAATCAAGTTCTGACACCTGAAGCTGTCGTGCAGCTGCAAGAATATCCTGAGCTTCTTCCCGGGATACTTCCATTTCAGATGTATAGAGGAAATCTACCAATTTACGCAACGTCCCAATTTTCAGCCCCCGAATTTCCAGCACCACCTTGTGTCCCTTGGGGGCCATTTCTCGCTCCAACTGCTCTGTGAAGAAGGGGCTGCAGGCCGACAGGATGCAACAATGAGCTGGAACGGCTTCGCCTATAAAGAACACCATTATTAGCAGGTACTTTACCAGTGGACCATCAATTTTGACTGAAGATGTTCTCCATGGGCAAGCCTTGAAATTCTCCCAGAGTCAATACATAATGTCAGGAAAGTGAGAATTGTACTGAGTCAGGGCAAAGACATATCTAGTCCTAAATTCTATTCCCAGGGCAGCTAACCAGAAGCAATTTAGGAAGACTATTTTACTTGCCCTGGCAAGAAATGGAAGGAGCATGCTAAATCAAATGCCTACATGCACCGTGAAGCAACATCTCCCCAAACAATTGTCTTTGCTCCCTTTTTCTGACAGAATAGAAGGGCAAAGAAGTGGAAGGGCAGGGAATCAGAGAGGAATCTGGACTTCAGGGTAGATGAAAAGGCCTGGTCCATTCGCCAGTTATTGCCATTCCCAGTACATAGATGATTGATGATTTATATTTTAAGCACGCTAACTGAAATAATGTATTTAATTACAATTAAGTATTAAGTATCAAACTGCATTTTTCACATGTTAATTTAAAATAGTTGTACTTTTACAACAAAATTGCAAGAACGGTTCCCTGCAAGGGATATTTTAACTCACTCTTCCTTTTACATCAACTTATTGGTCTAGTTATTTCAGGACAATTGAGTAACAAAAACAATTGCAAATTGTACAAACTACCATTATGTATTTTATTCACAACTAACAAGATATTAAACAAATCCACAGGCATGCCCTAGGTAAAATTAAATAGCTCCATAATTCCAGTGGAAGAATTCAACACAAATAAAAATAACAATGGCAGCACTCCAAACAACTTCCTTGGATCTATCACACCTTTTTTTTTTTTTTTTTTGCAAAATTTCACTATGGTTAAATGTTTCAAGTGCAAAGTCTTAATACAGGTAACCTTCAACTTACAACCACAATTCAGCCCAAAATTTCTCTTCCTAAGCAAGACAATTGTTAAGTGACTTTTGTCCCATTTCACAACTTTTCTTGCCACAGTTAAGTGAATCACTGCAGTCGTCAACAACACCGTTATAAAGCGAAATCTGGCTTTTCCATTGATTTTGCTTGTCAGAAGGTTGCAAAGTGATCATGGAATCCCAGCACACTGCAACCATCATAAATAGGAGCCAGTTGACAAGTTTCTGAATTTTGTTCATGCTGCAACAATCATAAGTGTTAAAAATGGTCATAAGTTGGGGATTTTTTTTTCCAGTGCCACTATAACTTTGAATAGTCATTAAACGAATGGTTGTAAGTCAAGGACTTTTTAAAATTTTTGAAAAAAATGATTTTTTTTAAAAACCTTTAAAAAAAAAAAAGGGGGGAACTTTTTTACCTTTTTTTTTTTTTTTTTTTTTTTTTTTTTTTTTTTTTTTTTTTTTTTTTTTTTTTTTTTTTTTTTTTTTCTTTTTTTTTTTTTTTTTCTTTTTTTTTTTTTTTTTTTTTTTTTTTCCCCCCCCCCCCTGTACTCTATTCCTCTTCAGAACCCAACTTCCACATTGCAAGCCACGTTACTTAAAATGGATGGAAATGAGGGGACTTTCCACCTCTACAGATAGTTCTCGACTTACAAGCACAATATTGGTCACTGAGCAAAGAAGTCATTAAGTGAGACATATTATTGCTTCCCTCAACCACAATCCTGGCACTCACAGTTGGGGTCGTTAAGCAGACAGAGTGAAAGTGCTGCCTGCTTGCAGAGCTAAATTCCCCTGGCAGCTTTCAGCCAGCCCTGAAATGAGAGGGGAGTCCTCTTGGCAGGCAGCAGCAGCAGCAGCTTGCAACCTTCCCTGCTGCTGATTTCCCCACTGACTTCCCCAGTGGATGGAGAGCAGGGTTTATCTTCAATCCTTTAGATTTAAGCTCTGTTCCTGAAGCCCAATGAAGGAACACCCCCGCCATACACACATCCAAGGCTCCTTATGTTGTGATGCAGTGGTCAGAATGCAGTATTAGAGGCTAATTCTGCCAACTGCCAGGAGTTCGATCCTGACCAACTTAAGGTCTTCCATCCTTCTGAGATTGGTAGAATGAGGACCGAGATTGTTGGGGGCAATACAGTATACTGACTCTGTAAATGGCTTAGAGAGGACAGTAAAGTACTATGAAGCAGTATAGTGTTATTCTGTCTGCTTAACAGTTTGAGAGATAGCTTAATAACTGAAAGTGCCTGGATTGTGATCATTGAGCTAAACAGTTGAACAGGCATCTCAGCTAATGACTATTTTGCTCAATGACTGAAATTCTGGTCCAATTGTAGTTGTAAGTTGAGGACTACCTGTATTGGCAATTTGGTAGAAGGCTACAAAGTATTCTAAATTCCATTTTTCCACAATCTAATAGCCCATGGATATGGTTGAGGAATTCTGGGAGTCACAGTCTAAGGTGCATCAGACTGGGTGAGGTAGCAAAATGGATTCACAGGCAATTTCATATTATTTTAAATTTCAAGGCACTGAAAACAGATTAATGGAGACAAGCTTCCATCATATTCCACATTAAACTATTGCAGTAACAAAATGAATAATAGATGTTTTGGATAATTATTAGAACTATGAATATCCTATAAAAGGGATACTTTGCACTAAGCCAAAACTATTGCTCCTTTTTGTCCAACAAAGCAAGATACATATACACATATACGGAAAAACATGGGATAACTTATGAAAAAAATTGTGCAAGCCTGAAAAATAAGCTCTCTCTTAAAAAAAAAAAAACATGTTGCATATAGGCATCTACAACTAGAAAAACTCTTTTGGAGGACTTGCAAAGCTCTAAAAAAATTCAGCTAAAATACTAGAACTTGATCTATTTATTTTAGGTATCTATCTTTCAGATTTTAGACAAATTGGTACCTTCTGCTTGTAGGACAACATCACAAAATAAGTCAGCCCTTTGTTGGCGATGGAGTTGTAGAAACACCATACGGAGTAGACGAGAATTCCTATATAGAATCTTGGGATTTGCAGCTGAAGTACTCATGGTAACAGAACTTTCCTTCATTGTATACCAGATTTCTGTGAAATAAATGTTGCCCGTGTTAGTATTTCAACTAAAGTCTATGCTCAATTCCCATTGAACAGAATTCAATAGCATTTCTTTCAACTAAATTCAGAATTTACTATCTAGTAGCGTACTACCCAGCACAGGAAAGAAATATAAATATAAATATATATATAAATATAAATACACACACACACACATTTTCCTTCATATTATTCTGTCAAAGTTTCCCTTTAATTCTACCAGCAGTGTTCTGCTAATGTATTATCAGATAAATATTCTAATTTTACCTCAATGGATACTTCCTGACAGTCATTTTTAAACTGCCTAAATTGCTTAGTAGAAAATAGTCTTTGGATTCTTCAATCTTGCTATAGATCATATTAAATGAAAGTCCTAAAACACAGGGGTGGAACAATTCAAACTACAGGTATCATTACATCTGGTATGTAACTGCTACATTTGTGATTTCACTAAATGTTAAACTTTCTTCAAAGCTTTATGAAACAAGAAGGCACTGCTTAATTCAGAATCCTGGCATTCCATGAGTAATAAATTGTTCCAAAATGTATACCTTCACATAAACAAAACCATATTTAAAATTCACAAAGAGGGTTTATTCCTCTCATCATGAAGTTATATTTCAAACTGTGTCTAGTGTGGAAAAACACACATTCTACTGCCATGGTTATGCGGTTTATCTGGGGCAGGAGGCAGAGGCCAGTAACCTCTTAGGGGCACAGAATGAAGGTTTTAATGACTGTAGCTAAAATAAAACTAAATGCAGTTGATCTAAATTTGCTAAATAAAATCATACGTAGTTATTTCCTACATATTTGATAATTTTCCTTTTCTAATCCCATTAAAAATTAGATTTTGGAGGTGTTCAGGACTGTGATCCTTGCACTTTGGTCTGAGCATCCCTGTTTAAAACAGAGCCATGCAACTCTCATAAACTCAAAACCCACCCCAGACTTTATGTGGTATATAATAAGCCACATTACCAAATTACCAGGGGCTATTTGGAAAGAAAATGTCAAAGAGTTCAAGGGATGAATAAAGGACCCAAGGAATTTGTAAAGTTTAAACATTTTAACCCAACCCACTAACAATGCAAAAAGGAGCAAACTTTTCACTTCATATACGGAGGACCAAAATAGGAAAGAGACAGATTGTCAAGTTCTGTATTAACTTATAGCTTACAGAAGTCACAAATGAACAAGAATATGCGTGTAATTCTTGAAATCGGAAAAATCTCAAACGCTCATCAAAATCTGTTTTTAATCCTGTAACAATCGAATTAGGCAGGATATTCACTAATTTATATAACATACTAGTTGTGCATATTTTTTTAACCTGATACTTCTGTAATAAAAAAAAGTATTCCTTTATATCAGAAGTTATACTATTGTTAAATGAGACGCCTTCAGCAAATATGCTAAACTGTTTATTTGGCTTGGGCTTAACATCTAAATTTAGCCAACTGTTTTTTCCAGTTAACCAAACCATGGTTTAACATGTTTCCATTCGTTGGGCACATTCACATAACAGATCTTTGGAAGTCTGGCATAACCTGCAAATAAATGACCTACCCAGTAATCCAGCACCAAAAAAGTCAGTAATTAAGCCTTGCTCTGATCATAATGAAAACAGTCATTCTTGCTAGTGTTCCAGCCATCTTTCCAGCTTTGAACTATTTGCCTTCGCTCACCTTCTTGTTCCTCTCCTCCTGGATACTGGGAGTGAGAAGAGAAAGGGAAGCAGAGATGGCACAGATAGATACTCCCGAATTAGCAGCTGTTCTGTCTTCCTGCCTTTATGTCCAGTAGCCAGGATTATCTTTAAAGTACCTTTCTTTTCCAGGTACAGGTTACACAGACAGTCCCAGGTAAGTTAAGTACCCAATAACAAACTTTAAATATAAAGCATGGCTATGGCATTTTATTTGATCTACATTTTGAGCCAAGTTCAAGGTTTATATGGCATAACTTTCAATAATATGGCTCAGTAGATAGGGAGATTTATAACTACAGTCCGTGGGCTATATCCAGTCCTCTGAAAGGTTCCTTCCAGCCTGCCAGCTCTTCTCATGCGTTGTGCTCTGATCCTTTCCAAACAGCATAGGGAGACACAGCAGGGCTGTAAAGGTAGTCCTTGACTTATGACCAGTTTGAGACCAACATTTATGTTGCTAAGTGAGAAAATTGTTAAGAAACTTTTGCCTTATTTTACGACTTTTCTTGCCATATTTGTTAAATGGACTGCAGCTGTTAAGTTAGTTAGCTGTTAATTCAATTAAGTTAATCTGGCTTGCCCATTGACTTTGCTTGGCAGAAGGTTGCAAAAGGTGATCCCATGATCCTGGAACACTGCATCCAACATAAATATGAACCAGTTGTCAAGCATCTGAATGTAAATCACATGACCATGGGGATGCTGCAACAGTCATGAGAAAAATGGTCATAGTTAATTTTTTTAGTGCCCTTGTAACTTTGATCGCTAAATGAACTGTTGTAAGTCAAAGATTACCTGTATTCACCACTGTTTAGAAAGGTAGGATTCCCTTGATTTCTCCAATGGGGGGAGGGGGGTTTGCAAGTCAGCTGGACGAGGAAGGGGAAGCATCTTTCCCTTTAAAAACTTTCTATCATTTGTCCATACAAGCATGGCATTGTTTCTTCGTAGTTGTCACATTTTTTTGCTGTTGTTGTGAATCATATTGCACTGAGCAAAATAAAACATTTCTTCAATTAAATTTTATTTGCTAATTTATAAAAATGATTTTCCCCTGGACCCTCAAATGTTTGCAAATGTAGCCCTCAGACTAAAAAATTTGCAGACCCTGGATTTATATCAATTTTTCTAAAAGCATATTAATCCTTCTGTTTCACATATTCTCTATTTTTCATACATAAATGTGATATATACATACACACACACACACACACACTGTCAATTGGACACTGCTTGTGAACTTCCACTTTCTTTATAACTTCCTTTTTCTAAAACAAAACAAAGCCACCATGTCCCTCCTTCCAAATCCCACTACCTGGCATTTAATTGGCACCTGAATCTAGGAGGTATATTATTTGGATTCTCTTGTTGGTAATAATGTGAAATAATGTGAAATAAAATTTCTTTTTGCTTATAGTCAATAATCTGCCAGTTTCATTGTATATAAACCCTCATTATCCTTGTTTAAAACTGCTTGTTTTTTAGTCCAAGTTGTTTTAAAATAAATTCTTACCTGTTATTTTAAATGTATACTGACATGCCACATTTTAGTTTTCAGGCTCCTTATTTCAAATTATATAACTAATTCTAATGCTATTCTATCAATTATTTTATTCCATGACTCTCCTACACTTATTTAGAGATTGTATAAGTTAGTGAATGAAAACTCCTAATTTCTTCACTCTATCATAATTTTGTCATTTCATCATTCTTCCCACCAAAATCCTCTCTTAATAACATAAACTATTAAAGGGAAAATCTTCCAGCCCTCTTGCTAATTTTCATTGCTCCTTTTTGTAGCAATTACAAATGAGGACAATCTTATATTTCCCATCTTGTCTTTCTGCATACATCTTTCTGATATTCTTGTCCTAAGACAGATCTAGCAACCTCTGAAGCAGTTCTAGATATGTTTGCAGGTGTACATTCAGCAAGCTATGATTTTGCATTTTTTCTGTCATTGGAATGACTCTCTTAATTGGAGCCCATTCACTAATAGGAAGTAAAATCTTCCAGACATGTGCATTAATGGTCCAAATCTATCTTTGCTCATATTCTCATTTTAAAATTAAGAGAACTACTAGTGGGCATTAAGCAGACTAATGCTACAATCCTGTATATGCTTAAGAAAAAGACTTACTAAATTTATTTCTAATCAAACAAGTATATGAACATACAACTTTTGGCTTTCTGGATAGAAAACAAGTCCAGTAATTTGTGTTACATTTTAAAACCAAAGTTAAGGCAATAGCTAATTATGGATGCTGTTTTTCACCACTACCCATAATAGCTTATTTTCTATCTAAGAAACTGTATCCATGTTGGTAATAACCAATCTATTTTCAATTTTCTCCAAAGCTGCAAACAACTCAACTGAGAGATGCATACTTTACAGCTAACCAAGTATAAAATTGCCCCACAAAATGGTGGAAGGAAAAGCAACAGCAAAAATGTGATGAAAATAAGATGAAAATAAGATGAATGGCTACATGATAATTTACAGGCCCTTTCCCTTGAGGGGTGTTGGATTCCAACTCCATCATGTTATGCTGAGGATGACTGGAGTTGTAGTCGGGCATACCCAGAAGGCACTACTTGGGGAAAGGCCGGTTCAAAGTTACCGGGGGAAAGATTCCGTTTTCACGAATACTCATTTGCCTCGATACAACTCCTTCCCCACGTATAACTGAAGAAGACAGTGGTCCCTTTCCCTACTCCCCTCTCTTAGCCATTCATTCCATTCGTCAAGTCCCACGGAAGCTTTTCCCCACCTTCACTGTGGGACCTTCCCTTTCTCGTGCTCCCCAATTCCCACGCTCGCGTGGGTTTGCCTTCCAGCCGCGGCCGACACGCACGGCGTGGCGACTGCGACACTCGAGAGCGCAGATACCCGCATCAGCCCCTCCCCGATACCCACTCGCGCCACGCCGCCAGGGCAACGTTCCCTAGCAGCTGAGCAAAAGCGGGGGAAAACCGTATCCCCACGCGCCGGCCACGCCCTCTCCCGCCGCCTCATCTCGGAAACAGCCCTCCCATTGGCTGGAGTTCCAGCCATTAACGAGAGAGGCTGGCTTTTGGCGGGAGGAATCACGGCTTCAAAAAAAAAACAAAAAAAAAAAACCGAGAAGAGTGAGAGCCAAATCGAGGCTGTTTGTTTATTTTTATTTTTAAAGCGCTCTCCTTATAGTGGTCAAAGCTCCGCTTAGTGGCTGTACGTAATGACGTGAGAAAGGACGAATCAATAGCAAAAGTGGCTTTTTTTTTGCTTGTTAAAGGGGCGTTCCTTCATTTGCGTTTCTTCCCGGTATTTAACCACGATTCAGCAGTGGGCTCCACTTCTTTTGCGGTTCCCGGCTATTTCTAGCAAAGAAACTAAGCTGACAATAGCGTATTAAACTTGTATGCCACCGAACAGAACGACTCTGAGCAGTATCTGAGAATTACAAGAGGTAGAGGAAATATACCATCTTTTTTAAATCATGGCAGATCGGGAGGAAAATGGGCAAACTCTCCAGGGGGGGAAAAATGCAACCATGTGTTTAAAGTTTGCTGTTGCTGTTCAGCCTGTTCTACCAAGGTGTGCAGTCCTAGCTGGCCGCCTAGAAACAACATCGTCATTCATTTAGAATCAAGAGTATTCCCTTTGATATGTTGGTGATATAACTTAGGAGAGGGATAAGACTTTTATCTTACATACAATTATTTACAAACTTCACATGGACCCCAATATTAAGTAAAATACATTTAGGATATGTACAGATAAAATTCACTATATAATAGAGAATTTCGGCATGGCAAACACCAGATGAGTTCACACTACACAACTATGATTTCCTTAATCACATACATACATACATGGGAGCATGCCACATGCTTAATTACAGATAGCAAGCTAGTTTATGACTTAATGGGAATAATGTGCTATTATCCTGTATGGGTAGTAATACATTCTTTTTCAAAATTTTCAGGAAGAGTAGACAGAAACATCAGGGAGAGGCTTCCCTTATCTTCCCTTTTACTATCCCAGCAAAAGGATTGGCATTTCTGTTTAACATAAAATGGGCTGATTCCATAAACATTTTAAGGGTTATAGTACCACTGAGTCAGCATGCCACATAATATCTCCTAGTTAATGGGATGCAGGCCGCCACGTTTTTGTACTATATGTATACAAAAGATTTTTCATTTCAGTGATCATACAAACAATTATTGAATTAATTATAATGGATATGCATGCAATAAAGAGATCATACCCATCAATACTCAATGGAGATTAGCAGTCATATTTCCAGGGACTATTCATCCACAAATTCTTAAACATATTTTTTAAATGTCAGAAATACAAGAGTTGTTCAGCCTAAGTTGACATGAGCAAAATTTAATGTGTGCTGGACTTTTGGGAAAGTGATTGTTGCTAAAGAAGAAGAAGTAACTCTCCTAAAGATAGGGCTAACAATACATATGTGTCCAAAATACTACATATAGCTTTACATTGAGGAGGTGATATTGCCCACAAAATACAAGCTATTCAACATCCATTGAATAAATTTTGAAAAATCAGATAAATATTGATTATTTTCCATTAAAACAGTCAGATTGGCTAGGGAAATATAAGCAAAACATTTCAGCAAATACACTGCTCAAAAAAATAAAGGGAACACAAAAATAAGACATCCTAGATCTGAATGAATGAAATATTTTTATTAAATACTTTGTTCATTACATAGTTGAATGTGCTGACAACAAAATCACTACCTGAGCCACTTGTGTGGGTTGTAGACTCCGTCTCATGCTACCACTAGAATGAAAGCACTGCCAGCATTCAAAAGTGACCAAACCATCAGCCAGAAAACATAGGAACTGAAAAGTGGTCTGTGGTCACCACCTGCAGAACCACTCCTTTATTGGGGATGTCTTGCTAACTGCCTATGCTTTCCACCTGTTGTCTATTCCATTTGCACAACAGCATGTGAAATTGATTGTCAATCAGTGTTGCTACCTAAGTGGATAGTTTGATTTCACAGAAGTGAAATGACTTGGAGTTACATTGTGTTGTTTAAGTGTTCCCTTTATTTTTTTGAGCAATGTATATTCATTAACTAAGCCCAAATGTGTTACGTTTGGTTTTAGCTTTGTGTGTTGTAAAAATCCAGCCACTGTGGTTTATAAACTCTGGTATGTGGCTTACCATATGAATTCAACTAATTGTGGTTTATTCAATTAAGTCTTTTTTTTAAATCCATGGATTTTCATGAGTTAACCAAACTGGGATTAATTTTATATTTGTATTGCAGATGGCATTTACTTTTGAATGGGGATCTTGGAGAGGCTGGGCTTTCAGCCAACACTCTTGGGATATAATAAATTTTCAAGCATTTAGTTTCTTCTGATTCTAGTTTTATGTGAATTTTTCTCCTTTCAGTTTCTTTGTAGTTGGCCTGTTCATTACCATAACAAATTGGGATATTCTTGGGATTGTATGCTAGATACTAAGACATTTTACACCAAAAGTTTGGGGTTAAAGCTTTTACCAATGACATTAGCAAAATCACCATTGGCACAACAAAGAGTTCATGATTTCCCACTCTGGCATGACGATCAGCAATCAGGGTAACATCTTTCACCATGCATATGCACATGCACACACAATCTGTGCATGCATCCAATAATGAACATGTAAAGTTTAGCAACTGCCTTGGACAGCAACTGTTCACAATTATAAGGGTGATTAAAAAGTAACTTTGCAGCCAATTATTGATTTTATGAACTTTGCAGGTCTATAAAGCAAAGGAAAATGGAAGTAAGATCATAAGCATAGTCGCAATTTACTCAGTGGCCGCTTTGCTTAATCATTGAGTAGCCGGTCCTAATTATGGTTGCTAATTAAGGATTACCTATACACAAAGATATATGTCAAGTTACATAATCCAAGCACTTCAGTGCTTGTATACAAATGGACAGAGTGTAGAAAAGAAATAGAAAGAAGTAAGACAGTCCTTACTTATCAACCACAATTGGGACTGGCAATTCTGCCACTAAACAAAAAACTACGTGACTATTTTATTGTTGGATGAATCACTGAAGTCATTGGGTGAGATATGTGAATGACACGTGATTTCGCTTCTGTGTTCTCCATTAATTCTGCTTGCTGGAAGTTGGTTGTGAAACTTGTAAATGGTGATGACATAATTGCAGGACACTACAATGGTCGTAAATGCGCACAGGTTGCAAAATGCCCTGAAGTTAAATCACATCACCATGGGACACTGCAACGACACTATATGTGATTGGTCACAGAGCTGTTTTCTTTCATATGTCATAACTTTAAATGGTCACTAAAGAAGGCAGCCAGTAAGTAAGGACTAACTATGGAAGTTTTAATGTAGGATGCTGAATATGATTTTCTGCACGTTCCTGGAATATGATACTATATAATTTATGAATGAAATGCAAGGAGTCAAGAACACAGCTTATTCAAAAGGAACAAGCCAGCAAAGAAGGAGGAAGAATGGTATTATATATGAAAAAAGTGCATAAATATTGAAGTCCAGGAATTTTATCATGAAAAACCCCACCTTGATGGATCCTCAGAAGGCTGTTAGAAATAAAAATTTAATAAAAATGTACACAGGGATATATTGCTTCTAAGAGAGCAAAAATTCTTTTACCTTTCATTCTTGTAATCCAATTCCTTTCTTCTCAAAAGAAATTCTTACAGATAATCTTGGAAGAGATATGCTTGGAAAGAATTGCTTTCATTTTTAGGCAGCTCCTAAAAAGCCTGATTCTCATTTCAAATTATCAGATCAACAATGAGAATTTTTTTTTCTATCCAAGACTGCATTCCCCCCAAGTTCTCTCTCTGGAACCCTTTAAGAAGCAAGAGCAGTGCATGAAAAACATAGGGCCAGACCCCAAACCATACCAGGCTATCCTTTTTGTCATGGATACCCCCTCTTTTTTTCATTTAATTTCTCTTTTTGACATCCTCTTTTTTCTTTTTCTTTTTCAAAAAAAGAAAAAAATAGTTTTCGTCAAAAAGCTGGTATCTTACAGAAGTTTTCAAAATTAAGCTTGGGGCTGCCTACATGAAATGCCAGAGATTACATGGGGCACTTATCAGCCATCCATTGCATACCTCTGTAATAAGTCTGATTGACAAACATACTAAAGCAAATAAACTTTGAGGGGCAGTTACATGGTTGCTGTTACCACCACCACTAAATAACAGTTTAAATATAGTAGGCCACTGAGGGGAAAAATAAATTGAACCTGGAAATCTATTTTTTCTATCTAATAGCAACACTTCAGTTCACAAAACACAATCCTTTCTTCATAGTGGAATCTGCTGTCATTGCATTAGGAAGCCAGACTCAAGAACAGATCAACAAATGGAGAGAACCATGATTCTTTTGTATATGTCAAACAAAGCCTACCAATAAACACTGTAAAACTCACTTTGTTAGTTTTCCCAAGAGAATGTTTGTTCATGTCCTTTATGTATCATAATCTTAACATCTTTCTTGGGATTAATTAGAATGCCATTCCTAATGTACTTTAACTTTTGGATAAGGTTTTTGGCAAGCAACTTCTGAAATTTAAGTTTCAATACTGTTGTAGTATCTATTGTATCTACCTCAATAGAAAACTTTTCTGAGATGAATTAATAAAAACTCCCCAACAGATGGCACATAAGCTTACTTCATACAGAACACTCACCATTTTTCAAACAGAAAAAATACACACTATGGTTTTTCCTGTGAGGCCTCATTCGGAATACAGTACAATCATTTGCTGTTTGATTGTTCCTATAAAGGTAGTTATGTATATTATGCTGCCATAAGGGTTTTCTGACTCATAACAGGTAAGTGGGTCAAAAGCAGGCACAGGCATGAAAATAGAAACAGTAGCGTGTGAAAAGCAGAGAAACTGAACTCACAAAAATTAACTACTTACTGAAGTGCAAGAAATACAGGATTCAGTCTTGTGGGGAGTCAGCCTTGTGCATATGGTGAGAATTTCAACAAACTTGCTGGATTGTAGCACTACAGAAGCAATTGTAGACAGAAGATAGAGATGTTGGCATGTTAAAGCAGCTTGAGTTTAAATGTAGAAGAATGTTATTGTTGTTGATAGTTACCATTGAAAATATTTGTAAAATTCAGGTAGAAGCTGCAGCCATTGAACCATTAAGTCAATGCAAAATTAAAGCAAACTAAGCTAATTTTAATATTACAACTCCCCCTCCCCTTGCTGTAGTTAGTCTTAGAGAATGTTAGCATCACAATGTAACAAAGTAAAGTATTATGTCTTTATTTGCTTTATATCTTACTTCACTATTTGGTCAATATTTGAGATAATGTATAACAGGCCAGTTTTACTATTTCTTGGTAAAATCAGCAAGCAGAATTAATAGATATAGCAGCAAAATGTTTAAAACTGCCAGTAGAAAGATCGTTCCTATTTTCTGTTTTATTGCAGTAATTATGCAGAACAAGTTAAAAACATCTGTACCTTTTTGCCCTTATGCAAAATGTTCTTGTGATAGTACATAATAACGATGTTGAAAAGACATTTATTCCTACAACACGTGAGAAATAACTATTGCATGATTAGTAAGAAATAATAACAATAGTAAAAGATTCTCAGAATAAACTAACTACATTTTTATGTCCAACTGCAGAAGACTGAATGGTCCAAACAAGACTGAATGCATGTCATGGTTATATGAGGATGTTTTAGCTAAGGTAAATCCTGCACTCAAAAAATAACATGTTTAAATTTGGTTAAAGCAGAAACATATTTCTAACATAGCTAAATCTAACAGATGAGGTAAGAGGGCAAAACAAAGTAAGAGCAAAAGAAACGACCTATACCATATTAATGTATCCATCATCTTTATTATTATTGCTATGAGGGAAGACTGGAGAATTAATTAGGGGGGCTTGAAGAGGATGGATGTCTCCTTTATTTACAACCAGACTGCTTAATTAACCCCAAGAGATGTCAGTAGCAAAATGTTTAAGACTATCAGTTGGCTTTTATGGTTTTTTTTTTTTTTACAACAAAGATAAAAATTTATGTTGGTCAGAATGGTGTTTTATTGACAGAAGCAAAGCTTGAGAAAAGGATAAGAAAAAAATCTGCCCAAATTACACAGCTGAATACTGTCAGAGGACACCATAATCCTGCCTAGTTTTGGTTTTTGTGGTTGAAAAGAATTTTAATGGACTTTACTCATATTGTAAAAGGACACATGGAGAATTTTTAATTGGTTCAGAAAGCAACTTTTCTTTTTGTTCTGATATTCCAGTTTCTGCTGTTCCAATGACTTTAAAAGTTGAATTTATTAAACTAGATTGTTATAATCATACAGTACAGTGATTAACAAAACACAAAATAAAAAATAGGATAAAAACAAAATATTAAGAAACAGCAAGCAAAAAGAGAAGAAAATGCATATTTCACACTACATAGTTTTATACACACATACACACAAACATTTGTAATAATATTACATTTTAATATCCATAAATAATATTCTATCTAAATCTATTAGAATTCTTTTTTGATAGAAGTAAAAAAGAAGGGCATATGTGAATAAACCAGTATTTAATTACAGAATTCGTGACCATGTTCATTTTTCAGCCTATTCTATTTCCCACATTTTTAATAAAATGATTCAAAGAAAGATATGCTTTAGTTTTCCAGAGGGTATACTAAAGCTATACCCTGGCCCAGGCTCAAACTGGGATTTATATCTTTATAGTAATTGCATAATATTGTATCTCTCAGTAAACTGGACAATAAAGCTACACTAGCATTAATTATTAAAGATAGGAGTGCAGATTATTCAAACACTTTCAGCCAAATAAGAAACTCAGTGGGCATTATGTACTGCTCAAAAAAATAAAGGGAACACTTAAACAACACAATGTAACTCCAAGTCAATCACACTTCTGTGAAATCAAACTGTCCACTTAGGTAGCAACACTGATTGACAATCAATTTCACATGCTGTTGTGCAAATGGAATAGGCAACAGGTGGAAAGCATAGGCAGTTAGCAAGACATCCCTAAGAAAGGAATGGTTCTGCAGGTGGTTCTTCTCAGTTCCTATGCTTTCTGGCTGATGGTTTGGTCACTTTTGAATGCTGGCGGTGCTTTCACTCTAGTGGTAGCATGGGATGGAGTCTACAACCCACACAAGTGGCTCAGGTAGTACAGCTCATCCAGGATGGCACATCAATGTGAGCTGTGGCAAGAAGGATTGCTGTGTCTGTCAGCGTAGTGTCCAGAGCTTGGAGGCACTACCAGGAGACAGGCCAGTACATCAGGAGAACGTGGAAGAGGCCGTAGGAGGGCAACAACCCAGCATCAGGACCGCTACCTCTGCCTTTGTGCAAGGAGGGACAGGAGGAGCACTGCCAGAGCCCTGCAAAATGACCTCCAGCGGGCCACAAATGTGCATGTGGCTGCTCAAACAGTCAGAAACAGACGAGGGTGGTATGATGGCCCAACGTCCACAGGTGGGGGTTGTGCTTACAGCCCAATACCGTGCAGGACGTTGGCATTTGCCAGAGAACACCAAGATTGGCAAATTTGCCACTGGCGCCCTGTGCTCTTCAAGGATGAAAGCAGGTTCATGCTGAGCACATGTGACAGACATGACAGGGTCTGGAGACGCCGTGGAGAATGTTCTGCTGCCTACAACATCCTCCAGCATGACCGGTTTGTCAGTGGGTTAGTAATGGTGTGGGGTGGCATTTCTTTAGGGGGCCACACAGCCCTCCATGTGCTCACCAGAGGTAGTCTGACTGCCATTAGGTACCGAGATGAGATCCTCAGACGCCTTGTGAGACCATATGCTGGTGCGGTTGGCCCTGGGTTCCTCCTAATGCAAGACAATGCTAGACCTCATGTGGCTGGAGTATGTCAGCAGTTCCTGCAAGACGAAGGCATTGATGCTATGGACTGGCCCGCCCGTTCCCCAGACCTGAATCCAATTGAGCACATCTGGGACATCATGTCTCGCTCCATCCACCAACGCCATGTTGCACCACAGACTGTCCAGGAGTTGGGGGATGTTTTAGTCCAGGTGTGGGAGGAGATCCCTCAGGAGACCATCTGCCACCTCATCAGGAGCATGCCCAGGCGTTGTAGGGGGGTCATACAGGCACGTGGAGGCCACACACACTACTGAGCTTCATTTTGACTTGTTTTAAGCACATTACATCAAAGTTGGATCTGCCTGCAGTGTTTTTTTCCATTTTAATTTTGAGTGTAACTCCAAATCCAGACCTCCATGGGTTGCTAAATTTGATTTCCATTGATAATTTTTGTGTGATTTTGTTATCAGCACATTCAACTATGTAATGAACAAAGTATTTAATAAAAATATTTCATTCATTCAGATCTAGGATGTCTTATTTTTGTGTTCCCTTTATTTTTTGAGCAGTGTATATATATATATATATATATATATATATATATATATATATATATATATATATATATATATATATATATATATATATATATATATATATATATTCAGATCTAGGATATCTTATTTTTGTGTTCCCTTTATTTTTGAGCAGTGTGTGTGTGTGTGTGTGTGTATATATATATATATATATATATATATATATATATATATATATATATATATATATATATATATATAATGATTAAGCCATGGTTATGGCTATCTAGAAGCAATTTGATTTATATAATGCAATTTTAGGGAAATGTGATATAGTATTACCAATTATTTTCTTTTATAGTCAGTTCCTGATAATTAGTTTAAATTTTATATCATGTAAGTTTCCAAGTTGATTCATTTGTATCCTAAAACTTCTTTCCATCTTTTAAAAATAGTTGAAAGAGAGGTTGAAACCATGTTCTTGAGTTGAACAATAATTGCATTTATTTCACATGGAACTAAGTTGGAACTTCTGACCAATTCTTTTACCAGTAGAAATAGAAATAGATTGTTCAGTAGAAATAGATTGTCCATCAATGATCTTTAATCCTCTCCAATCCTTTTTCTTTCTATTCCTTGACCTTTATTTATTTAAACCTGATCAAAGAATGGGAGAAGAATCAAGAGTTTTTAAAATCTTTTTTTCAGTATTTTTAAGTTTGTAAGTTAAGTTTAAATTGTGATAGTATTTATTTCTCAATATTTTGGAGGAATAGTATTTCCCTAACAAATTAAGAATCTAGCTCTAATTTCTACTCACTGAACAAATTTTTAGTTACCAATAAGTTAATTGTTTAATTGAAAAAGGTTCAAATGATGTTTTAGGTTTGATATACCTAAGCTTCTATCATATTTTATTTACACAATATAAACTGTTACTAGCATTTATGTGTGCTTGTATACATACAAACACACACATACTCATATACATGTCTCAGCAGGTGGCAGCATATGGCTGACATCATTTATGCTTAGAAAAAGTTGTGTTGGATTGTAATTTACTATCAGGGAAAGTTAGATTTAATGGAAGACCGCTACCAGAGAATCACAGGGCTAGAGGCTAGTAGAAAGGAAGTCAGGAAAAAAATACCCAGAAGGGGAAAAAAAAGGGACAATCTGTGTTTATGTTGTCAAGATATCTGCATATATAGGTGCATTTATGGCACACCAGGAGTTGAACTCAATTCAACTGACATTTTATTGTTTATTGACTCTTCCACAGTAATAGCTATTACAGATGTGAAAGTCAGATCTTACCCAGGAATGTGTGATCTTCTGCTACAGCTGGAGGTTATGGTGTGGTTTATTTATTTATTTATTTATTTTATTTATTTATTTATTTGATTTGCCAATTGTTTACAAGATAATAAGTATAAGTGTATACACAGTTGTGAATACATGAAATGGGTACATATAAGAAAAATAAAGAAGAATAAGAGAAACAATAGGACAGGGACGGTAGGCACGTTGGTGCGCTTATGCACGCCCCTACAGACCTCTTAGGAAAGGGGTGAGGTCAATAGTAGACAGTCTAAGGTTAAAGTTTTTGGGGTTTGGGGAAGAAACTACAGAGTCGGGTAGAGTATTCCAGACATTGACCACTCTATTGCTGAAGTCGTATTTCCTGCAATCAAGTTTGGTGCGGTTAACTTTGAGTTTGTATCTATTGTGTGCTCTTGTGTTGTTATGGTTGAAGCTGAAGTATTCATTGACAGGTAGGACATTGCAATGTATGATTTTATATACCATGCTTAAATCAGACCGAAGACGGCGTAATTCAAGGTTTTCTAGTTCTAGAATTTCAAGTCTGGTGGCATAAGGTATTCTACAACGAGTAGAGGAGTGGAGAACTCTTCTTGTGAAATATTTCTGGACTTTCTCAATTGTGCTAATATCAGATACGTTGGTTGGTTATATACGTCAGCCTTTTCCAACCTAGCATTCTTTAGGTTTGGGCTTGACTGTCCCAGGAACTATCTGTTTGTTTCTGCTCCTGCTACTACTCTGCAAAGTATCAGGTTGGACTGCCATACAATACTTTTGCCAAACTATGACCTTCATAAATAGATTATTTAATCAAGGAATATAAGTGGATCTCTCTCCTACAGTAAAAGAGCCCCCCCTTTTTTATTCACAATAAAAAAAGTTTGCTTAGAAAGTTGTTTAATTGGAAAATGAAACGCAGCAGTAAAAAGCAATTGTGACTTTTGTTTTGCACATTTGGCAAATGCCTGTAGATAGTTTAAATCCAACACTGTAATAATATTAAAATTAATTAATATGTTGCAGGTCTCAAAACTCATTTTGCTAAAAGAACAATGATTTAGAGGTTCAGTTATGATATGTGAATACTTTTGCTTAAGAATGAATCCAGGCTGTTACATAATGTGATCTTTTCTGTCTGTACTTTGCAGCAATTGTGATTTCTGTCTCATGCCTTATATGAGAATGTGACTAGTTGGAAAAATGCAAACAATGTTTTGACTAAGTTTGTCATTTTTTCCCCTCTGAAATAATAGATTATTGGCACCAAAGTTCATTGACCTTCTTTTATATCTATATATTAATTAATATAAACATTATTTAATCAAGATCACGTGAAATATTAGTGCTGCTTTATAAAATCCTGGTTAAGATCACACCTGGAATACTGCAAGCAATTTTGTTTACTATACTACAAAAAAGATTTTACAAAAGAGACTTTAGAAAAAATTCAGAGAAGAATAACTAAAATGATCAAAGGCCCAGAGACTTAAAAAATATGAAGAATGCCTCAGGTTTGAGTTTGGCTAATCTAAAGAAAAGAAGAATTAGGGGTGACATGATAGCAGTATTCCAGTACTTGAGGGGCTGCCATAAAGAAGAGGGGGTCAACTTATTTTCCAAAGCTCCAGAGGGCAGGACAAGAAACAATGGTTGGAAACTAATCAAAGAGAGAAGCAACCTGGAATTAAGGAGAAACTTCATAACAGTGAGAACAATTAACCAGTGGAACATCTTGCCTTCAGAAATCGTGGGCACTCCATCACTGGAGGTTTTTAAGAAAAGACTAGACCAGGGGTCACCAACCTTTTGGACCTCAGGGACCACCAAACTCATAATTTTAAATCCTGTGGACCAGGGACCCTGGGAAAATCCCCCCAAAAGTCTGCAGGAAAATTCGCCACCCCGTTTTCTTACCAATCAATAATTCTTTATTTGGGATCACGGGATACCATCTCCAGCTCCGTTCTCAGGGTGGGGGAGAGAGAGAGACTTGTGGCTTCATGCAAGGAAAGCAGCAGAAGCAGCAGAAGTCTTTCTTTCTCTCCCCCAAACTCCACCAGAAATGAGTCTTTGTGAGACTTATCACGCCGGCACAACTTCTTGGAGCAGGATGCCTTGCAGGGTCCCAAAGACTCATTTCTGGTGGAGTTTGACGGAGAGAAAGAAAGACTAGCTGCTTTCCTTCCATGCAGCAGAAGAAAGAAGTGGAAAGAAGCAGCGGGAGGCCTGGCGAGGTGTGTGGGGTGAGTGGGGCAAGTTCCCCCCTTCGCCCTTTCCCCCCTCCCCTCACTTCCTCATGTTTGCAATGCAAGCGACGCAAGCCTTTTGTTCCCGCCAGCCATGTGGGCGGTGCAGCCTTGTGTTCCAGTGTAGCCTGGATTAATTGCTTTGGGGGGGGGGGTGCTTTGGGGGTGACATTTCACTGTGGACCACCAATATTTTCTCGCAAACCATCAGTGGTCCCCAGCCCATTGGTTGGTGACCACTAGACTAGACATATAAGTTCTCCTGCTTGAGCAGGGGCTGGAGTAGAAGACTTCTAAGGTCCTTTCTTATTCTATTCTACTCTACTCTAGTCTGTCTGCAAGCAGACAAGCAGCAAATAACCAAAGATCACTAAAAACTCCACAATCTGTAATTTGTACAGAATATTATAGAATCAAATGAACATTTCCTGCAATTCATTTACAGAAACTTTATGAAGTAGACTGTGCTTTTGGATTTGCTTTGACAAGCAAACCAAGTATCACAAGCATGCCACTTGACATTCTTTTAATCTGAAAGATGTTTTCTTTGCATAAAGATGAATAATTGTCACATAATTACTTATATTTCCTATGCAGACAGTGTTGTGTCTATATGCAAATTGTCATTGGCTGAGGAATCTGGTCAAGCAATTATACCTGAAGAAATATTACAATTGCTCTGGGCAGCCACTTCATTAAAATATTGCATTATGCCCTTTTAATCTGCAGCTTCTTAGTTTACATTTCTTTCATACTATTGCTAAAACGGGATCATTTTAACCCTTAATGGCTGATATTAATAACTAGTGCTTTTCAGAAGTTGCTTCTTAGGCTCATGTGTGAAAAGAAATAAATATTATTCTTCTGGATAGATAAGGATGGGATGAAATAACCAGTGACTGTATATACGCAACAGATTAAGCCTCTGTGGTATTCTTCACTATCGTTTCTTACCTCCACACCTCCATAATTACTGCACTAAGGCAACTTCAGTGAAAGAAATAACACCAGAAGTTAAGCTCCACTTGAAAGCCCAACCCACTGTCTCTCTGTTCATACAACAGAAAGCCAAAAGGGAACAAAATAATTATAAAAATAATAAAAGTGGGATAAAAATATTGTAAATAAATACATTTGTGCTTAGTGCATTCTATGAACCCAAGTTTCATGAAGAAACTATTATCCTAGACCAGGAAGGACAGGTTCTAGCCATTTTTTGAGCGGCCAGTGGTTATTTCTGCAAAGACCAGTTTTTCCTGCCTTCCTGGAGGAACTAGGAAAATTCTGCAGGTGTTTTGCTACTATTCTCTGATCCCTCCCTGTAATTACATCACACGGAGAGAATGTAAGCCTTGTAATTAAATTAATAATAATGGAAAGTGGTATAAATGGAAGGGATCTGTTGTCCGGATTTTTGCAGCCCAGCTTGGCTGGTCCTGCTCCACAAAGGCCCACCTTTTGGTAAATGGCAGGTCTCCACTGGGCCCAATTATGTAGATGGATAAAGAAATCCCAGCACCATGTATTTCTACTGCATTGGAAGAATTGCAATCTTCACCTGACATCTTGATAGGAAATTGTGATCTGGCAAATATCCTGATAAACATTGGGACAAAAGTTGTATTAAATAATGATTTTGCACTGATACATATTTGATAGCAATAAAGATGGAAAATTAAGTTGGAAAAGCTTCTTTGATTTTGTAAAATAATTTGATTTGTAAGATTGTATATGAGGGATTACCTGCTAATCTTAATCCCAAATATTATTCTGAAAGTCTAAAGCAGACACAATGTTTAGTTTGAAGGGAGGGAATGCAGGTAGTCCTTGACTTACAACCATTCATTTGGTATCCAAAGTTACAAAGTTAAAAAAGTGACTTATGATCATTTTTCACAAGACTGTTGCAGCATCCCCATGGTCACAAGATCAAAATTCAGATGCTTGGCATCTGGTATTTATGACAGCTGTAATGTCCCAGGATCATGTGATCATAAAGTTATAAGCAAAATGACTCTGGGACAGTACAGCAAAGTCAATGGGGAAGCCAGATTCATTTAACAACCATGTGACTAACAATAACTGCAGTGATTCACCTAACAACTGTGGAAAGAAAGGTCATAAAATGGGAAAATCTCACCTAATAAATGTCTTGCTTAACAACAGAAATTTTAGGCTTAATTGTAGTCATCAGTCAAGATCTACTTGTACTGTAGAGGACTTTACCTCTTAATATGTATTTATTAGCTAATCATATATAAAACACCAATTCTTTTATGGTATGTGGGACACATGTACATATGTATTTTGGTTCATCAAACTTGAGAACAAAATCAACTTGGACTCTTTCCTCTTTTGTACTTCATATGGCTCATGGCGCTTAAACATGCAAAAAAGAGACAAAATGCATATTTATTCAGAAGAAAATCTCATTGAGTTTAAATACTACAGCCTAATTTTCTATCTTGAATAAAGTTAGTTTTGTTTCTAATCTATTTTCCTATTGCCTTACAAAATGTTCCATTTGCTCTAAGTGAAAAGTGCCCTATTCATTCACTTCAATAAACTGATTCTGAATAGAGATAGAATTCTATGCTCATCCTTGGGGATAAGTACCATTTTTAAACACTGACATCCCACTGATACTGGCTTTTTTAAAAAAATAGTTTGAGCTCTTTGTTATAGTGCTCAGAATGGCAAAAAAAGAAAAAAAAGCTAAGTACAGAGAATCTTCACACATTGAATCAAGCTCCTTGCACCTGAGTTATTACTGCACTGCAATCCTGACCCACAATCAAAAATACAAATTAAATATTGAGTAAGAATACAGGCTAATCAGATAAACAAAGAAAACAAATTGTCTGCGCTCTGCGAAAGGGTGTGGGACAGGAAAGAAAGGGGAATAAAATCCCTAGTCACTGTAGTCAATTAAATTAGTAGAGTTTTAATTACAGGCAACGCAAAATGAAATCCTTTCACTTGATGATCCCGGGGCTACCAAATCCCACCTTCGGGATGTGACTAAAATATCCTGACCTTTTTTTTAAAAAAAATTGGGGAAATCCTAATATAATAAAAGTTCTGAAATCGCATGTTTTTGTTACACGCCTCATTTCTTGGGGTGAGACGGGGCGTCTGCAGGCAGAGGAAGCGGAACAATAGAGCCAACGAAACCCGTACCACGGACTGGTTTCTGACTAACTCTTTAGGATTGCGCAAAGTGTAGCTATAATTCTCGGGGAAAAGTCTCGCTGAATTTCTCGGGGCTGAATTTCGCAGAGCAACCATTCGGAGTGTCGAACGGTAAAAGTGTTCACAAAAGTATTTCAAATCCTGGATCAGAGAAGAAATAAGTAAGTGAAAACATGTTGGAGCCTGACTCTTTCCCGTGGAATGGAATGTTTCCTTTTTGAGAAGATTCTTCAAGCGCGCTGGAATAAATAAAAAAAATCCGGGCTTCTATCTTTTTAGCGGAAGCCTCTTTCTCTTTATGATTTTAAAAGTTCTTTGCACATTTCTCCTGTCATTTTTTTTTTCTATTTTCCTTTTTGTCTTTTTTTTTAAAACAAAAAAAATCTACAATGGAGTTTCCTATTGGATAGCCTAGGATCCCTGATTGATGCCCGCCTCCCATTGGATCTGTGCGGGAGCTGACATCACTTCGGGAAAGAGGGGCTGGGCAGGACGCGCCGTGTGTCACCGCCTGCCTGCTCTGCCTTTGGCTGGGTGCAACTTCCATTTTAGGTGTTGGAACTGAGCAAGGGGGGTTGGGGGGGGAGCAGCGAAAGATCCCGCAGGAAAAAAAAAAGAGAGAGAGAAGGAGGGAGGGAGGGAAAAGGAGGAGGAGGAGGAGGGAAGCTTCAACGAGATCGTTACTGCTTTTCTCCGTCTTTTGTCCGTGAGATTTTAAAGCTCTGGCTGACAAGAGATTTTATCCTTAAGATTCCTTAGCGCTTTGTTAGGAAACCGCACGC
Organism: Notechis scutatus; assembly: GCF_049901735.1. Classification (NCBI taxonomy): domain Eukaryota; kingdom Metazoa; phylum Chordata; class Lepidosauria; order Squamata; family Elapidae; genus Notechis; species Notechis scutatus. Next base: position 229,314,240 of record NC_142009.1, read on the forward strand.
TTATCTTTCTTCTTTTTCTCCTCCTCCTCCTCCTCCTCCTTTGCATTTGCAGAAGGACAACGAGGCACCTAGTCCAGGAGACTATGCGAAGTTGCCAACTCGAAGGATTAGCAAAGACCTAGCGGAACAGTTGGGATCGTGGCACTCCAAAAGGAAAAGAAAAGTGCTTTTCTTCCTCTCCGTCGCCCCCTTGTCCCGAGCTTGTTTTAAAGCCTTCAAGGGGTGGTGGTGGTTGAAGCAAACTTGCTTCCCGAAGCAACCGCGGAAGGGGACCGCCAGATTCCCGGAGAGAGCAACGCGAGGGGAAAAAGCCCAAGGTAAGGCGATTTTGTAATCATTGCATCCGACTGCCCCTCTCGCGCCTGACTTCTGATTGGGCACGGAAGATCCCCCCTTATTTCGGGGTCGATTCTCTTCGTTGCCCTCCCGGGTGACCCTTCCCCCCTCTTTTTCTTTTGGAGGGGGGGGCGGCGGCCGCCGAGGAGGAGGGAGCCAAGGAATTCCCGGGAAAAGGATCGGCTTGGATCTTAGGGGGTTTTGCTGGAAAACAAGAAGGGAGCGGAGGAGGAAAGAGGCGAGAGGGCAAAGATTGCTCCGGCGCCGCCGTTCTGCAGCGAAGGGCACAGTGCGGGGTGGATCCCGTTTTCGCTTCTCCCAGGTGCCTTCGGATGGGGGGGGGGCTCTCCTGCTTTTTCGGAGCTACTTTCCTGCTTCAAAGTATGCTGCGTATCGAACCATCAAAACTTTCCTCCTGGGTGGAAGTAGAATAAATTTTCCTCTTGAAAGGGTGGGGGTGGGAGGGGAGTTGGCCTACCATCCGGCATTGGGAGGTAACCGCGGGGAAGGGGGGGGGGGTTGTAAAGATTAGGATCTGCGTCGGGTTGTCGTCTCAAAGCAACGTTACTGGTGGGGGGGGGTATTCAAGTGTTGTGCTTCTGTTTAAAACTCTGGAGAAGTTTTCCTTAGTTTGTGAATCTTGCTAATGTGTAAAGCCCTTAGGGGAGTTCTTAAGTGCCCATTTTACTTCAATTAAGTTAGACAAAGCTGCTTTAAAGAAAAAAACCTCTGGAATGCCTTGCAAAATAACCAATGCTGGGTTGTAGTGCGGTGTTGTTTTTTCCTGTTAGTAATTCTGAATCCTGCGCAGGTGGGTCTCCTACAGTTGAAAGCACCAAAACCTTTGCTCCCTGAATTGTTGAAGTTATGAGTAATTTAACTGCATTCTCTCCTACTCGGCCTGTTTTTGCTTTCCCTTGCCTATTATGCTCCTCAAAGGTACTTTTTTCTTGCCCCTCTCTCCCAGTCCCCTTTTTAAAAATGTGAATTCCTTGGGGCAGAGGCCAGGTTTTGGTGACTGCTAATTGTAATGTAGATTCACAGGGTGTGGCTATCATTTTCACTTATGTGCTTGTGATTTCTGTGGTGGGACTTTCTATTAAAAGCTGCTCAAGAAAGCTGGTTTGAGATCCTGTGGAAATCTGGTTATTAAAGGAAGATGTTAACAATAGTGTAAACCCTTTTTGTAGCACATTGTATACAAATAGCATATTCAAAAGAGGACAGAGTTAAAATTTACCCATTGAAGAAGAGGTAGTATTCCCCTATTGACTGTTGTTGCTATTACATTCTTGCCAATTGCTGTTTCTCTCCATGTCCTGATAATTCTGTGGAATTACATTGGAAACCTTGCTTAGCCACCAAATCCCTAAGAAAGAGCCTTTTCTCTGAGAAAGCAGAACACAAAGGCACTTCAAAAAACAGGGGAGGAGCTTTCTTCTTTTGGGTTTAAACCAGCACAGTGGCTTGTGGGTTTAGTAGTTACAAAACAGGATAATAATTTATCTGAAACGCTGAAAATCTTGGTTTTCGCCCAGTGCAAACAGATGCATGTAAAAGAAAATTATATTCTCCCCAATCACAAAGGAAGCATCAGATTGGCTAGTACCTAGACAACTTTTCCTCTGATTCCCTTGATATCTACAGCTAAACATTATACATAAATGATATGGGGCAGTGATTTAGGGTTCAAGCCAGCCAGGTTCAAGGACTTATTTGTCCTCTACTTTTTTATATGGTTTTGCCACTTAGATTACATTGCTGGAGAACTGAGCAGTGGTGAGAAACCCCTGATATTTTGGTTCAGAATTTCAAACTGAAAAATGAAGTGCTTGAGCTTGGTACATGTTTTCCTAAGGCAAAGAAGACTGATTCTAAACAAACTTCTGCGTTTCTGGTGATGGTATTTTTGTGCCAGAAAGGAACCATGTCTGAGAGAAGAGTTAAAGCTTCATATTATCCAAATAGGGAACCTGCAAGAAATCATTAGTAAGGTGACTCTTTTTTCATGCCTAAATTGTCTGGTATTTCTGGTAAACCTTGATATGGGAACTCTATACACAGTATTAAAGAAAGCAGTTAAGTACTGTAGGTGTGGATATCTAAAATGTATGAGAGCTTTTCAGGAAGCAAAGTTCAGCTACTTATTTGAATGCTGAATTGCTGACTTACGTTATGGGGTGGGGCAGTTTACCTCCATTTTAAAGAGTCTTTGCTTTTTTAAGGGCAGCAGTAAATTCATGCTAGAGAAGCTGCTGTTCTGTATATTTTAAAAATATTGAGCCAAGTTTGACAAAGATGATGACAAAGTGGAGAGCTGTAGTTTGCTTATTCTTTTTATATGCATCAAATTGCACATTGAGGAAAAAAACCTCAGCCACACAAATGCTGTGTGGTATGCTTCAGAGTCAGTATGTTTGGGTTGGAAGGCCATTGAGCTAAAGTGTAAAGCAGTGTATTTATCACTGTTGTATGTGGAACTAGGAAGTAAACCCAACACTTTTTAATGCATTTGTATCCTCTGGGAGTTGGGTTTAGAAGCATACCCTGCAAACTTTGGCTAGTTTTATTTCCAGTTAACTTTTTAACTCTCTAGGTTAAAAACCAATTCTTTTCCCGCATGAATTAAAATATCAACAAGTGCTGACATGACAAATTGAAAGGTCAGATCTGTTTAATAAATTGTGACATTATTCAATAGCAGGCAGGAGCAATATAGAAACACATTGGCTTGGATTGACAAATAGTAAAATTAAGTGAATGGATTATGATTCTGTAATGTGAACTCAATAAACCAAGTTGCTTCTAGTCATACTATAGCGTTTTATAAGTTGATATAGTGGCTTCCACATAGCTTAAAACAGTGGGCTGAATCTAGGCTTAGTCATATGTAAAATAGATTGGGTGAAATCAGTAAGGCTTAATGTAGTCATAACTAACTTAATTACACAAGTTGCAGTAATTGAAAATGTTGGCTATGCTTCTAAGAACAATGAGAATCGATGTGTCTGGAGGGTACCAGGCTGGAGAAGGTGAATTTAACACAAGTTACCTGAAATGAGAGACCATGTTTTGCAAGAAGGTTAGCTTAGGTAAAAGAGGTGAAAATAACAGGGGTTGGGTTTTTGTAGGTGTTTTAGCTGATGAATATATAGTATGGCATTATAAGAAATGGAACACTATGTAATACTTTTCAAAATGGGAGTTTAAAGTATTTCTGTTTAGGAATGAACGTGATTAAAACTAAAAACCTGGAGCAGAATATAATATAGCTGAGGTTATTGGGGTTGCCTGTTAGGAGTGACAACATTACCACTGATGACTTATATAACATATTCATTCTTGAAACATAATTTAGGACCTGCCGAGATATTGGTCAATCAAGGGACTTCTGATTTAGTCTGAGTACAGTATATAGTCAGGAGGGGGACAGACTTACTCATTACCATAATCTGAGTCATTGAAGGGAGGACTAGGATTGACTTTGTAAAGAAATATAACTATGGTGACTTTCCCTTGTAGTATAGGTTCCTATTTTATGGCCTTTATGCAACCACAAGAACTGAAGAAAAAGAAAGCAGACAAAAGAAGTCACAAAGTACTGATAAAGAAGATTAAGATTCTTCTGAGTGATGAAAAAAAACAAAACACCAATGCATTCATGCAATTCTGAATTCACAGTTCCTGAAGTGTGCTTTGAAAAAAAGAGGACAATAGTTCAAGTTAATCAGTAGTTAATCTGCACTTGACTTGGATTTTGGAAGGTTTAGAAATGGGGGTGTGTGTGGAAATGTGCCTGTTTAATATAGCAGTTTCAACATGGATTAATCAATATATCTTTGCTTTCATTTCTAGTTATTAGCTATTCAGGGATATCAGGGAAGTAAAAATGGCCAGAATAATTCTAGAGAGAATTCTTCTCAATAGAGATAAGCAAGCTGGTGCTTTCCAGATGTTTTGGGCTACAACTGCCATGGTCATCTACCTATTTAGGTACTAAGTAAAGATTATGGGGATTTCAGTGCACTCTAAAATAGTGGGCATTTCCATGCTTTGAAAATGGTAAATATATGGAAGGCATAGTTAGAATTGTGAAGACTGACTCATAATTGAATGAAGAAGGGCCAGTGGTATTCTTTGCCATTGGAAAGGCCTTTCTCCTAACAGCGGCCTCTCCTGCTTTTGTGGCTACATAAGAGCAAGTCCTGTGACACACCCTTCTGCTGCTCTTCAACTGAGAGTTACTGCCAGCACCCACAATCTCCAAACAAAGCCAAATGTAAAAATGAGGCTCACCAAACAACCTCATGCAGTTTAATACAGTTCTTGTATCCTCTTCAAGCAAATAATAATAATAATTTTATTAAATATCCTTTGTGAATAGCTGAAGGTTAGGTCTGTGTGATCATCTGGCTGAAAAGTTATTCCACCTTTATAGATTGAAAGTTGATCTGCATGTAAAACTAATGAGTGAAACCCATCTTTAAAGCCTATTAGCATCTTGCAGAAATACTAATATGGGATTGACAGCAGCAACTCCTTTTCAGGTGGGGAAAATATTACGGACAGCCTAGGGGCAATGGTGGTAGAAAAAACAATAGTACCAATTTCTGAGAAAATCAACTCAACTTTTTCCAAGAAAAAGACACAAACTAATACTTCAGCAAAGGCTTCCCAATTTTTTTTCTGCCCTCTCCTGATTGAAATAGCTCAAGTCAAACTTGTCTCACCATCTAGCACAGTCGTCTCTGATAGTGTACATGCCTTTCCCTTCTTTTTGGAATACCACACGCATACTTCTGAACATGTTATTGCATGTACTGTTGCTGCCACAGCCTAGCTTATGAATCAAGCAGGCTGGTTTTGGTGAGGGAGAAGCCTGCAATACTTGCTTCTTTTTGGCTTAAATATCTCACTAAAACCACTCCCTCAGTGGAGACTGAAAAGGAGTAATTTGGATAGTCTTTCTGTTTATTTCCCCTTTTTCTCTTCCACAAGTTATTGCTTAATTATGTCCTCCTTGAGTGGTCATCTCGGTCACTGACAAATGGGATGTCATCCCAGTTCTGTCAGTATTCTTCTGAATTGAGCAATAAGTCTGTGAGAAAATGTTTCCTGACTAATTCACAACTCTTTACTCTGAATGTAGGTTAGATTTGTCATAATGACAGCAGCATTGAGACAGCAATTTTAGGTTTCACATTTTATTTTACACCAGAGCTGGTAGAGGAAGGATGAGGTTAGTACACTATAAACGCTTAATAATTGGGAATGCTGGTAGGCAAGGGTTAGGCTTCTTTAATTTGGTTTTCCTTCAGATATATTGGGATTATGCTTTCCTTAGTTTTCAGCAACACGCTAGAACCATGCTGTCCAAATCTAGCATGTAGCTGGAGTGTATTATTTTGAGAAAATCCTGCATAAAGGATGATGGGAATGAGAGGGTGTCTTGATTGCCTAACTGTGATATGACTTTTAGGGCTTAATCTGAAGTTTTCTTTTATCCCCCATCTCAAAATATTGGCAATATGGACGTTCTGTTTTCCACAAATATACGCTTGAGGACTGCAGACTGAGAATTCTGGCACTGCTTGCATCCTAGAGCTAAGATTGTCCACCTCTGTGTGAGATTGCATGATTGTGTATTAAGTGCCCTGATAAAATGTGGCACAGTCTTAAATTTTTGGGGGCGGGGGCGGTGGGGACTGAGACATGCTGTGTTCTGGACATGAGGGCCTTGTGTTTTCAGTGAAAGGGTGCGTGTAAGAGGGAACATGGGAAAACAGAAGCCCAAGCTTGTGAGTGAGGTTTGCGGGGAGTTGGACAGAGGGTGGAATTGTTAAAAGATACAATCTGAAAGAAGAAGAATGGATTACATTCCTTGACTTCATCCCGCATCCTTTCTCTGTTCGAGCAAACCAAAATCTTGCATCCAGTCGGAAATTTGTCTTCTCTTTCCTGCAAGTTTCTAAACACAATATCATTTCCTGTCTGACCAGGAAATGCTTGCTTCCTTCCTTTCTGCATGAACAACAAAGAATTTTAAAAGCTGTTTGGATTATAATATTTCCTTCTCCCAGCCAAACGAGAGAGTCTATGGAACCATTTAATTTAGGCTGCTGTTGTAAAGGTGCAGCTGCGTCTCATCTTGCATTGTATAGCTCTTTGTAAAACCTTTTCTCCAAAGTTGGGTTGTTACTTGGGTGTGGCTTTTAAGCAGGTATGGATGTTTGTATTGTAAAATGTGCTTCCTGGATAAGAAAAATGGAGAAGAGAACTTACGTGATCTATTATTACATTAACACAATGAATTTTATAGTATCTGATAAATGTAATTGTCGCTGGTTGACATTTTAACACAATGAATTTTATAGTATCTGATAAATGTAATTGTCGCTGGTTGACATTTTCTTGACTATTGGATATTGTTCCTTTCCAGTTCTCTTGTTAAACCAGTTTGAGAGGAATCTTAAAACATATGGTGCATGAAACCATTTGAATCAAAGGATAGAATATGGATAAATAGATATTTCTAAATCTTTAATGCATTACTTTCACAGTCCCTGCAAACAGGGAGACATTTTACTTTTGTGGATAGCATTGTGTCTGTAGAAGAAATGCCTCAGTTTCACCTTTGCTGTATTGAATATCTCCCTAAAACTTCTTAATATTCAGTTTCATAATGTTTATTTATTTTTGTTTGGTGAATTGCAATTTGAATTACTTCATCTGCTAGGCAGGAAGTGTGCCTAAATCATGACTTTGATTTACATTACTTATAGTAGCTGGATTAAATTAGACTTCTTAAGAATAAAATTGGGGGCTATTTCCTGGGCAGTTTTATTGTAAACATTTGAGAAGAAATTGTAATCATGGATTTAAACTCTTCTGAGGAGTTAAAACAGTTCTAGTTAAAATGAGGTGAGGGTTAACTGCTTAAATTTAAGGGAAGTAATGTTTCTTAAATATTAGAAATGATTATCTTTTACCTGCTCAGAAAAAAAGCTGGTGTGAGAAATGAATATCTTCATTTTGGAATATCATATGTGGCCAGTCAGCTACTTCGAACACTTGTGAGTTTCATACTTGTTGTCTTCCCTTTCTAAATACACAAAATAATCAGATGGAAATATATGCTCTGTGTTGCATCTACTTTAAAGTTGTGAGCGCCTGAGGAGGAAGTAGCCTGGAACCTTGCCCATAGCAGCTCAGGCAATGCTTGATCTTGTTCTAGTGCAAGTCTTTTGGTATACCCCACACAATGGACTTGTAGCACTTGTTGTTCCAGACTGTGTCATGCTATTCCTGTTTGCCGGAAGAACATACCGAATTGTTTGTAGGATTTATGCTCTTCTTTGATCTTGTATACAGAGGAGGAGGAGGAGGTCTGAACCATATAGTGATGACATCGAGACTTTGGACTCTGGCATCATGATAGGAGCATAATGAACGGAGAATTGAACGCCATACTACTGGAGAAACAACTCTTTGGCGGCACATATTTGCCCTATTTTGGACCAAATGGTGGGGTAAAAGGGCTGTAACAGTGGTAGAACTGTTTGTTTGACTGTAGAAGCTGTCAGATTCAATCTTGAGCCTTTCCAGTTCAGTTAAAAGGATTGCATAGCTTCAGCAGATAAGGTGCTGTCTCCTATTAGGTAAAGTAAAAATATTGGGCAAATGGCCAAATAATTGAAAAAGACATAAAGGTGTGTCTTATCCCTTGGGATAAGACTAGGACAATTCTAGACAGCAACTTTACTTTAGGAAATTTCAAATCATAACCAATACACTTTTTGGCTTACATCTTGTGTTTAAATATATTTATTAAAATTATAGGTATTTATGTTTTAAAAACAAGTTGTTATTAACACAAATACCTTATGTGCACTGTTGTGGAATATAATATTGAGATTGTGTTAAGAAGGCAATATTCTGCTTTTGGATAGGGCTTTGTCTAAAGTTTCAACACTAATTTTGGAAAATAGAGATTTTCAGAGAAGAGACAAGTAGCAGTGAAGTTATTCTGGAAGGATTTTTGAAGAACAATTAGAGAAACCTAGATACATTGGAAGTTCCTTACTCTCCTTTTATGGTTCTATGATTTCTATGGGTTTTTTAATACTATTTTATACTAAATTGCTAGCTTTTAGAGATTCTGACAATCTCGGAAAACAAAAGGAATAAGATTCTGCAGTTGTGAAGGACCTTGGCAGGTACATAATAGATTGCTCGAATTATTTGATTATAAAGAACTAGAAAATATGAAATAACCCCCCTCCCTCCTCCAATTAAGTTGCAGGCATTGCCTGGGCTTATGTTCGAATGCTATCATGAAAATATGTTTAGGAATTAAGAATACTGATAATACAGTTTTGTGTTTAACACAGGTAGTAATGCAGAGTGATCTATCTTATGCTATTGCTAAGAGTCAAAAGCAACGATGGTGAACAATAATGCAGAAGATACAAAATAATGGCTGTTGGTAAAAATTGCATAGGTTTTGTTGGTGGCTACAAAAGTTAATACGATACATGCATAGTTGGAGGAACTTTAGTTTCCTAGAGGAGATCCATCCATATGTTCTTTGCCATTTCAACTCTATTTTGCTTCAATTGGGGTAAGCCCTTATTTATTTGTTTGTTTGTTTATTAGATTTGTGTGGCACTCATCTTGTCTAGAGGGGACTCTGGATAGCTTACAAACATATGCTTTAAGCATCAATTGACAGTCTTTTCAAAGACTTGTGAGAGGAGAGTCTCACTCTTGTGAATGTAGGTAGAGTACTTACTGAACAAAGTTTGAACTATCCTGGGTAATCATATTTATTCTAAACTCCAATGTATTTACATTTTAAATAGTTTATCAGCTGTTATGTAGATGTATCATCTGTCTGTGATAACCCGGAGTGTAACACAAACGTAACAAAATGTAAATAAATGTCCTTTAATGTCTCCAGCTTGGCCCCCACTGTTCAATAATTCTCAGTTGGAGATAAAACTTACTCAAAAATAGTCTTCAAAAGAAAGCAATACAGTCCGAACTTAATGAGCAGATAGAGGTGAAATAAAAAACCAAACAAACTACAATGAAGAAATGTCCATAACGGACCAGGATAAGTAATTACCAAATTCAAGGAGATAACAAGGCACAGTCTGTTGCAAGGACGCCAACCAAGATAACTTCAGCCCAAAATAAAATACACTTAGCTTCTGGCAACACTGTGTTGTAACTGTCTCTCATATACTATTCTCCCCATCTGCAACCAGTGAGGGGGATCATGGCCGCTTCCTCTCTCATAAACCAAGTTGTTTCCTTCTCCGTTCCTTCCTGCGTGTCCTAGGATGAAGAGGGGATGGGCCTGGTTCTTCCTCTGACTGCCCAGCCGGCCTCTGCCCTTCCCCAGCCTCCTCCACAACCTCCAGAGCCACATCTCCACTCCCTGTCAGCTGTTCCTCCTGTTTCTCCTCTCCCTCAGAGTTCGACTCTACCAAGGCAGTGGTGGGATTCATTTTTTTTTACTACTGATTCTGTGGGCGTGGCTTGGTGGGCATGGCAGGGGAAGGATACTGTAAAATCTCCATTCCCACCCTACTCTTGGGGGAAGGATACTGCAAAATCCCATTCCCTCCCCATCCCACTAACCTGCTTTCCAGCTCTGTTCTGTGCAGGACAACAAAAGAAGACCCAGCCGATCAGCTGGGACTTGGGAGGCAGAGAAGAGATGGGGGTGGGGCCAGTCAGAGGTGGTATTGGCCGGTTCTCTGAACTACTCAAAATTTCCGCTACTGGTTCTCCAGAACTGGTCAGAACCTGCTGAATACTACCTCTGTACCAAGGCATGACGCTGTCCAAAGTTGCTTGGGTAGGTAACCCTAAACATTTAGTAAATAAATATTTTATCAATTTGTAGAGATTCATGGTTCAGGTAGTGAGAATCTAGATAAATGGATTGCTGGACTTCAGAGATTCTAAGTTGATTCTGACTTCATGGGTGATTTCTTTGAATCATAAGATGTTCAGTGACCTTAAGTTTTGAGTCACACTAGATGTGATTAACGTGAAGAGTGAAGTGTAAAGACAAAGAGGATAAATTTGTTGGCAGACTTCACGTCCTCATAAAATCTATTTGGCTATACTAGAACTAGAGAATCACCAAATACCTGATGCAGGATAGCTAAGAGCTTAATATTTTTCTAAATTCTTGTACAGAGGCCTGAACTATAATTGGTCCCAGTACTCATAATAAATGCAAATCACATAATTTGTTCCTTTCCTCTTAATGTTTTGTCATATTTAGAGAATAGGAAGTCATTGTCTGGTTGGTATTTTATGTAATTAGGAATCATTGTCGATCTAATTCTTACCCTCTCATAGCTTTAAACTAGACAAAACAAAATTATGTGCTAGTTGTCTTTTTTTTCTTCATGTTTCCTCAACATGAGTAGAATAAGGTTGTGCAGGATTTTGAGTTCAGTCTCTAAAAGGTGCTTCAGAACATGAACAAAACAATCAACAACTCTTTAAAGTAGCCCCATTTTTCCTGGAGTCGTGTGGCAGGTGCAGAGGGCTGTTGTGCACACTCTTGAGAAAAGATACAGGTGCTTTAAAGGAGCTTCTGGCAGGAGTAACATTGGCTCTCTGAAGTACTCTTTTCTTAATCTTTTCCCTCAGGCATTGTACAGCACTGGAAATAAATGTCAGCAGGGTTGTTGGCCATAGAAAGGATTTCTAGGGATTGCTTCTAGTAATCTGTTTCCAGACCAGGCTGTAACTGTCCTAGTGAGAGCTGCGAAGGGCTTGAAATCTGTCTTGCTGATAGGTATGTCACGTTTGTATTTACAGTAAGGCTATGATGAAAAAGTAGTTAAATCCTTTTGAGCAAGGAAAATGGAGAGAAGCATGGTGAAATGCATCAACTATCTTTGTATGATAAGGGAATGAATTGATGCCCTTCGAAAGCTTCCATATGAACTTCACAAAATGTTGGAGGTTTATCACTTGAGAAATGTATACTAATGATGGGTTTTTATCCTCCTTTGTTCATCTAGCACAGAATTCCTGTTGCAACGTTGGTGTAGCAAAATGGCTACAAATCAGCTTCTCCTTTCCCTTTTCTGCATCCTTGACACAAACCTCCCCTTCGAGCCCCGGTTGTTGGTGGGGTTACAAGGGTTGTTTTTCCTCTAATAAGATAAGGAGTTCTGCAGGATAAAGTGGGAGCTCTGGCTGCTGATTGGTGCCCAGGCTGCCCTGGAATGCTCTGGCCCATTTCCCAGAATCCAGCACTCTGTGTTTGTTTGTTTCTGGGCTTGAGATCTAGTGCTACTGTGACAGGAAATGGGTAGGCAAGAGGGGGAGAGAGAAGGGAGACGTCTGTATATGCGCGTGTACAATCTCTTTGTCCCCTGACTTCAGCTGCAAATTCCCAGGGAGAAAAGAGTGACCTTTGTGTTGTGAAAGGATTTGCAAATTGTGCAGATCCTTGAGTTTAAAGAGATTTGGCACGTGAATCCAGGTGTCTTGCCCCGTGATCTATGTAAGGATCCTGATCTCTCCTGAGGACACAAAAAGCTGAGCGCAATGTATTTGTTTTCCCCTGTAGTTGTGTAAACTTGAAAAGCCTGTGGTGCTCTGCAGGGTATGTAGGATATTTCATTGCTGGCAGAATATGTATGCGTGTTTCAGAGAGGTTCCTTCTATTGAACTTGCAGATACTGACAAAAGTATAACCTAAACGCTGGTCAAAGATTGCTCACTATACATGCACCTTTCTCATGGGCATGTTATGTGGATGGTTCCGCAGATGACAGGTAGATACAGTAATAACAAAATAATCACAAATTAGTGCGGATGCTCTTCTTAATTACACCAGTTACTTTCCTTGGCAGGTGGGCATATTTACAAGGAAAGCCTTGTTTAAAGAATCTGCTATTTTTATTCTCCCAGAATGTTAAGGATCTAATTTGGAGCTTAGAAATATTTACACTAATAAAGATCACACTAGAGCTGCCATCTTGTTTTGCAGCATAGCTTTCCGTTAAATATTTTCTTAATTAATTTTTTTTTTAAAAAATCCAGTAGGTGTGCATCTTACAGCGCCCAGGGAAATGCATTAGTGGCCTTGAGCTCCCAACTGAGTTAGAGGAATTCTGTCCCCAGTCAAGCATAATTTGTCTTGATGACAAGTGTAATGCTTGATTGCGAACTATTAGTGGGCATTTTTCAAAGCAGGTGTTTTATGCTAATAAAATACTGCTGTCTTCAGATGGAAGAATAAGAGAGAGAGATGTTTGATGTCAGATGCCCTTTTGTCATTATGTTTTTCTTGCGCTATTCAGGCTCCTCAAAGACAATTTTTTGTTTTCATTTCTTTGTTTAATGGCTGAAGCAAATTAACTGCCTTTTAAGATAGATGTCTTTCTGAGGCTCTTGTAGTTCAAGTTTATCAGATCATATTACTCCATTTTGAAAACAGTATTCCAGAGTTATCTGTTGGGTATACACGCTTTCCTTGTTTTAAAATCTCGCTTAAAGGAAATTTGTATAAAGCGAGACACTAAAACAGTAGAAAAACGTTGGTTGCAGCATATTGGTGTCAGATTTTCTAATCCAAATGCATTGACAAATGTGCTCATAAATGTTTAGAACCTTATTCATAAGCATCCCTAACTCAGACATGTTTTTCTTTGTTTCATGTTATATGTACAGTGAAAACACTTAATCTTTTCTGTAGCTAGATTTGTAATGCGCATGATTATCATGGCAGACAAAGAGGTGGAATGCATCAATACCTTATGAATTTTATTCTTTGCTATGCTGTGTACAATACATTGTCCAAGCTTAAAAAGCTTGTCTTGGGGTTGAGGATCCTTTAATCAGCTTTGGCACAATGCAATTTGGCGAACTGTGTTTCTAGAGTTAAACCAGTCCTTTTCCTGTTCATTTTGGATAAGGGAGTGGGTAGCTTTGATTGTATTAAGGGGCCAATAACAATAACAACAGTAGCTATTGCACAACAGTAGCTGTTGCACAACAGTAGCTATTGCACAGCTAGAACAACCACACAAGACAGAGGTGAATGCATAAGTGAGGGCGGAAAGAGGTTCTGTTGGGAAAATGTTTGGTCTAGTGGTGAAGGAGATGGCCTGGAAGCTGGGAGACTGTGAGCTCTAGTTTTACCTTAGGCCTGAAAGCCAGCTAGGTGACTTTGGGTGAATCATTCTCTCTGAACCAAATTCACCCCACAGGATTGTTATTGTGGGGAAAAATAGGAGAAGGAAGGAGTATTAATTATGTTGACCGCCGTGAGTTATTTATAAAAATAATAAATATGAGATATAAATAAATACATAAAATAAAGCAGTTTTGGTGAAGAGAAGTCTTAGTGTGTTTACAGAGCTTGGTCACAAATTAACTATGCTGGCATTTGTCAAATGATGACAATTCTCCCCCCTCCTCAGAAAGCAGATTATTAGACAAAAAAATTCCCCTGAAGTGAGTGAAAGCAATATGTAGAACATGCAGAGTGGGTTGACTCTTGGCGGTCTGAATCTGTAGTCTTATCCTGACTTTGTTCACTTAGCCCTCACTTTGTGTTTGGGCCCCAAGAATGAGAGAGGATGGCCATCTTTGGGCTTACATAGCTAAACTAAAGTCTCCTAGCAGGGCAGCCTTCAAACACACACACACACACACACACACACACGGGTGGGGTGGGGTGGGGGGGGGGGGGGGGAGAGAGAGAGAGAGAGAGAGAGAGAGAGAGAGACTCTCCTTTGATTGCTCTGAAAGACAGCTGCCCTGCAGCCAGATTACTGGCATACCAGTGGAACAATCCTTTCCCTCTGCTTGGCTGATTTCCTTTCCTGGTGTGTGCGCGCGTGCATGCGCCATAGCCCCCTCCCCCTCCTGACTGCTGCTGCTGCTCCCTTCCTGAAAGGCTGGGGCCCAAGTTCCTGGGTGGGGCTCCTATTGCTCTGGCTTTTGCTGCGGGCCTCGCCTCGCCTTGGGAGAGTGCTGCTGTTCTGTTCGGACCATCCCTAAAGCTGTTTTGCCACTGACCGTGCACATTTTTCTGAGTTAAATGATAACTGAATTCCCAGCAGGACATCGGCTACCGCTAGCTAGCCTCCTAAATACTCACAGACGGGGAGGTGTGTCCCTTAAAGCTGCCATTAGATTTTAACTTTGCATCCACGTTGACCTCAGAAATACTAAGTACTAAGAAAAGCTTTCCTTAGTAGTTTTCGCTAGGACCAGAAAAAGGAGAGGTAATTATGGGATTGTGTTGAACTACCCTTGGGACTTGCTGAGGACTTGATGGCATTGATCTTTGTGCTTCCTTGTCCTTTAATCTCATGTCTCCCTGTGTCCATTTTAGCTTTTTCTTTCCCCAGCCTCAGAGATCCCGGTTTTGTAGCTGCTTGAATTTTCCCATATATGGGAAGGTGGGCTTTTCATTGGTATAGAGTCATAGGTCTCTAGTAATCTGCCAGAATCCTTCCTGGCCGGCATGTAATTTTCATCCCTTAAGGGTGTGCAGGGTAGCTGTGTATAGGTTAGGGAGCCAGGTGAGTCTCTTGAAGAGATCAGATTAACTAGTTAAACCAGTCTTGTGTGTGTGACACAGGTTAGGGCAAAGCTTTACTTTTCTGCCTTGGGCCAGTTTTAGTCAGTGGGGAACACACCCTCCATGCAGCCTAGTTTTTTTTTTTTTTTTTTTGCTGAGGTCTCGCTGTCTACCAAGATTTATTTATTTTTTTTGAAGTTGTTGGAAGGGACTATGGCTGCCTGCAAGGACCTGTGGTTTCCTTATCATTATTGCCCAGATAGGAGTTTGCTTGTGTAGGGAGTGGCAGTGTTCAAAGTCCAAACAAAGCTATCATATTGGTTATTTTTTCCTCTTTCTTATTTTCCTTCTGAGTAAAGGCAGAAATCAGTGTGGGGGTCCTTGGAAATAAAGGTCAGGATGAGAAACAGGTGAATAGAACCAACCCTGCTCACTTGTGGTGGTTGAAAAAAGTTCAGTTTAGTTAGTCTTGTTGAATATTGTATTCCAAATAAGAGTAGAAATGCGTTCTGGCCTGCAGACTGCTTGTGAAATGCAACCAAAGTTGCGTTTCAACCAAACACAACCAACCAACGCTATTACTTGTAACCAGTATCTCAAGTGAAGCAGCTCTAAAATATACAATAAACATACAAACACATACGCACTCACACATTTTACACCAGAAAAGTATTCAGCATCCGGAAGTATGAAGCACATTAATGAAGTACAGGGGGACCCTGCATCGTCTCATACAACTTTGACTTCTATTAATTAAGAGTGTATTATGATTACTGCGGCTGCCAGCAGTGGGTAGAGTCACACTTGCTGAATCATAGTTTATTAACCCACAGAAAGTTGGTTAGCAGTGTACTACAGTAAAGTTAATCCTGTTAACATGACTTAAAGTAATGTCTCATTCATACTTGTATCTTCTTCATTTAGACTTTCTAAGCTACTGGTTTAAGATGCTATCCATCACTCTATATACCTGGCTACAGAATACAACACAGACCCACCACATGCAAGTTGTGATTCATTTAGATGTGACAATCCACGTTGTAATAATGAATCTTGGTTCTTCTAGATGGTCCTTAAATCATATTTGTAAATCTTTAGTAGAAACATGGTAGAAAATGTCCATCAGGGTCAATTAAATGGGACTAATGATCTAACAAAGACTTCTGCTCCGTTTTCTCTCTGTAATTCTGTGAAGTGAGAAGAAGATGCAGGCTGAAAGACCAAGGAAGGTTGAACTATAAAGTGCTAACAGGAGTGGTTCTTCTAGGATGTGTGTCTCATCAGAAAAAAAAGGACAACTCACAAAGCTATAAAGACAATTTCAGTAGATGGCAATGAACCCAGGAAATAAATTCCTAGTTTGCTTATCTATAAAAGAACATGTGACCATATAAAAGCTATTTTTTAATGAAAAAAATACACATAAGCTCTGTGGAGTGCATAATTGAAAATATAAAGAGAAAATGATGGCTAATATAATCAGTAGTGCTTGTTAAATGAGTTTACATAGTTAGGACAAGTTTTCAGAAAAAGAACCATAATTTAGTGATCTTCTTTGCATGAAGAAAAGGTTTATTCCTTTCTGTCTGCTGACAAACTTCCTCCTTCAAGGTACATTCATTTGATTTGGGAGGGGGGAATTGCTGCTATTATTAATCAGAAATCTTTGGCAGTCAGATCACCTATAAAGCTGTCTTATCTTCAGTTGTCAGACTCTTGAGAAATGAGATGAAAACTGAAATATTTCTTGTTTAAACAAATTTTTACTTTGTACAGCTCAGGATGGTAGACATAATGCTTCCTGGTCTTATTTTCCCCATTATACCTCCATGACAGAGGAAATGGTCTGAGAGAAAATGACTGGCTAAAAATCACAGTGCCCTAGACATCCCAATCTCCTATTTTCTAGTCCAGCTCCTTAACACTGTACCAAACAGGCAACTTGCTTCTGTGAAGAAAAGTTGGAGAAAAGCATCACTGAGGTTTGAAAACAGGAGGAAAGGTTCTCTCTTTTAATCTACGCTTGTTTGGAAACTGATACTGAAAATATAATAAGCCTCATTCTTAGGGCTGGAGTAAGTAAATATTGGTTAATATTTTGCTTCCTGGTTTGGCAGAGTCCAGGTATCCTAGTGATTATTCATTAGAAACAGGGAAAGTATTTAAAGTTTTTAGCTTAACTTCTGTAATGTAGTTTTAATTCCTATATGCTGTAAAAATTATATGTTCCAATTCCTGCAAGTAGGTACAGTTCCAAAGTACTCCTTGAAGGCTTAATGTAGCTGCCACATAACGCTTACAGGTGGTTGCGCTTGCTTGCCAGATATTGACATCAGTCTCCATAATGAGGCTTATGTTTTATTCAGCGGTTCATGTTTTATTGCTAGAAGAAATTGCAGTGAGGATCATCGGCAACCTCAGACTTTGATGGCTGAAAGTGAAGAAGCTGGTTTGCTGCTCAATATTGTTGTTTTTTTTTTTTTTTAAAATTAAACTGACCTCAATGGACAGTGCCAATTGAATGCAGACGATTTTTCTAGACTAAAATTAGTAAGAGTGATAACGGCCACAAAATAAACAGATATCTGGTACCTGAGAAAAATACTGTGACACTTCTGGATGAAATGGAAAAGTGCAGGGACATGCCACCAGCCTTGCTTGAGCAGGGGGTTGGACTAGAAGGCCTCTAAGGCCCCTTCCAGCTCTGTTCTGACTGATATGTATTGTCAAAGCCATGCTTTTTCTCCTTGTGTGGGAATGAAAGATGGAGATCAGAAAGGCTGAATGGAAAAAAAAAAGGTTTGTCTATCAGTTGTAGTGCATGAGAAAATTGTGGAGAATATTGCAAGAACAAGTAATTTGATAGTGGTTGAAGTAAAACCAAGCTGTTTGAAAGAAGCTGTAATAACGAAGCTAAAACATAAATATTTGGCGCATGTACAGTACAGGAACCCCAGTGACGCAGCGGTTAGAATGCAGTACTACAGGAAACTCTGCCCACAGCTAGAGTTCGATCCTGACCAATTCAAGGTTGACTCAGACTTCCATTCTTTTGAGGTCAGTAAAATAAGGACCCAGATTGTTGAGGGCACTATGCAAAACATCGTAAACCATCCAGCATCCTCTGGATGGTTTACAATGTTTTGCATAGTGCCCTCAACAAAGCACTATGGAGTGATATATAAGTCTGTGTGCTATTGCTAATACAAAAGCAAATATCTTTGAAGGAAACGGATGTTTGGAAAATGTCTATGGATGTTTGGAAAAACTGAGGCTAGATACTGACATAAGTATGAGCTCAGAGAAACAGTGACTGATAATCCCGGTGAAATGATATCCTTGATAATTCAGAGTCAAAACAGCTGAATAGTAGCAACTGTTTTTCATGATATGAGGTGCAATAAGAGGCTTTTTGATAGCTAATTTAGTAAATATTGAGACATGGGTCTGCTTAAGAAAGATATCTGAGAAATATTTCAGATGTTGCTCTGTCCTCATCTTGGTTCAGATATACTTTGTTCATTTGCCTTTGTGGAGGGAGTGCTTTGAAGGTGGTGTCTTAACTTTTTGTGTAGGTTTAATCCATGGGCATAAACATTTGTGAACTCTGGCTGTCTTTATCAGACGTATGGAGGGGTATAATTTAGTCTCTTAGCTTGAAAAGATGCTATTATCTTGATTTTAAATAGATCAGAATGTGATAGTTTAGCTTACTGACCTTAAAGCAGTTTAAGTTTCATATGCTCCTCAAATATTAGTCAAAAAAATATTTTTTTAAAATTGAGCAAACTGGAAAACTAAATTTATGTTTGACACAGAAGCATAAACGAATAGTGAACTTTTAAATAATTAGGCCTTGAATCTTTGAAGTTGCAATAGAAAGGATGTTATAACTTAATGATTGTCCTGAATTATTAATGGTGTATCTAATGTGAAACTTCTTCCTATAGAGAATGCTTATCTTTTTGGCATCATTTGGACAGGCAGTTGGATGCCTAGCTTAGATATTTATGACAAGTGGTAGGGCATTATGGGAGGAAATACCTCTTGAAAGCAGATTTGTTCGTCCTTTTGAAGTTATTAGCTTCGAGTTGCTGTTAGATCAGCCAATTTCAACTCGTTCAATTACCAAGATTCCAGTAACTTTCTCAAGATGCATCTTGCTTATTCTCAGCTTTAAACCACTAAAGTGAAAATGTTGCCTTCTGATTTTAGTAGTTTAGAAATTAGATCCTGGGGATTTATAACATTAGAAATGGTGTTATTAGTTGATAGAGATAAGTCATGAATATACAAGAAAGAATCAAGAAATATGGTGTGGGATTTGCACATTTATATTGATGGTTAAGTGTAAACACTATTGCTCTTAATGGCCACTAGTAGTATAATGGAATTCATATAACCTCTTACACCAAAATTAAACCATAATTTACAGTTGGTTGTCACCAGGGGTGGGTTTCTACCGGTTCTGTACACCTCTGTAGAACCGGTAGCTCTGAAGAGCAGCAGACATAGAACCGGTTCTATGTCTGCTGCTGTTTTTGCCCATCCGCCCACCTGGACTCTTACCTGACCTTTATTTCCTAATTTTTTCAACTTCAGCTGCCGTGCGAGGCACAGCTGCAGTTTAAAAAGCAGGAAAAAAGGGCTTTTTGAAAGGCTGCTTCTCTGCATTCAGCGTGCTGATGACAATTTACAGGCGGCCGTCAGCGTGCAAGGAAGCACATTGTAAATGACCGAACTGGTAGTTAACCCTGTTGGATCCCACCCCTGGTTGTTACCTAGCCACTGTAATACTGAAATGTGTATAATCTGGGCTAATACAGGAAGGTAACACTTCCATAAAGTGTTTTATGAATTAAAAATGAAGTCTTTTTAATTAAGCAAAACTCTATGGAAGTAGAAAGTAAGGAATATCTTTATTTTTTTCTTAAACTGAGTAATAAATAATTTTATTAATTTGGATTATTTTTTTAGGGAAGTGTAACTAAAGAGCTATGGGAATTAGTTTAAACTTTATATCCCAGTCTGTCTTAATCCTGAGCTGTCAGTCTCAAATATCAACCAGTAGTGGACCTTTTAAGTAACATGGTTTATAAGCTTAGTGTTAAATGAGGATATTAATGGAGTTAGGGTTATATAAGATAGTCTCCCTTTCAGTTCTAAGGAATGGATTCCTTGGATAATGTACCAGGTAGTCCACCACTTAACAACCAAAATTGGGATTGGAATCTTGGTCATTGAACAAAGTAATTGTTAAACAAGATGCCTATGTGCCTGCTATTCAACTACAACCATCTTAGCACTCATGGTTGCATAAATTAAGGGATCTCCTACCGTAGTAGCTAAATGGACAGAGAGAAAGAGCTGCCTATTAAAGGATATTCTTCGGGCTCCATTCAAAGGGCTCCATCCAAAGCTGAAATTCTATGTTGGAGAAGCCCTTTTGCTCTCAAAGAATATCCTGCTGTGAGGAATTCAGCTTCCCTGTGTCCACTCTGCTTGCAACCTTCCCTTCCTGCTTCCCCATTGACACTTTGGGGAACCTGGCAGAGAAGATTGCAAATAGTGATGATGTGATCAAAGGGCACTTGGCAACCAGTCATAAATGCAAATCAATTGTAAACTGCCTGAAATGCGGTCATGTGACAATGTGGGTGGACACACACACACACACACACACACACACACACACACACACACACAAAATGTGAGATGCTTTGCAATGTCCAGAAGTGCTTTATGGGGCATAAAGCATCTTTTTAGAGGCGTACCTTTGAACGGTTGTTAAACAACCAGTCCTAATTCAAGGACTACTAAAGTCCTACTCTTTTGCTTTGCAAATATAGGTAATGAGACTGTGTTGTCCTGGGGCTGTTGAAGAAGTCATGCAAATATATCTCCGAAACCTCTTTTTTTTAAAAGACTAATTTTAAGTTTTAGTGAAATGGCATATGATACCCTCTGTGGTCTTAGGACAGTTGCAGTATAACTTGGCAGTACATTTTGAGGATAATGTTAAAGAAACATTGCTAGGAATTGGACAAAGTGAGACATAAACCCGATCGGTTCCTCCTTTAGTATTCCTTGGAACAATATCAACCAAATGCTATATAACCCTAAATAAGCACCCACAGTTAATCAAATGGGGCTGAAAATATTTTTGAAGTGATACTCTCAATATTGTCTCCTCTCCCTCCCATTTTTCTTTTTCTTTCTTTTTTTTAAACATATGTTGACACATGAGAGAGACTTGACTAAAACTTTTAATAGCAGGTAATAGTTTCAGTAAATCAGTTTTCTGAATTCTGTGTTTCAGGTCCCAAACTTCTACTAAAATGTAATGCTCATTATTCTTTTGGCATACAGCTCATAGAACACAGTGCATAAGAAAGGTTGAAATTTCATCTTATCTATTCTTGTTGAGAAAACAACTGCTCAGGCTCTTGCCTTTTCTAGCTGTTTTATCAGTTGGGAGTTTTGTTTGCAAAGTGTATCTACCGTTTAGTTTTAGAACAAGAAATACATAACCTGTGTCCCCCGAAGCCTTGAGTAGAATTCCTAGAGTTTCTTCTGACTGAGTTATTAAATACATAAAATCATACAGACTATTGCAATGCACTCTACATGAAGCTACTCTTCAAGATAACCTGGAAGCTACATTGGGTCCAAAGTGAAGTAGTTTGGGCAGTAATTGGCATGTCACAGTATGCCCATATGACAACACTAGGGTCTATTTATCACCTGTAAGTTTGGTGTTTTTTTTTATGTCATAAGGCTTCGTTATTTGAGGAACTGTCTCTTAATACTGTAGTTTCTGCCATTAGGTAAGGTTGGGTACAATGTATGTGCTCCAGATTACCTCAATTAAATAATGCCTTCTATTGGAATCTAAAAAAAGTACCTTCTCTGATATAGTGCCTGCCCTCTGGAACAGCATCTCCCCAAGATCTTCATAGTTTCCATCTTGAAAGGAAGTCTTTGAAGACTTGGCTAATCTTCCAGGCCTTGGAACAGAGTGGTGGTCTTTATGATTTTTCTTCTGGACGGCACATGTATCTGTATCTTTATTGTTTCTTGCTTTTAAAGTACAGGCCATCCATAGTTGTTGGGAGACAGGTGATCTCCAAATTGGTTCTGTTTAGTGCTTGAAGTTAGCTCTGGGCATACTAGTTGGAGACCAAGTGCAGCATATGGCCTGAGCATTCTTGTGCACCATTCCCCACCCTACTTGTAGCTTTTCTCATGCTGAAAGGGGAGGCTGCCTGTTGCTTGGAACAATGAATACCAGGTACTCCAGTCGTATATGAACACATTTCATAGCTTTGTCCTATAATCTGTAGTAAGTCTTTGGCTTGCCTGCCTGGGCTGACGATACCTGCCTGGGCTGATGGAAGAATTACAACTCTGTGATTGCGACACCACATTGTTTGCTTGTGTTGTCATCTGGGTGCCTTACAAATTTTAATCCTGATGGTGGATCTGAAGCTGATGATGAAGCCCAGGAAGACATATACTGTATAACTTTGAAAGGGCATGTATTTTGGGGTATGGAGACAGTTTTCCTTGGGCTGTTCCAGTCCAAGTGCGCCCTTATAGAAGTTCTGCGTTGGCTTTTGGCAGAGGGGAGATTGTAGGGTGAAGGTCATCATATGGCAAAGTGCAAGATTGCCTAAGCAAACTAACAGTGTCTTTGAGGTCAAAGTCCTTCTGGTGCCAATATGTCTGAACTGAAGTGAAAGAACTTAAATGAAGTTCTTTTTACATGTGACTAAAAATATGATTTTGATGTGTGTTAACTGTTACAATCCAGAATTGCAACACACATTCCAATCTTTCAAAATTACTTCATCAAACTTGCTTGCAAAGTGTTACATCTGCATATGCCACAGATGGAAGCAAAATTACATAAAATATAAGGGTGGATTACATTCTTGGAGCTTCTGTGTTCGAGCAAACACTTTGATAGTTGCTACCACCAAGTATTGTGTGTGTTGTATGCTTCCTCCTTAATTCAGTTAAAAGCGCCTCTAACACTTTTATTTCCTGAAACGGAGACACAAGTTTAATATCTGTTACAATCCCAGGCAAGCCTGCAAAAGCTCCAATAAATGGAGACATGAGCTTCAATAGATTTTAATGCAGTAGATTGTTTTTCTCCTGATGCTTTCTCTTTAATTTTAATATTGGTTTTCGGTATCAATAAACTCAACTGTGATGGTTAACTGAAAACCCTCTGAGGAATTAAGTCTATTCCAAGAAAAAATCACAAGGTTCTGCTACATTCAAATAATCTTTTGAATGTGTTCCTCAAAGAAACCACTTTTTTCTCAAACTGTTATGCCTGTGGCCATATGTATTAAGTCAGTTTAGGGGCTGATATGTCACCAGCACCGTGGGAAAATGGATTGAGAGAGTTTCTGTTGTCTTGGAGGCTAGGCTAGCTCGAACATGTTGTTCCTGCTTTGATTTTGGGGGAGCGGGAATCTGAATTAAAAAGGAAAAGACATACCCAGAATGCTTGGACAAGGGGATATAAGTGCTAGAGAGAAACAGTTTCTGGCCAATACAACCTTCCATCAACTCCAGAATAATTAAAATATGTTTAGCTCACTGAGTTGATAACATCAAGTGCATACAGTAATTCTGTATTTCTCCTGTATTTATTCTAATAATCTTTTGGAGGAAAGGTTGCAAGCAAAGGCTTTTATTATAGAAAAATAATAATGGTACAGTATTGTTTCATTAAAATCTTTTTTTAAAAAAAAGAATTGGAGTACTGTACAAGACAGGGATATGGTCTTCCTATCTTGGGAGATCACCTTAGGAGGCTAGGTTTTTACAATTACTGTTGGAGGGTAACCTGTAGTTTCTTCAGCTTCCTCAGGGTTGATAGATCAAAAAGGAGGTATTTATTGTTTTATTTTTTTAATTGTTTTGTTTTATAATTATAGAATTGTAAGCCGCCCAGAGTTACTTGGTTGAGTTGGGCAGCTATAGAAATTGAATAAAAAGAAATCAATAAACCTTGAAAGGCTGTATATCCATAAGATCCCACATTCTTTCGTGGAGTTTTTTCCTTACCACAGTTGTAGTCATAATGGGAAAGGATTAAATGCGCCTCAAATTCCATGATCCAGTCTGCAACATTTCTACTATCCTACTGTTGCTTAATGAACCCATTATTTTTTAAAAAAAATAATTTAAAAAAATAATATGTTGAAAGTTGTTGGGTTTTTTTTTAATGTATAAATACTGATTTGATCTTAACTCCTTCCTTCCTTGACTTCCTTCCCTTTTTAAAAATTTACACTTCTATTTTTTATCCCCTTCCTGGTCTTTCTCTGCAGCCTTTTTTCTCCTGCTTCCTTGGTGTTGGTGGCTGGGCTCCTTCTCCCATGATTTTCTGCACTTAGACCAAGCTGTGCCTTAACCAATCAATTCAGACCGGCCTTCTTCCACAGGTGTGTACGGTACGGAAAATCAGTCTTAAATGTTATTTTGTCTCAGGATGGGGTTTCTTCCAGATTGGCTTTCTTAAAGACTGGGAAGCTCTTGTGGTAAGGAGAAAAATGATTCCAGGATGGAAGAAATATATAGTCTATCTTCCTTCCATATTTACAAATCAGTCAGCCTTTTTGGATATGAGGTCCATTAAAATGTCTTTATTAATTCATAAGTAGGCTGGGGCCGAAGATATTTCTGATGGACATATGCTAATGTTTTGTCCTGAAGCACTTTGGCAACAACCCTAGGTTTGGGTAGATGATACGCAAAATGGCTTGTTCTCCTTGCTTGTCTTGTTAGCCCTGTTATGAATGTTGACAATCATTATTATTAATAGTATTAATAATAAACATTAATGTTTATAGCTTAACACTTGTGGTTTTGAACTGATAAAAAAGGGGGTCTTGAAGAGAATTGGCTTGAGAAAAAAAATTCTTATAAAATAAGTCAGAACATTTCTCAATCCTTAACGTTAAATTCTATATATTATATTTTTATAGAAAGACTAAGTTTCCAGTTGGGGAATAAAATGCATAAAAAACAAACAGATGTAATTCCTTACACAAGTGTGCATACAGTCTGTGAATGATTTTGGAAGATTAAATTGGAGAAGCTCTAAGATTGTTTATATATTGTGACCACTGCATAAACAGTGGTAAAAAGCATTTAAACAATTTTATGTGGCAAACATTTTTTGGTAACATGAAACAAAACTTGCAGCTTTTCACCGCATATCTATATCTATATATATATGAATGTTTGAAAGAAAACACTGCAGTTTCTTTAAAAAACTACCTGTTGCCTTTCCCCTTCTGGCCCAGGCTTATCATGTTGCTCAATATAACTGCCATAGCCTGTTATAATTAGTTGATAGGTTAGCTAACTGATTCCTAAGGACTGTGTTTTTAAAATGGTAGAGGTTACTCTCCTCTTGACAGGAATGCATAAACCTAAAGTGACATGCAGTTTCCTGTTCGAGGGACAGTGACCTGGACCTAGGCAGGCCGGCAGATATGAAAATGCTGCTACAGTAAAATATGCGTAGTTGAGACTGACTGCAATTCCCAAAAACAGTTTTTAAAGTTGAGGTGATGTCCTCTGAAGACTGGTTTAGTATAAATAATGTAATGAGATAAAATTATCAAGAACCACTAAGGATTGTGTTGATTGGTGTTCACAGAAGGAAATCTTGGCTAAAGCTTCTTTTTAAAATGGCCTCCCTGTGCATTAAACTGTCCTAAAAATTAATCTAGGAAGGCAGCAAGAGCCTTAAGAGCCATTTAACTAGAGCAAATGCTTACCATAGTAAATGTACAAAAATAAGTGTGCTATGCTGCACAGATAGAAAGTTCCATAGTCTTTCTGAAATGTCATTGATATTTGACATTCTGATAGAAAGAAGTCCTAAAAATGTAAACTAAGGCATCAAATTAATAAAAAATAATATTATAATGTCATTAGCATACCTATATCCTATCCAGTATCTGATTTGCAATGAAGAAAACTCTGGAGGGATGGATTTTCGACCATCCAAAATGCCCGTTGTGTTACTAAAGGAGCACCCCTGTAAATCGGGTTTACCTTCACACTTAGATTGGTATTCTTGAGCCAGTTAAAGTGTTGCAGTTACTATCTTGAGAGGTTATTAGTGTACAATTTTTCTCACACTGCTGATTTGGGGGAGGATGACTTAGGTGGAACTTGGCCTTTTTCAAGTATTTTTAATCTCTCTTCCCAGATCTAAGATCAGTCTTTCTCTCTTTCTCCTTACTTTTCTCCCAAACGTGTTCTTTGAAGTGAGGGGATTCTTCTCCCCTCCTACCTCTTTTCTGTGTGTCGTCAATTCTCACATCCCCCGTGGCATCTCCCTGCCTTGCACCCACTCTCCCCCTGTGTGGGGCCTTCAAAACCATGGATGACTCGGAAGTGGAGTCGACTGCCAGTATACTTGCCTCCGTCAAAGAGCAGGAGGCACAGTTTGAGAAGCTGACACGGGCGCTGGAGGAAGAACGGCGCCATGTCTCTGCACAGCTGGAGCGCGTCCGTGTCTCCCCACAGGATGCCAGCCAAACAATGGCCAACGGCACCCTCACCCGCCGGCACCAGGTAACATCTAGTGATGTGCTCAAGCGGGATACTTGTCTTCTTCTGATTATGTGGTTCCTGCTGGAGGGCTACTTTGGTAGTTTGGCTTCTGTTGGAAGTACTTTGTGTCGTAGCTTGGTCCAAGAGTTTCAGGTTTCCACTGTCTGCATAGCTAAGTGTTGGTGAGTGTATTTGCCAGTATTCATTATTAGTAGGGCCATAAGGCCGTGTGGGTTAAAGACTATCCAGGGTGGAAATTAATAGCAGTATCATCCAATTTCACAGTGTCTGGCTTATGTTTAAATTCACTGTACTGATTACATGTGCACTTGTAGCGACAACCGATAATGATGGTCCACTATTTGTTTTGTGGATGCACAGTACAACAGTGGAAATGTTAGTAGTAAAGCCACTGGATTACAAAAACCCTTCGCTCTTTTGGAAACATCCTGTATATCCAAGGGTAGGATTCAGCCAGTACAGACGGGTTCAGGCGAACCGGTAGTTCCGGCAAGCAATTGGCCCCACCCAACCCTACCCTAGTCCATCCTTTATTTCCTTGTTTTGAAACCCAGCTGATTCACGCGGCACAGCGGATTGCTGCGTCTCAGCTGTTTCACTCACCGGGGCTGCAGCAGAAGATAAAGTTTTAACTGAAAATGGCTGTTTTTAAAATGCTGCGCCTACTCACCAAACCGGTTATTAACACCGGTTGAATCCCACCACCGTGTATATCATGCATATATATTTATACCCTTAAGTTTCTCAATTTCTGTTCCCATGTCTAATGCATGCTCCTGTGTATTCTCAAACAGGAGCTTGATGGTTTTTATGAAAAGAGGGTCCTAAACAGATGAAATAGATAAAAAGAGTAAGGAGCAAATTTACTGACTAAGGAATGCCAGACATTAAACAAAGCTCTCTTTGCTCTGAATGACAATATTTGTACAAGATGATGATAATAAAATGGCCTCCAGTGTGACTATCAGCTCCTGAAACTATTGACATAAGAAGCATGAAATAGGACTATGGAAATATGTCTGCCAATAGCCATAAGTGAGGCATCGAATGAATTTGATTAAGCTTTTGCACCAAGCTCATCTTGTTTTTCCCCTTGGATTTTGGCTTTTACTGGCTATTCAGGTTCTCCTCTTTTATCTTAAAAGCGTGCAGATGAGCAAATAGCCAATATCAGATGATGTTAAACTTGTGCTTAGAATACATACTGCATACCACTTAAACTTTCATACTCAGAACAGCAGAGTTCCCATCCAAGTAGTGGGTACAAATTACTTTGGATGCATGCAAGAAGACATAATTATAAAGATGATAAACAGGAATTCCCTACTTTAAAAATTTTCAGTGCATTTTTCCTTTTCATTCTGGGCAGTGTCTGTAAGTAGAACTAGATGATAGAGACCAGGTTTACTTTCTTAAGAGGTTTTATCAGTGGCTTGCTTTTCTGAATTATTTCTGAAGGTGCTTCCATTGGCTGTGTTGAGCTTTTGGGGTCTATAAGAACTGGGGCAGCATGGACTCAGTATTTATAAATTTTGGAATGTAGTGTTCAACTTCAATATGTTATAGATGTTAATAAGTGGGTAGGATAATACACACATAGATAATATCCCTATGAAGAAATGTAAACCTAAGATATTACCTAGTTGCTAATATTATCTTGTCACTTTCAAATAACAGCAGCCTCATTTCTAAATATTTGGCATTGTAGCCTTATGTGGGATTCAGTGTAATAGACGGAAGTGCTCGGTTGTCATACATGTCTCTCTCTCTCTCCCTCTGTGTGTGTGTGTGTGTGTGTGTGTGTGTGTGTGTGTGTGTGTGTTTCCTCTTGTGCCCCCCCCCCCATTCCTTCTTGTTTTCTGATGCTGGTTATAAATTCACTATTATTATTTTGCAGAACGGCCGTTTCTTGGGCAATGCTGACTTGGAGAGGCAGAAATTCTCAGAATTAAAGCTCAACGGACCACAGGTAGGAAAAGAGACTAAAAACTTCTTTCTGGTAAAGCTTACAGAAAGCTGTGAAGCTGTTTGGAGAAGATCTTAGATAATTGGTTGGAATCTTAGCAAAATTCAAAGATTTTTCTTTAAAATAAAATTTCAAGTCTTATATGGATAAAAGATGTGAACACCTTGGTGACTAAATGTATGAAAAGAAAATCCATGATCTTCCATTCTTGTTTGGTGGTTTGCTATTTGACTAATAGATTTTTTTAAAGTAATTATAAGTGAAAATTGTAACCAGGGTTCTAAAGTCTTAGTCAAGAGAGCTTCAGCATGTATCACTGAATTTGTGTGAGTTTTCTGCATGAGTTTTTTTAATGTTAAAGTGGGTGCAAACAAACATTACGTAGCAATTTTTTGCTGTCAGAGGAGGCTTGAGCATAATTTTTTTTTTTTTTTTTACAAATGGTCTCTGATCTGCAAGAAATGACTTCTTAGAGCAGGGTGTCAAGCTCATTGAGGGCCACATCGGGGTTGTGTTTGACCTCGGGGACCAAGTGGGCGTGGCTGGGGTGGGCATGGCCAGCTTGATGTCCTGCGGCCCTTTGCCAGTGCAGTTCTCCTGGGCTCCGTTTTCGCTGGCAGAGGGCTGCAGGAGGCCGTTGCAGCTGAAAACTGAGCCCGGGAGGGTCACATGCGGCCCTCGCAAGCTCTTTTTGCTGGCAGAGGCACCGCAGACCGGTCCTTTGCTGTTTTCAGGGCAGCCCCGCAGGCTAGGTCTAAGTACCCTGTGGTCCGGATGTGGCCCACAGCCCTTGATTTTGACACCCCTGTCTTAGAGTATTGTTTGCACAGAAATAGGTTGATAGGTTTCCCCCTCATTTCCCTAGGACCATAGTCACCTCATATACAGCACCATTCCCAGGATGCAGGATCCAGGACAAATTGTGGAAGAGACATACACCATGGAGGAGGACCCAGAAGGTGCAATGTCAGTTGTTTCAGTAGAGACCTCAGATGATGGGACAACCCGTCGTACAGAGACCACGGTGAGAGTCTAGGGAGAAGTGGCGAGGGTGTTATGCAATCTTCTGAGAGGGTTTCTGTAGGGAAGAGGTGATACTTATGGTTGCCAGATGCATGGCATTGAGTAATCTCTAATAGCAAATAAAGCATATAACACAAATAATGCTTTTCTATTTTTGTCAATGGCAGGTGTATATAGTGATCTGAAGTAGCTTTCATCTGGCGACTTATTCAGTTTATTATTTCAAAAGATCACTGCCGATATAATATAGAAAGTTTATTCAGTACACAGAAAGGTGCAAGATAGTTTCTTTTTGATTCCATTAGTTACGATTTCTCAGTCTGGTTAGGGTTAACTATTGTATTGGCATAAGGTTGATAATCACTATGAGGAAACCATTAATAGCAGATCTGAAATCCTGGAGGTGTTTTTGACTTGACATGAGGAACAGAGCATGTGAGCCTGCCAACAGCTCTTGACTGATTATGCATTTGGTACTCTTGCATTTTGTGAGGTATAGTGGAATTCTAACAACCACAGAAACAGTTCTGCAGGTATTTTTGTTGAGTAAAAAGTATTGGATTTAATTTTCCTGTAGCCGGAAGTTTCAGGGATCAGAAAGTTTTCTCGGAAATGCTACAGAACAAGATAATATTGGTAACTGAATATACAGGATGTGACTTGAGATAATAGAGAGCAGTGTCCTGTGGAATTAATGGTGAAAGGCACTGCAGCGCATGAGCCCGCTCTGTCCTCAGAACTACTGTGAGGTGATAAGGAGATGCCGGATAGCTCATTCTTACTATTCTATAGGTGAAAAAAGTTGTCAAGACCATGACCACACGTACTGTGCAGCAAGTTGGCCCAGATGGGTTACCTATTGATGGCTCTCCAGTTACCAACAACTACATCCAGACCATGGATAGGAATTTCAGAAAGAACACAAACGGTGGCCCTGGGGCCTACATGACCCAACCAGGCACGGCTACCCTTCCACGAAATTATCACTACTCAGATAGTTATGGGCGGCCCTACGAAGATAGCTACCATGGCAGCGAACACAGCTACGGTAGCCTCTCCCGAGTCACCCGGATTGATGAGCGCTACCGACCCTCTGTGGATGGCTACAGGGCTCCCAGCAGGCAGGATGTCTATGGTCCCCAACCGCAGGTGCGGGTAGGGGGAAGCAACATGGACTTGAACCGCTTCCACGCTGAGCCTTATGGGCTGGAGGATGACCAACGCAGCATGGCGTATGATGACCTGGATTATGGTGCAGTGCCAGAATATGGGACAGCGAGGCGGACTGGGACTTCTGATCCCCGCCAGAGACTCAGGTAAGAGGATAATTTTAGCATGTTTTAGCCAGCCTTGGCAATGTTTTGATGTTTCTCCCATGCTTTAGAGAAGAATCTTAACTACCCTTGAAAAATCAATTATAGTACTCAGTAACAGTGATGTTTCTAAAGCAACCAGGACACTCCTGGGATAAATTTAGTGTCCTACCGTAGATAGACGGCTGTTAACTGGAGACTATTTGTGTATAAAAAATTCTTCAGGGGAATGAATATGCTTGCTCCTTCTCTTGAAGTGTGCATGCAGGGAAGGATTACATCACAACTATGCTGAGCTGGTAATGTGTTTCAGTGACACAGATCTGTGTAACCGAGTCTCATTCCCACTAATGTGATAAATCCTAGTCCAGTCAAGCTGCATGAAATTGCAGGTGGGGAAGAGAGGGCTCCAATAATAGAAAAGGTTCAAGTAACAAAAAGAACGCAAACCTCCAAGCTCCAAGTTTGTATTTTAAGGAGCTGTCTAGTCTGCTTCCTAATAATGCCTATATCGAATGCTGCTCCATAAGAGATCCCTGTCTTCTAAATACCTATTTGCAACCTTAAATAGCGCAGCTCAAGCTTTTACTACCTTAGTTGAGTACAAGACTGTTTTTAAACATACAGGGAATCATTGTTTTCCTCTTCTTTTCTCAGCCCCTTTCCCCCTGAAAAAAAGAAAAATTAAAACTCTGGAAATGGTTAACACTCCCCAACCCAAGGAATTACTTTCTTTTAGAATATGAAATGCAATAGAACCAGATACTGATATATTCACCTTTTATTTTTGCCTTCATTTTTTTTTCCTATTGACTTTTCATGGGAAGATTTTTATTCTAGAACAGTGGGTTCTCAAATGTTTGGATTTCCGAGACCCTTTTACATTCTTAAAAATTACTGAGGATCTTTGGTTTGAAACTTGGCATGTTTTAAAACTTGATTTTGCAGTCCCCCCTTGAAAAGGGTCTCAGAGACCCCCAGACCACACTTTTAAGCCCTGTTGCACTGGAGGATCTAAGGGCTGGAGTTCTTACACCTGAGGACAAAATAGCACAGTCAGAGGTTTTCTTGTGTAATGGACCTCTTTGCTGCTGACTTTTTATCCAGGAGACCAGTTGGATCTACTCAAAGACCATTTTTGAAAGAGCACAAAGCCACTCCCCAGAAGAAGCCCACCCCTCCCCCGATCTGCTATTTGACAGGTTTGTCCCACGTACGCAGTGAGAGGAGAGAGCTAGCTGTCCCATTTTACCACTTCAAAACTTGCCGTTAAAACAAGCTTGTCACTTGGGGCTGATCATAGCCTTGTTTGAGGGTGGATCTAACAAACTACAGCCTCCAGGAAGTGGTGGATGCGACGGGAAATCCCATCTCTTCCAAAGCCGCCACCTCTTGTAGCCCTTCAGACAGCCCATCTGTTCTGGCAGATGGTGAGACTCCAGCTTCCCAAAACAATATGGTCCTGGGAGGTGAGTGCTCAGGAACCAGACTTGACGATGGGCGATCCCAAGCCAGCCTGAAGTGAAGTCAAGAGCTTGGCGTTGGTAGCAAAAGGTATGAAATTAGCCCAGATTAAAACTGCTGCAGTTGGCTGTCAGTTTAAAAGGAAAAATAACCATTTTAACATCAAAACAGCTGAGGATGACTTTAGGTGCTTCACGTATGTATTAGAAACAAAATGACTCACGGGGTTATGGCAGAAAACCTTGTCAGGGCATGTTTGTCCTGTGCTTAGATGAAAGTGAGGACATAGTCTGGGGTCAGACTATTATAGCTCCTTTTTATTATCATGTTGACAGTTTCTTTTGACTTCAACTTTGTTTTTCTAATCTGCCAAACTGACAAAATTAAGGTGTTTTTTTTTTTTAAAAAAAAAAAACCTCTGCGGATTATAGTTTCAGCTTTGAGAAAAATTAAAATCTTATTGTAAATTCAACTAGAAAGTATAATTAGCTTCTGACTAAGGCTGGCGGTACTTTTATGTTTCATACATTTACCGAACATGAGTTGTTTGCTCTTAAAATAGCAAAATGAACTTAGGTCAGGAAAAAAATTAATATGGCATGTATTTATAACCACCACCCCCTCCCCCCGATTTCTGTTTTTCAACAAAAATAGAATTTTCAAAATTTTCACCTGAGATTTTAATGCCATTGAAGAGAAAATATTTTATCCAGCAAATAATGTAACACATCATGTGCTTAGACTAAGGGAGACTCAGCCAATCTCATTGTACACATGTTGTGCATTGACAATAAAGAATTGAATTGAATTAAATTGGATATTCCACCAGATGCATCCAGACATCTAAAGCTGAAAATATCAGGTCACGATGAACGAGGTTGTTGAGTTATGCTAGAAATGCTTTTTAAAGCTTTTTCTTACGCTTGGTTTTTTTTTCTTTCTTTCTTTTGCTGGATTGTGGCTAAACCTTGGATGCAAGGTCTCTACTTTAGACCTCCGCTCTGCACTTACCCAAGACGCTCCCTGCCTCCTTCCCTCATCTGAGTAAATACTAGTTTACTTTGTGGAGGAGTTGTAAAAATTACAAGTGTATGCAGGAAGTATTACATGGCTATATAAATAATATCGCAGTACATCTGGTAGCCATAACATGGCTACTATTCTTTTTGAGAGTCTTCTGTGCTACAGATGGGTTATAGCAAGGGAAGGGTATTTATACAACGGTTTGGCAATGAGTTACTGCTTATACCAGTGTGGGCTTGTTATGTAAAGATAGATGTGATTAGTTCACAAGAGGGGGGGGGCGTGCCTATTTTTCTTTTCTAAGGTATGGAATAATCCTGGTATCTTGTTCAGTATGAGAAATCTGTTTACCCTCTGGGCTAAAATTGCTTAACTTAGATTCTTAACTGGTCTGATAACTGCTGTAGCATCCTGGGAATATGAATTTCCGTTTTAAAAAAAGAAACACCATCCTAACTTGCTAGTTTGATCCACTGCAGAGGCCTAAATTGTTCCACCTAAACATTCCAAAAAAGAGGATGTGGTTGTGGTTTCTACTGAAATGGGGCAATGCAATAGTAATTATGGAGTACAGCTTCCATTTCTCCTGTGTATTCAAACTGCCTTCCCTTCTCTAATGCAAGTTTATGTCCCCTGTCTGTCTTTCACAAGTATGGTCCTGAATTTTCATGATCTGATTAGTCTGCCCACTCCTTCCATGTTAAAGTCTTCAGCTACAGTAAATTGCATAAATGTAAGGCATGCAAACTGTCTTCTATAATACTTCTGTTTGACTTGCTGTCATTTGAAAGGAAGCATTTCACCTCCTAAAGTATGCATACACCTTGGTTGCCTGAGTTGAAGTCTGAAGTAGATGAAATTGTCTTGTTGTTTGCTTGCCAGTTATCCATTAGCTCCGTGCCTATAATTGCCTGATGTAATATTCAAAAAATCAGTAAAGTGTTGGAGTAATTTCCCCCTAATCCAAGCATGCTGTCTTAGATTATGGTAACCTAAGGCATCTGGAGAATATCAAGTTAAGGAAGACTCTTGAGCCAATAACAAAATCAGACTTTAAAACGCAAATTAGAGATTGAAAACCTGCAAACCCTTCAAATTATTGGTAAACTCAGTGTTAGAATCTTTTTATAGCAAAACCAGATGCAAGAGGGAAGATTGGTGGTTAGGCTCACATGAGATTTTCCAATGTATATGTAATAAGTGTCCACAATCTGTAATGGTTGCATGGCACCAATGCAAGACTTTGGAATAGATGTTCATAGACCCAATAAGCAGAAGGATTCCCCCCAAGGTAGCAAAGAGAATCTTAATTCCTTTTTTTTCCAGAGGTGGGGAGAAAGAAGCAGCAAAACAGAGAAGTTTTCCTGTGTTATTGGCAGTGTTTCTTTTCTTTGTGCACAAAGTGAGGAGAGGATGAACCCTTGTGGCCCAATAGTCTTCTGCGTTAAAATGGCAATGAACAGCTCTGGAAAGTCAGACTACAAATTGGGGGATCAGATAAGGGTGAAAAAGGTTATCCTCTCCTTTCCTCTCTCATTCCAATAACCCTGGTCGGAATTTTTCCTCAGCTGACTTTCTTTATACACTTAGGTAGTTAATCCTAATCATAGACATCCCACATCACATCACAATTTTAGCCCTGATTTTTCTGCAGACAAACTTCATGCTCTTCCTTTAACTGAAGGTTGGCATCAGTCATTAAAGTCGTTGCCAAAGAACATAGGCAGCTGTGAAGCAATTACAGTAGCAAAGACTGTCCTGAATTTCCCAATCACCATCTTGGCAAGGAGAACAGCACTAGCTACACTCAGCAAAGACCTCTGCAAGGAATCTGGAATCTCTCTCTATTCAATTGAGTAGATAAGATCCCAAAATAACCAGCTCCTAGAGACCTCCCAGCAGCTGGTTTCTGACACAAAGTCCAGGAGAAGGATTATTGCTGTTATCATCCTATGCTGTCTTGATACTGACAAAATAAAGATGAGCCATTTCCATTGGTTGACAGCTGAAATGACCTCTGAGGGCCTGTCATTCCCATGCGTTTTAAAGCTTGAAAATCATGTTGTGAAGGAAACCTTTTAAATAAACGAGTCCAACCTCAGCTGCACGCTGAGAACACTCATCCATAATTATTTCTGTTGTGATTCATGGTGGCCTTGATACCTTGAAAATACTTACAGCGTGTTGATCTTTGGTGCTCTCCCCAATATTTGAATGGATGTAATTGGCTTTAAGTTCCTTGCCTAATAAAGGTTTGGCTCCATTTAGACCTGTGAGAGGCAAACTCCTTGTTTTATAGGATGATGACACAATAATTCTAACCACTGCTTCATTTGAATTGGCATCTCCTTCCCCTTGTGCCATGGCATGAGCATGATCTAGATAAGGGCTGTCAAACTCGTGGGCCGTGGGCCAGATGTGTCATGCGCTGGCCATGCCCGTGCCCATTTTAGTGAAGGGGAAAAAAAATTCCGATATGTCATGTGATTCTGCCGTGACGACGCGAGTTTGACACCCCTGAGCTAGATGAATGTATACCCCGTATTCAAATTGAATCATGAGTAGCTTTGTTGGACTTCTCTATAGCTTTAAATGCTGACATGCTTGCTGGAATGGATTTGGGGAGGAGATTCTTTGAGATGGTGCTGTGGAGGTGGATATTATTAGACATCTTAGCTACTGGCACAGAGTGTGTGACAGGCAGTTACTGTGAGAGGTGGCTTGGAGTTCACTGGATGATTTTTATTGACTATCAAGTGCCTTTCCCATTCCATCTGAATTTTAAAAAGTTGTAGGTAGCAATAGGTTGGATGAGACCCTTTTGTTGTTTTGAGGAAAACAGGAGACAGGAGGTATGTCTGCTGCCTTAAGTTGACCAAATGAAAAAAGAAGTAGGATAAAATAACCACTGGCAAATTAAATCTTTATCTAATATATTGTTTGTATTTAGTAGAAAAAGGACCAGGGCTTAGTCTGTCTTGGGTGGTATTCCAAGTTGCAGTTTAAATATATCCTAGTTCAAACTTTGCTATAGATATTTGTTTAATTGTATGGTCAGGAGAAGTGCTTTTGTACTTCAACTAGTGCACAGTCTGCACCTTTTCCTGGAGGTGTTGCGTGAGTATTATAACCTGAAATCTTCAATTGCATCTTGCTTGGACAACTGTAAGCTGATTTGCTTGAGTCTTTCACTAAAGAGTGTTCAGATTTTCTGTTGGCTGAGAATTCTCCAGCTAAACCATGGAACATTATAGGAAGCATGTGATTCCATCACAATAATTTTAATAGCTGGTTATGAGTTATAAAGTCATATGGGAGCCAGTGTCTAAATGACTGCTCTCCCATGCAAATTAGCTTAGATTTTATTGAAAGAAGCTTTCAATTTCAAGCTTTCCTTTTTTCCTTTCCCATGACATTTTTGATAGTGCTTCCAACGTATGGAAGTCCTTAATAGAAGAAGGTTCTCCTTTGTCTCCTTTTCTGATGACCTTTTTATAAACAAGCAGAAATATGCTTAGACCTGGGTTCAGTTCTGTCTCCTTTCATTATAGGGGCTTGAGCTTGCTGTTTTCCAGATTTACTCTTTGGAGGAGTTCTTTTGCCATCTGCTTTTTATTCTTCACATTGCATGTTGCATTTTATGGCTATCTGCCTTGAGTACTCATTTGTTGGAAAAGGCGGGATATAATTCAACAGATTAAAAATGCCTCAAAAACTCTGGGTAGGAATGAACTCTCTGTTGAACTGATACTAATGATGCTGTCCCTTTGGTTTGACCGGAGTCAATGATTAAACAACTTGCAAGCCTTTATTAAAATAGAAAAATGTCATTGGTTACCTGTGATGTTGGTATAAAAATTGCTCCAATAGAATCTACATATGTGGATTTTGACCTCTAGCCACCAGTTGTGAAACCAGTGTGCTGTGTACAGACTGATAACAATCGCAGAGATCTTTGGAATCTGAGTATTTCTTGCAGCTGGCTCTTTCTCTCTGGCTTCTCCCTTATTATCCAGACTGGAGCTTTGTATGTCTGTGTGCAAGCTTGTATGAAATTTTTTCCCCCTTCGGACTTTATGGAACATAACTCGTCTGATATTATCTTAGCTCATTTGTTCTGAGCAAGAAACCTGTAAAAAGGATTGGGATCTGGTAGTTTACACAAGAGAGCTCTTAAGAATTTCTCTTATGCATAGGGTCCTCTAGTTTTAATTTTTCATAAATGTTGGAGATCCACTGTCGAGGATTCTGCCAGAATTCTTAAGAATACACAAAACATTGGAAGATGATGTGCTTGGATAATAAGTCACGGGAGAGGTTTAATTTCCTCTTCCTCCCACATTGTTGACATCTCGAAGAGGGCAAGATTGCGTCGAAACAATTTCCCAGAACAGCTGCCAGGTCCAAGTGGTTTGTTTTATACTAGGCTTAAAAACAATCCCCCCTCCTCAGTTAGCATTTGTTTCAGGGAGCAGAATACTATATGCTTACACTCTGTGATCAAGAGATTAAGACAAGCAAAGAACTGTATATTTGTGGGTGGGTGCAGGGCTTCCGAAATAACCTAGAACTATGTGGGTATCTTGTATGGACAAGTTTGAAAGATGGAAAATAATTGTTAACCGTCATTGTCCGTCTCTCAAGGCACCTGGGAAATTTGCAGTCTGGTTCAGAGGTCTTTAAATTCCCTTCCTTCAGGGACCACATTTTATGTTGACTTGTCTGGGGAGGAGATCAGAGAATGTTCTCTCTTTAGTCCGGCTGTGAGTGACAGCTCTTAGATTCTGCTGTTGCCCCAAATAAACCAAGTAGGGGCACAACGCTCTTCTACTGTTATGAGCCTTAAAGCAAATAATACTTTGTAGAAAACCCTGTGTTGTCACAGATGTGGATAGAGAACATTTCAGGAACATAATTGAAAGTAACTATTCTGAAGCAATATTTTAGAACCCCTCACAGAGCATTTACAAATCAGAGTCAGCTGTACTGAACTAGGCAGGCCAATGGTTTGAGTTAGTATGAGGCAGTTCCTTGTGCTGTCATGAAAAATTAGCAGGGTAGAACAAAGTTATTTATTTTCTTTAGCTTATCTTATGACAAAGTACTTTATCTTGGACATTTTTCAACCAAAGATCAAGAGGCAAACTGATTCCAGACAATTTATTGTTGAATTGCCTTGGCTTACTCAGGTTTTACAAAAAAAAAAGTTCACATGATATCACCCATCTGGAATCCTCTTATATTTCCCCTAAATATCATGGGATGTCTTACCAAAGAAAGCTCAACTTTTCTGAAGATTGCTGAAGAAAACATGCAGTGTAATAAGCCATTGGTTTAGATGGCTTTGGTATTACAGTACTTCTGTGTTTTTAAGAGGTACGGCTTTGGTGCAGGCAGTTTTGTGGCTTATCACACATTTGTGGTGGGCTATCATTTCATAATTTTTTAATGATGTTCATTTCAACGTTACAACTTTAGTAGTATTAAAAAGTTATTTGTTATTCTTTGAGAAATCAAAATAGTGAAATGCCACTTACGTAAGAGCTCAGCATAGTACTAATGAAAGTTCATTAAAAGTGTATTATAATGCTAATGAACCAATATTTCTAATGAAATATATCCACTTTAAAACAGAAAAGGATAAAGGTCTAGTTCTAGTCACTGTTATTTTAGTGAAGTGGTTAATTTTGAAAGAAGAGCAAGAGTGTTTTTATAAAAAGTCTTATAATGGGAAACTTAACTAGAAGGTATCAATCGCTTGCAACCCTAGGTGGGAGGCAGGGATTTTACTGTTTCAAGACTACAGGGTTTTATTACCCAGGACTGGAGGGCGAAAATATTGGCAGGTATTTTATTCAATTCCGTGTGGCAGCTGCTACTGACTAAATAGGTTGCTTTGTTTGATCAGGGACTTCCCAGTCCTCTTCTAGACAACTGGCATAACACACAGTTCTCCTCCTGAGCTCAAAAGAATGTCAAAGAGCAACCTGTGAAAAAGGGGGAAAAAGGCACTCCACCTCCCAGCCCCTATCCAATGTTTATGAATTCTGAACTTGAGTCAGATGGTGAGTGAAGGCGGCTTTAGCTACGTTTCCTTTTAGGCCCTGCGTGGGCCTAAATGGCAGGGATAACAGGTGCTAAGCTGAGGAATTGCTGGACTCTGCTGCGGAACCAAAACACGAAATGACATAGACCTGATATGGCCTTTTGTCACTTGGGTAAAAAGTTAGATAACTCTTCGGTTTAGGGCAGATAAACCTCCGTTCTGTTAAAAGTCAAAATCAAATGGGCAGTCTTTTGTTCTAATATATCAGCTGGCTTTCTTCAGGCATACTTACATAGTAGCAACTCCTAGCTAATTTTAAAAGAATGTAGAGTAATCAGATGGAGATAAGACACCAGGGACTAAGTGCTGCTATGTACACTGATCAGCTTCTGTGTTTGAGCAAGAGGGAGGTTGGACTGACTTCATGCTTACAATCGGAAAGGAGAGAACGTAACTTGAGTTGAAAGACATAATTCTTTCTCCAAAGGCCAAGATCTTAACAGCTCTGCCATGCGTAGCTTTGCTTCCAACAGTACTTGTAGAAATTAAAAACCTCTAAAGTATTTAAAATTGTGGATTTACACTACTCCTCAGCTTACAACCATTTGTTTTGTGACCATTCAAAAGTTGAAACGGCACTGAAAAAAATCCCACCCCATTCCTTTTTGCAATGAGCCTTATTGGCCAACACTTTATTTAAACTTTTTTTTTTTTTCATAACCTGCTGAATTGTGCTTCGTGTGGAATCTTGGATCCTTCTGAGAGTTGAAGTCCACAAGTCTTAAAGTTGCCAAGTTTGGGGACCCCTGGCTTAAATGTTAGCAGGAATGAGAGGGCTGCCTTGGATACATGTACATAAAATTGCTTAGGGGAGTTCCCTGAAAAAGAAGCTGAGATATCTACTGACATACCATCATTGTTCCATCATTACAATGAAAGGAACTTTCCCTTTCCCTGAAGCTCTTTACAAATGACATCCTTTTGCAATTTCTTCCTTTCCCTTCTCACCCTAACCCTAATTTCTGCATTATTTCGATGACATTTCCTGGGGTTCGTTTTTTTTCTCTTTGCAATCATTCTCTAAAGCAGGGTGAATGAAGCCTTAAATACTACAGCCTGTAGAGGCATTCTATAAATTACAGTATAGAAGCTAAATTTGATGTGATAAAGAAGAAAATTACTAAATACACACTGAATCTTATTATCCTGAAGGCACAGCTGTTCTCTTAGTGTCGTCGTTGGCCTGTCTTATTCCCCAATATTAAATAATGAGACATGCAGTCTACTAGGTGTGACACCTTAAGCGAGAGGCATTTAATCATTTTTAAAGGGCTTAAGTAAAGTCTGCTGGTGTGCCTCTGAAATGTTCTGGTTATTATTTACACTTCGATTGTGTCATGTAAAGATCCAGTGTCCTTGAAATGTCATCTAACTTCACCTACCTGACTTGACTGCACAACAAAGAAAGCATTGCAGGCCTGGCTGACAAGAAGTCTTTGTGAACAGCTTTGGTATAATTGGGGCAATGGTGAATAGGCCAGATGATGTAGAAAGGGGTCTGTGGTTAGGCATAAATGACGTCTACTTGCCCTCTAGTGGTCAAATTAGAGCGGCATTTGCTCAGAAGAAAAATTCTGTTGACAAGAGCTAATTCGATTCAATTTTAATTTTTCCCCCTAGGCCCAGCTTGGCTACCTATGCAGTCAAGCCAACTTCTAGCCCTGCTC
This sequence comes from Notechis scutatus, assembly GCF_049901735.1. Classification (NCBI taxonomy): domain Eukaryota; kingdom Metazoa; phylum Chordata; class Lepidosauria; order Squamata; family Elapidae; genus Notechis; species Notechis scutatus. The sequence continues at coordinate 229,355,323 of NC_142009.1, forward strand.
CCTCTGCCTCTTTTACCGGGCAATGAGGCAGTTGACGGGCACCTGCCTGCATTCCTGTATTCCTCCAGGACTGGGAGGGAAGGTCATGCTGGATTTCTTTGTTGCTACACGACCCAAGTTTGTTGCCACATGACCCAAGCACGAGAGATGCTGCTGGAAAAGTAGCAATCGGGGCATACGTTTTTAGGAATGCTCTTGATTTTAGAGTGGATGAGGGAGCAGTATCAGTAATGAATAGAGGTGTGCACTATCCACATCCAGCGTCTAGTGGGTGGATATCATCCTCATGTTATTTGACAGCAGCCCCCTAAAGCAACCATACCTTTTTCTCGGCTCATACTTGCATAGCATTATCATCAGAGATCCTCCCATGCTATGTACCATATCGGGTAGCCTACTTGCAGGCTTTGGAAAATTTAAATTTGGAGAATTTAAGTTCACTATGCCCTGTTATCACCTTTTAAATGGTAATTAGTATTTTTGTGAGGCCATGTGACCATTTTGGAAGAGGCAGGGGTCCTTTAAGGAGCTACTAACATTATTATTATACGTGTTATATATATGTGCCCACATCAGATCCAAAGCATCTTTGGATCCAATTACCGTTCATTTCTTGTGATGAGATGATGGTACCTGAGGCTTACCAGGGGCTACGTCTTTTCTATTTCTGATTGCAAAAGTGTCCTCATTAGAGAGTTAGTAGGTTAGTTCAGTGCTCTTCTCTGTGGCATTGTAGCCGTGCCCTTGATAAAGATGGCTTACCTGGCCATTTATTTTATTTTCTGTTTACAGGAGTTACGAAGACATGCTTGTGGATGACATGGCTAGAGACCAGTATTACTGGTCCCCAATGTCACAACATGATAGAGGCAGCCTAGCCAGTCTGGACAGCCTGCGAAAAGGAGGCCCACCTCCAGCCAATTGGCGCCAGCCTGAGCTCCCCGAGGTGATCGCTATGCTGGGGTTCCGCTTGGACGCAGTCAAGTCTAATGCTGCTGCTTACCTGCAACACCTGTGCTACCGAAATGACAAGGTGAAAACAGATGTGCGCAAGCTAAAGGGTATTCCTGTCCTCGTTGGGCTACTGGACCACCCCAAGAAAGAGGTGCACTATGGGGCATGTGGGGCCCTCAAGAACATCTCCTATGGCAGAGACCAGGACAACAAGGTTGCCATCAAGAATTGTGATGGTGTCCCTGCTTTGGTGCGCCTGCTCCGAAAGGCACGTGATATGGACCTCACCGAAGTCATTACAGGTAACCATTGCTGGCATTGCCCACAGAGAATGGCTAGAGATGTAAGGGCCTTTCTGGCACACAGATACGTTTTTGAATAACATTATACATTCTCCACCACAGGGACACTCTGGAACCTATCCTCTCATGACTCAATAAAAATGGCCATTGTGGATAATGCCTTACATGCCCTCACGGATGAGGTTATCATCCCACGCTCTGGATGGGAACGAGAGCCCAGCGAAGACTCCAAGCCCCGCCATATAGAGTGGGAATCAGTGCTCACCAACACCATTGGCTGCCTTAGGTGAGCTGGCTCTATGCTGTTATGACAAGGACTCTTGACAGTTCTCTAAAGAGCCACATCCAAACTGCAAAAACTTAACCCATGATGCTGGAGTTTGAGGAGTTCCCTCTTGGGGAAAGGCCATTTGGTGCCAGGTGTTGTAGTCCAGTTGGGAAAGAGATACAGTACTGGCCACAAAAGAGGATCTTCAGTGACCTGGTACTTCCTGGTTTGCCTGATATATAGTAACCTTGGATTGGCTTTATAACTCTGGACAGTAAACCCTGGTGGCTGTCCACATAATCAAAACTGAGAATAAGAGAGGGGCTTTTCAGAATGCGCAAAATGGAGCTGCTAATAGTTTTAGTAGAAATTTTTATCCAAAATAGAATTTCCCTGTGGTAAGATGGGCAGCCAATAAATTTTATAAATAAAGAAATGTAAAGAAAATTGGCAAAATCAACATTGAAACAGGTGGCATGTGTCTGAACTTCGTTCAGTCATGACGAGGATGGCAGCAGCATTGGCTGAAATCTCTAGGTCTGATAAGAGGATATGTTAAAGATGGCAGAAGACTGAAGAATGTTGCTGAATTTAGAAGTTCACACTAGGGCCTTGGAAATTTTTCCACCCAAACACCCACATGGATTAGGTTTCACAGATTGTGATAAGCTTCCTTGTGATTTGTTTGGTTTGCCACCTAGTGTGAAACTGGTGATTTGTAACGCAGAGTTTAATGCTTGGCATGCTTTGTGAAATCAAGCACAGCAGGGTTGGACAAATAATGCTGTAATGTGTTGTGTGAACCTAGCCCCATTGTTGAGAGTAGAAGTTGGGTTAAATTGGCTTAAAGCTGACATATTTTCAAAGCCGTAACCTGCTGGTGTCTCCATCTTTCTAAAAGATTTTCTTGGTTTTTATAGGAACGTCAGCTCGGAGAGGAGTGAAGCCCGTCGAAAGCTGCGGGAGTGTGATGGGCTAGTGGATGCACTTTTATACATTGTCCAAGCAGAAATTGGCCAGAAAGATTTAGACAGCAAGGTAAAAAGGAGCGGGGAAAGCACACGAAACTTCCCCCCAACAGCTTATTTTTAGTGGACTAGATGTAGTTGGGCTTTTCCTCCACCTCATGTTCTGTGATTTCTATTTGGATTAGCCTTTTCTGAGCAAAGAAAGAAATCCTATATAATCAGAGAGATCTGAAGTTTCATCTTTCGGGGATTGAAGAAGAATATTTAAATTTCATATTTCATTTCATGTCTTGGTAAGGCTACACTTGGAATACTGAATTCAGTTTTCGTTGCCACCATGTAAAAAAGATGTTGAGACTCTAGAAAAAGTGCAGAGAAGAGCAACAAAGATGATTAGGGGACTGGAGGCTAAAACATATAAAGAATAGTTGCTGGAATTGGGTATGTCTAGTTTAATGAAAGGAAGGACTAAGGGGTGACATGATAGTGTTCCGATATTTGAGGGGTTGCCTCAAAGAAGAGGGAGTCATGCTATTCTCCAAAGCACCTGAAGGCAGGACAAGAAGCAATGGACGGAAGCTAATCAAAGAGAAAAGTGTTCTGTCTCACCTTTCTTCTTTCTCAAAAGATGAAAGAGTACAAACTCACACACACACAGGCAGGCAAGCTGACTCGGACTTCACAGAGTTAATTCTTTGGAACTGATAATGTCCTTGGCATTCCAACACGCTCTGCCTGCCAAGTCCGAATTGATAACAAGTAAAAAGCTACTTACAGAGAATTACAAGGCAGACCACAAGAATCATTCACAACGAAAAACCTGAAGTAAGATTAAACTTTGTCCCGTACACAGTTCCAGCCGACAACACACCCACTTTTATCCCCTGTGGGGTGTGGCTCAATGACTCAGCTCACTCTCTGACCCTCCCACGCCTCCTACGTTGCTGCTCACGTTTCTTCCTACGACGCTGCTTAGGATCAAGCCAACATTCTTCCTCTTGACTCCCTGTCAGGGGCTGCTCCGATATGCCTTCCTCCTGATTAATCTCAGGCTGTTCCTCTCGGTTGTCTGATGAAACCTGAGGCATTATCAGGGAGGAAGGCATTGCCAGAGAGGAAGGTCCTGGGGAGGAAGGCATTCCCAGTTCCTCCTCCTCATCTTCCAAGTCCTCTTCCTCTAACAACACAGGCTTGGGAATTGGAGCCACAACAGAAAAGTAAACTAGAACTAAGGAGACATTTGCTAACAGTTAGAATAATTAATCTGTGGAGAAACTTGTCTCCAGAAGTTGTGAATGCTCCAACACTGGAAGTTTTTAAGAAGAGATTGGACAACCCTTTGTCTGAAATGATATAGGGTTTCCTGCCTGAGCAGAGGGTTGGATTAGAAGACCTCCAAAGTCCCTTCCAATTCTGTTATTCAATTCTGAGGTTAGCCTGGTATTCGCTGCTGTTCTTTAAGATGTACAATGTTGTTGCACGGGCCATCTGGTTTTCCCATATCCTCAAAATTAAAACACCCTCTTTGGATTTTAAACAGGGCAGGCTTTCACCCAAAGATAGCAAAACAAAACCAGTAAGATCTTTTGGACAGGTGATTTAGAAACAAAAGTTAGAGCATCCTTTCCCCTCAGCGTGCATATATTTTCTTCTCATTTTCTATCCCGGATCCATTAATATGTAAAGCAGGGCATACTACCTATTCTTCCTGCCACTTCCTAGGACTCCTAGGGATGAGCAGCTTAATAAGACCATCCTCCATTTGTGGCAGTGAGTTGTTATATAGCAGGCAATCAAGTTGGTTCTAATTCAGATATTAGTACTCTAAAGTCAATAACTCTGTATAGCCCAAACACATGGCTTGTTATTAGGAATTAAGGACCTTGTTGTAATCCACCTGAAGGGTGGCATTAAAAATATTAAAATAACAATAATCTAAACTTCTTAAAATAATTCCTATTCTACTGAATCTGACTATGCCATCCTTAATCTTAAATCCAAATGAAAAAAGCACAGAAGGACCAAATGAGACTGGTTCTTCTTGTAAGGACATTCTTCCTTCTGATAAGAGTTGCCACCTCTCCCTTTCTGTGTATGCTTTCCTTCTGACTCAATACTTAGATCTTACCTTAGTGTTCTTTTAAGCAGGGAACGTATGAACACTCCCACAACCTTCAGTAACCCAGTTTTGTATCTCTTCATAAGAATTTTTAATTTCAGCTTTCTGCCCAGAGGCTACTCTACCTAGTTAACCGCTTTAAAAAATTTAAAAGCAAGTAAAATCACTGTTAAATAATGAAGACTGAAAAGTTCTGGTTATACTCTGAAGCGTTTGAGCTCCTGTGGCTTTCCTGTCTCACCTGAGGAACTGTCTTCCCCAGCTTGTGGAGAACTGCGTCTGCCTACTGAGGAACTTGTCCTATCAGGTACATCGTGAAATCCCACATGCCGAGCGCTATCAGGAAGCCCCCATCAATGCTGCCAATAATACTGGCCCCCATGCAGCCAGTTGCTTTGGTGCCAAAAAAGGCAAAGGTATGTAACTTTTGAGTACCTGCTCCTGTGGCTAAGTAGCTGGAGAAAAAGGAGGGTAGAACTAGAAGGGGGAGGATGTTGGCTTTTAAGTGCTTCTAATCCTTGGCTTCGTAAGACGAGCTGTCGCTTTCCATTGAAGCCTCTTGGGGTCACTTTCTGGCTGTCCTGCTCTTTATCTCACAAGGTCTATGGACTGTAGCACGTAGCGTTTTTATTTGGTTAATTCAGCTCAGGTGATGGATGGTTCTTCAATTAATTTGTGGCCTATTTCCCCTTCTCTTTGCTTTATATTTCCCCCCCAAAATGGCTGTGATCCTGCTGGCATCTCTTCTCTCTTGCCTCCCTTCTTCCCTGTCCTTCTCTGCGCCAAAAGATGAGTGGTTCGTTAGAGGTGAGTTGGGCTTTTTGATTTTTGGCATGCCTGTGTTCGTGTGATACACAATTTTTCCTCCTGGTCTCATTGTCAACTCAAAAATATTTCTTTGGTGTTTTAGAATTGCCAGCAGAAAGGGAGTATGGGAAGTAGTGCATTCTTTAAATATTTTCATATATAATTTCTAGGCTACCAAAATCTAGGATTATTACTGGAGAGCCATCCAAGATTATTACTGGAGAGCATGATTGATGACTCTTGGCTATGGATGTGTCCCATTAGAGAATATGAATTACGATACACCCAGGGGGTGGGGGAAGACCAGGGTCAAGGGTGAAATGAATGATGTGTCTCAGAGTCGGCTGCACCCAGGTAGCGCTGGCATGTTCACTCCTAATAAATCTTTAAGCTATCTGAAAGAACCAGTCAGAGATTCATGATTTAAATGGAGGTGACTATCAGAGCCCTGACACTCATTTAGTGTGATTGAACCCAATCAGAAGCATAAGCAAGGATGGTGTTGAGTGTTGTGAGACTCCTTGCTTGTCTCATGGAGAGAGGATGCGCTTTTTCTGCTCTTTTACTTGCACCGTGTTTGGGGAGAGCCATCAGACCATCCAAAAGGAATAGGATAATGATGAATCAAGAGTGGTCCAACAGGAAAGCCTTTTCTCAATTAAGATATTAAATTGAGGTTTCAGAAAACAGGCTTGGAAATAAATATTGATTACAATAACAAAATATACCTGGCTGCTGAGTTCTGAGTGTATTCTCGGGTTGCTTATGGGTTAGGGTTAGGGGATTAATCTGTGGATTATTTTTTATTACTTGATTTTTTCTCTATGCTATCTTTATACAAGTGTTTCTGCTATTGCAGTCTTTGCAACATTCCCAATCCTGAAAGATAAATTTAAAGAAATATAGATTTTGAACAAATTTTAGGCTAACTGGAGAAATGCCATCTAGTCCAGCGGTTGCCAACCAGTGGGCCGCGATTAAATTTTGGTGGGCCGCAGAGAAATCTCACCCCCAGAGCACCCCCTCCAAAGCAATTAATCCAGGCTGCGCAGAAACAGAAGGCTGCGCCGCCCACATGGCCCACGGGAACCCTCCCCGCCCACTCACTCCTTACCCGGTAAACTTGCCTGCTAAATTGCTATTTTTCCTTTTTCCAACCATCATCTGTTCTGCTGTGCCGGGAGATTTAGATTAGCTAGGAAGCAGGAAATGGTTGGATTTCTTGCTTTCTAGCTAGTCTTTAGATCTTCGGCTCAGCACAGCCGAACCTCCCTTAGGACTGAAGGTTTGCTTGCAAGCAAATTCAGTGCAGACTCATGGCAAGCAAATATGAGAGACTGAGCTAGCTGATGGCAGATAGATAGATCACTGAATGATTCTGTGAGCAACTCAATCTGCCTGCTTTGCCTGATTTTGGGTAAAAGTTGCTCTTTTTTATAAAAATATTCAATATTTATATAAATATTTATAATATTTACATACAAGCCATGCCCAGCCAGTCACATGACCACCAAGCCACGCCCAAAAATTAGGCCATGCCCACAGAACCGGTTAGTGGTCCCTGGGATCTAAAATTATGAGTTTGGTGGTCCCTGAAGTCCAAAAGGTTGGCGACCCCTGATCTAGTCTAGTCAATTTCATTTTTCTCAATTTTAGTAAATTGAGTAAAATGATTGAAGATGCCTTTGGATAAATGCAGTAATTTGCATGCTACCATGTTTTGAACCCAAATAAATATGAGAAAGTAGAGAATTTGTTTTCTGAATTTGAGCGTGGTAGTATCTAGTCCTTAATGGAAGAGTACATTGATCCTAATTTAGTCTATAAGTTAATATGAAAGAAGCAAATTTGGATTTGCACGTCATGCTTCAGAATAATTTGTTCACTAAGCTACAGACAGCCATTGCAAATCAAGCTGTAAACTATAGTTTGCAAATCATTGGCTGGTTTCATGCATCTTACTAAGAAACAGATGGATCATGGTGGCTTACTACAGCCTTTTACATCTAACTGTCCCCTGATAATATGGACTTCAGTTTCTAGAGATTCCTAGCCAGCATCATCAACGAGACTTCTGAAGGTTGGAAGTCCACATGTCTAGAGACTCTGATTTTACCCAGGATATTAAACTGCTAGTTTTAAGAGCTTATCTGAACATGAACATTTAAATTAAATGGAAAAGGATTATATTCAAATGCTTGGTATGTATGGCGTTTCAAATGCACTCTTGGCATCTCGAGTTAAATGTGTGATCAAAACGCTAGGAGAGCCTATTTTGGTGAGAATTACTGACAGTTGTAACAGATGGTACAGAAATAGTCAGTTCATTAACCTGGCTCCTGTGAAAGCATATCTTTTTTTGTGTATCCTATTTATAGTATAGTAGGTGTGAATCTCTCCTTGTGCATTTTTCCTTAAGCAAAAGAATTCAAAGTTTGGGACTATATTCCTTGTGTCTGGCTATACTATAGGCACTGAGTGGGGTCTTGTATCTTAGGATTTCTTTTCGTTATGTTTCTTCTTTTTCTTTTCAAGGTAAAAAGCAGGCAGAGGATCCTTCTACTGATATAGTTGACTTCCCCAAAAGACAAACCCCTGCAAAAGGTAAGGCTTCATTTGCTGTTGGAAGAACAGTAGTGCAGTGAAAACAGCTTTGTTTGCACAGGGCCCTGAATTTGATCCTTCCTAAGATAAGGCACCAGTTGATGATAAAAGCTCTTTGTCCAAGATCTGGTGAACTATTGCCAGTCAAAATAAGCAGTATCGAGTTAGCCCTGTCGAAACTCGTATCTCGAAAATGCATCCTGTAGCATTTATGGCAATATTGTCTGGGAATTCTTTTAATTCAAGCATATCTGGAAGATTTGTAGAAGGTTGAATTTGATGGACAGTTGTGTTGTGAGGACAGTTACGTTGTGATACAGCTTCCTATATTTCTAGAATATATATTTTTTTCTTTCAACTTTCTCCTTTCGTTGGGAGAACTTTACTTGTTCTTCTTCAACTACATTTCCTATATGGATTTTGTTGTATGCATTTGTCCTTATATGTTTGGCTTTAGGAAGGCAAAGGTGGTAAGCCATATACTGCTGAGAAATGTTTTATTGGAGGTTTGAGTGAAAGTACAATTTTTCCTCCAGCCTTAATAAACCACCTCAAATCTAACAAAAGTGTGACTCATAGGTGTGGCAGGAAATTACCTAATTGTAGAATGACCAAAGCAGTTGAAAAGGCAGTAGCCTTATTTATGAAACTATTGCTAAATCTGGGAATAAAACAAAGCACACAAATATTCTTAGTCACAGGAAATGGCCCTTAATAGGAAAGGGCTAACTCCACCTCTTCAGATTAGAAGACGGGGCTTAAAGCATCTTTCTATCTATCTATCGAACTGAGGAATCTGCTTCCCTTTAGTTTTAATACTCTGACTTCTAGAGGACACCAGTGGCTTTCCATTGGCTCCCTCTTGGGAGCCAGGAATGTAAAAGAAGGAAGAGTAGATGAAAACCAATGTTCTCGCTGTCCAAAAGCAGTCCCTGCGATCACCTGCCAGCAAGAGGTTGCAGCTAAGAGATCTGCAAAGAGTTGGAATGCAGAGGAGCCAGTTGCAATGCCAGTTTGAACTGCCCCCAAATAGCAGGACTGAATGAAGGTTGTACACAAACACACTTGTTCACCTTGATGGACTAGGCATCAGCTAGCACCAGTCTTGCAACAGCCTGAAGGCAAATGTGTGTGTGTGTGTGTACAATTATATATGTGTGCAAAGTGTTCTTGAGTGTGCAGCACAAACTAGAGATCCTGAGGAACACTTCAATCTTGACTTCCACAGTAATGTATAAACACGGTGGGGAATCTTGATAAGTCCTTGTAGTGGTTTCATATCCTTTGCTGGAGAGTGGAAATGGATTTAAGTACTAAAAAGCATCCTCCTGAATTGGGTCCCATTGATGAGAGTCCACCTTTCTCATTTAAAAGAATTCTCTGCTGCCTCTTTCCCCACATCATTAACAGAAACAAAATACACACGAGGAAGCAACACATGAAAAGTTGCAGGTACTAGTTAATTGGCCAGGAAGAAGACACAAACACACACACACCTTTCTTTTTCTAAATTTGAAAGAACAAGTGTTGATACTAGACACCTTTGGAAGGCTGGTTGGAAAACGCCGGGATTGAGAAGGTTCTCTTAATAGATTCCTCCAGGGAAGATCTGGAAGGCATCCAGTTTGACCGGATTTGTGTGTAATCGGTTCTCTTTTCCTCTGCTAGGCTATGAACTCCTCTTCCAGCCAGAAATTGTCCGCATTTATATTTCATTGTTAAAGGAGAGCAAAACCCCAGCTATCATAGAAGCCTCAGCAGGAGCCATCCAGAATCTGTGTGCTGGTCGCTGGACGGTGAGTAACCGCATAAAAGAGAAGCAGTGCTTGTAAGTTAAATACTTTCCCCTTAAAATTAGTAACTCCCAACAAAAGTATTACATTAAGCTAGCAAATGTTGGCTGGGTTTGCAAATCTTTAAGTCCAGATGTTCTGTATTGAACAAGCCACTGTGGCCCCCTATCTTAAAGAGCTAAGTCGTAAGTCACATCAAGGCAGAAACAGACAGGCAACAAAGAGATTAATGATGACCATCCCTCAAAATTGCAAACTTCCAAAATAGCCATAGCTTGTTTGCTGCTTCCTTGTATGTTGAAGCTGCTTTTTCATCACAACTGTATGGATTGGTTAGACGTTTGGGAAGGGCACAAAACTACAAAAGTCAAAACAACTGTAAGCAGGCTATGCTTTCCCAAAATCACATTAAACCAAGCCCAAAGATGCTGTTTGATAGATGCCAAATGCAATCAATCCAAGTGTCTGACTTACCAAAGGCAGAAACGGACATATCTTAGTCTATGTAAGAGTAATAGTTGATGTGATGCAACCCAGCTTTATATTTACAGGTAGTCCTCGACTTAGAACCATTTATTTAACAACCAGCCCTCACACTAAACGACCCTTGCAGAGTCCCTGCAGTCATGTGGTCATAGTTTGGGTAATTGGTATGTATTTCAAGAGTTACAGCATGCCAGGGTCATGGGATTGCCATTTGCGATCTTCCCAGCTGGCTTCCAACAAGCTGAAGGCAATAGAAGAAGCTGGATTCACTTAACAACTGTGTGATTCACTTAACAACCACAGCAGAAAAAGGTTGTAAAATCGATGGAATTTCTGGTCTCAGTTGTTGTAAGCCAAGGACTACCTGTAAGCCAAAACACAACCAGGCATTCCAAAAGTATTAAACTAAGCCATAGATGCTGTTAGACAACTATGTAAAATCAATCAAGGTGTCTATCAAAGTCAGAAACAGACATGACTCAATCATTGTGTGCAACAGTGACTAAGCCAACTTTATATTTATTTTTGTCCAGCATGTTGATTTGACCTTGTAGTGTAAACATTACAAGAATTTTAAATTCAGGTTGGCTGGTTCCAATAAATTTGCCTTTTAATTTAAAGTAAACAAAAAATGCTATTCTCTCCCCTCCTGTAGTGTTTGGAGCAATAGCTATGTTGCTCATTTTGTACCTTTCTATCGATGTGGCTCCATTCCTAAGAAAACAAAGCAAAAGTTAAAATACTCTTCCACCAACAATGCTATATAAAGGTTTGCTATTGTCACCATTGTTCCTTTCCTTTCTAAATAAATGTCTAGAAGCACTCAAGATCCCTTATGTGAGCTTCACAGTTTTCTGCTTGTTATAACAGAGCAATACAAATTTGATACAATACCTATATTTCTGTATTACAAAAGTACAAATATGTAATACAGTAGTAACAAATAAGTAGTATCGGTAGAAAATTGGCAGTAGATGTATTAAGAGAAAGAACTGGAGAAAAATAATAAAATTTAAAGACCTGCGAAGAGAAGTAGAATGACTGTAGAAAAAGAAAATAAATCAGTACCAATAATAATAATAATAGGCACTTTGGGTGCAATTCCAAAATATTTGGAGCACTGCTTGAGAACCATCCGCATTGACAAAATCACCACTAATCAATTGCAGAAGGTAGCTTTACTTGGAGCAGCTTACATCCTGCGACGATACGGTTAACCCCATCAAACAACATTTGCATATCACAGGTCTTTGAGAAGGACTCAATAGGTAGACAAAAATGCCAAACCCAGTCTGAACATCTGGCTGACTGTGATGATTAATACTAATAATGCTAATAAATTAAAATATTAATAGACTACTTCCTATACTCTAAACACCAAGACTCTTTCAATGTGATGAAAGATTTGGCGGTAGCTAATGGTCAGTTTTTCTCTCACCATTTACTCCAAACAATTGTCTGGCCAGAAGGAAGCTAAACTTAGTCCAACATTTGTGCCTGTAGTTTCTGTAAAATTCTTGAGTTTTGTAGAAAACTATGCTCAAAGTTTAAAGCCCAACTTGAAAGGAATCCATGGAAACAGAATTCCCTCTCTGTATGGGAGAAAAGCAACTATGGACAGATTAAGAGGGAACAGAGAAACGAGCCAATTGTCCTTCCCCCTTCACTGCCACCTCCCCCCATATATATTTTGTTCTTATTCTTCTTTAACGTATCATATCTAAGTATAAAAAGATTATCTGATGTGGCATTCTGAATGCATGTCACTGCCTTGCAGGTTCCTCCAAGTTGGTGGGATGCATGCAATTGTAGGTTGACTTGTAAGATAGTCTGTAGATTAAAGATTTTGATTTGCAGAATGTCCAATCAGCATTCTTGTGGTTAACCCCCTTTCCCAAATTTGGACAGCACATACGCAATTTTGTTCTCTTGGTTAGCTGATCCAATTTTAAGAGGAGCAGCCTGGAAGAAGTCAGAAATTAACTCTGCTATTTTCACAGCTGCTGAAACTTACCGTTCAAATCTCTTCAAATGAGAATTCAGTCGGAGACTAAAGATGTTACACGTGTGGACTCTGATAATGATGAATTTCTAATATAGAATAGTGAAAACTAATGAAGTCAGCATTGGTGGCAAAAACTTGCTGGTCATGACCAGTTTATTTGGTCATGAAAAAATACATGTTCAGTGGCAGTATTTGAGTTGACAGTCAGCTTTCTTGATAGAATTAATCTCGTTTTTTAGGAAGACTATCAGTTGATCGATGTAGATGCAACGCTGGAAAATAAGATGCTTGAGAACAGCCTTCATCAGTTTATTATCCTCCATATGTTCTGGGCAACAGCTGCCCTAATTTCTAGACAGGTGATCAAAGGTTGTGCCGGCTTGAGTTAGTAGGAATTGGAATCCGTGACTGAACTCTTAATTCTAGACAATGGCTCAAGGTTGGAGAGCAATTTGAATGATGTCAGCATATTCTGAGCTGAGGATTGCTGTTTTTCCTTACAGTATGGGAGATACATCCGCTCTGCACTGCGCCAGGAAAAAGGTCTCTCCGCCATTGCAGACCACCTGACCCATGACAGCGAGCGTGTGGTGAAAGCAGCATCTGGAGCCCTGCGCAACCTGGCAGTGGATTTCCGTAATAAGGAGCTGATTGGTAAGGGGGAAAAAACAGGAGGAGAAGCTCTCTCCTGCAGTGGGATGCACCATTTAAGGGGGGGAAAAAATCCCCTAACGGTCATAAAGTATTCTTATTCAGACGTACCAGACTATCAGCTGCCAAATCAAAGGCTATGTGCTACTTCCCAATCAGCATCAGAAATGGATGGCAAGGCAGGGCCAGTATAAAGCTTGCATATCCTCCTCCCCTCCCCACCCCACCCCTGCCCCCAGGGGGAAGCCCTCTTCGGTCTTTGTAGCATACAGTTTCCTGACCTCCTTTAGAAGGTGGATAAAGAAAAGGAACCTGGTTTGTCATTAACCGCCGGAATTTTATGAAGTTGAAAGCAAGGGAGGGGAATTAGTGGCCCTCCCAGATATTGCTGAAGTTTAACAGGGTGTGGTGTGTGTGTGTGTGCTGGAATTTGTAGTTGAGAAATATCTGGAAGATTGCTGGAATCTGATCTCTGGCCTAAAATCCCGCTGAATGTATCTTTGCTTGATGTACTTCAGAGCTTTGAGGTCCGTTCCTACCTCGCCCCAAAAATAGCATTTGAAAAAGTGGGTTTGACACTTTTACCTGCTCTGTGCTGTTCTAGATTAAAAACACCAGCTTTTTGGGAAACTACAAATCATGATATATGTATCATTTTTCTGAAACACAAAAAAAGTAGTTTGTATTGTGGAGGAGCAACCTTTTTAGGGTCCATTCCCTCTGGAGTGCAGTGAGAAGACCTTTCATCTTTTGTATCTTTTCAGTGTTAGAACAATTTCTTCTGTGTGCTGTATTTAACAGTTTCATTAATTATATATAATGAATTCATGTGCAATTATATATTTTGTTTCCTGTCTCCTTTCCTGTTGTGTAATTTACGTCTTGGCTGCCATCTGTCTTCTCTTATCGTTTTATGCCATTATCCTGATTATGTATTACCATCTGCAGTCCTTCCAATATTTCACTTGTGAGCTTCCAGGAAATTCTTGCATGCAGTTTGCAGGATGGAGGCGCTGACGGCCACTGTTGGTTTTTAATGTTTCTTTCTCCTCATTGTGGCTCTGATGTTTTACCCACTCCTAGGTAAACATGCCATTCCCAGTTTGGTGAAAAATCTTCCAGGAGGACAGCAGACACAGGCAAGGAACCTCTCTGAAGACACAGTGATTTCTGTGCTGAATACTATCAATGAAGTCATCGCTGACAATCTGGAAGCAGCCAAGAAACTGCGGGAGACACAAGGCATTGAGAAACTGGTGCTCATCAACAAATCAGGGTGAGGGGGAGTTTTGGGCAAGGGGGAGAAGTAAAGGAGGCTTGCACTTCTCTTTGTAAAAGTTTGTCTTTTAGATTTTTTAAAAATATTAAGAGTAATTGTATTAAAATTACAGTAATAACAAATTTTAAAAAAGAAAAAAAATAGAAAAATGAAAAAGAAAAATAACAATTTGGTCAAGAAAAACGAATTATAAAGAAATAACTTCCCCCTTCATGATAACAAATATACACAAATTTAATAACTTATCATACAATAAATCCTTAAAGCTTCATCATGTCAGTCCCAGTGTCAGCAAAAATCCATTAAGTGTTAGCAGAGATGCCATAACAATTTTCACCTTGAATCAAATAAACCAACTTTTAGTCCTTCCTTTTACTTTTATCAGTCTTGATCTTTAATGCTTTCAAATAATGCCCTAGAACAGAGGTCTCCAAACTTGGCAACTTTAAGATTTGTGGACTTAAGCTATGCTGGCTGGAGAATTCTGGGAGCTGAAGCCTACAAGTCTTAAAGTTGCCAAGTTTGAGGACCCCTATCCTAGAACTTGATTTCTTTCCATGTTTTCTCCATCCCTTTTCACAAAATTCTTCAAAGCTTTATTTAACAAGTCTCTTTTGTAAAAACCAATATAAGAAAATTACCCGGGTCACTCTCTTCGTTTATTACTTGTATATCCCTTTTAATTATTAAGACAAAAGCCAATTACTTGTGTAACATCTGGGCATCATCTTTTCTCATGTGATTCTTATAGCCTATCATTTTTAAAATCCACTTTCAAGTCAGTCTTAATCATGTTAGATAACACTTATTCCTCTTCCATGGCATCTCTGAACTCCGTCTGTCTATAGAGGCAGATATTCTTAAAAGTAATTCCAAGGGTCCCTTGTTCAAAACTATCCTATTTATTATTTATTTATTTATTACATTTATATGCCACTACCTCACTTTCCAAACAGCCTGGCTGGCTTACAATAAAATGTCCAATGTTGAAACATTTTGCTTCATTCTATATTTATAGGTCAAATTTGAGTGTTCGTTTCCTTTAACTTTAATCTTTAGCTCCTTCTGGTTCTCTCTAATGTCCAATTTTTAAACTCTTATTTTATATTTTTTAAAGAATTCAAAGCAAAAGCATTTCCCACGGGAAGGATTCTTTATAATTAATTCCAAACTCGTTATTTCAAATTTATATGGTCCATTTGTAACTTTCTAAATTCAAAATGTAATCACCCCATTGCTGTTTATTACTCCCCCCCACACATTTTTTAAAGTCCTTATACTTGAATTTAAAACTTATTTTGCTGGGAAACTCACCGAGTGCTATAATATTGGTCAGTCCAAAGCTTCCTAACAACTATAAAACAGTTAACAAGAATTACCACAAGTGAAGGAAGTACTTTGAAAGGTACTCTCTGTGGTTGACTATTCCCTTGTCTTTTTATTCTCGAAACCTGCCGGAAACAACTGTCTTGTGGTCTCCTAGTGGGGAGCAGTTGTCTGGAGCATTTGCAGGTGCACTCGAGTCCTTTGCTTCTTTTAGATTTTTATAATACATTTTGCATTTTTTTCTCACTAGGAACCGATCAGAAAGAGAAGTCAGAGCTGCTGCTCTTGTGCTGCAGACCATATGGGGTTACAAAGAATTGCGGAAACCCTTAGAGAAGGAAGGTTGGAAGAAATCTGACTTCCAGGTACCTGGGGGCTGAAATGGGGTTGTGGAAAGACTGGGAAATGGGGATCTTGAGTCTGAAAGCTACTTCTGTGGGCCAAGTTGGTTTTATTCACATACATTTATTTATATATAGCTTTCATATGCGATGGGCACTTCACTGGTTAAGATGCTGAGGTTGTTGGCTGGAAAGCCAGCAGCCCAGGTTCGAGACTCAAGTGCCATGTGACAGAGTGAGTTCCTATCCTTGCCTCAGCTCCTATTAGCCTAGCAGTTTAAAAGCATGCAAATGAGAGTAGATAAAATAGATACTACTTTGATGGAAAGGTAACAGTGCTCTGTGACGTCATACTGTCCATACAAATGTGGAAATGTCTTCGGACAGCGCTGGCTTAATGGCTTTGAAACGGAGATGAGCACTGCCCCCTATAGTTAGCAACGACTAGTGGAATAAAATCTGCAGGGACTCCATTTTTTACCATATGCTATATAAGATGTGTAATAGCTTGAACCCAGTTCAAGACAGTTACTATTGTTCTGTCCTACCTCAGGCAGTGTCTACAGTATGTTTCTATCTCTTGCCCTCCAGGTAATTTCTGTGAAGTGGTTAGATTGAGATTCCTTAAGGGTCATTGCTGAATGGGGGCTTGGATGCTAGATCTTCCCAGTCCAATCTCATATGAGGATGATTGCACTGCTCCAAACAAGGTGAAAAGTGCTGTGTTCATGCCATCAGTTGAAAATGTAAATTTGCAGAACATAGCTGCATCCATCATTGGCCAAAACTTGCTTTTATGGTTTTGCTTCCCCTCTATAGCATAGGTGTCCAACTTTGGCAATTTAAGACTTGTGAACTTCAACTCCCAGAATTCCCCAGCCAGCCATGCTTTGCTGGGGAATTCTGGGAGTTGAAGTCCGCAAGTCTTAAAGTTACTAAGGTTGGACCAGCCCTGAGTGTACTCTGGGTTTATATATGTGCACACACAAACACACAGAATCATGAAGTTTCCAAGGACTGGTTGGCAGCAGATCATGCCAAGGACAGAATAAAACAATAATTTTTCATTATAAATGTATTGAATACTTCCACTATCTTTCCACAGGTAAATTTGAACAACAACTCTAGAAGCCAGGGTGGCAACTCCTTTGATGACAGCACCTTGCCTCTCATTGATAAAAATCAAAAAGGTAAATGTTTAAATGTGGTATTCTTACAGATATGTATGTGTACGAAGAAAGAAGTCCGGATTTGGATGTCCTTGGAGGCTTCCATGCAGTAGAAATAAATAAAATGTGTCATGCTCCACCTTTAGTTCAGCTTAATGTGCATTAATTGGTAGCACTGCACTTAAATCAGATCAAAGTCTCTCTGAGGCTAAGGGAATCGGACACTAATCTAAGATTGCTTGAGCCTGTGTGGTGCTCTCAACACAAACTGGGGTACAGCTGCTCTTTTCTAAAGCATTATTCCTGTTGTCTTACTGCCCACACCCCCCCCATATTCACGGCAGAGGGCTAAAACCCTCGGCGCCTTTCACATTTTTTTTTTTTAAATATCAACCCACATTTTTATTGACAGGAAAAATGCTGTTCTTGGATGCATTTTACCTGAGGAGCAGCTCCAAAAGTAACACTTTGTTGTGCTGATAGGAAGAACAATTGTGATCAGTGTGTTGGAACAATTCAGCTTTTTGTATAAGCTGTGTCTGCCTGCATCCCGCCTCCCTCCTTTGATGGAAGGGATTCTAGGAAGTACAGGTAGTCCTTGACTTACAACCATTCGTTTAGTGACCGCTCGAAGTTAAAACAGCACAGAAAAATGACTTTTGTCCATTTTTCACACTTAGGACTATTGTAGCATCCCCACTGTCACATGATCAAAATTTAGACCCTTGGCAGCTGGCATAGACTTTATGACGGCTGCAGGGGTCCCAGGGTCATGTGAACACCTTTCGTGACTGTCTGGCAGGCAAAGTCAATGGGGAAGGCAGAGTCACTTAACATACAGTGGAACCTTGGCTCGTGAACGCTTCTGTTTGTGACCAGATCGGGTT
The DNA here is from genome assembly GCF_049901735.1 of Notechis scutatus. NCBI lineage: Eukaryota > Metazoa > Chordata > Lepidosauria > Squamata > Elapidae > Notechis > Notechis scutatus. The sequence goes on from NC_142009.1 coordinate 229,373,282, forward strand.
CCGAGCAAAAAACCCACCCAATTTTTAAATCGGGTCACGATTCAAAAATTGGATGCCGAACAAACCAGGCCACGGCCACAGATTCCCTTTCCGCGCTGATTTTCCCTTCTGTGCATGCACAGTCGGTCGTGCTTCCAGTCAAAACCAAACCGGGTTGCAGCTGTAGTCCTGGAACTGATTACAGTGGCGACGTGAGGTTCCACTGTACATGTTACTAACTTAATGACTGCACTTAACAACTGTGGCAGGAAAGGTCGTAAAATGGGGCAAAAGTCACGTAACAACTGATTTACTTAGCAAAAGGAAGTTTGGGCTAAATTGGGGCCGTAAGTGGAAGCCTGCCTGTGAGGCTCTTGGCCTTTGCTCCCCTGCTAGGGCCATGATGAACACTGCTGTTTGAGGCCCATTAAGTTCTGTTCTAGCAGTGGGGTTTTCCGGAGCCCATAGCAGCCAGTGGGTTTTAAGAAAATAAGATTAGATAGCTTGAAGGAAGAAGGCTCTTGTCAGTGCTGTGTAATCCAATCACTTGAGCCTTTTGTCTGGTCTGTAATCTATCAAACTACAACAGATAATTACAGTTCCTACAGAGGATAGAAATGTGTGAGTGCAGTAGGTGGGTTCTTATGCGCATTTATATTTAAGCTTCAATATTTAAAAGTGTGGGGAAAATCCTTTAGATCTCCTCTCTCAGATAAACTTAATTTTTCACCCTTCTTCTGGGGTGTTACATTTCCTTGACTAATGCTTTTAAATTATATAGTGGTTAGTTTTTTTTTTTAAGGGTTATTGCAGTACCAAGAGTTGAGATGAAAGCTTTGTTGGTCAAAATATAAATTATGTCTCTATGGAACAAATGATTTTTTTTAAAAAAAAGAATCAAGATAGTTTATATTGCAAACAGAACAGACACTGCAAACGGGACAGAAAAAATCAGTTAAAACGGAGAATCATTATCAAAGAGCACTGCCCTCTAATGGTAGTTGGGCATTTTTAGTATGATGAAAAGGGGATTAAAGAAAATTTTACGCAGCCTATTGGAGATAACATAATTTACCTTTAAGGGTAAATGAGAGAATACAGAAAAATTATGAACAGGAACTGGTGAATGCCGACCTTATATCCTTGATCAGCTGGAAGGTTCAAATCCAGGAAGCCCCCATTGGTACAACATCTGCTCATCAACTTTAATATCACTTCCCAATGGAAAGGCAAATGGGTTGCTGGATGCCCAGCCACAGGAAGACATAAAAAATGACCCCACAAAAAAGGTGCCAGGCTTTGAACTACCACATCAGCAGTGGACAAGCCTGAATAAGATTCACACCTCACATGGCATATGCCAGGACTCTGTATAAATGGGGCATAATACCCTCCCCTCAGTGTGGCAGCGGGGGTCCCACGTCAAACTGTAAATCACCTCGTGACCAGTTGTAAACTGAGGGCATATTGATTTTTTTAAAAATATAAAGAATTCTGCACATCAGTGGTTAGATGGCCTAGACATCGGTATTTAAACATAGATCTTTTTGACATTTATATTTTATTGTGTTCTACTAACATAGATGAAATGTTAATATATATTGCTAGTCCATATATGTTATGCCATACGCTAAATAAATAAAATTTAAGAATTTATCTAAAAGATTTAACACAGGTAAAAATAAGAACTTCTCAAGTTGTACTCAAGTTCAGGTAGTCCTTGAGTTATGACCACAATTGAACCCAAAATTTATGTTGCTAAGTGAGAAATTTGTTCAGTGAGTTTTACTCCGTTTTACGACTTTTCTTGCCACTTAACATTTGTTAAGTGAATCATTGCAGCTGTTAAGTTAGTAACACCATTGTTGAGTGAATCTGGCTTCCCCATTGACTTTGCTTGCCAGAAGGTCACACAAGGGGATCACATGATCTCCGGGACATGGGAACCATCATAAACTGGTTCTCAAACCTCCAGATATAAATCACATGACCAGACAGATGCTGCAATGGTCATAAGTGTGAAAAATGGCCAGAAGTCATTTTTTTCAGTGCCATTGTAAGTTCGAATGGTCACTAAACAAACTGTTGTAAATTTAACCAGTAAAAGAGCGAGAACAATAGCCATGTAGTTCCAGCTCTAATATTATGGTATTATATATAAATGTCCCTCCTCAGATCTACAGTGCAGAAGTTGACAAGAAGATTCTAAAATCCTGTACTATTTCTACTTAATACTTTTAAATACACTACTTAAAATATTTTTTAAGAAACCTTACATCTGCAGTTCAGGAGAAATTCTGTACTCTTCACCATTTTAATTTTATTTTCTGTTTAGACAAGAAATCCTCTCGGGAAGAGATCCAAATGGGGAATTTGGGACCAGGTACGTAAGTTTCTGTCTTAAAGCTTTTTGACCAATCTAAAGCAGCTTTTATTGGATAAATCCATCACCCTTTGCAGCTTCAAAAAAAAAAAAAAGTGCCAAAGCACATGTGCTCCCATATCTCTTTGTGCATGCCTACTTAGCAGAATGTCACCGATCCATTTCATTGTGGAGATCCAAGGGCTTCAGTTAGACACAAGTAATCCTCTACTTACAGCCACAATTTCCACATCACCAGGACTTCCATTGCTAAGCAGGGTGGTGGTTCAGTGAGTCACACCCAATTTTACAACCTTTTTTTGCCATGGTTGTTTAAGAGAATCACTGCAGTTGTTCATGAATCATTAGGTCATAAACGAATCTGGCTTTCCTCATTGACTTTGATTCTCAGAAGTTGGCTGGGAAGGTTGCAACTAGAGATTACATAACCCTGGCAGGCTGTAACCTTCATAAATGTATGCCTTTTGCCAAGCGCCTGAATTTTGATCGTGTAACTATCAGGATGCTACAGTTGTAAGTGCAAGTTGTAAGTAATTTTTTTAAGTGTCATAACTTTGAATGGTCACTAAACGAATGATTATAAGTTGAGGACCACCTGTACTTGCTTTGAATAAACCACCTTCAATTACTGAGCTTGTTAATCTTCTGGGATGTTATCTTTAGTACTTCATAGCTGGGATGCCTTCATCACTTGTTACAGCAAATAGTGACATTAAGGAATTTTGCGGGACAATCTAAAAGTCTCTAGCTTTACCGGAATGGGATCAGACTATACGGATTCATAGCTCATTGCTATTTTTCATGGGCCTGCAGCTACTGCACACACAAACCTAACCCTCATATTGATCAAACTCTTTCAGGAATTATGCTTGGTGTGCTTTAATCTTTGAAACCAAAATGAGTCAGTTAATGACTTTATTACACTGCAGAATGGAGAAGAGTTTCTTCTAAGCCAAGGATTATATTTTAACTTTGAGCAATGTGCCAGAGGCTACCCTGAAAAAGAGAGAGGAAGAGTCAGAACAAATTTGATTTCTTTTCCCCTGAATTGCAATTAAAATTAAATATAATTCATACGAATTATTTAATTTCCATGATGAGTAGCCTCGTGGTGGCTTCGGTTTGGCAGTTCCATAGGGCCTAGCTTGCAGGTCACATTATTGGTGACAAGAAGAAGGGCAAGAGTGCAAAGGATTAGGATTAGTGTGTGTCAGGGAAATAAAAGATGACACTTGTTTGCTGGTTGATTGGTAAGCAAGAACGTGATTGTGGAAGAGAAAGGGAACCATTATCTCTGCCAGCTTCACCAGAGTTAGGCCTGTGAGAAATTCCCTCCCATCATTATCTCTCTTGATTTCAGACTATTCTACATTGAATGAACGGGACCATAATAGGACATTGGACCGGTCTGGAGAAGAACTGGAACCTATGAAGGGAGCACCCTTGGTGGTAAATATTGGGATTTCAGTGGATGGAGATCTTTAGAGAAGCCTTCTTGGTCAGTGGGAGGAGAGACAAGGACATTCTTGCCCAGCTTGATGGTCTCCTTATATTTTGATCTACACTCCCATATTTTCTTGGCACTGTGGCTATAAGAATTACAGTGTAAAACAGTTGGAGGCCAGTTATTTGGAAAAAATAGCTTCTGCACAGAGGAAGCCAGGAAAGAGCAGAAATTACTGCACTTCTATGATAGTAGTTTTTTAAAAAAATGAAATTACTTTTGAGCAAACTTTGAACAGCCAGACACTTTTAAGAAGACAGTGTCTTGAGAAAAAGGCAAGTATTAACCATTTCTCCCCACCCCCTCCTTTCAAAATGATGTTAACACTTTTTTTTAAAACTGAATGACTAACCCAACCCTGTTGACTTTTCTCTCTCCATTTGACCTCTCCTCTGCTTCTCTGAGTGGAGTTTTAGTTAGGCTTTTAGTTTCTCCCTTTCTCCCACTTGGACCCAGTGTGCTGTTCTTACTAACCATACCTGTGTCTACAGCAGGAGGAAAGGCACGAATCCCTTGAGGAAATTGACCAGTTGCTTTATCCTCCTATGGTATGTCTTTGCTTTCTGATATTAACCCTCTGTTTCTGTGTTTTTAAAAAAAGGGAGGGGTGCTGAATCCTTACTTTCCCAATCACTTTCCCAATCATACTTTCCCAATCATACTTTCCTAGGGTTAAATCTTGTGCATAAAGAAATTTGTATTTGCTTTTGAGGATGAGCAACACTTACATTGCCGAGGTTTGAATTGATTGATGATTCTATGGGATTAGATTGTCATGGATAAAGCTCTGCCCTTTGCTGTTTTTCACAAAAACTGATGTTAACTTATTTGTGTTTTTCCACAGCAGAAGATCTAGAGATGCTACCATCTGCCTTCTCAGTTTTGGGTTCATAACATATTTTATATAACTCTTGTGATGAAATGGACTGAGCTTTTTAAAAATCTTGGGGCCATGTAGCCAAATGACCGGCTCCCTGAAGCCCACAGGGTCTCACATCTCCCTGTAGAATTTGAACTTCTGGACGTCATATTTTGTTTTTTATTCTTCAAAAAAAAAAAAAAAAGTAATTCCTAAAGACCAAATACTCTTGATGGATCTCATTACACAACAAAGGCAGATACTTTAAAATACACATTTGTGATGCAATCGACAGAAGCTAATGGAACCAATCGGAGCAAATGGATCTCAGCCAAACTCAATCATACTGGAACTTATTTTTTATTAAGGGGATGTTGACTCTCTTCTTCCAAAAAGCAGAAAGAGAGAAGCCATTTCCATCTTCTCTTTAGCCTATAGAATATATTTTTGTGTGTGTCACTCATGTTTGCAACAAAGGCTACTGGGAATACTGGAACATTCCTAGTTGGGGAGAGGTGGTGGTGTGGGGCAAGATGACAAAGGATCAGCTTGCAAGTGATTGCATTTGGGTCATCTGCCCTTTAGGATACGCCCCTTTGAGACAGTAACTTCTTTATCCTCATAGGCTTGAGGACAAACAGATTTGTCTCTTTTCTCCCCTTCTCCTGTCTCTTTAGTTGCTTCTTGATGGCCTTTCTGAGATGGATCAACTCAAGAGTGTAGGAAGCTATTTATTTGTGGGGGAAGAGATGCTTAGGGCCTAGCGCTTTAAGGGAGGGAAAGAGGGTGGAGGACGTTAAATGACAGTTGGTGGAAGGGGGCATAGTCTTCATACCTAGAAGTGTCCATTTTGCCTCTCACGGGAGAGGGCAGTGTGATGCATCTGGTTTTGGGTCGCTGACTTAAGTGGTGAGTGCCTAGATTGGGCCACAAATTGCTTAGAGAGCTGATGAGATAGAAAACTTGGTGATGCAGGAAGTATGAGGGATAGAAGGCCATTTGTAAATATTGCCCAAATCCTCCCATGCAGGCAAGGGAATGAAACTATGATCGGTCACTATTTACATGTGCCTTTTCTTTGCTACTGTGAAATAGCTTGGTGCTTTGGCTAATTGCAGGTGCAGAGGGCCAATCCCTAGACCATAGAGATTTTGGCACAGAGTTCCCTCCTGCTCTCTCTCTCTCCCTCCCTCTCCCCCCCCTCTCTCCCTCCCTCCCTCTCTCTGCAATCAGAGTCCTGCTGTTGCCCTGGATGTAGTGACAAAATTGGAGAGGGGTGATAGAGGCCACTGTGTGGGGGGAGACCAGGAACTAATCTGTCACTAAAGCTAAAGGCTCAAGGGTGAGAGGAAGGAGAGAAAGAACTGTTGGGTGAGGATCGCAATGTGCACCTTAGTGGGTTGCTTCTTCAGGGAATAAGAAATTTAGAGTCTGCTTACAGGTCTCTGCCTTTAATCTGCAAGGTAGCAGTAAAATGGGCAATCGTGAATTACTCTGGGCACCATATTGGTGCCGGTTGCCCTTTTATTGTTGAAGAGGACTGCGGCCTCTCTCACCCTCACAGCTCTACTTCCATCAAACAACTGGAAGGAACTCAGTTGCGCTTGACTTCTCTCTGCCTCCCCATTGCACAAGAGGGAAGGTCTACAGTAGAAAAGTCTTATTACTGCCTCTTCTTTGCCCCAGTCCAGTTTTTCTTACCTTTTTTGGGGGGGGGGGGGAGGGGAAATTAAAAGATATAAATCAAGGCCCTCTGCAGGGTTGCGCAACTTTTTCTAATGTAAAACACTATTTTCTTTTTTAATCCAGATGAACCAAAACTACCCTTCCCCACTGACCAATTCAGTGCTATAGAAAAAACTAATCACTGACTTGTTTTTTTTTTGCTTTTCCTCTGCACCCCCCCCGAGGAAGGGGACATCCTGCTGTTCTTTGAGACCTTACTCATTCTGCAATGCTTTTAAATTGAAATGATTTTTATATAAATAAAGTTTTAAAGTGTGTATTTGTTAAAATGGAATTGACTGATCCAAATCTTGTCGAGTTTGTCTCTTGCTGTCTTTCGTGATGACCAATCCCTGCACCATAAAAATAGGTTTTGCTTACTTCAGGAGGGATTAATTCCTCCTGCCTCCAGTGTGTTGATATCCCTGTTCTAAAATAAGCTCTGTCAAATGAGGATTCGACCCAGTTCTTAATGGCCTTCCCAGCTTGGCTTTTGCTCATGTAAAGAGAGTGGGATCGTAAGCAGGAATAGGAGGTTCTAACGTAAAATTATAACGTGCAGAACACATCTCTGTTTCTATGGTGACAATTTTTGTTTGGAAGATTGGGTCACCTTGGCAGAAAAAGGAAGCACGTTTTCAGAAGGCAGGTCCTCCTAAAATTGATTTGTAGAAAGATCCCAAGTGGACAAATCATTTAACCCTCCCTCCCTTGCTGATTGGTCTCCTCCTGGGCTGCAACATCCTATACCCTTCCACTTCAGACATCAGAGATGAGACATGCTACCTGTGCCCGCTCTTCCTCCAATTTGAGTTACCTCCTGAGAGCACTGGTATAAAAGGTTTTTTATAAATAAATAAAAAAAGGATGGAAATGAACCTTAATTCTTTAGAAGCAGTAAGAAGATGGATGCAAATACTGATTTCAGGATCTGAGAAAGAAAACACAGCACCTGTTATTCGTCATTGGCGGATACCTTATAAACAGAATAAGCTGCGTTATAACTCATTGGCTGCTTGTATGCATCTGTAAGGATGCTGGTAGTCCAGGACATGTCTGGTGACTGCACACCTGATAACCTTGGTGTTCTAGATCAGCAAAAAAATCTCCCTCAACCTTTTGGGCACCAGTTACCTGTTCCGTGGTCTGAGGTTTTTCTGTGGACCAGAGGGCGAGGTGGTTTCGGGTGCTGCCTGCATCCTGTGCACGGGGCTTGTTTGCACGGACCAGTTTCTGGCATGCTGCGGACCAGTGCCAGTCCATGGACCCCTGTTCTAGATAACTAATTTCAATCCCCCTGGCCATCCATTGGTCGTGCTGCCTCGTATTTTAGAGCAGGAAATAACAACTGGGAATCTCTGTCCTAGGACACCAGTAAAATAGGAGAAAATATAGTGAGCAAACAGAATATTTTTCTGTGCTGATGGTTTTTCTACAGAAGCATTAGGGGGACTTATCTGAATAGTGCAACCAGTGTTAGTAGTTTTGGCATGAGGTCAGATGTGTCATCTAGTCTTCTAGAAAGGTGCCAGGAAAAGCTCTTTTCAAACATCAGCTTCAGGGTTCTGACTTCACAGGCATGGCTAACTGGCTCTTGGATCACTCCTTTGAGCTTCATGTTACATGTGATGCATATAATATGGGGGATGCAGTGGAAAGAAGTTAAGGGGGATGTTTATGCTTTACTAACTTATCAATAAGGATACAAATCAGGTCGCTTGAGGTCAGAGCCTACCCGGAACCCCTTCCAAAGTTGTCACTGAACTGTAGTTTTTATTGTGACCTAGCATCATGTTGTGAATTGTTATATATTGCATTCCTTGCAGGTGTTGCTAACTTTTAATTAAATGCTAATTAAGTCTGCAGTTGCCAAAAGAGCCAATTGGTCTGCATCTGTAGAGATGCAGTGTTGAGATAAGGAGAAGTAATAGCTCCGCTCTATGCTTTACCAGTCAGACTTCATCTGTGATAGTTGTGTCCAGTACTGGTCACTATGAGGACACTGAGAACTTGAGGGTGAGGGGAGAAGTCAAGAAGAACAATACAGATGGCGACGTGGCTTATAGGGGCTAAATCCTATGAACAGTTAAAAGGCCTGAGAAAGTTTAACCTACAGACAAAAAGGCTAAGGAAAGGCATATTAGTGGTCTTGCAAAATTTGTGCTGGCAGAAGGAAGAGGGTGTGGATTTATTCTCCATCATGCCTAAGCAGGCTAGGGCAAGAACCTACAGGTGAAAGCTTTACAGAGAAATCCAAATGAAACAAGGAATTCCTTGACAATGAGAAAGAACTATTAAGCAACGGAATAGCCTGCTTCCTGTAGTCATGGATGCTGCTCCATTGGAAAATTTCAAGGAAAAGTTATCATGGAGGAATAGCAGGCGTTGGTGAAAGAGCAGACACCCAGGAAGGAGCATGAAGGGGAAAGCCAAGTAAGTCAAGGTAAACCAGGTTACCTCTCAAGGTGGCAATTCAGATCAAAAGATGGTCCCAAACAGCAGGTTAATCTGTAGGTCATCACTAATTGAAATGGGTCATGGTCTTTTTGGTATAAGAAAAGAGCTGAAGTGGCTTAGCTGGCCGAACAATAAAATTCTCGGATTGTTTTACTTATATGCTCTCTAATGATGCTCCGAATTGTTTACTTCCTGCAGCAGCCTTTGCTGCTCTGGTGCTTTACAGATGGGTAGCTGCCAGTTCTTGGAGTTGTAATCTCAATTTATCCACAGAAAAGAGCGGCCTGCCCTATACACACCTCTCCATTTGAGATGCTCTTGTGCAACAGAACAACTGAGTCAACAAACCAGATTTTTCATGGTGAGCAAAAGGTGTAGAATGTCTCAAGTCAATGGCGTAACTGATAAGGAGAGAAAGATTCCTTTCTGCCTCCAAATATAGCAATAGGTTGGGTCCCCAGCACAAAACCCTGCCTGTTGTCCTTTTACAGCTAAATTGTTTTGGCCAAGTGTGCATCTATTAAAACGAAAGAATATTTGTGCGATAGCAATTGTGATTCTGAAATGTTTTCTCCAAGATTCTTTCACAGAATTGTTTCCATTTTAGATTGGGTAGACAATTGCAAAGAGATTTCTAGGTATTTATTTCCAAAATTTATAAACTTGCCTCAAGGTAACTCTTTTTAATAAGTTTCATTAGACTGGACTTTCAGTGCTTGGATTATTTATTTATTCTAATTATAATTAATAAAACCACCAAACCTGCACTTGTGACACCAGATGGCTAACATAGATCTAGAGAAACACAATAAACCACAAACGAACAGCAGAAATACGTACAAATATAATTTCTGTTTGAGGCCTAGAACTTAGCCCCAGCAAATACAAAGAGAGCATAAAAAGAGTTTTCCCTGGCCCATTGCCTGATGCTTTTAAAGAGTTTTTCAACCTCAGCAACTTTAAAAATGCGTGGACTTCAACTCCCAGCATTCCTCAGCCACCATTCTCAACCTGAAAAGTTGGTTGAGATAAGAGAAACGCTGCTTTTAATGCTTTGCCAAAAGCAAGCAGGGTCAGACGTAAGTATATGGGATGTATGCCAAAAAGAAAGCCAGGATTTTGGTCAGGAATACAAGAAGTCCCTTCATCTAGCAAGAGCTAGGAACAAGATGCATGCAACAACAAGCAAAAGGCCAGACATGACAGAAATCCATTTTTGCTGAGAATCTACAACTCCAGCTTCTCTTGCCCAGCTGCTGCCCAACGTAATTGGCTTCCCACTTGCTCACCCGGCAATCACTTTGAAGCGCAGAGCCTTTATGTCATGGCCTGGGCAGTCTCCACTACTCGAGTTAGTTTGCAACATATCTGTGTTGTCTGAGGGTGGCGGGGGCTGGTTCAGCTGTGTTTGAGGACCTGGAAAATTCTAAAGCAAGGGCCTCCAAACTTCAACTCCCAGAATTCCTGAGCTAACATGACTGGAGGAGGAATTCTGGGAGTTGAAGTCCACAAGTCTTACACCATCAAGTTTGAAGTCCTCTGTTCTAAAGGGTCTAGCAGGCTTCCATCCATGCCTCGGAGCCTGTTCCTTGAGCTTTGACCCACAATAGTATATGGCTGGGGTATTCCAGGACCAAACCGTTTACTAAAGAGCCGTAGTGGTGCAGCAGTTAGAATGCAGTATTGCAGGCTAATTCTGATGACTGCCCACAGTTCAATTCTCACCAGCTCAAGGTTGATTCAGCCTTTTGTCTTAAGGTTGGTAAAATGAGGACCCAGATTGTTGGGGGCAAGATGCTGACTATGTAAACAGCTTGGAGAAGACTAAAGCACTATGAAGTGGTATATAAGTCTTAAATACTGTTGCTAATAATCAAGGTGGAATTTGCCAGTAGGAAGACTGACTGAAACAACCTTACCAATGAAGTCCCGGCCAGTTCTCTTCAGAGCAAGACCTTTGAAAACCCTAGAAAAACCTGAATGGCTATAGCCACTCCGCCACTCTTCCCCTGGAGTATGGGTGATGCTGCATCAGAAATCTAGACAGCCGCATTTCCAAGAAGAGAGGCTCCTCCCTGTGCCCAGGCAGATCTTAATGTATGTATGAGTAGTCCTCGACTTACAACAGTTCATTTAGTGATTGAAGTTACAACAGCAGTGAAAAAAATTAACATGATTTTTTTTCACACAACTGTTGCAGCATCCCTATGGTAACGTGATCAAAATTCAGATGCTGGGCAATTGACTCATGGCAATTGCAAGGTCCCAGGGTCATATGATCCCCTTTTGCAACTTTCTGACAAACAAAGCCAATGGGGAAGCCAGATTCACTTAACAACCATATTACTAACTTAACAACTGCAGTGGTTCACTGAACAATGGTGGCAAGAAAGGTCGTAAAATGGGGCAAAATTCACAACTTGTCTTGCTTAATATAAATTTTGGACTGGATTGTGGCCGTAAGTTGAGGACTACCTGTTCATTGGGTCAGCCTTCTCATCTGTTATTAAATCCGGAATATGAGAGAGGCCTTAAAACGGGTTGATGAGTTGATGTTCAGCAGTAGCCACCCAAAACCTGAGCTTCTGATGACCTGATGACTGGAGAGGGTTGGAATGTGGAGATTCATGTGGAACAATGAGACTGTTGCCCAAGAGTGGGCCCTTCTGTTTCCCATCCCCCTCCATTTCCCTCTGCCCTCATGTCACCACCTCTTCTCAGCCCTACTGACCTTCCCCCCACATCTGAGAGGCCCATCTCACACTTTAGTTGTGTTGATCAAATTGCCAAACAATTAGTCCACTTCTCTGGGTCAGTTCTAAACCAGCAACCCAGGTCCAGAGCAGTCCTTTCTTCCAGGCCATCCATTCACACAATTACCACCCCTCCAAATCCTACCTGCTCTCATAGGCAGTAGAAGGTACAAGGTGGCCTCCATGTGACAAGTTGTAGACCTAGAGCATATCCAGGATTCAATCTGGTGCCCATGATTTAAGTAACATCAAGGTTAAACATGCTTGGCTCACCATCTGCACTGTTAAGTCGGCTGGGAAATCCACCAAAGATCCTGCAGCCACGTCCTGATTTGAAATATTGTCCCCAAACACTAGCAACCCCCTTCCCTGCTCCCCCGCCACACCACTAAGTCCAAAACAGCCCATTGGTGTGTCACAGCAGTCAGTGAAACAACTCAACCCTCTCCAGGCAGCTGGGTGGACTCCAGTACAGTCAGACATGAGGTAGAACACCAGCTACCAGTTGCATATTCTTCCATGATCACCTGAAGACTTCTCAGAACAGTTTGATGGTATTGAGCTGCGTACCCCAAATATCCTCAGCACTAGTTTCCAGTCCTGGGGGACAACCACTCCCAATTTTCCCCAGTTCTTCACCACTTGCACCAACCACAATCAATATACTGCAGTCACCAATTCCCTGCAGACTATCACTTGCCCACTTCTGACCTTAGCATCTTTTAAATCAATCATTAAGTAAATAAAAACAAATATTTTATGTGTTACCTCTATCCAGTGATAATGTAAAGTTCCTCTTAATGGAAAAGTCCAGCAACTCAGTTCCTGCCCAAATATTTAAACATCAACTCCATCAATTCCTCAGCTGGAGCTTAAGGAATCAAAATTCAAAACACCCGAAGAGCACCAGGTTGAACCACTTGGGCCTGGGACAAAGGTTCACAATCACTGTGTAATTATGTGTGACTGCAAGCCCCGATGTTTGGGGGTTTGGGGGTTCTTGTTCATCTCTTGTGTAAACTTGCCAGGCTAAAATGGCTTTATCACCACCTATGATATCTGGAATAAGAGATGTTTTCCTTGTGCCTATATTATTTCCCCTGTAGCTCTGTTGCATTTACGAAGTAATGTCTAGGATTAAATCTTGGCTTTGCTTTCATAGACATGTCTTGATTTGCAGTTCTTCTCACCTGTTAGGCAGCCATTGGGACTGCCTTGTTCCAAACACAGAAGCTTGGATTCCAGCAGGTTTAATGTGCTTTACCAGGGCAGCCAATCTCTTGGTACATATATATTAATATATTTTAAGGGTGAACTGGAAAAGGGTCTTTTTATCTGCTATGAAAATTAAATTACTGAGGCAGATCTTCAGAATACAGTATACAGAATCTGAATACTTATCCAACCAAACTAGCACTACCTGACAATAATTCTGCCAGATCCCAGGCAGAGAGGTTTTCAGCTCCCATCCCACAATCACAATAAGTTTAATTGGAAAATGCTAAAGACTGAAGGTGAGCTTCTCTCCCAAGAAGCATAGGCTGAATAATTGAACATTGTCCTCTGCATTTTATGCACAGTACCTACAGTACAGCCAAAGAATGGTGCTTCCATTCGTTTTTAGAAAATGAGTTTATTATATGTGCAACTATCTTCATAGCAACTAACTCACATACTTTTCTTGGATAGGTTTTTAGATCTCGCACAGGCAAAAATTTTACTCTTTGGTGTAATATATTTAATCAAAAGATATGATGATACAAAGAATAATATAGATAATAAAAAGTAAGATTGTGTAAAACATAAAAATGCAAGCATGGAAAGCTGTTTTTCCATTATATATTTACCTTTCAGTAGTTGTACTACTGATGCAATATTTGGTTTAGTCACTTGATATTTGCAGGAACTTACCAGTTGCTTCTCCCATATTGATTGTTATCTTGTAGAAGTTCATCTTGAAGAGGTTATCTTCTATACACACATATCCGCATATTTTAATTGCTGGCCAAACTCAGAAGATTCTGCATTTACAAATTAAAACAATAAGCAGCAATATAAGACAAATAATAACAACAGTTCTAATAAATAAATCAACAGTAACAAGAAATGAACTTTCCCCCTAAGATGGATGCCAATAAAACTTAGGTTGCAAGTCTAGAGAAAAAAAACCCTGTCTTTCCAGTTCTTTTTAAAATTATGAGGGGAGTTCCAAAGTGTGTAGACCACAATAGAAAAGGCCTGTCATTTTGCTAATCATCCCCTCACATCAGAGAGAAGGGGACTCATATCATATCATGAGATATTTCAACTGGCTAGGAAGACTCAATTTTGGCAAGTCTGCATTATATTTAAACTTCCCACAAGATCAAGAATTATGTATTCTTTGCAACCTATTGCCAAGTTCGAAGCAGGCTTATGCTGTTGCAACTATTATCGCTTTTCAGCTTGCCAATGAACCAGGGGAGGACGGAAGGGTGAGAAGGAATGTAGGCTCCGGACATGATGTACTATTGAAGTTTTACATTCAGAGATTGGATTGTCTCGACTGTGCTTGCTTTGGTTGGGTGTATCAATCGGAACTTTGACACTTGTCATATCTCATGAAAATGTCCTCTTAATGTATACAATTTAGTTTGCTTCTTTTTTCTTTGAGTACGTAAGCATATATCTTTGATCCAAGCGCTTTATTACACTTTATATTCAGTTTCAAAGGGTTTTGCCTCTTTGCCCTTTATGGGTTGTCTGTTTTGCAAATAAATTACATTTATGACTGTATGCTTTGCTCCTGTATTGGGAGCATGGCTCTCAATTCCCCAGTTTTGCTTTGGCAATCTAGCTCAGGAGTCTCCAACTTGGCAACTTTTTAGACTTGTGAATTTCAACTCCCAGAAAAACTAGCTGAGGAATTCTGGGAGTTGAAGTCCACAAGTCTTAAAGTTGTCAAGGTTGGAGACCCCTGGCTAGCTTATTGAAAGATGCTTCTAATAATTTGCAATTGCTTTTTTTTTTTTTTGGCTTTCTACTCACAGTTTTGTTCTGGGACAAACATTGTTCTGTTTTCTTATGTCTGGTTCCCTGTTGCTCCCTTTCCCTTATATTTGCTCCACTATTAGTGCACAAAGCCTTAGGTTTTTTTCTAAGTGTGTTTTATACTCATGAAATATACTCTTGATCCTTTTCAGTCTTCCGTTTTCCATTTTAGAAAGTGGGAAAAACACTTTATCAGCAATTTTAGAGAAGTAGATTTATCTTTTGGAGAATTTTATTTTAAAAGGCCAACACAAATCTTTATGGATTAATTCTAGTGGGGTTTTTCACTGTTTTTCCTTAGACAGACATTTAGGTAGCTCAAATTGTATTTAATTACAAGCAAATGTGGATTAATTAAACTCATTCAGTTTGTACTATTTCTGTACCCAAACATCCTATGCCATCATTTAATGCAATCTTTATGAAAGAACTATTTCACATTGTTCAGTTTCTGTAAAGTATGAAACTTGGTAAACATAATTTTGGTTCAAAAATCCCTTTCTGATCAGTTTTTCATCTTGATAAATCGAGCAGTAATTTTCTTTGGAAATAATGTTATAATCTTATGGTTGGTGTTATACAGTATTTAGGAGATTGTTCTCTAAATGTGATACATAATTGGCTCCATCAATTACTATATCTTGATTTTATTGAATTTTATTGCAATTTACTTTGCAGTATCTAGCAGCGAGCAGATCCCACCCCTTCCCCAAAAAACAATGCACATGACTTATTCTTTTTGTATTCATTTTTTCCATTCATCATTTACGGAACAGTTCTTGCTACATCTGTCTTAAGGCAATCCTTCTTGAAAAATAGATTGCTGTTACAAAAAAAGCCCCTCTTATTTTATATATTCTTTATAAGATTCTGTTTCTGTTTTCTGGAACTGAACTCTTGCAAGTACTCTTAAATAAAACTCAAGCTTATATTTTATTTGAATAAAATTAATATCCATCACACTAGGGAGACAGATTGTGAAGAAGTTAATTCTAAATTAACTACTTTTGGCAGAATTGCATTGCAATTTTCAAACTGAGGCACAAAAAGAAATGGAAGCAGCAGACCTTTTTACTCTCGTGCAGTTGCAACATCGAAGAAACATGTGATCATATTCTTCTGTTGAAATGATTCTTTTAATCTATTTTTAACCATTTGTCTAGTATGGCACAAATGTAACCAACATTTCTTTTTATCCCAAGCATATAGTACTTACTTTCTTTTATTGCAAGTTAAGATTTCTAATTTAGAGATTATCTTGCAAACCAGTGTGCTATATTGACTGCATTATCCAACTCAGAGATTCATGTGGTGTTCTGACACATGTATTTGACATTTCAGAATAAAGCTGGAATATTTTTGGGATAGATTCTTTTTAATAAGCATTCCACTCTTTTGTAGAGCACCTTTGATTCTCTAAGGGGTTCCTCAGAAATTAAGGCCCCAAAGATCTTAAGAGTAACCATATGCAGTTCTCTTTCAGAATAATTTTAATAGAATGGCTAGGCTCAACAGGAATTATGGCTTGGCATCAGATAAAAAAGATGATCTTTTGAACTGATAATTCAAACTCGTTTGAAAGTTTATACGCCAAGGGTGATTCTGACTAACTGCCCCTCTCACATGAATATGGTCCATGAGTGACAACATAAACTGGCTTAGTCCACATTTCCTCCCTGTGTGTTATTGATACAGCTGTTCCTGAGTTTCGGATGTATGAATCTTCCTCCTCCTTTCCTATCTTTTTATGGTATTCAATCAAACCAATTCCTAAGCCCCATCTGGTAGTGTTGTATCTTTTGGGAAAAAGCCATGCATATCTACAGTTTTAAATAACATTTGTCTTTTCTCCCAAAGATTGTGTCATCATCTATGATGCCTGTAGATTTTTGAACTAAGAAGGCAGTTTCATGCTGAAACTAAGTCTTAAAAGGAAGCAAAGATCTGACTCTGTTCCATATTGCCCTGTCCCTAGTTGTCCTTGGTTGATTGCAGAAATTAGGAGCATCAGATTTAGTTAGTATTAAAGTCGGAAATTATCAGAAAATTTCAGGGGGATAAGCTAGACTGAGAAGTCAAAAACTTTTATAGAATTAGAATTAGAATTGAAGCTGGGACCTTGGAGGTCGTCTATCTAATCCAGTCCCCTGCTCAAGCAGGAGAAGCTATATTGTTTCAGATAAGTGGCTGTCTAGTCTCTTCTTAAAAACCTCTAGTGATGGAGTGCCCATGATTTCTGAAGGCAAGCTGTTCTGCTGGTGAATTGTTCTCACTGTTATGAAGTTTCTCCTTAATTCCAGGTCGTTTCTCTCCTTGATTAGTTTCCATCCATTGTTTCTTGTCCTGCCCTCTGGTGCTTTGGAGAATAATTTGACCCCCTCTTCTTTGTGGCAGCCCCTCAAATACTGGAGTACTGCTATCATGTTCTCCCTCTAGACTAGATATACCCAAATCCTGCAACCATTCTTCATATGTTTTAGTCTCTAGGCCTTTGATCATCTTAGTTGCTCTTCTCAGAACTTTTTTTCAAAGTCTCAACGTCTTTTTTGTGGTATAGTGACCAAAATTGGTTGCAGTATTCTAGGTGAGGTCTTACTAGGGTTTTATAAAGTGGTACTAATGTGATCTTGAGTCTATGCCTCTGTTTATACAACCCAGGATTGTATTAGCTCTTTTGGCTGCTGCTGCACATTGCTGGCTCACATTTTTGGAAAAAGGCGATAGCAAATTACTTCTACATCAGCCAAGCCACCTGCATGAATGTTTTTTTTTTATTTGTCAATTGCTTACAAGATAATAGGTATAAGTAAAAACATAGTTATGAATACATGGATACATATAAGAAAAATAAAAAATATATAAAAGAAACAATAGGACAGGGATGGTAGGCACGTTGGTGCGCTTATGCACACCCCCTACAGACCTTTTAGGAAAGGGGTGAGGTCAATAGTAGTCTAACGTTAAAGTTTTTGGGGTTTGGGGAAAAAACCAGAGAGTCAGGTAGAGTATTCCAGACATTGACCACTCTGTTGCTGAAGTCGTATTTCCTGCAATCAAGTTTGGTGTGATTAACCTTGAGTTTGTATCTATTGTTTGCTCTTGTATTGTTATGGTTGAAGCTGAAGTATTCATTGACAGGTAGGACATTACAATGTATGATTTTATATACTATACTTAGATCGGACCGAAGGCAGCATAGTTCTAGATTTTCTAGGTCTAGAATTTCGAGTCTGGTGGCATAAGGTATTCTGCAATGAGTAGAAGAGTGGAGAACTCTTCTTGTGAAATATTTCTGGACTTTCTCAACTGTGTTAATTTCAGATATGTAATGTGGGTTCCAGACTGATGAGCTGTATTTGAGTAGTGGTCTAGTAAATGTTTTGTATGCTCTAGTTATTAGTGTAATATTACCAGAGAAAAACCTACGTAAGATTAGGTTAACAACTCTTAATGCCTTTTTGGCTATGTAGTTACAGTGGGCTCTAGCACTTAGATCATTAGAGATGAGTACTCCAAGGTCCTTGACAGAGTTTGGATCATCAACAACGTCTTGACTATTCAGCCTGTATTTTATTTTCTGATTATTATTTTTTTGCCAATATGTAGGACAGAGCATTTATTTGTTGAGATTTGAACTTGCCATTTGCTTGACCATTCTGATACATAGTCAAGGTCTTTTTGAAGGGTAGCAGTATTGTCTGTGGTGTTGAATAGCTTTACATCATCAGCGAAGAGAAAGCAGTTGCTCCTAATATGATCACAGAGGTCATTTATGCAGAGTATGAAGAGAGTTGGTCCTAAAACACTGCCTTGGGGGACACCACTGTTGACAGGTACAGAATTTGATAGGACGCTCCCAATTTCGATCATTTGTTGTCTGTTTGACAGGAATGCTTCTATCCAGTTATGCAGGTGTCCAGAGATACCGTAAGATTTTAGTTTTAGGAGTAGTTTGTCGTGTACCACTGAATCAAAGGCTTTACAGAAGTCTATGTAGATTGTGTCTATTGCTTTGCCGTGATTGAGTTGTGTAGTCCATATGTTTTTGCAGTGTAAGAGTTGCAGATTACAGGATAGTTTTTTTCCTAAAACCAAATTGTTTATTAGAGAGTAGGTTGTTTGTTTCTAAGTGGAGGATGATGGATTGGTTAATAATTGATTCCATGAGTTTACAGATGACGCAGCATAAAGAGATTGGTCTGTAATTTTCAGCTAGGCTGGGGTTTCCCTTTTTGAAGATGGGGATGACCGTGGCTTGTGACCATAGTTTTGGCAAGGAGCTGGTCCTGAAAGATTTTTCAAAGATTATGCTTAGAGGTTCGGCTATGGCAGTGGATAGCTTTTTTAAGAAGTAGGTACATATTCCGTCCAGTCCAATAGATAGAGATGGTTTTAGATTGCGTAGTGCATTTTCAACATTGTCTTCTGTAAAATCGATATGTATTGGATCATTGTAGTTATCTGTGGTTCAACTAGGAAATACTGGGCATGATCCATTGCTGTTTACAAATACTGAACCAAAGAATGTGTTAAAGAGGTTGGCTTTAATAGCGTCGTCGTTGCAGTCTTTACCATTAGGTCCTTACAAAATTGTAGAAAGCGCGGGTGGAATTCATGCGTAGAAGGTTTTCTTCTTGTTTAATGTGATAATTGGTGCATTCAGTTTTTATCTGGTGGCATAATTTTTTGTATCAGCTTTTGAAGTTGGCAACGTGACCAGATTTGTTTTTCCGCCAAAGTGATTTCTTTTTGGATTGAAGCTTCCTTATTGTTTTGGATAATTTGTTTTTTCTGGTTTTGGGAGTTGTTAATGGTACATATAGTTTGATGACTCTTTTGACTTCAAGTAATAATATGTTGTAATGGTCTTCTACAGTATTGCATCCAGTGAATAGAAATTGCCAATCAAGGGATGAGAGATTGTTGTTTATAAGATCATAGTTGCCTTTTTTGAAGTTATAATTGGGGATTCTGTCATTGTGATGATTTTTGTGTGGACATAAGTTGAGACAAAAGTCAATCATGTTGTGGTCACTGTTGGAAAAGGGTTCTTTAATTTGTATTCCATAAATTGAATTCAAACTATTGCAGAAGATGAGATCGAGACAGTTGTTAAGTCTAGTGTTGTTGGTTACTAGTTGTTCTAGTCCCAGATTTGTTACTGCATTGTAGAAGGTTGCATGTGTGGGTTCAGTTGTACATTCATTAAGGGTCCAGTTAATATGAGGTAGAATGAAGTCACCAAGAAAGATAAAAGCGTGTGGGCAGGATGCTGCCCATGTTAGTAGTGTATTTAGCTTGTTTGCATGTTCAATGTCATAATCAGGGGCTCTGTAACATAGTAAGAACCGAAATGTGATATTTAAGAACAGTTCACAGATGATGGTCTCAGGAATAGCAAGCTCCTGGGTAACTTGGATGTTTTTTAGATGTAGGGACTTTTTATAGAAGATAGCAACACCACCTCCTCTACGGATTTCACGATCTGATCAGTAAACATGATAGTCTCTTACTGTGGTAATGGAATCAGGGAGAGATGCGTTGAGCCATGTTTCACAGACAAATATAATGTCGAATTTAGCCGTATTTAGTAAGAGGAGAAATTCAGGTATTTTATTTACAAGGCTTCTTGCGTTGAGTAGCTTGCATTTAAGGCCAGTTGTGGTTGGAATAAAGGTAGTTAGGGGCATGCATGCCTAGTTTTGAGTGATGTTGGATTGGATGGGGTGGGGTTGGATGCGGAGCTGTGGGTTGTATGACTTTCTTTTGATGCAATCAGCTCTGTAGTCAATGTATAGGTCCTTTTCTCCATTGTCTAGATGGTTTTTGAGTTCTGCGCGGAGTTCACGGGAGCGGATTCTTTGCAGTATAGATAAGTTGAAAACCTCAATAGGAACCTGTTACGTTTGGAGAATAATGGAGACCAGACATCTGACCAGTGACTTCAAACTCTTTAATAACAGTAGATAGAACAGAACAGATCAAGGCTATGGGCAGCAGTAACCCTTTTATAGGGTTGGCTGCTACCCTATTAACCAATAATATGTGCAACAAGTTCAACTAATACCCAATAAGAAGTGTCCTAATATTGGCCAATCAGGGGCTTGTTATGGACCAATCCCTGTTCGTTGTTTAAGGACCAATCAGGTGTGCAGGCTTTCAAAACCTGCTTTGCCTTTGGGCTTAGTTACTTTTTATTGATTCACAACACCCCTCCCCTTGGGCTCCGTTTGAGGGGCTGTAACAAAATCCTCAAGATAGACAGGCCGTTTGGTCTGTCTGGATGATTCCGTGGCTCCACCGGGTTTGGCCTGAAGTCCGGTTCCGGTGGAGCGTTTGGATGATCTCTGTTAAGTTCCGTTTCGCTGCACGTGATTCCGTGCTGCTTTCGTTATGGTTGTCCCCGCCAATCAGTGTTTCTTTGGGGTTTCGCAGTTCGGTTTCCCCGTGTTCAAGTCCCATGGGAAAGTCAACTCCCTCCCCGCTTCAATTTCCGGTACTTCGCTGGGCCGTAGGGTTTCCGTTGGCCTGCTATCAGTCATATCGAAGTCAATTTCCTCGATATTTCCTCCCCCTCAGTTGGTGAACCCGGGAGCCATGGGCGCTGGGTGGTAATCTCGAACGGAGTTGGTCTATGTGGCGTTTCCACACCCTCCCATCGTCTGTTAGCAGGCGGTAAGATCTAGGCCCTGTGAGGTGGGTGACGGTTGCGGGTATCCATAAAGGGTCGCTGGAGAAGTTTTTGGCAAAGATTAAATCGCCTACCTTAAATTCCCAGCATTTGCTGCTGGAGCCGAAAGGCTTTTCGGTGCATATGCGGGGTGGAGCCGGTCAAGGTGTGATTGTAGTTTCCGCCCATGAGAAGTTCGGCGGGCGTTTGTTGGTAACGCTGTGGGGCGTGATGTGCTGCAACAATAAAATTCGATTGATTTTTCATCAATGTCGCGAATTCCATTTTGTGGAGGGTCTTTTTACAAACTGTACCATGCGCTCTGCGCGTCCGTTCGCCGCAGGGTGCGCGGGCGAGGTTAGCGCATGGCGGATGCCCCGGTCAGCAAGATATTGTTCAAATGGTAATGCTATGAACTGTGGGCGTTATCTGAGACCAGAACGTCCGGAAAGCCATGTGTGGCAAATAGCCTGTTTAATTTGTTGATAACTGAGTCCGTTGTAGTTGTGTTCATCCGATGGATCTCGAGCCAATTTGAATAGGCGTTGACTGTAATAAGGAAAGTGTGCCCTTTTGTAGGCCCCGCAAAGTCAATATGAATACGGGACCATGGTCCCCTCGGAGTTTCCCATTCGGTTGGGCTTGCTTTAGGTGGGGCGTTGCTGACGTCCTGGCAACGTTGACAAGTAGCGACCCAGGCCTCGATTCTTTTGTTGATTCCCGGCCACCAGGCGTAGCTCCGTGCGAGTGCTTTCATTCGCACGATGCCCGGATGTCCGTCGTGCAATACCGCTAAAACAGTTCATTGCAGTTTGTCCGGGATTACGACTCTATCGCCCCACAAGATGCAGCCCTTTTGGGAAAACAGTTCAGTTTGGCGGGCTTTGAAGGCGCCCATTCAGGTGATAGTTGTTCTGTTGGCCAACCACGTTCAACCCAGCGTAGGATGTGTTGCAGGACCAGGTCTCGTTTTGTTTCGAGGGCAATGTCTCTCGCCGTCAATGGTGGCGCGTGTAGAGCCTCAATTTGCAGCGTTGTGATGGTTGGGGCTGGATCTTCAACAGATTCTGGGAGTGGTGTTCTGCTCAATGCATCAGCGTGGAGAATTGATTTCCCGGGCGGTGTTGCAAGGTGTAGTTGTACGCCGCCAAGAATTCAGACCAGCGGGTCATTCTGGGGGACAATATATATGGGGTTGGTTTATTACCCGCAATAATCCCCAGTAGTGGTTTATGATCAGTAATTATTGTAAACGCACGCCCATACACATATTCATGAAATCGTTTAACTGCAGCCACAATAGCTAAAGCTTCTTTATCAAGCTGACTATAATTTCTTTCAGCTTTAGCTAAAGTTCGCGAAAAACGCGACGGGAGCTTCTGCTCCGTTCGGTATCGTGGGCCAGGATTGCTCCAACCCCAAAAGGTGAGGCGTCACAGGTAATAGTTAACGGCAGAGTCTCATTGTACTGCATAAGTACAGAATCAGAAGTTAGCAATTTCTTTACTTGTTGGAAAGCGTATTGTTCACGTTGTCCCCAAACCCACGTTGCCTTTTTGTCTAAGAGTCTATGTAATGGTTCAGCTACCGTTGCTTTATTGGGTAAAAAGACATTATAAAAATTGATAAGTCCAAGGAACGCCTGTAGATCTGCCTTGTTCCTTGGAGTGGGGGCCTTCTTAATTGCCTTTAATTTGTCCTCAGTGGGATGGATTCCTTGACTGTCCAGGAGGTATCCCAAGAACTCCACCCTTTGGTACATAACTGGCATTTATTTTTTTGACTTTGAGGCCGGCGTCTTGGAACCTTTGTAAGACCATTCGGAGTCGTTTTTCTAGAATGTCTCTGTTAGGGGCGGCGATGAGTACATCGTCGAAATACGGTACGACCCCTCTTATTCCTTGTAACAGCCTTTCCATTAAGCTCTGAAAGATTCCTGGAGCGACGCTCACCCGAACTGGAGCCGGTTGCATTTAAATGTGCCCCTATGCGTGGCGATAGTTTGCGCCTCCGCGGTGGCCGGATCTACAGGCAATTGTTGATACGCCTGCGCTAGGTCTAATTTAGCGAAAACTTTTCCGCCGCCCAGGGAATGGAGCAGGTGTTGCACTACCGGCACTGGATATGCACTTTGCTGAAGTGCGTGGTTTAGGTGGCCCGGTAGTCTCCGCAAATTCTCAGTGACCCATCAGGCTTGATAGGCGTCACTATTGGGGTTTCCACCGGGCGTGGTCGGTGGGTTCCAGCACGCCCTGTGCTATTAGCTTATCGAGTTGTTCGTCGATTTTAGGTTTCAGGGCGAACGGCATCCGGCGCTGCTTAAGGCGGATGGGTGCTACCTCAGGGTTCAAGTTAAATGAGATCGGGGTCCCCTTGTACTTGCCTAGTCCGTTCGCGAAAACGTCTTGGAATTCTTGCACGAGGGCTTCCTCCCAATCGTTGCTCTCGGCACGGTGGACTCTGGCTACAGTGATTCCGGCGGTCTGAACCATTGCAGGCCTAAAAGACTAGGCCGGTCACGGTCAACGACAGTCAGTGGCAGTGCGACGGTGCGGTCCTTGAAAGAGACCTGGAATCGGCGGGACCCGACAACGGGAATTGGTTACCCTGGTAATCTTTGAGTATAACCCTTTGAGGGTTGAGGTCTTGGCGGCGAATCGTCGGAACGAGCTGTTGGAGTGTCTTCCAGGACACCATCGAGAGGGATGATCCTGAGTCCACCTCCATCACACAAGGTTTGTTTTCGATAGCGACCTTCACTCTGATTTTCCCGGCATCTAGGGATGTAGCGTGGCCTATGGTAATTGTCTGGTGGGTCTCTTCCCGCCTGGTTTCTTCCGCCTGGTGGAAGTGGTGGATGGTTTGTTTCTGTAGGAGTGGCTTCCCCATTGGTGATTCAGTTTGTCTCGGGGTGTGCCGATGAATCCTGAAGACTGGCATTCGGCCTGTCGGGGTTTGGAGTTGGAGTTTTGTTTGCTTCTGCAAACCTTTGCAATGTGACCTCTTTTTCCGCAAACGTGGCAGAGTGCGTCGAGGAATTTACAGCTGGATCGTGGGTGATTCGCTCCACATCCTGCACAAGGTCGAAGTGAACGTTGTGTGAACTGGTCTCGTTCAGTTCGGAGTCGGTTGACCTCTTCCTCATCACTTTCTGATGGGGATTCTAGGTCTTCGTGGTGAGTCGATACCGGGTGTCTCTCTGAGCGAGGCGAGGTATCATTGGCGAGTTGACGTAGCGGTGCGCTGGTGCGGCGTATTGGGCTGCCGACTTCTTAGTTGCTTCTGCTGCAGTGGCTTCTTTAAGGTCATCGGTGAGGCTGATGTCCCCCTTAGCCATGATTTTGCTCTGGATCGTGCAGTCTTCTAGGCCCAGAACTAGACGGTCTCAGAGGGCTTCTTCTAAGTTAGAGAATCCGCAGAGGCTTCCAAGGTTTCGGAGGTCTGAGACGTAGTTGGCAAGGCTTTCGCCTTTCCGCTGGACCCTCTGGTAATATTCGTGCCTTCTGACTAAGGTTGGCACGGTGGGCGCGTAGTGGGCCCGTAGCAAAGGCTCGAGGGCGTCCCAGTCCATCGCTTTTACTTCGGCTGGCTTGGCAAGTGATTTTGCCATTTTAAACACGGTAGGCCCGCAGTGGGTTAGAAATACAGCTCTTTTTTGCTGGCTGTTGCATCTTTCAAGTTGTTGGTCTCCAGAAACATCTGGAACCTATCCATGTACGACTCCCAGTCTTCGGTTTCTGGGTCGAATGGAGCGGGTGGTGCGGCACCGCTGGCCATGTTGCCGTTGATAGTGCGTGTTGACCACGTGCTCTGTTGGTTGCTCTGTAGATCAGTCAGCTCTTCGGTCTCCGCATCCCACCTTCGTCGCCAGTGTTACGTTTGGAGAATAATGGAGACCAGACATCTGACCAGTGACTTCAAACTCTTTAATAACAGTAGATAGAACAGAACAGAGCAAGGCTATGGGCAGCAGTAACCCTTTTATAGGGTTGGCTGCTACCCTATTAACCAATAATATGTGCAACAAGTTCAACTAATACCCAATAAGAAGTGTCCTAATATTGGCCAATCAGGGGCTTGTTATGGACCAATCCCTGTTCGTTGTTTAAGGACCAATCAGGTGTGCAGGCTTTCAAAACCTGCTTTGCCTTTGGGCTTAGTTACTTTTTATTGATTCACAACAGAACCAAGCTCAACTTTAGGGAGTTTATTTTTAAGAATTTTATGGGGATCAAAAATCTATCAGGGACTTCTCTGATAGATGTAAGGCCACACTTGGAATATTGCATCCAGTTTTGGTCGCTGCAATGTAAAAAAGATGTTGAGACTCTAGAAAGAGTGCAGAGAAGAGCAACAAAGATGATTAGGGGACTGGAGGCTAAAACATACGAAGAGTGGTTGCTGGAACTGGGAATGTCTAGTTTGATGAAAAGAAGGACTAGGGGTGACATGGCAGTGTTCCAATATCTCAGGAGTTGCCACAAAGAAGAGGGAATCAAGCTATTCTCCAAAGCACCTGAGGGCAGGACAAGAAGCAATGGGTGGAAACTAATCAAGGAGAGAAGCAATTTAGAACTAAGGAGAAATTTCCTGACAGTTAAAGCAATTAATCAGTGGAACAATTTGTGTCCAGAAGTTGTGAATGCTCCAACACTGGAAGTTTTTAAAAAGATGCTGGATTTGTCTGAAGTGGTGTAGGGTTTCCTGCCTAAGCAGGGGGTTGGACTAGAAGACCTCCAAGGTCCCTTCCAACTCCATTATTCTAATCTATTCTAAATATTGGCATCCCTGAGACCTGACTACTTTGAACCAGGGCTGTATCAATATGAGGCCTATGTTGTTGTAGATCTTTGAGAAGGAACTTGCAAAATACATATCACTGTGTGAATGCGTGTGTGTTTGCATGTATGTACACACACAAACACAAAAATACATTGCTTGTGTACATTGCAAACTTTTGCTGCATATAAGCAAGGAAGCCCACCAATTCACAGACTACCTCCTGGCCCTCTCAGAGATGGAATGGAAGATCTAGAAATCTGGAAGGAGATCTCTCAAATCAGCGTCGTTTCTGCCCAGTCTAAGCATAAAGATATAGACAGCTGGACTTGAAGGCTGCAGTGTGGAAAAAACCCTGGTTGTTAGTGTCTTGCATAAGTTTAAGAGTTCATTGTCTGTTTCTTGTCCTTTTTTTTGCTATTTCACTTCACTTTGTGACTTTTTTCAATTTTGCTTTAGGTTGTTTCACCTTTTGTTTTTTCTTTCACTTGTCCTTTTTTACTCAACACCAACAAGTTTTGCAGTCCCAAACTCGTGTTTTAATTAGTTCATTCCAAACTCCCCTCACTTTGCACAAGTACATCAAAATTCTAGGAGCATTGACTACCCTTAGGGAAAGATAAATGGCTCTGTTGGGCTTTTAAAATGTTCTGCTTCTTTCATGTTCACCTTTCACAAATAATGGTAAATGTGAAAGTCTTCCTTGATTGCCAGAGCAAGCAAACATCATCTTTCTTGCCCCAGAGAAAAAGAAATATTCCATACTTCCTTTTCATATTCTCCCTCCTACTTCACATCATTATCAGAATGGCAATAAACAGGGGAACATTTGGTAAAAACTAAACAAAACCTCCCTTGGCATTTTAAAGCTGAGTCCCAAGAAAACTGAAGGATGACTCTGGAGAAATGCAAAGATATGCCTTTCTCATCACCCTCCTCCCCAAATCAACAAAGATAAAAGGAAAGGTATTATTCAAAATGTTATGTTTTTCTATAGACTTACAAGTAAAACAAAAAGGTTTTGTGAACTGGGAAGGAAAAAGAGATCATTATTTCTGTAGAAAACTCAAAATAATTCAGCTGTATAAAAATTCTCAATAAAACAATACTGCTATAGATCCAGCTTTTAACAATTTCAGAAAAGTGCTGTGAAGAATGTGAATTTGTATAAATATGCACAGTGGTAGGATTCAAATTTTTTTACTACCAGTTCTGTGGGCATGGCTTGGTGGGTGTGGCAGGGGAAGGTTACTGCAAAATCCCATTCCCTCCCCACCTCACTAACCTGCTTTCCAGCTCCGTTTTCCTGTGCAGGGCAACAAAAGAAGACCCAGCCGATCAGCTGGGACTCAGGAGGCAGAGAATAGATGGGGCGGGAACAGTCAGAGGAAGTATTTGCCGGTTTTCCAAACTACTCAAAATTTCCGCTACCGGTTCTCCAGAACTGGTCAGAACCTGATGGTATTCCCACCTCTGGAATGGAGGCATTTGTGTAAGACTGAATGGCATGAATCCAGTGAACTGGGGTGCCCAGCTGGCACTGAGGAGAAGGAGAGTATTAGGTACTTCTGAAACAGGGCCATCAGTTGCAGCCATCTTCCCAGTAGCTCAGGGGCAAGCTGAAGATAATAATATGTGTTCCTGCCCTGCCAACATGTAGGTGATGCATCCAGACACTGGAGCAAGCAGGAAGCATGGATCAGCCCACAAGGGCAAAGAACAGAAGTTCTCAGGCTCTTGATATCCCATCCATCCATCTCTGTTATTAGAATTGCTTGTTTTATATGATATCTAATTGTTAGCATCTTATTGTTTGGATAAAAAAACAAAGTAATGATGGAAAACAATTGAGGCTATAATAATTCTTGAGGGAGGGAAGTATTTCCATTGTTAATTAAAAACTAAGTGCAAGTCCATATCTGCAGATGAAAGAAGAGAGGCTAGAAATGCCTCTTGTTTTGATAATCCACCCCTCTTTTTCCAGGTGCTGTCATATTTGATAGTTTATATATTTTGTTGGGTTGTGCCATTAAGCTATATCTGATCAAGAATTTTTTTAAAGGAATAATCCTAACCTGCCCAACCATTGCTTGGGCAAGTAGACATTGGGTGGGCTCCCTCATATAATTCCAGGGAACTTTGGCCATTCTATAGTCAATTTCACTGCCTAATGAAAGAATCTAATCTAGACAATTTAATAATATCTTATTTTCAGAACACTGGCAGAAAACTTTTCGCTAGTTTTCCCGTGGTTGTAGGAATAGTGTTGGATGCCCTTTCCCTAGTAGCATCCCATCATTAAAACATAAGAGTACAGGTAGTCCTTGACAGCCATTCATATAGTGACTATTCAAAGTTACATCAGCACTGAAAAATTGACTTATGACCATTTTTCTCACGACTGATGCAGCATCTCCATTGTCACATGATCAAAATTCAGATGCTTGGCAACTGGCATGTATTTATGATGGTTGCAGAGTCCCAGGGTCTCTGCAATGAGACAGGCTTTTGAGATATCTCTATAAATAGGAGTGTCCAGCTGTGGCAACTTTAAGACTTGTGGACTTCACCTCCCAGAAATTGAAGTCATGGCTGGCTGGAAAATTCTGGAAGTTGAAGTTCCCAGGTCTCTGCTTTAAACTCTTCCTCTGAACATTTTGCCCAGTGATGAATCTAGTAACAAAATCTGTGCTTAATTTTTAAATGACAATTCAACAGTACTGATTTTCACATCTGTCAATTGTGGCAGAGGTGGGAATGAGATGCATAATGTGTCACTCGTGGTGTCTTACAAAGGCATATGCTCTGAAGGATGATTCTGCTATCATGCAGCAGCTGTTAGCCAAGGGAGGAATTGTCCTGTTAACTGAAATCACACTCAGGAAGGAAGGGATAAACCATTAGTCTGCCAGGCCTTATTTGGTATGCAGTTAATAAGTTGAATGGCTGCTGAAGCTTTCACTGTCTTACTCATAGTTGGGACACCCCACCTATCTTTCTTCTTTACATCAATAGCACAGGAAGTACTCACTTGCAAGATTTGCAAAATTCCACTAGGTTCCTTCAGTTCATCTTTCATCAGCTTCTCTCTCCGGTCTCCAATGAACTGAGTTTAGTTGGGGTTCTATATTTTTGTTCCTATCAATTTGTTTCAGGGTGATGTTTGACTTGTCTAATTTGCTATACAGTAAAGATAACTGGCATTTGGCTGGAAAGAGCACCAGGATTCATGTACCTGGCAGGAATGAACCACATTTGCTAACTCACAAAAAAAATCCCAGAAATAAAGAGAGTAATATTTATTGAAAACAGTAGAAACCATAACAAACCAGGAACTACATTGATTTAAGAACAAGCCAAGTTAGAAACAAAGTTCAAATTCTCTTAACAGTGTTTCCTTCTTGCCCAACCCAATGGACAACTCGGTCTCCTCTTTTGGGTGGGTGGGATGGCTGTTCTGTCTAGTTGTTTTGTTCCCTGTGTTTTGAACTTGTGTTGTTCCCTGGCTGTTTGAGAACTGACCCTTGCAGTTGACTGCTGG
Source organism: Notechis scutatus (assembly GCF_049901735.1). Taxonomy (NCBI): domain Eukaryota; kingdom Metazoa; phylum Chordata; class Lepidosauria; order Squamata; family Elapidae; genus Notechis; species Notechis scutatus. The sequence continues at coordinate 229,402,962 of NC_142009.1, forward strand.
AATTTTATGTTTGTATGCCATTTTAAATAAACCTATGATTTTCAGAACTATACTTTCTACTCTTAATCAGAATGACCCCAAAATAGATTTTTTTCCAGTTTGTCGGCTTTGCGAGCGGTAGGGATTCGCGAAGCTACGCGATCCCTGCCGCGCTAGCCGTTTTTGGGGCTCCGATCCGAAAGGGTGCGGAGCAAGGCTGCCCTGCAGGGGCAGCTGAAGGTAGGGGATCCGGGAAAGGGTTTGGGGTGCTGCAGACCCCTCCCTAGCCGGCAGAACCTCCTTTTACCAAGGCAGGTGCAGCGGCGGTCCGTAATGGCTGCCACAAAGAAGCCGGCAGCTGGGCAAGTATGCGCTGGAGGAAGAGGAGAAAGTTTTTAAAAGTGAAAGTCTTCTTGGTCGATCCAGGACTCTGAGATATATTTAATTTAATTCCTGGAAGTGATGGCTTTTTGGATGATTCTTTCCACAAGAGAAAGTAAGCGGCAATTCTGAGGTGCTGAAAGGAAAGTTTACTCTCCCCCCCGACGGAATTAATAAATGGATATTGAGAAACCTGTTTTTTTTTCAGGTAAAACTAGCTTTTTGGGATAAGTCGGAAGGAGAGGACAAAAATATATTTATCTGGTTGGATTTTCTTGGAGGAGATGCCTTAAGGATTTGAAAATAGAAATAAAATCTTAATAAGGCTTCAAAACACAGATTTGAATTTTCTTTTTTCCTTTGTCTGATACTACCCCTGGAAGAGAAAGGGGGAATTTTGGCTTGGCTTGGATTGATTGAGGATTGTGGACTTTGGGATTGTCTTATTTTTCTTTTGGAATATTTTGGTTGGTGTGAGAAGAAAGAGGGAAAAAGAAAAGAAAAGATCTACAATGGCTTTTTCTTTTGAGGAACTGAGGGATGAATATGAGCAAACAAAAGCAGCCTGTAAGGATGGTATGGAAAAAGCTTTTCTTTTTTTAGAAATGGCGTTGGTTAACTATGAACAGACAATACAGATGGAAGCTGAAGAACAACAAGAGGAAGATGAAGACGCCATCTTCAATGAATCCCAAAATTCATCTAAGAAAGAAGGAAGGAAGAAAGCGAGGAAAATGAAGGATTTAAGATCTAAAAAAACATTTAAGAAAGAGAAAAATATGATGCAAAATAAATACAATGATAGCAAACAAGAGAAAAAGGGAATACAACAGAGAAGGGATGCCGGCAAGACAGAGGTTAGAAGAATGGGGGGTAGGAAGATTTGGTGGGGGAAGAAAGAAAGGGGAAAGGCGGAGAAAAGCCACAAAGTCTTAAAATTAGATGGGAAAAGAGGAATCCTTTTTAGGGATAATGGGTAAAGCATAAATTTTTTTAAAAAAAGATTCTGCAAGGTACACAAGATGGTATTGCAACATTTGTATTAGAAATAGAAAATTAGAATGGCTTAAGAGTTAATAAGAAATTAAAATGTTGAAATGTTTAACAATGATTGATTTTTAAAATGTAATAAAATATTGAAGGGAAAGGCAATGAGAATGCTATAAGATTTATTATTTAGATTTATTATTTAACTACGTATTTAGGAGGATATTATGTATTTAAACATTTTTGATTTTTTACTCTGTTTTTATTGTTACTAAAAGTAAAAATTAGTAGATAGAATGTACCAAGCAGAATCAGATTGGGTATTAGGTGTTATTTTAAATGTTAATCTAATTAATTTAGGGAGAGGATAGAAAGGCATCATACTCTGATTAGTGATTTCAGGAGAAACTCTTTTTTTTTTTCATTATAAGGAATGAGATAGAGGAATAATAAAGGATGGGCAAAAGATACAAATATAATGATTTAAATTAAGATGGATTGAATAAGATAGAATTATGAAGAGTGAAATGTGTGGAGAAGTTTATATAGAAGATACAGAATGGTAAATAAAATAAGTAATGATCTGTAAGATGAGCATGAATATAATTAAGCCCATATAAAGAGAGGTACCTGGGGCCAAGTTACTTTACTAAAAGATTTTTTATATGTATGTTTGTGTCTGTTTATGTCTTTGAGAGTATTGGTGAAACCTTGTAGAAACATAGAGAGTGATGATAATCAAGTCAGAAAGAAATAGATGAAATAATATAGAAATGTATTGTATAAGATAAGGTTTTATCTGACTTGTTAAATCTATAATGGAAAAAGGTTCAAATATGTAATGGTTGATGATGATTTGTTTGTTTTTTGAAATTAATAAAACTTGCTTAAAAAAAAAAAAAAAAAAAAGAATGACCCCAAAATAGAATCTGCCCATACTTCAAGTGGTGAATCTAGCAGAAATCACAATTTCTGTTTTTGTGGAGATCAGGAAATGTGATCCACCTGCCCTATTCTGTTCCGGGCTAAACTATACTCCAGTCCTTCCTGCAAATGATCTTTAATAATGTGTAGCTCCTTTGCCTCCCTTGGCTTAGCTATTGTTGCCACTCTTCTCTCATCTCCTACCCCATCGCTCAATATTTTGCATTACATCTCAATATTTTGCATTGCATTGTCCATTACATTACATGTAATGGACAGCTTGTCCATCTGTTTCCATCCATAGTGTGTGTGTGTGTGGGGGGGACACCTGCCTGAGGCATTTTTGTAAACCCACTTTTTTTGGCTTGGGCTGAAGTCTCATTTACCTGATTGTTGCTTTGGTAACAGATCTTCCCAGCAACCCTCTATATTAATTACATAACTTGTACAGACGTTTGGGCAAAAATGGTTTCAAGTGCCTGTAATATTTTAAAGATGGGTTAGTAATATGGTATCCTTTACAATCCCATAAAATATTTTTTAAAAACCTTACAACTTACTTAATTTTTCAGCAAAATCTAGTGTTCTAGTGTTTCTTTTGCCTCCACTTCACAACTCATACAGTAAGGTAAACTAATAGTTGTTCTGTCTCACATTTCTTCTTTCCCAAAAGATGAAAGAATACAAACTCACACAAACACAGGCAGGCAAGCTGGCTCGGATTTCACAGAGTTAATTCTTTGGAACTAACAATATCCTTGGCATTCCAACACCCTCTGCCTGGCAAGTCCGAACTGATAACAAATAAAAATCTACTCACAGAAAATTACAAGGCAGTCCACAAAAATCATTCACAAAGAAAATCTGAAGAAAGATTATTGTCCCATACAAAGTTCCAGCCGAAAACACACCCACTTTTATCCCCTGTGGGGTATGGCTCAATGACTCAGCTCACTCTCTGACCCTCCCACGCCTCCTACGTTGCTGCTCATGTTTCTCCCTACGACGCTGCTTAGGATCAAGCCAACACTCTTCCTCTTGACTCCCTGTCAGGGGCTGCTCCGATATGCCTTCCTCCTGATTAATCTCAGGCTGTTCCTCTCGGTTGTCTGATGAAACCTGAGGCATTATCAGGGAGGAAGGCATTGCCAGAGAGGAAGGTCCTGGGGAGGAAGGCATTCCCGGTTCCTCCTCCTCATCTTCCAGGTCTTCTTCCTCTGACAACATAGGCTTGGGAATCAGGGCCACAACACTATCCCCCACCGCAGGGCCCTTCCCCCGAGTCTGACGGTCAGGATGTGGTTGCAAGGGGAAATAATCATGGAACATCCGTATAAGGTCCAGGGCGTGGATCGTGGAAGCACCCACCCAGGAGAGGGCCTCCGGCCCATCCCCCTGCCTCTCGATCAAATACTGGAACCGCCCTTTCAGCCAGCGGGAATCCCTAATGCTGGCCACCTTGCCTTCTACTGCGCCATCTTCCCCGGGCACAGGTGGTGGATCAACAGCTGTGGGACATCAGAGATGACACGAACGGGCGTCAGGGACCAAAAGGGAACGGTGGAAGACTGGATGAATTTGCATGGAGCGCGGTAGAGTCAGTCGATAGGCTACTGAGTTGATGACCGCCTCAATGGGAAATGGGCCGATGAACCAATGGTCCAGCTTCTTTATCGGGCGGTCAACCTGAAGATGTTTTGTGGATAACCACACACGGTCTCCTTCATCCAGCGGAGGCGTTGCCCATCGAGAGCGATCTGCGAACCACTTGTAATCTTCCCTGGCCTGTATCAATTGCTGCCGAACTAACTGCTGAACTGAGGGAAGTTCTGAAAGGAATTCCCGAGTCTCGGTAACAGGGGAATCTAATAGTGTCAAAGGGAAGAACCGTGGATGGTACCCCACATTAGCATAAAATGGTGTCATTTGGGTGGAGGTGTGCTGGGAGTTGCTGAATGCAAACTCCGCCAGAGGGAGATAATCAGCCCAGTTGTTCTGTCGTTGGTTTACAAAACAACACAAGTATTGCTCGAGAATGCCAATAACCTTCTCCGTCCCCCCATCAGTCTCTGGATGGTGCGCCGATGACAAGCACACGTGCACCTGTAATGCAGTCATCAGGCTTTTCCAAAATTGGGCTGTAAATTGTACACCACGGTCAGAAACTACCCTGTCTGGCAGACCATGGAGACGAAAAACATGCTGCAAGAACAAACGGGCAGTTGTTCGGGCCGTTGGCAATTTACGACACAGAATGAAGTGGGCCATTTTTGTCAACATGTTGACCACCACCAGCACAGTTGTAAATCCAGAGGACGGTGGTAAATGAGTCAAGAAATCCATGGAAATTGGTCCCCATGGTCTTTCTGGAGTTGTCAGAGGTTGGAGGAGACCAGGAGGTGCAGCTGTCGTGGTTTTCGCTTGCCTGCATGGTACACAGGACGTGACATAGGCGTGGACATTGTGCCATACTCAAGGCCACCAAAAAGTCCGCGTTACAAGATGGAGAGTCTTAAAAAACCCAAAATGGCCAGCTGCAGGGTTGTCGTGACACTGAGTCATAATAAGGGCTCGAAGTGGCCCCGTGGGTACGTACAACCGGCCCTGATGCTTGAGTAAAGTCCATGGGGATTCGGATCCAATCTCCCCCATCCTCTGCTGCGACCAAGCATCTAGGCGCTGCGCCTCTCGCACCTGAGTCCACAAGTCCACCGATTCCTGGACTGCGGCCAAGGATTCTGCTGGCAGCACTGTCCGCGGAGGAAGGGGGTCCTCGGGGCAAAGTTACTCGGGTTTGCGGGACAGGGCATCCGCCCTCCGATTGTGATCACTGGGGATATAGGTCACAGAAAAGTTGAACCGGGCAAAAAACAATGACCACCGGATCTGCTGCTGGTTCAACTTTCTTGCCGTTGACAAATGTTCTAAATTCCGATGGTCCATCAGGACCTCCACCTTGTGTCAGGCCCCCTCGAGATGATGTCGCCAAGCCTCAAACGCAGCCTTGCTAGCCAACAACTCTTTTTCCCAGATGGTGTAATTGCGTTCGGAAGGAGTGAGTTTCCGGGAATAATAAGCGCAGGGAAAAAGAGTGGCGCTATCCACCAGGGCTTGCAACAGCACCGCCCCAATAGCCACGTTGGACACATCTGTCTCCACCACAAAAGGACGATGCGGATCAGGGTGCCTCAGGATGGGTTCTGCGACGAAAGTATTCTTGAGGGCCTCAAAAGCCTGTTGCTGCGGGGGGGCCCATGGAATGGGACCTTCTTTCGAAGGAGCTGGGTTATTGGACCCATCAGCTTGGCAAAACCCGGGATGAAGGTCCGGTAATAGTTAGCGAACCCCAATAGGCATTGAACGTCCTTCACGCCACGAGGGGGTTCCCAACTACATAAGGCCTCCACCTTACGCGGGTCCATGGCGATGCCTTTGGGAGAGATGATGTGCCCAAGGAACTCAATGGAAGTCTGGAAGAAGAAACATTTCACCAGCTTCGCATAAAGTTGGTGCTCCCGAAGGTGTTGCAAGACCAGACGAACGTGTTGAAGGTGGCTGTCCCTGGACCCGGAATAGATCAGAATATCGTTCAGGTACACTACCATGAACTGATCTAACATATCCTGAAACACGTCATTCATCAGGTGCTGGAAGACTGCGGGGGTGTTGGTCAATCCAAACGGCATCACAGTGTACTCAAAATGGCCGTATTTGGTGCCAAATGCCATCTTCCATTTGTCCCCCTCTCGCATCCGCACCAGGTTGTAGGCCACTCGAAGATCGAGCTTGGTGAAGATAGTGGCCTCCTGCAACCTCTCCAACAACTCCGGAATGAGCGGCAAGGGGTAGCTATTCCACACTGTGATGGCGTTTAGCCGGCGGTAATCACAGCACAAGCGTAAGTCTCCTGTCTTTTCTTGACAAAGAGGACTGGGGCTGAGAGAGGGGACGACGAAGGCTGGATGAACCCTCGAGCCAAGTTTTTGTCCAAAAAGTCCTGTAGTGCAGCCAGCTCGGGCTCAGACATGGAGTACAAACGTCCCTTTGGCAGTGGTACATTGGGCAGAAGGTCCACTGGGCAATCATAGGGCCGATGTGGGGGTAACCGGTCTGCCTCCTTCTCACTGAATACATCCATGAAGTCCGTCAGTTCAGGAGGTATGGAGATGGCAGAGGTGGTGATGTCCTGGCCAGCACAGGTGTGGCGGAAGTGGTCCACGCGTTGCAGACTCGGAAAAGAAATGGCGTTCCGCGACCATGCCACCTGAGGATCATGAATCCTAAGCCAAGCCATGCCGAGGACTAATGGGAAATGGAGGTCCGCGGTGACATAAAAGCGGATCATCTCCTCATGTTCTCCAATGACTAGGCGCAAAGGCTGGGTGGCGAATTTAATGGGTCCTGCAATAAGTTCCTGCCCATCAATAGTCTCGACCCTCATTGTAGGTTCCACCGGAACCAAGGGGACCTCAAAATGGGCTGCAAAGGCCTGGTCCATAAAGTTAGTCGTGGCCCCTGAGTCCACCAGCGCATTCCCTGGAATCCCTTCCAACTGGTTAGCCAAGAAAACCCGAGTGTCCAAAATCAGATGCCGAGGGGGCCCAGAGTCAATCTCCGCTAATTCAGGCAGGTGTTTGATATGTGCCCGGCCTAGGGTTTCCCCTAGGTCAGGCCTGCCCCGTTTCCTGACTGATCACGCCGAGATTCAGGCACAGGTTTGAGCGACCCACCTCGCTTTAGAGGACAAAAATTAGCGAAAAATTAGCGACAAAAATTAGTCCTGCCCCCCCCACAATACAAGCACAAACCCTCTTGGTGTCTCCGCATTCGCTCCTGGGCCGTCAGGTGAGGTCTGACTGCTCCTAACTCCATTGGCTCCTCGACCATTGCCACAACACGTTGGGTGACCCGGGGCGCTGTTAGCACAGGGCGCTATGGTACAGATGCAGATGGCTGCTCCTGGACAGTACGACGGTTCTTTCGCCGTTGGAGACATGCATCGATGTGCAAGCATTGCACGACCAGAGTGTCGAGGGTTGCGGCCAGTTCCACTCGAACTAACTCATCCTGCAGCTCATCTGATAGGCCATCCTGGAAGGCGTCCATTAACACTGCATCATTCCAGTTGGAGTCCAGGCACAAAAGCCGAAATTCAGAAATAGACTCTTGCAGGGGGCGCCTCCCTTGGCGAAGGTCCTTAAGATGCCTGGCTGCCATCTGCACTCGTATGGGGTCTTCATACATGTGGCACATGTGTTGCCAAAAACCCTGGTAATTAGTTAATAATGGGCTGTTCTTGAGCAACAAAGGTGTCGCCCATCTGGCGGCCGAGCCAGAAAGGAGGCTTATCACAAACCCCACCCGAGCCTGGTCATCTGGGAAATCCTCTGGCCTCATAGCCATAAATAACTGGCACTGCCCCATGAAAGCCGGCAACATCTCAGGCTGCCCAGAAAACTTATCTGGCACAGCCACCGGGCATTTCCAATGAGGAGGGGGAGGAGGAGCTGCATGAGCCTGCAACAAAGCAATTTGGGCTGTTAATTGAGCCACTTGCTGTTGTAGAGTTTGATTTTCATCTTGCAGCTGTTGTTGAAGCTGCTGCTGCTGGTCCATCTTAGGTAAAAGATGGTTTAAGTCAGGTACGGGACAAAAATGTTCTGTCTCACTTTTCTTCTTTCCCAAAAGATGAAAGAATACAAACTCACACAAACACAGGCAGGCAAGCTGGCTCGGACTTCACAGAGTTAATTCTTTGGAACTGATAATATCCTTGGCATTCCAACACCCTCTGCCTGGCAAGTCCGAACTGATAACAAATAAAAATCTACTCACAGAAAATTACAAGGCAGTCCACAAAAATCATTCACAAAGAAAATCTGAAGTAAGATTAAACTTTGTCCCATACAAAGTTCCAGCCGAAAACACACCCACTTTTATCCCCTGTGGGGCATGGCTCAATGACTCAGCTCACTCTCTGACCCTCCCACGCCTCCTACGTTGCTGCTCACGTTTCTCCCTACGACGCTGCTTAGGATCAAGCCAACACTCTTCCTCTTGACTCCCTGTCAGGGGCTGCTCCGATATGCCTTCCTCCTGATTAATCTCAGGCTGTTCCTCTCGGTTGTCTGATGGAACCTGAGGCATTACCAGGGACGAAGGCATTGCCAGAGAGGAAGGTCCTGGGGAGGAAGGCATTCCCAATTCCTCCTCCTCATCTTCCAGGTCTTCTTCCACTGACAGCATAGGCTTGGGAATCGGGGCCACAACAAATAGTAATGTACAAATAGATATTTGATTTGTACCTCCAAAAATTCATGCTCCTAATCTCTCTTATGCATCCCAATATACTACTAACAATATAAGATAGGTAATAAAATTAAGTAACCAGTCATAATTTCAAGCCTATTACATACAGAAGCTACTGGCGGTGTGGCTTTTTGCTTTCTACTTACAGGTCAGGCACACAATAGAATGAGAGGTAAATTGTCCACACCATCGTAGGAGATCAAAGTCCTTCCAGGCAAAAGCAAGCCAATGACTTAGCAGGCCACCTATTAGAGCAATTGAAGCAACATTGCAATTTCTGGCCAAGGGCATCAGGTTGGGGAAAGAAAGTTGTAAACAGCCTTTTTGTCTCCCCGGTTGGACTGACTTTCCAATTAAGTTAACTGGGAAATTGGTCCATGTGAGTTTATTATGTTGAGGCAACTTTCTGCAACCCTCTGAGGCCCCCAGCTGGTTATATCAGCAGCTCTGCACCTTTTCCGTCATTGCCGTTATTAGCCTGCTTAGCTTGCCTTTGGAGAGAGGTGGAAGCATGATTGATGAATGCAAAATTTGGGTGTGATCATAACTTATGTGATTGCTGCTTTGAGTGGTTTTGAAAGATAGGCATCACTGACAGGAATAGTTTGCAGCACATGTTACATGTTAGATCCAAATGCAGTAAAGTGAGAAAGAATGCTTAAAGGAAGATGTAAGTGAAACCTTTCTTTACCACCCAAAGATTATCAGCTGATAAGTATGACAATTGCCTGAACCTTTTATTCTCTGGACTGGATTAATGCTACTGTAATAGAAATTCTGTGCTTTTCTTCTGCTGTAATTACATCTCGGCAAGTGATTCTGATTAAGGTAAGTGACAGGAGTCTCCTTTCATCTCTCTGTCCTTGAGCTATTATGAGATAATTGCATAATCATACTTTTTATTATTCTTATGGCTGCTTAGGAAAACATAAAAAGATTTGGACAAATTGTAAAGGCCCAGAAGACCAAATGAGTACTGAGCTAAAAACTAGGATGTGGAAGTTTTCATTCCACAAAGTTAACATATTTCTTTATATGCCCTCAGAGCTATATCCTCCTGCACAAAGAGTTTGCTGTCAAATATCTCATGTGAACCATGTTTGGTCCCTGATAAAACTAACCTCAATTTCTGGAGATAATTATTGTTTTAGGAATTAAGAGTATTACATTTGGAAAATATAGATACCACACCTATGGAATACTGTAATTTGTTGCTGCTGGATATTGTTAGTGATGCTTGACTTCAGAATCCAGGGCATCTTGGTTATTATACTCCATTTATCAGAAAACAGAATAATGTTTGATGAAATTATGTGTGCGTTCAGTTGTTACCATAACCATATCTGCACACAAAGGAAATAGAAAATCTGTGTGTACTATATTCTGAAAAAAAAAGTCATTTTTGAAATGGATATGGTTAAGAAACATTAAATCTTGCTAATTGGACCAAAAGTCTATATATTCCAACTTTTTCTTCCCCAAATGGCTCTTAGATATCTATGGAAAGCTCCAATAAATTGTGAGTACACTATCCCCTAGTACTTGTGTTGCCGAGCAACCACACTGAGTAGAAATATATGCAATATTCCAAATATATAAATGTGTGGTTGGAAAGATGACCTGGGACTATTCCCAAGAATAAGCTGAACATTGTGTTATCTTTCTATTCTACTGAATATATAGTATGGTAAATTGCAAGCTTCCCCTCCCATATAAGTCTGGAAAGCAAAATTAAGCAAATATTAATAGTATAATAGATAAGCAGTAAATATTGATAAGCTTAAATGTTCTGAATTTTGGTTTTTGACAACATCTTTTGTTGAGCTAAATGGAAATCCCTTTACATCTCTGTACACAGCTTCAAGTTTGTTTCCAAAAAGAAGCTTCTGAAAGCACAGTTCATACAGTACATGTAGCCTCCTTCTGCAACTCTTTCAAGCAGCTTCATCTTTACTCAGAGTGATGAGTTTGGTTTAAAACCCCATAAAATAGCTCCTGTATTGTAGCATAAAATAAAAATGTAAGTATGCCACCTGGAACTGATCGCATGGCCACCATCCATTTTCTTTATTGGTACAAATGTTGAGGATGCATGTTTTTTCAGATTCTTTCCTACTTTCTATTCATGTTTATTATTTCAGTTCATATAAATGATTGTCATATAATATTATTTAAAACTTAGATAGTTCTATCTCTGTGTCCAGTCTACTTATAAGTGCATAAGTGCATTTTCCAACCTGGAATTTATCAGTTACACTGAACTTTATTTTTCATAATCACTGTGGTCTATGTTCCAGACTGAGTAGTGGTGTGTTTGGGCTGAATTAGAAGACTTCCAAGGTTCATTCCAGCGGTATTTTGATTAATTGATTGATTGATTGACTCTCAGGATTCATCACCACCAAAGTGAAATCCACACATCTCAAAGCTGCTCATGTTGGGAGACACCCATCTATAGGAATTGTAACACATCTCAAAAGCATCAGGTTGGGGATAACTAGTATATGTGCCTACTTCCTAGTTGAGGAAACTTCCTACTTGAATTATATGGTGACTGATGGGATTTTCTGAATTTGAAATCTCTAAGTATGGTTTTTAATGCTACATCATAGAAAGACATAGATATATCCATTTATTTTGATTTAAAGCTGATTGATATAAATTCATACAATTTATGCATTTCAACCTATAAAGCCTTTTACAGGTGAAATTCAAAAAATTAGAATATAGTGCAAAAGTTCATTTATTTCAGTAATGCAACTTAAAAGGTGAAACTAATATATGAGATAGACTCATTATATGCAAAGCAAGATAGTTCAAGCCGTGATGTGGTATAATTGAGATTATTATGGCTTACAGCTCATGAAAATCCCAAATCCACAACCTCAGAAAATTAGAATATTACATGCAATCAATAAAACAAGGATTGTACATAGAACAATATCGGACCTCTGAAAAGTATAAGCAAGCATATGTACTCAGTACTTGGTTTGGGCCCCTTTTGCAGCTATTACTGCCTCAATGTGGTGTGGCGTGGAAGCTATCAGCCTGTGGCCCTGCTGAGGTGTGATGGAAGACCAGGATGCTTCAATAACGGCCTTCAGCTCTTCTGTATTGTTCGGTCTCATGTCTCTCATCTTTCTCTTGGCAATGCCCCATAGGTTCTCTACGGGGTTCAGGTTTGGCGAGTTTGCTGGCCAATCAAGCACAGTAATCCCATGGTCATTGGACCAGGTTTTGGTGCTTTTGGCAGTGTGGGCAGGTGCCAAGTCCTGCTGGAAAATGAAGTCAGCATCCTCATAAAGCTCGTCTGCGGAAGGAAGCATGAAGTGCTCCAAAATCTCCTGGTAGACGGCTGTGTTGACCCTGGACTTAATGAAGCACAGTGGACCAACACCAGCAGATGACATGGCTTTCCAAATCAACACAAACTGTGGAAACTTCACACTGGACTTCAAGCATCTTGCAGTGTGTGCCTCTCCATTCTTCCTCCAGACTCTGGGTCCTTGGTTTCCAAGTGTCAACCTATTCTGACACCCAGTGCCGAATATAAGGAGCTATACTTTCATAATGTAAGCAAGAGCTATCAGCATTCCAAAGTAATGAGAAATTTCAAATGGATTTTAATATGTATATAATATTATATATTAAATGTGTATATGTACCAAGTTAATTCAGGTGGCTTTGTTCGAATCAAAGTTGAAAATGGTGAACGGATGCCTGGAATGTGTTTATTGGAAGAATAAATGCCTTTGGCCCCTAGCATCTCTATTCTCAAACATGCTTTGTTTCTTTCCTATGTCTTCCATTTCCTTTTGATGCTGGCTGTACAGACTGAACCAAGAATATGCTGAATCATGACACCTCCGCCCCCCAATTTGTGCTGCTTGGCTTTCCTGAGCTTCAGGAGTTCCCGTTGCTCTCCTTTGTCATTCTCCTCTCCATCTATCTCTTCATAGTCCTTGGCAATGCCTCAATGATTGTTCTCTCCCATATAGATGTGAGCTTGCAATTCCCCATGTATTTCCTCCTGAGGCATTTCTCGTTCCTTGAGGTGTGTTAAACCTCAGTTACTCTTCCCCGGCTGCTGGGAAATGTCCTCAGGGCATCCTGTGCAATCTCCTTCCAGATGTGCCTCATTCAGTTGTATTTCTTCTTTTTCTTTGGTTCCACAGAGTTCCTTCTCTTGGCTGCCATGGCCTATGATAGGTATTTAGCCATCTGTCACCCACTGCAATATCCAGTGCTCATGGAAAGCCATGCTTGTGTCTTCCTCAACATGGGTTCCTGGCTGATTGGATTTTTGACCTCCTTATTGCCCATAGCCTTAATTTCACAGCTGCCATTTAACAGCAGCAACCAGATCAACCACTTTTTCTGTGACTTGGGGCCCTTGATTAAGCTCTCAACTGGAAATACTTTCATGGCTCATACAATAGTATTCCTAGTCTCTGCGGTGGTTGTCCTCCTATCTTTCCTTCTGACGTTGACTTCATATATGCTGATTGTTTCAACCATCTGCCACATCCCTTCTGTGTCAGGAAGGCGTAAGGCCTTTTTTACCTGTTCCAGTCACCTCATGGTGGTTACTATCTTCTACGGGACAGTCATCTTCACATATATGTGCCCTCATTCTGATCAGGCTTTTGAAATGGACAAAGTTGTCTCCATGCTCTGTACTGTTGTCACTCCAGTTTTGAATCCAATTATCTACACCGTGAGAAACAAAGATGTGAAAGCTGTGGCAAAGGTCCTCTACCATGTAAAGAACTAGCAATGAAAAATATCATAAACCTCACCAGACAAAATTGACAAATTGAGGGAAGGTTGCAGTAGTAAACTCTCACATGTGCTTTTAACTGACAATAAAATGATATTCTTGAGTCCTTGTAGACATTGGTTTATATATTTTTATGCTGTGTATTAGCACATGACATACACTGAGGAATTTTCTTCAAACCTGTATTATTGTTGGAGGTGTTTTTTTGTTATAACAATTAACAAAATAAATAAATAATTATCAAAGCCAGACAAGGAAGAGATTGTTTTTTTCTTCAATCAGAAAATAAAATACGTTTTCTAATACATTTGTACAGCAGTGACTTTTCACCCACATTAGTTCAATACATTACTTGAGCATAATAAATGTGCAACAAAGAACAATTCAGTCTTTGGAATACTAAGAAGGGTGGAATGAAATCCTAAATTCAAACCATATAAATACAAAAGTAATCGTATCCATGGTGAGCCTTGGGCAGAATATAGAGATAGTCCATTTACTGATCAGCAGAATAATTATAGCTGATTCTAGGCAGACCTTTTATCACATACTTGTGACAGTTATAGGAAGATCTTTTAAGGTAGGCTATTGTTATCCGGGCTGCAAAGAATTGTGAAGGATGGATGTCCACCAATGAAAGGTTGTGCAGCCGTCCTAGAACAGGGCTCTTTAAACTGCGTTTCACAAATCTCAGAATCTCATAAGAAGTTGATGGATTTCTTTGGGTGGGGATAGTTTATGTGAACACAACCAATTTTTTGTCAGTAAAGCCTTGCAACCTACTGGGGTATGGGAAATTTGTTTTTAATGAATAGAATAGAATAACAGAGTTGGAAGGGACCTGAGTGCAATTCAAGTTGTTGGTTATTACCTATCGCATAAAATGCGATTCTGAGCTGTGCACAACAGTTGGATGCAATACTGAAGTTGATATAAAAAACAACAGATATAAAAAGATATTAATCTATATTAATAAATTAAAAAATAAATATACAATCCCTAAATGAAGGAGAATAAGAATGACTACCTCAACAAGGGATCATCTAAGCATGTGTGGGTGTGCATGTATATATATATTTCTTAAGTTTTTGCGGGTATTTATATGTATGGTATTCAGCTTTGTTTGGGTATTTTCCCATGTCATTATAGTTGTGCTTTTAAAGTTGTAGCAATGTTTCGGCAGAATCTCATCTGCCATCATCAGGCTTCTGTACAGTGTTTGTCTGTGAGTCAGACTTTCACAGCCGTTTCTGTTTTAAATTTGGTGCTAGCCTACTGCTGTGTTAGAATGGTTTTTTCTTCATCCTGATTGGTTGGGAGTCTTGGTCTGTGTTTATTGGTCTTGGAGTTTGCTGTGTTCTGGTTGATTGGTGTTTCTAATATCTTCTGTCTGTTTTGTAGCTTTTTTTGTCTTGATTGGCTGGCAACATTGTGTTTCCTGTATTGGAGGCTTTTAGTGCAGCTTGGCTCCGAGTAAATGGATGGCTATCTGTTAGGGTTTGGGGATTAACCCCTAGAAGAGTATTGCAGCAGTAGTCAAACCAGGAAGAGCCCCAGAGTATACACACACTGAACACAAACACTGTTTGTAGTTTAAATAGTTTTTAATCCAGTTAGAGTTTAAGCATTGTCATTCAGTCCATTAAGTCATTCACAGTATTTCCATCCAGTAAGACTCACTAGTATAGTCCAAGTTAAGAGTCCTTGCAATATCTTTATCAGCCGATAAAGATATCTTCTCCTCCTCCGGTTTCACTCTCCAGAGAAACAAACGCTGGATATTCAGTAGAATTACGCAGTAAATCAGCAAACAGTAGCAAACAATAACAGTTCAGTCACAGGCACTCACAGTTAGTCGCAGCAGCACACAGTAACAGCCAGTAAGCTTTCCAGCTTCTAATGCTTCCTTATATAGTAACTTCTAACCGCACCCTTAATCGGCTAATTGCCTGCTGCATTGTGCTTAAAGTGATAAACACTTAAACCATGATATCTAAGTTTTATATATTTATTCACCCAAACCATATTTGGTATCAATGTTATACCTAACATACTCCCTTTTGGGTGAAATAAATATATAATACCTTTACAATCTAATCCCATATTTTTCACAACTCTCCTGGTGCTTAATGGCACCTTGGGCTTTAGTAAAATTATCAGCTAAATTGTCCTCCGACATACAGTACTCTAGCTGAATCATCTTACTTCTTACAGATTGTCTCACGTTTAGGTATCTTAGATCTGTATGCTTGCTTCTTGTTTTTACTCCAATATTTGTGGCCATTTGAATTGCTGCCTGATTATCTTCATGTATAATTATAGGATAATCTACAGTTATACCTATATCAATTAACATTTGTTTATACATTATTAATTCTGTACATAACAATGATAAACAGGAGAATTCTGACTCCATAGTAGACAAACTTATATGCTGTTGTCTTATTGACTTCCAGCCTATTAATGTCTTACCCAGCATTATGGCTGTTCCTGAAGTCGACTTTCTAGTGTCTCTTTCTGATGCAAAGCTAGCATCTGCATAAGCACACAGAATTAAATCACCCTTTGGTTCTAAATACAATGAATAATTCATTGTCTTTTTAAGATATCTTAATATCCTCTTAGCTGCATTCCAGTGTCTTTCACATGGTGCAGAATTGAATCTAGCCAACTGATTCACACAGTACGATATATCTGGTCTAGACCAATTACTAATATAACTCAAACTACCAATTAAAGATTGATAAATCACCTTATCAAACTCAGGGCTTTGTACATCAGTGTTGCTAAACTCCTGACTCATTGGAGTCTTAGCTGGCTTACAAAGCTCCATTTTGTAATCTTTTAGCAATTTGCTTATCTTATCTTCCTGAGATATCTTAAAACCTTTCCGTGTTTTCTTTATATTCAAACCGAGATACTTCTTTATCTCCCCTAATTGCTTGATCTTTATTCTCTTTCCTAATGATGCTATTATTTTATTTGCTTCATCATTAGTTTCAGTTATCAAAACAATATCATCTGTGAATAGTAATAATAATGATACTTTCCCATTTGTCTCCCTCTTAAACAGACATGGATCGGCTAAACCAGCTTTAAATCCTATATTGTCTAGTTCCTTTACAATATACTGGTTCCATTCATAGCCTGATTGTTTTAGACCATAGAGGCTTTTCTTTAACAACCAACAATCATTATTATCCTTATTTTCACTTTTAATACCAACAGGTTTTTCATATAAATAATATGTTTTAATGGGGCGTGCAAGTAAGCAGTTTCCACATCTAAATGGTTAACTATATAGTTTTTACTAGCTGCCCACACTAAAGCTGCTCTCAAGGTTGCTGCCTTAAGACTAGGTGCAAACACCTCATCATAGTCATTAGCATTCTGCCTAAAACCTTGGGCTACTAACCTTGCCTTATGGATTAAATTACCATCTTTATCTATTTTTACCTTAAATATCCATTTGCAGCCAATGGATTTCTTTCCTACAGGTAATTTGGCATTTTCATACACCTTCATATCTCTTAATGAATTCAGTTCCTTATTCATTGCTGCATACCATTTTCTTTTTCCTTAGTAGGATACTTTTTAATTTCTTCTACAGAATTAGGAACTTGATTAATCTGGCACACTGTGTTAGCCTGGTACCTATCAGGCGGTCTAGATACACGTGTAGTTCTTCTGGGAATTACAGGGCTTACAGGAGGACTTTCTTGAACTACTACCTGTTCATCTTCCTCATCCTGTTCAGCTATTGAATCTGTTTCTTCCTTTATGGGCACTATTTCATCCTGTATTTGTCTCTTTACTTTATTTTTAAAGTTACAGGGATAACTAATGGGATTTCTATAGGATTCAATAATTACATCTTTATTGGCATCCTGTTCTAATTTCTCCCATCATTCATGTTCTAGAAATTGGGCACTAGCACTACATAACACTTTAGATGTGCCTTTCTCCCAAAATCTATATCTCCTTTGGTTGCCTGGCTTGACTACTGCTGCAATACTCTTCTAGGGGTTAATCCTCAAACCCTAACACTATCATTTATTAGGAAGCTAGGTTTCATCTGGGTGCCTGAAAGACCTGAAAGCATGAATAGAAGAGGTGACTCCACCAGACTGTCAATTATCTGGAAGCCTGCACTCTCAAACAAAAAAATCTCCACACCACAAGCCAAGCAAACATCTGGGCACAAACAGACTCCCCCTGATACCTCCAGCTCAAACACACCCCAACCAGGCACTCAGATGAAACCTAGCTACCTAATAAATGATAGCCGTCCATTTACTCGGAGCCAAGCTGCACTAAAGCCTCCAATACAGGAAACACAATGTTGCCAGCCAATCAAGACAAAAAATGCTACAAAACAGACAGAAGATATTAGAAACACCAATCAAGCAGAACACAGAAAACTCCAAGACCAATAAACACAGACCAAGACTCCCAACCAATCTGCATGAAGAAAAAACCATTCTGGCATAGCGTAGGCTAGCACCAAATTTAAAACAGAAACAGCTGTGAAAGCCTGACTCATAGACGAACACAATACAGAAGCCTGATGATGGCAGATGAGATTCTGCTGAAACGTTGCTACAACATTAAAAGCACAACTATAATGACGTGGGAAAATACCCTAACAAAGCTGAATACCATACATGTAAGTACCCGTGAAAACTTAAGAAAACAAATTTATATATATATATATACATGCATTCATACACACACACATGCACACACATACACATATACATATGCATACACACAATATTTGTACTATCGGTTTGCATTTTTTGGGTATTTGGAGATAAAATGGGAGCTGTAAGCCTTTTAAGGGCTTATAGTGTCCATTTGATCCCTGAAACCTCTTTTCAAAAAAGGCCCTCTCACTTGTGCACTTGACATGGTGTACAAAGTCTGATGTGACTCCTGAATTAATGATTGGCAAACACATCTATGGTCTAGAGCAGGGGTAGTCAACCTTTTTATATCTACTGCCCACTTTTGTATCTCTGTTACTAGTAAAAATTTCTCTAACCGCCCACCGGTCCCACAATAATGGTGATTTATAAAGTAGGGGACAAAACCACTAACGCCCGCCATGAAAGCTGGAACGCCCAATAGTGGGCGGTAGGGACCAGGTTGACTACCACCGGTCTAGAGCAATGATGACTAACCTTTCCGTCCTCGCGTGCCAAAAGTGCGCATGCACACATGCACGTGCATGCACGCATGTCAGCACCCAGAAGACAATGCACGCAGGGGGGCCACACTCCCTGTGCATGTACGCATAACCCCCCACATGCATTGCACATTTATGCGCATGCACACACATCTGCGCATGTCACACACCCCGCACATATGCGGCAGCTACCCGACAATCAGCTGGCGGGCGGGCAGGTGTCAGGCGTGCCCGCGTAGTGGACCTGCTCTGGGGTGACGGCTCACGTGCCAGCAGAGATGGCTCTGTGTGCCACTTCTGGCATGCGTGCCATAGGTTTGCCATCACGTGTCTAGAGTTATGGTAAAGGATTCCTTCCAGGAATGAAAGACTTTGCATAGACAATTGGTGAAAGATTTAGTCATACAAATTTCTATTCTCTTGCAATCTTCTCTATTTCTCCCCGCCTCCCCCTGTTAATTACTTGGCAGCAACATTGGGGAACTTGTTAACTCAAATAAAATAAGTCCCCCCACCCTTTTTTTCTATCTCTTTAGAGATTTGTCTCTGCTCTGGCTCTAAATCACAACTCTATAATTATCTTGTTGATTTAATATTTTAATGCATTTATTCATCACTGTAGTTATCAAAGTCAGAAAAGCTTATAAAGAAAAACTAGGAATCTCATATGAGTAGAAATCCAATCTTGTTCATCTTGGTATACTGTATTTTCAGGTATCCAGGGCTACAATTTTTCTAGCATTATAGAGCTGTGATGGCAAACCTATGGCGCACATGCCCAAAGTGGCACACAGAACCATGTCGCCTGGCACGCAAGGCTTTGTCCTTTCCTCTTTTGGGTTTCTGGCATGCATGACAATCAGCTGGCCTCTGTGCATGCGGCAGTGCCGGAAATCGAAGAGCTGGTCTTCCATTTTCTGGCATGCACATGCGCTCTGGCCAGCTAATTGTCGTGTGCGCATGCGCCCTGGAAATCGGAAGTGTGTGCTGGAAACTGGAAGTTCATTTCCTGGCATGCACATGCCCTCTGGGAAGCTCCTCTTCTGGGTTTCATCCCCAGTGAGTTCACACATGCATGCACTCTCTTTAGAGCACTCGGTGCCAAAAAGGTTCACCATCACTGGACTAGGCCATACCACAGTTGGTGTGAAATTGGAGAATATTGTGTGAGGAGTGATGTATACAGTTGTGTAGAAATGCTCTATAACAGTGATGGTGAACTTTTTTGTTGTGGTGTGCCGAAAGCGTGCGTGTGCCGGCACCCACAGTGCAATGCGCCTTGCCCCCCTGCACACGCATGCCCAACATCCCCCGTCACCCCCTTACCTGCACTGTGCATGCATGTACCTCCCAGCTGATTTTTTGCCCTTTTGAGGCCTTTTTCGGCCTTCCAGAGGCTCAAGGGAAGCCTCTGCAGCCTTTGGAGTCCGAAAAATGGGCCCGTTTTTCAAATATCGGAAGTGACAAAATGGGAAGTACCAGTAGTGATGAAACAGGCCTGTTTTTCAGCCTTCAAAGGCTGCAGAGGCTTCCCTCGACTCTCTGGGAAGCCGTAAAAGGCCTCAAATGGGCCAAAAACCAGCTGGGAGGTATGCACATGTGCAGCGCAGGTAAGTTTGGCTGGGGCTCACGTGCCCACACAAAGGACTCTGCGTGCCACCTGTGGCATGCGTGCCATAGGTTCGCCATCATGGATATATATTATAAACTCGTCTCAAAAAAGGAGGCATCTTCACCTCCTTAAAGGAACTGATGGCATACCCACTCTTTAAGAGGCCTCTCTAAACTCCAGAACGGCTAATGGTAATCTTGGACAGAAGTCCTGGAAAGTTGTTGCCAGCCTAGGGACTATTGGCTAACATGAGGAGTATGGCTCTTGACCTAAAAAAGACAACTGTGGACCCTGCCTTAGATACACCGATGGTCTCACCACATAAAATATAGCTTTCTACGCTCATGTCAACATCTCAATCAGTTCTTTGAAGTGAAGGTCTGGCTACATTGAATTTAGTTTTCTATATACAATAATGAAGTATTCTGCAATAGCATTAATGACTGATAGTAAAAATTATGCCCTCTACATATTTACGGATTTGTATTTTGGCTACTATTTGAAAATGAAATGTATAGGCAGTCTAGTAAGGACCTGTATGTGTGTGTGTCTCCTCTGTATGCCCTGATGTTCCCTAGCTACTCATTAGATAATTCCTGGTGTCTCTTAGAAACCCCATTCCCTGATCAGGATCATAGGGAGGCTTTGCAGCAATCATATATTTTTGTCTTTATTGCTTAAACTTACACACACACATACACACAAGTTCTGTGTCTCCTCTTGGTCCACAACCACCAGTTAGTTGTATTCAAAGGCAAAGATGTGGCTGAAGGAGGATGGATTGTGCCAAGCTGCATCCCTGAAACCCCCTCTCAGAGAATAGCAGCAGAAGCAGACCTCAGGAGCCATCTCTTGGAAATGTGAGTAGTGAATATGGCTATACTAGAATACATTTTTCCAACCAATAATGGGGACTTTTGGAGCCCGCCGAGCTAGAGAAGACTGGTACAGAAGGATGACTAAGTAAGGAATTATATAGTAGGTTGGATAAAGCTAGTGCCTGTTTTGTTTTAGTTTTCTTGTTTCTAGGTCCCGGTGCCAGTTTTATGGCTACCAGGAAAGAACTAATAAGTAATGGTTCACCTGGAAGTTTTGCAATATATTTATTATTTATTTATTAAACCAATTTATATAACCATTCATCTCACAAACAAGTGACTCTGGGTGGCATTCAACAGAGCTAAAAACAGTGAACGAATACATTCAAAAGTATAAAACCAAAATAGTTTTCAACCAAAATTAAAGCGATAGAGATATAAATTTTGTGATAAGCTGCTGCATACAGGTTAGTTATAATACAATGATACTTGTTCTATGGAAACTCTTAAAGTCTTCTCTGGCCATGTGTAAAGATTACAGAAAGAATGCTTACATAGGGATATCATATATGCACAGTAATTTATTCAAGTCATATATTTATAATGACTGAAAATGCAATATGGAAAATGACCCTTCCCCCTTGCATATAGATGACTTTGAATGCTGGAGCTTCACTTAAAACCAAATAAATAAGCCTCAGTTTTTGCAAGGGATTTTCAGGAACTGCTTTCATTTTTTCCCTATAATGTGTCAGCCCTTGGTACAAGATTTATACACATTTGATTAATAAAGAAATAAATTTACTCAGTGTGTTTTGTAGTTGAGGTGATAATTAAATGCATTCAGCTCACTGGTAATCATTCTATTCATAGCGGGTGTTGTTGTTTTGGAGTGCATTTCTTTCATCCCTTAGAATGGAAAGACAACTTGCAAAACTCAAGTCTCGTTACATTTTATTCAGAATCCTGAATGCGAAGAATGTATCTCCCACTATTGTTTCTGTGTCCTACTATTCTAACGATTCTGTGTTGACTCCTAGATGCAGCCTCCACGTGAAAATTGGACATTGGTAACAGAATTTGTCTTGGTAAGCTTCACAGGCATCCAGGAGGCATGGTTGCCTCTCTTTGTCTTCTTCCTAATCATGTACTTGCTAACCCTGATGGAAAATGGCATCCTGGTCTTAGTGGTAGCAACAGAAAAGCGCTTACACACCCCCATGTACTTTTTTCTCATCCATCTCTCCTTCTTGGACATTTGGTATACCTCTCTCACTGTGCCCAAAATGCTGGCTGGGTTTGGATACCCAGCAGGTCAGAAGATCTCTTACTCTGCCTGCTTGACTCAACTTTACCTCTTCACTTTCTTGGGCAGTACAGAATGCTTCTTGCTGGCAACCATGGCCTATGACCGCTATGTGGCTATTTGTATCCCTCTGCGGTATCATGAGATTGTAGACCGAAACACCTGTCTGGTTCTGGCAATTGGCTCGTGGTTAACTGGTTTTCTTACCCCAGTGCTGCCTGTTTATTTCATGTCACAGTTGGTATTTTGTGGTCCCAATGTGATAGATCACTTCTTCTGTGATGCTTCACCACTCCTTATTCTCTCCTGCACTGACATTTCACTGAAGGAATCAGTAGACTTCTTGGTCTCTCTTTTGGTATTGTTGATCTCCTCTTTGGTTATTTTAATATCATATGTTCATATTATCATTACAGTGCTCAGAATTAACTCGTTGGCTGGACGGCAACGAGCTTTTTCAACGTGTACTGCCCACTTAATGGTAGTGGCTGTTTTTTATGGGACACTCTTCTTTATGTATGTCCGTATCAAAGTTACCTCCTCAATCAACCTCAACAAGGTGGTGTCAGTCTTTTATGCAATAGTCACACCTGTCCTTAACCCTCTAATCTACAGTTTAAGGAATACAGAAGTGAAGACTGCTTTCTGTAGAATTATTTCCAAGAAAAAGCCTCTTGTAATGTGACATCAGCAATAAAATAAGCATTCATATTATTATTATTATGGGTTAGGGAAGGATTAAGGGAAAGCAAGATGAGCTCAGAATGACTAATAATTTATTTCTTGTTTATTTAATTTCTTGGGATTATAAACAAAGAATGGAATCAACTGCTTAATTTTAACTGGAGATTCCACCCATTTTTATAGGTGGTGAAACATTTCATAGGATGATCATTTGTGCAAAATTGTTATCAGGAAAATAGCTGGGCCAAATGAGAAATCACTGGGATAGTGGTAGGAAAACATTTTTTGTTACTGTATATATCCTATTTTTTTCCTTTCCAAAGAGAATATTAAGTGTTTTATCAGGAAAATAAAATTACTCCAAAGTTGAGAGCCAAAGCAAGGGTGAGTAATATACTAAACACTACAAGCCATAGCTATTCCAAATTAACATCATTGCATGTTTTATGATCAGCAGTATCATCACTGAAGAATTTTAGAGTAGAGGTCCTGGGTCCTGTTCCACTGAATAAACACAGGAGCCCTACATACAATAGGACAGGCTTACAGTATTTTGAAGTAAATGCCGTAGTACATTTATCACTTTGTGAATTATTTTCCCTGAATTAAAGTCATTAAGCTTAGAGCTGAAATCACCAAAGTGCAACACTGCTGGCTATAAAAGATGTCCCCGTGTGATGTTGTAGCTACAGCAGCACTTCTGGTTGTGGCAATGAGAACATTAGGTCTGACGTGATCTGCTCAGATATGGAAGTAAAGGTATTGGCTTTCAAGCAGACATTTTAGTGTTTGGTCTCAAGAGCAATCTGTTAGACTTTTGGCAAATCAACTTTCATATCCCATTGTTTTATTTTTTTGTGGAAACTGGTCTTGAACGGAGTTTACATAAAGGAAGGCTCATTTCATTCTTTGTATCTTCTTGAATACAGGATGATACACTTCTTTATCATTTAAGTAAGAATGATTCTACTCATTTGTGAGATTTATGGATTAGGTGAAAGAGTGATGTCACAATTTGCTGAACTCATCAAAATGATCTGATTTGGGAGGGCAATTTAAAGGTAATGTGGGTAGCTTTAGCTAGTCTTTTTGCTTTGTGTCATTAGAAATTTTTTTATCAATCACTTTGCGTTTTCGTTACAGTATACTTGTTTAAATCCATAGACTCCTAAAGACAAATGTATTTATTCCTGCATCATAAAAAGCTCTCTGTTCCATCAAAATTATTTTAACATTAATAATATATTGTTATCCCAAAATATATTTAATTTTTAAGTCCATTGTTTTTACTTAACATCTACAGTATTAGGAAAGGCAGCCCTTCCTAGATCAGGACACTATAGCTATAGCAACTCATACCTTTGTCATTTAGAGATACGGTTTCTGGAATGCCCTGCACATACAGGAGACTTCCCTTTGAAGACCACAGTAAACTAGAATTAACAGAATAACAGAGTTGGAAGAGACCTTGTAGGACATCTAGTCCAACCCCCCACCCAAGCAGGAGACCCAATACCATTTTTGACAAATGACAGTTCAATCTCTTCTTGAAAGCTTCTAGTGATGAAGCTTCCACAACTTCCGAAGGCAAGCTGTTCCATTGGTTGATTGCTCTCACTGTCAGAAAGTTTCTCCTTATTTCTAGGTTGAATCTCTCCTTGATCAGTTTCCATCCGTTATTTCTTGTCTGACATACAGGTGCTTTGGAAAATAGCTTGACCCCTTCCTCTCTGTGGCAGCCCCTGGCTGGAACACTGCTATCATGTCTCTCCTGGTCCTTCTTTTCACTAGACTAGCCATGCCAATTCAATCAAAACTCAGTGGTCTATTTATTGATCAGCATTAATGGCTATAATAATCATATTATATACCACCCACAGGTTTCTTTATTCAAGTTATTTATTCAATTTCATCAAAATGTTAGTAATGATTTAAAGTCCTATGCTGTACCTATCAGAACTGTTTCCTCCAACTGTAATTAACTGAAGAATCCTCTTGTAATAAAGCTACTTAGATTAAACAGATTTTGTGAAGTGATTTCATGATTTTTAAGCCTTGAAAACTATATTATGAAACAATGTCCACCTAGAAGTTAGGTTAGTCCTTGGGTGACTGTCTGCCAGAAATTAGGGTCTTTTCTTGTGGAAGGCTTTTGGGGATAGTTGTTGAAGGCTTTTGGGGATAGTTATCTTGAACTTTACTTTTTTAATCTCTTGTTTATTTGGTATAGATATTGTATCTTTTGCTTTGAAAAATAATGTCTTAATAAAATTGTACTGCACAATATGATTTACAGTAGATGTTTAGGATTATTGTAAGCCTCTGTGAATCTAAAAAGTTTAACAGTATGAAAATGTAATGAATAACAATATTTTACCCTTTTACATCCATGTTCTTTCAACTGTAAAAGAATAATTTTTCTGTCTCATTTTATTTGAATCTAAGGCTCTCATGTTTTTTGGACTGATTGCTCTCCCCACTGTTTTCCTGATTGTAAATTACTTGGATAATTAGGAAATGATTCATTTTTAATATAATGCATATTGAGCCAAGTGGGATATCATCATCATCCAAATCAGTTCACTGCAGGATGCAGTTCTCTTCAGCTCCTTTCCAGCACCTAAATTTGGTATGAATCGAACTTAAAGGATCTAGAAAATGTTTGAAAGGCTAAGCAAATGATGAAACTCCAGTCAGAGGTCTTAATTGGAAATTACTTTATACTTATATAATCAGACCTAATTTAACATTGAGGAAATTTGGTCCTGCTTGGAATGCAGTTGGATATACAAAGTACTGTTGTTATATATTCATACAAATAAGACACTTTGCAAAAGAGTCATATTACGTTAAAAAGAAATCGTCACTCTGAAAGAATTTGGTTCCAGGACAGAAAAATGTGGCATGTGAACCACTTTTTGATCCAACAACGATATGTTTGCCTCCACTATTGTTGAGAAATTTCTTGGCAACTACAGAGCACCAAACTATATTCAGCTGGTTGACAACCTTCTTAGAGCAAGATCATGAAGCACAACATGTCACTGAAGATTCATTTTCTGCATTCACACTTAGGCTTCTTTCCTGAAAATCTAGGTGCAATCAGTGACACACATGGTGAAAGTTTTCATAAGGACATCACCACAGGGCAAAAATAGCATCCGGGCAACTAGAATCCATGAATGATGGCTGACTATTGTTGGATACTGCAGCGAGATGCACAGAACACTAAGTACAAATGAAAATAAGTAGCAAAACATTTTTAGTTCTGCTGAACTCATGCAGTATATTAGAAACATTATGCAATAAAATACATTATAGTCATTAAAAGTTAATTTAATATTTTTCGAGATTCCTTTGTGATACAGTCATTCTGAAATTGTACTTGTGTTTAGTTTGAAGGGGTCTATTATAATCACCAAAACTTTTGAAAAAAAAATGTCCAGTGTTATTAAATGCTCACCTGAGAAAAGGTACTTCTTATTTCTCATGACTGGCTTTTTAGCATTTGATTTTGTTTGGCTTTAATTGTCTTTTCCCAGTAGAGTAACGGATTGATACATTTGATTTGACAGATGGGTGCTTTTTTATCTTTAATGTTTTCATATCTGAACCAACAACCTATTGACTGCCACGGCAGTGAAATGTAGACAGTTAGAAAGTTCCCTGTTTTATTTTCAGTCAGTATACTCTTAACTAAACTGGCTTTGTTTGCTTTGAGTGTAATATGATACAAAAAGCTAACCAATTCTGGATTATTCAAACAAACTATACTTTTGTAAAATATGGTTTAACACAATGCCTGACATTAGTGACAGCTTCAGTGTACATGGGATGGTTGTCTTTTTTTCCATTACTATTCTCCCCCACCCCGTTGCCATTAAAAAAAAAAACAGTGATAAGATTTTCTATTGATTCTCAAACAGAAGTGCTCCACCCTTAGCTACTGATACAATTATCATTTAGGGAGAAGTGGGTAAAACGAAGTCTCCCAGTGGAGGCAATGCAGGTGCTGTTGCCCACAGACCAGTGGTGGATTCAAATTTTTTTACTAACGGTTCTGTGGGCGTGGCTTGGTGGGCGTGGCTGGGGAAGGAGACTGTAAAATCTCCAGTCAGAGGTGGTATTTGCCCGTTCTCCAAACTACTCAAAATTTCTCCAGAACTGGTCAGAACTTGCTGAATATCACTTCTGCCACAGACACCATATTCTGAAGGGTCTTTCTTCTGAACAAGGCATTGTGGGTCAGGTGGCTGCAGAAACTAATTCTGGGGCACAAGAGGGTCTTCTGAACCTCTTTGCCCACAGCGCCTTGCTCTGAGAAAAGGCTCAGCCTCGGAGCTGACCAATTCTTTGGAGATTCATACCAGCTGTTCTCCTATTGTCTCAGTTGCTTCAATAAGAAAGCAAACAGCAGAACAATCCAGAATTACCATACGATGCCTCTCTTAGGATTCCTTTCCTTGGAATGAAGGACTAACTTACAGGCCACTTTCTGGAAAACAGCTGTGTCCAGCAAGAGCTTCAAGGTGGCTGCCACAACTGTTTGATCAAAACCCTGTCTCTTTTTAAAGGGGTTGGGCATGCAATGCACATAAAAGGTGGCAGGGCTCCAAATGTATAGTCAAGGCTGCCATTTGACTTTTTTTGAACCATCCTCCCCACCTTCACAGATGCTGCTAATGGAAACTATCATCAGTGGCATTCCTGTAGGATTTGCCCCCTTCCTCACTTCAAGGAAGGTGTTACGTTACGTTATGCTACGTTACATGATGTTCTGTTCTGCTCTGTTCTGTTCTGCTATGCTATGCTATGTTACATTGTTTTATGTTGTTATGTTATGTTTTATGTTATGTTACATTTTGTTATGTTATGTGATATGTTATGTTTTATATTTTATGTTATGATTTAGTACATTTATATGCCATCCATCTCATTTAGAGGCAACTTTGGGCAGCTTACAAATATTAAAAGTAGTTAACATTAAAAGAGAGAAACAATAACGACACAACAATAATGTAACATTAAAAGATGGGGAGAAGGGAGCACAAAGAACACAGGGAGAGGTGGGGGTCTTCTGATTAGAAGACCCCCATCTTTCCCTGTGATAAGGAGCCACCTCCAGAGTGATACCACCCCTTCATTGGGGCTCATGGCGAACTGGCAGAGCCCAGTCTTTAGAAACTTACAAAAGGTCAGGAGGGTCAGTATGGATCTCACCTTGTGGGGGGTGGGGGTGGGGGGGAATGTAAGATGTTCCAAAAGACAGGAGCCACAACAGAGAAGGAACTCCTTGACTGATGGGGCCCACCACAGCATGCCCTTTCTGCTGGCGAGGGTGAGGCAGGCTAGTCTCATTGGGTTTTTTAATGCTTCCTTATTCTCCTTTGCAAATCCTCCAACCAGTTTGGTTTAGTCTAAGCACTCAGCTGAGAAAATAATTAAAGAGTTGTTGGAAATAGTGGTTATAAAAGAAAATCAAAGAGCAAGGAAGGAGCTGCATTACTGTTGTGGAATGGGACAACTCGCCGCAACCAACTTGCTATGACCAACTCACCATGGGACAATTTAACAATTCAATTTAATTATTTAAAATAAAATAAAAATATTTTAATTTTTATCATTCACATTTCATTCTCTCCCTGCTTTTACATCCTTTCTTTAATGATTCTATTCCACCATTTCTTTGATATTAGTGGCCCGCAGCGAGTTGGCCATGATGAGTTGTCCAGAGTAAATTGGCCATGGCAAGTTGGCTGTGATGCAGGATTTTAGGAGTCTTAAGGATGTCCATTCTAAAGGACATTAGGCAGTTAGTGGGATAATTAATCCTTCTGAAGAATTCAGTGGCTGAGGACTTTCTTCAGGGCTACCTTCATCTCTTTTGTCCTTAGACTGTAGATTATGGGGTTGAGTAATGGTGTGCCCAGAGTATAGACCATGGAGAGTAGCTGGTCTTCCTTTGGATAAAAGTTAGCATTTGGACGCAAGTACATAAAGCTGCAGCAACCATACTGGAGGGCCACCACAGCTAAGTGAGAGGAGCAAGTAGAAAAAGTCTTTCGACGAGCATTGGCTGAGTGTATCCGCAGCACTTCAACAGTGATGAACACATAAGAGATGCAGATCAATATGAAAGGCACTGCAATGGCCATTACCCCTAAAAGCAGTATCCCAACTTCACTGAGTTCAGTCTTGTTACTTATGAGCTGGTATATAGGGGGCACATCACAGAAGAAGTGTTCAATTCCAACCTCAGCACAGAAGGAGAGATGAAAGACCAGCCATACCAGCATCAGGGAAATCAGGAAAGCAATAAGCAATGACACAACTACTAGCTGAATGCATAGCTGCTGACTCATGATGAAGATGTATCTCAAAGGCTTGCAAATAGCCACATAACGGTCAAAGGCCATGATGGCCAGCAAGAAGCAATCAGCACTACCTAGTCCAATGAAAAGAAACATCTGAGTACAGCAGCTCCTCAAACTGATGAACTTCTTCTTCTTCAAGCTGGTCACCAAGATCTGTGGAACCACAGTTGCTGTATAGCAAAGTTCAATCACAGAGAGAGCACCCAAAAAGAAATACATAGGGGTGTGCAGGTGAGGGTTCCTCCAGACAGCTAATATAATCAGTGTGTTACCTGTGATTATGATTGCATAAACTGTGCTAATGCCCAAGAAAAGCAAAGACTGATACTGTGGTTGAGTGGGAAAAGCCAAAAACATAAAATCCAGCATTGCCGTACAGTTCTCCTGAAACATCCAGAATGATTGCTCCTACCCTAAAAGTAATCCAAATAGAAAATAAGAAAATCCATGATCTAGTCAGTATATTAAAGGCACATTTTACTTGAAATAAACAGAGGCTTTGATATGACAAAAGGGTAATGGTCAATGTGTTGTTCTCTAACGTTGGGCTGAAGTTTCTATGAATCCTCCTCATTGGGTAGGAAAATGATGTGTTGGAGAGAATTAGAATACAACATTCTTTGGAGCAGAGCTGTAAAGCTCACGGCTTGCAGGCTGGATGCGTCATGTGCTGGCCACGTCCACGCCAGGTTTAGCGAAGGGGGGGGGAAGTCCCGATATAACACGTGACACCGCTGTGACGACATGAACTTGATACCCCTGCTCTGGAGGATCACATTACTAGTCCTTACACTTAATGAAGGTGGGAAAATATGCAGGAAGGCTCCCAAACTATAGAAATTTACACCAGTCTAAAATAATGCTGTTCATATTCTTGAATTACCACTTTTTATGTGTATGGTGCAAATATATCCTTCTGTTTGGGAAGTTTAATTAACACACCTATACATGGTCATCTTATGATTCTGTATCTGTTATGTTTTCTGTATCTGTTATGTTTACTGTATCTGTTATGTTTACCTTAACTGCTGCTATTGCAGTTCATGCAATAGCATGAATAAATATTCATAATCCAAAGACTAAGCAATACAGAATCACAGCGTAACAGTGTAGTCTCGTAATTTTTGAGTATCTGCTTTTTGAACTTTTGAAACAAGGCAAGTGGGATGGATTTTGAGAAACAGATTTTTCAACTGAAAAAAATGTCACCTCCTGCCACAGACCTCTAGAGGTACAAATTTAATTTAAAAAAAAATCATGATCCCAGGAGAAATGCTGTATTAAATAATTTACAGGACTAAGATATGTTTGAGATGTTATGACAATAAAACAAAGCAATCTATCACATAGATTGTGATAAAACTAATGTCCTTTTAATTTTGATTTTTCAGTTTGAAAAGTTCACATGTCAAAAGGGGAATGGGATGGGTTTTTTTATCTGCAGCATAAACATAGAAAGGACTGAATCAAGCTATGGAGACTTAGAAGTAGGGGAAGTTGAATATGGATTGCATTCTTAGTACTATTTCAAAATTGGTTCTAGAGTTTTGTGCTTTTACACAATCATTTGTGTTTAGCAGCTGGGCAAACTTATTTCTGAATCAGCTCTGATGTACTTGAAATAGCCAAAAAAATGGTTATTTCCATTTTCATGGGTGAAGTTTGGTAATTCTGAGGAACTCTTGACACACCCTAGTTTCAGAACCTGACTTGATATAGCATTCTATTTAGAGGTCCTTTACTGCAACCGTTCCATTCTGATTTTTGACTAGGGCCAGGCAAATGAACACCATTCTGCAATTCCACTTTAAAACACAGGTGTAATGATTCTGAACTGCTCTGATTCTTTGTGGCTTCTTGCAATTCCCCAACTCCCAGGCACACTAGTCTGGGCAGTGAGTGAGCGCTGGAAAGAAATTGTCAAGATTTCCATTTCGTTTTCTATTCTGTGGGAGGGATATCTCTGATCCAAAGGACCAAGTTGCTGCTAGTTTTTTTTAAAGACACTGTCTTGTGGATGGCAGGAGGGAATGCTAGCAGTTTCTTGCTTGCTGAATAGGAATGCACAATTATCTGCTTTTTTCAGGACCATCTCTATTCCCTGCAACTCAAGCCTACTTCCCTGACAACCTTCAAAATTCTGTTCCTGGTGATTGATTGTAGGCATTGTTTTAAATGTATTTTCTTCCTTTCTCCCTAGCAACCACACAGAGCTATGTCGTGTCTCCACTTGTACATTGTAGTATCTTCTACAGCCATCATTATCCCAAAATAACTGCAATATAGGCAGGCTTTATATTGCCTCAGTAATGGCTGGATGGTATTAGGCAGCAATAATTTGCCTATGTGTTCAGCTACTGGAAAAAACAATTGGTTGTAAAACTGAGGCATATTTTCACCACCACAGCTAGCAATAGATCTTAAATGCAAGGAGGAATATTCAGGAACTCTAGCATTTCCCATGAAGTTGGGATAAGTTCACAGCTGAAACTATGAAGACCTGAAGAAGTGAAGACTTGTTAGCTCATGGAAAATGTCTTAATGTTCTTTTATTTTGCTTCTAACATTATACTGGAGTAGTTTCCCCCCCCCCATCTATTGCCCTCCAAATGTGTTGGAGATCAAACCAGCATGGTGCAAGGAGGCTATAGAAATTAAAACCCAACAATTTGGAGGTCAACAGGTAAAGGGAAACTGCTGCTTACTAAATAACAGGTTAATATACAGAGCTAAAACTCACTTCAGCTTGCCTGTTCTTTTTGTTAATTACATGGTCATCCTGCACAAGTTGGAATATAGGATTCCATTATCAGTAATTCATTACTTTTTCACTGTTTCACCTCATTTGCTCATTTAATTGGAAGCTAAAGGACCGTCATAATGCTCCACTGCTTTATCTTCGTGCATAGTTGATTTGGAAAAATCTTCACAAGCTGGTAAAGTTATCAGTACTTCAGCACCTGTCATATGTTGTGAACCATCAAGCAAATACTTCTTTGGAACAAAGTGGTGACCTGACCTCTTAGTTTTAATTAGATGTCCCATTAAGGCATAAATAGCAGTTGGCAGTAAATATAAGCATAACCCCAACTCCTGCTTGAAACAGACGTACAAAACCAGGTAATGAAAATTCTTTTCAGAGGGATGTGCAAGGCAGGAAATTTCTACTCCTGAATTCATAAAAATTCTTCTCTGTTTTTCCCCATTTATCTAGAATCACAACTTAAAAGCTTAGGTTCTATCTCAACCAAATTATGCAGAATAAATGTAATGAAAAAGATGTAAATGGTAGAAGTGTAATCTGTAATCTCCTCAAAAATTTCTCTTTTCCTCCTTTGTGCAATTATGGAAAATAATTTGGTGGGGAATTCTGTAAGTACAGAAGAACCACAAGGGAGGAACAAGTTTGGATCAAAATAGCAGGTCAAAAAAATTAGATCCATAAAGCTTTCTTTGCTCTAGGCCATAGAAACCTCACACCACAAGAAATGCATTAATTTAAATTCCCACAAAACTCAATATTGGTTTCAGTAACAAGAACCAAAAAGCAGAAGCAGAATATAGAGCAAGAACAGCAGAATAACAATAATTCGGCTGACATTTTAAACTCTTTGAAAACATATTTAGAAAGTATTTTATTTGGTTTTGCAAGTTCTACTATTTATCCGGAGAACATTAAAAAAAAAATGCAGCACATCAGTGGAAGAAGAAGGCTTCTCCTAGATTGCAGTTGCCATTGTTGAGTAGGGCCACTCATGAAGGGCTTTATATATAGTTCAAGGATAGTCTTTCCAGTATCTCAGATAAGTCACCACCCTTTATGATTCTCGGTTCTCCATTCTTTTTCCTCAAAGCTGATTTTTTTTAAAAAAAGAAATTGCTGTTAATGCTGTATTCTAGTTACTTGTTTGTCACATGTTTGTAGGAAGTCATTTGTGCAAGAGTTAACAAAGCATGCTTTTTTTGCTAGACAGTGATTTAAAAAAAAAAACATTACTTCCTCTCTGTATCCTAAGAAAATAATGTCGTTGTATGTTTTCACAATATGGGCATCTGTCGTTCAATAGAATTGTGGTGGTGACAATGAATCCGTGATTTCTATTTAAGATCATAATATACTCCCAAAGGTGCTTTTTCAGGAGGTAACTGGACTTTCTTGTTTTTCTTTTTTTGAAGATGTTTCGCTTCTAGTTAGTTAGTTTACTTTATTGTCATTGCACCTTGTACAACAAAATCAAACACCATCTTCAGTGCACATCATGACCGTGAAAATAAACACAAACACACATCCTTCACACTCCACACATTGACCCGAAAACTCCCGACACCACACCAACACTGCACTCTACAGCAGAATTCAAAAGAGCTACTGCCCTGGGATAGAAGCTGTTTTTCAGCCTATTTGTGCTTATTTTTATTATTCTGTGCCATCTGCCAGATGGTAGTTTAAAAAAAGGGTGCCCAGGATGAGAGGGATCTAAGAATGTTTTGAACTTTCTTAAGGCAGTGGGAGCTATAAAGCTCTTCCAAAGAGGGCAGAGGGCAACCAGTGATCTTCTGGGCAATGACATTCTAACCCAAGAAGCTTCTTCAGCTCTGACAGGATAGTGGGAAATGGGAGGATTTATATTCCTTGCAGACAGCTGGACATTTGCATCCTTTTAGAGGGTGGTTGAAACACTTGGAAGTTTATCTGTGTCCTCAGGGTCATCTGAGTCGTGTTCCTGGTTCCCGTAGTCTGCAATTTCTTCTCTGGAAATCCATTCCTACTCTCACACCATTCAAAGGGGTGTACATCCCAAATTCTATAGCTAAAAGTCTATAATTGAGATGAACTACTCAGGTGACCCTGAGGACACAGATAAACCTCCAAGTGCTTCAATGACCCTCTAAAAGGATGCAAAGGTCTAGCTGTCTCCAAGGAATATAAATCCTTCCATTCCCCACTGTCCTGTCAGAGCTGAAGAAGCTTCTTGGTTGAGAAGCGAAACATCTTCAAAAAAGAAAAAAAAGAAAGTCCAGTTACCTCCTGGAAAAGCACCTTTGGGACAACCATGACCTGGATGACTGAGAATCTCTACAGATCATAATGTACTGACTGGCACTTGGAAAATGGGAAAACTAATTCATCCTGACAAATCATTTGCAAATACGTATTAATAGTTATGTTTGCTTCAAAGGTACTGGATGTACATTAAAATCTACCACAGGTGAATAGAAGGGTAACTTTCACCCTTGTTTGTATTCTCATTTCTCAGGCCATCTTGCAGATGATGATGACATTGAACTTAAGACATTAGAGTCACCTCAGACAACAAGATGGGTGGCATACAAATTTAATAAATAAGCAAATAAATAAAAATTAAAAAACAGAATAGGGAATGGTGCAAAATGAGCAACTTACCAAGGATGATAAGTGGCAGCTCCACTGTTCTTGTCCTGATTTCTGTCTGTATTGGAACTGCCAAGATGAGAAGATTGTAGAGTCATAGGTTTGATCAAGAAAGAGGTATGGAAATTTTTTCCTCGAAAAAGAGCTTCATAGATAGGTTAAAACAGCCAAGGCTTGTCCCTTGCTGAAGAAAGTGGATCTCTTGAGAATATGTGCGTTCACCTGCCTCTGAAGAGCTATCAATCTCTGGACACAACAGCCAGATTTTTCTGTCTTGTTCTTTGTGGAATCCCCAAGGTGCAGTTGTTTAATCTAGATGATTTATGATATATGGCCCAGCTCATATACCTCCATGGAATATTTACAGACACTTCTCAGGGTGGTTGTATACTAGTTAGATTATTACAAAAATGGTTATATCTGTACCAGGTGCAACTTTGCTAATTATGTTCTTCACATATAACCAGGTCTTAAACTCAATGTAGATTCTATTTTGTGAGGAACTTATACATCTTTCACAGCTATAATTAAGTACAGCTATAATTGGGTAATTTTGGGTCTTAAACATTATTCTTTATTTGCAAGAGAAGAAAAAATGACAAATTGGACTCTGAAGAGTATGCTTGATCAAGGAAGTCTTTCTTTTAATAAAATTAGTACTCATTTCTGAAAGTATATAGTACTTTCAGGGCCCTCATTCTGAGAAGGCCTACCAAAAATATGTCCTTGTTCTTTGCTCTTTATAAATATGGGCTGTCTGTGTGGTTTTACATTTTATCTGTTTTTATGGATTTTTCAATTTTGTACACTGCCAATAGTCTATAATAAATTTGAATAAATAAATATGGGTGATGGGACAATTTTTTTCAACGTTTTTCATATTCCTTGATGAGATTATTGTTTTCTGCCTGATTGTTTATCTGGTGCTGATCTCTGCTTATCTGAATGTGGGCTATTGTAGTTTCATTTCCTCCCTAGGTTTTTTTTGCTCTTTTGAATGGTCTGTAAAGTAAACTCCACAGTTCAACCCTGAGGTAAATATATTCTCTTCCATTGGAGATTTTTCTTGTAATTTAATACCTTCTTTAACCTGGTACTTTATGTGACTGCCTAATTTGCCTATGCTTTGAGCAATAATATGTTCATTATTAAATTTGGTTAATAATATTAATATTAAGAACAATAATAAATACTGCACTTGGCTACAGATATGGAAATTCATTTCCCTTCTTCCCACAATTAGGCTCTACCCAAGCAAATTCTAACACTTCCACTTCAGGATATTATTTTAAGTGTATTACAATATCAATTGTCCAAAACTGACCAGGGAGATACAAAAGCTGATATTTACAGAATTTGTGTCATCAATAGGATACAAGCATCTCCCCCTTGTCCCTACTATATCTGGAGAGGGCAACCTTTGAAAGCAAGGGACCACATTAAAAGGCAGGCGATGAGTCCAGGTCCCACAGAGGATTGAGATCAGACTTTGGTTTAAATTCAGTTGTGCAAGTTTCCCATCTCCCAATAAAACATGGAGAGGAATATATTTTCAGCTGCTCTGATGTAAGGAGGTTAAGACCTATGAAAACAAGGGGTGGAAGAGTTGAAGTGTAGGCTGAAAATAACACAACTTTGATTGAGATCATTTAATAAAACAGCTGGCATTCCTGTACCTGTATAGCATTCCTTTTCACAGCACTTTACAGTTCTAGTGATTCAGTTCTTGTAAGACTTACTTCCATCGAAGAACCAGGTTCTACTGATGTTCTTAATATAATACTTGATTGTCTTCTCCCCACCCCCCACCCAAATGCTTTCTCCTTCCAGCTTTCATCCATTGCAGCATTGCGCACTGTGAGCAAGGAAACAAAGTGGGGAAGTTGAGAAGGCAACCCTCTGCACAAATATTTTGAGTGTGGGAAAGGCCCAGAATGCCAAGTGCAAATAGCAGGGCAACACATCAATAGCATTCTTCTGGAACCAGCAACATCCATGAATTAAGTCATTATATAAAGACAGCTGGTTTTAGGGGGAGAAGGGAATTGCTGGGGAATGTATGATGGAATGGATTGCCCTTAAGGCCACAGTTTGATCCACTATTTTTGAAAGACAGTTTCACTGAATAGAGAGAGTTACTTTTCTTACAAAATTTTAAGGTTAGAATATGAACAAATGTAGAAGTCTACTATGGTTTGTCTATCTCTGTTGTTAAATGGATCTGCTATTTATCTGCTATTCTTTGAATAAGCTTTAAGGCTGCCTTCATATTTAGCAGTGCCCATACAGCACAAAAATAATGTCTCCTTTGAGTGGGGCTCAGGTCTAGGTAATTTCATGGAGATATTCAGGTCAGTTTCTCAGCAAGGGAGTAAAAGTGGTT
This sequence comes from Notechis scutatus, assembly GCF_049901735.1. Classification (NCBI taxonomy): domain Eukaryota; kingdom Metazoa; phylum Chordata; class Lepidosauria; order Squamata; family Elapidae; genus Notechis; species Notechis scutatus. The sequence goes on from NC_142009.1 coordinate 229,440,079, forward strand.
TGCCACTGTCTTCTGGATGTTTATAACTTTTTAGTTGAGCCCTGATTCTGATTAGTGGAATCCCATTAAAATACTAATCAGTCTTAGCCCTGCTTAGCTTCCCAAACCAGATAGGTTCATTCATGCCCAAAGCAAAAAGCATGATTATAGAATACAGACCTAGCTTATGTGTACAATACAGTTTTTGGGAATTTATAGATATTATAGATTTAAAACTTTCAACAGTTGCCAATTTTTGTGCTTCAATTAAAAATAGTTTTAAGTTCTGAGATCTAAAATTTTAACTATTGTTTTTAAAAAATGATAGCTTTATTGTTGGTTTCTATGGTTCAAGTTTCAGGGGAAAATGAAAAGTCTAATGGAAGAAAAAATGGCTAAATGAACAGGAATGCAAAGCTGAAAAAAATCTACAAGGAAAAGTATAGCATTGCATTTACTGAAAAGAGAGTAATTCCTGAATTAAAACAGTTTCCACTCCTATCACTCTGAAAGACAGCATCCATTGTCATATTCTAAGTTAATCTTTGCAGCTTTCTCCTTTTAAAGATAAATTATTTGATGTAAAACAGTATTGTTTCTAGGCAAATACAGTCTGTAAGTTATCCCACATGTATGCCTAAATCACTCTGCTCTCATAAACAAACAGCTACAGAAATCGATTATATCATCCATGCGAATTCTCCCTTTCTCACTGCTATAACTTATTTTAACAGAGCCCCAAATGTCTTCAATAACCCCAACTAGGGTCTTGAATTGGTACATTTTCATTTGTATTCTACAGTCCAAGACCATAATTGTGAAGAGTGTTCTGAATATCAGCAGAATCAATCCTGATTTGGGGAAGAAAAACATTGAATCAACTTTCACCTGTAAAAATCTTCCGATTTTTGCTCACTGCCCACTGCAAACCCAATGCGGAAGAAGGAATAAAAAGGGAATGAAAATGAAGCAAAAGAAACCCCTACACACGCACACGCACACACACATTTCTAGATAGAGCTTGAAAAAAAGGGGGCCATGCATAAGTGCACTAGCGTGCCTACCGTCCCTGTCTTACTGTCCCCATTTATCTGTATTTACCTCCTTTGTTCCTGTTTATGTTCATACTTATTATCTTGTACACGTTTGACAAACAAATAAAATAAATAAAATAAAATATCTGGCTGAAATCCAGAGGAGTGCCAAACAGAGTCCAGTCAATCCACACCCCCCCCCCCAAAAAGAAGCAGACAAAGGATCTAGCTAAGCTCACCAATGCACTCTTACCTTAGTAAAATGCCTTTGATCCAGGACTACAAAACAAAAGTGGGGCTCTCTTCTTCTTGGTGATGTTTTCTGTCTCAAAAGATGAAAGGGGAACGAAATTTTTATCAAATGTCTATGAGCAGGTTGGTGAGCTTTCTAGCTGGATTGTCTGTGAGTTCTTTTCTGGGATGAATCCAGTTTACTGATTAGATTGAATATAGACAGGTTCCTCTCAATTCACTGAATCAATACAGAATGGAAGCAAAGGTAGCCACTAACTCAGCTATCATTTTTCCAGCCAATCAGGGTAGTCTTTATTTTCTTTGCAAGGTATTATACTCGGGAGATATGTCAAAGTATTTATTATTTAAAAACAAAAACAATTCTCCTTAGGAATCCCAGTGTCATAAAGTTCTTAAAAAGTAATTAAAAACTTCAGAGGCCAAAAGCTTCAATAAATTCATTTCAGCATTCGGTGTAGAAAGTTTTGGGCAAACTGTGGCCAAGTCAGCTAGCAGGATCCACCTAACACTTTCAAAAACCTTAAAGGCTCTAGAAGCTAATGCAATATGGTCAAAATTAACTTTGCAAAGCATTATCAAGAAGATGCTATCAACTTCATCAATCATTCATATCATTTCTGAACAATCAGGTGATTGGGATGCTCTTCTCTCTCCTCCTCCTCATATTAAGTAATAGTCAGGAACTACTCTCATATTGCCACATTTCAGATGCATTGAAAATGCATGTGGCTATTCAATGTGTATATAAATAGCTTCAATCTCTATTAAAGGAAAAAGGTATATTCTATTATGTTTGCTCTATTCTCTTCTAAACATTCTGCATTTTCTACTGCTTTACTATGCTTTCATAGTAAAGTATTTTCTACTGTCACTATGCTTCAGGCAACCATGCTTTCTAGTTTCTATTTTTAAATACTTTGGTTTAAAGAATTGCACTTGCCCTTTCCACACTTGTTAATGTGACTAGGAAAACACATTGAACAAAGATGCCACACGGCTATTTGGTGTCAGGTGGCATTGGTTTTTGGGTCTAAGTATTTAATCTATGAATTATAGTTTGTGTTCAAACATGATATGCAAATTTGACAATGATAATTTATTCAACAAACCATAGTTAAACATCCAATTTGTTATAATGGTTAGGGCATCATGCTAAAACCTGGAGACTGTGAGTTCTAATCCTGCATTAGACATAAAGCATGAGCAACTCTGTGCCAGTCCATCTCTCTCAGCCCTATGAAGCAGGCAATAGCAAACCATTTTTGAAAACTTTGTCAAAGAAACTGCAGGAACTCGTCCAGGTATTTGCCAGGAATCGATACTGACTTGAAGATACTAATTTCCATTTTTTAAGTTAAAATACAGCATCTCTTCACTGATGATGTAAAGCTGTTCAATACCACAGGCAATACTGCTACCCTTCAAAAAGATCCTGACTATGTATCAGAATGGTCAAACAAATGGCAACTTCAAATCTCAACAAATAAATGCTCTGTCTTACATATTGGCAAAATAAATCAGAAAAGAAAATACAAGCTGAATAGTCAAGACCTTGTTGATGATCCAAGCTCTGTAAAGGACCTTGGAATACTCATCTCTAATGCTCTAAGTGCTAGAGCCCACTGTAACTACATACCCAAAAAGGCATTAAGGCATTGTTAACCTAATCCTACGTAGCTTTTTCTCTGGCAATATCACACTACTAACTAGAGCATACAAAACATTTGCTAGACCAATACTCAAATACAGCTCATCAGTCTGGAACCCACATTATGTATCTGATATTAGCACAGTTGAGAAAGTCCAGAAATATTTCACAAGAAGAGTTCTCCACTCCTCTACTCGTTGCAGAATACCTTGTTCCGCCAGACTCAAAATGCTAGACCTAGAAAACCTAGAACTACGCCACCTTCAGTCCGATCTAAGTATAGTATATAAAATCATACATTGCAATGTCCTACCTGTCAATGAATACTTCAGCTTCAACCAAAACAATACAAGAGCACACAATAGATACAAACTCAAGGTTAATTGCACCAAACTTGATTGCAGGAAATACGACTTCAGCAAGAAAGTGGTCAATGTCTGGAATACTCTACTTGACTTTTGGGGAAGAAACCACAAGGTTTCTTCCCCAAACCCCAAAAACTTTAACCTTAGACTGTCTACTATTGACCTCACCCCTTTCCTAAGAGGTCTGTAGGGGACATGCATAAGTGCACCAATGTGCCTACCGTCCTGTCCTATTGTTTCTTTTATTTTTCTTATATGTACCCATTTCATGTATTCATAACTATGTATATACTTATACCTATTATCTTGTAAGCGATTGACAAATCAAATAAATAAATAAATAATCTGTGGGCTCTGTATAAATAAAAAAGCTCAATCCCTGGGTGTTAGGAAGCATCTCCGCCAAGGGTGGGCTGCTCTGGCTTCACTCGGGTTTGGGTGGACCTGTTGCTAATGTTATGGCTGGTTCAGAAAATTGTCAAATCCCACCCCTGGCTGGCATCTCTCTTTATTTTTCTTGCTGTTTTAACCAAACGTTCTGAAACACCAAACATTTTTTCTGTCACCAGTATCGACCAACTCTTTGGGGCCAAAGTCAATAATTGAACTTTTATCGATCTATCAGATATTTTAATTTTAATTTTCATATCTTTGATTAGGTCAGCATAATCCTGGCATGACTGGCATTCCTTAGCAGGAGATTCACTAATTTGCGCAATATCTTCAGCTGCTACTCCAGTGACTAACATTATTTTGTCTGCTACCACTTTCTGCATGTGTTCAATTTTTCGTTTCACATAGCCAGTTTTATCCTTACTGCTCAGCTTCTGAATTTTTAACAGAGAAGTCCCTAAATCAGTCAAACTTCGATTAACAGTGTCCAAAATGTCCATATCATAATTATCCAACAACGAAGAGTCTGCCGTGCTTTGAACCATGGAAATGTATTTGGCTTTACACTTGGAACAAATCTTTTGACACGGCTTCACATTTGTTTCTGCCACTTTTGTTAAATCATTGGACATGGCTAGATCGACTTTCAACAGCCCATGTTTAGCTACGTGACTGTGTTTGTCTAATAGGTTGCAGCATGACTTTTGCTTCATGTCGTACTTTTTCAGATACATCACTTTGGGATGCAAGCAGATTTGGTCATCATCTGTGAGCTCAACCACCGATTGCCAAATAATGATTATTTTTTCTCCAGCAGACAAATTGTCCCATGTAATGCACCCCAATTTCATTAGAATAAAATGAACCATATTGACGACAATTTTTCTCCAACAATGCATTTGGGCAAAGTAGGATTGCCAGTTAACTCATTGACATCCATTTCGTATATTATGGAAATTCGCAATAATATAAAGTGTATTACTGCAAAATCTGAAACACAGAAGTTATATAAGGTTCTAATGTTATGACAGTCATATGACAATTACCCCTGTACAGTTCAGAATCCTATAGCTGCAACAACCTAAAGTGTGGCATCACTAAAGTACTTACAGCACATTTAACCGTTATCATTAGTGTAGAAGCATCGCTAGTAAACTAACAGATTCATAAAACATGCAAGAAATGAATTACACACTTTAAACTCCAGCATAAATGAAATTACAACGGTACAATATAAAAGAACGTATGTTGACGTACATGACGTTGCCAGAGCAACATCCTCAACTTTGTCCCTATTTTTAGGGCTTTATACGTCAGCGATGAAAAACCAACCCTACTTTTTTAGGGGGTTTGAAACATGCTCTTTCTAATGAGAATGATTTAACAGAGTTTCCAGAAGGCCTTTTTTTGTAAAAGTGGGATGAAAATACCCTATTTTGGGTGTTTTTACAAAAAATGTCATCTTTACACTCAATTTGTAAACTATTGAAAAGCAGTAGGAGAATGAAATTTTATATTAGAAAATCTTGTGTTGCTAAGTTATTATGCACAAAGTTTCACATGTATCATACCTTTCCTTCCAGAGATATAACAAACCAAACTTCAACCTTTTATTGAGCTGCAATATTTTTGGCCAACTTTGCTCCAAATTATGTAGAGATGGAGATCACTCATGAGAATGTTTTTATTATTGTGTTTAATACAGCACAAAAAGTTGTACAAGATGGCCAACTTTTGTTTCTCTCAACAAAGTATTGCCAGAGATATTATGTCTCAAAGTTGCTGAAACCTCAGAGTCATGCTGTAGAAGGCTGCAGTATGGGGTCAAACAAATGACTATATCTCTGCATGTATTGCATCGGCAAATGTAACACTTTACCAATGTTACTTGGGGACATGTGTGCATGGTCATACAAAATTTCATCGAAATCTGTGATGGCTAAGCAGGGCACTTTTCTGAAATCACTTGACATGGAATGACCTAAGTATAAAATCTTCATTCTGCTGCTGGCTTGAGATGGAACAATGTCAGAGCAACAATTGATGTGCTCCTGCTGTCCTTATTACAGATTGCTGGAATAAGGCTTTTGTTTTGTTACCTTCTGTAAAATCATCTCATAACCTGAAGTCCATTATTAAAAAATCTCAGGCTGACTGAGGTCAATTATAGAATCCTACCATAGTACATATAGTTAAGTAGATAAGGAATTGACAACTGTGAAAAATGCAACTCGGAATCCCAGATAACATGGCCAGGGTTAAGAGATGCTGGAAGATGTTCAGCAATTTCCTGAAGGATTCAAGATTACTTCCTTCTGTGATAATGCTAATACACAACTGGTTTTACACAACAGATTCAAGTCTGAGATGCAACCATTTTCTTTGTGACCTTTCTTAAAGCCTACTTGATATCTTTATTCCTCAGGGTATAGACCAAGGGGTTCAGGAGGGGAGTGACAAAGGTATATATAAGAGCCACATTTCTATCGTCATCCTCTGAAGTGCTGGACTTAGGACGCAGATACACAAGGCTGCAGACACCATACTGTAGAATCACAACCGTTAGGTGGGAGGAGCAGGTGGAGAAGGCCTGGTGCCGCGCAGAAGTGGACTTAATCTGGAGAATGGCAGCCACAATATAGACATACGAGATGCATATCAGAAGAAAGGGAATTGTTAAAACCATGATGCCAACGTTATATAGCACAGTTTGGTGAATTTGTGTGTCAGCACATGCCAGCTGTAACACAGGTGGTACATCACATAGGAAATGATTGAACTTGGGTTGGTAACCACAGAAAGGTAAGTTAAAAATTGAGGCAGTTAGCTGCAGACATAGCACTATGGTAAGACGTGAAAGATTAGACAGCATCCATTATCATATTCTTAGCTAATCTTTGCAGTTTTCTCCTTTTAAAGGTAAATTTGTTCTCATAAATGTGTAGCTACAGCAACTGATTATATCAACCATTTCAATTCTCCTTTTCTCACAGCCATAACCAATTTTAATAGGGCTCTGAATGTCATCAGTAATCACAGCTGATTACCTTGTGACTCGCTACCCATTCCAGCTAAAACAAAGGATGACGCATTAGTCACGCAGTAGCTCTTGCTCTGTGCACATCCCCTTGCAGTCTTATCTTAGCTTCTGTGGTCATTTTGTGTATTTTTGCATCTTTTTTCATCAGTACAGATAAAGTGAAGTTTTTATTTAATATAAGTATGTATTAATTTTTAGGTTTGTTTCTCATGTAATCTATCTTTTTACATATTGCCTTAAACATGTACATTGTCTTTGGTTTGGGAACTCATTAAATGTATTTATATTATTCCTAATGGGAACAATTTGTTTGGTACTTGTCATTTTTGGTACTCATCATGCCTCCTGGAACCAATTAATGACAAGTACTGAGGTACCACTGTAATAATGTTACAGACGAATTAAGACTCAGATCTGAGATGTAACCATTTTCTTCATGACCTTTCTTAAAGCCTGCTTGATATCTTTGTTCCTCAGGGTATAGACCAAGGGGTTCAGGAGGGGAGTGACAAAGGTATATATTAGAGCCAAATTTTTATCGTCATCCTCTGAAGTGCTGGACTTGGGACGTAGATACACCAGGCTGCAGACACCATACTGTAGGAATACAACTGTCAGGTGGGAGGAGCAGGTAGATAAGGCTTTGTGCCTCCCAGATGAGGACTTAATTCGAAGAATGGCAGCCACAATATAGATGTAGGAGATGCATATTAGAACAAATGGAACTGTTAAAACAATGGTGACAACACCAAATAGCGCAGTTTGGTGGAGATGGGTGTCGGCACACATCACAACCTGTAGAACAGGTGGTACATCACAAAATAAATGATTGATCTTGGGTTTGTTACCACAGAAAGGCAAGCTGAAAACCAAGGTGGTTAGCTGCAGACACAGCATTATGGAAAGGATCAGGGAGCCAATCACCAGCCATATGCAAACCTACTAAGTCTTGATGAGGGTGTAGCGAAGTGGGTGGCAGATGGCTACGTAGCAATCATACGCCCTGACAGACAACATAAAGCAGTCAGTGCTCCCTAGAGTTGTAAAAAAGAACATCAGGATGGCACAGTTCACCAGTGGGATTGTTCTGTGGAAATCAGAAATGCTAGCAAGCATTTGAGGCACTATTACAGTGATATAACAGATCTCCAAAAAAGAGAGGCTAGCCAGGAAGAAATACATGGGGGTGTGCAAGGAATTGACAATGTAGACAATTGAAAGGATGGAAATATTCCCAGAAAGGATTATGAGGTACATCAAAAGAACGCAAGTGAAAATAAGATGTCGTATCTCAGGAACAGTGGAGAATGTCTGGAAGAGGAACTCATGGGCCATGGACTGATTATCCCAGAGTGATCCTGCCAGATACATTTCATCTATCGCCGTAAAAAAAAGGCAAGAAGAAAAGCCAATTAAACAGTAATGTCTATTCTCATACATTTCAAAGTAAAATCCCATAGACTGTATGATATTGAGGTCTGCCATTCATGAAATCTCAGTGATTAATCCTACACTTTTTATTCCCCTTCATCTCCTAATTTAGACTGTGCCCAAGCAAATCCCAACACTTCCAGGATTGTTAGATGCATTACAATATCAATTATCCCAAACTGACCAAATAGATATAAAAGCTGATATTTACAGAATTTGTATTTTCAATAGATACAAACAAGTATACAAACAATAGAAAACAAGTTCTCACTATTATCATGAATGGCAACCTTGGAATGCAAAGGAGCCTCTTAAAAGGCAATAATCCCACAGATGAGCGAGACCAGACTTTGATTTAAGTCCAGTTGTGTGAGTTCCCCATCTTTCAAGAGAGCATGGACACAGGGGTATATTTTCAGCCGCTTTGGTGTAAGAAGGTTTAAGACCCAAGAAAACAAAGGGTCGCAGAGTTGAAGGGAATGCTGAAAATAACAGAACTTTGTCTGAGATGAGTGAAGCAGCTGGTATTTCTGTGCCGAATATTATTTCATTTTGCAGCACTTTATAGTTTCGATGATGAGCTACGGTGGTGTAGTGGTTAGAATGCAATACTGCCGGCTACTTGTGCTGATGGCCGGCTGTCTGCAATTTGACAGTTCAAATCTCACCAGGCTCAACTCAGCCTTCCATCCTTCTGAGGTGGGTAAAATGAAGACCCAGATTGCTGGGGGCAAAAGGCTGATTCTGTAAAACTGATTAGAGAGCACTGTGAAGTGGTATATAGGTCTAAGTGCTATTGTTATTCAGCTCTAGTCAGACCTCTTGGTTCTACTGGTAGTTTTAATATAATATTGTTTGTCTTGCCAAGGAAGGTCCTTTGTCACTTCCAGAATTGGCTCATTGTGGTGTTGCCTACTTTGAGCCTGTGACAAGGAAACAAGGTGAGGAAGATGAGAGAGCAGCTACTGGCTTTCCTTCCTAAGCTGTCCAGGCTGCAGTACTGATTACTGTTACTATCACTGATGCCATAGTAAAAACCTGCAGGGGGTTGGCCAAAAAATAATAATAGATAAATAGAGCAGGGGTACATAAGATGAGGCAAGGGAAAACTTATTTCCACTTAGAAAACTTTAAAATAAGAACAAATATGGGTAAAGTGTATGATGGCTTGTCTTTGTCATTAAATCGACAAATTTCCCTAAATCACAATTTGTTTTACCTATTATTTGTTGAATCAGCCTTAAGGGCTACCTTCATATTTAGCAGTGGTCATATAGCACAAAAATAGTCTTTTTTAAATGGAGCTCAAATCCATCAATTTTTATTTATATAAAAATAGTATTGCTTCTAAATAGATATAACCTGTAGATTTCCAATATGAATGGCTAGGACACTGTATTCTCGTAAACCTATAGCTAAACTGATTATACAATCCATTCCCCTTCTGCCTTTCTCACCGTTGCAATAGATTTTAGCAGTGTTCAGAATGTCTTCAATACACACAACTATGGTCTTGAACTGGTACATATTCATTGTCATTATCTGAATGTAACCCAAGACCATTACTTTGAAAAATGTTCTGAATGTAAGCAGAATCAATCCTGTTTTTGGGAATAAAAACCTTTAATCAACAGCCATCTCTTAAAATCTTCCTATTTTTGCTCACTGCCTACTGCAGGCTCAGTGCTGGAGAAGGAATAAATAGGAATTGAATTGAGTTAAAAGTAAAACCCATGCATCTCAAGGTTGACTCAGCCTTCCATTCTTCCGAGGTGGGTAAAATGAGGACTCAGATTGTTGGGGTCTGACTGTAAACCGCTTAGAGAGGGCTGTAAAGCATTGTGAAGTGGTATATAAGTCTAAGTGCTATTGCTATTGCTGAGTGCTATCTCTTCATGGAGCTGGAAAATTTCTGGCTGAGATCCTAGGTAGTCCTAGACATTCAGAGTCCACTTAACTCTCCCAGAAACAAATGATCTAGTGAAACTAAATAATGTCCTCTTCTTACGTTGTAAGATGCTTCTGATCCAGGACTATGAAAACAAAGAGAAATTCTCTTTTTCTTGACAATCTTTTCTGGCTCAAAAGATGAAAGGTGAATGAATTTTAATCAAATGTCTATGAACAGATTGGAAAGTGATTTCTGGCACAGCTTTCTAGGTGAGTTATCTGTGAGTCCTTTTCTAGGATGAGTCCAGGTTATTTGCTAGATTGAGTATAGTTGTCAGGTTCTTCTCAATTCACTGAATCAGAAATGGAAGGCAAGCAGAGGTAGCCACCTATTCACAGCCACTATCTTTTCTCCAGCCAATCGGGGTAGTCTTTGCCTTGTTTCAAGATATTATCCCCAGTAGACATGCCAAGTAGTTGTTATTTTGAAAAAGCATTCTCCTGTGGAATCCCAGTGTAGCGAAAATTTTAAAGAAAGCAATAAAAACTCCAGAGGCCAAAAGCTTGCAAGAAATTCATTTCAGTATTCTGTGAAGAAAGTTTTGGATCAACTGTGATCAAGGTGCAGAAGAACTATAAGATGCAGTTAATGTAGCTCATTCACACCATTTCTTTGTTGTACATCCTGTTCTCAATATTTTGAGAGCAATAATTTTGGAAGTTGAAAGCCTATTCTATCTGCCCTTTTTCTGTCTCGAAGAGTCAATTGCCAGGGTCAATATAACTAGTTCAAAAGTCTTGAATACTCAATCTAGAAGATAGTGCAACATGTTGAGAATTAGCTTTGCAAAGCATAATAAAGAAGAAACTGTCAACTTACAATTTGGAACATGTAAGTTGCTTCCGCCCATCATAGCAATGGGAGATTGAGGCTCCACTATGAGAATATGCCCATGGCAAACAGGAAATGGAACATCTTTATATCATATTAAGCAAGCTGGATGAATTGACTTGGATTTTATTTAATGTATAATTTATATGAAACAAATACAAATTGTGTGTATTTAATATTTCAACAATTTCTTGAATAATGCCATTATGCACTTTGTGACTGCTCTGTTTTCGTTAGGATATGCAGTGATTGATTCTGCTTTTATATTTAATTTTTACATTTGTTCTCTTGTTTAACACTGAATTATTGCATCTTTATCTTTCATTCCTACTTTTATTTTTTAGATAAATTTGCCCTGTTAAAGCCAAACCTAATAGTAACATAATGTCAGCCTTCAAGATTTTCTTCCTTTGCTTTGCATCTTTTGGCTGTCATAAGTAACGGGGGGAGGAGGGGAGACCTGGTTATGGGAAGCGAGCTGGAGGTGTTACAAAACAGAACTGTATAAGTTGGGGAGGAAGGTTCTTGCTTAGGCTTCTATTCTATGCTATGCACAGCCGCAACTCTTTATTAAAATATGTCAGGGTCAACGGACAAAGGCCTCATCACTACCTGGAGATGCCCACATGATGCTATAAACAACTTTTAATTGGATGAACCAATTGAACTATTGGGGGTGGGAAAGTTGCCATCACTTTGTATATGTGATTTATGCACTCATTTTCTCAGATTCAGAATTCTTTTGTTGCTACCACTCGACTTCCAGTAAAAGATATCTTTTCTCTAATTAATGGAATCTAAGTATTTCTTTCTTGGATTTTGAATGGAGCACCATCTGACACATAGTCTTATTTTTATGCTAATCAGCATCAATCAGATTTGCATGCAAAATACTGTAGTTTTAAAAATCAAACACACAAAATTTCATGACCAACGACAAAATAAAATTTATTCTTCTTTATGTATGATTTAATTGTTTACAAGCAAGATATTGAAAACAAAGATATTCTTCATCATAGTGTGTATAAAAACTTAAGAAGATTAAGGGAAGATAAATATTCAAATAATCTGGCAAGGGACTTCAAAACATTTATATAAAAGATACCTTAATGGAACATTGCTGCCAGAGCCATTCAGAATTAGCAGCATTGGATGGGCAAGATGTAAATGGTGTAGCACAAGGAGAAGTACACTGATTCCATATCATTTACTCCACAGACTATACGTGCATCGGCAGTGCAATTTTGCACAAGTCTAGCATTAAAAAGGCACTGATTTCTAGATGCATTGGCACATCTTCCCCTTGTCATCTAAATAAAATTTTAAATGAGATTAACCTACTCAAAACAGTTTTATCCACCCTGACCAGGAAATAAGCCTAAGTAGCTTTTGAAAAAAATTCTGTAATTTGCAGCATATCTACTTCAAGACATCATGGATCTCTGCTATTAGTTATAAAGATTATAGAAATAATGAAAGATATTTCTGCAGATGAATATGTGCTAGTTCAAAAACCAACTTGTTTTATCAGCTGAAAAAAAGCTCAACAAACATTTATATATACTCTTAATACCGGTATTTCTAAAAAAAAAAAAATCAGATCTCCAGATAATGAATTCTAGTAAAGTTATTTAAATTCAACACAAAAGCTACATACCTAGCAGTTGGTTAATTTGAAAACACTAAAGTATTAGAGTGTGTTACAATGTGGGGCAAATTACCATATTTGTTATGATATTTAATTTTGCCTAATTTTGTGGGTTTTTTTTTTACTCAAGAGAAAATCTCTGGAAGCTCTATGCCCCAAGAAAGTGTCCTAGGATTGCAGTCTTACTTTTTGTTTTGCAATAACATTCTTGGGAAGAGTAATGTTTCCGATGCTTTTAAGTTAAACGAAGAGCTTTTTAAAGCAAGAGTTACAGTAGGTTTTTCCATTCTGCTCCTGAAAAATACCATTGTGCAACTGAGTAAGGCAAAAGGCACAAACAAAATGCTCTGGGTGAAACTTGTGCCCCATGGCACTGACGCACCGTCCAACAATAGGTTTTCCACAACCATGGCACACTGTTCCCTGATGTTGATGGAAGTGAAGCTCACAGTATGGCTGACCATTCAGTTCAAAGAAAGAACCATCAGTAAAACTGCAGAAACAATCCTGAAAATAGAGGAAAGGAGCTTGTGTCAAGGTATAGAAATATTTCTGAGATTGGAATATCATTAGATTCTTCTCAGTGCTGCATTGGGCAGAGGCACATTGATTGGTAGTCCACTACTATTTAAAATAAACAACATTGAGTGTTTTTATTCTCTAATTCATTATTTTCTTCTTGGAATTATGTTTGAAACATAAACCCATCCAGGATAGAAGCTTACAAAAACAATTAATCCTGCCCAAGGTTTTTCAATTCAAGTCAACATAAGGACACTCAAGAATGGGCCCACTTTTTGCTAATAATACAGTTCAAATTGTGTTGTAGTATTCTCTTCCAGCTTTAACAAAATTAACTTGCTATCACCAATATTTGGATGGTGTGTTTATATGTGGGTGTGTATGCATGTAGGTATGTGTGTACATACATAAAAATATACCTTTGTAGCACAGGTTTAATATCAGATTTTAATATTTTTAGTTTGAGAGACTTCCTTATATCAAGATACAAATAACACATTAATTAGCTGGCATTTAAGAAGTCTAATTATATTCAGGGGTTGTGACCAAAATCTATCTGGAGCCCCTTAGAAATTGGCTGTACCACTAAACCCAATCCCACCACATAAATGTCCCTTAATTACCAGCTACCCAAACAGGTACTAACTCTGGGTGATTCCATATACTTACTCTGCACACAAAACATTCAGGATGCCATACGGCATTCAGAGCTGACAAATATTGATTCATCACAGGACGATCACAGCCTCTGCATTTGGGAGAAAAAATGCTCTGGAAATCTTTCTGGCAGTATGGCTTTCCATCTTTCACCTGGAAACCTACAGAAGAAGGTTTGGGAAGATAATAATTAAAAACAGTGAATTAGTCACACAGACACAAAGGCATGCTAACTCTTTGCTTGGAAAAGCAGTACAAAAGGAGAGACTCTTTTATTAGGATCAGTGATCTTCAGACTAGTTCAACATTGATCTGTTCAAGATCTTGGTTCTCAAAGCGAGAACTATTTTGACATGTAGTTCTTTTTATGAGTTATTGCAAATTGCAGGAGTGAATGTTTTGCCCTAAAGGCAAAAACAGGGTGGAGACAGGAAGAGAAGGATAGGGAGATGGAGACTTAAGAGACTGGTAGAAAGGAATCTGTAATTAATGGTTTCCTATTAGCTTCCATACAAGAAATGCAGTAGAAGATATTACATCACTGGCATTTAATTCTAATTAGATTAGCATGAATGATCCATAGTCATTCATCAAATTGTTATAGGGCTTGGAATCCGAAAGGAACATTTTTTCAGTATGGTAGACTTGTAAAAAGGTGATGAATTATTAGAAGATGCTATTTAAAGTTAGAATAATAACTAAACAAAAAATAGAATATGTTCGAGAGTTGTGATTATTACATATTTTTGATGGCAATAACTCTAAATAAAAAGGAGTTGTTCTTACTCCTGGCTGCAGAATTGAAAATTGCTTCAAACTGGAATTTCTAGATAACCTATAATTGAATAATTAGCATGCAAAAGTATGGCCAATTGTTCTCATGGAAAAAGTGACTGATAAAATTTGAAGGCTGACTTCTCTAAGTGCTGAATCACAGTTTTATTGGTTCTGGAAAGATTATATACAATAAGTTGTGCTTCTAATAATAACTCTTCTACTGATAAACTGAATGTTATGTAACCTATGATCAAATGTTGACAGTTAGGCATTGTTGTTTTATATTCTTCTTTCTTTCTTTTTGTTTTACAGAATATTAAACATTAAAAAAATAAAAATAGGTTGTGGCATTCTACAATATATAATAAAGGAAGCAATAAATGTTTAATGCACGCATGAATGACTTATAAATTTAAAAGTCTAGTTCTAAAAATTACACCTATAATAGAATAGCTGGGGCTAGCAATGATGAATTGAGACAAGTGGGCAAAGAATCTGGTTATAGGTTGGATATAATCAGTGGTGGGATTCAATTTTTTTTACTACCGGTTCTGTGGGAGTGGCTTGGTGGGCATGGCAGGGGAAGAATATTGTAAAATCTCCATTCAGATGTGGTATTTGCTGGTTCCCTGAACTGCTCAAAATTTCCGCTACCGGTTCTCCAGAACTGGTCAGACCCTGCTGAATACCACCTCTGGATATAATATTAGATCACATGTGCTTGAATTCTATGTTTGCTGGAGGTTTTGAATAGTGGTAGCTTCATTGCTTCCTGGGAAGAAAATGTCCAAAATGGCCACATATGGTTGTACTTTAGCGTCTACATGGTGAGCAATGAGGCTGCCCCTATGTTATTGCCACACCCTTCAATCTCTATTTCCAGATGAGCCCCCACTCACAGCCAGAGGAGGTGTGCTCATGGTGCCAGGCTGATAAGGACTGAGTTTCTCAGCCAAAGCAAAGGCAGCCAGAAACCTCCAGCTACAATCTACTTTGGATAGTTACCTTCTGTTATACCAGAAATAGCTAGATACACAGACAGGTGATTAAATATTTCTGCTGGCTTCTAAGATTGAAAGACTTAATTAGAACATTGACTTACAGAACACAGAATAACAGAGTAGGAAGGGACCTAGGAGGTCTTCTAAGTCCCCAAGTCTTTATTAATTATTTATTGTTGATTAATAGTAATTAATGGTTTGTTAATAATTATTTATTATGTATTATTTTATTGCATAGCTTAATAACAGAAATATTATTATAATCCCAATTATCTGGAGTAGCTTTTAAAATGCAACAGAAAACTGGAATAAACTGGCAAAAAATGAGATCTCAGATCTCTGTGCAGCAGTATAACTCGGGATGTTCGGAGATCTCATTTTTGCCAATGTATGTAGAGTGTGTGCAATATACAAAAACTCGGCCTGAAGGGATTTCTATACATTCTATGTATTGGCGACCAAGCTGGAGAAAGAAAATGATGCCAATGTGCATTCCTGTACCTTTGTGAGTATGATGGAGCTCTTCATTTTCTAGGGGAAAAAAGCAGGCTCCTTTTTACACGCCAACTTGCTCTAGATAAAGGTTTCGTGATGTACTAGAATGAAATACTTTGAACATAAAATACAAGCATGCTGAGAATGTTAATGGATATAGCAATAGCAACTTAGACTTATGAAGCTTCACAGTGCTTTTATAGCCCTCTCTAAGCAGTTTACAGAGTCAGCATATTGCCCCCAACAATTTGGGCCCTCATTTTACCCACCTTAGAAGGATGGAAGGCTGAGTCAACCTTGAGCCTGGTGAGATTTGAATTGTCAAACTGCTGGTAGCCGGTGATCAGCAGAAGCAGCCTGCAGTACTCCATTCTAACCACTGAGCCACCATGGGTCTTATACTATATGTTAGCTTACAAAAACTATAATAATGAAAGTGCATTCACAAGACGTTATGCGACAAATATTTTCAACAGGAGGCTCTAGGATCAGAGTTGGTGCTTTTCATGAGTTGGCAATATCAGAGAGTTTAAGAGGAAAGTTACTGGACTAATAACTAAAGGGTAAAAGATTTGCTGTTATGACCACAAGAGGATTCCAAGAAGTGAACCCAAGAACAGATCTATTATCAGTGCAGATAAACCATTCTAGACAGAATTCTGGAACATTAAGTTCTGCCCCCTTATCTTTCACACAAAATAGATAAACATGAACATTTAGATTTTTAGATTTGCTCTGTTTCAAGAAAGCCTAAGATTCCTCACATAACTTAAAGAAAATATCACTACAGGCACCACAGTAAAGGCAAACTGCTATGAAGCAAAAAAGTGGAGGATTAAAAAAAAGATTTTGAAGCAAAAACCAGAATGAGCTTCAAATAAGAAGCCATTAAAGATAGAGCTTGACATTAGGAACATATGCAATTTGATTTCCTCTAAACTTTATTCTCTCTCATCTAGTGCAATACCAGGCTGACCTTGTCTAAGAAATATCAGTAGGGTTAATATTTGAGTGAGGAAACTATCCAGATATCCCAGGTCTCAAAACTGCAAGAATACATCATCAGGAGTTCAACTCAATTTGCTAAATATTCACTTTTTAGATCAAATTGAGAAATTGGAGAATATTCTAAGAGGAAATGGCAACTGTCTTTTGGTACTGTGTGGCCAAGAAAAATGCATGGCTGTTTCCATGTAGATCAACTCAAGGGTATATTTATCTAAGCTTCCTTATATAGAATTTGAAAGTGGAAACTACAGGTTGCTGCTAACAAAAGGAAATTGTTTTGTTTATTACCAATCTTACCTACTTAAATGCTTGGGATATTTTATACCACAGTTTGTTTGCAGATATTATAGTGTGGGTGTTTATAAGGCTTCTTTTGGACTCCACAATCTCTAGAAAGGCACTGTTTACTGTGAATTTGCTTTGTGTTCCTATAGTGACCTCATCCTTAAATCATACATTGAATCATACATTGATTTAATTTTCTATTAAGGCTTTAGGAAGATTATAGACTATTCTTATAAGGTTAGAGTGAACAAGTTTTCCTCTCAGTTACTAAGACTGTGCAGTGCAAAAAAAAATCGAGCTTGATTTCAGATGACTTTATGAACATGTGTACTTAATTTCCTTGGCAGCACTATGGACATGAATTGTCATTGTCTGTTTTCAGGATTGATTGATTGGTCAGTTGATTTCTTCTCTGTCTGGTCTATAGACCTCCACTTTTTCTTTCAATGAAGTATTAACCAGATCTGAACAACCTTAGTTGAAAAGTTCACTCAATTACATTAGAAGTTATGAATGAGATGTTCATGAAAGAAACAACTGGATGTAAAATATACCTGTTATGCCAAAACACTAGACTTTATAATGACTTGAGCAAAGCAACAAAATATGGTATAAGAACACTATCCAAAAAGACGATCATTGTGACTATTCTGTAGGTGATATAGGATGCCAAGATTTTTGCCAAATTAGATATTGCCAAGGGGTTTTGGCAATTACTATAAATCTCCAAGCACCAAAATCCAGTCATCTGGCAATTTTTACCACATACCATGAATGTTATCACTTGCATTGTTTCTAGTACTTCTGAGAGTTTTCAGTATACAGTCCTCAGTTCTAAGGCAAAATGACATCGTTTTAACATTATGGGTCTGATGTATGTTGCTAACAGTGCTAAAATAACAAACTTCAGGTTATGTATAAGAATAGAGAATATATTATTCTTTAAACTTTGTTGAATTCTTCCTTTGTCAGGGTTACCTGGGGAGCGGTAAAAAGAGGGCTCAGTTTAGAGTCCTTATGGAACCTCAAATGAACTGCACCCAGTCCCCCTTGATTGCAATTGAACCTTATTTAGCTCTAACCGGGTGCTGACTGTTAGTAGAGAATATTTCAATGCATAGGCTTTTAGCAATAAATCAGTTAAATTGAACACTTATGTGTGGACCTGATTTCTTATGCCTGACAATTCCAGTGTTAAAGAAGGTACTTAGCAACTTTTCAAAAAATACAATTGAACTTATATTTTATTGACTACAATACGGCATATCTATGTGGAATGAAAATTCAGTAGAGTATCAATTTGTATTGGCTTTATTGGGATTGTTTTTGCTCATTTCCATTAAGATTCTTCTAATTACTGGGAGTGATAACACAGCAATGAAAGGTTGTTTGGTTTCTGGGACTGTGCATTACTAGATATGTTTGGGCTCTGTTGGGTTGTAGACTGGATTTTTATGTTGAGGCCCATTAATATTTAGAGAAATAGAGTTATTTATAGAATGATTCTATTTCAAATATGGAGGCCAAAAAAATCTATTGGACATTGTGAGCAGAATGTGGAGAACAGTTAAATTAAACCAGTTGTCGCAATGACTATTTTAAGGACTTTCCTTGACTTCAAATAGAATTTTTTTTTGGAATAAAGTTTTTTTCTTTTTTTTCTCTCCCCCCCCCCCTTTGTCTGTACACGTAATTCCTCAGCTTACAGAAATTAATTTAGTGACTGTTTGAAGTTAAACTGGCACTGAAAAAAGTGATTTATGACCATTTCCCACACTTACGATCATTGCAGCCTCCTCAGTCATGTGATCAAAATTCAGACTCTTGGCAACTGATTGGTAGATTTATGATGGTTTCAGTGTCATAAATATACCATCAAGCAAAGTCAATGGGGAAGCCAGATTCATTTAACAACTATAGTACTAACTTAACAACTGCAGTGATTCATTTAACAACTGTGGCAAGAAAGGTTGTAAAATGGGGCAAAACTCACTTAACAACTGCCTTGCTCAGCAACAGAAGTTTTGGGCTCAGTTATGGTCCTAAGCCAAGGACTATCTGTATTTCTCTTTATAAAACATGTTAAGATAAAATAAATAAACTTGATTAATAAAAAGTTTCTATTGAATTAACAATCTAGTCGAAGTCAGCTGCCACAGCTATGAAGAGAAGGATAATTGTTTAGACAAATCAAGCCTGCTCATGCCACTAGCCAGCTTGCTACCGTTCATACTGAGTAAAAATGTAACTTGGTTCACTGTGAGGTCAGCTAGTGCTTTGCTAAACTTCTGCAATTCTTACATGTTTCAAGAAAGAACAATCCATAATTGCACAAAGCAGTTATTGCATTGGAATCTGAGTCACCATACCAAAGAGGAAGAAATTGCTGCCAATGCAATAAAGTTCTGAAAGTTGCTTCTAAAAGCATGAAGCAATAACAGCGAGCAGTGCTCAGGGGAAATTCTCCCAGATGGCCAAGAAAGAAATAATAGTGCCCTTGGGCTGCCTAAAAGACTTAATTTAGTTAGAATCCAGCTTATCTCTAAATTGACCTGTAAAACTTTTTACACTTTAATTCTAATTAGGAGCTTGGGAACCCGAGTTTTATTAAAATGAGCTCAAAGATCCACCAGGAGCTAATTACTGGATCTCAGTTCCTGGTGTCCCATTAGTGCTCATCTGTGATCAAATCCCACTGTGAATGTGCTGACGCTTTTCTGATTTTTGTTTGTCAAACAGAAAAGAAAAACCAATTATTTGCAGCATGCTACCCGAGAAAAATGAAATAGAAACACTTTAATCAGTGCTCCCCTCTGATGCTCTGTATATCAGCTTACACTCAGGAGATATAAAACGCATTCAAAGAAAACTACGATACTGGCATCCATTAGAAAAAAACCGGTATGACCTGACTGATCATACATTTATGTCATGATATTTCCTTAGAAGGCAGACAATATTGTGGGGTCCTTGGTATTCTCTGAGCTTGGTAGTTTTCTTGCAGATGTTTCATCATCAAATCAGGTAACGTCATCAGTGCTTTATCTAGTTTGATAATGAAATATCTGCAAGAAAACAACCAGGCTCAGAGAGCACCTAGGACCTCACAGAGCTACAAATATTCTCTTCTATCAGCAGACAACATGATATGACATGAAGAAAAAGCATAAGGAATAGTAAGCCAAGAAAAAATAAACACATGAGATAAATGAAAGGAAACAAACTGCAGCCAATTTATACTGACATCATTTATGATGCCTTCATACTTTCTGTCCTTGTGAACCTTCTATCCTTCCATCAAGTCCATACTCAACTTCGGCCATTGCTTTTGTCCTTCAAGGATTCTGCTTCTTCTTTAGAAACACTTATTGACTCCATCCAACCGCACCTTTTTCTTACTTCTCCTTTTTCTCAGTGCAGTCACTCTTCCTTCACATATTTGCTTTACAGTTCAGCCCTCATTCTTTCTCCCTGTATAACTGAACCACCTAAGGTACTTCTTTAATATGCTCATTTTTGAACCCAATCCACATTCATTCAGCACCCATACTCTCACTTATTCATTCATTCTTCCTTGATCCCATCTTTTCTTGTTTTCTTGTAGAATATAAGTGCCCCATTTTCTCTGCATCCATTTTTATATTTCTCCTGATATACCAAATTCTGACTTCTATATAACAAATGCAGCCAGAAGCATACATTTATTCACAATCATTTTTGCATCTTTCAACAAGATTCCTTACTCCAACCTATTGGCAACTTTTCTAGTGACATTTTCCATCTTTAAAAATTCTCCATCCATTTTCTCATTTGTAAATTCATATACAGTACTTCCTTGAATTTTTCTTTGCTTGTGTATAATATTGAATCACTTCCCACATAGTTGGAATGAGACATCTGGGGCTAAGAATATGTCTACTTGGAAATATTTCACATTCATCTACCTAGATTATATTTATACCTATAGATAAAGACATTAAACAAGCTTGCAAAAGCTAAGCCAGGAACTTTGAGAAATAATGACCCACCATCATCGCCAAACACAGTCCCACAATGTGTACAAAAGAAATGCTCAGGGTGCCAAGTCTGATCCATAGCTGTTAGGATTTTCTGCAGAGAAAACAAGAAAGCTTTACTGGAATAATATTATATATGACAAATATATCTTTGGTACATGTCTTTAGCCTCAGATAGCTAATGTTTGGGACCAATTATGAAGGCAGTTGATTACCCGAAGGCAGAAACAGTGATACATACCTCCTGGATGGGTGCCGTACAGTAAGCACAGCGAGGAGAGAAGAGCTGATGGTAGTCTTCTTGGCAGTAAGCTTTGTTGTCCCGCTCAAAGAATGGCCGGGAACCCATTTCTTTTCCACAATGGGTGCATGTGAAGTGTTCGGGATGCCACATCTTTCCCAGAGCTGTAATTACCTAGAATTCATTAAAAGGTTAGTTGAAGACATTGGTTAAAGATACTTCACTCTTTACAGTGCAGACTCTCTCAAACAGAAGCTACATATTCTCAAAGATGCTCTGTTTTACATCAAACTACCCTCATTGGCTTAGCGAGCAACTGAAGCTCTTTAGGCTAAGACATAAAGATTCTCAGTGATAACATTGCAAAAGAAGAAACTCTAATTTGCCTTCTTAATTATAGGTGTCATGCAGTTTAAAAGTATGACAAATAAGCAATTGGTTGTAGCAATCTTGGTGAGACTGAGAATAGTAGAAAGAGCAGATAGCTAGATCCACTATTCCCATCGCCATGCTTACCTTTCCAGCAATAGGTTTGTGGCAAAAGGCACAGTTACCCTTAGGCACAGTAGCAACGCCAAGGTCCTGCATATCATGAGACAAACTCTTCAATATGCTGTCTAGGTTGTCCATGGTGTTCCCTTCTGCTGATGTTGACTGGCCAGAAGTGGCCAGGCTATCTGAGACCTACCAGAGAATAAATAATTTGCAATTGTCTATCTTTTTGTGTAGCTTTCTCTGCTTCCAGGAAGGTATTTATTGATCTATTAACCTGCAACGTTCACACACTTTTATAAAACATTTTCGATGACATATACTCTCGCATATATCCACACATCTTTTCTTTCCTGAAAAAAAATGTTTGGAACAAACAGAATCATGCTTTTCCATTTGAATGGCAAATCTAAGAACTCTTAATTAGGCAATACAGTAAGGACATGGTTCTTAAACATGTTCTTTTTTATTTTGTACATTCATCTGCACAAGGCTTTTAGCTCCCCTAACTTCCTATGCTCAAACTACATCCCCAAATGATATTATGAAAAACCCTGTCCCACAGTTCTTTTCCAGATCTGAAACATGGGCAGTTAGGGAGGCTGTATCAGAGTGATCAAAGATGCAGGACCAAGAAAAAAAATCCAAGAACAAGATGAAAACATAAAATAAACTGGATATACACAGAAGCATATGGATAATATAATATACACAACCATGGTGAGAAATAATTTAAAGACATTCAGAACAATAGTACTCCATTCTCACTTATTTTTAAACCCTGTACTCTCCCTTTATGGTTTTTTTCCTGTCAATGTGAATTTGAAGTATGCAAGCTGACTTTAATATAGCAAGTTCCATCTTTTCTTAATTTATTTGCCGGTGTTTTTCAACCTTAGCAACTTCAGTATGCGTGGACTTCAGCTCCTAGAATTGGGAATTTATTATAGTCTGTATAAACAATCAGTTTTCATTTTCAAAGGTATTTAAGTTAGAATCCCATTATTCACCTTGGATTGGATTGTTCCCAAGCAAGCCAAAAGATCATCCAGTTCCTCAGCAACTGAGGTAGAAGATGAGGAGGACACCGTTGGCTGTGGAGGTAAAACTTTGCTACAAAAAATAAAAATATTTATGATCAACCAATTGAAAGGAATGAAAAAGTAAATCTTTAAATTCTTGCATATACTATCATTCTATCTGTCATTGTTTATAATACCTGCTCAAAAAACAACCCACTATTTCAATTATTTATTTATTGACCTCAAAAGTTCATCTCAGAATATAATTCAAATTTATGAATGGCAAAACCTGTGATTTGTTTGCTGTTCTACTGTATTAGTATTAGGTAAGCCATAATTCTGCCTGTCCTTTTATCAAGTTCCCATTTTCTACACAGCACTGACATTGTATGCATGTATAAAACAGCCAAATTTGTGAAATGCTGTAGAAATTTAATGCAATATGTGGAGACCACACATTTTCATATCATTTAATTCATCTGTCTTTTACACATCATCAAGTGATGAACTGGCAAATCAAAATATTCCTTTCATAAAGCAGTTGAAACTTTCACTATGAAGAAAAAATATTGAGTTGCAACACTCAACTTTTATGCTAATATCTGAGCTAATTTACGATTTTAAGTCATCCTAAAATTTTCTGGTTAATGGCATAAGAGTGTATTATATGGATGACAATAAAATACACTGCTCAAAAAAATAAATAAAGGGAACACTTAAACAACACAATGCAACTCCAAGTCAATCACACTTCTGTGAAATCAAACTGTCCACTTAGGTAGCAACATTGCTTGACAATCAGTTTCACATGCTGTTGTGCAAATGGAATAGACAACAGGTGGAAAGCATAGGCAGTTAGCAAGACATCCCCAAGAAAGGAGTGGTTCTGCAGGTGGTGACCACAGACCACTTCTCAGTTCCTATGCTTTCTGGCCGATGGTTTGCTCACTTTTAAATGCTGGCGGTGCTTTCACTCTAGTGGTAGCATGAGACGGAGTCTACAACCCACACAAGTAGCTCAGGTAGTGCAGCTCATCCAGGATGGCACATCAATGCGAGCTGTGGCAAGAAGGTTTGCTGTGTCTGTCAGCATACTGTCCAGAGCATGGAGGCGCTACCAGGAGACAGGCCAGTACATCAGAAGACGTGGAGGAGGCCGTAGGAGGGCAACAACCCAGCATCAGGACTGCTACCTCCACCTTTGTGCAAGGAGGGACAGGAGGAGCACTGTCAGAGCCCTGCAAAATGACCTCCAGCGGGCCATAAATGTGCATGTGGCTGCTCAAACAGTCAAAAACAGATCCCATGAGGGTGGTATAAGGCCCGACGTCCACAGGTGGGGGTTGTGCTTACAGCCCAACACCGTGCAGGACGTTTGGCATTTGCCAGAGAACACCAAGATTGGCAAATTTGCCACTGGTGCCCTGTGTTCTTCACAGATGAAAGCAGGTTCACACTGAGTACATGTGACAGACGTGAACAGGGTCTGGAGACACCGTGGAGAACATTCTGCTACCTGCAACATCCTCCAGGATGACTGGTTTGGCAGTGGGTCAGTAATGGTGTGGGGTGGCATTTCTTTAGGGGGCTGCACAGCCCTCCATGTGCTCGCCAGAGGTAGCCTGACTGCCATTAGGTACCGAGATGAGATCCTCAGACCCCTTGTGAGACCATATGCTGGTGCGGTTGGCTCTGGGTTCCTCCTAATGCAAGACAATGCTAGACCTCATGTGGCTGGAGTGTGTCAGCAGTTCCTGCAAGACGAAGGCATTGATGCTATGGACTGGCCCGCCCGTTCCCCAGACCTGAATCCAATTGAGCACATCTGGGACATCATGTCTCGCTCCATCCACTAACACCACGTTGCACCACAGACTGTCCAGGAGTTGGGGGATGCTTTAGTCCAGGTGTGGGAGGAGATCCCTCAGGAGACCACCCCATCCGCCACCACATCAGGAGCATGCCCAGGAGTTGTAGGGAGGTCATACAGGCACGTGGAGGCCACACACACTACTGAGCCTCATTTTGACTTGTTTTAAGGACATTACATCACTTGGATTGTGATTTTTTGTTGTCAGCACATTCAACTATGTAATGAACGAAGTATTTAATAAGAATATTTCATTCGTTCAGATCTAGGATGTCTTATTTTTGTGTTCCCTTTATCTTTTTGAGCAGTGTATATTTTCTAATATAATTTTAACTCACTCTGCAAGCCAAAATTTACATTATATACTAAATCACCCAGGGTTCTTGGAAATAAGGATGAATAATTTCCAGTGCTTTATATTTCTGACTCAGGATATACCATATTTACATTCAGATAAATATTCCTCCTACTTAAATGTTATTTAAAATACCAACTTGATTTCCTGTTTTGAAAATTAATGACATTATTATAACCATTGGTGATGTTAACGGAAATTAAAATAAAGTGACTCGATTGTACCATCCTACTAAAAGTTGATTGTGAGTAGCCTGGAATTAATAGCTAGGGGGAATTGATAAACTTTTGTGTATATACAGTAACTGTCTATGCACATTCTGGTACACATTTTTTTTATTGGGCGAGCGCCATCTCATTCCAATAAGGTGCCACAATATTCTATCAAAATGCAAAATATGCCTTGGTAACTCCAACCTACAGATAGTGACCCATTTATTGGATAAAAAACAGATATACTTACATTGGTAAATGTCCTAAGAAACCTTTATTTAATCCATGGGAAATTGCTTAAAATGTCACGTTACAGTTTGGAAATGAGCTTTTGAAATGAAATGGATCTTTCTAATTTCTTTACTCAAGCATAGACAAGTTATGACAGTGATACAGCTTTAGAAGACATGAAATGCAAAACAGTTGTATAATTTGAGGTCCATTTATCTTTTTCTGTAGTTACCTGTAAATATCTGCATCTTCTTTATGGGTTTGAACATTGTGTGCTGGTTCTACCTGGAAATATATAAATATATAGCAGATACGTGTAAGAATACTGTGTATGCCCAAAGTCCCCCATATGAAGAAAATGCTCAGTTTCTGATTATTATCGTTCTGATAACTTCAATCCTTCAAAAAATGTTGCACTGTCCTGTTCATCTAAAGCAGCCTTTAAACTATCATCTTTCATTCTGGAACCAGTTCTTCTACATGTTGTAATGGTCAACTATGTCCCAGATACAAATTGGAGGCAAGCAAATGGACTATTCAGTAGGGAATCTGTTATAAATCAGAACAGGGATGAGCCAAAGGCTGGAATGAATTTTCTAGTAGGGTCAAATTTGTGAGCACTTCCTTTCATAACCTGTAGCTTCCTAAGACTTATATAGCTTAAGAAAAATACCTTTTTGGCTTCTTGAGGTGTTGATTTGTGCTGTTGGGTTAAATGGCTTTCTGTTTTTGCTGGTTTGTTGTCGCGCTTGAGAAGAAAGCAAACAGTTGGGTCTGAATCATTCACACTCAGACTCTCCGTTGTTTGTTCCAGTTCTGCCAACAAAGCATCTAAACAAAACCATTATGGTTCAAATACATCTGTCTTTTTGTCTTAGTTTTCTACAGTTTTAGTTTTCTATTTGTAAAACTATAATATTGCTATTAAATGTCTCCTTGATCTATGATGGCCTAGACAGGGGCAAAGAGGAGTGGAGGAAAAGACCTCTTGCTATTCCAGACTGCTGCCACTATAGAAAACACCAAACTATATTTTGTAACAGAGAGGCAAAAAAGAATTGCTCATCAATTTAGGGATTATTCTATCCTTCCCAGAATGAATATATTGACAGAAAAAGGTAGGTCCAAAGCTAAGTATAACCAAGAGATAGAAACCCCAAATTACTATAATCCCGTAGAAAAATATGAGAACAATAAAAGTTAGCATCCACACAGAGTTCCTTCTGGAACCAGTCTTGTCAATATAGTCATTAAAATGATATAAAAGATACAATTTGTGAAAAAAATTAAAATAATTCAGTGAGAGAATTATCTTGACTACTGATAGCACTGCATTAACCAAAAATATAAAAATTAAATATGCTTGTTTACATTTTCTCAGAAAAGGAAACATCAATATAGTCACAGAACATTTCCATTCTCAGTAACAGAATGCATGCTCTTTTTAAAAAATGTGTTCGGAGGATATTTTGGTTGCACATTAATATCTGAATTTTAAATAGCACTATATTTTTAATTCATAGCCCCTTGTTCTGAAGTTAAGAGAACATGTGAAATGACACATTAAAAATATGTCCCTGTTTTAAATGGCCTCTTTATTGTTTAAATCAATAAACCAATTTTTTTCTTGTATCTTTCTGTGTGTGTGCAGGCACACAAACACATACAAATCTTATATAAGTATATACAAGCAAACTTCTCAGAGCTATATTTCCTCTGTGCTTCCAGGAATTAGTATCCACATCCTCTGTTCAGTTAGCTTGTATTTTTTATCTCTCCTTGTAATTCAGCCAAATAGTAGTTCTTCTTCCACAGGCAACACACTTTCTTTATCAATGGGCAACTTTTAAAAAGTCTCTTCATCATTTCTGCTTCCTCAAGATACTTTTTGATCATTTGTTTTTTTTAATCCAATCACACATACTATTTCCCTCACACTTTAAAATATGCCTTTTTGGTATCCTATGAGGCTTTCCACTTCACAACTCATGGAAACAGACATCATAAAATAACCTCTTGCCCTTTTACTGCCTTGGACACACCCATCCAAGTCACCTCTCCAAAACCAAGTAAAAGTTTATTGGCAGTTAATTCCATGTTCCAGCCTCACGATGCCTGGCATTAAAAATTATAATAACCATTAAACAACTCACTATCTGTTGTTGCCTTTTCACACTATTTAAAATCTGATACCTCTTTCTAATCATGACATATGTGCCATAAGACATATATGCCAAATAACTTAAAGTTAACATCATCCTTTCATGTGTGAAGACACAATGAAAAGCTAGAAACAGGAAAAAAAATATAAACAATGTACTTGCAAATTTAACCTGTTTGTCTGTTTTAGACTGCAAGACCCTTGTAAATACCATATATACTGGCTTGAGTGTTGATATATTGATTGAAAGACACATGTGGGTGTTATCAAACCACTTTCATATTTCAATAAATCCCTGACTGACAAGTTCTTCTTTTCAGTTATTTCTGATTACTTCAAATGAGGACTTGCACCTATTTTTTAAGACTGAAGAAATCTTCTGATAATATGTCCTCACATCTGAAGATTATAAAATTTTGATCTGGCTTGTAAATGCTGACTAAGCAGCAACTACACCTTCTTGTGTAAGTGATTATTAATCCTATAAATCCATATATATTATAGGATCAAAATATTTTAAAATAATACTTGTATTAAATTTGTATGCTACCCAACTCAACAGTTCTGAGTGTCTCACAATAATTAAACAAAGAAATTACTTACAAAAAAATAAATAAAAGATAGAGATAAAAGATGGCAAGTATGATAAAGCGAGGGGTCTTACTGTCTCTTACCAAAGGCTTGGGTGAAGGTATTCATGACTTTGGTAAACAACAGCAGAATAGGGGCTATCCAAAATTTGGGAGGAACCACTACAGAGATGGTGTACTTCCAGAGCCTAATAAATGTTTAATTGAAAGAACCCAGAGAGTGCCAACTCTAGTCACTACTCAGAGTTACAATTTGGAAAATGGGCGGTTATATAAATCAATATAATAAATAAATAACCAGTTCTAAGCTGGCATTTATCTCAATTAGCATGGAGCACTTCAGTTCTTGACTGGAGATCAAATTTCAGAAAAGAATGCAGTAGGAAGTGTTTTGCTTCTCTATCCCACATTATTAACAATGGTGTAAATAACTGTACCAGATCTGGACTTCTTGGTGCAACAGAGATCTGCTGCTACCATATTGCACTCATCAAATTGAAGTGTAAAAAAATCCTCCTGACAAGAATTGGATTAATGAAGGCTACTTGTTTCATTTTCATAACATATGCTCCTTGCCCAGCAATAACATCATGCAACTGATCGTTAACTCCAAAATGATTTTGGTTGAATAGAAGTGGGATGAATGGCACTTTCTTCCATACTAAATCTCTTTAATAGAACAATTGCATTTTAAAACATTGTTAAGTTTCTATTAATCACTAGTGGCAATAGCTGATGGGCCAGAGGAAGTGAGGGCTAGCCCAGCAGGATCAAATTTAAAAACATATTTTTTATATTTTCCTAGTTCTATTTTGATATGAAATGTTTGTTAACAATTTACATAATGTGTTTTTCCCTGCTGAAATAATCTTCTACTTATTTATTGTATTACATCTCATCACATTTCAAAATATATATTTTTTAGAGAAAAAAAATCCTGATTAAAAATAAAGATAAACTTCATCGGTTTCTACTCCTAAGTTAGGTTCTTGGTTCCTCTAACATTCTGTTTCAGTGTGAATTCACTTTTTCCTATACCAGCAAACCAGATAGGTTGCCGTGGTTTACAACAATCCAACCATTATGGTTTGAGGAGGAAACTGTATTAATGTATACCCATCAAGCAGCAGCTAAAGGCACAAAGCCTCTGCCTTGTGTTCAAAATCTTCTTGCCCTCTTCAGTTTTTTCTGTTTCTCCTATTCTGCATAAGATGAACTTATTTGCGGTATGATTACAAACCCATCTCTGCAGTCCTTACTTTTTTGCTATACTAAAAAAGAAAAAGAATCACTTACCCAAATCATCCATGATCTATTTCCACTGGGTCTTCTTGCCCAAATCTCTGAGTTTGTTGAAAATCTCTGAGTTTGTTGAGTAATAGAAGGGGAAATGAGCAAGATGGTGAGGGTGTAGGGCAGTACTTTGCACAGACTTTTTCAGTTCCTCACTCTAACTGCACTTCCTCTCTTTAGAGGTTAATGTTTCTTTCCCCTATTGTGGGTTACATCTTAAGCGGATTTTTCAAAAATTGTACTCAAATGGGTACAACGGAAAGAGATGTATATCTGATGTGATCATTGTGCAATTTTTCTTATAGATAGGAATTATTTTTTATCTTCACAGACACTAAAACACAAATAAAATACAAACCATAACACTTTTAAAAATCATTTATAACAGAAATTAAGCATATGTAGGCTATGTCCAACAACTTCTAAAGCTATTGCTACAGCACAAAATTTGCTCACTTTTGGAGAAGCTTCATAATACTGGTCCTTTAACAGGAAATGTACAATTGCCTGTTGGAACAAGTTCAAATAATTCATGATTAATTTGATCCTCCACGATTCAGGAACACACACAACTGTTTTAATTTCAGTGTCTGAAAATATGCAGAACTATCTTAATAGCAAACTGCATTAAATTATCTCATCAATATCAACTGAGAGCATCCAGGCACACTAATGTAAGCATTGTTCTATGTTAGGTCCTGAAGATACACTAAAAATGTTTGGGGATCTTAAAAAGCAGTTGTGTGAGCTCATTATAATACTGATGTGAAATGTCAACTCCATCCTTTGCATATCAAGATTTATTTATTTTTTTCTTGACCTGAGCCTATGTTCAGCATAGAAAATAAACTGGAGGATAAGTCCACAGTAAACCAGATCAGAAAACCAGGTCAGATATAATTTGATTCCTCCACAGGAAACTATGATTGTCTATTAATACATGCTGGGCTAGAGACTCATCCCATATATTGGTTTGAGCCAGTATTTTAACTTGAAGAACCTCAAACAGCCTCATAGCTATAGAGACATAGCCATTCGTTCTAATGGGAGATGCATATTTGCAACTAAGCAGGGGTCTTGGAGCACAGACCTCAGGAATTTAGATTAGAGTCCCTCTGGGGCAGCGATATTTTTATCCTATACATACACTATTTTTCACATATAGCAAAGGACTTAACATTTTAGCACTCAATAGTTTAATTGCTGTAAGCATAGAGGTATTCCCTATACAGCTCCGTATCTGGTTATTGCACTGGAAGATGTCTGTGCCTGCAGCATAAGGATTCTAGATGGAAATTTCCAGGAGGCAGAGGGCTGAAAATAAATACCTAGATATTTGAAAGGTTTCATGGCTGTTGATGTAAAATACTGCTGGTTGGCATGTCAAATGGGCAGTTCATGCTTTAATTCTATCTTTGGGGTAATTTACAATCCCTAATTCATGAAGTTAAACAAGTATTATTTTCCTCTAAATTTTATGTGACTCACTCCACTCTTGTATTTTCTTTTGATTCACTTGCACTGCCAAGCAAGCTAAAAATTGCTGTTTTAAATGTAATTAATACATATCGGGGGGTGGGGGCACACATAATGTACATGTTCACATACAATGACATCTGGAACTACTGTATTTTGAAGGCTGGGTGCTTGAACTGACCAGTTTCCAAACTCAGAAATGGAACAAACATTTGGATGCCTTAGATGAGCCCCTTATATACAAATAACTAACAGCTTTTTTCTTTCTCACTGTCCTGTGGATAAGGGACATATGGGGATGGAGATTGACTCAAAAGGTTATTAAATTTAGGCTCCTAATAATAAATAATGCAACTACAGGAGACTTAGAGGGAGAGGTCACTTTCTGGAATGGGAGAGGCATTCATATTCTTGAAAATATGCTAATTGTCTAGAAACTGACTATCTTGGTGCACAAACGTGATGGTTATCTGTTTTCCCAATACCTGAAGCCTACTAAGATTTTTTACTAGTTAGAACATAGAATAATAGAGTTGGAAGGGACCTTGGAGGTCTTCTAATGTTGTGCCCCATCAGTGGCCAGAGGAGCTGGCAGCAGACTCGGACAGTGGGGAGGTTGAGGAGGAAATTGCGCCAGTCCTGGAGTCTGAGGAAGGCTCTGACGAATGCTCTGCGTCAGAGATGGGGCCAGCATCACCTGACAGTTATCAGCTGCCTTCGGACTCAGAGATCAGTGGGGCAGAAAAACAGCTGGAGCCTGTTCCCAATATGCGCATGTGCAGAGCTGCCAGGAGAAGGGAACAGTTAAGGAGCAAGGGTCGACTCGGGAGTAAAGGCAAAGGTGGACAGTGAATGGCCCCTCCCATAGGGAATAAAGAGGAGCAAAAGGGGAGTGGTGTTTGCAGGAGACAATTAGTTCATTTGATTAAGGTGAAGATTTGTTCCTGACTCCTTGCTAAGTATTTTCTGCTACAGCATTGCGCTTGGAAGCTATCCGCCTGGCAACTCTCCCAGCCTGATAAGATCTGTGATTGTAAATCACTCTTGAAAGACTGTTTGCCGGGACTTTGCTGGATGTGAATGAGAGGAATTCACATTAACCTAAATAAAAGGGGCTTTGTTGGGACGAGTAGGCTGCTTCGTGATTTTGTGAAGCCTAGGTCAGAACATCTAATCCAAACCCCTGCTCCATCGGGAGACCCTATATCATTTCAGACAAATGGTTCTCCAGTCTCTTTTTGAAAGTCTTCGGTGATAGAGTGCCCACAACTTCTGAAGGAAGTTATTCCATTGGTTAATTGCTCTCACTGTTAGGAAATTTCTTAGTTTTAGGTTGCTCCTTTTCTTGGTTAGTTGCCAACCATTGTTTCTTGTCTTTCCTTTTAGTGCTTTGGAAAATAGCATGACCCCCTCGTCATTGTAGGAGCCCCTCAAATATTGGAACAGTGCTATCTTGCACCCCTTAGTCCTTCTTTTCATTAGACTAGATATACACAATTATTGTAACCATTCTTCATATGTTTTAGCCTCCAGCCCCCTAATCATTTTTGTCTTCTTCAATGCAGTATTCCAAGTGTGGTCTTACTAAGGCTTTGTAAAGCAGTACTATAATTTCATATGATCTTGATTCTATCCCTCTATTAATGCAGCCCAGGACTGCATCGGCTTTTTTGGCTGCTGCTGCACACTGTTGGCTCATATTTAAGTGATTGTCCACCCTCGTAACAAGTATAGGAAAATTGTGTGTGCTAGTACTTTTTAAATGACACAAGGGAGATCTAAACTACTCTAGATATTTTCCAGAACATTCTCACATCAATATAGAAATATCTAAAGCCTGCTGCAGTCTGTTCATAATGAACACAAGAATGGTGAAAATTGATAGCATCCTGCATTTATTATTTTTTTCAACTAACAACAATATTTCATAAAAACACAGTAAAAGTTAGATGTACTAATGGCAAAGAATTGATTGAGGCTGTCCAAAGGAGTCCAATGTCCAAAGGAGCCAAA
Source organism: Notechis scutatus (assembly GCF_049901735.1). NCBI lineage: Eukaryota > Metazoa > Chordata > Lepidosauria > Squamata > Elapidae > Notechis > Notechis scutatus. Next base: position 229,473,371 of record NC_142009.1, read on the forward strand.
CAGATATATCCTGGGTCCCTGCAATATCTATATTAATTATTCACTTTTTGTCTCTAGCTCATAAACTAATCCCCCAATATATATTGATGATAGTGCTATCCTTTCTGCAACCCAAGTGGATAACTATTCTAGAGAAATTAATAAATGTAATATGTGTATAATGTTAATCAGAAATATATTAATACAAGAATTACTAAAGAGCTGGAAATGCTTAATCAAAATTGCTTAGAAATTAGTACTTTTGGATTTCTTCCGTCTCTAAAGTCTATGCTGTATCTTGGCTGTATCTATCTATTCTTGGACATATTAAAATTTGGTTTCCTCTAGTGATTTACTACTACATTCTAAAAAGACAAAAGCCTTGTTAATGCAACATTTTATAATTTTCATTCAGTGAACTTGTTACCAACACACCTTAGCCTTCAGTAATATAAAACAGTCTGTATTATTTAAACAGGCCACTGGGTGTCAGAACTGCACTGCAAGAGTAATAAACACAGTTTATGCATATATCCTGCCTGACTTAAACATCCACCTATACCCAGTTTACATATCTGAAATTTATTTTCTAACTATATTAAATTCTGAACAATTTATCAATCTGGCACTTCTACACCACCATAATTTCTACACTCCAATCCTTTCTAGGCAGTTCAAACACTAATTTTACGCTACAATTTTGGATTGTTGAAAACATCATGAATTTTTTTCTTCTTACTGTCCAATAGGAGAGGTCAAAACCAGCATCAAGTATCCATATTTAGGCTCATATTGTGCACGATTTGACTATAAATGAACCATTACTATGAGGGGGGAGTTGAAAATCAACAAAACACAATTTGTTTCAAATAGCAGCAAAATTTCTGTGGGGATTGGAGAGGCTGAGCTGAGACAAGCTGAAACACATGTTAACAAATGGGATCATGACCCACTGGTAAAGATATATAAGCTTTAACATGCAAATAGCAACATCATCTTTCCTGCAATTGTAAATACTGTGCAGCTGAGTCAGAAATAAATCAGCTCAGCTGGTGAAATAAGGCAATGGCTTGAGATCACACAGGTGCAGTTACTTCTGTGAAAATGGTGAAAATTCTGGAGTATGTGACAGTCTTTTTACTCATTAAATGAGGACTTTTTAAAAAGTGTATCTGTTATTAAACAGTAAAGCAATTTACTCCTGCTTTCTATTCATTTTTACTTTACAATGCTTTAAAGCATTGTAAATTTTCTTTGCCTTTAAATGCAGAATGTATTGAACCAAAATAGATTCTTGCTTCATTATGCATTTTCATCAGATTTTGCCTCCAAATAAACATAAACAAAATGGAGAAAGGAGAGGTTATAACTGGATGGTACTGTATATGCTTCATATGCAAAAGATCTTAATGGTCACTTAGGGCCCAAAAAATCTTGGGGAGAACTGCTGCCTCAGAATAGGCAAACTTTTCCTAACATAGTGGCATCCAAATGTAGGCATGTTATTATATTCTGCCATTACGGCCCCTGGGTATGAAGAGAGCAATATTCCTACAATTTTTTGCATGAGTCAATATAATTTAAAAAAATAGAAAATAAATGTGAGCAATGTATTTTATTTTTTTTACATATACTACTGTATGTCTTCAACCACTAATTCCCTTGTACCCAAATAGCACTGACTCAAGGAAAGTAAGGTTTTTTAATGTTTTTATTAGCAAATCCGAGAGGACAACAACAGAAATCAGGTTAATGTCCTGTGTTGCATTATTTTATATGTCCCGGAAAAAAAGTAAAGCCGCAGCTACTATGTCATTGTTCCAATCTCTTCAAAATCTAAACGAACATTAAAGTACCACCAGATAAGTTAATATGTACTAAATCACTTTTTTTAACTTTTAAAAAAGGACAGTGGTTATATTTCAAAGCAATATAGTGAAAAACTATCAAACACTTCATTGTAACACTATGTTCCGTAATACTTGCTTCTCATATATCTTAAAATCACAAGTACTTTTGTGAACCAATCAGTCTCCTCAAAGAAAACAACAGAAACTGCGCGTTAAGGCTTCCAGTCGCGTTTTTTAAAAAACTATAACTCCCATAATGCTTTCTTAGACATGCGCTGACACGCGCAAGTCGAGAACGGAAATGCGTGCGTATTCCATAAGACCCGCCTCTCGCTATCGGACGCCATTTTGTCGCCGACTTTCACCCGCCGTACGACGGTGCTTTTTTTTTCTTAAAGGAGAAGCGACAATGTTTTTTTTTTTTTTAAATCCCCTGCAAGTATGAAACACCGAAAACTGCGGTCGATGTGAAACTGAGGAAACAAGTTTCTGGAAGGTACCTCCTCTCTATCCGCTTCACTCTTGAAAATAGAAGCTCGGGGATATCAGACCGCGGGGCGTGTTGTGAGGAGGAGGAAGAGGAGGGGGGAGTGCGACAGCAATAGGACGAGCGATACTTCTAGTTTTATTGAGGCCACTTTAGAGCAATAAATGTTCTGGAGTTGGAGATAAAGCGCGTGGGACATTTACAAACGCCTTTTCGGCAGGGCAACGGAGGGCATTTAATTTGGCGCGCGGGAGCTAACTGTTAAAACGGCTCAGTTATGCGAAGCGCGCGCCACGGCCAGAATTCCGACAGCGCCCGCGCGCGTCCCCGGTGAACCTCGCCCGCTGATTGGCCTGGAACGAACCAGCCCGGCTTGCTGCTGTTATTGGCTCGTTTTGGGAGAGAGGTGGGTGAGGTGTGTGTCTTTGCATTTCTCTCCCGATTGGATGACACGGAGAGGTCTTGCATCCTGCTTGAACTCCGAACTTGCACTTGATTGGCCAAAGTCACGCGAGGGGAGGGAGTCCCGTTATAGAGGCGGAGTGAACGGCGGGTGCTGCTGTCAGAACCGGGGGGTGAGCCGCTGTTGGGGCCTCCTCCGCTAGCTGCTCTAATGCCGGGGGCGCCCGAGCAGGCGGAGACCCAGGAAGAAGAACCACAGCAGCAAGAGAGAGAAGAGGAACGGAGTCCGCCTCCTAGCGGCCGCCGGCGTCCCCTTCCCCCTCCCACAGTCGCCGCCGAGCAGGGGGCGGAGTCTAGCGGCAGTCGGGTGCTCCGTGGAGGTCGGGAGCGCGGACGAGCTGCAGCCGCGGCAGCGGCCGCCTCCCGCCGAAGGAAAGCCGAATATCCGCGTCGGCGCCGAAGCAGTCTCGGCGCTCGGCAGAACCAAGAGCCGGAGGAGTTGCCGCCTGAAACTGGAGCGCCGCCCTCGGCCACTGCACCTTCTGGGGCGACCGGTCGAAAGGGAACGGCACGCAGCTCGTAAGTATCCAAGCCTTCTAGTGCTTTTGGAGAGGTAGAAAGTTTTTGCCTTTAGTTGGCCCCGGTCGCAGTCTCTGACTTTCGACTGCAGAAACTAGCAAAAGTAGAATTTAATACTGACTTTTCTCCGCTTATAAACTAGAGAGGCCGTTGCCTTCCACGTTTGTTGCAGGTTGGGTTGTTTAGAACAGGGGCCTCCAACCTTGGCAACTTTAAGACTTGTTGGACTTCAACTCCCAGAATTCCTCAGCCAGCTAGCTGAAAGTTTAAACTTGCCAAGGTTGGAGACCCCTGGTTTAGAAGGGTGTTGATTGGTGGGTACCTTTAACTGAATTCTTGCACCCTAACTAAAGCTGTAATAAATGTCTTGTTCTCTGAATCACTTTTCCCCCCATAAATATGTATTGTTCAGTACATCTAACATCAGTATTTTACCTTTTATCTACTGTAAGTTGTAGAAAAGTGTTGATGCCTCTTTGTGTAGCTCTAACCAATTTGCAGTAACCCTGCATACACCTTTATTTGAAATAATTTCCATGTATCTAGTAAAACTCCGAGTGAATAGTCCTAAATTTAGATTTTAGATTGGAAATAATCTAAGCTTTGGGTGGGGAATATTATTTTTTTATTAATTTATATAAAATAACAAAAGAAAATAGGAAAGATAGGGGAAGAAAAAGGGAAAAGAAGAGTGGGGGAAAAAGAAAGAAAAGGCATTGACTTCCAACTCCTTGGTGCAGTAGAATAAGATAGAATCAAACTTCAATTTTTTACTTTTACATAATAGTATAAACTAGCCATTTCTATAACAACAAACCTATCTAATCTGTAAAACCCAAAATTAAAATTTCAATTTTCCACCTCAAGTACAAAGTCCAGAATTGATTTCCAAGTAGAAACCAAAGTAATTGTGTTTTTTTCTTTAATCAAAACAATCTAGCCATCTGTTAACTTCAACTTTTGCAACCATTCATCCATTGTGGGTAGGGGGAATATTAGAAAAAAGATTTACATACCCATTATCGTATTTTAATTTTGTTGTATTATAATAAAGGTGAGCATCCTCGATTTGTGCAGGCCTGGCTTCTACGTGTATAAGGAAAAATGTATGAGTGAGATGACTAGAAAAATACACATTTAGGAACTTGTATAAGCATCTACATCTTAGTATTGGGCATTGTGCTAATTCACATCACATGTTTAATTTCTATTTCAGGTGCTTGGATAAAGCAACAGTGAAAGGTAAGATTTAAATTATCCAACAGAAGGATGGATAGTGATTGTTAAGATACATCATCAATGGTCAGAAACACTGAACTTGAGATAATTGGATGTCAGCACTTTTATCTTAGATTGGGGTGTCGAGACAAGCTTGTAATCCTGCCAATGTACTAATTTGCCATGCTTCTGACTGAATCCCTCTCTGAGCTTGAGGTGATCTGGAGAAGGAGGAGATTTTCATCATCCATTGCCATGGTCAAATAATTCCTTCATCAGTACCACTGACCTTTTGGGACAGTGGAATCTGTTTGAATGGTCTGTCTCGGGCAATTGCCAGCAGATGCTGGGGAGTTTCCTGACACTCTGGAAAACTGTTCCATTCCCTGCTTAATACATACATAACTGGAAATAGAAGTCACTCCAAGCTTGGACAGTGTTGCTCTGAACTTGGTTGCCACCATCCCTCTGGCAACTGATTTCAGTTAGCGGCTAAATATTCTGTGGCTCTTCGGGAAATGCAATGACATCTGGAGGAAATGCCAATGGAGGAAAACAAGAAGCTAATCTGATTGAGCCTGGGTATGTGCCCATGTTCAAGGCTGCATTGTTTCAGTAAGGAAGGCAAAACATGTTTATTTCTCCTCATTTCATCAATGGTCTGTCATTCAGAAGCCTTATTTAAAGTAATTCTTTTCTGGGAAGAGGCAAGATCTCACATCTGGCTGCTATGAATAAGGTCACTTTGCTAATAAATTGAATCTGAATCTTTTAATGAGTATTGCACTGTGTTATGAAGTTTGGGACTGTTTTTGGTCTGTGACATCCAAGGAAGTAGAATATTGTCTAGCTTTTCATCTATACCTACTTCTTGCCCCTTGCCCATCCTGACTCTTGTGAGCAACCTGAATCCAGAAAATTGTCAATGCTGTTTCTGAGATGATTCCTGTCAGTGTTGAGGTAGACTAACTGAAACCCTTCCAGTCTAATTTCAAGCTTGGACAAGGGACAAGCACGTCCTTGACCTTGGAATTTAGATGAGATTAGTGCACCTCTTCATTCTTTTGGATCTCCTGGTAATGTTTAATGCTGTCAACCATGGTGTTTTAGTGGAGTGCCTATGGAGTTTTGTGATTACAATCAGAAGTAGTTTTGTAGTGGTTCCCCTTTATTATAGGTAATTTGAATTGGAGAGGGGGTGAGAGGTTGGTCTGATGCCTCTGTTTTATGGTGTACCACAAGTATTGGTCCTCTTTCTCTCATATTTTGTAATATCTAAAAGTATACTGGGTTAGGTCATCTCAGTGGTTCAGGGTATGCTGATGACATCAGCACCATTACTATAAGGTAGTGGATCTCAAACCGTTTGGTCTTGGGACACCTTTACATCTTTAAAGATTATTGAGGATGCAGACATTTTTGGTTAAGTTTATATCAATATTAACCTCATGAGAAATTAAAATAATTTTTAAAATATTTACTTACTGGACTTCGTGGATCCTTAGGGCACCCAAACCCTACTTAAGAACCACTACTGGGGGGCAAATGTCATGGACACCTTGCCCAGTGCTAGGAGGCATAAAAATCTGGATAGGAAAGAACCTATTAAAGCTGAATCCTAGTAAAACAGAATTACTGTTTTTGCATTCTCTGCTCTGGATTCTCTGTTGGCTAATGTTGTCTCTAGATCAGGGGTGGGCAAACTACGGCCCGCGGGACACATCCGGCCCGTTGGTCATTTTAATACGGCCCGCCTCTGAAAAAAAAATATTCCCCTCTAAAAAAAAATTGGGGCCAGCCAAAAGAGACCCCACACCGTGCGCCAAAAATTGCACACACAACACGGAGCTGGGCAGCTGCTTCCCTGCTAGCGGGCCAAGGCCACCGCCCGGGAACGCCCACTGCTTTCCCAAGCCAGGGCTGGGCGGTGGCGTGTTGCCCTGCACCGCGTGGCCCCCGCCTGGCAGCGTGCTTCTCAGCTGGTCTCCTCCTCCTTGGCCATACAGAACAAACAGGCAGAGAAGGAGGAGATCAGCCGGCTGGTTGGGGGAAGCTTTCTGCGCCGAAAGAGGCAGCTACTAATCTCCGGCTTTGCTCCGCTTCTCCAATGGTCCGGCACCACCCTGTTCTTCTTGTGCTGCGAAAGAGGTGGCTAATGATCTCCGGCTCCGCTCTGCTTCTCCAACATCCGGCGCCACCCTGTTCTGTGTCAGGCCCAGCAAGTCCGAGCAGCCGGCGCACAGAACAGGGCAGCGCCGATGTTGGAGAAGCAGAGTGGAGCCGGAGATCATTAGCTGCCTCTTTGGCAGCACAAGAAGCCTCCCCCAACTGACCAGCTGCTCTCCTCCTTCTCTGTCTGTTTGTTTTGTATGGCCGAGGAGGAAGAGACCAGCCGGCTGGTTGGGGGGAAGCTTTCTGCGCCGAAAGAGGCAGCTACTAATCTCCGGCTTTGCTCCGCTTCTCCAATGGTCCGGCACCACCCTGTTCTTGTGCTGCAAAAGAGGCGGCTAATGATCTCCGGCTCCGCTCTGCTTCTCCAACATCCGGCGCCACCCTGTTCTGTGTCAGGCCCAGCAAGTCCGAGCAGCCGGCGCACAGAACAGGGCAGCGCCGGATGTTGGAGAAGCAGAGTGGAGCCGGAGATCATTAGCCGCCTCTTTCGCAGCACAAGAAGCCTCCCCCAACTGGCCAGGTGCTCTCCTCCTTCTCTGCCTCCTTCTCTGCCTCTCCCCTCTTGCTCCTCACAGTTGCCCTGAGCTGGTGCGGTTCTTTACTTGGGCAGCCAGACACCCGCAGCAGCGCCCGCAGCAGCAACAGGCAGTTCTGCCCGGGCTCTGCTCAGGTGTCCGGCTGGGGCTGTCAGGAGTTGCTACCGCCGGCGCAGCTCCGCGCGGCTCCAGTCCCGCGTTGCCTTGGGAAGGGAAAGGCAAAACCAGGAGCCGCTGAGCCTGAACCTCCGGTGCTGCTGCTGCTGTTGCAAAGCACCGCCGCGGCTCTTCCTTTTTGCCTTTCCCTTCCCGAGGCAACGTGGGACTGGGCCCGTGCCGGCAGTAGCAACTCCTGACTCAGGGGGCCTCCGAGGGGAGGGGAAGGAGGAGAAGAAGGGGGGGGGCGATTCCCAAAAAATCTTGTGCTGACCTGGCCCGTCTGTCAAATTTTAAAAGTGAATGCGGCCCCCCGAGCCAAAAAGTTTGCCCACCCCTGCTCTAGATGGACAGACATCAGCCTTGAAGGAGTAATTTGCAGTTTGGAGTTCCTCCTTAATTCATGACTTCTTCTCAAACAGCAGATATACTGTAGACTGACTAGAGAAGACTATCTGGGTTTGTATGGTGCACCAGTTGCACCCCTACCTGGTGATCAAGGACCCAGTTACAATGATTTCCTGACATATTATTGTAATTGCTATAGTGTATTTGCTCTTTGAAAACTACAACTGGTCCTTGCCAACACAGATAATATTTTGCAAGTCTTTCACTGATTACTAGTGATCTTCAAGGTATAATTTAAGATGCTGGTATTAATCTATAGACAGCCAACTTGTCTAGTGGTTAAGGCATGAGGCTAGAAATCAGAAGGTTGTGAGTTCTAATTATGCTTTAGGCATGAAATCAGCTGGGTGACCTTGGGCCAGTCCCCCTCTTTCAGCTCTAGAAAAGCAATGGCAAATGGGTGGGATTCTACCGGTTCTGTCCACCTCTGTAGAACTGGTTGCTCTGAAGAGCAGCAGACATAGAACCGGTTCTATGTCTGCTACTGTTTTGACCCGCCCACCCGGGCTCTTACCTGTCCTTTATTTCCTGCTTTTTCAAACTCAGCTGCTTTGTACAGCACTGCTGCAGTTGAAAAAGCAGGAAAAAAGGGCTTTTCCAACCACTGTGCACCCACACGCAGCACTACTCAGCTGTCCGGGCAGCTCAGCGGGTCGTAAATTGCACTCACGCAACTCGCACATGCGCACGTGACGCAGAGCATTAGAACTAGTAGTTATACCGGTCAGATCCCATCCCTGATGGCAAACTACTTCTGAAAAACCTTATGAAGAAAACTGCAGGGACTGTCCAGGTAGTCATCAGATATTGAAAAAAAAACCTGACTTGGGCTAAAAAATGGACTTACAAAGCCCTTCTGAGCTTGGCACTTGGGTATCTACAGAACTGCTTTTCCAACTCCAATGGCCCTACTGTCTTAACAGCAGCCTAATCTGGTTGTCATAAAATAATAATATGGGCACTTCTCACTTTACAGCTACCCATTTAGCAACTATTTGAAGTTACGATGGTGCTGAAAAAGATTTATTACCAGTACTCACACTTGTGACCACATCATCTCCATGGTCATCTCTTATCATCTCTTATCATCTGATTACAATTTAGGTTTTTCACAATCAATGGGGAAGTTGCAAGTTGCAGTCACGTGATATCCTTCTTAATGACTAATGTGATTTACTTAATTATCACAGCTGGAACAGTAATTTGAAATTAAATTCCTCTATAGTAGTTGATTTCAGGAAGACTTTAGTTTTATATACAAGTTGTCCTCACTTAATGACCATTTGTTTAGTGACTGTTCAAAATTATGATACTGAATAAAAGTAACTTAAAATTAGCACTCATAGTTACTATTGTAGTATCATTGCAGTCATGTGATCACAATTGAGTGTTTGGAAACCAGCTTCCACTTACAACTGTTGCAGTGTCCTGCAGTCATATGATTGCCATTTGTGACCTTCCCAGCCAATTTCCAACAAACAAAACCAGAAGGTCACAACTCATGGTTAACTTAATCCTTATGTCTTAACCGTAGCAAAAAAGGACATAAAATCAGATCCAGTCACTTAACCATAAGTTAAGGACTACTTATAAATACTTATTTGCTCTTGTTTATACTAGTAAGGAAGGGTAATCAGCAAATTGAAAGTCTTATTTTTCTGGAAAGCAAACATTCAGGAAACCAATATAGAAATTAAACATGTTTTATCCTGTAATCCCTTAATTCGGGATAGAGTTGGGGTGACTGGATGGACCTGAACGTTTATTGGTCAGATGCCCTTCCTGATGCCATGTGGAATTCGCAGCAGATATTTTTCTTTGCATTCTAGGAGAGAAACATCTGCTGCTACCTAGGATTGAACTTTCAACTTTGAGTGGGAGGCAAGCACCTTTACCACAAAGCCTACATGCAGCTCTTTTTATTTTAAAAAAATGTGAAAAAATCAGAAGCTTTTTGTGGAGGTTTTTTTATTGTCTCCAGTAGCTAAACCATGCTGCAGTAGTATTCAGAATCAATTTTTTATGGTTTGTTTTTTGTAATACTGTTGTGATGCATACCTTCATTAGGGTGAGTAAAAATTTAGAAGTAATTATGAGCTTGAATTTTATTAGATCAGATTCATGGATAAGGCAATTTAGTACAATTGACAAAGTTGTATTAGAATGCTATGTCCGGTCTTGGTTATATGTATGTAAGAAAAAGGTGTACAAAGTAGACTATTCATTTCATTTTTAAATTAATAACTCCTGTCTTTTTGATTAGATATAGTTAATTAAAGTACTCTGCCCATTTGTGACAATTACTCTGCGTCATTTTTTTCAGAATATTTAACAGTGAAACCTCTTTTGTTAATTATGATCTGGATAACATAGGCTAATAGGATCTGAAACTACTCTGGGACAAAGTCCTGAAGAGAGAGGAATAAAGCCTCCTTAAATGGAATTTTCCTTCTTTATCTGCAGAAACAGACAAATAAACTAATGGCTTTGCCTTTCTAAAAGGGATAAATACTTCTTTGATCTATTTCAGCTCTGTGATATTAAAAACTCAGAAATTTCCTTTCTTGATCCAAGTGCATTTTATATATATATATTATATCACAGATCCCAAAGAAGAGACAGAAGAGAAGGAAGTTTCCACTACCGTGGCAGCTGGTGCCTCAGTCACTACAATTAAACCCAGCCGGGGTTGGCGTAGTAACAGGGCAACTACGACTGTTCAGCAATATGATGCAGAGAATTCCCGAAGTTCCAGATCAAAGGCAGGGTCCCTGCAACTCATTTGCAAATCAGAACCAAATTCAGACCAGCTAGAATTTGGTATGATGGTTTTTGTTACTGGGAAATAAAACAATAGTATTTTCAGTGAGCCTGTAAAACTTATAATAAATATAAATAAAATCACAGATGTTCTATTGTCCCACAAAGAAGACTGTTAAAAAGATAATTTTGGTTAATCACATACAACAGAATATATACTCCCAAGACTTTAAAAGCAAAATTATTCATTGAGTAGTATATACATTATTTTACTATTGTATTTGTCTTGAACAAGAATTTCCTGTATTTCAATTTAGAGGCTTAACATTCATCATTTTAACACAGTAGCATATCAATAGATATTTGTAAATACTGATATATAGGTTGTTCAGATTTCTACATCTAAATATGTTTCTTTTGTAGAAGTTACTGAAGAGCATTCATCTCCAACTAGAATCAGGTAAGGAATTATACAGTGGCTGGAAGATTAGCTAGGATACAAAATATCCTGGTTCATAAACAGTAGTTTTTAAACTATTGTCCTTGAGTTGAACTTAACTCTTGGTGACTGATTGGGGGCAACCATGTGGTTTTCTGAACAATATTGTAGAAATGTCTTAGGATTGCTATCTTCAAAGATATTCTTTAACTTTTGAGTATAGCTTATGGTGTTTAGTTCTCTACCCAAGTAGTAACGAGACCTGATTACTGCTTTGTTTCCAATTCCGGACACTACCAGGTGCTAGGAGGAATAGAACTTCAGGGAAACTGTTTTAATCTTTTGAGGGAATTGTTCCTAAATGATTATTAAATACAAAAGTATATTTGCAATTTAGGGAGTGTTATCATTATGCAAGTGATATATATCATTTGTGGCAAAATTTCTATATGGAGGTTCTCAATCATCCAGGTCATGGTTGTCCCAAAGGTGTTTTTCCAAAAGGCAACTTCACTTTCTTGGTTTTTTTATTTGAAAACGTTTTGCTTCTCATCCAAGAAGCACTGAAAAAAGAACCTTTGGTATCATATGTGGCAATTTTTGCCATATATTGATGACATGCAAATTATCACAGATGTAAATTTCATGGAATGCTTCATCCAAAATACTTTACATTCAAGAACTTTCTGGAGGCTATCAAGATCATAATTTGGTCAGTTGCATTTGAGGAATGCTAAATGGGGTTCCATTAAATATAATATATAATATATATAAAATATAATATATAAGAAACATCTGTTAAAGTAGTGAATAGATTCATTATATGGGAAAGAACTTAGTTGTAACATATACAACCCAGGAATTTATCTTGTTAAGATGATTTAAAATACTAGTTTTATTTTTCTCTTGCCTGTGTCATCTTAACAAGAGGTATGCTGTAGGTTGTCTTGAATGACCAGGTAAACATTTCCTGATTTAGAAAAATGGTTGTTTTTAACTTCAGGATGTAAGTGTGTGTGTGTGTGTGTGTGTGTGTGTGTGTGTGTGTGTTTTGTAAACTTAGGTGACTACATATTTCCTCAATAAGGAATGAACATATAATTGAATGAATTCTCCTGCAGGACTATTGTAGAATCATTATAGTACAGTTTCACAGGAACTCTAGTGTCAGATTTTCTCTATCGTGAATGTGACTCTTGAAACTACAGAATTGTTGAACATATGTTTGGTATTTGAGAAAGCTTATTCTCTGGAGTCCTTGGTGCTTTTAATGCAGATCTTTCATTAACTGGCTGGGTAACATCTCCAGTGCTAGAAGAGAGAGGGTTTTGCAGCAGAGAGGACTCTATAGGATTCGACAGTTCAATCCTGAGCTATATATATTCTTTTGTATTGAAATCTTATTCCATTATATCTGGATCCTATGCCTGTTGGAAAAAATGTCCAGAAAGATTTAGGTCTGTGTTCTAGTGGCACTTACACTATAACTGACCATAGTCAGCTGATGTCTTGTAATTATATAAAATTTCTGAGCTGATGACAAGCTCAGTTGTGTTTTCTCTTCTGGACCTAAGTTATCCAATATTTTAGGAATACAAAAAAATATGTCCTTACAATCTAAAAAAATAGTTAGAAAGTAAGGTCTAAATGTTCTGCTATATTTAGTAACTCACGTTAAATTAATTGAACAGTTGCTAATATGATTCCTTAGTAAATGAATATGTTAACATATTCTTTCTAGCACATGTTCTGGAAGAGATTGGTTTACATTAATAGAGGACTAGAGATCCATACAGTATTGCCTCTTATCCAGTAAGTGTAACTGAAAAGATAGAGGTTATAAGAATAGACACCTAAGAGATCTTGACAGTTTTCTGTCCACAAATGTTTAGTTCATGCAAAAATTGTATTTTCCCTTTTCTTTCTCATTGTCAAGTGATGAAGAAGAAATGCTCATCAGTGAAGAAGAGGTTCCCTTCAAAGATGATCCCAGAGATGAAACTTACAAACCCCATTTAGACAGGTGCTCTATTTTATTTTTGGTGCAGAGAGCAGTTGTATAGTTACTTCAAAACAGGATGGGCAGCAAATAAATTATTGTCAGTCTAGCCTGTTGTAATAAACTATCTCACTGCTAGAACTCTTAAGTCTTCTGTTACAATTCTGCTACTATGGCCAAATAGACTGTTTTAAATAATTAAGACCAGGACTATGCATATTTAAAATTGCAGATATGACAAATACCAAAAAGAAATCCATGTTGAAGAACTATCTATAAACTTCAGTATGACATTTCACTAGAACAGGGGTGTCAAACTGGATTCCTTCAAGGCCTGGATCAGCATTGTAGTTCTCCACAGGCCGGCCCAGGGTGGGGGTGGGTGGGGCGGACACCTCCTGCAGCACCCTGCCAGCCAAAACAGGGCATGGGGGGAGGCCCCATTTTGGCCAGCAGGGTGATGCAGGAGGCCCACGCCTTGTTTTGGCTGCCAGAGGCACCACTGGTCAGTTTTTTGTAATTTCCAGGCCGCCCTCACAGGCCAGATTTAAGCACCAGATCTGGCCTGCTGGCCTTGAGTTTGACACCCCTGCACTAGAATATTCATCTAGAAAATATTTACGTTCTTGGGTATATAATATATAATGGTTATCTGCAGAGATGCTCCAAAGCAAAGAAAACAAACTGGGAAAGGAAAAGAAGAAAAAGAGAAACAGAAGGAGATTAAAGTGGAGGTGGAAGTTAAAGAAGAAAGTGAGTTTCGAGAAGATGAGGATCCGCCTAGGAAGTGAGTATCCAAGTGTTAGATGCTGTGAATTAGAGTGTAGCCAGTCCTCTAACTCTCAGTAATACCAAGACTTTGTAAGAAACTAAATTTAGGGATGGTTCTTGCTCAGCAAAATACCCTTCAGTTCTGAGATTGGTTAGGGAGTCAAGCTGTTCTGCATTGTAGAGAATGAATCTCCAGTGTGTAGGGAGTGATATACCTCGTTGCTTGAGAATTAAATACATTAGAACAGGTTTTGTTCACATTAAATAGATGGTACATATAGTATTTATGGAAATAAAATGAATTGTGTAGAAACTAGTTTCCTATCCTTGTGTTTTCTTTGGTGGTGGATTTTGTATATCTTTATTGCATAACTTAAAATTTCAGTTACATATTTCAGGGAACTTCCGGTTTGAGCTTCTTTGGCGATAGACCGAAACTGCGACTGCGCGGTTTCGATCCGTGCTCGCCACTGGAGCACCCCGAGCCAGCTGGTTTTGGGGCTAAGCCACCCCGTAGAGGTGGTGAAGAGGGGGGAGACTGCCTGCAGGGTTGAGGAGAACCGCATCTCTCCTCCTCAGCTGGCCATTACTCCCTTTCCCAAAGGCGGTTGTAGCAGTGGTCAGAAATGGCCACCCCAAAGAAGAACTCAACCGGAAAAGAATGTGCAGGAGGAAGATAAGAAGAGAAAGTTTTGGTTGACCGGGTCAAACAGCAAAAGCAACAAATAAGGTACCCTGGAATTTAAACTATAAAAAAAAATAACACTGTTCCCAAAGAAGATTTTCAAGCAGCGAAGGAAAGAGAAAAGGGAAAGGATTTGGGTTTTTTTTTTCTCCTCTTCCTTTCCCTATACTGACAGCTAAGAGACTTAAGCAAGAAATTGGAAAAAAAAATCCACTTTGACATCAATAGGCATTTAAGCTGAAAATAAAATGTCAAAGGGATAATAAAGATTTCTGGATACTTAAAAGCTTTTGAAAGCAGGAAAGGAAAGAAAAAGAATAAAAGGGCAGGATCTGGAAGGGAGGAGACTGCCTGGAATTAAAAAGAACTTACAGTAAAATCTCAACAAGACTTCTAAAAGATACATTTTAACTGAAACATGGCAACAAAATAGTAAAACCCCAGGAAGAGAAAGTGAAAAAAGAAGTAAGAAGAAACAGCTCGGGAGTATTTGGATTACTTGGTGGCTTCTGGATTTTTGGTTACTGCATTTGAATGACTAAAATCAATTGGGTGGTTGTTTAAAAGTGTTTAAAATGGCACCACTTTTAGAAGAACTGAAAATGGAACTTAAAAAGTACAAAGAAGATGCACAAGAAGGGAGAGGGTTTTTTTTGGCTTCAATTCTGAGAAATGGAGATTTGGAACTATGAAACAACAAGAAACGCCTGCAGAACAAGAAGATTGGGACAAAGAAGAAGCCATCTTTAATGAACAAGTAATTTTATGTGGGGGAAAAAAAGGAAAGGGGGGAAAGAGAATGAAAAGTTTAAGATTTAGAAAAACAACCCCAAAAAAGAATAGTTTGAAAAATAAGTATAAAATTAGAAAGCAACAGAAGAGGGAAATGCAGAAGAGAGAATTAGAAGTAGAGAGACAAGGGGGTAAAAAGAGGAGGGAGAAGAAAAGAGGGAAGAAAGAAAGGAAAAGAAGTTATAAAGGACAGAAACAAGATATAGAGAAACAGGGCCTATTTAGAGATAATGGGTGAAAATGTAATTGAAAAAGGGATTCTGCAAAGGTACATAAGATAGTATTGTTATATTAGAAATAGAAATAATTTCAGAAAATATGAAACAATGTATGATTAAAATGATGGATAAAATAGTTATCGTAATTTAGTGGAATGTTTGTTAATAAATAAATGTAATAAAATGAGTATTTAATGATTTATAAAACATAAGTGAAGAGAAATAGGGGAAAAATTAATTATGGAAAGATTATACGTGTCCCCAAGGAAGTATGATATTTAATTGAAAAGAAATGTTAAGACTTTAATGAATATTAATGATAGAACTGAATTGGAATGGAATGAGGTTTTTAATTACATATATTTATAATCCTTTTTTTTTAAAGAATATAGTGTGTATTTTAAGAATGTACCAAGCAGAATTTGATTGGAAGTTATGTATTATGTATTATATTGAATGTTATAACCTTAAGGTATACATTGAAGTTTAAATAAGAGTTGAATGGATAAAATTAAAAGATATAAAGGTGTCATACTCCAATTAGTAACTACAGGAGAAAATTTGTTTAATGAGAAAAGATAATATGAAATTGAAACAGGACAGACAAAAGTATAAATATAATGATTTGAATTGAGATGAGATAATCAAAATAAACTTGAGAAAATTAAAAGAGGGGAAAAACTATATAGAAAATGCAAAATAGTAATAAGATATGGAATAGAACACAAAAATGAGCATGAAATTGAGTTTGTGTCTGTATAAGGAAGTGTCACCTGGGACCATGCTATTTTCAAAATAGATGTTTTACTTGTATTATGTTTTTTTGTGTGTGTGTGAAAACCCAAATAAAACTTTAAAAACAAACATTCAGTTACATATTTCAGGTATGCCTTCATTTTCATGTTTCACTTTGTCTTGATGTTTCAGGAGAGGGAGGCGGAGAAAAGATGACAAAAGCCCACGACTTCCTAAAAGAAGGTAAGTTGTTTTTGTATTGCTTAAAAAGATAATCGTAGGTAAAAAACAATGCTGGCCTGGATGAAAGATTTTGGACATAGCATAAATTTGGATGATTAGCAAACCTTATGGGATAGAAATAAAAAGATAACCTTGGCGGCACCGTATAAAGAAAACTTATATAAAATGTTTTTATCAGTGGCACATTGCACCATCAAAATTGGCAAAAATGTACCCGAAACTATCCCCCAAATGTTGGAAATGCAATGAAGAAATTGGAACATATCACTTATGGTGGAATTGTAAGAAAGCTCAAACATATTGGCAGAAAATTCAGAAATGGATAGAAGAGATGTGCAAAATTAAAATAGAATTCAGACCCAAAATTTTTCTATTGGGAATTAATGTGGGACAATACAATAAGAATGTAATATACTTAATAATCCATGTCACCACAGCTGCAAGGTTAGCTTATGCCCAAAGATGGAAAGGTAATGAAACGCCAGATGAGATGGAAATAATTAGGAAAATTTGGATGTGCGCCGAAATGGATAAATTAACTCAAGAATTAAAAAATAAGACCAAATCTGATTACTATAAAATTTGGGAGAAGTTTTACCACTGGTTGAAAAAAGGAATTATTTACTGATGTAAGACAATTAGGTGTGTCAGGATGTATGCACCATGTTCATTGTTGTATTTAAATGTCTTTCTTTTTTGTATATTTAATAAAATTTATATATATTTTTTAAAAAGATAATTAGTACAAACCCATTTACTAATTAATGAATATTTAATAATATATTCATCTCTTTATTTTTTCTTAGTTTTGTGTGAAAGTAATGAAAGAAACTTGAGATAGGAAATAGATGTTAGCTGTCTAATTCATCAGCTATTTGCAAAAAAGCCATACCTAAGGAGGTACCTTCCTAAACTGCACTGCAATCTTACATCTACTGATCTTTCAATGTTATGAATATAGTATACTTTCAGGAATTATTAAATTCATTCCTCCTATATATTTGTTAGACATGGTCATCTAAGGAAAAAAAAGAAACTATACAATTTATCACACCTGTAGCTAAATTCATTGCATCAAAACTGTATTGAATAAGTCACAAAAATATAGCAAATTCCATAAAGTTGATAGCAAGCCAGAAAATTTTAAAGGGATAACATTTCTAGAAGTTTTGATTTTCACAACTTCTTGTTCCCAAGAACTATATTAAGCTCTGTTTGACAACTTAATATTCTAAAGAAAGGCTTGAGAAATTTGTGGAACAAAATATAAGCAGAATACAATATTTCTTATAGTGGATTTTAAAGATTGCACTTAATTTAAATTACTTGTATTTAACATTTATGCTAATGATGAAATTAAATCATTTAATATGGTTTTTAACACTACTGAGCTCTTATTATCCAGCATGTACATTAGAAAAGATACTGTGTTACAGGTAGTCCTTGCATAATGGCCACTTAGTGACAGTTCAATGTTATGATGGAGCCTCTAAAAGCGGCTTATGACTCGATTCTGGAGTTACGACAGCTGCACATTCTCTTGTCACATGACCACATTTTAGGCATATGGCAACTGGCCCACCTTTATGGCAGGTTGCAATGTGACTGTGATTTATGACTTTTTTGCTGGTTTCTATTTAACGACTGCCACAAAAAAAGTAATAAAATCAGGTCTGATTATGTGGGTGCCTCGATTTACAACTATCATTCCTTATGATGAAAATTCCAGACTTCTTTATGGTCTCAAATTGAGAGAAACCTGTTTATTTATAATATTTGTCAAAGTTGTGCTGTTTCCACTTTGTTGTTCACTAATGTGTATTTTAGGAAGAAGCCTCCAATACAATATGTACGTTGTGAAATGGAAGGATGTGGCACAGTTCTTGCACACCCTCGCTACCTACAGGTAAGAATGTTTACAAGCAAGGGAAGGAAAAAGAGATGCCCTTCTTTGTTCTCTATTAATTTCTTCTTTTCTTCTCTTCTGTGGACTAGCCTAAAAAACATTGCAACAATTCTCTGATGCTCCAAATCCCAAATGCTTGTTTCATGCCATGGCATAACTTAACTTTTCAACCCTGTTCATGATTCTTTCTCCTGAAATGCTGAATTGTAATTTATTTATTCTGACTACAGCTCAAGGTTGACTTAGCCTTCTATCCTTCCAAGATCAGTAACACGAGGACCCAGATTGTTGGGGTCAATATGCTGACTGTGTAAACCCCCAGAGAGTGCTGTAGAGCACTATGGGGCAGTATATAAATCTTATAAGTGCTTTTGCTGCTTTTTCATAACCTTTTGCCTCTTTTTTTCCCCTCCGCTATTACATTTTATTAATTTTATTATCAATTCCCACATTACACTATGCAGGATTTCTTGCTCTTCTCCTGTTTTGACATTAGTCTTACCCAAACCCTCCTTATTCACCTTATTCATTATGAACTATGATATTTTTTCTTCATCTGTTTTTCTTTAGCATTTGAACATCCCATTGTTTTTCTTGTGCTTAAATATATATATTTATTACTTCATGTATCTTCCTCTGAGTTCTAGACTATTGGAAGGTACTTTTTATTCTCATAATTTCAATATTCTCACATCTAAATCTTATTGCAGAATCTAGACTCAAAAAATTTCACAGGGATAAGAAAGTGAAACATCTTTTACATCACTGGTAATATGGCCTTCATTGTTAGATTTTTAAAAAATCAAATTTTATTTTGCTATTTTAAGTGCGGTTGAATACTCTTTCCAAATCGGTTTCCTTCATGTCTTACATTTCTGTGATTTTACTTTATTGAATTTCCTTCATTTATGTTTAAGGAATTGAATTTTTAATATTCTTCCTGTAAACTTTGTTTCCTTAGTAGCTTTACTCATTTTCTGCATCCATTGAAAACTTTCCCACTCATCCAACTAATAAACAGAGCCTTGGATTTATTGACTCCTCTCTTTTCTCCCCACCTCCCCACCTCTTGTTGCTTCTCACTTTACAGCATTCCAAAAAAACAGCCTTCCATTCTTTTCTTTCAGCATAATTCCTTTTTATGTCACAATAATCTTTTACCTTGACTATTGCAATCTTTCTGGTCTTTTATCACACCTTCATTCACTCACACACATCCCACACAGCACTGAGTCAGTTTGGTTTAATGGTGAAGGTGCTGATTAGAGTCAAACAAATATCTATATTTTTAAAAGTGAGATAATTACAAATACCAAGACCTGCGAATAGAAGTAGAATGCCTATAGCAAAAGACAGCTAGTGCCAATCGTAATAGGTGCTTTGGGTGTAATCCCAAAATGTCCAAAGCACCATTTGAACCTGATTGCCATTGACAAAAATCACCACCAGTCAATTGCAAAAGGTAGTTTTACTTATAATAAACAGTTTACATCTAGTGATGATACATTTAAAATTCTTAAACAACGTCTGCCTGTCTCAAGCCTTGTTTAAATATCTGGCTGACTGTGACCAAGCATAATGAAATTCTCATTATTTTGAACAACTTCAATTCTTACATCCCAATATTAGGGTAGATATTAGGTACAGATGATATCTGAACCTTAAAGCTTCAGTTCTCTATATTTCTTGGTCACTTTCCAAATTCTCTGTGATGTGTTTCTATTAAAAGAGCCAGTTTGGTGTTGTGATTAAGGCATCAGCCTAGAAAGCTTGAGACTAAATTCTAGTTCTGCTTTAGGTATGAAGGCAAGTGAGTGATCTTGAACCAGTCATACTCTCTCACCCTTAGGAAACAGGCAATGGCAAGAAAACTTGGCCAGGAAATTGCCAGGAATCAACATTAACTCAAAGAGACCAAAAAAGAGAGAATTTTTTTCTATTCTATAAAATCTGTACACATAACATTTCCAGCATATGTTCTTTTAAGTTCTTCATGTTTTAATCTGTATATTTATATTGAAATATAAGTTGGCTATTAGAATATTAAATGTGTTTACCACTTTTTTTGTATAAGATTGCAGGTAATAAAAATAGAGTTTTCTTGTTTTCAGCATCATATCAAATATCAACATATGCTAAAAAAGAAATATGTATGTCCTCATCCCTCTTGTGGAAGACTTTTCCGGCTCCAGAAACAATTGTTGCGGCATGCCAAACATCACACAGGTAATATAGGTTGCAAAGAAAATCCCCACACTGTCTCTTTAAGGAGAAAAGTAAATTTCTTCTTGAATAGCCAAGTCTTTAATTTATATATAGAAGGCAACGTTGATGCAGATTGCTTCATGACAGATACACAGATGTTCTGTGGCTATATCTAAAATGAGAATGACTCAAAATGAAGGATACAGTTAGGATATTACTGCTTCCAGTCTTTTAATATTTCCTTTCCTCATTTCTTTTACCTGTAATATAGATAAGAATAAGTTACACTGATTCTGATATTCATAATATAAGAGATATTATGCAATGAATTACTATGATTTGCAATTAATATAAATAAGAACAATACCATATATGAAATCAGGTAATTGGAGTAAACTGCTTATTTGTCAGAAGTCACTTTTGACGAATGAACAAAATCAAGTTTTGACAAGGTTGGAACATACTGTCTACCTTCCTTATTTTTTAATCTCCCTATTTCAAAATCTGAAGTTCTATGAAGAGTTTGCAAGAATATGAGCAGAAAGGAACATATTTCCATTAAGATATGTACAGCTGCTTTTACCAAACTGGGTGATCTCTTGGTGTAAGCTTCAACTCCCATAATTCCATTGGTATATGTAAAGCAATGGTCCCAATATCATTAACCAACAAGCGTTATGATCTTTTCGGCGGTGACTTAATTCCCCCCCCCTTGCAACCTCGGGTGGGCGGGCGGCAACGGCTTGGATGTTGACCTCGGCGTTGGTGGGGTACTTCGTATCGGGAGACCTTCCGCCACCGTTGCTTTCCCTTCTCCCGTGCTGCCATGGCGTTTAGAGCAACACCGCGGTGTTTGGCGCAGCCACGTGTGGCCAGCCAGGGCTCCTCCCTGCAGCCGGAGCCCGGCGGAGACACTCGAGTTCAGGCGCTCCTGTCGCCGCCTTCCCTTCGCATTCGAAGGCAAAGCCAATTCTTTTAAAAGCGACGCCCTACTACTGGTACGACAAAGCCTCCCCTGCCCGAGAGGGCAGCCAAACTCCACGTGGGGAGGTGAATCTCCCGGGGCCGCAGCGCAGGATCGGCCCACCCCGGGAGAAGTACCCAGCCACCATCTCTGCCTGGCGCCGGGCAGAGTGCGAAGAGCTTCGCCTGGGGCACCCAGTGCAGCTGATAGGCGGGCCCTCCTGCCCGGCAATGGAGCTCTCACCAGGCAGCGAGCACCTCCCCGCTGGGCCCTCCGCTCATCCCGCCAGGGCTGCGCCAGAGCCGTGCGGGCTGGGCAGAGCCAGGAAAGCGAGCCGCGGGTGCACGCCCGCCTACCAAGCGAAAGAGCCGGGCCAACCCGAGCTTGGCTTCCTTCCCAAGTCCCTCCAGCCCGAACCCGGAGAGGCCGCCCAAGGCAGTGATAGCACCCACCCATCCATGGACAGGGAGGCAAGGTGACGGCCTGTGCCGCGTCCTCCGAGCTGAGCCCCGCTGAGTCAGCGCCGCTGCCCGTGCCGCTGCTGGTGCATTTGGAGATACGTGGGGACGGAGACGGGCTGGGTGAGGGGTGAAAAGGACGGGTGGCTTCGGGCTCTCTCCGCCGGCCAGGGAAGCAGGGAGGAGCCCTGGCTGGCCGCGTGTGGCTGCACCAAATGCGCGGTGTTGCTCTAAACGCCGCGGCAGCACAGGAGAAGGGAAAGCAACAGTGGTGGAAGATCTCCCGATACGAAGTGCCCCACCAATGCCGAGGTCAACATCCAAGCCGTCGCCACCCGCCCACCTGAGGATGCAAGGGGGGGAATTAAGTCACCCCCAAAAAGACGACCTAGCCGTTTTTTCGGGGGTCAAAAAAAAATAAGGCCCGGCCTTATTTTGTGAGAAACACAGTAGAATCATGGGCTAAAGGGAGGGAGGAGTAAAGAGGCATGTCAATGTGGAGTTGCTCCATGGGAGGAAGTATTATAGACCAGACCAGTGAAGCCTTATCTTCTGGTTCCCAAGGGAAAACAGCCAGTCTGGCAAGATTCTTGTAATATAGATGACCTACAATACAGAGCAATAAAGGAGACTATTTGAAGCTCAAAGTAGAAATGAGAGGTCCTTGGTGCTCTCTGAGCTTCATTATTTTCTTGCAGATGTTTCATTACCCAGACTAGGTAGCAACCAAGCTCAGAGAAGGATGGCTCACTACAATAAAGGAGCTGTGTTGGCCTAATCACAAAGTTGGTTGCTTCCTTGTGCCTGACACAGAATGAATAATATGTATGACCTTTCAAATACAATGAAAAAGATTTTAATTTATTTCCTCTTCCTTGGAGAAAGAAGAAAAACTAGAATATATAAACCCCAGAATAAGAATGGGACTGTTTCCATAAGATTCTATATGAGAAATACTTCTTCGTCAGTATTAGAAAATCATATTTATCCTTTTAATGTTTTAAAATATTATTGTTAATACTGTGATTAGGAACATGGCAGATTCTTTTTGAATAGGTATGAATCTGGATTAGATTCAGGTTTTGATGTAAAATACTATGCCGCTTTACAGATCAAAGGGATTACATTTGTGAATACTGTGCCCGTGCTTTCAAAAGTTCCCACAATCTGGCAGTTCACCGAATGATCCACACAGGCGAGAAGCCATTACAGTGAGTAGTGTCCTTGATCTTGCCTATTTTTTTGTGAAGGATTAGACCAGCTGCATCGATACTTTCTTTTCCTTTGTATTTCTCAAATATTATTCTGACGAATAATGAATTGTCTTCCGCTCCCTCCTTTTCCTGTAGATGTGAGATCTGCGGATTCACCTGCCGGCAGAAGGCCTCATTAAACTGGCACATGAAAAAACATGATGCAGATACCTTTTACCAGTTTTCATGCAATATATGTGGAAAGAAGTTTGAGAAAAAAGACAGCGTTGTAGCACATAAAGCCAAGAGTCACCCAGAAGTGCTTATTGCTGAAGCACTGGCTGCCAACGCAGGGGCTCTCATTACCAGCACTGACATCTTGGGTTCTGATCCAGAGTCTATTGTCCAACCCACGGATGGCCAGGGCCTTCCCCTTCTTCCAGATCCCATTGGAAACACCACTCCTGGAGAGTGCCTATTGCTGGACTCTGATGGGATGCCTAAGGCCTACTGCAGTGGGGGTGATCGGGTCAACCTGATGGCCGATGGAAAAATATTCGTTGGCACCACTAGTAGTGAGAATACAGAAGGGCTTGTTATCAATACAGAGATTCTTGGAGCTACCACTGAAGTTCTAATTGAGGATTCTGATTCTGGAGGACCGTAGTGGGAGAGGAGCACATGTGTATCGGGACAACTTGAACTTGTATTTAAAAGAATAAATCCGGAGAAGCAACTTATTCAACATAGAGAAACTAAACATAAAATAAATTACTAGTCAGATAACTAAAGGACCTGTCGTCCCGTTCCCCCCCACCCCAGCTCACCCTTTTCTTGCAGAGTGGATCACTACACTACATTTTTTTCACTGTTTCCTTCTTGGAGAAGAATGTTGCCTTTACACAGAGATTGACAAAGCAAAAGAATTCTTGCAATGCTGGGAAGAGAAGTAGCTAAGCCTATCCCTCTCCCGGCCCTCCTAAAGTAAGCAAACTTCCAACTTCTTGACCATATTGCAAGATTGAAAATGCTTGTACTCTGGACCAATATTTCATTCTTGAAACTGTATTCTTTTCCTCCAGTTGTATCAACCTGTTCTATGCATTACTAAATTCTGACCCTTGCAAGCTCTTCTTTTTCATTTTAGGGCTTGGGGATATAGCTTGGCACTTTAGAACCCCTCCTTAGGATGAGCTGTAAAACAGCATATTTTCCCCATATTTTGTATCTTCCCATCCATAAGAAAAGAGAAGGGATCTTGAAATGTTGGTGCTTGCTTTCTGAAAGAGGAGTGCCATCTTTCCATATAATTGCTCTGTGGGAGAATCAGCTTATAAATAGGCTTATAAAAGAAAACTTGCACTTTGTACATGTCTTTTTTTTTTAAGGTTGTGATGAATTCCTTATTTATTTGCCTTCTTAAAGGGGTCTATTTTAGTTGCTGTCTAGAGAATGTTTTTGTTTCAAAACTGAACATCCTGTGTAAGGGATATAAAACAACAGGCTTCTTCAGCAATCCATGTTTAGGAATTCTTATTAAGTCTGAGTGAAGGAAATACTTTGGGAGCAGGATAGGTCTTTAGCACCCTCTCTAGTGAACTGTGAGCTCCTGTTTGCTTCAGCATTTATTGTTTAAGGATGTAATGGCTGTTCAAAAAAAGTCGTGTCATGCATTCCCTCACTAACCACCCTACTATTTGCTTACTTACACTGTGGTGCTTTTCTCTCTTGATGTGGATGGGCTAATGCCATTAACAGGAAGCTATGTTTTGAAGAAGTTATATTAACTGCTTTAAAAAGCCTTGACTGCTAACATGCTCTGCCTCGTGAGACTTTGATATAACTTCAAATGTCATTTAGGGACATTATTTGATTTAGAGTGGTAGCAGCATCAGCTTTATTCAGCATAAAATCCACTATTCTCAAATATATGCAATTGTTTCTGTAGAATTCGACTATCACCAGACAGGTCTAGATTTGGAGGGAGATAGAGTTTTAAAAACATGGAAATACCTTAAAAGATATATCACATGATTTACATAAACGCTTCACTGTTACCTGAGAAGTTATGATGGTACAATATCCTGGTAGTACTTTTCTGTTAATGATCTAACATGTGATCAAGAAGTAAAATGAATTTGCAATTTAGACTTTATTTTGGAGCTGTATCCTGTATAATTCTAATCCCTTCTGTATAGTGCTGGTTGGCAACTGCGATTATTCCCAGCAGATCTTTTTACAATGCTAATTATCTGAAAGGAAGACTTGTTTGTTTGTTACGTTGAAGCCAAGAATCAACAGGATCTAAACTGAAGCAGTTACTGCAGTTCATTACATATTTTCTGTGATTCCTGCCTGGCTAGATGCTTGGCAGCCATTCAGATATATAATGTGTAGGTGGCATTGCATGCAGCTCAGGACTGCATGTTCCACAAGACTGTTACTGCTACAAATTGTGTGATTAGCATTGGTGCGAGAAAAGTATTTGGAGCTGAAACCATGTGCATACTACTGAGGAAACTGACTTCTGTCTTGCTTACAGTATGCAGTATTTTGCTAGGGTAATGAACAAATTACAATATGAGCCCTGTTTGGCAAATTACTTGAAGTATTTATTCTGTTTGGCTATCGGTCTCTTGTCTGTTTCTAGCCCGTTTCATTGGGTGCAAGTGTGATTTTATTAAAATAACAATCTTATATTCAGCCAGGATAACCATCTGCACTCTAGATGAAAACTTCTGATTTAGATTTGTGGTGACTGTTTATCAACCAATAATAATTCCTTTAATTTTGTTCCCATCACAAGCATGTGGTTTTGATTCAATCAATTACAGCTGCAGCAAATTATTTCTATTTTCTTCTAATAACACCCCCCCCCCTTCTTCTTTTCCTTCACTGGAAGAAGCATGGTGCTGGGAATTGAACTTGTATAATTTTTCCCTCTACCAGATGGATAGTTTACAGTAACTAGTTTAACATTGTTCCACTCCATATACAGTTGCCTAGCTCACTCTGGTTCTCTAAGAGTTGGACCCCCTTCCTGTTAATATTAAAGGATAGTGCATATCACTTTTTGTCAGAAGTTGACAAAAGAGCTTTTTTTTTTTGGTCACATAAATAATAATTCTCTTTTAGGCCTTTATTTTACTACAACCAATATAACTGGTGAGAACACGAGTGTTAGGTGTTCTTCAAGGACTAGTCTTCTATTGTGTGAAAAGTACTCCATCTACTTCAAATAGTTTCTGAAAAATGGCACAATGCTGAAGTCTTTGCAGCTTGAGATAATTGTCAGATCTCTGGTAATATGGTAGCGAAGACCAGGGAGAACTGCACTAGCATTGTGAATCCTACCAGAGAGAGGACAGGATTTGCAATTTTTAGCAGAACTACCTGAAGTAGTAGCCACTGAGTGGCAACAGACCTGTGTTGCATTGTGGCACACCCCTATTTTTTAGTGTTAAATAACAGACGGTTGAGTTAACAAGTCTTTGATTCCTTAAGTGATAGTGGAGCTTTAGATGAGGTGCCAGGATGGAGAGGCAGTGATCCATGTTCATAGACATTTGTGTATACAGAAGTAAATAAAACAATTAAAAGGGATGCTTTTTTTCATGTCATGTCTTTAAATTCAGGAAGCCATAACCAAAATAAATACTTAAAGGGAAAAGCAGTCTGTGTCATGTTACATGCCAGTTACATGGAAAATATTCACAAATGAAGTAGCTTCCCACACACAGCTGTAGGTCTTTCTTCAATGCCCTGCTCTGAAGATTGCCTATGAAGGAAGCAACAAATGAGATGTGACTTAATGGAGCACCGTAATCAACTATCACTGTCACAAAGGAATGCATTTTTATAAAATGTGTCTGACTAGTTGAATGGTTAACTACATAATGCCTGTGAAATTACCTCTTTAATACATTGTGAAACTATCCCAAAAAGCGTGCATTACTTGTGGAAGTATGAAAAGTGGCTGTGTTTGTAAGTTAAAATGCTACTGCGTTCTTTGAGCAAAAAAGCTTCAAAATCTTTGGAAATAATGTTTTGCTTCAAATACAGAGTTGTAGAAAAATTGAACTACAGAATTTATTAATAAGAGAATTGTTTATGATTCAGTATGTTATTTTAAAGATCACAGTTTGAAGAGAAATAATCATGGCTGAATAATTCTTTTGGAGCTTTTAGGAAAAAGGGATGTTCCTTTTCTGACAAACAAAATTTATACATGCCCTGTATACTCTGTTCAGAAGAAAGGAAGTTGCCATTTTCTTCTGAGATTCCTGAATATTTTGGATAATACATTTCTTCCCCCTTTTGCCCAGTGTGGGAGATTATGTACATCAGCTTCAGGTATGACATTTCTAAGGAATGGAATGTATTTGATCATGCATTGGCTATGTCAGTGACATTGGTTCTGTAACATTTGAATTTGGACTATCTAGATCTGTAGAAAATATAATTCTAAAATATCCTTCAAGGAGTTATAGAACATAAAGTTCATTACAAAGGCAACAGTACTGTACTCAGTATTTCTAATATTATTAGAAAAAGAAAACCAAATTGGAAACATCTTCCCAACTTAAATTTTTTGAAAGTATTCTGAAGGATTGTATAGGATTCTGTCACCCTGAGTCACTTGTTGAGATGGATAATTATCAAATTGATTAAATACATTTCAATATAGTAGAACATTGAAGGAAATTGTAGCAATCTGCTTCATTTATGTTTCTGTTAAGATGCAATAGGGTACAAAATGAGTAAAAGATTGCTAGCATATAATGGCTTGTTTCAAAATATGTCAAACATGGTAGCAGGATTAGTGGATTTTTTTTTAAAGAAAAACAATTGTACCATATACTGTGTTTCTCATATAATAAGGCCGGGTCTTATTTTTTTTTGAGCCCCGAAAAAATGGCTAGGCCGTCTTTTCGGGGGTGACTTAATTCCCCCCCCCTTGCATCTTCAGGGGGGCGGGCGGCGATGGTTTGGATGTTGACCTCGGCATTGGTGGGGCATTTAATATCGGGGTCAATGCAGGCAGCACCATATCCGGGTGTGCAACAAAAGAACTAATGGCAAGCCCCCCCCCCCCCACCATTCCCCCCCATTTCGCATGTTTTAATATAGGCCTTAATTTGGGGGGAGGGGCTTCATTTCATGCCTATAAAACATGTAAAACATGCTGGGACTTCCTATTGGGGGAGGCCATATTGTTGGAGAAATGGTAGGAATGTGACAAATTAGGAGGAGGCTAAAAAGAAATGTTTGGTGAAAACCAGTGAGTTCAAGCCAGATTCTTGAAGTCTGCTATATTAGACAATAACATTAGACAATAACATATCCACCAAATAACATTGGTGGATCGGATTTTTTTTTTCATACTGATGGAGTTATTATACTTAGTACTTGCAACAATTGACAAACACATGATGCAGAAACCAATCTAGAATAGGGAAACTTCAGTGCCATCTTAAAACATAGATTAGCATCCTATTATTAGGAAAACAGGATATTATAGCTTATTTTGCTAATCAGAAATGAATTATAAAGCAATTATGAGCCTGAAAGCCAGCTGGGTGACTGAGGCTAGTCATACTCTCAGCCCACCTCAAATCACAAGGTAGTAGTTGCGGAGAAATAGGAAGAGGAAGGAGTATTTTGTTTTTTCACCACCTTGAGTTACTTATAATAAAGCTAGGGTAAAAATCAAAATTTAACTCACAAATAGTATTGTGTAATGAGATAGTTCCTCTTGAAGAGTTCATGACTTCATAGGTGCTAGCTGGAGAGTTGTAGTTCCTTTGGGAATTAAGGTTTGAATTGTGCAGAATGTAAACAGTTTTTTAAAGATCACTACAAGGCTTAAAATTCAGTGTCGGATTGATTTGTTTCAGATTATTAAAACAAGAAAACTTACAGCCTTATAGAAGTTGGACCCTGATTATCTTCTATTTTGATTTTACTAAAATACGCAGTTTACTTTCTTGTTGAGTTATGAAAACAAGTGCCAGAGAACTCTACCAAGCCAACAGAAACCCCATGACATAATACAATCATGTGTAACAATGGTTTGATGGCAATTTTCTGCTACAAAACTACTAGAATTTGAGGATATTTTGCAGTTATATTTTTACATTTCATCTTTTATATTTCATATTTCATTTTCCTACAATGTTTATTTCATTTAAATTATTTAGTAGCTTATCCTTTATTCTTGTATGGCAGCTTTTATGACAATTATGAAAGCAACAATCACATCAAACATTACAGCATCCAAAAAAATCTTAAAAATAGGGGACGTTATCTGAATTATACAATTAGGGATTAGCACTGCCCATAGTACTAACCAATGTAAAAGCAAGTCAATCAAAACTGTTGGGCAATTCTTATTACTTTATGGAACTTTCCTCAGATCAGCTTATTTTAAACTAAGAGTTTGAAATTTATTAATGGTATCTCAAATTCTGCAGTCAAAGAAACCTGTGTAGAATAAAATATATTCACAATGACTAATTCATGTTTCATGCTGCCACAATTTGCACACATTTTTTGACTATTTAAATCATAGGGTGCATTATACCAAACCATCTTGACTAGCCTAGCAAATGTTCCAGAATATGTAAGTAATTGATAAAAACTACTCCCAGATGATGCTGACACTTGTGCTTCCATTAAAAATGTAAATTCCGAAGGCTCATCAAGCCATATATCTTATGTTTTAGGCAAGGGATAATGGGAGTTGCAAAACAGAAAATATTACACAAGATTTTTAGTATCTATGACTTGTAGGAAAAAAGGAATATTGATTAAAGCATTGTTATTTTCCATTACATTTTATATGTTGGTTGTAAATAGTACTAAATATGAATTGTTTGCATATTTCATCCATTTCTGGATAAAACTTGTTTAAAGGTTGGGGTTCTGCAAAAATGGCTTTCTCTTCACACAAGTGTATAAACAACAAAGAACAACAGTACCTTAGAAGTAACTAAAGCCATCCAAAGGACATGGGTGCTTTAAGAAAGGCTGCACTGATCATACCTTTTTAAAATGATTTGTACATTCTTAGTTTCAGTACAATATTTGGTCTTGCATATACTGAATGCTCAAAACCCCATTTTTCATTAAATTAAACTGAAGAAAAAATAAGAATCCAAATATATTTATGAAACATGTTCAGGTTCCTGGGAGAATACTTAAGAATGGTTGACTTAAACCACTGAATATTTCCTGAATAAACAATATCTCTGTTTAACCCTTTCAAAGGCAATAGAATTGTTAGCTTGGCACTGAGGTCCAGCTAGCCACATCTGAAGACAGCTACTAAAACCCGGTATCTTTTATTTCCACTAAACATGCTCCCAGCAGTGTTAGTGCAAAGAAGTTGGTCTATCTGGAAAAAGAATGAAAGAAAACCTCCCCTAATGTTTTTTGGTGGCCCAATTTCTGCAACTGGTGAGATGTTGATGCCAAGTGGGAATATGTTTATCTATGGGTAGATGCAGCTGCGGTTTTCCATTCTTATGAGAGTTGGGGTTTAATTCCTTGCCTTGCTAAATGCCATGAGCTTGAATTGTAGTTTTGTATCTCAAAATACGGAAAAGATGCCACCGATTTTCAGCATTCAAGCTCAGATGGGACTTCAAGAACTGTACAAACAGGGCTGAGGGGCATACATCACTCACTTCAAGTCTAGAAGATGCTAGAACTCAGATTGATAAATGTCATATTTCAAATAGCCTGATCCTAAGAAATGTATGGCATTGCAAGTTATCAACGGCATTGGATTGTTCTTGAAATGGCTCAATAGCCAGCAACGGGCTGGAGTTGCACAATATGCTCACCAATAACAAATAATAAAGGCTGTGTTCCTTCCAGCAACATGTTAAGCTAAAATAAGTGACAGTGTGGTTTATCATAGAACAAACCTAACAGAACATAATCTATTCAGTTTAAAATAGCCATTGTGATCTATGAACACAGGGTTTATAGTGTGCTGTAATAAAGGGATCAGGTGTCATGATTGTTCTCTAGCTACTGTAGTTAGGTGCTACATTTGTGCCAGTGAATTTGTAAGGCAGCCTCATGTCCAAAAGTGTGTGACCCAGTGGCCAAGCTGATCTTTCATGGGACTGACATTCCCACAGCTCAATTTCTATTCTCAACGCTGGTAGCTCAATGGGCTAGGTTTGGCTGTTATTTTTATAGGTTGGATTGGTTATGGTGGGAAGCTTTAGAGATTTTGTTTTACATTGATTTTTAATTTGAATGGGCAAAACAGAAATGTCTAAAACAAAAAAAGCATTTTTTTCTTGCAAACTCCACACCTGAGTACCGTGGTTTCAAGTTGGCTGGAAGGAGGGGAAAGTGCTAACTCCTCTGTTTAATACCTGACGAGTTGAATTAATTGTCTGAGCCAATAAAGGGGAAACCGGAGAAGCCTGTAAGCCAATACAGTATTGCAACAACAGCATCAATTCTTAGGCTGCACCTAAACGGCCGAGATTCACATTTCCGACCTTTTCAAAAAAAAAAAAACCCCACCAAGGTTGCATATGGGCTTACTGACACGAAGCAGCTTTGTTTCACAACGGGGAAATAAATCCTGCTTAGAAGAGGCTCGAAAGGGACCTTCTGAACTCCTTTTGATGTCTCCTGGTCGCAGAATGGTTAGATCAACCCGGGTTGAATTTGCAAGGATTAGCGGGGCCGCCGAATGGGTTATCCGCCGATCAAACTCAAACCCGGATCAAAGCGTTACAGAGTAGAGAGCGAGCGAGCCAATCGCCGGGGGCCAAAAGGTGACCGAAACGCCCGCGTTGCTGCTCTCAGAGGGTTAAGCTCCGTGCCTGGAATGTGCAGTTTCTCCTCAGGCCGCGGGGGACGGAGCGGGCGGGCGAGCGCGTCAGGCGCACCCCGTGAGGAATTCTCTCGCTCGGGCTGGAATGTAGGAGCTGAGCGAGCCTTTTCCTGGTCTCCAGACCGCTTTCCTGACGCGAGCGGCGCTTCGTCGGCTCCTGCTTTCTCCCCTGCGGGCGATGGCTACCTCGGAGCTGCAGCCCGGGACCTCTCCACACCGGGACTCGTGGCGTCGCACCGTTCTTCTCCTGAGGAAGATGCGCTCAGATGTCAGTAGCCTCCTGGAATGCTACGTGAGTTCCTCTACTGCGCGCCTTCTTCTGTGTGTGCGCTCGCGCAAGGAGAGACGCGTGTTTTAGGGCCGGGGTTCAGGTTTGGTGAGGATAGAGTATAATCCGGAGAGAAGAGAGCCTTATGCTGTTGCTTCCATCACTATTTTTTTTTAAACATCCCAACGGGAGTTCTGTTAAGACTATCAATTAATGAACACCACGCACTTGTTAGAAAATTGTATAATACCCAAACAACACATTCTGTGATTTATACACAAGTGTGATGATATCTGAGTAAAATCTTCCATCACCCCACGGATGCCTGAAGGAAATGTGTGCCAGTGGTAACTGCAGCTCCCAAACCAAGCTTGTGCGGCTGTATATATATTTTTTTAATCTGGAGACTGCCACCAGCTCTTTACACCAACTCCCTTTAAAAAGCTATCTAATATTAGGGGATGAATTATTAGTATACTGAATCATATAACTGGAATGGACAAACGCTATGCATACCGGCTCTTCCTGCCTACCGGCAGAGTCATCCACCCCCAGCTGGATGCTGAACTGCAGAAAACAAATCGCTCAAGTCACAGAGTGAAATGTATTGTTAAACAATAACTAACAAAGACATTTCAAATGTCCTAGAATTCATGCCCATCAAGGTCTCTCTCTCTCTCTCTCTCTCTCTCTCTGTGTGTGTGTGTGTGTGTGTGTTTGTACCCATGTGCGCAAAAATCATAAAGTGCTTCTCCCAAAAGGAATGTTTTACAGTTTATTGCCTTAGGGATGGAGAACATACTTTTTTTTAAATCAGCAATCAAGATAGAAATGAAATAAGGGCTTGATTTTATTTATTTTAAGGTGGGTCTGGTTTTGTCAGGAAAGAAATGGGAGGGGGGGGGATAAAATTTTGTGATAGAATGCCACCTTGTGGGAGACTATGTGTATTGTTTGAAATGGTTTTTTAAGTCATGACTACATCACATTTATTTTAATGAGTCTAACAGACACACAGATGACTATCTTGACCAAACTAATTTCACGTGGTAGGTTGGGGGATGATAACCATCATCCCCAAAAATGATGGGTGGCATGGTAATGAAAAGAGATCTCCATATACATATATTGTCACTCCTAGAGGATGGATGGGTTGGTTTTAGTTAGATTTGATCTACTTCCTTTGCTACAATGATCAGATGACCAATTTCTTTGCATGATTATTTAGTAAGCTTGAACTCTTATCAATAAATGCCCTATTACACTCTTGAAGACACATAGGATGGGGATGAGTGTTTTCCTCACTTATATCAGGGTTAGGGCTAGGGTATCTTCAAGGGCTAATCTGAAAAACAAATGATAAGATATAAAATAATCCTATCTGCATCAAAGCATTAATTATTCCAAATACTTACTTATTGTTGTTTCTGTTTGCCTGATTTTAGTATTGGGGTGACAGAAAATTAAAATTAATATTACTAAATGCACTCCACTTGACCCATTCTTTAAGAAAAATCTGTCATTGTGTGTCACAATACTGGATTCTTCAGATGCTAGACAGGATGTGAGCAATTGGCTCTGGGAGATAATCAATGCTTCTTAAGGGAAGGAATAACACTGCCTCATTTGAAGGAAGTAGCAGGGCCCTCTTTCTTGTAGAAACTATCCCTGGACCAATCTGTGTTTGACAAAGTTCAATCAGTGTTCAACCTGCAATTTGGGGGCATATTTGTCAAGAATTTGGTGAGTAATCAGCTATAGAAGATTGTTGAGGACATTGGTGATTTGGAACTTTTTCAATCAGGATTCAGGTCTAGTAGAGGTTAGAAACAGCATTTGTTCCTCTAGCTAGTAGGTAGATATTTCAGGACATAGATATGGACCTTTCTTGGTCCTTTTAAAGCTTTCCATGGCTTTCCATACCACCAATTTTATCCTTTTGGAAATCTAAGGTGTCCATTCCATCCATACCTGGGTCCTATCTCCACATATGACTCTTCATCTGATCCCCAGGCCCTCCTCTGTACATACATTCCATTATCTGACCCTTCATCTACTCTTATTTGAGTGGGAAATTCCCTTCAGTGGCCATGTGGGGAAACACTCCAGTTCATGGAAATTTCAACAAATGTTTTGCCCCTAGTGGTTCAAAATGGGGCAGTGGAACTTCTGTATTTAATATTGGCATTTTATTAGTTAGGCTTCAACTTAGTTCCATCTGTAATTGTCCAGCATGTTGGGCAACTATTGCTCTCTATCTCTTGTGATCAGATCTCATTTAATTGCATCTGTTTGTTTCAGTAACTGAAAAAAAATGCATTTTAGTTTGCTAGGCCAATGCCTAACTTTCTTCCTTTCTTATAAAGATTTAGGACTGACAGTGGTGGAGTTTGGGGTTTTATGGTTATGTGTTTATATTTTCACTTTATGCTGTTTAGATTTTTTCAGGATTGGGGCAGATTACAAATATTATAAATGAATAATAGATGAAACAATGTTTTCCTTCAGAATATGGCCTCAGCAAGAGGCAGTGCTTAGCTGACTCAGCTAATTTTGGAAGCTAAGCTGGTTCAGCTCTAATTAATCCTTGGATGGTTAACCATCTCTGAATGGTAAAGCTGCTGGCTCTACAGTAAAACATAATGGCTTGGTTTATGCAACATTACAGACCTACTGCCCCAAACTTTATGGCTTAGAGCAGGGGTGTCAAACTCGATTTCGTTGAGGGCTACATCAGGGTTGTGTTTAACCTCAGGGGAGGGGCTGGAGTGGGCATGGCCAGACCAACATCACTCATTTCCAGGGCACCTGTGGTGGCTTGAACATTCTGCCAGTGTAAATGGATTTCTGGGCTCTATTTTCGGCTGTGACGGCCTCCTGCAACCCTTTGCCAGTGAAAACAGAGCCCGGAAGGGCCTGATCTGGCTCCCGGGCCTTGAGTTTGACACCCCTGACTTAAAGGATCATGAAGCCATTTTTAACCTGGAAGCAAGAGGTAGTAGGTATATCTTTCACTAGTAGAATTGAAAATTTAGGAGCCATTTTCTTTGGACTTTGGGAATTAATAGTGAGAATGAGGCCTTCATTCCCATTTGTATTTTACTACTTTTAATCTGTAAATTAGGCGATCTACACTTATTGTTGTAAATCACCCAGAGTCATTTAGGGGAGATGGGCTGTATAGCAGGGATCCCCAACCTTTTACGGCCCGCGACCCGGTTCGGCGTCAGCTGGGCGCCGCCATTTTTTTGACGAAAAATCACTTCCGGTGGCGTCACGGAAGTGATTTCGTCAAAAAAATAGTGGCGCTCTCGTGAGCTTTTCGGTAGAAATGGCTTTCTACCGGAAAAGCTCACGAGCGCTAGGCGCCCCATTTTTGACGAAAAATTGCTTTTTACCAAAAAGATGGCGGCGCCAGCAACCAGCGCCGGTAAGGCTTGTTCAGCGACCCGGTACCGGACGCGGACCGGCGGTTGGGGACCCCTGCTGTATAGGAATTCAAACAACAACAACAACAACAATAATAATAATAATAATAATAATAATAATAATAATAATAATAATAATAATAATAATATAGTAAAATAAAAAGCAAGCAATTTTGCCGCCAAATCTTAGTGCTGCAATCTTAGGGTGTTTGGAGATAGTCTTCAAATGAAGGTTGACATTTTTTTCAACCATTATTTTTTAACGTCTTTATATTTGTATTTAAAACTTATTTGACTAAACTCAACCTGTGTTGTAAAACCTGTGGTCCAAAGGTTCCTAATAGCTGAAAACCGTTAACAAGCAATTTCTAAAAGTGATTTAAAAAAGGAACTGTGGGAATCCAGTGTCCTTTCAAAGATCCAACTGTGGTTTCAGCTAGATGGTTATTCCCTTATCTAGTGCTAAAATCCCACCAGAGACTACTGCCTTGCAGTCTCTTCATGAGGATCAACTGTCTAGAGCAGGGTTGCCAAACTTTTGGATCTCAAGGACCATCAAACTCATAATTTTAAATTCTGCGGACCACTAATATGAATTTTGACTGACGGTGGCTTGCTGACGTTGGTGGGAGAGAGAGAGAGATCTGATCTAACCTTGGAGGGCTGGTGGTGATGTTTTCTCTCTCTCTCTCTCTCTCTCTCTCTCTCTCTCTCTCTCTCTCACACACACACACACACACACACACATTTTTTTATTACTGGTTCTATGGGTGTGGCTTGGTGGGCATGGCATGGCTTGATGGGCGTGGCTTGGTGGGCATGGCATGGGAAGAGATACTGTAAAATCTCCATTCCCTCCCCACTCCTGGGGGAAGAATACTGCAAAATACCCATTCCCTCCCCACCCCACTAACCTGCTTTCCAGCTCTGTTTTCCTGTGCAGGGCAACAAAAGAAGACCCAGCCAATCAGCTGGGACTTGGGAGGCAGAGAATAGATGGGGGCGGGGCCAGTCAGAGGTGGTATTTACCGGTTCTCTGAACTACTCAAAATTTCTGCTACCGGTTCACCAGAACTGGTCAGGACCTGCTGAATACCACCTCTGACACACACACACACACACACACACACCCTCCAAGGCAGCCACTTTCCTAACTTGCTTTTCAGCTCTGTTCTCGGGGTTGGGGGGGAGAGAGAGAGAGATCTGATTTAACCTCGGAGGGCTGGCGGGGATGTTCTCTCCCTCCCTCCCTCCCTCCCTCTCTCTCCCTCTCTCTCTCTCTCTCTCTCTCTCTCTCTCTCTCTCACACACACACACACACACACACACACACACACAGGTCCCTTACCCCCTTCCAAGGCAGCCACATTGCTAACCTGATTTTTAGCTCCGTTCTCAAGGAGAGAGGGTGAGGGAGAGGGGGGTTAATTCTGCGATCCCAAATAAATTGGTAGGGAAACGGGGTCGGGGATTTTCCTGCAGACTTTTTTGGGAATTTTCCCAGAGTCTCTGCAGAGAGACTTTTTTTGGGATTTTTTCCAGGGTCTCTGCAGACAGAGACCCTGGGAAAATCCCCCAAAAAGTCTACAGAAAAATTCCCCACACCGTTTTCCTACTGATCAATCGTTCTTTATTTGGGATCACAGGATGCCTTTTCCAGCTCTGTTCTCAGGAGGAGAGAGAGGGGTGGGGAGGGAGGGAGGGAGAGAGAAAGAGAGAGAGAGACACTTTTGGCTTCATGCAAGGAAAGCAGCAGAAGTCTTTCTTTCTCTCCCCCAAATCCCGCCACAAATGAATCTTTGCTAGTGCAGCCTCTTGGAGCAGGTTGCCTAGACCTAGAGCACTTGCGGGTGATCTCAAATCCTCTTCTTGTCCAGAGAGGAGTTATTGAAGAGCCTGTCCACTTGCTGGCTCTTCATTCCACTGCAGCGGTCAGTGCACTGTTTCTTCCTTGGATGTCCTGCCGCTTGTTTTCTCTGTTATTTTTTTTTTAGTTTGTATTTTTTTAATCATTGCAATTGTAATTTTTAATAAAATTGCTATTTAAAATAATTCTCTCCTCCTATCTCACTCTCGCTACTCCCCATTGTTTCAGGCTGAGAAGCAAGATCTGGTAGAACCCTTCAACTTTGATTTGATCGATGTTGATTTGATCGATGGAGTCCCTCTAGCTGATGTTGAAGAATGGAGTGAGCTTTCAGATGCTGAGCGTCTGGGGAGCAACTTGCAAGCTTATTGGGCATTTCAGATTCTGCTGGATCAAATCTTGGAAGAGCAGAGAATTGATTTAACCCCAGAGGATGTAGCCTTCCATGAATCTATCCAATCAGTTTTGCTGCAAGTTTCTGCTTTAGCTTACCAGCTGGAGGAGCTGATGGTAACGCTGAAGCACAACGTGCCAGCCAAAGAGGTAAAAAATACAAGTAACCCTGATGAAAAAAGCTTATTTGAAAAGAAATTAAGGGGCATGAAGGTGCTACAGGAGCTTGGCCAGTGGACCGTCAGGTCAGTCCGAGACCTTCACAAAATCTCTACAGCTGTTCAGGCATCACCCACCACCGAGAGTGACAGCCTGGAAAAATGAGGATTCTGTTGGATTCTTAAGCTTCTTTAAAACAAGGTCTCTCCCTCATTTGTGGTGTTTAGATTGAAGCAGTATGGCCAGCCTGAGCAGGTGGAGAAGATTGGAATGAGTTCCCCTCCCATCCATATTAGTCTGTATACAGTATGCAGCCCATTCCTGAGTAGTGAAGAATTTCAAGAGTTCCAGTGCTACATGGTGACTCTAGGCTTGTAGTGTTATTGTGCTATAAGGTTTATTTGCAAATACATGCAGGCTGAGCACCGGATGGGTATTCATAATATTAACACTCCAATGGATTCCTGTTTCCTGGAGTTTTGCCAGGAAACTCTCTTTGCCTCTGTCTAGTTCCAGCCTAGACTAATTCTGTGCTTCGTACATACAATTCATTCATCTCCTCCCCATGATTCTCCAAGGAGGAAAGACTCATCCTCTTCCATTGCAAAGTTATTTGCCAATGTGTTTCTGGTTGCCTTCTTCTCTGCTGAGAACTTAACCATGACTAGCAACAGCCCCTATGTTAGCTTTTAAGGGCCACCACTTTTAACGGGCATTGATTTTCCAAGTATGGCCCACAGAGGTTGATGAGGTAGTGTGTTGCAACCTTGCCACTTCAGCCCAGTGGTGTACCTAGCATGCCTGATGCGCAAATCAGATCCTTTTTATTACCTCCCTCCTGTGTCACCAAGAACTTACTTTGGTGTAGGGTCCTGTCATAAGCATGAAGCCAGCTGGCTCATTCATTCTCTCATAGCCTTAGGGAGAAAGCCATGGCAAACCACTTCTGAAAATGTTGGCAAGGCAACTGCAACTGTAAAGGGAACTTGTCAAAGTCAAATCTGATTTTAAGGCCTTTTCCTTCATCACTACTGCACCTGTCAGTTGTTATTCAGCGGATTAGCATGTTGGAACAGTAACCCAGATCCATACTTGCCGCTTGCCTCCTTGTCATCTTTGGCAGCACTCCCCTTGTGTCTTACCTGGGGGAGGGGGTGGATAGATCTCCCACCACTTCCATAGTATTGTTTCAGCCAGGCTTCTGTCTATTTTTCAGTAATTGGGTGGTCAGTTGACTTTAATCAGTGTGTAGAAAATGGGTGGAAAATGTCAGATTTGCCCTGACAATCCACCTCCCGGAGTCAACTCTCTACTCAGCTGCTGCCTCAAGTGATAAAGAAATACTTGATTTTGGATTATATTTTTGGTACAAATTTGACTTTACAGTAAAAATGCAGGGGATGGGAAGACATACAGAAATACAATTATATAATAATTTGTCAAAAAAGGCAAGTTTCCATGTTCTTATGGACAAAAACATAAGGAGTCTTTGTTTAACTGGAGGGTCATCACATTTTCTCTGAATTGTTTCTTCAGATGGCCATGATTTCAGAAAGTCTGAAAAACACTGCCCTAGGGCAACCACACTGAGGCACTACTTAAAGAAAGCCTTTTATCCCTCAACAGACAGAGTTCAAGCATCCTGTGAAATTTTAATGTGGTTCATTAGATTTTGGTTTAGTATGTTGTATAAATACGCCATTGTAATTTATAAGCTGTTTTCCCAATGGCATATGAACTCACCAATTGTGGATTAATTAATAAACCATGATTAAATAAACTGTGATTAAATAGGAAGGAATTGGATTCAGATTAACCATCTTTTATTTTCATTACTAATTTCTTTTTTTTGAAACTTCGAGAACAGGTAAAGAACAGAAAGTAAAGTCCTTTTCTTAAGGTGGAATTAATGTTATTATTGAAGCCAACAGGATCAAAGTATATAATTACATTTCTTTTTTTATTTATTTAATTATCCTAAATGTATAACACAATACTGCTAAGGTTGGCATTCAGGAATGTTTCTTTGGGCTTCTCCTTTCCATTCTCATCAGCAATAGGTCATAGTACTCAGATGGGGCACAAAAGAAATAGGTGTATTTTTAAGGACGTTAAATCATTCCAAGTTCTAGTACCCTGTTTCTCCAACAATACGGCCTCCCCCAATAGGAAGTCCCCTCATGTTTTATAGGCATGAAATGAAATTAAGCCCCTCCCCCCAAATTAAGGCCTATATTAAAACATGCGAAATGGGGGGGAATGGTGGGGGGGGGGGCTTGCCGTTAGGAAGTACTTTTGTTGCACACCCGGATATGGTGCTGCCTGCGTTGACCCCGATACGAAGTGCCCCACCAATGCCGAGGTCAACATCCAAACCATCGCTGCCCGCCCGCCCGAAGATGCAAGGCGGGGGGAATTAAGTCACCCCCGAAAAGACGGCCTAGCCATTTTTTCGGGGCTCAAAAAAAAAATAAGACCCGGCCTTATTATATGAGAAACACGGGTATTTAGTATGAAGGAATTTGGCCAAGAAATCATTTCTGTAAGTTTATATACAGATCAGTTTCAGACAACTATAACAAAAGAAATAGGATTCTATAGTATTTATAACTTTACATGCTTAAACCTAAAAAACCAATGAAAGTATGTAGTATAGGATTGAAGGCTGTTTTTCTGTTTGGGGCAGAAATCTCTATTTGGTGACCTTGGACAAATATAGGACTAGAGTATTTAGTGCATAAAATAAATTGGGAAGGAACTCCATCTCCTTCACTCCGCCTCTCTCCAAAAGGAAGGTTATGGAAATGGATTTATGCATGTAGTAGAAGGTAGGAAGGATTTGTGATAATCTCTCGAGATTTTGTACCAGAGTAATCCAAGGATTACTTTCCAGAGTAAAAGTAAATAGAATTAAGTAACATTGATGCAGTGCAAAAACTGATGGATGTTATTTTTGTATGGTCAAAGTTAAAATGGAATATTTTAAAATAGGCTGATCTGTAATATAATATATTTGTGGATATGTTTTTTCACATATAAAATAAATAAGCAAAAAGAAATTATTAAGCCAGAAAAAAATCAGTTCTATGAACATAATCAACCTTAACTTGGAGAAATTAAGCATTTTGGTGACAAAAGTAAAGACAGAAAAAGAGAGGAAGGATAGGAAGAATGTGAATAGGGAACTGTAATAAGGCTATGGAATTTTTGAATTTGTATTGTACTTGCCCAGCAACCATCTATTTCATTGTCCAAGTCTTCTGATTTCTAGATTAAAATGAAGAAGCAGGGATTGACCTGTACTGACCCTACGGGAATGTACTGGTTACTTTAGGACACAATGGCTATGCTTATGTCATGGCAAATCTTTAGCGCTGGCACCCAATTGATGGGCAAACAGAAAGGTATATCCTTCCTGGCAATGGAATGAGCATCAAGATGACTCAGCTAATCAGGGTTAATTTGCTGGCCAGCAAGAAGTGCACTGTCTGTGCGCTCAATTTTACTTTATGCTGCCATCTTTAGCCACTTTACTCATTTCTTATGTGTTGTCACCATATTGGGAGACTACAGATTGGGAAGTAGGGCATGATGGGCATCTCCTCCATAATGCCTGCTTGGAATGCCCTATGCCATAATGCTCAGCAACATTGGAAATAGGAACACCTTCTTTGACAAGACCTGTCAGGTTACAGAAAAAGATTCCAGAATATAGAACTGTAGTAAGGCTCTGGAAAAAAAACACAGAATGACTGCTGAATCAAAGGATTATTATTTTGTCTATGATGGTGATGGTGTGTGACTCTCCCCCCCCCTCAAATTTGGAAGAGCGTTTAGTTTTCCGAGGGGTGTAATTCCCTTAAATTTTGTGAGTTGTTTGCTACTATGAATAATGATAATGAAGGAAAGCCAAGTTGCATGAAAACCACTCTCTGAATAGTTGTCCTTATTGGAAATATTGATGTACAAAATTTGTCAAAGGTCATTGCTTGGCATGTAGGATAGGGGAGAAGGAACAAATAATTCTATTTATTTTTCCGTAAAAGCTCTGGTCATCTAAGCTATGGACTCTTGGGGGAGGGGATCACTGTTTCCTACTTACAATTTATACTTTTATATGTTATATTTATATGTTCTTTCATTGGGTTGAATCCAGACTTGCTCTTCTGCTAATGAAAGGCTCAGATTCTGCTGAAGTTCCCACTAAAAAAAAATTGAGAGAAAATAATTTTTTTAGTTCCCCTTTTTGCAGTCTTCAAAGCTGCCTCCCATATGATTTTGAAATGATCCCACAGTCTTCCAGAAAAGATTTCCAGCCAACCTAGAGAGGAAGGTGGATAAGGAACTGATGATAAGTATTCCTCCCTCTTCTGCCAGT
Organism: Notechis scutatus; assembly: GCF_049901735.1. Classification (NCBI taxonomy): domain Eukaryota; kingdom Metazoa; phylum Chordata; class Lepidosauria; order Squamata; family Elapidae; genus Notechis; species Notechis scutatus. The sequence continues at coordinate 229,515,882 of NC_142009.1, forward strand.
AGGAATGCCTAGTTTCAGAATTGTGAAACTGGGCAGATCTAGAACCTGTACATTGAAGAAACATGAGAAATAATTATTTTTTTCCTTCATGGTGTCTGCCTTATCTCTATAGTAACTTGAATGTTTATTTATCCTCTTTTAAAACAACGTGAAGTGCTTCTTTTGGCATGTTTGTTCAGCTACTGAAATATACAAAATATGTGAAATGTAATCATTATGAATGATTCTTTATTTTTGTACTGTAAGCTAAATTTCTGATAGAAGAAAATGTCTAATAAATGTTCAATGTGATGTCTTTGATTAATGAAAACAATACTGACAGTTTTTGCTTGTAACATAAAGGTATAACTAGTTTGGTTAAAATTAATATTTTATTAAAATATTAAAGAGGATATTGTATAATCAAGTAGCACATTATTTTAAATTCAGTATATTCAGCTCTCTCAATAATTGCCTGTAGAACAAATTCCTTCTCTCTCTTCAGCTCTTATTGCTCTACTCAAATCTGTGGTGATTCAAGAAAAGAGAAGATGGAGAACTTGTCCAAAGGGAAATTAATTAATGTTTGGATACTGCTGAATGCATTCCTTTTCATTCGGGTGTTCTAAAAATTGTGGAAAGCAAATGTCACCTCAGAATAGGCATTCTGCTTTTACATGCACTGGAAGAAACGCCTCTTCTCAGACTATGCTAGCTGTGGCACATTTGTGTGTCAGTTAATGACTACCAATGGATGTTTTGTTTTGTCTCAGAGTGATTGTTTTATAGACATGGAAATTTACTTCGTGATTAACTCATATTATAAAGAGGTTTTATTTGAAGAAACCAGAGCTATTTATGAATTATATTGAAAATTTTTCAGAGATTTAAAAAATAAAGCATGTTATTTTAAAACAAAGGGTTTTTTCCCAATTTTTGTAGTAATTATTCAAATGGTAAAATAATTTCAAAATGTGGAATATTTCAGGCGAATAAATTATAAGCATTGGGGGAGGGAAACAGGAATGCAGATAATGTTGCTACCAGCAGAGAGCAGTGATAACAAAAACTTTCAAGCTCACCTTTTTTACTTTTAGAACTTCATCCTTCCAAAACAGCTATAATGCTGGAGAATATTTCCTGTACATTTTATTCCAAATCAAAAACTATTCAAGGAATCACTGGCGAGCTTTTGGGCCAAACAACAGTGATCTGTTGACATTTTCACCAGCAGTTGCAGCTGGCATTTTCAGAGGCAGAGTAAGGAACTGATTGGTTGAACTGGCAAGCAGGTTCATGGTTGGTCCACGCCATAGGAATCCAAAGGGTGGTTCCTGATTGGCTCAAAATAGACCAAATAGTTTCAAAATGGATCAGTAAGATGAGGAATCAGGGATCAGCTTATCAGGTTCAAAAATAAGAGCTTGGTCTTTGTATGTATTTGCAAAACATTGCTTAGGAGGAGAGGGATTTCTATAGCTGCAATTAAGTTTCCTAAGAATATGTAACAAAACAGAAGTTGAATCCTCTCCTGCTGTGTCAAGTTACCTACTGTGTTTCTGATCTTCTATTACTGAGCTACAAAAATTCAGATGACCACCAGATGGCAGCAAAGAGGCTGAGCGTTTCATCTCGAGATACCTAGAACAGCTAATCTTGGCAATTTTAAGAAGTGTGAACTTCTTCAACATGCTGGCTGGGGAATTCTGACAATTGAAGTCCATACTTCTTAAAGTTGCCAAGATTGAAGAATGCTGTTCTAGAAAATGCTCAACTGTGGGGAAGTCTGCAGCAAAAAAAGATGCAAATCAGGCAAAAGAACTGGGAGGACAAAAACGTCAAAAATTTATGGTTGGAAGATTATTGAAAATGGGAAATTCCAATGTTGGTTTGTTTCTGTGTTTGGATCCTCAGTGTTTCTGAGCTATTGCCATTAATTGTAAATTATCCCTTCATCATGGCCAAAATCTTCTTTATAATGTTTCAGACAAAAGTCCTTTTCAGTAAAGGGAATTCACAATTTTAACTGGAAATTTCTGCCACAGTATTACTGGCTATTTTCTTCTCTCTTGTCCATTATTTCATTATTTCTTGCTCCCTCTCCCGCCCCTCGCCCTCCTTCTCTCCCTCCTTCTCTCTCTGTGGAAGATAGCGTTAAATATGGTTTCCTTTCAATATTTTTTAAAATTAAGGCATAACTATATTTTGTAATTTAAAATTTTCATGAGAGAAAATTTTACAACACTCATAAGGTTTCCACAAGCACTGTATATATGGGGGGTGGGGGCAGGGCAGGGCAGGGGAAAATAAATATCAAAGCTCTGTTGTAACATTGTTGTGTTGTAACATTGTTGTTCATGGCTGGGAGGTCAGTGCAAATAAAAGTAGAAGACCAATTAGCTCATACTTTTAAAAACTTTTCTACATCAGTCAACTTCCATTCTTATGGCTTCTGAAAGGCTTCATAGAAAACTCACCTCTTAATTGGCTTACGTCTCCTGCATAGGAATTGCTTAAAATGGTATACAGAATTCACAAAACAAAAATTAATGAATTACAGTAGCATTTCTTAGCAAAATTCCTCCACATGTGTATATCTGTAGTTGTCATACCAAAAATGTGTGTGTGTGTTTATGAACAAGTTAATAGTGATAGGCACTTGGCACGCAATTTCTTGCACATTAATAGTAGTTTGTAGAAGAGAATGATGTCCTGAACAACATGTTGAAGACAGAGAAGAAAACACACAGTGAAACTGTGCTTTCTTGTGCTTTATCCACTGCCCACTTTATGTGTATTCAGTTCCCATCCGTCTCTCTTTAGCAACTGGAGCACAAGATAGTCTTGATTGATTAAAAAATGAGTTGAAATAAGCATTGAGTCAGAGACAAGTACATGGTGAACTTTGCCGAGAAACCTGATAAAACAATGAATGACTATCTGCTTGTGAAGTAGACAATTTGGGAAATAACATAGCATTGACCTAAATCTGATTAACTCTATAAACGTTCCCATGGCAAGAAATCTGATTCAATTAAATAGGTCGTTCCCCATTCAATTTTGTGCTTCATTCTTGCTCAGCTGTGACTGTGGAGCAGGAGCAGGGGAAACTTTTGTGGCTGAAGACCGTACTTAATTCTGGGGATGGGCTTGAGAGCCATAATGATGGGTTCGTGATGCAGACTAGGAGTGATTGCAAAATGTCAGAACTGGAATTTTCCATTTCTTGTCCCACGTTGATGTGTTTACTTCAGACTGCAGAAAGCTTTCATTGGGTTGCACACTACACATTTACCTATTTTCCAGTGGTGGGATTCAAAAATTTTTACTACCGGTTCTGTGGTTGTGGCTTGGTGGGCGTGGCAGGGGAAGGATACTGTAAAATCCCCATTCCCTCCCCCACCCCACTAACCTGCTTTCCAGCTCCGTTCTCCTCTGCAGGACAGCAAAAGAAGACCCAGCCGATCAGCTGGGACTCGGGAGGCAGAGAATAGTTGGGGTCGGGGCCAGTCAGAGGGGGTATTCCAAACTACTCAAAATTTCCACTACCATTTCTCCAGAACAGGTGAGAACCTGCTGAATACCACCTCTGCTATTTTCCCTTTACAAAACCTTTGTTAAGTGAATCACTGCAGTTCTTCAATTAGTAACGCAGTTATTAAGTGAACATGTGAAAAATGGGCCTAAGTCCCTTTTTTAAGTGCCATTATAACTTTGAACGGCCATTAAGTGAACTATGGTAAGTTGGGGACTACCTGTGTCTGTGCTTCTCACCTCATCTTAAACACAGCTGGTGTCCCTGACCCATCACAAACGTGTTTCTATTTAACTGCTTACAAGTTTCAACTATTCTAGTACCAATTTTCTAAGATATAAGGAAGCTGAACTAATATCGACATAAGCCAGAATTGTTCCTCTCTCTTGAAAAGCACTTCTTCCTGCTGTCTTTTCAGAAGCAAAATTCTAGAGAAAAGAGTATAGGAGGAGTACAGTAACCTATTATTATAATTTTTTGAATCATTATTTTTTAAAAAAGAAAATCACTGTTATTCCAATATTTCACCTTTTCCCTAGAGTTGCCTGTTTATTAACTTGTTTGTATGAAAAGTCTTGTGGTATGCTGCCCAGAATCAGCTTGTGTGAAATGGGCAGCCATATAAATTTGACTAACTAAATAAAGTCTTCACACTTTTGTCCAAAGATTTATTTATTTATTTTATTTATTTATTTATTTATTTGATTTGCCAATTGTTTACAAGATAATAAGTATAAATGTATACATAGTTGTGAATACATGAAATGGTTAAGAGAAAAGATTGCATCAAACAGTTTTAGGCTTGGTTTCTGCATTATTTCCCTAGATTCATTGCAACAGGAGAACACTTGTGGTATTTTAATTTACTTCGTCATTTATTTTTGGACAGAAAATGCTGTTACAGTGGCAGGCTAAGCACTAGAAGGGCCTATAAAGATCAAGATTCCTTTGCGTTGAGCTTAGTGTTTTGTTTTCTTGGCAACCATGGAAGTAGTTTGCCATTGTCCTCTTTCAGGACCCTTTTTCAACTTCCTTATGCAAATGACAGCTCTGTGATTTCCTGGGGGCGCCCTCCAAAAGCTAACCTAGCCTGACCTGCTTAGTTGTTTTTTTTAATAGCTGCAGTCAGATGTTGCCATCTGCTGCACTATCTCCTATTTAATAGATAATGTTTCTCATTTGCAAGTCCAGTTAACTTTTATTATAACCAAGGCTAGGTAATTAAAGCATTTGAACAAGCTGTATGTGTTGAACACACAGCAAAATATTAGAAAAAGAGGAATTGCCATATTTAGTCTAGTGCTGAGTAGAATGTTTTCATATTCTGATCAGAGGTGACTGTTTCAGCCAGCCGGTAACTATGGATAAATGCTTGATTGGGTGTGAAATTTAAATTAGCTTGAGTTCCCCCTTTGATATGAGTTCATGTCTATCTATACATCAGCTACTAGACTGTAAAATGAGTTACTCCTCTCTATTCATAATTCTGTTTGTGTCTCAATTTGCCACACTGAAATGCAACAGTCTTCACAAATTGGAGGGGTAAAGCTAAATCAAACCGCCAAAATTATTTAAAGCTTATGATATATCAGCCCGTTGCAGAGTTGCAAGAATGATAAATGAAATGAAGAATTAATATTAATATGCCTTTGGCCTTATGTGTGCAATAGAATTAATCTGCAATAATGCTATAAATCTATATTGTTTTAGACTTAAGTCATAGCACCTGAAGGAAATGAGAAGCTCAGGTCTTTTTTTTAAAAAAAAAATTTTTATCCTACTTATCCTACTCATATACAATTCAAGGCATCAAACATATCTCATACTCTTTCCTCCTCCTATTTTCCCCACAACAACAACTCTGTAAGGTTGGTTGGGCTGAGAAAAAGCGACTGGCTCAAGTCACCCAGTTGTCTTTCACATAATAATGGAGGCCTGGAACTCACTGTCTCCTGGTTTGTAGGCCAACACCTTAACCACTGGACTCTTGGACTCACTGGACAAATGGACTCTTTTAAAAAAAAAATTGTGAGGGATTCAATGGATCCAATTGCTTCAAGCTTCATACATGGAAATACCATTCTAAAGTCTGTTTCAGTATTCAAAATGCATCGACAGACTTTTAATTCAAGGTGGTAAGCCACATTCGTTAAAATAAAACTTCAACAATTATTTCAGTATTTTGTAGACTTTCATTTATTAGGCTACTGATGTCAGTAGACCAAAAACAGCAGAGGGGAAAAAATGCACTCATGAAATACAGAAGGAAGAAAATTGGAAGGGGTGGGAAAAGAGGAATCACTTCTTATGCAGTAGAAAACAACCACTTGCCACTAAATCTTCATCACTGCTGAGAAGATGGCCTCTTGCACTGCAAAGGGATTCTTCACAGCAGGCCATTTGGCACATATATTGCTCTATCATCCAACAATGTAATGCTGGCATCAATTTTACCACTGGCATCTTTGGATTTTAATCTTCTATGTAGTGTAAAATGGTTCCTGGCACAAGATAACAGTTTCTGTGTAAGAGGTGAGCTTGGTACCATTTAAAAGTTGTTACAATCTCTCTTAAGTATAAACCCAATAAGAATAGTTGAGTTATAAGTACTCTGTGTAGTGAATATGTTTTCTCTCTCCTTAGGGTCATAAAATGTCAGATGTATTTATGTTTATATTGAACAGGTACAGACATTCATGGGTGTAGGCTGAAGCCAATAGTAAACAGACCAACCAAAGAATGTCTAAGACCATCCCCAGAAAAACTGACAGAACAAGAATATAAACTGACAGCAAATAGCACTCCTTACTAGCACTGATGATGTTACCTAGTTTGGGTAATGAAAGGTCTGCAAGAAAACAAGCAAGCTCAGAGACCACCAAGGATCCCATGTAGGCTGAAGTGTTTAATTGAATCTCTGTAAATGGGATGTGTCAGTTTCCCCATGTAGGGTTGGCAGTAAATAGCAGATCTCATTTAACCCCATAATTGAACTCTTGGTTGGATGTGACAGAAAACTGCCAGACTTGGTTAGATTAGAATGTATATTATGGATAAAAAGGAAGACTCAAATACAATGTTACCCCCATATCAGTCCAAAGAAGTCAGGGATTTCTGTATCGATGCTTGAGGTGTTGAACACCTGTCTTCCTCCTGCCATTGTGAATTAATAGACATTTGTTGAGTCATAGTTGAGCTGTGATTATATAATGACCATCGCTGGCTCAGAAATTGCTGGTTCCCACCCCACCAGGTTCTGTCCATCTTAGGCATTTTTAAATATGATGAAAAACTATGCATGTCAAAGGATTAAAAAATTGTTCTTTGAATCTGAGATTATGTAATAATATTCTCAGCATAACTGAAGTTCATTTCAAACTATACTTTAAAAGAAAGTCTTATGCTTCGAAGCTATACAAGTATCATTTTACTACTTTATACTCGGTACAAGTCAGGGGTGGGGTGCTACCGGTTCTGCCCAATTCTATAGAGCCGGTAGCTCTGAAGAGCAGCAGACACCAAACCGGTTCTGTGTCTGCTGCTGTTTGGCCCACCCACCCACCCAGGCTCTTAGCTGTCCTTTATTTCCTGCTTTTTCAACCTCAGCTGCTTTGCGCAGCACAACTGAGGTTGAAAAAGCAGGGAAAAAGGGGGCTTTTCAAACGCTGTGCATCTGCACGCAGCGCTTTTCAGCTGTCTGGGCGGCACAGCTTAAGGTTTTTTTACATGCATGCGCATGCAAAACATAGTCACTGAACCAGTAGCAACATCGGTTGAATCCCACCCCTGGTACAAGTTGAGGAAAACCAAGGACCTTCCAATAAAACTGAGACCTAAAACCTACTATGTACTTATACAACTTTTGTAGGGATTGCTCAAAGAGTGTAAATGAAGTGTCGAATTTACCGACAGAAGATAATATTTGTAACTCAGGGCTGAACTGTGTAATCTTTGGTGTTCTTTGAGCTCGATTGTTTGCTTGCAGACGTTTCCTTTACCAAATCAGAGGTGGTATTCAGCAGGTTCTGACCAGTTCTGGAGGACCGGTAGCAGAGATTTTGAGTAGTTTGGAGAACCAGTGGTAACCTTCCCCCTGGAGTGGGGAGGGAATGGAGATTTTGCTGTATCCTTCCCCTGCCACTTCCACCAAGCCATGCTCACCAAGCCACGCCCACAGAGCCAGTAGTAAAAAATTGTTGAATCCCACCACTGTACCTGTTAGATCGCGGGAAAAGAGACTCGAGACCAGGGTGACTGTTCAGCTCTTTATTGAATATACAGATCTGTGCTGGACCTGCGAGCCGGGCCGCCCTTCATATAGGGATTGCCGGCGGCTTGCAACCAATGACGGCTCTTTGAATCTCCCGCGATCGGTGCGGCCAATCGCGGTTGATTTATTACAAGCCAATCACTGCTGTTCTTTCTGCCAATCACAGAGCAGTCCGTTTGGGCCAATCAGGTGAGGGTATTCCAAGAATGCTAATATGGAACAGTACCAAACTAGATAATGCCCCAATCACTGGACAGATGTTTTCCCTCTGCCTACGGATCCTAAAGACCCTACTGATTTTTGTTCAACTGTTCTATTATTGGAGCACCAATGGCAAAGAAATAAAGAGTGGCCACTGCTATGGGGAGGCTGCCTTTCTGTCCAGCAATTGAGAGGTCACCAGTTATATCTCTATGGAGCCTGGAATGCTTACCCTATGGGCAGGGTCCCTAGGACCATTAGCTGTCTAGAATTGAATAACATCAAACAGATGTTTGCCAATCACCTCTTTTAGCTAAAAGCTATTTGAGTGTGCACCAGTTTTACAGTTCCCATAAAAACAAAGTCAGGTTTTTTTAAAATATGAAAATAATAATATAAAGTATTTTTAAAACCATAATGGGGGTCTTTTAGGCACCTTAGCTAAAGATGGATTTCTATCCCCTAAGACTTATAAATGAAATTATATATGAGGAAGCTGGAAAGAGAGAGAATCGCTATCTTGTTTCTGACCCAGTCCTTGCCAGGACTCAAGTTGCAAATAAATGAGGCGTGAATATAATTCAGGATAGTTCCAATATCAAGACAAGCTCATTTGTGATTTTGGCTTTTAGTGAAGTATGTGTGTATTTGTTTTGCCTTGAGCAAGCACAGCTGCATCAAACAATGAGTCAATACCTTACTAAAAACGTCATGAATCTAGAAATTCTCTGCTCTCACAGTTGGATAATTCTACCTCCTCCCATTGTCTAATGGATAAAGGAACAACTCCATTATTTTCTGGTCTGAAGAGGCTAAACAAGATTTGTGTGAGATGAGTGAAGTGATAGAGTATGAGATTCTGTCTGTGATGACCCAGGGTGTAACACAAACGTAACAAAATCCAAAATGTAAATAAATGTCCTTTAATGCCTCCAATTTGGCCCCACTGTTCAATAATATTCAGTTGGAGATAAAAAGTACTCAAAAATAGTTTTCAAAAGAAAGCAATACAGTCCGAATTTAATGAGCAGATAGAGGTGAAATAAAAAAAATATAGAAGAGCAACTAACCATGAATGTCCAAATATATCAATTTATTGTGCTAAACCAAGAGAATAAACAAAAGTATTCAGTGATAAAGCATTTCAGAATATTGTCACATATATTTGGCTTAAGGCAAAATTGACCTCTATTTTCCAATACAAGTTGAGTTTTGTAATGCTTTAATAAACCTATACGTTTCCAGGAATAAAAGCAGTTATCTCAATCTTACCAATTAGGGCTAATTACATAAGGCAGTGATGAAAAATCATCACCTAAGTGGTGATGATTTTTTTCTAAACAACAACACAGAATTTATTAAACTGACAAAGAATGTGTTGAGCTATTGCCAAAGCAAGCTTGCTTCTACTTGGTAGTGTTGCTCATCCGCTTTTTAAAAATGTATCAAATGATGGCTGTCAAGATGCAATTAGAGTAAAACAAATCCCCTTACATATAAATGAATTCTCAGTGCATTACAGAAAGAGCTGTTCTTGCTCTAAATCATGTCTCAGTCTGCTAAAATTACTTTTAAATTCTTTCCTATCTTGTCTGTGTAATCTGTTCTCTTTCAGCTGCAGAACTACAGTTGCTCAAACAAAAAGCTATATTGTTACCTCTGAATTGATTTTCTTTTGTTGATGTAATTTGACATTCAGGATAAAGTCTAGATCTTTCAACTGATTTCTCTCAGATTGCTTATTTTACCTGCATTCAGGTAAGTGAATTATTAATTACCTATTAATTATTCAAAGCAAATTATTTTTTTTGCTTTGGAAGGTGGTTATCATCATTTCGGTCAAACATTTTTAGGTACACTCATAGTTAATGCTTACTTCCCCTACCCCTACGCAGCTCTCCATTATTATTCTGCCTCTCCCACTTTCCAGATTCAGCTCCCCACAATTGGAATTAAACTTCAAAGAATAGATGAAAAGGTGTTTTATGCAGCACTAAGTTCTGGAGGTGTCTCCATGGTTCTATAGTTTCTGCCATCATTGCCTAGGTCCTCATTTATCACCTCTTGGTAGCCTCTCATCTTGTAGCGTCGAATTCTGAACACAATAAAAACGAAGATAACCAAGACTACCATCACTGCGATGCAAATCCCAGCAATGGCCCCACTTGATAGTCCCAAACTGTTGCTTCCTTGGAAAAGAAGAGCTATTTCCTTCCCTTCGGTGCCATTGGCCAACCTCCAGCTCCCACTCTGCGGTATTTTGACCCAGGCTTGGCTACCTTCAGTGCTCACCAGGATCGTTTCAGAAAGGCTGCCATTTGGGGACGGCGTGCGCAGAAAAGGGGGGAGCTTGATGGGAGCCAATTGCTGAGCAAAAAGTGTCCCTGCCTGCAAACAATAGAGAATTTCACAGCCATCGCTCAAATACGCCTTATGTTGACTATGTCCAGCTGGACATTTCATGGGGTATTTAGTAGGAGAATCTTGGTAGAAAAAATCCTGGAGGATTCCAGGGCTTTGGCCCTTCCGTAAGCCTGCCAGAGGATTGCCAGACTGGCAGCTGAAGAACCCACCAAAGGGCACCGCAAAGCGGGAGCCCATCTCGTAGTCATTGCTGACGCACACCTTCAGATTATCAAACAGGACCAAGGGGAAGTAGTAGGCCGGACAGGTATAGGTGCTAGTCACCGGGTTCTCATTCCCGGTACTGTAGAGTCCTCCAAAGAGAAATCCGGTACTCTGAGCTATTGGACCTGCGGCAGCACACCAATAAGCAAAGAACTTCACTGTGCTGGGGTAGTAGCGGATGCCGCACACGTTCTTACAGCACTTAAGGACAAGCCAGCAAGTATGGCACTGCTGATGACACTCCATCTTGGGCTGGTTGGCTGTACGCTGCTCTTCATGCAGCAGGACAGCCGAATAGTTCTGTGGGCAAGAGTAGTTGCCAGTCAAGGGGTTCTGGATACGGTAAGCTTGGCAAAGCTCTTCTGGGTCCTGTCCCGAAACCCCGTGGCACTCCTGAAAGATTCCACCAAAGGTATAATTGGTGCTGGGATTTTGGCACGAGCCATCATCAACATTGGCCTGGAAGTTGAAATTCATCGAGCTGGGCTCAACGCAGCCTGGGTGGGTGTTGATTGCATAGTAGAGGCGGATAGCATTTTCCACCGTAGTGGCCACTCGACGAACTGTAGGCTCTGGCAATTCAGGTAAGGCATCAGGGGTGATGAAAAATGGCAGTGGAAGCCCTGACTTGCCTATTGCTACTAAACCATTGGGGATGCCTTCCTGCCATTTCTGGAGGGTGATGCCAGGATAGAAGGGCACACTGCCCCAGCCCCCCAATTTGGAATTTATTGTATTTGCCACATACTCCTTAGTTATATTACTCAAACTTTCCATGGAGGTCCCAATTCCCACATTGATTTTGTGGAAAAAAGTAACAGAGGCAGAGGCAGTGATGCTTGCCTTCTGAGCATCGTTGTCCAGCAAAAACTTTTTTTTCACCTGATCTTCTTGTATGAGGGACGCTCCAGCCTCCACACTTGTGAGGACATGTGTGCCGTAGCTTAATACCAGCATTTCTGCCATGTACTCAGCAATCCGACTCTGGTTGTTCTCCAGCTGGTTGCCTATGCTCACAAGCTGATGGCGGAAGTCCTTGTGGAAAGTGAAGGACGTTTGAGCTTTCACAGAGTAGATGTGATGCCGTACTTGCACTCTTGTGGTGACTGTCTCATCATAGACATTGTGGGTCTTCGTGTCTTGGCAACCAGTGGAGAACCTGCCATTGAGCACAGTGAGGTAGGATGCCTCAGCATTGATGGATTTGGAAAATGCATCAGTGTAGGACAGCCAGTCTTTAATAATTTCAGAGTGGACCTCCATTATGCTCTTCTTGAGGGGCACCACAAAGACATCATTGGGAATGAGGTACTCACCATCTTCAGTGGTCTGGCATTGGGAGTAGTTGAGGGTCATGACCTTGCCCATCTCCACATTGCGCAAGTTGTCCCAGCCACCTCCAGGTAGGACTTCTAGTACCTTTTTGCCTTGAAGTCTACAAGCTTTGAATCCTGGATCTTCAGCTCTTGCACTCTCTGTACTCATCAACACCAAGAGGGCCCAAAGCCAAAATGCCATGGTCAGGGAAGGGAAAAGGCCACTTCACTTGCACAGTCCTGAAAAGAGAGAAAAGTTTCGTTATTTAAAAGGCTATTTGTTATTACTTGAACCAGCCTTCTCTGAGATGATGCCTCCACATATCAGAACTCATAGCCAGCATCATGAAAGCTCTACTTTCAGCAATGATTGTGGTAGGGGTTCTGGCTTATGCAGGCTAAATCACCCATTGAAAAAGAAAAGATGTGCATGCACGCACACACACAGACACATCCATCAAAAAAAAAAAAATCAACAACTTTCTCCACTTTTACGGACGAAAACATAGTCCTAGAGGGGGAGAAAACTAGATAAGATAGCAATCAAATGTTACAAGTACAATTTCTGGCAATTCAGTTGAAGTAGAAAGAACTGATGATTTTAAAAATGGCTTACTATTGCTGCAAAAGTTAATATATAATCCAATCCTTTCAAATTAACATTTTGCTAAACACAAACACACAACACAGACACACAAAATGGCTGCAATACACATGTAATAGAGCATCACTGGTGGTTTTATAATACGTATCAACCAGGTTGCTTCTTTGAATTGGAAAAACTATGATAAAGCCAAGTTATGACCTTATTCTGGCTTTCTGCGGAGAATTACCCTCCCGCTCCCATTTGCCTCTGACAGTGCTTTACATGGCACAGGCGGAGTGGGGAAGGAATAGCAGCCAAGAGGAAGCCACTTTAACCGTAACAGCTGTCTTCCAGTACTTGATGGGCAGAATGAAAAGATAACTTCGCGAAGCTCGACCTGGCACAAGCCTATCAGCAGCTGCCGGTCGATGACGAAACCGCCGAGGCACAAACTATTGTCACCCACCGGGGCGTTGTTGTAACCGACTCCAGTTTGGAGTCAGCGTGGCCCCGGGATTTTCAAAGCCTCATGGAGAGACTCCTACAAGGAATAAAAGGGGTGGTCCCTTACTTCGATGACATACTAGTATCAGCAACCAACCGGGAAGATCTAGAGGGTCGCCTAAGGGAAGTACTAGAGAAATTCAAAGGGGCCGGTTTAAAAGTGAAAAGGAGAAATGCCAACTTTACACAGAGAAAGTCGAGTTTCTGGGGTACCTCCTAGACCGACATGGCATCCACCCGACCGGGAACAAAGTAAAAGCCATCAAGGAAGCCCCAACCCCCCAAAACAAGACAGAGTTACAGGCATTTTTGGGACTACTCAATTTTTATAACGTGTTCTTACCCCAAAAGGCAACCGCGGCGGAGCCTTTGCATAGGCTCCTGGACAAAACGACAAAATGGTCCTGGGGACGCGTGAGGAAACCGCATTCAGGAAAACAAAAGACCTGCTAACCTCGGACGCCGTCCTCATACAATACAACGAGACTCTACCCTTACCGTCACATGCGACGCCTCACCTTTTAGGCGTCGGTGCCGTCCTCAGCCATACCCTAACGGACGGAAAAGAAGCACCCATTGCATTTTTCTCAAGAACACTTAGCAAGCCAGAAAGATACTACAGCCAACTAGACAAGGAAGCCCTTGCCATCGTTGCAGCCGTAAAGAAATTCCACGAGTATCTTTACGGCCGTCAATTCACAATTATCACAGATCACAAACCGTTGCTAGGAATCCTGCTGGGAAACAGGGCCACACCGAACATCCTATCCCCCAGGATGACAAGGTGGTCCGATTCCTCGCCTTCGACTACCGGCTCACATACCGCCCGGTAAGACAATCACCCATGCAGACGCACTGAGCCGTTCGCCATTACCCGACCTCAACGACGACCCAGCACCCACGACGACCACCCTCAGCATAGAGGCGCTACCCGACCTGCCCATAACCGCGCCAGACATTGCCCGAGAAACAAATAAAGACAAACGTCTGGCACGGGTATTGCACTGGGTAGAGAAAGGGTGGCGGAAAAAGACAACGACGAATCATTCAAACCCTTCAGAAACAGACAAACAGAACTATCTCTACAGAAAGGTTGTTTGTTATGGGGGGACAGGGTGGTTGTACCAGAGAAGTTGCAAAGGAAAGTATTAAAACTTCTGCATGACGGGCACCCAGGCATCGATCGAACAAAAGCCTTGGCCAGAAGTTACGCGTGGTGGCCAGGCATAGATAAAGAAATTGAAGGGTGGGTGGCCAGGTGTTCACGCTGCCAAGAAACCAGACCAAATCCCCCTGCCGCGCCAATATTAGAATGGGAGACCCCAGGGGACCGTGGTCTAGAATACATATAGATTTTGCCGGTCCCACAAGGGGACACACATTCCTCATCACGGTGGACGCTTACTCCAATTGGCTGGAGGTAAGCAACATGAAAACCACCACAACTGAAGCCGTCACCAGGGTACTAAATAAACTGTTCGCGACCCACGGCCTTCCTGATGTCATCATGTCGGACAACGGGCCACAATTCACCTCGCTGGAATTCGAAAAATTCCTAGCAGAAAAGGGCATACGACACGCCTTGACAGCGACGGCTCATCCGGCGGCCAACGGTAGGCGGAACGGATGGTCCAATTCACAAAAAACCATCCAAAAAATCGAGCACGGGGATATACAGGAAAAAAATAAATAAACTGCTTCTAATACAACATATAACCCCTAACACGACAACAAACAAAAGCCCGGCAGAATTACTGATGGGGAGGAAACTAAGGTCCCCACTTGACAGACTGCACCCCACATACAACCCGGAAAGACCCCGGACTCATCAAGCAAACACCGGGCATTTAAACCAGGCGATGCAGTCTACGCAAAAAACCTTACCGGAGACCCACTATGGGTACCGGCAACTATAACCAAATAACAGGTCCCCATTCATACAGACTACAAAGAATGGACGGACAAGCGTGGAAACGCCACATAGATCAGTTAAGATCTCGAATAAAAAACACAACCGACACGCAAGCAAGCACAGACAACCCCATTAACACAAACCAAGGGGAGGGAAAATACAGGGGACCAAGGAAGAATAGAACACAACCAACAATACTCACCAGATATCAGCCAACTCGAAGCCGCACCAGGGAGAAGCAGCCAAGCCAGCTCGACCAGCCCGGAAAGACCAAGCGGGAGCGGCAAAGTCGCAGCTCGACCAACCCGGGTAGACCGGGAGGAGCTGCAGCAGCAGGCCCACACTCCAGACGATTCCATCAAATAGGCTGAGAGCAACAAAAACCCCACTGAACAGGCGGGAGCCAGGAAACAACTGACCTGCGCAGGTCCAGTAGACAAGTACGTAGCCCGCCTACTTACGGGACTATGTTGCGTAGGAACGAACCAAGAGGGGAGGGTGTTCTGTACAAGGAATTAACATACTTGCAAACCCACGATGCGATTGGCTAAAGCGCGCGCAACCGGATTGGTCGGGCAAGCCGCCCGGATTGTCCGTTAGAATCTCCGCTATTGGTTGAGCCAAGAGCGGGAGATTAACGATGTCATGGCCGCGGGCCGCGCTTGGAAATAAAAAGCCGGGGTTTTCCTTCCTTTCTCAAGCATGTACTGGAGCACAATAAAGAGCTGAACCTTGTCACTGACTCCGAGCTTCCTTCCTGCGCCGGACTCGACACTGGAAAGTCGAACTCTAAGAAGGAAAATAGCTGCGATTAACTCTGGCATTACTACCAGATTTAGTTGGAAGTAAATGACAAATCGGATAAGTAAACCCAAGCCACGTGACTGTATTTTCTCCTACTACTCAACTTGAACAGCTTAGGAAAGTTTTACACTGTTTCAAAAACCCTTTGAGCATCGTATTACAGTCTTGTTTACAGAGTAATAGCAATCTACTATTACAAAGAGCAATAATTTCCTCTCAGTCAACAACAGCATTAACCCTTTCCTCGCAGACTCTTAATACTACCTCATTACTTTAATCAAACACTGATTGACTCATTATCTCAAAACTTACAACTTTTCTACCTCATCACCTATATCAACGGTTAGATAATCAATTTCTATAAAATATTTTATTAATTGTTCAATTGATTTATGGTCCTAATTGATTAGTGTGACTAGAGTGTTTAGTGCAAATAGTGTTATTACTGACTAGTTGAAAAGATCAATATGCATGTAATTTAATTGAATAGTAAAATCAATGATTTAGTGAATTTAAATGAACAGTGTGAATAATGATTAGTGTAATTAATTGATTAGTGTTTAGAATATTTAATTGATTAGGCTGATTGTTGCCCAGAAATATTATCTGACTAGAGAGATTACTGCAATTGATGATTGATTGGTGTGATATTGTTCCATTAATTAATTTAATCAACGTACCATCTTAACAAACCTACCATGACAAAAAAAAATCCTATGCCAAAGCACTACCTACAGAGAACATAATCCCCACCAATGATCCACAAGACTCCTGCACATGCCTTAAATGCTACAAAAATCTAAAGGATAATGAAAACTCCATCAAATGTTCTCTGTGTAAGAAATACACTCATCATGACTGCTTGGGATTAACCAAGCAATTTATTCAATACCTGGAATCATCCAATGAGTTTCCATATTACTGCAATTCATGCAAACCCAAACTGGATCTGTTGGAAAGAATTGATACCATTGAAACCATAGTAGCATCCCTGGACGCCGTAAAAGAAAGAATATCCAACCTTGAAAAAAAAGAAACAACGCAAAAACCTGAACTTCCAATAGCTACAAACCACATCTCTACCCAACAACCACAACCCAATCCAAAACCCAATCCACAAATAAACACAACCCAGACAAATATTGATATCCCAATCCTCATCAGAGAAGCTGTTGAGCGTGAACGGAAACGCGTCCAAACGCCATCTTATTTGGTCTAGAGGTCACCAATAACAATGATGACATCACAACTGTCCAAAACATCATCAGGGATTATCAAGCATCAACCATCTCCGCTGATGAAATACTTGACATTTCACGCATTGGCCGAGAGCTCAATAACAGTGACGGCTCTGTAGCCCCGCGCCTGTGCAGAGTCATTTGCAAAAATGAATCAAGCAAACGTAAATTCATTTATACTATAAACTCACTCGCCAAAACCAACACCAACCATAAGAACCTCCGTTGCCGCCCTGACCTAACCATACAGCAACGTGCCCGCTCCCGTGTACTCCGCATTGAACTCAAAAACCGCCTAGACAATGGAGAGAAGGACCTGTACATTGACTACCATGCTGACTGTATCAAAAGTAAGCCACGCAACCCAATACTCAGCTTTTACCCTCAACCACAACCCTACCTCAACCGATCCACCATCACCCAAGACTAGGCACGCACGGCCCCAACTACCTCAATTCCAACTACTGCCGGCCTTAAATGCAAACTACTCAATGCAAGAAGCCTCGTGAATAAAATACCTGAATTTCTCATCCTCCTAAATATGGCTAACTTTGACATTATATTTGTCTGTGAAACATGGCTCAATGCATCTCTCCCCACTCCATTACCACAGTAAGAGACTATCATGTTTACCGATCAGATCGTGAAAATCGTCGAGGAGGTGGTGTTGCTATCTTCTATAAAAATCCTTACATCTAAAAATATCCAAGTTACCCAGGAGCTTGCTCTTCCTGAGACCATCATCTGTGAACTATCCTTAAATATCACAATTCGATTCTTACTATGTTACAGAGCACCTGATTATGACATCGAACATGTAAACAAGCTAAATACATTACTAACATGGGCTGCATCCTGCCCATACCCTTTTATCTTTCTTGGTGATTTCAATCTACCTCATATTGACTGGACCCTAAATGATTGTACAACTGAAATCATACACACAACCTTCTACAATGCTATTACAAATCTGGGACTGGAACAACTAGTAACCAACAACACTAGACTAAACAACTGCCTCGATCTCATCTTCTGCAATAGTGTGAATTTAATTTACGGAATACAAACTAAAGAACCCTTTTCCAGTAGTGACCACAATATGATTGACTTTTGTCTCAACATACATCCACACAAAAATCACCACAATGATGTAATCCCCAATTGTAACTTCAAAAAAGGCAACTATGATCTTATAGACAACGATCTCTCATCCCTTGATTGGCAATCTCTATTCACTGGATGCAATACTGTTGAAGACCATTACAACATATTTTTACTTGAAGTCAAAAGAGTCATCAAACTATATGTACCAACAACAACTCCCAAAACAAAACAAAAAAGCAGATTACCCATATCAATAAGGAAACTTCAATCCAAAAAGAGATCACTCTGGCGGAAAAACAAATCTGGTCACGTTGCCAATTTCAAAAACCGATACAAAAATTTATGCCACCAGATAAAGACCGAATGCACCAATTATCACATTAAACAAGAGGAAAACCTTCTAAGCACCAATTCCACCCGTGCTTTTTACAATTTTGTAAACAACAAACTAAAAGACTCAAGGTCCATCCCTCCTTGATAGGACCTGATGGTAAAGACTGCAACGACGACACCATTAAAGCCAACATCTTTAACACATTCTTCGCTCAGTATTTGTAAACAGCAATGGATCATGCCCAGTATTTCCTAGCCGTACCACAGATAACAACAATGATCTAATACATATCGATTTCACAGAAGACAATGTTGAAAAAGCACTACGCAACCTAAAACCATCTCTATCTATTGGACCGGATGGAATATGTGCCTACTTCTTAAGAAAGCTATCCACTGCCATAGCCAAACCTCTAAGCATAATCTTTGAAAAATCTTTCAGGACCAGCTCCTTGCCTAACCTATGGTCACAAGCCACAGTCATCCCCATCTTCAAAAAGGGAGACCCAAGCCTAGTTGAAAATTACAGGCCAATCTCCTTATGCTGCGTCACCTGTAAAGTCATGGAATCAATTATTAACCAATCCATCATCCTCCACTTAGAGACAAACAACCTACTCTCCAATAAACAATTTGGTTTCAGAAAAAAACTATCCTGTAATCTGCAACTCTTACACTGCAAAAACATATGGACGACACAACTCGACCAGGGCAAAGCAATAGACGCCAATCTACATAGACTTCTGTAAAGCCTTTGATTCAGTGGTACCGACAAACTACTCCTAAAAATAAAATCCTATGGTATCTCTGGACAACTGAATAACTGGATAGAAGCATTCCTGTCAAACAGACAACAAATGGTCAAAATCGGGAGCGTACTATCAAATCCAGTACCTGTCAATAGTGGTGTTCCCCAAGGCAGTGTTCTAGGACCAACTCTCTTCATACTCTACATAAACGACCTCTGTGATCATATTAAGAGCAATTGCGTTCTCTTCGCTGATGATGTAAAGCTGTTCAATACCACAGACAATACTGCTACCCTACAAAAAGATCTTGACTATGTATCAGAGTGGTCAAACAAATGGCAACTTCAAATCTCAACAAATAAATGCTCTGTCTTACATATTGGCAAAAAAAATCAGAAAATAAAATACAAGCTGAATAGTCAAGATCTTGTTGATGACCCAAGCTCTGTAAAGGACCTTGGAATACTCACCTCTAATGATCTAAGTGCTAGAGCCCACTGCAACTACATAGCCAAAAAGGCATTAAGAGTTGTTAACCTAATCCTACGTAGCTTTTTCTCTGGTAATATCACACTACTAACCAGA
Source organism: Notechis scutatus (assembly GCF_049901735.1). Classification (NCBI taxonomy): domain Eukaryota; kingdom Metazoa; phylum Chordata; class Lepidosauria; order Squamata; family Elapidae; genus Notechis; species Notechis scutatus. Next base: position 229,535,626 of record NC_142009.1, read on the forward strand.
GCATACAAAACATTTGCTAGACAAAATACTCGAATACAGTTCATCAGTCTGGAACCCACCTACGTATCTGATATTAGCACAATTGAGAAAGTCCAGAAATATTTCACAAGAAGAGTTCTCCACTCCTCTACTCGTTGTAGAATACCTTATGCCACCAGACTTGAAATTCTAGAACTAGAAAACCTTGAATTACGCCGTCTTCGGTCTGACTTAAGCATGGTATATAAAATCATACATTGCAATGTCCTACCTGTCAATGAATACTTCAGCTTCAACCATAACAACACAAGAGCACACAATAGATACAAACTCAAAGTAAACCGCACCAACCTTGATTGCAGGAAATACGACTTCAGCAATAGAGTGGTCAATGTCTGGAATACTCTACCCGACTCTGTAGTTTCTTCCCCAAACCCCAAAAACTTTAACCTTAGACTGTCTACTATTGACCTCACCCCTTTCCTAAGAGGCCTGTAGGGGGCGTGCATAAGCGCACCAACGTGCCTACCGTCCCTGTCCTATTGTTTCTCTTATTCTTTTGTTTTTCTTATATGTGCCCATTTCATGTATTCACAACTATGTATACATTTGTGCTTATTATCTTGTAAGCAATTGGCAAATCAAATAAATAAATAAAATAAAATAAATAAAATAAAAAACTTACAGAGTGAGTATGAAACAGTTGCAGAGAAGCACTGAGATAAGGGGGTTGGTTTATTCTCCCGAGAGTAAGATAAGAAGCAAAGCTGGAAGCTCATTAAAAAGAGATCCAACCTAGAACAAAGGAGAAACTTTCTGACAGTGAGAACAATTAATCAGTGGCACGGTTTTGCCTCCCCAACTGCTCCATTGCTGGAGGTTTTCAAGAACAGACTGGACAACCATTTGTTCTGGATGGTGTAAGGTCCTCTGCCTTGACCAGGTAGTTGGACTAGATAACCTCCAACTCTATGATTCTATATTTTTTGTTGAGTAGAAAATCTGTGGCAAAACAAAGGTAGGACACATTTAAAACTCTGCAAATCTCCTGAACTCTCTGGCCCTAAATAGGGGTTGCCTCTGAACTTTGGAAAATTCATCTCAATTCATTGCTTACCTTGCTTGACTCTCCAGGTCCACTGTTTCTTTCTGTCCACCAAAGGAATTTTCAACTACTTGGCTCGGTTTAGCACTGATTTTTTTTTTTTAAAGAGCCGACCAAAAGAGACTAAACAGGAAGTTTGATTTCTCCATCCCCCCCACCCACCCAAACAACAGGATTGGGCAATTGAAACATGATGGGAGTGTCCCTACTGAGGAGAGAGAGCAATGCATCACATGATCTTTCAGAAAGCAGTTTTCAAGGAAACTGAAACAGAAACTTTCTGCGGAAAGTCCCTTCTCTCCCCTTCACCGCCTTAGCCCCCGCTTCTTCTGCATACTTTCCTTTTGATACTGCTTTCAGTGTAAATAATTTCTGTCCTGGGCACAAAATTCATCCATCTGTGATAAGGAGGAATTATTAACCAAAAAAGTCTCTTGTCCTACAGAAATGACGTAAAGCTGTTCAATACCACAGACAATACTGCTACCCTTCAAAAAGATCTTGACTATGTATCCGAATGGTCAAACAAATGGCAACTTCAAATCTCAACAAATAAATGCTCTGTCTTACATATTGGCAAAAAAATCAGAAAATAAAATACAAGCTGAATAGTCAAGATCTTGTTGATGACCCAAGCTCTGTAAAGGACCTTGGAATACTCACCTCTAATGATCTAAGTGCTAGAGCACACTGCAACTACATAGCCAAAAAGGCATTAAGAGTTGTTAACCTAATCCTACGTAGCTTTTTCTCTGGTAATATCACACTACTAACCAGAGCATACAAAACATTTGCTAGACCAATACTCGAATACAGTTCATCAGTCTGGAATCCACACTACGTATCTGATATTAGCACAATTGAGAAAGTCCAGAAATATTTCACAAGAAGAGTTCTCCACTCCTCTACTCGCTGTAGAATACCTTATGCCACCAGACTTGAAATTCTAGAACTAGAAAACCTTGAATTACGCCGTCTTCGGTCTGACTTAAGCATGGTATACAAAATCATACATTGCAATGTCCTACCTGTCAATGAATACTTCAGCTTCAACCATAACAACACAAGAGCACACAATAGATACAAACTCAAAGTAAACCGCACCAAACTTGATTGCAGGAAATACGACTTCAGCAATAGAGTGGTCAATGTCTGGAATACTCTACCCGACTCTGTAGTTTCTTCCCCAAACCCCAAAAACTTTAACCTTAGACTGTCTACTATTGACCTCACCCCTTTCCTAAGAGGTCTGTAGGGGCGTGCATAAGCGCACCAACGTGCCTACCGTCCCTGTCCTATTGTTTCTCCTATTCTTTTGTTTTTCTTGTATGTGGCCATTTCATGTATTCACAACTATGTATACATTTATACTTATTATCTTGTAAACAATTGACAAATCAAATAAATAAATAAATAAATAAATAAATGTTATCCATTGCAAATCACACCGTTTCTCTTTTTCTCCTGTTTGCTTCCCCCAGAGTTTATGAACCATATTTATGGATAGGTAGTCCACAGTTCATTTAGTGACCGTTCAAAATGGCACCGGGAAAAGGGGACTTAGGACCGTTTTTCACAGTGACAACTGTTGCAGCATCCCCACAGTCACGTGATCAAAATTCAGATGCTTGGCAAACTCGTAATTATGACCATTGCAGTGTCCAGGGGTCATGTGATTCCCCTTTTTGCAACCTTCTGTCAATGGGCAAGCCAGATTCACTTAACAACCTGGTTACTGACTTATCAATCACAGTGATTCACTTAACAACTGTGGCAAGAAATGTCATAAAATGGGACAAAGCTCACTTAACAAGTTTCTCATTTAACAACACAAATTTTGGACTCAATTGTGGTCATAAGCCGAGGACTACCTGTACTTAAGAAGACATCCAAGAAATGGCTGCAATTGGAGATGAACAAAAGCATGAGCTCTGATTAAGATGTGGAAAAGGTGACTTGAGTTCCCACCGGTAACGAAATAAATGTTTGGATTTATTTTTACTATCAACCCATGAAACCACCCTGAAGAGAGTAGAAGAGTAAAAACCCGAGCTACCGAGGACTAGTACAAATGGCCCAAAGAAGAATTTGACAAGTAGGCTCCCCTTTCCTTGTGCTCACCTGAAAGAATTCTGCCTGGTTGCCCCTGGAAATCGGTCAGTTCAACCTCAGAGGTTTGTTTAGCAAATATTTGCTCCCTTGTTTTATCTGCCCTTTGATATCTTCTTAGGTCGTACTGTGGCAGTCAGCATTTCTAAGCCAATGGCACACCTACTTTTTAGGCTGCTCTTCAATTGTTCCACCCCGCCCTCCATCTACAGTTCTGCAACTTTGGAGATCAGGATGACACGGTTGACTTGTGGGTATGAAGGGCCACTTCAGCTGCTTATGGAAACAATGAGATCCACATCAATGTCAGTCTCATACAGAACAGTTGTCCACTAAGAACTGGTGTTGGAAGGGTTTGAACTTCAGAACTGTTGTGGTCCACTCAAATTTAGGTACAGGTACAGGTAGTCCTCGACTTAAGCTAAGTTCACTTAGTGACTGTTACAACGGCACTGAAAAATGTGACCTACAACCTTTGCATTGAGAAAAAAAAATATAAGTTACTCTTTTATAAAAGGATTCATATATTTAGACTAGAAGATTCTCTTTTGCTCTGATATTTGTGATATTTGCAGGTTCCCCGAACTACTCAAAATTTCCGCTACTGGTTCTCCAGAACTGGTCAGAACCTGCTGAATACCCACCTCTATGCCTATGATCCTGTGATCAAAATTCAGCTGCTTGGCAACTGGTTCATATTTATGACCATTGCTGTGTCCCAAGGTCATGTGATCCACCTTTTCTGACCTTCTGACAAGCAAAGACAATGGGGAAGCCACATTCACTTAATAGCCAGGTTACTGGCTTTCCAGCTGCAGTGACTCACTTAACGACTATGGCAAGAAAAGAAGTAAAATGGAGCAAAAGCCACTTAACCAATATCTCTCACCGAACAACATAACCGTGGGTCTCAGTTGTGGCCATATGTCGAGGACTACCTGCAGTGAATTCATTTGGGAATTCTTTTTTTATTGCAAAGAATTAGGGCCGACTCTTTTCATGAATTATCCGTATGTTTTTGGAATATGGAGTCCTTTATCATGCGCTAAGAGGTTCAGAAGCAGACACCCACACATTCCTGGGCCCGAAAGTGCAGCTAGAATTGGATTTCTGAAGGAAATTACCATCCTGAGATTTAATATTCATATAAACCTGTTAAGCAATTCCCTTCAGAACATCACATACATTATTCGATCATTCTCCAATAAAACTGTGCATTTACTTGCAAAAAAAATTAAAAATCTAAAAAACAATGTCGATCTTCAAACTAGGTATAATTAATGTCTTGAATTCACAGCCACAATGTTCAGAGAGGTATGGCTGCCCAAACAGCTTTATACAAAAGCCAGAGAATAAAGCCAGATGACTTTATACAAAAGCCAGAGCTGAGGTGGGTTGGCTGGGAGTGTGTGACTGGCTCAAAATCACCCAGCTAGCTTTCATGCCTAAAGGGGAGACTAGAACTCACCATCTTCTGGCTTCTAGGCCAACACCGTAACTACTTCACCAAACAGCTTTCTATGTTAATCAGCAGGAACTAGCCCTGTAGCTTTAGCTGCCAAGAAATATAAGTAGTCCTCAGCTTATGACCACAATTTAGCCCAAAATTTCTGTTGCTAAATAAGACATTTGTTAAGTGAGTTTTGTCCCATTTTATGAATTTTCTTGTTCAGTGGATGACTGCAGTTGTTAAGTTAGTAACCTGGTTGTTAAGTGAATATGCTTCCCTATTGACTTTATTTATTTATTTATTTCTTGAATTTACATTGCCGCCTATTTGCCCATGGCAACTCGAGGCGGCTTGCAGAATGTAAAACAATGTTTGAAATTTAAAAAAAAAACACAATAAAAACTAACAAAAAGAATCAAATAAATTAATGAAGTGCAATAGAACAAAATCTTGGGGGGAAATAATAAATAAAAAAATAAAAAATCACACACACACCAACACACACACACACCCCGCCCCAACAACAGCAGATCACACGAGAGATTTGATGGGCTCCGCCCCGCTCTGGCTTCCCCAGGTCTTCAGTGCCTTCCGGAAGAGTATTAGAGAGGGGGCCATTCTAATCTCTGGGGGAATGAAGTTCCAGAGAGAGGGAGCCACTTCTTCTGGGTCCCATTAGGTGTATCTCCTTTGGGGATAGGATCCGCAACATTCCCTGCCTCTCCACTCTTATAGGTCATCAGAAGATTGTAAAAGGGGATCACGTCACCCCAGGACACTGCAACCGTCATAAATTTGAGCCAGTTGCCAAGCATCCATGTTTTGATTATGTGACCATGGGGATATTGCAATGGTCATAAGTGTGAAAAATGATAATCTGTCACTTTTATTAGTATCATAACTAAAATAAATGGTCCCTAAATGAGCTGTTGTAAGTCGAGGACTACCTGTAAATTCATTTGATTGATTTATTAGTATTGAAATGGAAATCCCAAGCAATTATTGTTACATATGCTTATATCTATACTTATATGAGCCACGGTGGTGCAGTGGTTAGAGTGCAGTACTGCAGGCTACTTCTGCTGACTGCCAGCTGCCTGCAATTTGGCAGTTCAAATCTCACCAGCTCAAGGTTGACTCAGCCTTCCATCCTTCTGAGGTGGGTAAAATGAGGACCCTAGATTGTTGGGGGCAATATGCTGACTTTCTAAACTGCTTAAAAGTTCTGTAAAGGCATTGTAAAGTGGTATATAAGTCTGAGCGCTATTGCTATTGCTACCACTAGAAAAGTCAATTGATACATCAGGAATGATTCTCAAGTCAGTGAAGATGTACTCTCTATGTTTGCACATTCTGACAATTTTGTTCCTGCTTCACATTGGCTGTGGATACCTGCACACTGTATTAATAGGCAAGTCTCCTTTTCAACATAACTTTATTCTTGCCCCCCCCCCCTTTATTCTAGATTCTTGGCTTAGCCTTTTTGCTTCTGGATCAGAAACCATGCACTATGCCAGTGGTGACTTAACTTTTTGGGCTCCTGTGCCAAAAATTGTGCGTGTGCTTGCATGCTCGCACTTGCGTGCCGCCACCCAGAAGGCAATGCGCGCCCCCCCATGCCCCCTATGCATGCGCGTGCAATCCCCACCCACCCACTCCCACCGCCCACTTACCTGCACTGAGCCTCACTGCTTATTTTCAGCCAGTTTGAGGCCTTTTTCAGCCTCCCAGAGGCTTGAGGAAGGCTTCTGCAGGCTTTGCAGGCCGAAAAGTAGCCCCATTTCATCACTTCCGGTATTTTCAGAAAAACAGGAAATGACAAACTGGGGCTAGTTTTCAGCCTGCAAAGCCTGTAGATGTCTGCAGAAGCCTTCCTCAAGCCTTTGGGAGGCTGAAAAAGGCCTCAAACTGGCTGAAAATTAGCTGTGAGGCACGTCATGCACAGTGAGGTAAGTTTGCCTGCAGCTCACGTGCCGGCATAAATGGCTCCGCGTGCCACCTGTGGCATTTTTGCATTTTTGTTTGAAAATGTAAGACCCGATTATGTAACTGTTTTGCTTTGTGTATGTACTGGATTTTCCATTGTAGCAGATTTCTACTGAAAAAATAAAGAAGTTGGTGTTGACATGGCCACTCAAAGAAATACTTTACTGAAGCTGACTATTGCACTTTCAGGTCCAGAACTACCAAGTCATGCTGCCGGGCTTCCCAAAAGTACTTAATTTGTCCCCACAAAAGGCAGAATGTTGAGTTGGAATCTGTGGATGAAGGCAACCTCCGTGTCTCAACTTGACCTTCTCAAAAGCTGCACCCTTGGTGCCCATCTGATGCTCTTGCAAATTGTTACCAGATACTAAAACAGGCTATTCTGCTACATTTTTCAGAGCTGCCCACAAGCTCAAGGAACAATCAGAGTGTTGTCTAATTTAGCTTGCAATTTGAAGTGGATGGGTTGTTTTGATGAAAATAGTCACCACAACCATAACAGCGTCTACTACAGCAAAGCATAAATGTTGTGTAAAGAGTGAAATTGAAAACAAATACTTAATAACACATACAATGAAGGTATATTGTTTTAAATTGATAATGCTGTAGACTAGACCAGGGGTCTCCAACCTTGGGAACTTTAAGCCTGGCGGACTTCAACTCCCAGAATTCCCCAGCCAGCTAGGGAATTCTAGGAGTTGAAGTCCGCCAGGCTTAAAGTTCCCAAGGTTGGAGACCCCTGCACTGGACTATTAGTACGGAAATAGCTTTAGGTAAACTAGTCTAACGTGCCCACTGCAAGCATTTGCATACATCTCATTGAACATCTAACCGGCAATGCAATCAAAAATAGAGATCCAAACCAGAAATGCCTTCTGATTTTTATTAATCCACCATAAATTATATCTACAACAACACAGCCAACACTAATGGCTGTTTAATGGCACCTTTAGTAAATAGAAATAGGATTCCTCTAATCTTTGGAAGTGAGGTATGGATTTTTTTTCTGGTTAATACAGTGGAAGGCTTTGTTGATTGGGTGGACAGATTACATTGGAAATGCTACTCAAATCATGTTCATAGTTTAACCTTTTTTTCAGTCACACTATCACAGTCACTATCTACACTGCACCATTACCACTTTTCAACATTTCTTGCAGCACTTGTTGCTTACTTTTCAGCAACTTTTCTCGTAGTTAACATTTCTATCCTTGGTTTCAATTCCAGCCTTTATCACTATCATTCCATGCCAATATATCAGTTTGAGCATTTCCTTATTTCAGTTTCATCCAAAGTGATTTCATCACTTTTATTTTTAATCCCTTTCATTCTGCGGGAAACGTCTCATTTATCCCTTTTCATCCACATCCAGAACAATTTTTCTTTTCATCAGAATCGTTAGGTCTTTTGCTTGACTCCTTTAATATTATTCACAAAATATTTATCAGTTTGTATACTGATGAAGTGACTCCCGGTAGTTAGCAGAAAAAAAAGGATAACTCAACAGTTAAATGCAAGGTGAATATTATGAATATTATAACTGAACAAACAGATTTACAGTCAAGCAGCATCAGAGAGCGAATCACTACATGCCATCCAAAGGTTATTGGACAAGCCAGGATTATAAGGTGTTATGAAAGCTCAAACTTAATGGGTCTAAGTCTACATGGAGGGAAGTAAGCAGTGGGGTGCCACAAGGTTCCATCTTAGGCCCAGCACTCTTCAATATCTTCATTAACGACTTAGATGAGGGAATAGAAGGGGAACTTACCAAATTTGCAGATGATAACTAAGCTGGCAGGAATAGCTAACACCCAAGAAGATAGGCTCAAGATCCAGATGGATCTTGACAGACTAGAACACTGGGCCATATCTAACAAAATGAAATTCAATGTAGAGAAAAGTAAAGTCCTATACCTAGGCAAGAAAAACCAAAAGTACACATATAGACTGGGTGAAACCAGGCTCAATAGCAGTAACTGTGAGAGGGATTTTGGAGTCTTAATGGACAACCAGCTAAATATGAGCCAGCAGTGGGCAGCCGCGCCAAAAAAGCTAATGCAATCCTAAATTGTATTAACAGAGGGATACAGTCAAGATCAAGGGAAGTATTAATACCACTCTATAAAGCCTTAGTAAGACCACATCTAGAGTACTACATCCAGTTTTGGTCACCACATTATAAAAAAGATGTTGAGACTCTAGAAAAAGTACAGAGAAGAGCAATCAGGATGATTAGGGGACTGGAGGCTAAAACATACGACGAACGGTTGCAGGAACTGGGCTTGGCTAGTCTAGTAAAGAGAAGGACCAGAGGAGACATGATAGCAGTCTTCCAATATTTGAGGGGCTGCCACAGAGAGGAAGTGGTCAAGCTATTTTCTAAAGCGCCTGTAGGCCAGACAAGGAATAATGGGTGGAAACTGAGCAAGGAGAGATTTAACCTGGAAATAAGGAGAAACTTTCTGACAGTGAGAACAATCAACCAATGGAACACCTTGCTCTCGGAAGTTGTGGGAGCGCCATCAGTTGAGATTTTCAAGAAGAGATTGGAGTGCCATTTGTCAGAAATGGTATAGGGTCTCCCGCTTGGGCGGGGGGTTGGACTAGATGACCTTCAAGGTCCCTTCCAACTCTGATTATCTGTATCTGTATCAATGGGTTGGGGCTAGCTATATGGACCTCAGAGGCATCTTCCTGTGTGTATATGTAAAGGTAAAGGTTCCCCTTGCACATACGTGCTAGTCCTTTCTGGCTCTAGGGGACGCTGCTCATCTCTCTTACAAAGCTGAAGAGCCAGCTCTGTCTGAAGATGTCTCCGTGGTCATGTGGCTGGCATGACTAAAAGCCAAAGCGTTTACCTTCCCACCAAAGGGGTCCCGACTTTTCTACTTGCATTTTTACATGCTTTCGAACTTCTAGGTTTGCAGAAGCTGGGACAAGTAACAGGAGCTCACTCCATTACGCTAGGGATTTGAACTGCCAAACCTTTCTGATCCACAAGCTCGGCGTCTTAGCCACAGAGCCACCACATCCCTTAACCTGTGTATATACACAGACACAAACTAAGATGCTGTCTCTTAGAAGAGAGTATAAGAACTTCATTAAATGAGGTTTAAAGAGACAAAGCAAAGTTATTTGTGCATGTAGAAATAATACCTGTCGTTCATCAGCTGGGCTGAAGTTGGCAATTGTAATTCCTAGATTTTAAAAAGGCAATAATCCTAATCATTACAGGTCCAATATACATGCCTAAGGTCCTTAATATGCATTGCAGCACTTTGCTACAGGCTGATAAGATATATTTGCAAATTGAATTTAAAAGGTTGTTTAAAAGACTTGGCTTCTACCTCATGGTGATTCTTTAATTATTTATAAGTTAAAGTGAAAGACCGCAGATGGCTATTAGAAGGTACGTTAATACAGCAAATTGACACCTTCCCTTATTTAGAGGTAGCCTTCTCTGAATCTGGGTCTCAGTTTCATCTCATTTACTTCCACATACATATGAATTTGCTATTAAAATTAGTACATTAATAAATTGTTATTTGGGTTCCTTGGCCCCAATTATTGAGATGTATACAGGTAGCGCTCGGCTTACACCATTCATTTAGTAACTGTTCCAACTTACAACAGCACCAAAAAAAAGTCAATTATGACCATTTTTCAACTCAACAACTGTTGCAGCATCCCCATGGCCACATGATCAAAAATAACTGGCATGTGTTTATGATGGTTCCAGTGTCTCGGGATCATGTGATCACCTTTTGGGACTTTCTGATAAGCAAAGTCAATGAAGAAGCCAAATTCACTTAACAATCATGTTATACTAACTTAACAGCTGCAGTGACTCATGTAACCACTGTGGCAAGAAAGATTGTATAATGGGCAATACTCACTTAAAAACCATCTTGCTTAGCAACAAAAATGTTGAGTTGTGGTCATAAGCCAAGGACTACATGTATGACACTGTTAATTGTTTCACTATTCAATGAAAAGACTTGCCACCTTTTTACTTAAAGTTTCTTTTTTATTAGATTATTGGATTCTTTATTGGGACCAATTCTACAGGTGTTATTTGTCATAGTACAAACACATACAAACACATTTAATTTTTATTTTGTTCCATATCACTATAGGAACAGAAACAGATAATCCAATATTCAGAGTAGGGTATAGATATACGGTTGATTCATTGGAAATTGTGAATATATGTATTTGTGCTATATAGCCTACAATTCTACGGTATGTACCAGAATCAATCTTATTTAAATGCAGGGACTTCTGAGTAAACTTGAATGAGATTTTATTGTGCATTTGCTTTTTCGACCTCCCTTGGTGAAATATTTGTGCTGATGGATAGGTATTATTGAGGTCAAGCTTTATCTGAGCAATTATTTGGCTCAGGTTGTACACTTGTCTAAAAAAAATACTCAGAACTATCTTTACGTTGGCGCTTGTGTTAAGGCTTCCAGTGCTCTTTCAAAGCTCACCAGCTGTCTCTCATGGTGAGAAATAAATAGACAACATCATTAAGTAAACTTCCTATGTGATACTGTTGTCATGACGGCAGTGTTTCCTCTTAGCTACCATATATAAAGCCACCTTGAGACCTCAGCCACATTTTCATTGCTTTGCTTCTGCTTTTTTCGTCTTCTGACCATTAAATGACTTGAGTGGAAAAATTAGGGGAGGAGCGGGGAAGGAAGAAAAGCCAATTTGTTACCCTATAGTAATAAGATCTACTGAGGCATGAATTTCCATTGCATCTATTTTTCAAACTGTCCTCTGGAAAAAAAAGTAAAAAATAGAAAACTACCCCCTTCCAAAGATACTGTTCTTGAGGTGGTGTTTCTATCAAGTATTTTTTAATTGATCAGTCCTCGTACCATTCCAGAATAACAGAGTTGGAAGAGACCTTGGAAGTCTTCCAATCCAACCCACTGCTGAGGTAGGAAACCCTACACCATTTCAAACAAATAGTTGTCCAATCTCTTCTTAAAAACTTCTGGAGGCAAGTTGTTCCACTGATCGTTAAAACAGTCAGGACATTTCTTAGTTCCAGGTTGATTCTCTCCTTGATTAGCTTCCATCCATTGCCTAAAATGACATTCCGGTGGGGGGGGGGGGGAAATCCGGTAACTTTCCCATCAAAGAAAGAACACACTATTCCCCCACAATCCAATCCATTGAAAGGGATTGAAGGGAATTATCTTCTTTCTTGGAAAAGCCATTTAAGGCGACCTCTTTAGTGTGCAATTCCTATGCCTCTTTCAGAAACATTTATGAAGCTCTTCAGATGACATTACTATATATAACAGCTGCCTGTATTTCTACTTTTTTTTTTTTCATTTCCTTACTTCAGAAAATTTACTGAAGACCAGAATAGTGGCACAATTTGGAAGAGGCAGTAAAGAAAATGCAATGCAGAGACACCATAGATCTTCTAGATGTTCTGTTGGATTAGAAGATCTCCAATGTCCTTCCAACTGTTATTCTGTACGGTATTCTGTATTCTTGGAGAATGTGGATGTCTTATGGTTGCCTTTCCTATCCTACCCCTCCCCCTTTTCAAAAACACACATCACTCTTAACTTATGCTCCTGGGAAAGTGTGCTGAAGTTAGAACAGAAATTTGAATTTCTTATTCTGGAGTTGTGGGGGGGAACCATTGAGAGAAAGTTCCTTCCTTTTATTTTGAGAAAGAGAAATTCCTACAGCAATGAGGAGGAAATATTTAACTTTCTTTGTTCTATGCAGAGCAATTCTCTTTTGATTTTTTTGCACTTTCTTGGAAATTGAAATCATCACAATCATCCTGGCTGATTCAATCTGGCAGGCTGGCACACACTTTTAATTAAGTTTCTTTGGTTAAATCAGTGTTGCCCAGCCTTGCAATTTTTAAGATGTGTGGTCTTCAACTCCAAGAATTCCCCAGCCAACATACTGGAGAGATTTAACCTGGAAATAAGGAGAAACTTTCTGACAGTGAGAACAATCAACCAATGGAACAGCTTGCCCTCAGAAGTTGTGGGAGCGCCATCAGTTGAGACTTTCAAGAAGAGATTGGACTGCCATTTGTCAGAAATGGTGTAGGGTCTCCTGCTTGAGTGGGGGGTTGGACTAGATGACCTACAAGGTCCCTTCCAACTCTGATTATCTGTTATCTGTTAACTTCAGAGGGCAAGCTGTTCCACTGGTTGATTGTTAGAAAATTTCTCCTTATTTCCAGGTTGAATCTCTCCTTGTTCAAGTTTCCATCCATTGTTCCTTGTCTGGCCTTCAGGTGCTTTGGAAAATAGCTTGACCGCCTCCTTTCTGTGGCAACCCTTCAGGGGATTGGACTAGATGACCTACAAGGTCCCTTTCAACTCTGTTAATCTGTATCTATATCTGGCTCTTCTCCCGTTTTGGGCCAGGGTTAAGTGATTGCATTGGGTCAACTCATTGTTTTTTATGCCCCGGTCCCCATTTTTCATATAAGGGCTGGAATGCGAACGGGGCTTAAATTCGTGAGCACTGAATCACGCCGACAACGGTCCTCCCATCCAGCCCCCGCCAGTCCTTTCCCGCTTTCCAGTGAGGGGGAGACGATCCTGATGCTGTCCCTGCCCGGCCTCGACGACACCTCCTGGAGTGCCCCAAGAGGCCATAATAAAAGCCCAGGAATTTATCAGCATCTCGAACCAATGTTCGCTTTCGTTTCTGGGCTAGCGGCTGCTTTCTATTTCCCCGTCTTCCAAAAGGAAAAGGGCGGGACTCGCTCTTGAGGATTTTTTCAGGGTCCAAATCACCGCCCCGTAAAAGAAGTTTGAGGAAACAAATCACTTTGTCTACGACCGTCCCTGCCTTTCGAAAAGCCCACGCAAGAACTTGCGGAGTCCATTTCCCCCTTGTTTTTGGCGTTCTGGGAGGTTTGCTGGAGGTCTCCCCGTTGTCATCTTCTGTTTCCAACCCTCGGCTGATAGAAAGCGCCCCGTAAAGGTAAAGACTTATTGAATGTACTCGTGAACGCTAAACAATGGATAAAATGATTGGGATCTCCTTTATTACAATACTTTCTGCCGACAAGGGATATACCTGCTGTCTAACCAGCTAATTTAATCTCATTTCACTCGGCGGGGGGAGCGAGAAATCATAGTTGGTTGATCCAGCACAGGCAACCACAAGCCAGATATTTTGATCATGGTTTAGTTTAGTGTGAGTTGCTCAGCTAATTTTGGCTTACTCAGTAAATGGGGATAATAAGCGAAAAGCTCACCTGCTCAAAGCAGCAAAAATTCCCTAGCCTAGCTGAAAATGAATAAGGGAGTGGGTTAAAAAAAAAAGACAAAATAGCAGGAGAAATTCAGTTCAGGTAGTCCTCAACTTATAACAGTTCATTTAATGACTGTTCAAAGTTACAACATCACTGAGAAAAGCAACTTAACAACCATTTTTCACACTTACAACTGTTGTAGCATCCCCATCTGGTCACATGATTTACATTGCGATGCTTGACAACTGGCTCACATTTATGACCGTTGCAGTGTCCAGGAGTCATGTAATCAATTGCCTTTTGTGACCTTCCTGACAAGCAGAGTCAGTGGGGAAACCAAATTCACTTAACAACCATGTTATTAATTTAACAACTGCAGCTATTCACTTAACAAATGTGGCATGAACAGTCATAAAATGGGGCAAAACTCACTTAACAAATTTCTGACTTAGCAACATAAATTATAAGTGCCATTGTGGTTGTAAGTTGAGGACTACCTGTATAATCCTCTTGTTTGGGTCTTCATCTCTTTTTTTTCCCCTTTAGCAGCAATAAGGATGGAACAGTTGAAAGATGATTCCATTGCTGGAACCAGTGATGAAAATTCAAAGGTAGAATTCTTGCTTATTCTGAATTGATCACTGTTCTCATTGTCTGTGTGTGGTGAGGTGTGCTTTTCATGGGCATGTCACGACATGCCTTTCATTACTCTCCCCTTGCCTCCAAGTCTGCGGCTTAAACTTTTTCAGGTTGTGGGACATGTTAACATTTATCATTCCTATTATATACACAATTGTGGGATCATGGCTGCCAATTCTTTAGCTGGGCTTGGCCTTCCTACACGTCAAGTTCTTAGAGAACCGAGATGTTGTAAAGTATCAGCAGAGTAAATGTGTGGATCCAAGCAGCATGGCCTTTTGTTAAATGACAGACGTTTTGTCAATGTGCAGATCCTTTTAAGTGCCATCAAAGTTTTTTGGGTATCTGGGAGTTATTAACAGATAACAGATAATCAGAGTTGGAAGGGACCTTGTAGGTCATCTAGTCTAACCCGCTGCCCAAGCAGGAGACCTTACACCATTTCTGACAAATGGCAGTCCAATCTCTTCTTGAAAGTCCTCCTCTGACTGTTCAGCCGGCCTCTGCCCTTCCCCAGCCTGCTCCACAACCTCTGGAGCCACACTTCCACTCCCTGTTCCTCCTCTCCCTCAGAGTCAGTCTCCACCAGGGGCATGACACTGTCTTTATCCCTGATGGGATGCTATTTCAGAAAGTGTGGGGCTGTTTCAGAAGGCCCACTGTCTTAGTTTTCCAAGAGGGCAATGTTTAATAGAGAAGACCTAGTTGTTCTGCTTATCTACTGGGTGGGCAGAAAAAAATGGAGATAGGCAGTTCCTTAGATAACTAGGCCCTATGCCATACAGGGTTTTATTGATGACAACCAGCACTTGAAACGCAGATGGAAACCAACTGGCAGCCATGCAGCTCACCTAGCTAGCAGCAGTGACACACGGCCATAGTGTAAAAGCAACTAGCATTGTTGCTTGCGCTGCTGCAGTTTGAACCAGCTGTAGCTTCCAAATTGTATTTGAGGGCAGCCCCAGGTAGAATACATTGCAAAGCCCAATTATGAGGTCATCAGGCCACGAGTAACCACTGGAAGGCCTCCGGTTGAAGAAGGATGAGCCTGTGCAATGGCACTCCTGCCATAGCTACTACCTGCTGTTTCAGCACTAGCTGCCAGTCCAGGAGGACCCTCAAGTTGTACTCCAGTCTCAAATGGGGAAGAATTACCCTATCCAAGACCAACAATGAAAACTTCTCCAAACCGGGTAGGGAGAGGGAATAAACAGCCACAGGCATTCAGTCTTGTCTATAGCTGAACAGCCTGTAGAACTTGGGTCAAATCATACTCTAGTAATGGAAAGTTGGTTGAGTTTGAGTCTATTGTTTTTTGTCCTTAGTCTCTGAGAATACAGTTTGAAAATCCTGTTCTCATCCACACTGCCTCAAGAGTCCAGGAATGGGTTAAGCTCCTCCTTCTGACATCATAGAGCTGAGTTTGTATTATAAAAAAGTCAGCCCCTGGCTGGCCCACCCATCTTTTGGCTCAGCTTCTTGTCTGAGAGTATAGTCTTTGGAAAAAGTGCTTATAAAAAGCTGAAAGAAAGTTGGAACATCACAGGAGACAGCTAATACTTGTAAAATCAACTCCCAGGAATCCGGTGGAGCTCTGTCTCCAGGAGAGTGGGGATCCACTCTCCTGCAATGCCAAGGCTTCGGCACTGCCTCACAAAGGGCTACGGACCCAGGGAGTGCTCGCAGGAGCCTCCCATGCTGCCCTGTTGATCGCGTGGCTTGTTGATGCTGTCGCTGGCCAAGCTGCTTCACAGCTGACTCTGAAGCCTCAGTTTCACCGCTTCTCAGCTGTTGCGCTGTTATTCAATTGCTCAGGGCCTGGTAAGAGCCTAAAGAACGAAGGAGGTGGTGAGGCCATCCCAGAGCCACTCCATGTGGTGGGTGGCCATTTTGTTTTAGCCGGGTGGCCATTTTGTTTCAGGGAGAAAAGCTGCCCCAGGGCCTCACAGTTTTGTAACTCGCCTGGCCCAAAGTAACAGGCAGCACCCCAGTGGGGGAAGCTCACAGCACCCTGGGTGTCTGCTCTGTTTGCAATATGGAGAGGGAAGTCCCCCAGCTGGGGTCAAAGGATTGGAAGACAGCCAAGACTCTCAAGCCCCTTCGAGGGAGAAGAAAAGACAAAGAGCCCTTTCTGCTAACAGAGGTTGCTGCAAAAATCAGAGCCAAGGCCCTAGCTCTCAGAAAGACTTCAAAATCAGAACTTAGGGCTGAAAAGAGAAGCATGCTGCACTTGAGAAGCAGTTTGCAATGGCTTTGGCACAGATGCTGGCCTAGATTCAACAGGTTTCTCACTCTGGGGAGGTGCATGTTAGCCCTGAAGTTTCTTCCAAGGGGGGTGAATCTTCTCCCAGTCACCCGTTAGCTTGGTCCACAGAGAGTGGAGGAAGAACAGTTTCCCCAGGACCTAAGCAGATCAGGGCCTTCCTCTAGACAGGCTACCTGAGGGCCTGGCCCTTCCTTCCTTGGTGGTCAGGGGGCTCAAGGGGGCATAGGCCTAGGCCTGAAGCAACCTACATCCCCACAGCTGCAGGCCTACTTCCTGAGGAGAATAAGCCTGAGGACC
The DNA here is from genome assembly GCF_049901735.1 of Notechis scutatus. NCBI lineage: Eukaryota > Metazoa > Chordata > Lepidosauria > Squamata > Elapidae > Notechis > Notechis scutatus. Next base: position 229,552,715 of record NC_142009.1, read on the forward strand.
TTAGGGAAATGGTCTCTGTAGCCATAAGGCAGGGCCTAGCAGAAGGATTTAAACAATTCCTTCAAACAATTCCACCGTAAATGGAAGTTGGCATCAGCTCTGTGCACGGGCGATAAGCTATTTGGCAACATCCTTGAACCATACTTGACAGAGACAAAGGACAAGAGGAAGATCCTCTCTTCAGCGGGGAAGAGGTCTGAGTATCGCCCTGGGCCATATTTTCAGCCCACATCTTTCAGACCTGAAACCAACTCTCGGTTCTTTAGAGGTCAGAGGTACTTTGCTGCTCGCCAAGACGAGTGTCCTGAAACTTCCAGCAGACAGCAACAGGTCCCCAGTAAATGGCCCTTTTGAGGGGGAGGAGGTCATTCATTCAGATGCTCGAAATGAATGCCCCATCTCCCCCCCCATCGGAGGCCATTTGGTTTTCTTTGCCTCCAGATGGGAGGAGTCTACATCAGACGCCCGGGTTCTTGAGACAGTGAGGTCGGGCCTCCAACTGGAGTTTCTCTCCCCACCTCCATGATGGTTTGTTCTCTGCTCCACTTCCAGAGACCGCTCTAAACAGGCTCTTATGGAATCGGCAATCCAACATCTTGTTGACATACAAGCCATTCAACTGGTTCCTGAGGATCTACGAGGGCAGGGCTTCTATTCTCGCCTCTTTGGGATCCCAAAGGCCTCTGGGGGTTGGCGAGCTATTTTGGACATTAAATTCTTAAACAAATGTAACCTATACAGGCGTTTTAAGATGCAGACCTTGCATTCTATCCTTGAGAGCGTTCGAGAGGGCGACCTCCTCTCTTCCATAGACCTCATGGAGGCTTAGCTCCATATTCCTATCTGGCCTCATCATTGCCAGTTTCTCCATTTTTGTTATCAGAATGAACATTTCCAGTACCAGGCACTACCCTTCGGTCCCTCGTCGGCCCCAAGGGTCTTCACGAAAGTCTTGGCAGCTTTGGCAGCTTCACTTCACACCATTCTGATGAGGGTCCAGTGCTACCTGGATGACATACTCATCTAGTCGCAGTCGATCCACTCAGCTCATCGCAACCTTCACATCACATTGCAGAGCCTACGAGACCACGGGTTCTCGATCAACCTAATGAAAAGTCACCTTTCCCCGATGACCAGGTTGCTTCACCTCAGGGCGATTATAGATATGTCACTCTGCGAGATGTTTCTCTCCCTAGATTGAGGGGAGAGCCTTCACAGTTGCATCCTTCAGATTCAGATTCAGAGCACTGTCCCATTGTCTCTACTGTCCCAGATCCTAGGAAAGATGATCTCCTGCATTGGAATCGTCCCGTGGGCCCATCTTCATGCCTGGGAACTCCAATGGTTCTTGCTCCCCTTTCAATGGGCAGGAACCAGCCATTCTACCATAAGGGTACAGGTTCCTTCTTAGGTCCTTTAGTTCTTCGCATGGTGACAGTCCCAAGCCCTAGAGAGTGGTCTTCCATTCAAGAAGCCAGACAGGATCCGGCTCACCACAGATGCCAGTCTCCATGGTTGGGGAGCCCATCTGGAGGGGGAAATAGCCCAGGGGTGTTGGTCACAGGCAGAAAGCATGTGCCCCATAAATTGGCTGGAGCTCAGGGCTATTTCTGGAACAGGGTGGCTGGTCATCATGTGTTAGTCATGATGGACAATGTGGCTGCAAATGCCCATGTCAACAGGCAAGGGGGGACCAGGTCCAGGGCCTTGATGAGAGAGGCAGAGTGCCTAGGGAGGTGGGTGGAGAGACACCTCCTTTCCATCAGGGCAGATCATATATCGGGGGTCGACAATGTCCAGACCGACTGGTTGAGTCAGTCCACAGTAGACCAGGCAGAGTGGAGTCTCCACCCCTCTGTTTCGGGACTTGTCATGCCGATTCGGTCCTCTGACTGTAGACCTCTTTGCCACCACTCAGAATGCCCAGGTGGGCAGGTTCTTCACCAGGTTTCCGACCCAGGGAGCGGAGGCGACTAATGTGCTTTGGAATGCCTGGCCTCCAGGTCTCCTCTATGCCTTTCCTCCTCTTCCCATTATTCCAGCTGTAATTTGGAAGTTGTTGGTTGAAAAGGTGGAGCTAATTCTCCTGACACCCCATTGGCCCAGGAGACCCTGGTTCCCAGATCTAGTGAACCTGTCTGTGGCCCAGCCATGGAAGATCCCGGCTTCCAGGATCTCCCTGCATCAGGGGGCATTACTTCACCCGAACCCCCAGTGGTTCAGCTTAAACGTTTGGTGCTTGAGTGGCAATCTGTGAGAGCTTCCAACTTTCCTGACAGAGTAATTGACACCATACAAGCTTCCCGAAAGTTGTCTACCACATACATCTACAATGCAACTTGGAGGGCCTTCTGCTCCTGGTGCATTCCTTTGGCCAGAGACCCCTCTTCTGCTTCTGTGGCAGAGGTGGTAATGTTCCTACAAGATGGCTTAGACAAGGGACTGGCCCCAAACATGCTTTGCCGCCAGGTAGCAACTCTCTCCTCTGTTCTATCCTGGGAGGGATATGCTTCTCTGTCCCATCACCCTTCAGTGCGCAGGTTCCTAAGGAGGGCATCTAACATTCGACCTCCTGTTGTCCATAGGTTTCCCACTTGGGATTTACCTAAAGTTTTACAAGCTCTAATGAGGCCCCCTTTTGAGCCCCTCAGATCTGTATCTCTACAAAAGCTGTCCCTCAAGGTATTTTTAGTGGCCATTACCTTGGCCAGGAGAGTGTCTGAATTAGCGGCACTTTCGGTACGACAGGACCTGTGTCTTTTCCATCAGAACTGGGTAGTTCTTAGGTTACACCCCATGTTTGTCCCTAAGATAAACACTTGGTTTCACTGGGTGCAAGATGTGTTACCAGACTTTTGCCCCAGACCACAAAATGAATTGGAACACAGGTGGCATGTACTGGATGTGAACTGAATTTACATCAAATGGATGGTGGCCTTTGAAAAATCTGAAGCCATGTTTGTGCCATTTCATCACTTTACCCTGGGAAACAAGGTGACTTCATTGACAATTGGTAGGTGGATCAAAGCTTGTATATCCAAGGCATACCAAACTTTGTCCATGCCAGTCCCCAGACGCATCACGGCCTACTCCACTAGGAGTGCGACTACTTCGGCCACCTGGTCTACTCAAGCATCACTGGAGGAGATCTGCAGAGTGGCTACCTGGGCTTCGGCTTCGCCGTTTATATGGCATTATCTCCTGGATTCATTTGCCTCAGCCCAGGCATCGTTTGGTTGGAGGGTGCTTCAACAGGTGGTTCCTCAGTCGGAGTGACTGGCCCAGACATTGGCCCTCCCGTGGACATGCAGGCTTTGGTATGTCCCATTCCTGGACTCTTGAGGCAGCGTGGATGAGAATGGGCATTGGTATAATTACCTGAGAACGCCCTTTCTATCTACGCTGCAAGAGAGTCCAGCCACACTATATAAGTCTGGTTATGATGGTTGGGGAGGGGTGAAATTAATTTCTTGCTTATCTTCTAGAGACACATTACGTCTGTCAAGTATCCTCGCCTAGAAGATGGGTAGGCCAGCCAGGGGCTGGCTTTTTTATAGTGGCAGACTCAGCTCTATGATGTCAGAAGGAGGAGCTTAACCCATTCCTGGACTCTTTTGCAGCGTAGATAGAAAGGGCATTCTCAGGTAATTATACCAATGCCCAGTCCATCCCTTAAGTAACCACTGATCTAGCAAAATGCAATACGAGTGCCCCTGTGCAGGCACCCTGCCCCCCCACGCATGCACACATCCCTCGTGCATGTTCCCCAACCCCTGTGCATGTATGTGCATCCCCTGGATGCGCCCCGTGCATGCACGGCAGAGACCTAAAGACCAGCTGACCAGCGGGAGGCACGTGCACATACGCGGTGGAACTGAGCTGAGGCGACGGCTAGTGTGCCCGCAGAGAGGGCTTTGCATGCCACCTGTGGCACGAGTGGCATAGGTTCACCATCATGGGGCTAAGGGCTCCCTGCTAACTTGGCTTTCACCTGCTCCAGAGGAAGAAACAGAAACTTTGAAAGACAAACATGGAGTCTATCCTCTTCCTGTTTTTAAATGTCACATAAGAGAAGCCAGTTCTCCTGACTGGATCCTTGGTGTTTGGTTTTGAAAGTGTTAGTTGACTCTGCTATTACTGGGAGTGATAAATCAGGCTAACTTTCCTTTAATTCTTTTCCTGTTGGGATGTCATGGTGGAATTTCTCCACAGTCTCCATACCTTTCCTTACTACATTATGGAATCACATGCATCTGGAGATAAGGGTAGAGCAGAACATGTTTTAAATTAATCTATGATCGAGAATCCCAGGTCTGCAGTGAGCCTGGTTACAGAGAAGATTTTAAGTCCCTTCAGCTTGAATATATAGAGACAATTGCCCTTAAGGTTATTGTGTTCAAGAGGAAAAAGTATCTGGTACTGTAGACATGTTGAGCCAAGATTTGTGCTCATGGTCTTAATTATTTTCTTTCTTTCTTTAAGTAGCTTCATTATATTCAATTCAGGAAATGCCTGAATTGGGCTAAAAGCACCTATGAAAACATCCCATACAAAATTTTGTTTCACATCTACCTTACATAGGTGCTAGGCACCACATGGTCTTTTTACTGTTGTCGTTTTAATGAAAAACAAAATACCAAACCAAATGCATATTTAATTGTTTCCTTTTATTAGATCAAAGAAGAAGTACGAATTAACAATGAATATGATTTTCCTGAAAACATTCCAACAATTTGCAAGGAGTTAAGTGTAGAAGAACGAACATTCAGGGTGAAATTTGGTGGAAATGGGAAGAAGTATCTTGTGAGTGGCTTACTTACTGACAGTATACTTCATGCCCTCCGGTCTAGTAAACGTGTTCGTGACTGGATGGACAGCAAGAAGACAGAAGAGTTCTACTTAATAGAGAGGAAAGAGTCTTCCGATGTCTGTGTCAATCTGGGAATGCCTTTAAAGTATGTATCTGAAAACTCATTATTTGAAATGAAGTCCTACAGGCCGAATACACAGGGAATAAATGAGAACACTAATGAAGGATGGTATCGCCGATATGACAATAGCGAAAAAGAATGTATAGTGTTCTATATCCGTGGAATAGGTTCTAGAATGGAAAACAGTGGAGCACTGAGCCGTAGGTTAATCAAAAAACCCAGACTACTTAATGAATATTGCGTATTTTGTATCTTTGCCCCCAAAGAAGAATCCATCAAAGATGCCCTGTGCAAGGATGGCCGCTTTCTTCCATTGCTAAAAGAAGAGGATTGGGCCCTGATAAAAGATGGAACCCTCATAGAGAACAAATTTCCAGTTAATATATTATCAGATAAAGTTTATGAAATTGAGGTGGAGTCTAAGAAAGGTGCCAGATGTAGTGGTGATCAAAACAAGAAACTGAATGATTTAGATTTGGAGGAGCAGCAGCTGAGTACCCTTGAAAACCCACAGCCACCTCCAGACTTTGAGGAGGAAGAGCTCAGTGCTTCTAAAAAACAACAGCCAGAGCCGGATTGTGAGCAGGGACAGCTCAGCACTTCTAAAAAACAACAGCAGCGGAACCTTGAATGGCAGATCCTGCAGTTGTATCCTAAGCTGAAGGAAGCACAAGAAAACATTGAGAAATTTTTGACACGTAACAAAAAGGATTTTGAAGTTTATAAAAGAGAGTTTTGCAAGGAGATAAATGACGTTCTTTCATTCAAGTTGGTGAAGACTCTTGCTAAAAAGGGTGATTCAGTTGGCTTTATAGAATGGAGGAATCTTAACAGTGAAGGGTCTGCAACTTGCTTCGTTCTCCGTGGTAGATATATATTAACGTGTTACCATGTAATAAAGTTTATAGTTGGAGAAGGAAATGAAGCAAAGGACTGGGGAAATATAATTAAGCAGTCAGCCCGTGTAACTTTCTCTTTTGAAGAAGAGAAACCTGAAGAAAAGTGGTTCTCATTGGAGAACTGGTTTGAAATAGCAGATGCGGATCTTGATTTTGCTGTCCTGAAGTTGGAAGAAAATGAAAATAAAAGTCGTCATCCTCCATCAGGACTGTTGCAATTACCTTTTCTATCAGATGCAAACGGTCCCATTTTTATCATAGGTCACCCAAATGGAGAAATCAAGTCCATGGATATTTGTCTTGTTGTCAGTAGACTTGACCGTGGCAATGAATTTAGCAATCATTTGAACAAACGCAAGCAAATTGAATGTAGCAAAGATGTATGTGGTAATAGCCCACAGAATAAGTGCATCCATATGTATAATCCAAAAGATTTTGAGAGAGAGAGAAGTGATCTTAATGTTGTCACCTACAATACCTGTTTTTTAAGAGGGTCATCGGGTTCACCTGTGTTTACCAAAGATGGGCATCTTGTTGCTTTGCATGCTGCTGGATTTGCTTATAAAATGGGAAGCAAAGAGTGCAGCATAATTGAATATGGCTATTTAATGCATGAAATTTTTTCAAAAATTCAATCCGAATTTAAAGATTGGTATGATACTTTAATTGCTCCTGAGGCAAGGGAAGATAGCTCACATGGGGATGCACATATGAGTGAGGCAGCGGAGGAAATGGATTGTAGTTCTTATCAGTCCACTTCTCCAAAAAATGAAATTGCTTGAGGGAAAGTTATCTGCCAAGGTTCTGCTTTCTTTGACAGATACATTTATTTTCAAATATACAGGCTGAACATAGCTGCCACTCTACATTAAATTTTTCAACCAATGCCTCACAGTTTAGTGTCCATTGCATTTTTAGAGCTCCCAGTAGCATACATTCTTTTGTAGTTGTGTATTTGTACTTCTTCCTTTAAAAGACACTGTCTTTTATTATTTGTGAGAGAAGAAGAGTGGAACTAAAGTGAGATCGCAGTTGGTGACTTACAAATTTTCTAGTATTCTAGCCAAAATGCTAAGTGAAGGGGGAGTGGGTTAGATTACTAAGTCACAACTTTACTGTCTAGAGGGATCATGTGGATTTTTTTGATGGGTTCTCTAATAGTTTCCAAGTTGCCCATGCTACTTATTTAACTGTAATTTCCTAACTTTGATCTTATATTTCATATTTACAATTTATGATTGCCTTAGTCTATCATGGCATGTAATCAATAAAGTTTTGGATTCTTCGAGCCATTGCATTGTTTCCATTTCTGTTTCTTGCAACTTAATATTCATAAGAAACTTTAAACCAGGAAACCAATGAGACAGTATTGTGTGTATTGTAATTTGCTGCAAATACCAGCTGGTGGCAACAGGATCTATCAGAACATAGTTTGGGCAAGCATTTGGGTTTAGAAAAATCAGAGACAAGACAAATTAATACTATTGAATGCAATTATTCCTATATAAAATTAGAACAGCGAGTAATATAAATCTTGAATTAATGATGCAAAAAGCTTTCAAGAATTGATGCTCAGGGAAAAGCAATACAGTAAAAATTCCCAAAGTACTAAATCTCTATCAAGAATGTCCTTTTCTTTGATGGGTACATGTGAATTCTTGGCAACTCTTGTACCCTCAGGAAGACTTGTCATAGGATATTATCCTAGCTCAAACACTGGCTTTTTCTTACATGTTAGAGAATTTCTATACTGGTGTTTTTACCCTTCTCTCACCCCTGTTTCCTGCTCTAAAAAGAAGTACTTGAAAATAAAAAAAATGTTAAACATGTGAGACTAACTGCCTGAAATTGGCATGGTTAATGCTTTATAAAGCAGCAGTCTCCAATTTTTGTGGCTTGGCAGCCTGGCTGGGGGGTGGGGTGGTAGCGGAACCGGGCAGCTGGATTTACACAAGCAGCAGGCCTGCGCGCATGCACATGTGCACATGGGTCAACTTGCACAAATTGAGCTGCATATGCATGTGCAAGCATGCCGGCTCGCTGCTTGTGTAAGTGCAGCTGCACCCATGCATGCCAGCCCACCAGTTGCATGGTCCAATTCCAAATAGTCCATAGCCTGGTAGTGGGTTATGGATAAGCTGCAGGTTGTCGACCCCTGCTTTAAAGCAGGGGTCGCCAACCTTTTGGACCTCAGGGACCAACAAACTCATAATTTTAAATCCCGCGGACCACTAATATGATTTTTGACTGACGGTGGCTTGCTGACGTTGGTGGGAAAGTCGGTCCCATATTCCAGAGCCGCAGTAGACACAAGACTGGCCCTTTGGTCATCCCAGAGCCTCCAGTCCATGGCACCCAGGTGGAGGAGCAGCTGCTCCGAGATGACCAAAGGGCCAGTCCTGTGACTACTGCAGCTCTGGAACCTGGGACCGACTTTCCCACCAAAGTCAGCAAGTTACCCTGGGGCGGATTTCCCTCCCCCGCCATTGGTCTTACCTTCCAGTTCTAGCTCACATGGCTCTACTCAAGGTAATATTTGCGCTCGGCTAAAGGGGGAGGCAGCAGGTGGGCAGCTCAGCCTTGGGTTCCCAGACAGCCTGGATTAATTGCTTTGGGGGGGACATTTCTCTGCAGACCACCATAATTTCTCATGGACTACCAGTGGTCCCCAGCCCATTGGTTGGCAACCCCTACTTTAAAGGGTCTACCCTCCCTGTTACCTTCATTCAAAAGTACAGGGGATCCATGGAAGTGTAGCGTTCAAGGAAGTCAAACTGATGATCGTGAATTTGCAATTGGCACCCTTCCGGGTAGGGCAGGACTCTTATTGCGCAATCATAGTTGCTATCTTGACTTTTGGACCCCCCCTTGCAGGTGCACTTACATCTTGCCAAAAACTGAAGCAGCTTCATATACTATTTACATTTCTCCATTAATCCCATTACTTTAGAAAGCTAAAAGGTACAGAAAACTCTCTTTCCCATGATTGTCCAAATTACTGCCACCGAGAAGTATATACCCCTGTTAAAGTCTGCAGTTGGTTCTTTCAAAATGAATCTTCGTTCTTGAATCAGATCAAATCAAGACGAATCACTCGTCCTGAACTAGAATATCCAATTGAAATTGCATCAGGCCCTCTTGGAATTTCAAAATGCCCATTGGAAATGGATCCAAGATGGTTTGCACAGATGGAAAACTTCTGCATATGTTTATACTGTCACACTAATATTTTTTTTTCTGTGAAAAGAAAAAAAATTAGAATCTCTAATATTTTAAAAGATGTATAAAGGATGGAAATAGATTTCTATATGAATATCATCATTCCATGGGAGAATAAACATCTTAGTCTGAAAAGAATCTTCAGTTGATTAACAAGCTAATTAGCTCTTAACTATAGCACTGCTAATAGCAATGAAAGCACAAAGTAAATCTGCAGAACCGCGTGGTATGCATGCCTTAAAAATGAGAAACATTGCTGCAGCTCCCTTTCTGGGATCTGCCAGCCAGGTACCAGTGAATCATCCCAATAAGCCTCCCTCTACCCAATAAATCAATCTGGCAAGGAGCAGAATATCATCACAAATGGTACTGAGAGAGCTGGGGAATCGATGCAGGAGCATTCCTCTCGTCCTTCTCCTAGCTAAATCATTTATCAGAGTGACTATTGTAAAGCAGTTTCGGCCTCAAAATTGCTGGGAAGTACATTACAATAGCTTGGCATCTCTCCCTGAGAAAATGAGAACTATTGCTAATAAATGGAGACGGATTAGCTACTGTAAAGGCCGGGGAGGCATCTGCCTTAAGATCTACATCAAAGCTCTTCAGACTTGGCAAGTTTAAGACTTGTGGACTTCAATTCCCAGAATTCCTGAGCTAACATGACTGGAGGAGGAATTCTGGGAGTTGAAGTCCAGAAGCTGCCAAGTTTGAAGACCCCTGATCTACATCCATGTGGGGCCTCCCGCACCTTGACCAAACATGATGGCTTGGGCTATATGGTCTGGACTGGAAAAATCTTGGTGACCTCTAAGAGCAACAACCAATTTCTCTAGCTCTGCTGCCATGTTGAAAATTACAGGTTCCCGACAAGAACCACAGTGAAAGAGCAGCATGGATGAAAGCAGGTTCCGGAAGTAATCCATGGTGACTTTTCTGTTGATTCTTGCCTGCTAGCTGCTTCCTTCCTCTTTTCTTTCCTTGCCTTGGGAGAGAATAAATCTGCCAGATCAGGGCCACTCAATCTCCTGGCCTGTTCTTTTGTCTGTTCTTCCTGCAATCTTGTGGTGGGCCGGATTTTTACAGCCCAAATCTGATAGGCCTGGAAAGATAAGACTTTCAGGCAGCCAAGGAGTGAGTGGCTGGGGGTCTTCTAAGTCCAAAAATTTCCCATGTTTGGCTATATTCCAAATGGGGAGAAGAGCCCCTCCCTGACTAATGGTGGAAGGGAAGAACAGGATTTTTGAAGTAAAAAACAAACACCCAACACTGTTGCAGCCTGAGAAGGCTTGGTGCTAACCTTTTTTAAAACATGGGTGGGGTGAGGGGGCCTTTTGAAAGGTTTGCCTTGGGGAACAAAGAACTCTGCTTCTATATCTATATGCTTCTATATCCCTTGATTTCTCTGTTGGCTGGAAGCTGAATTAGAAGACCATCTCCCTGATGCTAGAGTAGGGCTTCCCAATCTTGGCAACTTTAAGAGGTGTGGACTTCAACTCTGCCACCCACGCTGCCTGGGGAATTCTGGAAGTTGAAACCCACATGTCTTAAGATTGTCAAGATCGGGAACCCCTGTGCTAAAATTCTCGTTTTGGGTGTGGAGGGAGGGTAGACAAAATGCCATTGCCTTGTGTTGAGATAGGATAGGTTACTGATAGAAACATCAGTAAGTACTGCATGTGTAGTAAAATTAGTTTTATAACCCCAAAAGGCTTCTGCTTCTACCCCGTACTGTTGGAAATAACTCAAAGTCAACAGCAACAACAAAAACTTGGATCGTTGAAAACAAAGAGGATTTATTAAAAAGAAATAACAAGACGGTTTGCAAAGCGCCGGTGGTCTTTAGAACCTCAACAAACAGGTTCAAATCAAAAGGCACACCTTTAGAACCTCAAAACATACTTTTATATACAGTTTCATCTCGTCACCCAAGTTCCCTCCTTCTTGAGACTCATTCCCTTCCAACTTCAAACTCATTGGATTTGCCCTCAGGTGTTGCAAGCTAATCCCAGGATGTCTCCAGGGAGAACTGTCTCCCGTTATGTTCTCATCCGTACCCCTCCGTACCTCTTACTTTGGCTGCCCACATGGCATCGTTAAGGAATGTAGCATCCCTTCATCAGGGCTTCTTTCTAAGCTCATCATACACTACCATTTTTCCAAAGAGATTATAACAACCCCCCCGAACATAATAATAATATAAAAGGCATATACATAAGATAAAAATATCAAAAGGCTTAGCAATGGAGCGTGTCAAACGTATAAAAGCAAAGCATGTGTATACAGGGAAATATATTTCATTTGATAACAGATTAACAGAATTGGAAGGGACTCTGCAAGGTTATCCAGTCCAACCCCCATTTGTGAAACCTTTAAGCATCTTATATACCATTTTATTTTTGAATTTACTTATTTCTAACAATGCCCAGCCATTAAGCCCTATAAACTATATTTCTGGGGTTGCACAGATTATAGATTTTCAGATTTTCAGAAGTGCAGCTTTGTTCAATCTTCCTCCTTAGATTTTTCCTTTTTAAAGCGCGCTTCCTCTAAAATGTTTGTACATGTCATATTACTGTTTAGAGCCTGGTACCTATGTTTTATTGCCAAACCAATGTTTCTTATCTGAGAAAAAGTTGACAGAATCGCATAAAAGGAAGTAAACATGCTCAGCAAAATTTTCTACCACAGCGAACCCTCTGCTTCACACCTAATATGGCAGGTAAGCAATCCTGTTCCTTATTATGTTTTTGAAAATGTTTGCATTAAAAAAATGATATGTAAACTGTCATATTAAAACTCCCTACTACTTTCTGAAATTACTAATGATGTTCCTGGATTTCTTTCTAAAAAAAAAAAAAATCACACATTTAAGCATCAGGCCTCAGCAGCAACTTGTGGTGTTCATCTTCTTACATTAGTAGCAGTTCTTTGCTTTGCTTTGTATTTCAGGAGCCAGCTATTAATTGAATTAACAACTTCTCCACCATGCTTCTGCTAATCTTACCAGGAGTCTATCTTGACATCTTTGTTTTTTCATGGCACCATCTCTGAAGATGCCCTTCTTACTTCTCTTCATGAAAGCAAATTGCAGGATGTGTTTTTTATTGATGGTGTGTATTATTAAAGGCTGTGTTTTGAAGACCCCAACATGCAATTATAGAATGGTAGGGAATAATATGGTTATCTGGTTAAGGCACCAGGCTAGAAATCAGGAGACCATGAGTGTGCTGTCCCAGCCAGTCTATGGGAATTGGATAGTTACTTAGGAATTATGAGCTGTCCCCTTAAGGGGACATCTGTAAGACATCTGTAATCCTGATTGGTCACTTAATTGACCCTCAAAGGGTGGGGGAGGTTTTCCTCATTCTTTGTCTGAACTCTCTAACTCATGGCAGCTTCTTTCTATCGCTACGAGATGGGTTAGGAGATAACCATCTTTTACTGCAAGGCAGATATACAAAGGATTGGTCATTAAAGAAGAACTTCATCACAAACGTGAGTTATGAGGATACCTGATGAACCAACAAATGTAATTTGTTATGGACGTTTCATTGAGTTATCTATCTGCATCTGTACAGCTTCAAATCCACCTCTGTGCAGAAGGCAGAAAAGTGAGTTTTAGTCTTGCCTTAGTCATAAAAGCCAGATGGGTGACTTTGGGCCAGTCACACTCTCTCAGCCCAACTCACTTCACAGGTTGATGTTGTGGGGAAAATAGGAGGAGGAAGGAGGACAGATAGTCCTAGCCATATAACCATAATTGGGGACCAGATTTTCTGTTGCTAAGCAAGGTGGTTGTTAAATGAATCATGCTCAGTTTTACAGCCTTTTTGGCGTGATTTTTAAATTAATTGAATCAGGTAGCCATTAAGCAAACCTGGTTTTCTCCATTGACTTTGCTTATTGGAAGCTGGCTGGGAGGGCTGCAAATGGCAATCACACCATAATGCCACAGTTATCACAAATACATGCCAACTGCCAACTGCCTGAATTTTGATCATGTGATTGTGAAGATGCTGAGAAGGTCATAAATTCAAGGAATGATTGTAAGTCATTTTTTTCAGTGTTATTGTAACTTTGGATGGTTGCCTAATGAATGGTTTAAGTCGAGGACTATCTGCAGTAAGTTTGTTCGCCACCTTGAGTTATTTATAAAAATAAGGCAGAGTAAAAAAAACTAAAATAAAAAAACAATGCTCCCAATTTTCAATAAGAGCCAGGGAAAGCTCTGGTGGCTAGAGAAAGAAAGGTGAGGGATGTGGGTGGCCCTGTGACTAAAGGCTCTCAATCCCTACTGTAAACCATACAACCAAATGAAGATGCAGCAGCATATTATATCACAAGAACATCCTTATATTTAACAATAGCATGTCATGCTTCACTGGGTACATTTATCCACCCAGGGGCAACATACTGATTTTGAAAAATATTTAAGACTGTAGATACCCCTCTTCTCTCTGCTAGCTCCCGAGAGATCCTAAGGAAGGCTTCTTCTTCCCCATTGTGACAATAAAATCCCAGGACAGAAATTTCTCACCAAACCTGGTCTTTATAAAAACTGCATGTTACAATCAAACAGCAATATTCCTTCCATGCTTTAAGCAAAACAGAACAGAAAATAATGCTGACCATCCCTTTCCAATTAGGTTAAGTATGTCCAGAAAAAAAACCCAAAGAGGCCATAGAGCAGTGAAAACACAGGCAAAACAGATCCTCCGATGGTATCATTTCTACTGCAACATATCTAATATTAGATGCATGATGCAAGAGTCTCACTGAACGTGCGTCTAAGATCTGTATCATCTGGGTATATCTTAAACATAGCTGTTTAATGAAATCAAATTCCCCAGCTTGTAGCCCTATTTTTACGTCCTAATTTTTTACATGTGGCTTGGGGGAATATCTGATGATGAGAACACATTTTTGGAAGCTGTAATGAATCAAGGACAACCATTTTAAGCCCAGATACTTCAAAATATATTGCCATCGCCTTCATATAAAATACACCACAGGAAAATCACCCCTAAATGATGATTAATGACATGGCTGAGGCTGTTGATCTACAGTCAAAGGCTCTATTTATCAAACCATTATGGGTTGATCAACATGCAATGGGATCTCTGGAACCAGGGAAATTGGAGCAGTCATGAAACCAACTTCATCAGTCAATCTTTGTACAGAAATGGACAATTATTATTTTTTTGTGGGTAGAATCTCTTTTTTCTGCTTCTATGGGTCACAGTAAGGATGGCCACTGAACATAGAACATCTCATGAATAAGAACAGATGAACTTTGGGCTCCTTTATCCATTTTGGGAGAGAATATTTTTTAAAAAACACAGGATAGCTTTAAAACATGGGACTTATAGGTATTTTCAAATCTTTTTTTTTTAAAAAAAAGCTTAAAACAATGCTACTAAAAATAGCTATTTTGCTTCTAAATCTCAATGGCATGAGGCTGAGGTTAGATGCAACTTGTGACCTAGGAGCTGCTAATTGGTGGTTTACTGAAGGATTCTGAGAGTCCAATTCTGATTTGAAAGAGAAAGGAACATAAGAAGGAGCACTGCTTGGGAGTGTTGAAGGAGCCCAAATGTTTACAGTTCAGACCAGCCAGTTGAATAATATACAACACTGCTCACAATCCTGTTGCAAAGAACTGTGGCAAACTTATATATCAATAAAAATAATTTCTAAATATGCATTTATACATATACTTTTAATTGGTGACAAATTTCCCATTTTGTTCATATGTACATGGATGCTCTTATAGGCTCTACTCTGAAAAGGCCCTTTGTAGCATTTGGATGATACCAATTATTGCTTCTTTGGTACGCAGTGTAAGTTTAACTTCTATGCCAACAAGTTGGTGTCAACTCTCAGTGACCACATAGATTTTCTCCAGGATGATCAGTGTCCAACCTGGTCCTTCAGGTCTTTCAACAGTGCACCTGTTGCTACTGTAATTGAGTCCATCTACCTTGCTCCTGGTCAATGTTTCCTTCTCTATCTTTTCACCTTCCTCCAGATAACTAAACCTTTACATAATGTAGTATAATAGTTACAGCCTGGTCATTTGTGCCTCAAGTAAAAACTCTAATTTCTTGGGAAGTCTGAGTCCCTGGCTGCTTGCACTTGTTACCATTAGTTTTATCTAATACATATTTAATCTTAATCCTTTTTTTGGTGTGTTCCTTGACTTGTATTAGTAGAGCTAGCAGATCATTTGTATTTTCAACTATCAAAGTAGTCTCATCAGCAGAGTGCAGGTTATTAATGTTTCTTCCTCCAATTTAAAACCATATACTCATCTTGCTCTAATCCAGTTTCCATAAATGTATATTTAGCATGGGCTGAACGAATAAGGAGAAAGTACATAGCCTTGTCTAATTTCTTTGCTGATCAGTAGCCAGTCTATTTCATCTTGTGCTGTGGCTTCCCAATCTGTAAGTTTGGCATGAGGGCAAAGAGACATTCTGGAGGTCCCATACTCCTAAGCACATTCTCCAGCTTAAGTTCAGATATGCATACAATTTATAGTTGTATGTCCTCAATGTTTGACATGAAGCAAAAAAGAATACTTTGGAATAAATAGTAAATAGTTTGGAATTGAAAGTCATTTTGATGTAGCAATTAAAGCACCAGAACAGAAACCACGGTAGCATAAGTCTCCCACTTTTTCCCTCTCCTGGAGAGAAAAACAATGGGAAACCACTTCTCAAAATCTTGACAAGAAAACTTGTTTAGGCTGGTTCAAGGATGCCTAATAACAACAACAATAATAATATCAATATGTGATCAATTGATTATTATTATTGATCACATACCGAGCTGTTGCAAGACAATAGCTCAGATTGACTACAAACAACGTCACAACACAGTCGCTTAGATGGTCCACTGGAACTTGTGTCACAACTACCATCTGCCTGTAGCAAAGAACTGGTGGGATCATAAGCGTGAAAAAGTGGTCAAAAATGAGCATGCAAAACTACTGTGGGACTTCCGAATACAGACTGACAAAGTTCTGGAACACAATACCCCTGATATCACGATTGTGGAGAAGAAAAAAGTGTGAATCAACGACATTGCCATACCTGGTGATAGCAGAATCGAAGAGGAACAACTTGAAAAAATCACCAAATATCAGGACTTGAGAATCGAACTGCAGAGACTCTGGCATAAACCAGTGCAGGTGGTTCCAGTGGTAATTGGCACACTGGGTGCTGTGCCTAAAGACCTAGGCAAAAACAATTGGTGCTGACAAGATCACCATTGGTCAGCTGCAGAAGGCCACCTTACTGGGATCTGATCGCATAATCCGCCGATACATCACACAGTCCTGAACACTTGGGAAGTGTTCAACTAGTGATTTGTGATACCACATCCAGCACGGTTATCTCATCTGCTGTGTATACTGTCATTTTTGTGTACAACAACAACAACAACAACAGAAAAAATATCACCCTCCCATCCCAGGTAGAATTCAATAGATAGACAAAAATGCCAAAATGCCACTTTCAAAACTAGTTGACTCCATCACCAACTATAATAATAATAAAGACCCTGAAAGTACAGTAGCTGTTGAAAATAATTCTAACTTGGAAATATTATCATCTTTGAAGGATGCAGTGCCAGGAGTTTACAAAAAGTTTGTACACACTGCCTTTTTCGAAGCAGCACAATGGTGCACAAAAATGCACTAATGCATTTAAAATCCAACAAACATTTATGCCTTTCATAAGGCCAAGGCGGCCACTGGAAATAATTGATCCCTGTCACCAATTTTGGCCCCAGCTGTGACGGGGCGACTGGGACTCTCATATCCATTGCTTCCCACCCTCACCCCGCCCCCAGCCCCCAATGTGCTGAAGGCTGCGCTACGTCAAAGCGTGAAAAGCAATGGCCAGGCTGATCCCAATACGGAGGGCTGGCTTCTTTTGGCCAGCGAACGTGTCCTGTGGTGTTGTCGCCTTCTCCTCGTCCCACCCCGCGGTGTGGCCATCGATCGGGCACCCCCGCCTTGGGGATGTGGTGGTCCAGTCCCGCCCGCACCAGCTGTTTGCTTTATCCGCGTCAGCAGAGGGCGCTGGAGGCTGAGCAGAGGGGAGGGTTTAGGGGCGGAGGGCCGAGGATGAGGTAATGGTGGAAGGGAGAGCAAAGACGTCGCGGTTCTTGGGGCTCCTGGTGCTGCGGCTCCTCTTCCCACAATCCTTGCAAAGGCAGGGAAGTTGTAACGGCGGCGGGCCAGGTTGCGAGAGGCAGGGAACCTGGCGCTGGCGCTGCGCTGCAACGGGTTATTGTTTCCCGGTTGAGGGCAAGGGGCAATGCGCGGGGGGGGAGATTTGCGTCCCCCCGCTGTGTCGAGAAAGCCCCACTCACCCCGGGATCGGTATATAGAAAGAAGAGGGCATAAAAGCAACAGGGAGGTGGAGCCGGAACGATTGCTGCATCTGCTCCCCAGGGAAGCGGGAGGGGGTCGGGGATGGGGGGAGACCCCAGACATCGGAGCATGAAATTCCTGGCAGGGTTTGTCCGAAAGAACCCCTCCCTCGCGCAAACGCAGAGAAGGGGAGGGAAAAGCAGAGTAGGAGAAGATGCAACTGGTGTAACTTTGAGTCGCCTTCTGCCGTACCAGTAGACACATTTTCTCTTCCGAGACACTTTGCGGAGCAGATGAACGGAACCTGTTTTTCCAGCTTGCTTGACTGGAAGGGTTTTCTTGGTAAAAAAAAATTTTTTTTTAAATGCAACGCATTTCCCAGGCGATGAAGCAAGACTGCTGAATTTGCTTGGGAATAGGAAAGCTTTGCAAGGCTTTTAAAGTCTTCTTTCCATGAAACAGGACCCAAAAGACTCGAGTCTCTCTCTTATTCTTTTTTTGTTTTTGTTTTTAACCCGACAAGCTCCAAAATACTAAGCCGAACAAAAGCGGCGGAGAAAAAAAAAGAAACAAGTCAAAAAAGAAAAAGACAAATTGGAACGGGTCCAAGGAGCGAGCAGCCGGTCAGCCCGTAGGCGTGACGTTGCAGAGTTTAAAGGGGTGGAGGGGGGGGGCAGATGAGATCTATCGGACGAGGAGGCTGCCGGAGGTGGTGCCTGGGTTTCGGAGATTCTCCGGGAAGAGACCGACCGCTAAAGAGCGAAGGCAAAGGAATCATGCTGCTGGCTTCCGCCGTGGTGGTTTGGGAATGGCTGAACGAGCACGGTCGATGGAGACCCTACAGTGCGGCCGTGAGCCACCACATCGAAGCAGTGATCAGAGCCGGGCCGAGAGTTGGGGGCAGCGTCGTTCTGGGCCAGGTGGACAATAGGCTGTCGCCGTATATCATCGACCTCCAGTCCATGCACCAGTTCCGCCAAGACACGGGTGAGTTTCACCCCGCATCTTCCCCGGCGCCACCTCGATCCCCTCGCTGCGATTTTGTCCTTTCCTATCCGGAGCCACCTCTCCCTTGCCGGGTCCCTTCTGATCGGCGACCAAAGGAGGGGCGTATTTTCATTTGGAGATTTTTTTAGTGTGTGTGTGTGTGTGTTTTTGTTTTAAACGAGACGTATAAGAAGTCCGCTGGGATTAAGTTTCATTGCGGTTGCACAGCCCCATGATATTAAAGGTTGGCATTTGGGATAACTCTTGTTAGGCAGCGGGGGAAGCGAGATGAGACAGGACAGAGGGAGATTTATGGGAATATTGAAATTTGCCAATTCTAGAAAAGGATTTGGAGGTGGAATAAGGTGCAGCCGATATACTGTACTACAAGCCTCCAAATCCTCCTGCCATTGCCAAAAAAAGAGAGGGGGCTTAATTAGATGGGCTTCATTGGGAGGAAAAGGCAGCTTTTCTGAATTTGCCTTTCCAATTAGGCAAACCCTGCCTCTGCTTAATAGTGGTAGCCTGCATAAGTTAAGAAAAACCTGTTCTGCAGTGAAAATGCCGGGTGTTCTCTAATGGCTTGTGAAGGTGTGTGAGCAACCATTTACTCATTACTTCATTTGCAAAGAGCAAAACACACAAATATGAAACGTCAAAGGCTGGTGTGGAAAGAAGAGTGGCTGCAACCAATGCTTCTTTGGAACTTACTACTGAATAAATCTGGATAGAATTGGGCTGTGTGTGTGTGTGTCTCTTGTGCCTTGAGACAAAATACAGCTGCGTGTATACTACATATGCCAGGAGGGGAGCTTGGAAAAAAAACATTTCATAAATAACAGGAAGCATTATGTAATGTGTGATTTTGTAAAAATTCAAGCAGCCGGTCAAACTTGGTCACATTTGGAGGAAAGTTGCATAAATGCGAATGAAAAGGTTTGTGATTCCTTTTTAATTAGCTGATCTGGAGTAAATTTTACAGACACCTACTGCTGAAACTAATCCTCTGGTTGAGAGGCAGGAGCAACAAATAGTTTACCTAGAGAGGTTAACAATAAAAGATGATTAAAAACTGCTTCTAGAAGAACAGATCCAGATGATACTATCCTGACTGGGTATCATTTGAAGGTCCTAATCTTACTTCTCCCTTTGGAGAAGCTGGAAGGGGAGGGGACTTGTTTTTGTGGGTTAGTTTGAGTTACAGGTAGTTCCCCTCCCCCCCCTAATTATTGTTGATTCATAACTAGACCCATGTCCCGATGTCATCATGGGAAACCATCAAGTAGAAGAAAAATGGGCTGTCAGCTGGGAAAACCAAAACAAAATACCAAGCTAAAAACCCGGGAACAACTATTTGTTTGATATTGTGAAAACCATGCCAGGAGCTGTAGCTGAAGGTCTGGAGAGTGATGGAGGTATGGGTGGTGCTTCTTCCTCCTCCCCCCCTCCGCTCCTCCCCTGTCTTTTAGTGTCTGGACTAAGCTGTTTGCCAAGACCTGAATGCCTCTTGGCAACTTGCTCCTGAGATCCTGCCAGTGAAGCTGTTGCAATCTGACAGGTAGAGAAACCAGGCGTAGGTGTGCAGCTGTCTTTGCTGACAGCGAGGAAACACCCTGGGAAAACCATCAGCCTCTTTAGCTGGGAATCCCGCTTGCTCCTGCTAGTGAGCACATGTGAAGAAGGGAAGTAGCTATTGGATCAGGAGAGAAGCTGGGAGGGAATGGCAGGTGGAATCACACCATCCCTGTGCATTAGAAGAAGCCTCCTGCTACAGTATATGGTGCAGCCTGCTGCATGTGGAAGAGGCTGGCCCTGAGTGAGCGGATGAAAGAGAAGAGCTGCAGGAAAGCTTAGCATGCAAACAGGAGGACAGAAAGGGAGGAGACAGAAACCTGATAAGAGTCAGACAAAGCTGATGAAAGGAAAAATGGGAAAGAAATTTTCATGGAGCTAAGATTTTGGGGAGTCAAAGTGCACCAAAAATACTTTTTGATGCACATTTCTGTGCAAAAGCTGGAAATATTAATTAGTGCTTTATGAGATAGCATTAAAAGGAATACATAAAATGTAAATAATAGTTTCTCAGAGGTTTGGTCTGGACACAACATCTCTCAGTCTGGCCCTTAAAACTGAAGTGCACCATTTGATCAGTCCCTGAGAAGTATGAGTACATTTAGTAGTGCCTTTTATTTTACAGTAAATGATTCTTTTAAATGTCACCAAGAGCAGATTTTGTTTCCATATAATGGGAGTCAAAGATGTGTGAGAGAGAGTGCATGTGTATGGATTTATTCATATTCAGGCTGGCTGGGAATGGTGGGAATTGAAAGCCCTGGGCTGCAGAAGACATCTTTAAAGACTGTCAGATTGATTGCAGCCTAAGTCCTTATCAACCAGGGCTTGCTTCATTCCATTATTTGCACCTTACTTTTTGGCAACAGTAAAGAGAGACGCTGATACTGGGTCAAATGCTATTACAATCATTATAACCTTTATGAAACACAGCAATGTGGCTATTAACTACAGCATTTTGCCTGTACTTGGAGGATAAGCAAGATTTGTGCTGTGTCTACAGGTAGATTCAAATAGGCTATGAAATCAAGTTCTGATCGGTTAACTTTTTCCAACTGCTCTGTACATTTGTGATCAGTCCTGGCATCATTGATTAGTTGAATACAGAAAACTGACTGGTTGCACAATAGTCTCTCCTGCCCTTTGATTATTAGGACAAGATTCTAAATTAAATAACTTTACTTCTTTTTCTCTCACTTATACTGCCATGGGAGGGAGTTAGCTCTTATCAGTTCCATTCATTCACAATATTGTAAATTGTTTGTTGTGAGATGTATTCTTCCTAGTGTCCAGTCCAGTCCTTTAGCCAAACAAGCCAGATTTCCTTTTCTGAAGATGATATATTTCTCCATATATTTCTTCTCTACCTCATATGATTAGACTATGAGTTGGAACAATCCCTAGCAGTTGCCCAGATATGCTGACTTGAGATTTTTTGCACTTGGATATAAGAACCAGGCTACAGACTGAATCTTCAACTGCTGTAAAGATAGGTTGGAAGACCCCAATTCCAGTTCAGTTACAGCTGTATGTGACAGCTTCACACGCTCAAGGAAAGTTGGGTGTGAGGTATCTGTGGAGATTCTCAGTCATCCAGGTCATAGTTGTCTCAAAGGTGCTTTTTGAAAAGGCAGCTGTTTTCTTCTTGAGGAAGATGTTTCACTTCTCATCTAAGAAGCTACATCAATTCTGACAGCATGGTGGATGGAAGAATTAGTTCTGGCAGGATGGAAGTGAATGGAAGGATCATATTTCTTTGCAATCCTCTGGTCCTTAACACTCTTTCTGAGAGCCATTGAGCCTCTTGGGGTTTTATCTGTGCCCTCAGGCTTACCTGAATCAGAGTGCAAATGGGGGTGGAATGTCCTTGGAACTGCTGAAAGGACTGAGTCAACTATTTATTTATTTATTTGTCAAAAGCTTACAATATAACAAACAAGAATAAACATGTTTATTTACAAGAAATAGGAACTAATAATTGGGGACAATAGGACAGGGATGGTAGGCACGTTTGTGCACTTATGCACTAGTTGTTATACATTAGGGGTCTCCAATCTTGGCAACTTTAAGCCTGGAGGACTTCAACTCTCTGGGGAATCCGCCAGGCTTAAAGTTGCCAAGATTGGAGACCCCTGTCATAAATGGTCCCTTTTATCCCTCTTTCAGATTTTTCCACTATATGTCCCGGTAGCTTGATAGACTATCCCAAAATTGGTGCTTATATTCCTGTTAGTCACATATCTCCCAGTCTAATACACTCCATGCCTGGAATGTTGTAACAAAAGTGAATTAATATAAATTCTGAAAGTGATTCATTATCATCTCTACAAGTGCAGCTCTTGTGTTCAGTCACATTGTGAGAGACTAACAACCTCCTCGCTGACTTTCAAAAGTTCATTTTGACTAAGCTCATGTCTTGGCAAATTTAGTTGGAGGCAGTGAAGTGGGGAATGCAAAACTAAATTGGTTCAAGGACCAAGGAACAATTAGGGTGAGCCACAGAAGTCTTTTAAGCAACTAATGATACAAATAGATCTCTAGATGAGTTAAAGTTAATGGTGCATTAAAGAAATACAGTAAAATTGCACAGCCTTGAATAAATTCCTTGCATCCATCTGTAGTGCAGAAGAGGTAGGACCAATGCCATTATCTAAGATTATAGAATATTACCAAAGGATTAAATCAAAGAACTAAAAGCATCCATGCTGATCAGCCAAAGATGTTCTAGGCCAACTACCTGCAGTCCTGAAGCCGGAACACTAAATATCCTGCTTTCCTGTTCAGTTTGCATCCAAATGTGAAATATTGTTAGAGACCTATTACCTTTGAGTGCTGTTGCATTTTGGGGTGAGGGGCTAATAATGCCTTACAAAATTAAGTCCTGGTCCATTGAAGCCAAAGATAAGTTGTTTTTCTCTAACTAATAATTTTCTACCATCACATCATGATTTGGTACAAAAGCTGTAGAAAGAGATTCTGGGTTTAGAATTGATTCGTGGAATTCGGTGTGAGCATATCTATAGATTGATTTAGAATTTAAGACTTGTGGACTTCAACTCCCAGAATTCTTCCTCCAGTTATGTTAGCTGAGGAATTCTGGGAGTTGAAGTCCACAAATCTGAAACTTGCCAAGTTTGAAGACCCTTGACTTAGAAAGTCTTCTTGATTTTGGAAAAGAAACACTCAACTGATCCTTCAGGGTCTTTTGTAGTGTAAAAAAAGATATTGAATAGTAAAAGCCAGGACACTAACAGAATAAAAAGGTTTTGTTACTCCCCTTCCCAAAAAAATAAAACAAAAGAGATCGACAAAAAAAACCATGAAAAATATTAATAAAGTAATATTATTTTATTATAAAATTAATGCAGTAAGACAATTGTATACATTTAATACAAAAATATTTACAATAAATACATTAGATATGGATGATCAATATTGAGGTTAAAGAAGGAGATTGTAGAAGAGCCAGATGAATTATTTATTAGTGGCTTTGCTCAAAAAAATCATATAGTATTTGGATATTTTAAGCAGATCGACCTAACCACAGGTATATTTTTAATTTATTATAATTCTCTACTACAGCTTCAATAAAACCAACACAAAGGGCAATATGACTCCACCCAACATTGATTAGTTGGTTTAAACAACATATATCAGTCCCGAGGAGAAAACGTACTCTAGTCTAAAAGGAAACGCTTTTTGCAGTCTTTCTAAACACAAGTAAGGCTCCGATCTTACAGAACCCATCTATTGAAACAAGGCGTGCCAGTGGTCCTGAAGGTTTTAATCTCCATTTATTTGCCGCAAATCCTGCTGTCACTCAGAGACAGGTCTCTCTGCCTGAACATAGTGGACTTGAGGAGGTACATTCCCACCTAAACAGCTTCTTTCTGTACTGTCACTTCTAGCATAGGAAGAATTGGCAGAGGGAAAAATAAACATTTCCTGGATTCTTGGATTCCAGCTTCTTTGTCAAGTTGTCTTCACTTTGTTCCTTTAGTTCCACTCCTTCTACTGTCAAGAAGGCTTTTATTTTTCATGATTCCCTTGCTACCCCAAATTTTGGGAGCAGCTTGCACAACCATTCGTGTAATGACACATTTTAGTTGTTTTTACGCAAAAGTCATGTTTGGTATGCAGTTAAAGTATAAACATGTGATCTTTTAGGCATAGGCAATTTCACAGTGAAGGCACTTGAGTGGACAAGAGTGAATTTGGGGGTGGAATTTTGCACACCAGTGTCAGTCCTGGACTGCGTTTTGAAAAAAATATATGAAAAATCAGTCTACCGCAAATAATTTTACTGTTGAATTTCAGTAGTCCCACTCTGGGTGTGAGGGTTCGAGAGGCTGTAGAAATGAGCATGGGAAGAACTTGCGTAGGCTCTGGTTGCCACCCTTGAGTTAAAGCATTATACACGCCCAGCAGACTTAGCAGCTGTTGGTGTGTTTGGTAAGTTTTGTGGCGCCATTGCTGTCTGGAATATAAATGTTTACATATTCCCCACTCAGATTCTGACTCTGGTGTTGCAGTGGTATAATGGGGTTAATGAAGGGTTTGTTCTCTGGTTGATTAAGAAATTGGGTGGCTATTACTGATTTAGAACTCAGCAGAAATGGAATAGTTTTAGACACTTCCGTTTCTGCCCACCAAAGACCATCTAGATTAACGTTCAGACAAAATTCTTTCCCAAAGAGAAGAGGATCGCTATCTTCTGTGCCATTTTTATGGGAAACATTTAGCATCTATCAACCCATTTATTTCTTTTATAATTTTAGGCGGGTTTTCTTTCTTAATTTGCTTTGGTGTCTTTAGTGCTCCTTGATCAAGGGTCTTCAAACTTGGCAAGTTTAAGGCTTGTGGACTTCAACTCCCAGAATTCCTGAGCTAACATGACTGGAGGAGAAACTTTGGGAGTTGAAGTCCAAAGTCTTAAAGCTGTCAAGTTTGAAGACCCCTGTCCTTGATGGTATCAGTTGTGGAAATGTTAATCTGAATTAATTTTGAAGTCCTTATATAGGTAGTTCTCAACTTATGATCACAACTGAACCCAAATTTTCTATGGCTAAGTGACACATTTGTTCAGTGAGTTTTGCCCCATTTTACAACCTTGTTGTTGAGTGAATCACTGCAGTTGTTAAGTCAGTAACAAGGTTGTAAGCAAATCTGGCTTCTCCATTGACTTTGCTTATCAGAAGGTCACAAAAGGCGGTCACATGATCCCAGGACATTGCAACCGTCATAAATATGAACCAGCTGCCAAATGTCTGAATTTTGATCATGTGACTATGGGGGATGCTGCAACGGTCATAAATGTGAGAAACAATAAGTCACTTTTCAGTGCTATTGTAACTTTGAATAGTCACTAAACAAACTGTTGTAAGTTGAGGACTACCTGTAATGTAAATTTAAGTACATTAGTCTGCTTTCCTCATACTATGGGGGTACGACGCTGGTCTACTTTTAAAAAACCAGAAAGATTAATAAGAAAATTCATATGAACAATTCTGAAGGCATTATACAAGAGCTTCATTAGTACTACTGTATACCTATAGCAGTGGTGGCTAACCTTTTTGGGCTCCTGTGCCAAAAATTGCATGTGCGTTAGCGCGCACGCACTTGCGTACTAGCACCCAGAATGCAATGCGTCCCCCACACCCCCTGCACATGTGCGTGGAACCCCCCATGCCACCCCCTTACCTGCACTGCGCCTCACAGCTGATTTTTCGGCTGGTTTGAGGCCTTTTTCGGTCTCCCAGAGGCTTGAAAAAAGCCTCTGCAAGGCTTTTCAGGATGAATAATATGTCCATTTTGTCACTTCCGGTATTACAGAAAGTGACGAAATGGGCCTATTCAACCTGAAAAGCCTTGCAGAGGCTTTTTCCAAGCCTCTGGGAGACCAAAAAAGGCCTCAAGCCAGCTGAAAAATCAGCTGTGAGGCGTGCGCATGCGCAGTGAGGTAAGTCGGTAAGTTTGCTGTGGCTCACATGCCATTACAAATAGATCTGCGTTCCACTTGCGGCATGCATGCCATAGGTTCACCATCACAGACCTATAGGGTAAGACATTTACAAGTAGTCATTTCTTTTTCCTGGTACGTATTATTTTGTTCTTAATATGATCTTAATATGAAGTCAGGTAAGACTTTTTTTAAAAAAAACTTAACTAACTTACCTACTTTTTAAAAGCTATTGGATGCTTGAGGCCATCCAAGTCTTGTGGTTACTCTGTGCATTTGAAATATTTTGGGGTTTTGGGTAGTGCTACTGCTGATCTGTTTAATTGGATCATATTATATAAGTTTCAGGGGAGTGGCTTGGGGAGGGATTGGGTAAAAAGGCATATAAACCTAATCGCTGTTTTCTTAGCAGAAATAAGTTTTGTGACACTAACCTGCTCTTCTTTTGCTCTCTCTGTTGAAGAGAGAATTTGATGGTCCGCAATTACTAACATAAATAGTTCATCCTTTGTCCAGACTTTGGTTGTTGATAGCTGCATTTTTAATAGATGTATGTTACACACACCAGCTAGCATTCCAAATATTCCTCATTTCATGGTAGGAAGACTTTTGCTGGATTCCTCCCTTGGGGAAAAAACTCTAAAGAATGCACTGAGCAGGGGGGCTTTTCTTCCCCTGACAAAATAATTAGAATGGACATCGAATCCTTGTCTGTGTGATGATATTATAGGTCTACTTGATGTAGACCCCTTTCTTAAACCCATTTCCCATATACAAACTTTGTCCATATATTCTGTTCTTATCCAGTGGTTGCCACAGTGATCAGCAATGGGTCCATCTTCTCGGCTGAATTTGCTGAGACCAAATCAAACTTATTTTGAAGTCTGATGTTGTCCCATCTTGGCAATAGAGCCACTGGGTCAAAAAAGAAAGTGGGACTGGCTGCAGCTCTGTCTATTAAACCCTTTGTCAGCTCTGAGGCAGGCAGAGATTAATGTTTGGTTTGCTCTTGCAAAATAAAAGGCTGAAAAGAATACCAACACCAACATGTTGCCATCAAGCTTAGGGGTCCCCAGAGTTAGGAGGGTCATTTATTTGCTTGGAGAAATGAAAGAGGAAAGAATTTTCATCTGTTGGGTCTAGAGTTTTACCTACTCCCCCAAAGCTTTCTCAAAGTGCTCTATAGTTTGTGCTCACAACAGTGGTGAACTTATTATTATCATTATCTCTTTTGTTCATTAAACATGAAACTCAATCAACTGAACATTTAAAAATGTATCACAAATAAAATTGACTGACACTAATGGTTGATACGGGTTGCTGCCTGTGTCCTAGGTATCAACCAAGTATCTTCTTAAAATATACAATGTTCCGAGTAGTGCGGTTTTTTGCAGTTCCGCTGGTGTTACTACAGGAAGCTGCAGTTTCTTAATGTGTTTTGTAAAATTCCTGGACATGGTACCAAGTGGGTATCACGATGGGTATCACTGTTACATGTTTCACCCATAACCGTGCGTAGTTTCGATGGCCAGGTCGTGATATTTTTACACATTTAGCCTGATTTTCCCCCAGTTCTTTTTCTTCAACTCTGGCGTCTCCTGGTACAGCGATATCAATAAGCAATATCAAGGCTTCGACCCTCGACAACTGTAATATTTGACATGTTGTGTTCCGAATGGCGATCTGTCTATATTTGAAAATCCCACAAGATCTTCACCATCTCATTTTGGACATATTATTATTACTATTACTATTATTATTATTACTATTATTATTATTATTATTACTATTATTATTATTATTATTATTATTATTATTACTGCTATTTTCAAAAACAGATCTAAGAGGCCAGTGAACTATTAAATCACATGTTTTGTTTTTTGTGAACATTCCTGCACAGACTCACTTGATTGTGCAACTTTTTGAGCCTTGTAAGCCATGTTGATGGATGAATTAACTTGAGCCAAATTTTCTCTACGAATGCATGCATTTTAATGGCTCCAACTGTACTGGATAGACTGGATGTGTCATACATGCATACCGAATCCAAACAGTTTCTTACATACTGTATATGACAAGTATATTTTCTCACCTTCCTCTCCAGAATTTAAGTCAGCACTAAGGAGGTTCATCTGTTTCGTTCTCATATTAAGCTTAGGCATTTAGTCCGAGATTGATCAGTCTAAGATATCTAGTCTGTTTCAGGACCGAGTTGGACTTTCAATCAAAATGTATGTGCTTCAGTATAATACTCATCAATGCATTATAGTCCAGCGGTTATGGACTGTCAAATAAGATCATGATGGACTTTTTGTTTGGTTTTTGGGGGGGTTGATATAAAACTTAAAGCTGGTTTATTTAAAATTTCAAGCTAGACAATTTGATTAATATTTAATACTCTGCAGTAAAGAATATATCTAGTTCTCTGTAACATCTTTGCTTGCTTTCCAGATCTGGAATTAAAAACACAAAATGGAATTCTGCCCTCAGATACAAAAATATGGTCATTGAATAGTTGGCCATGATAAAGGAGGCAATAAGAGGCTTTGAATAAAACCATTAAAACAATTGCACATGTGGGTCTTGTGGTGCATATATATTCCATAAAGGCCTTCCAGTTTATTTTTTTTCCAGTAAGAATTGACTTTTACATCAGTAGGTATCAAGCGGAGACTACTAGAAACAATCTTCTGTGCATACTTTCCAATCCAGCTGTGATGTAATGCTGCTCTTCTTTTTCCTTCTTCTTCATATGCAATATCTCTACATCGGTGGTAGCTTCTCATAAAAGAACAAGCTGTCACACAGAAGTTGTAACCAATCCTATTACATCTGATTCTTTTCAGAGCTGTAACTTAGCTTTATGAACCCAGCCTTACTTCCTCCATTTTTGCTCTTTTGAGAAAATACTGAAATATCCAAAGAAGGGAACAACTGATTCATGTTAAATGAGAAAACGCAAGTCATAAAAATAAACATACTTTTTTAAAAAATAGGACGCTGATAGAGAAATGAGAGTCACTAAAGAAAGCAGTCAAAAAATGAACAAAATCAAATTTAAAGAGAACCATGACCTTGTTTAGAGATAGACAAAGCTAATGTATTACTCTAAAATAGTTGTGGTCTTTTAGTCAACTATCCAAATCAATCCTTTTATTCTACATCTTAGATCTATCTTATCAACTTCATATGCTGAAAAGGTCCAGAAATGCATGATTTCCTGTAATTTGTGCTTACAGGGTAGATACTGAGTGAAAAAACAAAACTTCCACGTATTACTGACTCATATGAATACAGCATGCAGAGACAACCTTCTCCCTTCTCCCCATTCCCTTCTATGAAGCCTTGTTTCTTGCCTTGATAAACTCAAGGCAGTCTGATGACATTTGCCTAAACTAAATTCTGTGAGAAATGTACCCTTAATTGAAGTTTCCCCCCTCCTTCCTTAAACCCCTTTCAGTGATAACAGGCATGAAACAGTAGGTTTTCCCATTGTAATGCCTACATAATTCACATACATAATTACTCCACTTCTAATGGGTGTATGTGAATATAGCATAGGCTAGATCAGGGGTGTCCAACCTTGGCAACTTTAAGACTTGTGGACTTCAACTCCCAGAATTCCTCAGCCAGTTGCCAAAGTTGCCAAGGTTGGACACCCCTGGGCTAGATCCTAATCGGGATGAAGTCCAGTTCCTGAGGATATCAGCAAATCTTAACAGAAAGGATCTCCTGGGGCCTTTTAAAGCTAGAATGCTGTGAGGCCACCTTGGGGAAGATGGGCTGAAGACTCCTTACATCCAAGTTGCCTTGTTGAATGAACTATTGTTCTGGGCAACTTCCCTCCTCTCTCTCCCCAGTTGCTATGAATGTTGTTGTTTGGGGTCATTAAGGAGTTCTGACGGTAAAGAGGCCATGACCCTGGCAGGGTCTCAATAGCTATTGTCCCTTTTCTTTTTCCTTCTTGAATGGTTGATGGCCTGTCTCAGAGTTAGGCAGGGAGGGAGGATTTTCCCACAGCTGATGGATGAAGCCGGACGGACGGGGGGAGATGCAGAGAGTCCTACGCCCTTTTCTTCCATCCCCAATTCTGCTGGTTTCATCCTTGTGATGGATTATAATCAATTATAGGGTCTGTATAGTGGCTTGGCTTGCAGTAGGTTTTCCCATTGTAATGCCTGTTTCTTAAAAATCAGCCTTCCTACCTAATTTCCCAGGAACATTTTTGATGGGATTTTATTTAGTTAAACCTAATGAAAGAAAGTTTTCCCCCCCAGAGATTAGAAATGGGGTAGAGTTAGAAATATCCAAGTGTTAATTAGTAGAAAACTGATTGCCTACATTGAGAGCCAATTTGCAGTAATAGTTAAGGAGCTAGACAGAAATGGGAGCCCTGGAGTTCTGTTGATCTTTGGTCACAGAAGCTGGCTGGGTGACTTCGGGCCAGTCATTCTCTTCAGCCCAACTTACCTCTTAAGTGTTGTTATGAAGAAATGTTGGATTGGACAAAATTAAATCTATAGATCCATATATTACTTTGTATTTCAGCCTTCTTAACAGTATATTTTTCAAGATTTTTTTCATAGAATAAGGACTAATCACAAGAGCCTTGTTCTTTTGAGTTGTGTTTTGCACATTGCTATGATATAAAACATTTCACGTAATTCAGATCTAAATAAATAAATTAAATTTCCAGATTTAGCCTTTCCCTATTTTTTGATCACTGCTAATTCATGCTCTTCAGTTATCTGCAACAGGCAATTGTTCCTGGTATTAGTGGGGTTCCATTAATCTTAGCATCAATGTAATTTCTGAAACCTATCTTTCTGTTTTTAACAAAATAGGACTCAAATTAACATTGATCAACAGATCTACTTTTCTGTGAAGTTACACCTCTGATAATCATTTAGTATTTGTGTTGCTTATGGCTAAGTTTGGAAATGTCAAATGTTGATATTGCTTGACATTTTAATTAAATTCTTCTCATTGTAAGAATTGGTTTTAAATATGTTTTGCTGTGAAATTCATTCTGTATCCTTTTTAGCCTCGTATTATCATCTTGGAAGGCAGGTAATTTAAGACTGGGGATGTCAGTCCCCTTCCCACCAACCTTTAAACAGCTAGATACTGACTGCTTGAGAAGTCAAGAGGCATTCATGTCTGATCAAAGCTTTGGATCTGAGTAATTTAATAAGCTGAAGTCATGAACAGCTGTCTAAATCACCCTGCCTTGAGATATGCATACACGTATTAGCTCAGAGAAAATGTACATGAATACACAAAGCTGCAAAATAATCAGGGTAAACTAAGATGTCTTTTGTGGCTGGTTAAATTGCATCCAATTTAGAACACAAGTTGCTAGGCACAGTGTTTTCCACTCAGTACAGTACTTCCTAATATTACAATATAGGTGGATTTGTAGCTTTAAGGCTACAAATCTGTCACAATTTCCCAGCTATATAGCAAGAATCACTTAAATAAGAGACACCTTTCTTTCAATTTAGAAACCCAGTTTTCTAGATTGCCCAGTACATGATGATTTTACAGGTCGGATCATTTTCTCTCTGTTGCTAGTCCACTAGGAGTATTTAGGACGTCAATTCCTTCCTTCATTGCAGAGATTACAAGTATATGACATTGTGTTTCTAAGTCTGATGAAGCAGGCACATCTGTTGGTTAGCATAGTCTGACACTGCCCTACTCCACACTTCTCTTTTAATGCTGTCAACCTGGTTTTAGCTAAAGTGACCTTCGCATATACTTGAATGGACAAAGGCAGTCATCATTTTTGCTTGTTTGTGTACTTGAAGCTATGGAGGTACAGTCTTTTACGTAAGGGGAACCAGGGGTGTTGGTTTTGCAGGAACAGGTTCTGCAGGAACAAGAAAGAAGAAGTGAGTGTGTTGTTGCAATAGTGTCCTTGTTATCCAGCTCATCAGTGTAGTTGCTAGCTTGAAGCATGAAGCCTGTGGATCAGTCTTCATGGAATATTTGTGAGTATGTGTGTGAATCTTTTTGCAGTGAAAATCAATACTACTTTAACAACCAAGAAGGGGGAAAATATAATTTAGGCATAACATTTTTCAATGCTAAGTAGTCAGCGGTTAAATGTTTTACAGCAGAGATGTTGACCTTTTAATTGATTTATTTCCCCCTCTTCTTGGTTCCAGTTAAGGCATTGGTAAACATAGGTCATAATGTACACAAGCCAATTATTTCCTGGTGCTCTTCTCTGAATAACTCTTTTCTGGGGAATTTGCCAACTTACTGTTCATTCTAACTATATAAGCAAGAATCGCCTATCATATTTTCTAGTGAAAATGTGCTTCAGTAAATAGCCATTCTCTGTTTAGAATATTTCTTTTGCAGAGAATGCCCCTGATCAGAATATTTATTTTTCTGGAACTGCAGTTATAAACAAAGTTAACTGAATTGAATATACATCTAAAAGATGCCAATAGTTTGCATTCTTCACATAATCTCAGTTATCAACAGCTGTCAGTTACATATGTCTTGTATCAAAGTTAATGAGACTTCTGCACAATCGCTTGTGTCCTTGGTCAGTACCACAGTTTTAACTACCACTTAAATTATGAAGACCAGAAATTAAAAGTCAAGATTCATAAACTGTCTTCACCTCATCACACCCCCTGAAATTACATTTCAGTTTTGTCTCTTACTGTCCTTTACACATGCAAGTACATATTGTCTGAAAATTTTACATTTAATTTTGTTTGCCCAAATAAGGGAATGCCTTATTTCTTGAGAAACTCTGAGTATACATCATTTGTACTTCCACATAAATCAGTGGTGGCTAACCTTTTTCATCTCCCGTGCCGAAAATAGCGCACCAGCACCCAGAAGGCAATGCGCCTCCCCCCCCCCACACCACTCGCTGCGCATCTCTGTGCAAGCAATACCCTGTGCACCTCTGTGCATGCCTGTGCGACCCCCCCATGTGCCACACGCATCTCTGCGCATGTGCATGTGTCTTTTGTGAAAAGCCCCCGCCTCTTGCATATGCATGACAGATACCCAACAATCAGCTGGTGGGCGGGCAGCACATGCGCGTGCACAGTGGGGCTCTTCTGCTCATGTGCCGGCAGAAGTGGCTCTGTGTGCCACTTCCGGCAGGCGTGCCATAGACTCGCCATCATGGGCAGTCTTCAAAATATTGAAGAATAGTTTGGGACGTTGAGGGGTGATGGTCAAATAGTCAGGTTTAGCTTCTGTTGAACCTTGCAGAAAGAGAATGTGAGATACCCATATCTGTGTTCACTGGGATGAGAAGTAGAATGCAGGAGGAGGTTATTAAATTTATGTTGAAGGAGGGGCTGGTGTCAAACACAAAACAGTTTTTGTAATTGCACAGTGGAACATCACTCCCACTCCCCCTTTCCAATTTCCCATATCCAGGCAGTCCTTTCCAGCTTGACTTTGGTGCTAAAAAAAGAGCTGGATGAGAAAGAAAGTATCTAGTCTGATGGGCATTTGGTGAAGCAAGACTTGTCATTTAATTAATGTCTTAACATTGCCACCAGAATACATCACTTATATTGGTGGAGCTCCACAATCCCTTGTTTTGTCATGTAAATAAACCATCTTTTTAACTACAGGTTTAAAGACCTTCCAGAAACCTGATCTCTTAGGAATAAGGTGGATTATACTCTTTATAAAGTAAATCATTATACGGTATAAACATGAGACCATTAGAATTCTCTCCTTCTGCCTGTTTGCTTTTCTTCAGAGATCTTAGAACATTGAAACTGAGTGAACTGAGGCAAAGGAAGCACTGTTACAACAACAAAGAGATCAGTTGCAATAATTGCATATAATTGAGGACTTATGGTGATCTTAAAACTTCCCCTGACAAAGAAGAAGCCATCTTTAATGAACAAGTAATTCTATGTGGGGGAGAAAAAGGAAAGGGGGGAAAGAGAATGGAGAATTTAAGACTTAAAAAAACAACCAAAGAAAAGAAAAATAATTTGAAAAATAAGTATAATACTGGAAAACAACAGAAAAGGGGAATACAGAAGAGAGAAATAGAGGTAGAGAGACAAGGGGGTAAAAAGGGGAGAGAGAAGAAGAGAGGGAAGAAGGAAAGAAAAAGAAGTTATAAAGGATCGGAGCAAGATATAGAGAAACAGGACCTATTTAGAGATAATGGGTGAAAATCTAACTGAAAAAGGGATTCTGTAAAGGTACATAAGATTGTATTGTTATATTAGTAATAGAAATAACTATAGAAAATTGGAAACAACATATGATTAAAATGAGGGATAAAATAGTGTAATTTAGTGAAATGTTTGTGAATAAAATAAGTGAAATAAAATAAATGAGAAAATTGAATTAGGAAGGAACGGGAACATTTTAATTAGTTAATGTTTTATAAAATATAAGTGAAGAGGGGCGGGGATTAACTATGGAAAGCTTATAATTGTTCCCATAGAAGTATGATATTTAATTGAAAAGTAATGTTAAAGATGTTAAGACTTTAATGAATATTAATATTAATGATAGAATTGAATTGGAATGGAATGTTGTTTTAATTATATACATTTATAATTTTTTTTTCTTTTTTTAAGAATACAGTGTGTATTTTAAGAATGTACCAAGCAGAATCCGAATTGAAGTTATATATTATATTGAATGTTACAACTTTAGGGAAAAGATATAAAGGCGTCATACTCCAATCAGTAACTACAGGAGAAATTTTGTTTAATGAGAAAAGATAATAATTGAAACAGGACAGACAAAAAATATAAATACAATGATTTGAATTGAGATGAGATGAGATAATTAAAATAAAATTGAGAAAATTAAAAGAGGGGAGAAGCTATGCAGAAAATGTAAAATAGTAATAAGATGGAATAGAATATAAAAATGAGCATGAACCTGAATTTGTGTCTGTACGAAGAAATGTAACCCGGGATTATGCTGCTTTCAAAAAAGATGTTTTATTTGTATTTTTTTTTCTCTTTGTGAAAACTCAAATAAAATTTACAAAAAAACAAACAAACCTTCCCCTGCCCTGCTTGGTTTATTTAAGACATTGAAGAAATGCCTTTTCTTTGGCATTTCTTAGCACCTCATGAAGGTAAAACTAGCTTCAGAAAGAATTTTGTTTAACCTTGCTCTTTTGCTCTTGTTCTTTGCAGCAAGAGCCTCTCGTATTTGTTATTTTGGCAAGAAATGTACTATACTCCAAAGAGTTACCCCAATAGACTATCCCAGGTTAAATGATTGTCAAAATAAGCAATATCTTGGCAGCTGTTAGCTACATCACTGTTGGCTTAGTTTTTCTTCCTTGGATCGGGATTGAGAAGATGAGACAGCAAAACAGCTGCCAATCAAACGTGGTTGTCAAAATATTTCCAGTCCCATGATGAGAGCAGGGAGAGCCAGTTTTTGCTTCTCAGGGTAAATGTGGAAACAACTGATGTGTTATTCTAATAAATGTGTGTTCCTAACCTGTGTTTGTTTAAATTACATAGAGCAGCCCAATTTGGAAGATGAATTTATGGATGAGATGAAAGACTGATTAACCAATTCATCACTTGCTGATTCTCCCTCATAAATCACGTCCCTTCTAGTTTCTGTTCTACCCAAGCTGAACTCTTGGAGAATTTGTAGTCCAGCTTGGGGAGGTTTTTAATGTATATGTGTATGCATATATTATTTTATATTCTACCCCTCTTCCCTGTTGGAATTCCACCCAGGAGACATGCTTAATTTCAGAAGGAACTTCAGATACTCTAATACCATGGGGTTAGATGCAGCAGAGAATTGACAGAGAAGGGAATGGTGTTTGGAAGTTTCTACATACTTTGGTAAAGATAGCCTGAAGTAGAAAATAGGAGCTCCATTTCAGCTTTGGTCTTTTAATGCATCTTCTTTTTACTATTATTGCATGCAAAATTGTCCAAGTAATCCCCAAGGAAGCTCTATGTCAACTCCAACCTTCCTGTTTAAGGGAAGGATAAATTATACAGTACTTTATAGTATATTTATAAGCAACCACGATTTATACACAGTACTTATTTTCTTGATGTTGAATTTAAAAGAAATAGGCTAAACCTTGACTGATTGGAATAGTCTGTAATGCCAGTATTCAAGTTTGTCATGCTGTATTGATGTTGCCAAATAAAATCATGTCAATTTGTGTAGAATAGCCATTGAGGGATATAGAAGAAAAGTCCATAGTGCCCTCAAATTTAGGAGGAAAAGCATGTCACGGGAGCTGGAGATTACTTCACTGGATGCAACGGAATAGCTAAAGTGATTAGAATTTAAATTGGGATGAAATAGGGGAGGGGGAGGGAAAGACAGGGCAGTTATGCAGGAACAAATTACACGTGAGATAGATTTACAAGTGTCTTATTCCCTAACAGTTGTAGTTTGTTAAAAACTTGTTGTGTTTGTTGAATTCTTCTGAGATAGCCTGAAACATTGTATTATATGTGACTTGAATAGTCTCTTGCTCAATGGTACTGCTAAAGTTTCTTTCCCCCCTCCCCCTAAAAATGATTACAGGTAGTCCTCAACTTACAACAGTTCATTTAGTGACTATACAAAGTTACAACGGCACTGAAAAAAGTGACTTATGGCCATTTTTCACACTTATGACCATTGCCACATCCCTACGGTCATGTGAGTTACATTTGGATGCTTGACAACTGACTCATATTTATGATGATTACAGCATCCTGGAGTCATGTGATCCCATTTTGCGCCCTTCTGACAAGCAAAGTCAGTGTGGAAACCAGATTCGCTTAACAACCGTGTTACAAATTTAAGAACTGCAGGTATTCACTTAACAAATGTAACAAGAAAAGTCATAAAATGGAAAAAACTCACTTAACAAATTTCTCACTTAACAACATAAATTTTGGGCTCAGTTGTGGTTGTAAGTTGAGGACTACCTGTACTAGCTTTGTGCTAAGGAATTTTCCTCCTCCTCTTTTCAACCCAGGAAGGAAAAAGAAAAAGCAGATCCCTTGTTTTCTTTTTTGTCTCTGACACTTCATGGATGATCCCCCAAATATAGATAGACAATCTCCAAAATTACAACTTTGTTTTCTTTTGATTTGCTAAATTCCTCAGTGACTGGGTTAAAAAATCCTTGATAATTCTGGAATTAGAGGGGTAACAAGAATTCCTGCCAAGCAGGGGGAACATTAAGCAACTTGGCTTTATCTTCCTCCCCTTCTTTCTTCAACACAAACCACACCAGCTTCCATCACACCAGGTCAGCAGTTGATAGCAGATTCTGGTATATTTATACATTAATTGGTCCATGATTCAAATCTTTCCTCTGAACCCAACCTGCAAATTCTTCTGAAGTTTTGCATCTACCGGTTTTCTCCAATGCCGCTTGAAGAGCGATTTCCATTTCTGTGTTTAGATCGAGCCTGTTCTCCCCCTCCCCTCTTTCCAACTTTTTTTAGGCAGACTCTTATAAATATCAAGATTATAATTCATTTTCTTCACTGAATTTTGCTGCAGTGTTGTTCTTAATGCTCACCTAATGCTTAAAGATTCTAATTCTGTTTAGTAACGTTCTCTTGTATATGTGCAATTCCAGTATCATTGATGAATTTATTTGGGTTCTTCTGTAATTAAAAAAAAAACAAAAACAAACCCTACCACTTTCAGATCTGTGACTGTTGCCTTTTGGGTGGCAAATTTTTATTACGTATTCATGGTTCAATGTCACAAGATCCTGCATATGTAGCTGTGTAAGATAGATGGATAGATCTGAAAGGGGAGGAGGGATAGGTAGGTTGGTGGATAGAGATAGGTAGGTAGGTAGGCAGACAGGCAGGCACATTGACAGATCTGAGGCAGAGAGAGAGAGAGATGGGTAATTCTTGTTTAGTGACCACAGTTGGGATTGTCAACTCGGTTACTAAGCAAAACAGCCACTAAGGGAAACCTAACCTCTCACATATAAGGGCTGTGGATTATGATTTCAGAACCATAATAATCAGATTATCCTTAAACCTATTAACTGACTCTACAGGCATAGATAAAATACTAGAATTCTCATTAGCTAGTTTTCTGGATGAAATAGGTTAGCATTTTCAGAAGGCTGCCTCTGTCTTATCTGGGGACTACAGGGTATAATTATTGAACTATAAAATGAATTTGCAACCTCCTGAGATATATCTGTTACTATAATAGTCAGGGATTTCATTGCTACTATTTATGGTAATTAATCTATTGCAGTTCTCTATTCTTCTGAACCAACCTTTAGGGAGAGAGGAATGGCAAGCTAGAGTTTTTGAAATAAAGCTTTAAAAAACCATTACAGTTGTCTGGAAGACATCAAGGGTGCACATTTTCTCCAAGCAACCAATTTTCTGCCAGTCTTTGCTACTGGCAAAATAATTTTGGGAGACCAAGGGTTAATTCCAGCCTGGAACTTCAGTGCAGAGGTTATCCCCTATGGCTTGTATAAATATTTGCCACTGGGTGTGATCTCTATATTATCCCGGCTCTGATCATCTGATGGGGCCCTCGGTTATATAAACACCACCGCCCAGGGTTGATGCTGAGATTGTGAGTAGTTCGCATTAACAGTATAATGCTATTTATCTAATAATAGTTATTTACTTGACACTCCAGGTGATTTTTATCCAAGAGGAATAAACTGTATTTAGCAAAAGGTTCATAGGTGGAACAGGAGATAAATTTCCTTATTTTTCTGCCAATGTTTATTTTTTTTTCTCCTCCTCCAATGCTTTGTTATTATTTCAGCAGTTCCTAAGGGGAGGGGGTCAGATTATTCATTTGAAAGACTGAAACACTGAGAACTGAACATGGATCACCCCTCTTTAACTTTCAAAGGGTCCCGAGTGCTCTGTAGCATGAGCAGTCATTGAGAGCAGACACAGAGGACATGAGGATTGAGAGGCAGAGGGTCGCAGGGGCAAGGGCCAGCAAAACAGCAAATAATAAGTGACAGGAAGATGAAAACCATCTGTTTAGTTCCTCCTAAAAATGTGGTGCAGAGAAGAGAGGGAGCAATTATTTATTTATTTGATTTATTTGATTTGCCAATTGTTTACAAGATAATAAGTATAAGTGTATACATAGTTGTGAATACATGAAATGGGTACATATAAGAAAAATAAAAGAAGAATAAGAGAAACAATAGGACAGGGACGGTAGGCATGTTGGTGCACTTATGCACGCCCCCTACAGACCTCTTAGGAAAGGGGTGAGGTCAATAGTAGACAGTCTAAGGTTAAAGTTTTTGGGGTTTGGGGAAGAACCTACAGAGTCGGGTAGAGTATTCCAGACATTGACCACTCTATTGCTGAAGTCGTATTTCCTGCAATCAAGTTTGGTGCGGTTAACTTTGAGTTTGTATCTATTGTGTGCTCTTGTGTTGTTATGGTTGAAGCTGAAGTATTCATTGACAGGTAGGACATTGCAATGTATGATTTTATATACCATGCTTAAATCAGACCGAAGACGGCATAATTCAAGGTTTTCTAGTTCTAGAATTTCAAGTCTGATGGCATAAGGTATTCTACAACGAGTAGAGGAGTGGAGAACTCTTCTTGTGAAATATTTCTGGACTTTCTCAATTGTGCTAATATCAGATACGTAATGTGGGTTCCAGACTGATGAACTGTATTCGAGTATTGGTCTAGCAAATGTTTTGTACGCTCTGGTTAGTAGTGTGATATTACCAGAGAAAAAGCTACGTAGGATTAGGTTAACAACTCTTAATGCCTTTTTGGCTATGTAGTTGCAGTGGGCTCTAGCACTTAGATCATTAGAGGTGAGTATTCCAAGGTCCTTTACAGAGCTTGGGTCATCAACAAGATCTTGACTATTCAGCTTGTATTTTATTTTCTGATTTTTTTTGCCAATATGTAAGACAGAGCATTTATTTGTTGAGATTTGAAGTTGCCATTTGTTTGACCATTCTGATACATAGTCAAGATCTTTTTGTAGGGTAGCAGTATTGTCTGTGGTATTGAACAGCTTTACATCATCAGCGAAAAGAACGCAATTGCTCTTAATATGATCACAGAGGTCATTTATGTAGAGTATGAAGAGAGTTGGTCCTAGAACACTGCCTTGGGGGACACCACTATTGACAGGTACAGAATTTGATAGGACGCTCCCAATTTTGACCATTTGTTGTCTGTTTGCCAGGAATGCTTCTATCCAGTTATGCAGTTGTCCAGAGATACCATAGGATTTTATTTTTTAGGAGTAGTTTGTCGTGTACCACTGAATCAAAGGCTTTACAGAAGTCTATGTAGATTGCGTCTATTGCTTTGCCCTGATCGAGTTGTGTCGTCCATATGTTTTTGCAGTGTAAGAGTTGCAGATTACAGGATAGTTTTTTTCTGAAACCAAATTGTTTATTGGAGAGTAGGTTGTTTGTCTCTAAGTGGAGGATGATGGATTGGTTAATAATTGATTCCATGACTTTACAGGTGACGCAGCATAAGGAGATTGGTCTGTAATTTTCAACTAGGCTTGGGTCTCCCTTTTTGAAGATGGGGATGACTGTGGCTTGTGACCATAGGTTAGGCAAGGAGCTGGTCCTGAAAGATTTTTCAAAGATTATGCTTAGAGGTTTGGCTATGGCAGTGGATAGCTTTTTTAAGAAGTAGGCACATATTCCATCCGGTCCAATAGATAGAGATGGTTTTAGATTGCGTAGTGCTTTTTCAACATTGTCTTCTGTAAAATCGATATGTATTAGATCATTGTTGTTATCTGTGGTACAGCTAGGAAATACTGGGCATGATCCATTGCTGTTTACAAATTGCTGAGCCAAAGAATGTGTTAAAGATGTTGGCTTTAATGGTGTTGTCGTTGCAGTCTTTACCATCAGGTCCTATCAAGGGTGGGATGGACCTTGAGTCTTTTAGTTTGTTGTTTACAAAATTGTAAAAAGCACGGGTGGAATTGGTGCTTAGAAGGTTTTCCTCTTGTTTAATGTGATAATTGGTGCATTCGGTCTTTATCTGGTGGCATAAATTTTTGTATCGGCTTTTGAAATTGGCAACGTGACCAGATTTGTTTTTCCGCCAGAGTGATCTCTTTTTGGATTGAAGTTTCCTTATTGTTATGGGTAATCTGCTTTTTTGTTTTGTTTTGGGAGTTGTTGTTGGTACATATAGTTTGATGACTCTTTTGACTTCAAGTAAAAATATGTTGTAATGGTCTTCAACAGTATTGCATCCAGTGAATAGAGATTGCCAATCAAGGGATGAGAGATCGTTGTCTATAAGATTACCACTCAGAGAGACTTGTGTATGACACATATATGGCGAAGTAAAAGTGTGGAGACAGCATGCATTCAATCTGGGTTCTGTGACCCCAATAGAGGCATTCTCTTACATTCTGGTGAGAGAGAAGTTCCCTGAGGTTGGGCTCCAGCACGAGTCCGAAAGCTCGGAAGACTAAACCTCTGTTCCTGGTGACCGACTCAGATTGGATCCTGCAACATCCCCTCACTTCTGTAGGAAGGATTTCAGGGAGAGAGAGACCTTTCGTCAAATCTCTCTTTCCTTCCACACCTCAATCTTAGCATTAATGCCACATGTTCTGTGGGGAAGATCCAAATAATAATAAGTGGTAACTTATATTCTTAGCTAACTTGTATCCAGATAGCATGTGTTTTCAGTATTATGGGAGCCACACAATTTCAAATGTTTCAATCATAGTTATGTGGTCTTATGGTCAGCCAGATCATGGAGGTCAAAGGAAGGGAGGAGAAAAAAGGCTATCCCTTTGCATAGCCAAAGAGTGCACAGAAAGGAAATTGAGTCAGTAAACTAGTTCAGTTGTGTTGATATTTGTCCTCAAAACTCATTTGTCAGGAAATTCTGTTGTTCCCTTCCCTGTTTATGCACGGATCTTCAGCATAACTCCACATCTATGATGAACTTGTAAACTTGGAAATAATAGCATTTGGGCGGTCATGTGAGAAGCAGATTAAACAGAGCTTAAACATTGCATTTGGTTTAGTTGCCTCTTTAGGGGATAAATGTGAAAGCACATGATGTTTATTACTGTGCCACATTTTTTCCCTCTTAGTTGGCTAAAACTCTGAGGTGCTTCTTTCCTATGCGTGATTTTCTAGGATGCTTGAAGTAATGTTGCCTTTTTTTTAAACATTACTTTCCCATTTCTTCCTTTGCAGGGACCATCCGCCCAGTGCGGCGCAGCTATTATGACCCCTCCTCAGCCCCAGGCAAGGGTGTGGTATGGGAGTGGGAGAACGACAACGGCACCTGGACCCCCTACGACATGGAGGTGGGCATTACCATCCAACATGCCTATGAGAAGCAGCACCCTTGGATTGATCTCACTTCCATTGGGTTCTGCTACATCATTGACTTCAGCACGATGGGGCAGATCAACCGCCAGACCCAACGCAAGCGCCGGGTCCGTCGCCGCCTTGACATGGTCTACCCACTGGTCACAGGCACCTTGCCCAAATCTCAGTCGTGGCCGGCAAGCCCTGGTGCAGCCAATGTGCCTCCTGCTCCTGCTTGTACTTGTCCACAATGCCTTCTTGTCATGAGCATAAAGGCAACAGTGGCAGCTGGGAGCAATGGAGGAATGGGAGCGGCAGCTAGCCAGCAGCCTCAGCCTCCACTGCCACGTAAAGCGGTCTCCCTTTCTGGCAGCGCCAAAATCCCCACGGCGGCATCGGTTCACAAACCACAAGATGGAACAGCCACCATGCGTAGCTCTCTGAAGACCCTCGCGTCCCAAGTGAGCCGAAGGCAGGCAGTTAGCACACCTGCCCTCACCACAAGCAACTCCCCTGCCAGTCCTCCTAATGCCAACGGCAAAGTGACACACACCAGCCTTAATACATTGAACCGAACCAATCTGCAGCGCCTGGCCATCGCACAGTCCCGTGTGCTCATCGCCTCAGGGTAAGCGCTCTTTTTTGTTATTACTTAGGCCTTCAAGTCAGTGTTGATTCCTGGCAACAGCCCAGACTTTTCCCTGCAGTTTTCCTAGCAAGACTTTTGCAAGTGGTTTGCCATTGTCTGCTTCCTAGGGCTGAGAAAGAACGACTAGCCCAAGATCATTCAGTTAGCTTCGTGCTTAAGGCACCATTAGAACTCACAGACTCATGCTCCAGCTGGTGTCTTAACCATTGCACCAAACTGCCTTTAACTCAGTGGTGGTAACCGAGCCGGTAGTGGCGATGAGCAGCAGAGACCGAACCGTTTCTCTCCAATGTTCTGCTGTTGGGCCAGGCTCCCATACTAATCTTTATGTCCTGCTTTTGAAGCGCAGCTGCTTTGCGTGGCAAGCAGAAGCGACAGGGAGAGTGCAGGATTGCAGGAGGTGAGTTGGGAAGTCTCTGCACAAAGTGTGTGTTTGGCATGCGTGCACACAAAAAGTGTGCGCATGCGTGCAA
Source organism: Notechis scutatus (assembly GCF_049901735.1). Classification (NCBI taxonomy): domain Eukaryota; kingdom Metazoa; phylum Chordata; class Lepidosauria; order Squamata; family Elapidae; genus Notechis; species Notechis scutatus. The sequence continues at coordinate 229,596,081 of NC_142009.1, forward strand.
AGCACACCCACAAAGCTACGCCCACCGAACCAATGGTAAAATTTTTTTGAAACGCAACTGCTTTAAGTGCTTGTTTACCACTCCTAATACTACATGTTGGCATCCCTCTTCCTACTCACATGGAGGCATGCAGTGTGTGCCCAATATTGTTTTTCCATTATCCATATTTAGACCATGAGTAGGTCACCTCTGTTCCTGGAATATTGCAGATGGACCTTTCCCAATTCAATGCTCCCTTGATTTAATAGATTAGAGTGGCTATAGAAGTATGCAGGTAATACCATGTTTCTCACAAAATAAGTCCGGGCCTTATTTTTTTTTGACCCCTGAAAAAACGGGTAGGCCGTCTTTTTGGGGGTGACTTAATTTCCTCCCTCACCTAGAGGGGCCCATACGCACGTACCTCGCCGCGAGGCTGCTTCTATCGGCCGATGAAAGCTCCTAGAAGGCAGAGTCCCCAGCTGCTTCAGGGCGTGGTGTGGCTGCCCGTGTCCCCTCACCTTTAGGCAGTCTCTTTCGGGTGATGGAAGCTCCCCAATGCAGTCACCAGCCACTTGATCGGCGGTGAAGCGGCCTCGGGCGACGCACACACACACACACTCCTCTCGCTGCGAGGCTGCTTCTATCGGCAGACGCTCCCTTGAAGGCAGACTCCCCAGCCGCTTGGGCGGCGTGGCTGCCCGTGTCTCCTCGTCTTTAGGCAGTCTCTTTCGGGCAATGGAAACTCCCAAATGCAGTCACCAGCCACTTTGATCGGCGGTGAAGCGGCCTCGCAGCAGTGGGTGTGTGTGTGTGCCACGCCTCGCCCGAGCGGCTGGGGACTCTGCCTTCAAGGGAGCTTTCGTCTGCTGATAGAAGCGGCCTCGCGGCGAAGGAGTGTGTGTGTGTGTGCGCTCGCCCGAGGCCACTTCTACCGCCGATCAAGTGGCTGGTGACTGCACTTGGGAAGCTTCCATCGCCCGAAAGAGACTGCCCTAAAGGTGAGGGCACACGGGTAGCCACACCACGCCCTGAAGCAGCTGGGGACTCTGCCTTCAAGGGAGCTTTCGTCTGCTGATAGAAGCAGCCTCCTGGTGAGGAGTGTGTGTGTGTGTGTGTGTGTGCGTGTGCGCCCCGAGGCCGCTTCTACCGGCCGATCGAAGTGGCTGGTGACTGCATTTGGGGAGTTTCCATTGCCTGAAAGAGACGGCCTAAAGGTGAGGGGACATGGGCAGCCACGCCTTGCCCTGAAGTGGATGGGGACTCTGCCTTCAAGGGAGCTTTCATCTGCCGATAGAAGCAGCCTCACAGCAAGGGGAGTGTGTGTGTGCGCTCGCCCCGAGGCCGCTTCTACCGGCCGATCGAAGCTCCCTTGAAGGCAGAGTCCCCAGCCACTTCGGGGCGAGGCGTGGCACACACACACACTCCCCTCGCTGCGAGGCCGCTTCTACCGGCCGATTGAAGTAGCTGGTGACTGCATTTGGGGAGCTTCCATCACCCGAAAGAGATTGCCCTAAAGGCGAGGGGACATGGGTAGCCACGCCACGCCCTGAAGCGGCTGGGGACTCCGCCTTCAGGGAGCTTCTATCGGCTATCGGGGTATTCTAGCCTAGGCTACCTGCAGGGCACTCCTAAAGGCAAGTTTTCTCCCCATTCCCCCCGCTCTTCCCCCGCCCATTTCTCTTCACCTCGTGTAGTTCTAACAAATGATGTGAGAAATGGCGGGGAAAAGCATGGTTTGAATAGGCCTAAATTTGGGGGGCGGGGCTTAATTTCACCTCATGCGTAGAAATCATGCTGGGCCTTCCTATTGGTGGAGGCCGTATTGTTGGAGAAACACGGTATGTAATGCAATAAATTTGGAGAGAGTGTTGAGGGAGGTAATGCAGACAGATTCTGAGTCAAGTTAAATATCTGAACATAGGAAACATACTGCGTAGATTATAAAGTGTGGTTCAGTTTTGTCAGGGTTTATGAAGAGGAGCCCATGGAGGGATTCTGCTTGAAGACTACATTGCAGAATTTTGAAGAATGATATGTCAGGTGCTTTGGGAATAGAAACAAAAGTGGCTTCTGATTTTTGCTTACTGAAGAAACCCTAGCTGTATGTTGTGTGAGACACAACTTATTACAAAAGTAGGATATACTGAGAAGCTCTGAAGAAACAACAAACTTGACGGTTAAATAGAAGTCAGCTATTTGTAAATATATCTCGGCCCAAATACCAGCAGGATAGAAAATTCCTAAGGAAAACCTGGGACTGACATTGACTGACGCTCCCCATCAGTGCCCCTTCCTCTGTTCATCAAATCCCACAGACCCTTTGAACCATAAAACGGGGAAGCCTAAAAGCCCCTTTTGAATGTTAATGAGGAAGTGAAACATTCTTCTTCTTCTTTACTCTTCAGCTCTGGAGTGGGCTCCTATCAAAAGGCCCATACAATTTTTTTTTCAGGCTGCTGCCCAATCTGGAAGTTACCCCATCCTCAGCATCCTCCTCCTGCTAGGCCTCCCTTGACCAAAACACTCTTTCTTGGACATCTAATTAGCGTGTTCCTTCTCTTTTGTATGATTTTGCCATCAGCCGTCTGTTGCTGGTTGCTCCCCCCCTCTGCCCATGACCCTTTCAAAGACTTTCCCATGGAAGAGAGGAAGGGAGAAGGGGCCAAGGCGATGCTTCCCCAGAACAAAAGGCCCTGTGAATAACTGGGAGACACAACCAAGGTTTCAAGAGCTGAATGAGGAGAAGGCAGGCGAATGGGGAGGGCGGGACATGCCTCTCTCTTCAGATTAGAGGATTCTCTGTCTCCAGCTAGCTCCTTGATCTGTAACTACAGCAACCATTGTCCAGTTTAAAAGGTGCCCCACTTTGTCTATATCTCAGCCCTTTCTGTCTCATATATCTCCCATCTATGCCTATTCCAGAGGCCTTGATAATTGCTGCACTTCTGTCTCAGGAGTAAATTCAAGATTGTTCACTTTTGAAAGCAGGAACTTGTGTCTGGAATGTGACACTTTCTTGTGTTCCAAAGCAGATGTCAAGTTTTGTCAGAGGAACCTTGGAGCAATCCAGTGTCATGCAGGCTTCTATGGATTGGGTTGGTTTCTGCTGGTCTTGCAAAGCCGGCAGACTTAGTCCAGATTATTGATGCACATAATTTATAGTTAAATTATGTGCCATGAGAGTAAAGTTTGATTTTGCAGGAACGTTTATGTGGTGCTGTGAGCAAACAGGATCCCCAAAGGTTGTGGACACGATCTAAGAATGTTTTTTTCCCAAAACACATTGACCAAATTGTAGAAGTTTGTAGAAATTTATCTGCATGATACAAAGACGAAGAAACCTTTTCTAAAGGTTTTGTGGAACTATGATATTAAAACCACAATTGAGCCTAACATTTCTGTTGTTAAGTAAGACATTTGTTAAGTGAGTTGTGCCCCGTTTTGCAACCTTTCTCGCCACAGTTGTTAAGGGAACCACTGCAGTTGATAAGTTAGTAACATGGAGGTTAAGTGAATCTGGCTTTCCCATTGACTTTGCTTGTCAGAAGGTCACAAAAGGGGATCCCGTGACTCCTGGGATACAGCAACAGTCATAAATATGAACCAGTTGCCAAGCATCTGAATTTGATCAGATGAACATGGGGCTGCTACAAAGGTTGTGTGAAAAAATGGCCTTAAGTCACATTTTTCAGTGCTGTTGTAACTTTGAACGGTGAATAAATGAACAGCTGTAAGTCAAGGACTACCTGTATTTTTCATAATGTGGTCCTATTTTATGTTACATAATTTTTTTCCACCATGAATCTTGTTCATGTTCAAAACACAAAACTTTTTTTTGAAAGCCATTCTATGCATACTTCCATCTGTATCCATTTGTACATGTCAACATGGTTGTCCGCTACTCCTCGCATTCTCAGAGTATATTCAACATTAGGTAAAAATCTTGGTGGATCAGCTCAAGCATTTTGAGTCCAACACTGACCAACAATTTTGATTCAGGAAACTAACAAGAATGAATAGGAGAGCAACAGCTTTCCTGTCATTCTCTAGAAGCCGAGGTTTGATGTATGCCATTTGTGGTTCAGATTGCCATCACAGTGAATTGCAGTTGAGAGCTCAGTCTTTCATGCATTTGTCTAGTTCCCTTTTAAAACCATCAGATTTGGTGGCCATGTTCATGCCTGATGACAGCCAATTCCAGTGTTCACAGATTCGGTCAATGCCAATCTGATTATCAGTGCATGGGCAGAATTTGGGCATTGGAGAGTCGCACCAGAGTAGTGAATGAGTCTATGAAATGCATGAAAAAGCTCTTCACGGGCAAATTGGTATAAATTTCTGGGTGGGCACCTGGATGTCTTAGTAACATAATATCATCCTAACTTCAGGCAGAAGTTATAGATCTTAGAGAAATTCAGCTCTGAGATTAAGAATAGGAGGAAGAAAATATCCTGAAATTATTTTATTTTAAAAAAAAATTGTTTCCTATTGTTCCCATGGCCAGACAGTCCCTAAAACTCATCCTGTAATTCCTTTGGGTAGACTGATGATCATGACTGGAATAAGGTGATCACTATACATCTAACCATCTTTAAGGAGTAATGTGCTTATCACTGATTTTCCTATTGCCTATTAACAGGCTATTGACTGTTACCTACCCTCCTTTCAAGATCCATTTGCCTTGCTTGCCTTTCTCAGACTGGGTCTCCTAGCTCAACTAGGCTCTAGGGACAATGTTTGTGCCTTAGGCTGCTAGCAACCAAAGGCAGAGATGTAACCTGCCAGGCTAGATTGTCTAGGCCCTGGTACCTTTTAGGATATTAAAGAAAACATCCAGGGATCAATGAATAGGTGGAAACTTCTCTCCACCCTCTGTGTAGCGTGTACAGAAGGTACAGTGGATTCCTCTTTGTTCTCATAGTGTTCCACCTCCATCCTTCAGAGAATCCAAGGTTTGCTTTGACACCTGTTCACAGTCTCTTTCCATGTGTGCTTAATTCTCAGAGTCTCCAGCTTTTACGGAAATGCAGATTCATTTTCTAGCCATCTCTAATAACTTGTGTTTTATTCTCTCATAGAGTCCCTACAGTTCCTGTTAAAAACCTCAATGGCTCAAGCCCAGTCAATCCTGCTCTAGCAGGTAAGGGGACCAAAAATCCTATGGAACCAGAGCTACCATTAAGAATAGAATAGAATAGAATAGAATAGAATAGAATAGAATAGAATAGAATAGAATAGAATAGAATAGAGCAGAGCAGAGCAGAGCAGAGCAGAGCAGAGCAGAGCAGAGCAGAGCAGAGCAGAGCACAGAACAGAACAGAACAGAATAGAATTCTTTCTTGGCCAAGTGTAATTGGACACACAAGGAATTTGTCTTTGGTGCATATGCTCTCAGTGTACATATAGAAAAAATAAAATACATATAGCTCTTGATTGACCTAACTAAGGGGTCCTTAAGTGGGAAGATATTTTGAAACCCTGACTTCTGCAGGGTTTTTCCAAGATACACTGATGGAAGTGGGGAAAGGAACCAATTCTTTCTATTCCTTCAAGAAGTGGAAGAGGGATATGGAGCAAGTGCATGAATGAAGATGCGAGTTGTGGTGAGGAACAGAAAAAGGAAGGTGATGGTGATGATCTACAAGATGGGATGTTCAGTGCCCTTGTTGCTTGGGGATAGATAGAGACATACAGCGCAGCACATCTAAAAGGTAGAAGTTTTGGGAAAACTAGTGTACACCTGCCATAGGGAGGGAGTGCAACTTTAAAAGAGAAAAACATACTCATTTTAACTATGTGCTTAGGCTCAAACGTATCATTGTTGTGAATGTTAATAAATATTGATAATGGTTATGCATGTTTTAGAAGTTTGGATTTTAAAAAAAACCTCAAAGTTAATGCCTTCCAAATAAGTTAGCTTCCCAAACCCTGAGGCCAGCATGGCATTTTAGCCAACATTTGAAGAGGATATGACATTGTCATGAGATTGTTTAATCTCTCTGGTTTCCTTTAGTTTAAAGCATTATAAAAATTGGAACTGGCAAAGAGCCACCCTGCGATAAATGGGTAAAATAGCCTCATGGATGAAACAAGATTCTAGCTAACCCATAAGTGTAAGACAGAAATAAAGCAAAGGAAGAGGCTGTTTACAAATGCTTGGACCCTCCTTTCTCCTGCCAGGAATCACAGGGATACTTATGAGTGCTGCAGGGCTCCCTGTCTGTCTGACTCGACCTCCAAAACTGGTTCTGCACCCGCCTCCAGTCAGCAAGAGTGACATTAAATCCATCCCTGGCATCTCCAATACCTGCCGTAAGACTACCAAAAAGCAGACCAAGAAAGGTAAGAACCTGAGCTTCTCTCTTTCTTCCTATTGCCTCACCTCATTAGAATAACTGGAAGGGGCAGGTGTCCAAAATATACAAACTCATAAAGAGAAAGAATGTGCATTGTAACTTATTCAGACATCATACCAAACCAGATTTTGTGCTGACTTGAAGTTAGAAGCTGAAAGATACAGTAGTTTGAGGCGCCAGCTTTACCTTGGGGGGGAAAAAGAACAACAACAACAAAACAGGTTAAGCTTGCTGGGTCAACACCTGCACCTTCCTTTTCTGCCCCGGTGTGTGTCCCTGGCTGCTTATGGCTTTTGGCTGAGGGAGATCAGGTGTTCTGATTCTCTATTGTTTTTGGCTGGCTGCTTCTGGAGGGTGATGGTATATTCCTGTCTTTGGAGGGCTCGGTCTATGGACCTTTCCTCCTTCTCTTCTCTTCTGGTTTCTTGTAACTATCACTCAGGCATTGTTCCAACACGTTTTGTTCTCCTGCGCTGCCCCCCTCCCCGCTTCCATTTTGCGATCCCATCCACATGGGTTTCTGTATCCGGTGATGGTTGGACAGTGGCAGATATCCAACCAGTGTTCTTCCAAAATGCTCTTCTGCATTACCTAACACAGCAGATGATTTGTACTCCTCTGGCTCATGCTTTCCCAGCCAGCCGTAGTGAGCATGATGTATTGCACACTCTCTCTGGTATGCGGCTTTTCCTTTTTAAATTGACCTTTCTCCAAGGTGCGCCACATCTGCTTGACAAATAGTAAGCCTTACTTCCAGGTGACAATGGGGTAAAAGAGGTGTTAGAAGCCTGTGGTCCCTTGTGTGTCTGTGTAAAGAACACAGAATCACTGTCATTAGAGTGAGCGCACAAGTTTGCCGACCAGCCTTGTTAAAAGGCCACAAGGGCAGATGCACTCACCATGCTCCTTTCACAATAAAGAGCTAATGCTTAAGTTGTGCACTGCAACTCTGCTGTCAGTTGAGTGAGCGCCTTCCTTATCCACCCTGCGCAATGACATAGCCAGGCCTTCTTCAGGACAATCTGTAGCCATCTCGGCCCTTCAGATCTTCCAACACTGCACCCATCACTGCTGTAATTGATTCTCACCACTTTGCTGCTGGCCATTCTGTTCTTTGCTTTCCTTCCACCTTTCTCAAAGGGAGCACATACAGAGTACGGTTGTCTCATCAAGTATCTAGAGAATTGCGAACATCAGGGATAAGGGTCATTAGAGGTGGGTAATGTGTAGATATTGCGCAACCTCAAGTTCCACCTTTGATCACAGATCACATTTGATAGCAAAATAATGAAGCCAATGGTACAGTGTCTCACCTTTTAGAGGGGTAATGTTGTACAATTAATATTGTAAAGCTAGGGTGAGGGCAACCTTTCAGTAGCTGTTGTCCATATAATACTTTGTAGGAGAAGAGCTTAGGATGGGGGGAGGGGTAGACTGATATAAAGCAAGTGGAGAGATGTGGCACATATAGTTGAAACCACATTTTTCTGGTCCTTTTCCCAAATTTTGGGGTTTTTCTTTGGTTTTTAACTGCTAAGGCTATTTTGGGCTTCTGCTTCATCCCATGAACATTATTTTTGCCTCAAATAGCAGAGCAGTATTCAGCTGCTGTGGTTGGAGAGTGCTTTGAAGGCCAGAGAGAGGTTTGAGGCAACTCTTGAAACTTTTAAGTTGTTCACTCCTGCAAAATAACCTTGGTTGGGTTAGAATTCTTCACCGATGCTAGAGAATAATGTAAAAAGTGAGAAATTGTGCCTTGACTAATTAAGTGATGCAGTGCCATCTGTGAGTTGCCCCTCATATCCAGGGGGGAAAAAATCGAAAAGTGAGCAAAAACATAACATGTCCCTGTTCTACAAGATTCCATTGTCTGTTCTCTGCCCCAAGATATTTCCTGTTCTTAAGATAGGATAAGGTTTAGGTTTTTTTGTCAGATGAATCTGTTGTCTTTGTTTATCTATTGAAGACAAAGGCACGTTTTCCCCAGGGCACCGAGTAGAGATTCTTCTTTAAGTTTTGCTATCTCCTCAGTGCAGAGTTTAGTCACTCATCCGTGCAGCTGCACACAAAGGTTATGGGTATTATACATTCCTTCATAGAATTATACTCCTGAAAACAGCAGGGAGGCTAGAAGGATGAGGGCCATCATGTAAAGGAGTCAGGATTGAAACTGCTTAGCCTGACTTTGGTTTGCAGCCACCTTTCATCTGGAGGCACATTCAAGAATATTGCAACATCAGAAGGAGAGACAAACTGGCTCTCCCATACATGGGTGGGGTGTAATTTTTGACTCACTGTGGAGTTTGAGCAAGTTGGTATGATGATTTAACCTCCATTCTTCTTCTTGTTTCTTAATTTTTTAGAGGTGTAGACCTGATTGTTAGCCTATTTAAGATTAAAACAAGCACATTCTTTCTGTACCCTGCCGCTATGGCTGCTAATAGCAAAAGAGCTGTAGCTAGGTTAGAATACTGGGAAGCTTAAGGTTAAGAAGCCCACAGCAAAAGTTTTATCACTGTTTTTATTTTCTTTCTACTTAGCCTGCCTCTATGTATCATGCAGGTTTACATAGGGACGCAGCTTCAGTTAACATACATTAATGAGGACATTGCATAGTATAGGAGCATGGAGGCTCACAAGGTTAGGAAACTGGGCTGACAATCAGCAGGCTTGTGTTCAAGACCCATTGCAGGGCAGGATGAGTTCCCATCACATGCTCCAGCTCCAGCTGAAAGTGGGTGACCACAAGTAGATAAATGGGTGCTCCTTCAGCGAGCAACTTCATGGGACACGAAAGGAGCCTCCAAATGGGTGTAGTGCACCGAAGTGCTTTTGACACGGAAGAACAGAGTACAACATGTGTACTGTTGTACTCTGACAATAAAGGTAATAAGAAGAAGATTGCCTGGTATCATAGTTAGAATAAGGTGGTGTGCAACATGCAGTACTTCAACATACAGCTGTGTAGCTTATCTCTTTGGTGGATGTTTCCCCAGAATACCAAAGTGGCTAAATTTATATTGCGCTAAGCTTAAGTGCAATGAATTTGGTCTTTGTTTAGTATGTGATATGAACCCACCATTAACTGTGTTCACACACAACACTGCCATAGCTTCTGATTTTGGTTTGCCACTCAGAAATACTAGTTGATTGAATGTCTAGGCAGACTGTGGCCATGTTTCACAAACTATCTGACTTAGTAACACCTGAATTGATGCAGTACAGATAGTCTTCAACTTACAATCATTCATTTAGTGACCGTTCGAAGTGACAACGGCACTGAAAAAAGTGACTTGTGATCATGTTTCACACTTATGACTGTTACAGCATCCACATGGATCATGTGATCAAAATTTGGTCGCTTGGGAACTGGCTAGTATTTACGACTGCTGCAGTGTCCCAGTGTCTTCTGCCACTTTCTGAGAAGCAAAGTCATTGGGGAAGCCAAAACCGCTTAATGACCATGTTATTAACTTAACTGCAGTGATTCAGTTAACAACTGTGACAAGAAAAGTCATAAAATGGGCCAAAAATCACTTAACTCGTTTAACAGCAGAAATTTTGGATTAATGTGATCGTAAGTCAAGGCCTACCTGTATGTAAAACCAAAGGCTTGGGGAGAAAACCAAGCTCCACAAAGCTGCGGAATGGCACTTGCTCCCTCCCTCCCTCCTTCTCTGTCTCCGGCTCTGTCTCTGTCTCTCTCTCTTTTGTAATTCTTTTAAAACTTGTAACAAAGCACCTTCCTCCCTGCTTTCCATTTCCTGCCCTGTCTTCCATTTTCTTGATGGCTATCAGGAAAGAGATAAGTCAGTTTGCTCCTCTTGTTTTGATGTCTAGGTAAAACTACAGAGGAAGTTTTGAAAAAATACCTGCAGAAGGTACGCCATCCTCCAGATGAGGTATGTCTGGTTCTCTCTATATAGGGCATCTATTTCTGCAAGTGTAGGGAAGCCAAGTGTAGCAAAATAGTTATTGATGCAGAGCAATATGCTTAGTATGCAGATTTCAGGGGGAAAAATTAAACTGTAACTATTAGTGGTGCAGTATGCTGGTTAACTATATATTGCTGAGTAGCTTATCTCTTTGGTGGATGTCTCCCCAGAATACCAAAGTGGCTAAACTTATATTGCACTAACTTAAGTGCAATGAATTTGGTCTTTGTTTAGTATGTGATGTGAACCCATCATTAACTGTGTTCACACATAACACTGCCATTAAGTTTGGTTAACAAAATACAACACACACACACACCCTTCCCGTTTTGCCCTTGGTTTACAGTGAAGATGCAGGGAAGGCCAAAGTGTCTTGAGGAATTTTGGTGAGACGGAGAGGAGTAGAACCACTGCAGATGAGGCAGATAATGCTGACTTAGATGGTCAATTCAATATCCTCACTTCCACATGTAGCTTCCTCTCATTTTAATGTTGGGGATGGCAGTGGCAGATGAACTTCTTTTAGATGTATTGTGATGACTTGGGGTGTGACATAAAAATAACCAAGTCACAAAAATAGAAGAAAGTCCCTTTAATGCCTCCAACTTGGCCTCAGTGTCCAATTATCATCTGCTGGATATCAAACTCTTAAAGAAAACAGTTTACAGAGGGAGTAAATGCAGTCCGCACCCAAAGTAAAGTTAATTTGAAATAAAAAACCCAACACATCACTCTGAAGGAATTACTACGGCAGGCAAGGATGATTAACTGCAGATTTCTATCAGATAATGCAGCAACCACAGTTCGGAGGAAGCCAAAACACAGATAAGCTCTGATAAGAATGCACGCTTTGCTTCCAGCAACTTTGCCATGCGCAGTTTGTCCTTTTAACCAGTCCTCCCCAGCTGCAGCCCATGAAGGGGATCAGGGCCCCTTCCTCCCCTATAGACCACGCCACTCACGGTTCTCCCTTATCCGCTCCTCCCTGCATGCCCTAGGATGAAGAGGGGATGGGCCTGGGTCTTCCTCTGAATGCCCATCCAGCCTGTGCTCTTCCTCAGTTTCCTCCACAGCCACCGGAGCCACACTCCCACTCCCTATCAGCTGTTCCATGTCTCCCTCCGAGTCAGACTCCAACAGCGGCACGACATGTATCTATTTCCAAGGAGATCAATAAGACTCACACCTGTGTAACTTAATCTAAACTTAATCCAGTATTTCCCAACCTTGGCAGCTTGAAGATGAGTGGAGAATTCTGGGAGTTGCATAGTCCACACATTCTTCAAGTTATCGAGGTTGAGAAACACAGCTGCAGACCAAGGATTCTGATGCTTTCTCACCTAACAATTTCCTGCTTCTCTTTAGGACTGTACCATCTGCATGGAACGCCTCTCTGTTCCCTCAGGCTATAAAGGACCTCAGCCAGTCGTCAAGCCAGAATTGGTGGGCAAACTGTTCAAATGTGGTCACATGTATCACCTCCACTGCCTTGTGGCCATGTATAACAATGGCAATAAGGTGTGTTCCTGGGATAGGAGGGCAGAGTTGTGGTGTATTGCTGTTCTTTGGGGAAAGACTGGGAAAACCAAGAAACTTATTCAAGGCTGAATAGCTAGCAGTCTTCATATTTAAAAAAAATAAAGGCCTCTGGAGGATACTGTGACTCCATGCCAATCGTGGTGTTTTGTTCTGCATTTAAAGTGGGGGAAGACACAAGGGACAATTTGGAGCTTCAACAAATCCAATTTGTTAAATTCATAAGCTGAAGGGGAAATACATACCATAGTTTATTTGGCTTCCTCTAAGAAATGTTGCACATGCTGTAGGAAAAGTCTTCGTGCTGCTCATCTTTAATTGTGTTGTTGATTCTTACTGTATTTTAATCCTGGAAAACAACAAGTGTAATAAGAATTGGTTCTCTGAATTGGGATCACACAAGTGGCAGTATTTCCCCTTGCTTAGCAATCCCATGGATGATTTCTAATGATCACCATCTAATAAACAGTATTTTGATTTGCCAGTTATTGAGTTATGATTCTGTGATGGTACATCAATCTAAAAATCTCATTATTAATGCATTGTTTGAGAGAACAAGATTCTCAGTCTCTGGTTATATGCCAGTGTTTAGGCAGGATGTCTCTTAGCAGTTGAAGACTGCCTGACTTACCATTTTAAGAAAAAGCCACCATTTTAACTGCATTCTGTCATGGAAAAAAGTGATCCATGAAAAAAATGAACCAAAGCAGTAGAAATCGATTTTTTTTTTAAATTAAAATACTCCAAAACATTGACCACTGTGTCCCAGCCAATCAGACCAAGACACCAAATACAGATTTGCAAAGGACTGTATAGAAAAATATACATTATCAGACACAATTACTTACAGTTGTCTAGAGAGGAACCCCCCCTCCCCAACTCTATTTTAACAATAAAATAATCACATAAATCTAGATCTTAAGGCTGGTGCCTTAAGCTTCCACCCTTGATCTACATTCCTTCTCTACAATAAAGTACTAAATACTCCATTTACAAGCCTGGCATTTTTATGCCCTGTTATCCTGGGGGGTGAGGGTTATGCCCATTGAACTACATTGCCAAATCTTTCTTGATTATTTAATATAATTACATTGTACAGGAATATGATTTTAAACAGACAAAATCAACTTTTAACTAAGAAAACAAAACAAACAAACCCCACATTAACAGATGTGCTTTCAATCAATTTTTGAGCACATGTACATGGGAGTTGGATCACATATCACACTAAACTTACTTTGTTTTGGCTGTAGTTTAATGTATCCTGCAAACCATGGACTTGGGCTTATTTTATTCTTGATTTAAACATTAAAATTAAAACTGCATTTTATTTTTGATAAATATATATGTATGTGCATGTATATATACATATGCGTGTGTGTATATATATATATGTGGATGGATGGATAGATAGATGATAGATAGATAGATAGATAGATAGATAGATAGATAGATAGATAGATAGATAGATATAGAGCATATATATATATGTATGTGCATGTAAGGGTGAGTGTGTATATGTATTGCGTATGTATGTGTGTGTGTGTGTGTATTTCTTTTGAGAGAGGGCATGAGAGTTTCATTTTTTTAATGTGCGCTAGTATGTTTACACAAAAAAGGGACAATAAAGGTTATCTTATTTTAAGAGGAACAAACTAGAAAAAGAATCCAATTATGGCCTTTGCTTGTTTGCTGCTGAGATCTATTGTAGTGAGTCTAGTCAATAATTTACTCAAATCAAAGGCAAATTCTGATAATTTACCGTAATTGAAGAATCTGGTTTTTCCTGACTCAGAATTAAATTGAAACTTCAGAATTCACCAGCTCCCATTTGGGATCCATAGACAGAAAGACACCCATCTCTGAGTCTCCATTTAATAGTATTTTCAAGACTTTATAGCAGCTTCACTACTGTTCCCTGGGCTAAGAAAGAGGCTTTTTCTTGTCCGCTGAGTTCAAAACATTTTTGGACCTGTGAGGGTGGATTTAATTATTGAAGGAACATATTTTCTCTCCTTTTTAAAAATTCAATTCTCATGCTGCTTATTGAAACAAGGACTAATAATATTCTCATATTACATTTTAAAAGATAACTTGGCTCTGTGCTTAAAACTGCAAACTATGGTTGGAAGAATTTAACACATGTAGTTTGAATAAAATGCCTGGAGGGTCTAAATATGCAAATAGAGATAGAAGAGACCTTGTCTTCAATCTTCCTTAATCTACTTTTAGGTGGGTTTTTTTTTATTTGAGGATGTATGAAGTTATGAAGCATTCTGGACAGTGAGAGCTTATCTTTCCACTATTCCTTTACCACTTGTTATTTTACAGTGTTGGTGGTATAATTACTTAGTGTCATTTTGATGTTTTTTAAAATTCTGTGCTGGTGTTATTATTTATGTTCTTTGCTTTTAGGATGGGAGCTTGCAGTGTCCAACCTGCAAAACCATATATGGGGTGAAGACTGGCACCCAGCCTCCTGGAAAAATGGAATATCACCTCATCCCCCATTCACTGCCAGGACACCTTGACTGTAAAACTATCCGAATAATCTACAACATTCCACCAGGAATACAGGTGAGTTTCTAGGCAGGGGTCTTAAAAGGATTGCAATTGCAACTAAGACCATAGTGGGCAATGTGGTATTTAGATTTTAACTGTATTTTTTTTTTATCCTGCTCCTGTAAACCTTCTGTAAAAAGGTTTCAAACTATTCCTGGTGACTTCATGGTCATATCTTTCAGTTTTTCTGGGAAACAAAATAGAAACCTTTAGCCACCAGCTTCTTTCAAGATGTCTCCAGTCCATGTAGTCCAAGCCAACTTAGTTCTCAGCCCTTACAGTCTCAATGAGGCAATACCATCTGCTGAAGCTGAATTTTCTTGAGGCATATAAAAAAAAGAGGTTTTAGTTAATTTGTGTGATCGTTGACTCTGTTGGATGTGCACTGTCTTTTACCTAGAAAAATAATTATTATTTCCTGTTCTTTCTAGGGACCAGAGCATCCAAGTCCTGGAAAGAGTTTCACTGCCCGGGGTTTCCCTCGACACTGCTACCTCCCAGACAGTGAAAGAGGCAGAACGGTAGGAGACATCTTAATACTATAATAAATATAAAAATGTGTCTCTGGAACAAAGGTCTAGTTACCAAAAACAGTGTATTCTGTCTAGGGCACGAATGTGTCGTTGACAGACCTTAGAGAGTTTCTTCTGAACAACTTACACAATAGTAGCTTATGTTGTTTTGGATTCTATGAAGGAAATAGAGGCCTAGAAAGAAAAGAAGGATTGTGTTGTATTTGTTTCTAACCAACGGAGTAGTTGAGGGTGATGGAACACATATATGCACACATATATCCCCCTCCCACCCACAATTGAGAGTAATTCTATCTTAGCATTGGAGAAGAGGATCCAATTTGCCTAGGGAGAGTTTGCTTGTAGTTGAGTAAATAATTCAAAGCCAGTCAGTAAATGTCATGGTCTTCTCAATCCAACATCTTAATCCAACATCTTCCCTATTGAATGCTCCTTCCAATGTGCTTGATGTAACCAGGAGTATTCCCCTTTGGGAAGAGGGAAACACTGGAAGAAAGTTTGAAGCAGGGAAGGCTTTGGAGCCTCTATTAGTGCTTGTAATGTTATTTCAGTTGTACAGAAGTGCTTGTGGAATTTATCCATATCCATTGGGTAGATTCCCGCCAGAATCCAGTTGTTTGCAAGAATATCAGTAGAAAAAAAATTGCGAGTGATTTTGCTTGGGTGATGTAAGCCCCTTCTCATTTGGATACCCTTCTAATATTCTTCCATTTCCTCTGGCAGGTGCTGAAACTGCTGTTGGTGGCCTGGGATCGGAGGTTGATCTTTGCCATAGGCACTTCAAGCACCACTGGGGAATCAGATACAGTCATCTGGAATGAGATTCACCACAAGACGGAATTTGGGTCCAATCTCACAGGCCACGGCTACCCTGATCCCAACTATCTAGACAATGTACTTACTGAGCTGACAGCTCAGGGAATAACAGAGGAGAGTGTGATGCAGGAGAAGGACTGAAAGTGTAAGAGGAAAGGGGAAGGACTTTGTCCAAGGGAGGAGTGACAAGTATAGCAGCGTGTGCATGGAACAAGCTCCTCCCTCTTCCATTGTGCCTGCTCTGTCCTCTCATCCTCCTACCGTAGGCCTCTTAAAAGGCTCAGCTGTGGTTAGGCAGCTGTGGGCTTGCTTAAATGAGGAACTCCCAGCCCATTTTCATATGTGGCCCACAGCACCTGATGTATAAAAAGCAAACAAACCTGGGAAGGTTTGTGTGTTCCTCTTCAGCATGAGGAGGAGTGTCCTGTTGAGGCCTGAGGTTATATTAACCTCAGTACTCATAGCTACTTTAGCTTTGTATCTCAAAAACTGGGCTTGGGCCCTCTCTGGGATGCAGTCCCATCTTCTGTCCATGAACAATAAGGGATGGCTGTGGGCAACAGGCAGCTTGGAATGGCAGAATCATGTGCAAGTCAAAAAATATGGCTTTGTTTCAGAGGTACAGAAGATTGAAACCAGCCCTCTCGTTGTCGTTCCCTCCCCCCTTTCTTTCTTACCCAGCTAGGTGCCTGGTTCCATGTTGTCATGTCCCTGCTGCTTTTGTGTCATGGGCTCAATGTGAGTCATGATATACGCTGTCTACCGGTCTGGTACTTCACTCCCTGCCAGCTTCCTTTTTTTGAGAGGCTGCATCTGTAGTTCCCACCCAAGGTAGTTGAGCAGGAGGCCTGCTTATTGCTCCTTAGGGAAGTAGATTGGAAATTTGTTCTCTTGAATGCATTCCAAACTGGGTCAATGCATGCCAAATCTCTGCGGCCCACTTAGGGTGGATGAGAGCAGAATGAATTAATTGCGGCTCGTATTTGAACTGAATGTGAAATAGGGGCCATAAATCTCTTTGGACGTGCCTGTCTCCAAAGCCAAGCCCTGTTTTTGCTCTTGTAGCTGGGGGTGTGCCGGATCAAGTTGGGCTTTGGTTGAAGTGCAGACTAGCCCTCTGGGTTAGATCACATCAACTGACTTGCCAGATCAATGCTGAGCGGTGTGTCCCAGTTTTGTTTATGAATTGCATCATTGGGGAGGCTGCTCTACGTCTAATCTGTTTCTGTTGGGGGTTAGAATCAACAGGGATCAGGGGGACGGTGAGGGAAAGACACTTCCTGTCTTCGTCCCCACAGTTCATGGTGGGTTCTTTGAACTTTCTGTATGGGGGAGTCCCCGGAAACCGATTTGAATTTATTTACCTCTTGTTTGGGGGATTTGTCACATATATTGTGTGTGGGTGTACGTATGTATGTATTTGTAATGAATGAGAAAGAGACTTTGAGGGTAGAATGTGTAACACAATGGTACTTAAAGTTAGACCTGGAGGCTAAGAACTGCCATTGATTGCCATGGTATTAAAATAAGATTTCCCCACACACATACACACACCATTTTGAAAGGGCTAGGCCAGGATTAAAACCATGAGTCTGGTGATTGGGGCAGACAGGATATGAATACAATTATCAATAGATCTATGTTGTACACCTACGTATATTTGATTTGCATATTCCTCACTCATCACTTGAGACTTTCAAGAAGAGATTGGACTGCCATTTGTCAGAAATGGTGTAGGGTCTCCTGCTTAGGCGGGGGGTTGGACTAGATGACCTACAAGGTCCCTTCCAACTCTAATTATCTGTTATCTGTTATCCTCACCTCTTTCATTTCCATTAGTCTTGAGGCACTATAAAGATCTCAACAAGTGAAGTAGGTTCAGGTGAGAGCATAAAAGAAATGAGCATTTTTGTGGAGCTGACCATATGCTTATCCACATGGGTAACAGTAGATACACACACACACACACACACACACACACGTAAGAGGAAGAGCACAGAGGTCACACAAGGCTAAGACTGCAGCGTGTAAATATTCAGGAGCTCCCAAAGTTCTCATTTTTATTGGTATTTCTTTCCAAGAAGATGGAAACATGCTCATAGGCTTGATTTCTTTAGAAAAGTTAAACTATGTATCAGTCTCTTCTTTTTGGATACCCTAATATAGAAGTTAAAACAATATCCTGCTTGCTCTTTTCCTAGTTCTCTTCTCCTAACATTAAATTCTTAAATCTTCACCATAGTAATAGTAAAAAAGGGCTATCAATGGTTCTGAAGTGTCCATCGTAAAACTGAAATCCCTTTTGCAGTGAATAAATGAATAGAGCATTTCCCAGCTGGGTTTGCGGTTTCAAACATCTTGTCGTAGTAGACAAGAATAACAAATTTCCCTTTCAAGGTTTTCTTAATGCCACCTCTCCCTTGTACCATATTTCCTCTATAACCATGGCATTCCCTCATATGCAACTTAATCTCCAAGATAAGGGAAAGGGCTGGGAAGATCATTTTCTTGCCATCAGCATCTCCCAATGGAAGGGGGTCAATTTGCTTTTTTCTTTTGTATTGTTTGGGCGGATTGGTTTCTTCTTTCAACTCTCCAGATTTTCTTTAAATTGCATTGTAGAGTATAAGCAACTTGATGAAAGAGTCTTATCAGGAATGATAGTTTTTGGTTTCTGAATTTTGGGTCCGAAAGCAGATTGTGTGGGCGCTGGTAGTGGGATAGGGAGCGGGAGGGTGGGATATGGGAGCCATATTGTATATTGTTTGTTGTTTGTGAACGGTGCGTTTTGCCCGTCTCTTAGTTCGTTGCCTTGCTTGAGGATGGCACCCTTGGGGTGTAACAATAAAAGGAAAATTCCACTGCCAGTTTGAATCATGTGTTGTGTTTGTCTTTTCTAAGTCTGTGCTTCTGTCTGTTGCTTATATATTTTTGTTTCAAAAGTGATCGTGTACAGTTTACTTACCTGGAGAACCGGTAAGGGGAGAGGGCTGAGGGGAGTATTTTTTCAATCACAATAAATGTTGGAGAATCAGTTCAACAGAAATGAACAGAATTTGTTCACTACAACGGAGTAGTCCTAAATTATGTAGTAGTATATAATCATTGGGAGACAAATCAAAATGTCCCTCTTCAATGTAAGAAAATGATGTGAATGCGGAAAAACAAAAACCAACTGAGTTATAAATAAACTTGGAACATATTTATAGAGAGGCTAATTGTCAAGGACTGTATAAAGCTTTCCTGAGGGTTTCCGTGACTGCACAATTAGCAGAAATCAAAGCGTCTCTTTCTCCTCAAGCTAAAGTCGTAATGCTGGAAAAATCTGGGCTTGCAGAGTGTTGCCTCTTGTGCAGTGATTACAGAATCAAATGTTGGTCAGAACTGGGTCAGATAGAAACAAAATCCAACTCAGGCACCAGATTGAAAGAATTTTGATTTTTTTTGGTTTCTTTTTTGCTTTTTCAATAACTTTTAAGGCATTTCATACAACTTGGAATTATATTCTGTTCTATTTGTTTCCTTGACGAGAACACAATATGCCAGGCAGCCACACAGTTGCTGTTCTTACTACATTAGCTTTAATTATCACATTTCAAAATATGGCACTGGTTTTCTGAATCCAAAGATATTCTTATGCAAAAGCACTAGATATTATTTTAGCTGTCAAAATGTTTTCTCACTGAATTTCTACCTTTGCATGTTTTAGTTTTTTTATATATAACTTGAGTGCAATCTTTTTGCATCTTCTGTCTCCTTTAAGAGGGATTCCTTACTGCTCAGAACATTAAGCTATAACCAGGACAATGAAATAAAATAGAAACAAGCTTTCAGAAGGTTGATGTGGTTCTTTGACTGCTCCCTAAGGCTCCTTTATACAAAATGCTGTTTCCTAAAGTGTATTGCTGTTCAATTTGTGTTTTTACAAAGAGCACAATTTATATATTTTTGCAATTTAGACTATATTTTAATGCATTATTATTCATGCAGATTTCTTTGTTGGATCAAATAAACCAAATACATGTGATTTTCTAAGTGGCCTGCTGTGATTTTCAGGCAAATAAGGGGGACAATTCATATAACAGGAGGACAAGCACTGTGATTTAAGGGGAAAAAGAATCAAGAATGAAAGTATCTCAAGTGCAGGTAAAAATAGGTTATTGTGTAGAAGCCCAACAAGGGCACCACAAAAGCCCATGTCCAAAGGCTGGACTTTCCTTCCAGGAATAGGGGGAGTAACTCACTGAAACATTGTGGAAAATTTCCTTTTTCTAACACCCTTCCCACGAGGATATACATTCATATAAAGAACTGAGCACAGAGGTCCTATTCTCAAGGGAATAAATGGTGCTAATGCACCAGACTTGTATTTTACTTGTGGGGTGAGCTCATGGGAGGGAGGAGGAAAAGAGAAAGAAACCTGTCTTGTTGGAAGATAAAAGCCCTCTCTACTGTTCTTCATCCACACTTTATATCACTGAATAAGATCTAACATGTGAAGTTGCTTTGAATTCTGTTCTTGTGTCTTCTCCCCATTTCCTTCTTCCATCCATCCATCCATCCATCCATCCATCCATCCAACAATATTTCAGAATGTCCCTGTTCACCAAAAAGAAGAGAAATGCCAACCATGCCTGACATTCTAGGCAAACTATACCTATCTCTTGAAAAGAGAAATTGCGACTTACCTTTATTATTACTTAACTTGGCTCTACAGTACTGCTTGTAAAAATCTAGAGTATAATTTTGTTAAATCCTCATATTATCCATTTTAAGTTTACAATTAGGGGATGGGGAAAATATAGCAAGTATATTTTAGCTAAGTCGCACTATCCAGGTACTTTTAAACTACAAGAGAGCATGGCAGTCAACTTTTCCAATGTTCTCATGTTGCCAGAACTAAAATAAACGCAGGAGAGAAGGACAAGAAAATTAGCAGAAATTGTTCCAAAGTCTAGAATTGCTAAGCACAGAGAAATGTGGGTTACAACAAGTGGATTTTAGTCAGTGGTGGGATGCAAGAAGAAAGAAGATGATTGTGTAAGGTAAAGATCTTTACCATCAGTAATAATGATGAGATCAACCCAACTAAGATCTTGTTAACCTTGTCTCAACTTAAAAAACAAAACAAGATCTGGCTTGAGAAATATTGGGATGGGAGACTATTAAGAAATCCCAAGGGTAAATGCTAGTCTAGAGATTGTAAAAGGCACCTTAGTAGAAAACAGTGACAAACCTTCCCAGCATTATTACCAAAAGAAAGAAGTATGTTACAAAGTCACCCAGAGCTGAGTTCAACCTAGACATTCATCAATCATCTGTGAGTAGCCATTGGATTCTAGAAACAGTTACTTCCTATAAATTGCTGTAGAGCTCTTTCCCCACTTGACTAATAATCTAAAGGCAAAATAAAAATGTAGATTGTCACTAAATCTGAAAGTAAGACTAAATAACAGTTTGGCTTGAGTGTGTTGCATCTTACTAATGCCAAACATTGCTGTTTTCAAAATGGCTCACTAACCACTAATTATTAAGGAGCCATGGTGGCGCAGTGGTTAGAATGCAGAATTACAGACTAACTATGTCTACTGCCAGGAGTTTGATCCTGACCGGCTCAAGCTTGACTCAACCTTCTATCCTCTGAGATCAGTAAAACGAGGACCCAGATTATTGGAGGCAATATTCTGACTCTGCTTAGAGAGTGCTGAAAAGCACTATGAAGTGGTATACAAGTCTAAATGTTATTAAGGACTTTAAACACAGGCTAAACAATAGCTTCCCCATGTTCTTTTGAAGACAGAAGGGATACTCCTCTTGATTTAAAATGAAAGGTTTTCCAGTTTTTGCAATTGGCTATAGTGAGATAATAGATCTTGTCACACCTGAAGGCTAAAACAGATTTGCATAAGCTTTCCACATTTATATCTCATAGGCCATGTTCTACAGCAGTTTCCCTAAATTGTGAAGCTCTCCAAACAGTGGACTTCAGCTCCTATAATTCTCAGCAATGACCATGGCAAGGTGAAACATTCTGGGAGTTGAACTCTGCATATCCAGAGGGCATCCTCGTTGAAGAAGGTTGTCCCACAGGTGATAAACCCAAAAGAGCAGATGCTGGGAGATAGCAAAAGCTTACATCTGTCAGGCAGTGCTTGCCCCTCCACATTTCTGATTGCAGTGACTTCCTGAAGAAGTGCACCTTGGATGCCATTGCAACTTCTGTGCTTTTTAATGACCTGTCACAAGAAAGAAGGTCAATCCACATACCATGCCAGCAGGATCATTTCTGATTTATTCTTACATTACTGATTTGGGCATGGTGTGGCAGTATAAGACACAAAAGACACAGAACAAAAAAGATGACACAAATGCTTATTTACAAGTCTTATTTATAGCGTCTTCATGTTGCCAACCTGGGATTTGCACATATTCTCAAAGGTTGTCAAAATAGCTTTAACCAAATACATTTATCAAACTTTCAGCGTGAATTAGATTGCTCATAGTGATGTTACAATCTTTCTCCAGCTTTTTAAACAGCATTCAATGACTACTTTCTTCTGTGTGCCCAAAGTAATCCCCCTAATCCACACATTTTTTAACCTGTAACATCCAAGCTAACTACATGCAACAGTAGGACACATGTGGAATTATTTTGGGTGACGGGTGCCCTTGAGCCAATCTGCATGGGACCATCGCTCTTAAATTCCAGAGCTGCTGTTGCCACTTGATGTCAAAGCAGCCATCCAGAGAGACCAGTGATCTGGCCCAGGTAGGGCAACTGCCAATATTCCTAATCAAATGGAAAGCACATATTTTTTGTCCCTGATTTTGCATCTAACTCCTGAGTAGAGAGAAAGACAGTAGACATTTGTTTAGGGTTATAAATTGCTTGTAATAAAGAGATGAGTCAAAGCACACAGCAAAGCTTGTTGGGATACAGAAATCTCAAACCTTGGATCCAGTCAGTATGACTAATGGCCATACCAGAATTTTGGTACTTATAGGTAAAAGGCATGAAGTTAATAAGCCACTAAACTGGTTGTTTTTCCTGCTCTGGCTGGAGTGTATCCTCCTCCTCCATTTCAGGCAGGAGGCCATAAACAGGATTATTCGACATCAGACATGTCTTCTCTCCCTCTGTCTTGCTAAACTCCCTTTTCTTGTACCTCTTACATACATGGACAACTAGTCCGATTAAAGTGGCCAAGCCAGCAGTGGCTGCAATGGCGATCCCTGCTGCTTTTCCCTTTGACAGACCCCTACCAGCATCCCCACCACTCTTCAGGTAGTGGAGCACCTCCTCCAAGTTGGCCAACTTCCATTGCTGAGTCTGTGGATCCTTGACCCAGGTCTGATCCCTATTGCTGCTTGTAACAAGGATGATATCGGTAGCAAGGAAGCTGATGGCTGGCTTGCGAGTGAAGGGGGGCAGCCGGGCTTGAGGTAAAGGCTTATCTGTAAAACGGCCAGCTTGGACACAATATTCCACTTGACACCCATCGCTGATCAGAGCCAGGTGCTGGCTGAATCCTGCCGGACACCTTTTGAGGTATGAGTCATTTTCTGTCCCATTAAGCAATCCGGACAGTGGGTTTCCAATTTGGCAACTAAAGAACCCCCCAAATGGCACCGAATGTCGCCTTCCCCTCTCATCACTACTCACACAAACTTTGAGCTGGTCAAAAAGCTTCAGCGGGTAGTACCTGGATGGACAGGACTGAGCATTAGTGACAGGATTGGTACTCTTGGCACTGAAGAGTCCTCCAAAGAGAAATGTGGAGGTTTCAGAGACCGGGCCTCTCGCTGCACACCAGTGGGAGCTAAACTGCACTTTGGAGAGAGTGAAAATGTCGTTGCAAATCCACTTGCAGAAAAGTTTCCAAAGAAAGCAGTCTTGATGGCAATCTAAGTGGCTGAATCCTTCCTCATGTTGTTGAGATTGCAGTTTGATGGAGGTGTAACCCACAGGACAGGAGAAGTCTCCAGTGAGGGGGTTCTTCTGCTCGAGGGCTTGGCAGAGCACATCAGCATCAGGGCCTTCTAGTCGAGCACACACTTGGTAGACTCCTCCAAAGGTAAAATTGGTTGCCGTCCCTTCACAGGTGCCATCATCCACATTGGCATAGAAGTTGAAATTGGGTGAAGCTGGATTTATGCAGCCGGGATAAGTGTTGAATGTATAATAGCGGTCAATGGCAGATTCTATGGTCTTGGACAATTTCTTCAGAATAGGGCTGGGAAGTCCTGGCAAATTATCTGGGGTGATGAAGAATGGTAAAGGCAAGCCTGAACGGTCAAGAGCCACCAGCTGATTGGTGATGCTTTCTTGCCAGGTTTTCAGGGTAATCCCAGGGTAAAAAGGCAAACCCCCAAAGCTCTCCACTCTAGAGCTAGTACGGTTGCCTTGGTATTGTTTGGTTAAATTGTCTTCTGTGCCCACTGAAACACCCACATTAAAGTTGATGATGTTGTGGAAAGAGATACCAGCTGCAGCAGTGATAGCACTTCTCATGGATTGACCATCTTTCACAAAGGTAGCTTTGATAAAGTCTTCCTGAACAAGGCTGGCTCCAACATCTACTCCAGTGAGAACATGAGTGCCATAGTTCAACACTAAGATTTCTGCCAAGTAGTTAGCCATTTGAGTCTTGTTTTTCTCCAGCTGGTTAGCAATGGTGACAAGCTGTTGATGGAAGCCTTCATCTAACTTTGTGGTCAGGTCCATTTTTACAGAGTACATCAAATTCCTGATCTGAACTTTTGTGGACACAGACTTATCTCTCACTTGGTGAGTTTTCGCCCTGCGGAAATCACTGGAGAACCTGCCATTGATATGGGAAAAAGACAGCCCTGCATTGATGGAAACAGCAGTGGTACATTGATAATCCATCCAAGACTCAGTGATCTCCGAGTTCATCTCCAGCAAGCTTTGTTTAAGAGCAACGGTGAAGAAGTCATTGGGGATGATGTAAGCCCCATCTTTTGTAATTTTACACAAAGAGTAATTGAGGTTCACCACTCTACCCATATCCAAGTTCCTCAGGTTATCCCAGCCGCCTCCAGGAAGAACTCCCAACACAGGACGGTTCAAGGCTTCTTGGCACTTCTGAAACCCAGTAGCAGGAGGATGCCACTCTGGTGGTTCTCGTGCACAGCATGTCCATGTTATGAACATCAAGGAGAGAGAGATTGCCGTAGAAAGACTCATGGGTGCAGCAGTGGAGAGGACTAATCATTTGAATGGTTTAATCTGCCTTTTCGGCTGTGGCTACCCTAGCAGGGACTTCCTTCTTATGCTAAGATTAGGAATTGAAACATGAAACAGATGATGCCTCTTTGGAATTAATTCCCTCTACCCAGCTCACAGGCAGCTGATAATACCTTCACTTCCCTAATGAAAAAAAAGGCAGCAAATGGAAGTTTAGGTATCCTTGTCAAATCGTTAGATAAACTATTACTAACATAGATATTAAAAAAAACACAAGCGAATTCTATTTGATACCAGGTAGCCTCAATACCTCTGAAACTTAATATTTTACATTTCCTGAAGCTTTCTGAACAAGAGTTCTTTTAACAGATTTCCAATGCAAGCTGTTTTGTTTCTCATTTCTTGGCCCTATATCCCATATGCTAAGTAACTTATTTTCACAACCTCTAACCACATGAGAACTGAAATCCAAATTCATGGCCATTCCATTATTTCTATTCCCAGCACATGGCAATACTAACAGCAGGATTTGAAATCCAGGATAGAGGAAGTCATAGTAATGAGAGAACATAGGATTGTGGGGAATTGAGAAAGAGACCATGTCTTTCCCGCCTCCTTCCTTCCACCACAAAAGGATGCATAGTTGCCATTTCTTATTGTCACAAAGGCATGATAATACAAACTGTTAATACAACAATCAAAAGGCCATAGGATAGAGAAAACTAATTACTTCACATCTGAATAAAACTCTTGAATTGTGCCTTTTACCAAAGCACAATTATATTTCCATTTTTACTAGTCAGGATTTACAGTGCAATTCTCCAGTCCTACAAGCACGCTAGTGAAAATAGCATATAAAAATGCTACATAGATTAAATTGATTGCAAAAACATTTGCATAGATTTGCATACATTTCTTGGTGCACAATACTTTTTTAAAAATTCACAAATTATGATAAGAAATTAACTGACGACTGAAAAAAATTAGAAACTAAGCAGATAGATTTTTCAAAGGAACTATGAAGTCAGTAAGGATAGATTGTGGACAAGATTCTATTGTATATGACTTCCACCTTGTGTCACAAAGTAACTCAGATCACTCATTAAGTGAGTGAATAATTTGTTCTTCTGGCATAAACATATTTTTGAGAACTTGAGTGATAACCAGGGGTGGGATACGACAGGGTTAACTACCGGTTTGGGATTTACGAGCTTCCCTGCACTCTGGGATCCGCACGCCTGTAAATCATCATCAGCACGCTGGGTTCAGAGAAGCAGCCTTTGAAACAGCCCTCTTTTCCTGCTTTTTTAACTGCAGCTGTGCCTCATTCGGCAGCTGAAGTTGAAAAATCAGGAAATAAAGATCAGGTAAGAGCCCAGGTGTGCGGGTGGGCAAAAACATCATCAGACATAGAACCGGTTCTATGTCTGCTGCTCTTCAGAGCTACCGGTTCTACAGAGGTGGACACAACCGGTAGAAACCCACCCCTGGTGGTAACCGCTGGTTTCCTCTTCATAAAGAATGGTGTGTTGTTAATCTTTACAGACTGTTCAACTCCAAAAGTTAGGAAAATCAAGGAAATATCATGGAATTTGGAAAAGATGCCATAGCAAGAAACTTTAGTTTGGCATCTTAGCTTCACTTACATCCTGCCAAATTTATATATTTGAAACAAGGGCTGGAGATGTCTTAATCTAGATCAAGATGGCTGATTACTCCCACTCTCTACTACAATGATCAGTAAGGCTATAAGTACTATAAGTACTAGGATATTTGTCCTGTATTAGTAAGCTGGTGATATACATCTACAACAGGTTTGTCAAATTGGATTTCTTTGAGGGCCAGATCAGCATTGTAGTTCTCCTCTGTAGGCCAGTGGAGGGTTGGCATGGTGGCAGGACAGATGCCTCCTACAGCACTCTGCCAGCCAAAATGCCCCCCCCGCACCTTGTTTTTGCCCTCCATGGCCTCCTAAAACGCCTTGTGGCCCATTTTCGAGCCATTTTCGGGACGCTTTTTCATCCTGTTTTTGGCCTGTATTCTGCCTGTTTGGGGCCCGTTTTTCAGCCTGATTTTGGCCTGGTTGTTGTCCTGGTTTCGGCCAGCAGAGTGCTGCAGGAGGCCATGGTGGGTGAAAACAAGGCACTGAGGCCCTGCACGCAGCCCGTTTTAGCTGCCAGAGGCACTGCGGGCTGGTCCCTTGATATTTCCAGCCCGGCCCCATGGGCCGGATTTAAGCACCCCATGGTCTGGATCCAGCCCGCAGGCCTTGAGTTTGACACCCCTGATCTAGAAGAAGAAGTAAGACACACGCGGATGCTAGCCCAAATGTTTGCTTCGCTTTGATTGCTTGCAAACTATTGGCAGTCCCAGCACGAAAGAACTTTCTATTCCACTCCCTGTTCAGTTAGAGAAAATGCTATTTTGATAGATGTAAACTCAGATAGAAGAGAAAATCCACAATCAGCTGGAAACAAACACATCTCAGGTCATCAGACTCTTGGATCATAAACAACATCTATCTGAGCATCTTCCTCCCAATGTGTGCTGGCAGCAAAATGGGATGGAATGAGGGAGGAGAATCATGTGCTTTGAGTGAGATGGAGAGAATCCTGTGCACAAGGGAAACTTGAATTAAATGGCTTGGCAAACAATGAATTGTAACATAATGAGATTGCCAGATCCTGTTTTGATTTTTTTTAAAAAGGCATCTCCTCCCCTGAACTTTTGGTGACTTCTATCTCAGCATTAACAAGAATTTTGAGAGGCTGAATGTTCTTCTTCCTTACCACATAGATTTTCAAGGGCCAGGGTTGCTTTACATAACGGCCCAATTTTTAATGCAGTCTTAAATCGATGGCGCTTGGAGCCCATAGATTTAAGGGTATTGACATCAACCCTTTGTTACTATATTATCCTTGTGTGATGTAATCTGTGCTTGCAGCAAACAGATTCACAGGCATATACAGTGCAGCAAAGGTTCTTAATCTCTTTGTGCCATAGACCCAGAGGTGGTATTCAGTAGGTTCTGACCAGTTCTGGAGAACCGGTAGTGGAAATTTTGAATAGTTCGGAGAACTGGCAAATACCACCTCTGACTGGAGATTTTAAGGCATCCTTCCCCTGCCACGCCCACCAAGCTACGCCCACAGAACCGGTAGTAAAAAAAATTGAATTCCATCACTGCATAAACCCCTTCTCAGAAGCATGCCTTTAAATGCACAGAAATATATATATAATTAGAACAAAGTTTCAATATGATATATATATCTCATATTGAAACTTTGCTTTAATTATAGGTAGACATTTGGTAGCTCTTCTAAAAGTAGTTCTTTGTAAAACCATTAAATCAGTTAGTGAAATTCACACAAAAAAGTTAGTGAAGATAAAGTAATTTTATTTTAATCCAAGTTTGCAATGGCTCTGAATTTGTGGATCTCCAATAGTAGGTCCTAGGTTAGATTCCTGCATTAGAACAATCAATGTGAGAAACATGGCTATGCGGTCACTTATGGACTGACTCTTTCCATGACCTGAAGTCTGAGGCAATGGGAGGCCTAACAAAGCCCATTTTGTTTTCCCATTTAAAATAAAGTGCTACTCACAGCTTTATATAGTGTCCTATAGTCACTAATATTTTTAATATTTTAATATTAATCTTTTTAATATTAAGACTTTAAAAAGAGAAGGAAAAAAGAGCAAATGCTATTCCCTTCTAGCACTGATGATGTTACCTAATTTGGTAATGAAATGTCTGCAAGAAAACCACCAAGGACCCCACAGTTTTTAATAATCCTTATGCAGTCACCTGCTTTCCACCCACAAAATATATCAAGTCACTTATGAGAGAGTGAAAAATACTTTGGCTTAATGTCATAAATTATCTCCGGATTTCAGTTCTCCATCTGTGTTTGCACATGATCTGAGTGCACAGAGGAAGCTGTGTACAAAGGTGGAAGTGAAGGCAGAAATGAAATTACAAGCATCCTGGCTAAGTGAATTTCAGTTCATAGCCGAAATATGTACAGTGGATGGAGTGTTCAGTGGGAGGAAATAGGTGGGGTGGGAGAATGAACTGTTCCATAAATGGTCTTTGTGTTGCCACTTAATCCCTAATTGGATGGGGCATTTAGGGTGTGGGGTGGGATGGTTAAACATGACATCTGCTCAGATTCTTAGAAAAGAAAAAGTTGTCACAGGCTTTCAGCATTACTCACCGAACTTGTCACATTAATTTCACAAAGAACAATGCTTTTGTTTTTCTCAGGTGTCTTTTGTGACTTCCTTGTTCCTAACTTCTTTTTTTCAGAACAGATTCAGCTGAGAAAGATTCTAAAAGGAAATTCTGAGTGGCAGGTCAGTCCTCACAGCTGGCGACTTAAAGAGTTAGAAACACAGGTCAAGCATAATTAACACAGACACACAAGACAAATGGCAAAATTTGGATTTTGTGAAATAGAACCTAGGAACCTTGGGGAAGCATATAAACCCATTTACCTTGCCGAACTAAGCAGGGATGTTTTATGAACTTTAGTGGAGATGCAGAGGGTTTGCCAGACACAATAAAAGTCTTCTGATAACAGAACAGAGCACCATCCTCATTTAACTTTTGATCTGCATTCCTAAGTTTTTTAGCAACTGGAAATAACATGACTCAGATTTTCCCGACATAGCAGCCTGATGTGTAGAACATCCCAATCAGCAATAAATGCTCGGTCGCTGGGAGTGCAGCCTAGTCCATTTGCGCCCTTTGAACTGGAGAAGGATAATCTAGTCAGTCTGCTGTATATGCCCTTTAAACAGCAGCAGCTCTTGCTTTTTAAAAGATATTCTTCAAATGAAAGTTAAATTCTGATGTGTCCTGATAAACATCATTTGTATTTAACGTCCCCTTTGTTTCTTTAGTTCATTAATGAGAAAAATAACATTGTTATTTCAGTTCATTTATCAAAGGGAATTCTCAAACAAAACAAAATGTTCTGTTCCTTAGTAGAACTTCTATGTTTTTATGGTAATGACATCTCCTGGAGAAGCAAATGTTTATTTTTGTCCTGAAGGAGGTCTAGTCTTGGGCTTATTTTCATAAATCTCCATTACAATTTTTAATAGAAATGAATCGTTAGGTGGAAAATTCCAGTATATACTGGAAATGTCTATTGGGTTGGCAACAAGAGTATACATAGGAATTTATTTTTTTGAAAGTAGATGTTTTTATTTATTTGGTAATTTATATCCCATCTTTATTATTTTTACAAATAACTCAAGTCACATATCAACACACACTCTTCCTCCTATTTTTCCCACAACAACAACTCTTTGATGTGAGTTGAACTGAGAGAGAATTCCTGGCCCAAAGTCACCCAGCTGGCTTTCATGGCTAAGGCAGGACTTGAACTCGTGGTTTCTTGCTTTCTAGCCTGGTGCCTTAACCACTACGTCAAATGGCCTTATTTTATTACTGCTGTCACCAAGAGTGAAGGAACATGACTACTTATTCCAAGAAATGTATTGCCTCTGTCTGTGTCAATTCATTTGAATCTCTTCCAAAGTGATGGGCGACAAAATGTATAGATTTTACACAGTATGCAGCTGTCTTTGAATGATATTCAAATAAAGAAGGAAAACACCAATACAGCTAAGTTTTAAGTTAACTTAACTTAAACCGCATTCATGTGTTGGGAACAGATAGAAGTAACATGATCACAGCAGAACAATATTTTGTCAGGGCTTGTTTTTGCCACAATTAGCTACAAGTGGAAAAAGTCCCTAAATTTTGGTTCCTGTAATCTAAGGTAACTCTTTGATTTCTTTTCATGACATCTATGGGATTGTTTGTTCACTTTGATCCTGTATATTAATAATGTATCTTAATATGGAATCTGAAGTTTGAGTACATACTTTTTTTGATGACTCAGAAAGTCCCCGTCCTATCCAGAAGGCTGGTCTTTCATGCAATGTGTTTAAATCAAAGCAAAATCATAGCAAAAGCAGTGAAATGGGATTTAAAACCAACAGATTCTCTGTCACTATTTAAGTTTTATTTTAAATTCCTGTAAGGGAGAGTGGAAGCAAATAAGAAAAAAATGTGTCACCCGCTAAAATCTTGGTTGGGTTTTTTTTTCCATATCCTTCCACTAAAATATTAGGTATACTGAACTGAAGAACTGTATATTTTTTTTTTTCTAACAGTGCATTTACATTTCAGATGAGGAAACACTTTGAAAGCATAAGCATTACTTCCAGATTAAATTTTATAGATTTTATAGATATAGATTTTATAGATATAGATTTTATAGATATAAATTTATTTGTTGTGTGCATGTATGTGTGTATAAAATCATTTATGTATATTTATGTATATCGTATATGACTTATGATATATTTATGTATTGATTTTTATTTATATATATTTATTTATACATGAACAGTTTTAATTACATGTATATTTTTTATTAAATCTTGTTTTAAAGGGAAGATAAAAACTAATACAAATTAATATAAAGTAGGAAAAAGAAGCCACAGCGAAAACTAAAAGTGTAAGAAAGAAAGAAAAAGAAAATAGAAAAGAAAGAAAAACATGTAGGTTTCATTAAAATCAGTAGAACAAGTTAGTCATGACATCACCAGTATCAATGAGTCTTTCTCCCCTTCTTTTTGGCGCCTTCTAATCACTGTTGACTTCTGGTGGCTGCTTGGACTAGGCCCTCCAGAATCCTCCCATATGGACTCTTAATAATCTGTAATGCGTATTATGGATAGCTAATTTACAGCACCTGTCCATCATAATTTTCTAACCACAAACTCTTAGTACTTTAACAGATCTTGGAATAGTGCACTTGAGATCTAATAATGCCTGGATTTGACAATTGCTAGAAACAAAGAGTAGTTATGATATTTGATAACTCAAATACAGCAACATGGCAGGAGTGGCCTCTTGTCTGCATCTGTCTCTTTGGAGACAAATACACACCAGTCTTATGTGATTAAATAAGCCCTGACTAACAATCCTGAGATGTTTTTGGAGAGGAAAGACCAGGTCTCCTGAGTGGAAGAGGGCATTGCTCTGTATGAATCAGTAAATTCTTGGGTTCAAGAGATGCTTAGCTTCAACAGACAATTCTCCCCAATTTGTTTTCCAACAGAGAGATGGTGGATTTATTTGTGTGTATTTTGTGCCTTCAAATCAATTCTGACTCCTGATGCATCTCTTTAGATGCTACAGTTTTCTTGGCAAGATTTCAGAAGCGGTTTGCCTTCTTCCTAGCACTGAGAGAGAGGAGGACTGACTGCTCCAACATCATATAGCTAGTTTTTTGGCAAAAGTGAGACTCAATTTCCCAGTCTCCTGGCCTTAATTTCTACACCAAATTACCTTTCTAATAGAGGGTGTAGTAATCTTGTAGAATCTAATGGTGATTTGTGATCTCCACTTCTGACCTTCATTTTTGTGTACTGCAAATATTTGAGAACAAAAATAACTTGATCTACCTGTCTTGCTGCAGGTCCTACAGTAACACAAATTCCCTCACCCTGTCCTCCCCTCAAAAAAGGAGGAAAATTGCCTTCCCCATCTGCTAAAAGAGATGTTGAAAAGATGGAGGAAACTGACAAAACCTAGTTAATTTCACCCCCTCCCTGTTGTTTTTTTCTGAAGGAGAAGTAAGAAATATTCACAGTAACCTCTCCCTGACCTGTTCTGAGGATCCAGGAAGACTGAGGTAACAGTTTCCCATGTTGAGGAATGGAAGTGCAGAATCCTTTGAAAAATCCATTTCAATCTTTGTTTTTAGTATAGTTTTTAACCTATCACAGTTGATTGTGTAGTTACTCAATTTAGTTCTCAAACTCTGCAGAAGGTTGGGGTGACACTGAAGTCCAGTGGTGTCTTTAAACAATTTGCATGGAAGGATTCTCAGGATCAATATTTAAAACAATCCTTTGTAGTATAGGCTTTTGTAGGCTTTTTGTAGTCCAATGTTTTGATTCAATTTTAAAGTGTCATGAAATTTCTTATTTTTGCTGCAGTAGACTTCATCCAAATCCCTTTCAGGAAGCTGTGTTGAGTTTGTATTCCACTTCCAGTTCTGAGTTTCAGCCATGAGACTTTATGTATGTAGTTTACTAAGTTAAACAAAAACTATTTTGGTCTATTTTCTCTATTATTTTGGTATTTTAAAAATATTTTATTGTCTCCAGTAGAACCACATGCAAACATCTACATTTAAGAGTATCAACAATGATATAATATTAAAAGGTAATGAAAGAAAAAAAATCTGTCTTAAACAAACTGACCAAATTGCTCAAAAGTCCCTTTGAGCACAGTCTTGTTGAACACAGATTGAAATATTGACAAATAGCATATATCAACAAGTCAGTGTTAAAATGAATATCTTGCTGATTGATCAATACATTCTCTCACCCAAGTACAGACACAGATATTGAGCCAAGCCGATCAATGAAAAAGAAGAAAATGGATGAGGGATGAAAAAAGTAAGCCACTGTTGTAATGAAGTCTGCAATTTATAGTTTGTTTCCTATAGTTCCCAAGATAAAAACAGGCACCAGGTAAGTTCTAATTAGCAACTGGAAATTAAAAGAGTAACACCTTTATATTGGAAGCAAGGCAGAAAATAGAATATCCTTTATTAAATATGATTTAATCCTCTTAAGAAACTTCAAAGGGAACTTAAAAGATTAAGACCTAACTTCCATAGCAGCGTGAAAGAATATGTGCATGCCACAGATGTTATATTTACAAAAATGGTTGGAAATCTGATAAAATATTCATAATGCTTTTCATGAGCCACATTTTCCACTTTAGGAAAGGCTTATTCATATTTTTACACCTTCTTAATGTAACCTGAAAAAAACCACTTATTTCCTCCTCCCCAGAAGTTACAACTAGGCAAGAGATTCTGTTCTCAGTTACACCCAATCTAGCACTTAGATCAGTGTTTCTCAATGTTGGCCACTTTAAGATGGGTGGACTTCAACTCCCAGAATTCCCCAGTCAACCCTGATGGCTAGGGAATCCTGGGAGTTGAAGTCCACAGATCTTAAAGTAGCCAAGGTTGAGAAACACTGACTTAAATTATTTAAAAACTCTCATGTTCTCTAGCGTTTCCTTAGGATTAGAGGTCATGCTGTTGTTCTAAACATCTGACACAACAATTACTTGGAGGGGGCAGGACTGGCTAAACCTCTTTGGGCATCATCCAAAGAACCCATCCCTTAGTTATGCAGGCTTGAAATTCTGGGACTTTTCATTTGAGTCTAATCTGGAAGTTTTCAAGTTGAGGAAAACAATGAATCACACAAATGAACCAGTTAAACTCTATCTTCCATTGCTCTCTCACTGGCCCTGTGTTGTGACCTCAAGAGTTACTAGAAAATTGCATATAACTCTTGGCTGATTGGCATGTTTTCTAACACTGAATTCCTAGTGGTTGAATTTGGGACACCAGAGCCTCTATGAGAGTCTTTTGTCTTTAGATTTCCTTAGCCTCATCCTTCGTCAGCTTTCTCATGTGGGGAAAGGCCATGTTTATAAACAAGCTTTTTATAAATGGATAAACCTAAATTAATCTGTATCAGCGTTGCTGCCATTCTATGGTAGCAGTGATATTGCCAGCTTCCCAAATAGATCAGGTAGGAAACACAAAATGAACTAATTCTAACTTATTGTAAAGCTACATTAGCAGAATTTGGACAGTACATGCACAATTTTGTTAATGGGCCATTACTCTGGCCCAGGCCAGCCTATTTTACATAACAAAGATCTCCAGGTAGAGCTATAGAAATTTCCCAAAGCCCTTTCTTTACATCATCATCCAGCAAGACTCAACCAAGCCTGGGACTCAGGACAGCCTACAAAGTTGCCCCTGCATGGCTGCATGGGAGTCTGACAATCAATCAGAATACAAGCTCAAATCCCAACAGAGGGCATAAAACCAAGGGACTCTCAGCATTCCTTCCCTTTTTCTTCACCCAAGAGCTCGAAGGCATGTAATCCTGTCTATCAATAAACCATCTTTCCAAGCAACCTCCATGAATCCAGTGTCTTTTTCTCCACTTGGAACTGAACCCAGAAGGATATTTCTTCCAACAAAGCAACACCCTATTTTTCACCCTGTACAACTTAGAAATGAATTTGAACTTAGTCCTAAAGACCAGTTTCTAAAGAAAGGACCACCCCACCCAAGCTGGAGTTTGGAAATCCCTTTTAGGCCATCATCTAATTGGCAGAAGGTTTGGTAATTGGTGGTGGGAACAGCCTTGGGAGATAGGAGTGAGAGCCACAGTCCAGACAGCAGTCTGATAAAAAAAGATCTGAATCCAAAGGAGAGATGGGATAGACAAAGCATCTTAGAAAGGATGTCTATGGAGATTCTCAATCATCCAAATCTTGGTCGTTCCAAAAGTGCTTTTCCAAAAGGCAGCTGGACTTTCTTGTTTTGTTTTGTTTTTTTTGTCTTTTTGCTTCTCAGTCCAGTTTTTCAGTCCAGAACTGAAGAAGCTTCTTGGATGAGAAGCAAAACATTTTCAAGGGAAAAACAAAAAAGCCCAGTTGCCTTTTGAAAAGCAAAGTTGGGATTTCAGAAAGGTACCATCCCTGGTTTTCTGAAGAGCAAGAGGAAGGGAGGAGAGGAAGGATTTCAGACTTGCAAAGATTCTGCAATCTTACAATGATGGTGGTGTTGGCGCTTATGGTTTCTGGTTCTTGCCTGGACTATCTTGAAGGGGTGACAGGTTTAACGTGCTTCCTGCATGGACCTAAAGCTACTTCTGGTGAGCTCTCTGGTGACTTTTTCTCTAAGCAAACTATCTCTGATGCATTTGATGCTGGGCAGTTTCTAAAACAGAGAGGAAAACAAGAACATCCATTTCCCCTGCAAAATATCATCCTCTGCCCAGGAGGGCTACAGCTGCTTGGGTCATTACCCCAAGCCATTCTGCAGTAGAGAGAGGATCCTTCAGCTACAGGAAACAGGTGTTGGGCTTGTGAAAAGAAACAGCTGAGGACTTTAAAGGTTTAGAGAAGTGGGGGCTAATGGGGGTTACCTCCTGACCTGCCACAAAAAGGGGAATCACAATAAGGATATAGCTACAGATGAGTTCTGCTACCTTGCCATGGACTTCCAGGCATTGTTCCCATGTCATTCAGGTGGTAGCATTGTTTGGTTGCAACGCTCCCTCTTCCCTCTTCTGTCTCTGGTCCTCCCACCCCTCAGTTTCTAACTGAGCAAATTCCTGCCTGGAAGTGGCAGTGTGTTTCAACTGAAAACAATCCTTTTTCCAATTTGGCAATTCAAAGAAAAGAAGTTTTGATCCTCAAGTTAGCTTTTCCCAACTGTTTTCTTCAGAATTATCAGGCCACTTTCTTTAGTGCTCAGATGACATTGGCCGTTCTCAGAATTATAGGATTTAGAGATTATGGGACTTGAAGTCCACTGTATCTGGAGGCCAGGACCTTGGCTATTGCAGATGTGGTACATTGATCTTAAAAACTAGAGCGAGAGATCTTGGTTTAAATCTCTGTTCACCTCTGACATTGATCCAATTATTCCTTTTCCAGCATCAGTGCTTGAATATATCTGTGGCCCATATTCAAGGTTCAAACTTAACTCTGATCAGAGCTGGTTTAATTTGGTGCCTGTGATTCAAGACAAAAATCTGGAAACTGGCCTGCTTTGGTTCCTTCAAAAATATTTAAGAAATGCTATTGGTTCATCACAGTGATTTCCTCAATGAATGGCCATCCCACTTGCTTACCATATTCCATGGGAAGAAATGTCATCCTTAATGTGTACTGTGACTTCTTAGTTTTGATCTATCCTCCCATGTTCAGTTTTATGGGTTGACCCCAGATTTTAGCTACTAGTATTATCTACTATTGTTAGAATCATCAGAAAAGAGGATAAAATATAGTACTAAATTGCATGGATTAAGTTATATTTCATTACTGCAACTTTTCTATATACATCTCACCATGCCTAATTTGGGGCAACACCTAGCAAATCTTGAGATTAGCAGATCTCAAAAACTATCCAGAGTCAGACCTGGCTAATATTTGGATGGGACGCTGCAAGGAAACAAATGGGATGTTAAAACCATTCTATTTAGTCTTCAGAAAAACAACCAAGCTCAGAAAACACCCAGAATGCAACCAGTTAAGAATTGCTGTGTGAGGAAAACAAAGTTCTTGAAAAAAGACTTCACCTTAGAGTGAGAATGCCTTACCTGAGATTTAGAAAGATCAGCCATTTAAAACCTATAGTCAATTATTTCTTCTATCTTACAGAAAATATGTTAATATGCATAAATGTGGAACAAATTAAATGAATAAGTTATTTCAGAAAGCATCTCAGAAAGGGACCTCTGGTCATTAGGATCAGAACTAATTTATAGCTCTAAAACCAGCCATTTCATCAGGAACAGTAAGAAATGTTTCTAAATAGTGCACATAACACTAAAGATGGATTACTAAGTGATTATTTCTTAAAATATCGCCTGGATAAGTTAAAAGGCCATTCATACAAAGTGGAGGCAAGAGGAAAAGTCAGCAAAAAAAAACCCACTTCCATTTTTACTAAGTGATTATTTCTTAAAATATCGCCTGGATAAGTTAAAAGGCCATTCATACAAAGTGGAGGCAAGAGGAAAAGTCAGCAAAAAAACCCCCCAACACTTCCAGTTGTTGGGTGTACATGGGTATGCACGCACAATTTTTAAAATACACTGCAGTGACCTTTAGATTTTCTCAATAAATGTGGTTATTTTGGGAGAAGGCAATCATCAGTTCAAGAAATCGGTGAGTTTGGGTTTTCTCTGACAATGCAACAGTGAATAAATCACACTCAATTTCCATAGCTTAACTAAGTCTTTTTCTCTGAGGGCCCTAAGGGGGAAAATGTTTTTTGCTTATCCACTTCTGCTTCTCTGTTCCATGATGTGATGGCTAACTTCGTGGCTCTTTTTCTTCCATCTTATAATTCTTCATTTTCAAATGCACTTCGATCTGATGGCCCTTCAAAAATTGAATTCTTCTCTACAGAATAAGCTATCTGTAGCCAAAGCCAAATTGTTCTGCTGCAACGATATTTTCAGGGGTGAGCTATTTTGTAGCTCAGACCTGATGCGCCACCTGGTGTTGCACAGCATACCATGATTACTAACGCAATAGCTTGTGTGTATGTGTGTGTGTGTGTGTTCCCTATCCTTCAGACAACAAAACAGGCTTACTCTGTTGGTTACTCTGCAAAGTGTGTTGTAAACTACCCAGTTTTATCTGTTTAGGAGATAATCCTTAGGTTCTCGGCATGTGTAAAGGCTATTAGGATATAGC
Source organism: Notechis scutatus (assembly GCF_049901735.1). Taxonomy (NCBI): domain Eukaryota; kingdom Metazoa; phylum Chordata; class Lepidosauria; order Squamata; family Elapidae; genus Notechis; species Notechis scutatus. The sequence goes on from NC_142009.1 coordinate 229,634,354, forward strand.
TTGCAGTTATACGTAGTAACTAGCCTATGGGCTCTTTATTTATTTATTTATTTATTTATTTGATTTGCCAATTGTTTACAAGATAATAAGTATAAGTGTATACATAGTTGTGAATACATGAAATGGGTACATATAAGAAAAATAAAAGAATAAGAGAAACAATAGGACAGGGACGGTAGGCACGTTGGTGCGCTTATGCACGCCCTCTTCCTTACAGCCACATGAATGTGCTTTTCTCTGATTCATGAGCCAAGAGGAATATATTTAAATAGAAAGAGCACTGCCCCATGGCCTACCTTTACTGCACCTTATTAAAAAGGTTGGTCAGGATTGCTAATAATTGTATAGTTTAGTGCAGGATAGTTTCAGAGCAGTGACTGATAGGTTTCCCCCTCTCCTTCCCTTGCTCAACAAACATGTCCGCCTCCCCCACTCCCTGCATCACTTCATGAAAAGGAAGCTGAAAACCAATTACTATCCTGATTGTATCAAGGGAGGAATGGGGCAGGGCAGGAGTAGTAGTATCTCCAGGAATCTTTTCCCCCTGCAAGAGATTGTAGGGAAATATGGCAAATATGAAGAATGTTCATCATAAAGAACTATAAGGTTAGAGAAGAGTTCTTGAATTGTTTAGATCAGGGGTGTCCAACCTTAGCAACTTTAAAACCTGTGGACTTCAACTCCCAGAATTCTGCTGAGAGGAAAATGCTGAATTCATGATGACTGGGGAATTCTTGGAACTGAAGTCCACAAATCAATTTGGCAAAGCTGGACACCCTTGCTCCATATCATAAATGGCAGCTGGGTTGAAATTTGCATAAAGTCTAGGAAATACTGATTCAAAACATTTAAAGAAACTCCACCTTAGTTAATTCTGTGAAACATGAGCTGGGGGTTCTTGCAGTTGCCAAGATTCTGCCCTTTGCTCCTAAAAATCTTTGTTGACCTCTGCATGATCCTTACCCTCTTAATTATGCTGGATGCCATGGAGCTTGGCAGTGGCCCTCTGAGGGCCAGTCTCCTTGTGCTCAAGCCAAACAGGTGCAGTATTTTACAATTTTGTTTTGTTTTCTCTTCTGGCAGCTCAGGGTCAATATTAATTTTATTTATTTATGTATTGCCCTGGGAATATTGATCTCCTGGAAGATGGAGAGATCAATATTCCCTTAACAAAAATAACCTGTCGTTTTTAGTTCTCACATTGAAGCCTCCAAGAAATAGCTTTGGGGCTTTACTGCTCCTTCTCATGCCTGCTTTGGCGCCGACCTACCTGTCTCCGTGGATACCTGGTCAGCTTGCCTTACTGGCTTAACCCCACCCATCCATTCAGCTTGCAGTTGCTACCAACCTGGGAACCTCCTAGCAGCAGGTCTTCATCGAACAGGCCAATCCACCTACCTTTTCACACCTTCTGCTGCTTCTTTTAGAAAACTTTAGAATCTAGGCAGCATTGGGCATTTGGCCCCCAAGCTGAAGCATTTCTGATCCTGCTCTCAGAGAGGAAAAACATGACATGGACTTTCAATGTTCTAGCTATAAGAGGCATTCTTTTGGTTGGAGTATTTTTTTTTTAAAGAAACATGCTGCAATTTTCAACTCTGGAAGAAGAGATGAGCAGATAACAGATAATCAGAGTTAGAAGGGACCTTGTAGGTCATCTAGTTGAACCCCCCCACCCAAGCGGGAGACCCTACACCATTTCTGACAAACGGCAGTCCAATCTCTTCTTGAAAGTCTCAAGTGATGGTGCTCCCACAACTTCCGAGGGCATGAAAATAATGAAAGCCAGCTCTTCAGTACAATGGGGGAGGAAGGCTACCCCATAAGTCGTGTGAAACATTTATTTTTGACAGCCATTGGTAATACTGATCTCCCAAAACACATACATTGCCATGCTCAAACCATAAAAAACAGGAAAGTTGCATCGGTCAGGCCATCTGGGAATTGCAATGCCATCCGCCAGACTGGTAGCGCCAACTATCAGCCTAGAAAAGTGGTCCTGGAAGACCTACCAGGAATGCATTTGTTGGCAACATTAGGAAGTATCTAGATATACTCCGGCTTGCTGCGAAGCCATAAAAATACGATTGAAAGTGTTTTGCAATGGAATGTTTTGTCCATATGGCAGGCAACATCTTACTCCCAAGACGTGGCTACCTTAATTGCCGTAGAGAAGAGAGAATTTCGCCAGATACTCCTTTACTCTTTTTTCAGGGACCCCTTTATGGAAGGGGGAAAAATGCAAATTCTAGTATCAAATTCACACAGGAGTCCTGCAAGCGTTCTGTAGCTCACAGTAACTTCCTCCAAACACAATCATGTGGCACGATTTCCATGTTCCTCTGACTAGTTTGAAAGAGATTTGCATAGCCAGGATTCTTTCAGGAAACTACACATCTGCATTTTGTTGAGCTGTCAGTAAATGTTACAACGGAAGTGAAAATCTCCTTTCTGCAAAAAAAAAAAGGGGGGGGAGGCATTGTGGAACATCCGTGTAATGTGTTCCTTCTGTGATAATGATACGTTCATTTATTTGTTAGGTTCATGTTTTCTTACAAGAAAAATGACTCTTGACACTTTAGATAATACTGAAATATTGTGACTTTCAATATGTGCCCTTCTGTCAAGAGACAAGACTGGTGTCAACAGTGATGGACAATGGCACTGCCATTTTACTTCAGCTTCTTCTATTCCATCCAGACTCATGACAGCCTCCTAGATGAGGCATCAGTTGCATCTCTATCACAGCCTGGAGTAAGGATACAGTGTAAAGTTAGGTGTTATCAATGCACATATCTTAACCACTGAATGACCTTTTCCAGGAACAGCAAATCATTGCAACATATTGCCTCCAATCTCTAAGCCCTGTAAGCAGCCCAGTAGCAGCCCAGCCAATGAAAGGTCTTGTTATGACCCAGGTTGCCTAGGCAGAAGCAGGCTTCGATAGAGACCTTTATTGTTCTGCTAATTCCCACAATAAATGGCCCAGCAATGTCTGGTAAAGCTCCACCCCAAGCTTCTCTGAAGACAGCCACCCAGAGTTCCACAAACAAAGCCAATAATCACCAGATCCAAACTGCAAAGGCAGAGAAGAAATCCAAAAACAAGGTGCAAGTCCACACAGCAAGGTCTGTCAGTAAGTCATGTACAAGCTTCCAGGTCCACAGAGCAAGGTCAAGAGTCTACAAGCGAGGGTCAAAATCCACAGGCAGAAACACAATAACAAGGCAGAGTTTTTCCAAGGCCAGGGAAGTGCATGCCAAAGCAAAACAATTGTTCCCAACAAAGACAACCTCCCTTGGCCTTTGCTTAAGTCAACCTAGCCAGGTGTTTCTCATGAGCAGGGACAGGGGAACCTTCTCCCAAGCAGCCTTGTAGACCTCCTTTGAGCTTGCCTCCACTCTACTCTCTGTGCCCTGGGAATCGAATGGGGGAGGCAGCTGTTCCTCATCAGAGGGGATCTGCTGTCTCTCAGCATCACCGCCTGTCTGCAGCCAATCCTCCCCTGTGTTTGTGAGGGCAGGTAGTTCCCCCACCAGGTCGATCCCCCTTCCCCCAATGCCCGAGGGGCCTGGGACAGCATTGTCCTCAGCCCCTGGCCTCTCCAAACATCCCAGGGATCATCTCTGTGAGATGATCCCTGTTCCAACTCCAACTCCTCCTCCTCCTCCGGGATCTGATGGAGCCATGACAGATTTACATGCCTATACTATAGTTCCATTAAAAATCAGGAAGAGTGCCTGAGTTCCTTTCTCACAGCAGATGATCTGTGGCTGGTGACTAATGTCTTTTTATATAAAGTTCTAAGATTATTGATTTGTGCAGACTACCTTTTAACTCTCCTTGCCTTTGAAGTTACTCTGAAGTTCAATTACTTATTTATTCCCAATCATTCATTTTTCTGTGCTTCGGGAGAATAAAAACCATGAAGGACCTTGGGTTTTCTTCTCCTCCATAACTGTGAAGCTGATTTGTTCTTGGAGGCTAAGGTTAGAGACAAGATTTCTCAAAACTAGAAACCCGAGCCCTTAAAGTGAGCTGTGCAGGAGAACTATCAGAAAAGCCCTGCAGCTCTCAGTCAGAGGACTCCAAAGTAAGAGATTTAGATATGTCTATGTAGCATAAATTTTCTTTTTGATAATTTGGCTTTAATACAGATTCCTCCACCTCTGTTGCAAAACATTATTTTCTAACTAACAGATAAATAGCATTCATAAGGTTGCACCCGAGAATTCTTGCCTAGCACATCAATAACATCAGGAAATCAAATCTTACATGTACAGTAACCCTCAATTTAACAGGCTAATGAGGGAAAGGCGTCAATTACTATGAATCTCTGTTAAATCCAGATGGAATTTTCCACAATGCATTTTGCAAATGTTATGCATGTTTAAGAGAATGGGAATTTATCCTTGCATAAAGTGACTAATAGTTTTTGTCTATTGCATCCAAAAGCTTTCAGATCTTTTTAATGCAAATATTCTTCAGAATCCAGAAAGACAACAAATTTGCATTTGCTTTTTAAAAAGCAAGGCAAAGGGAAAAGCAAACTAAAACAAATTTAATTAAAGGAAAAGTCCAGCGAAGGAAGGTTTTGCCTGATTTCAGACTATATTTTAATGGGAACTGGGAGGCAAATGAAGTGGGAGGCAGGGCTTCCAAAAATCAAAATGGTAGATGTGATTGTGTAATTGAAGCCATGAAATGTACATTTAAAAGTTTGTGGGTTGGGATTCCACTTGATGGCAACAGCAGAGAAGGGCATCTTTGATTAATGTCTTTAGTAATTAGGAAGTTTTCTGATTAATATTACTAGATTACCATAATACATCTTTGAAGTAACAAAGCAAGCTCTTCAAAGGAATGTAGAGTTTGATAAAAGTTGGCTCAACATGTTGAATTGTCAAGGATGTTGATTTGAACTTTAGTTTCTTGCAAACTCTTTATACCTCATTATGAAACATACCTCCTGAATATGTGAATAATGCTAAGAATATTGTGGGATGCTGTGGAACATTACTTGCTACATATTAGAGTTGGTATGCATGTGTGCTGTGTCAGAGATGTGTCAAACAGCATTAACTATGAAAGAACTCATCCCAGACCCAATACATTTGAATTGTATATAAAATGATGCCTTGCCTTTCTAGATTGCTCCTCTTCTCTGGGTGAGATACCTCTCCTTACTTCTGTACGCAAATAAATAAATTTTAATCTACATTTCCAGCTCAGGTTCTGTTTGAGAAAGGCACACCGGGTTAACATTGTTAAGCCATAAACAATGCGTACGGCTTATTTGGTTAACTTTTTTTTAAAACAAATTTTATTAGTTTTTAAAGACAAACAAAACATAAAACATAAGAACATAAAACCTCTTTTCTGAAAGCTACTTGTAACTTGTAAAACATAAAACATAAGAACATAAAACCTCTTTTCTGAAAGCTACTTGTAAATTTTAACAAGGCAAATAAAACATTTGTTTTATACAGCATAGTTCTAAATTATCACATTTCCATATAAACACATACATATCTTTTTCAAATTTCTCGTTATTTCTCCCTTTACTTTTGTTCAATTATATTTCTTTTCTATATTTGTCTATTTTATATGTTTTTATTCATTATACTTATATTTTCATCTGACTTGTTTACAATTATTCTCTTCTAACATTCCTCCAAGGTTTTATTAATTCTCAATCAAACATAAACACACAAAACACAAAACATAGAAGCATACCGTATTTGCCGGCGTATAAGACGACTGGGCGTATAAGACGACCCCCCAACATTTCCACTCAAAATATAGAGTTTGTTATATACTCGCTGTATAAGACTACCCCCTCTTCCGCACACCTTCCACACACCAAATAAAAGGTAAAAGAACATCAGATTTGATTTCAACATGTTAATTTATATTCAAATGCTTATGACATGCAGGAAAACTGTCACAAGGCTGTATGTTATCAAACATGTACAGTAAACATAAAACAGTGCAAGTTTATTAAACGTAATTCACTAAAGACAACACACTCCTCTCCTCCTCAGCGCAAGCAACACTCCCAGTGGACCCTATGGACGGGTAGATGCTTCTCAGGAACACAGGCAGGCAGCCCACAACCCAGAGGGACTCTGGCAACACACTGTAGAAGACAAGAAGAAAAACAGCGGGCGCCACCTCCTCGTGTAAAACCTTTTTAATAGATCCATAAATCAGAGATAAAATGATACTCACAAACATAGGAGTATGACAGGCACATCAAGAGTATAAACACTGGATCAGCAAAACCACGGGATAGGTAACATGTTTCTGGGGACACGCCCCCTTCGTCAGACCTTGCTGAGCTCCCAAAGGAATGTTCATAAATAGTGTGAGGGTGGCTAAGACCCCTCCCCATCCTATATTATACCAGCCAATAGTAAATGCCAGAGGCTAATTCACTAAAGCTGAATGGAACAATAAACCTATGGGAGCTGCCATGCTGTTTGTTTTCTAAGCTGTTAACCAAACTGGAACTGTCAATGATAGAAGGAAGATAACAAATAGAGGGAGAGAGCAAGTGCCGGGCAAGTCCCTAGCAAGTTTGCTGGCATGACAGTTTCCCTTTAAAAGCCTTCAAACTCCTGTTCGTCATCTGATATTAAAAGTTCATCAATGACATCTTGGGATACAGTTGCAAGGCAGTCATCGTATGGATCTAATTCCGTGTCAGATGATGTGGCCTCAGCTTCAGCTTCCTCTTCACCTTGCCACAAGTACTCGTCCTCCATACCATCTAATGAATTTGATATGCCACACTTCTTGAAAGACTTGATTACTGTTTGTGCATCAATATCATTCCAGGCTTTTATGACAAATTGGCACAAAACATCCAACTGTGGAGCACGCATGTTTCCTCCTTTTGTGTATGACTTTTTGCCGCTAACCATCCATTCATTCCACTGTTCTCGAATGCGATCTTTAAACGGCTTGTTTAGGCACACATCCAGGGGCTGTACCAATGATGTCAATCCTGCAGGAATAACTGCTGCATCTGTTTTTATTCTCGCAAGCCTTTCCTTGGTGGTGGGAGTTGAATGAGCCCTGAACATATCCCACACAAGTAGACTACGTTTTTGAAGTAGACCACCTGGTCGTCTGCTCCATACATTATCCAGCCATAGTTTCACACCCTCCTCATCCATCCAGCCTTTTTCATGCACGTGCACAAAACAACCAGCAGGGAACTTGAGTTTTGGCATTGTTTTCCTTTTAAAAATAATCATAGGTTTCAGTTTGTTGCCATCAACTGTGCATGCTAGTACCACTGTAAAACTTGACTTCTCATGTCCTGTTGTTTTTATCAAAATAGTTTTTTCACCTTTTTGATGGACAGTTTTATTTCCAATCATATCAAAATTCATTGGAGTTTCATCCATATTTCCAATATTACTTAACGCATAGCCATGTTTAGTGCGCTGTTGTATTACGTATCGATGGAAACTATCCACTTTGTTATCCAGATCTGCAGGTAATTTTGGGGCAATTTTTGTCTTTTGCCTTAGTACCAGATCATGCCTTGCCATGAATCTACTACACCAGGATATAGTGGCCTTAAAATTGTTGCTGTAATATGGGTTAGATTTGGCCCACTGAAGTGCAAACAAGCGTATTGTATTTTGTGTCACCACATAACCATTTTGGCGATGCTGTTGGTCTGCTACATGTTTTTCGAGTTCTGGCCAGTGTGGGGTGCCTCTTCTTAATGCACACTTACCCCTTGGCATACTCTTTAATGCTTTTTCATTTGATTTCCAGTCCCGAACCATCTTTTCTGTTACTCCATATTGTCTTGCAGCAGCACAATTATTATGTTCCATGGCAAAGTTTACAACTTTAAGTTTAAAACTTGCATCATATTTCTTTCTTTTTGCTGGTGCCATGATAGGGTTGATAGGGGTTTGACTGCTGGACATTTTCTATGCTGTACTGTACTCTACAATGGTGCAGTACTGTGGTTGGCTGTTGGCTGTGTACAAAGCCTGATTGGATTGGTCCCTGCTCCCTGTCTGCCGTCCCTGTCTCCCTGTCTCCATGTCACTAGCAGCAGTCTGGTCCGCCCTTGAATCCATATTATGGATAGTACCAGTATTATAGTACCATACTATTTATTAATACCAAGTGACATACTGTATATTATGACCTGATAAGAGATTTGGATAGGGAGTATTTATCAAGGTATGCATAAGAAGGGGGAGGGGGCGAGGAGAGAGTTGCAAAATGTATAAAAGTGTACCCCTGTGTGCTATTATTGTTACCGGTATTACATGAGTGCCATTAGTATTAGTATTAGTGCCATTACAGTACCTGTCATTGTCACCATTGTGCGGCCGCAGCGCGACCGCAGCGCCTCCGGCCTGCCCCTGCATCTCCCTGTGACCGGCACTAGTGCGCAAGTGCGCATGTGCAAGCTCTGCATAGACAAGGGGCGGGCCGGAGTGCCGCTGCTTCCCGCCGAGCAGAACGGGCCGGTCACGCCGAAAAGGCTGGCACCCCTGTCTTGCTGCTGATGCTCGCCGCAGCCACGCTGATGACCCGCCGCAGCCGTGCTGGATACCACGCGATACTGGAAAAGGAGGCAGCCTTTATTTTGTACTTGCAGATCTATTCCCCCCCCCCGCCGCCCCCCCAATAGACACCAAGTATCTTTCCTGGGCTCAGATGCTGACCAGAGTCGGGCTGCTTATGACTTGGACGGGAGACCACCAAGAGCTCCAGGGGAAGTAAGCCACATCCCAGAAAGTGGCAAAGGCAAAACCCTTTCCGCATTGCTCCCAAGACAACCTTATGGACCCTGAGACAATTAAAAGGGTGACTTTAGGTGGGTTCCCTTTATTGCAGTTTATTTTTATACCTTCTCTTGCAATTATTTCCTGACAACACGGAGACGGGACCACGAGGTGATCCTTCCCTTCCACTCCTTATTTTTTATCATCACCATAATTTTCTGAAGTAGGCTGGGCTGGGCTGGGCTGAAAAAGCCCTGAAATAGCTACCGGGTCAAGTGGGAACTCGATTCTGACCCTTCTTGGTCCTATCCCCTCGACTTCTCCGATAAAAGCCCTTGCGAGTGAGTTGGGGTTCCTTCTCGAACCGCAAAAAGAACCAGCTTTCCTTTGGAACGAGCTTCTCTCCCCCGCCTGCCTTTTACAATTCAAGCAACACCGATCTGAAGCAGATTCCCATCCCTCTTCGCGGGTAGATAAAGCAATTTAAATCAATTAAACGTCGGGTGTGCGGGAAGGAGAACCGATCTGCCGAAAGTCATGTCCGCCTGGCTTGGAAGCGCCGGTGAAAACGCCGCGGCGTCCAAGATGAAATGAAACCGCGCATTTCTCGTTCACAGCAACCAGCGGTTCCTCGGTTGACGGGCGGAGAGATCCCGTTAGCCCTCGATCTGTCGGATCCCTGGGACTGGAGGCTGCTGCTCTAAGGAGAAACGAGAGGGAATTCGCGCCTGGAAACCAATTCATAGCCCCAAAGTGGCTGATAATGCTTTAAGAAAGTTGGTCGCAGTGACAGAGATCCAAGTCCCAGTTAAGCCGGACCTGTGCCAAGTGCTCAAGCAGCCTCGGTTTTCCTTGTTTCCTTGGGAGCTGGGAGAAGGAGGCCCGGTCTACATCGGCCTGAAGGCTGGCTGCTCCTTTTGGCTTCATGGGATCCGTTTCCACGGTGCGCAAAAATGCCTCGGCCGTGGGCAGCCGCAGTGCTTCCCAATTATTTTGCCGGCGTATAAGACGACTGGGCATATAAGATGACCCCCCCACTTGGAGGCATGTTTTTCAGGGCAAAAAAGTCATCTTATATGCCGGCAAATACGGTAAAACTTCTTTTTGGAAAGTGGCTTAACCCCGGGTTACATCTTTTTGTACAGACCTAAATCAAATTCATGCTCATCTTGTATACCATTACTTATCTTATTTACCATTCTATATTTTCTATATAACTTCTCCCCTCTTTTCACTCTCTTAATTCTATTTTATTTATTTCATCTTAATTTAAATCATTATACTTGTATCTTTTGTCCGTTCTTTTCCAATTATCTATTTATCTCTCCTGTAATAACTCCTGTAATTTCTCCTGTAATAACTAATTGAAGTATGACGCCTTTCTATCTTTCCCCAAAATTTAACACTTAAAATAATACATAGTTTCCATTCTGATTCTGCTTAGTACATTCTACATACTACATTTTAAAATAAGAAAATAATAAATTTATAATATAGTTAGATGTTATGACTCCCCTTCAAATTCAAGCGAGCAAAACAAAAAGCAGCCATTTCAGAAGTAATTCAAACAAAACAAAGTTCCACAAGATAACGGCTGGCATAAATCCCAATCCACAGCATAAATCTTTACTCTGTCCGGCAAACCTGTCGTGGCAATAAATCTCAAGCCTCAGAGCTTCTGCTGTAACGTCTTCACTCTCAATTAGTCACTTTGCTTCTGGCGAATTCTACCAGCCCAGCTGTGTCCTTCACTTAGGCAAGGTGCTAATTTCCCTAATTATTGGCTCGCTCTCCGCCTTCTTTCTAACTGGGTTTGCCTCCTTAATCTTCTTCTGTTCCTTACGTTTAACCACAAGTTTTCCAAATTCTCATCTCCACTAGAAGACTCTCTCATGCCTTCCCTGTCAGCCATTCCCGGCTGCTGATCAGATAAAGAACAAGAGGAGGTCAAAGGTCCTGATAATTCTAATACTTCAGGTCTGTCTTCCTTTGTTACATCCATCTCCTCATCCTGGTTACTATTCCAATCACTGAGCCATGCCGGCTCATATTTTTCTGCCATGTCCTCCTCACTTGAACTCATATCAGCCACAGGAGCAGAATCCAGACCCGGAGCCACAACACTATCCCTCACCGCAGGGCCCTTCCCCCGGGTCTGACGATCCGGATGCGGTTTCGAAGGGAAACGTTCATGAAAGTCCCGAATAATGTCTGGAGCATGAACTGCAGACGCATCCGTCCATGAGCAAACCTCCGAGTCATCCACTCTCCTCCCGACTAAATACTGGAAACGACCCTTGAGCCAACGCGAATCAGTAACGCTGACCACTGTGTCATCAACAGCAGCCTCCTCACGGGGCGTCGATGAGGAAGTCGTACTAGCAGGAGCACGCAGAAAACACTCCGGGGAGTCAGGAACCAAAAGGGAGCGATGGAAGACAGGGTGAATGCGCATGGAGCGTGATAAGGTGAGTCGGTATGCCACAGGGTTGATAACCGCCTCAATCGGGAATGGACCGATGAAACGATGGTCCAACTTCCTAATTGGGCGATCGATCCGAAGGTGTCTTGTGGATAACCACACCTTGTCACCCACAGCTAACGGAGGCGTTGCTCGACGTGATCGGTCCGCAAACCGTTTATAATCTTCTTTTGTCCTTTCGAGTTGTTGTACTACTAAACGGTGAACCGCTTGTAATTCCTCCAGAAAATCTTGTGTCTCAGGAACTGGGGAATCCATCAACGTTAATGGGAAGAAGCGCGGATGATAACCCACATTCGCGAAAAACGGCGTTACACGAGTGGAAGTGTGCTGCGAGTTATTAAAGGCGAATTCTGCCAATGGGAGGTATTTTGCCCAATCGTTTTGTCGTTGATTGACAAAACACCTCAAATATTGGGTAAGAATGCCAATCACCTTCTCAGTCCCGCCATCAGTTTCCGGATGGTGCGCTGACGCTAAGCACACCTGAACTTGTAACGCTGCCATTAACTGTTTCCAAAACTGTGCAGTAAACTGAACCCCACGATCTGAAACCACTCTATCCGGCAGTCCATGTAGATGAAAGATATGCTGTAAAAATAGCTGGGCCGTGAGTGGGACGATGGTAATCTCTGACAGGGAATGAAATGAGCCATTTTAGTCAGCATATCAACTACCACGAGCACCGTCGTGAAGCCCGACGAAGATGGTAAATGCGTGAGAAAGTCCATGGAGATCGCTCCCCATGGTCTGCCCGGAGTCGGCAATGGTTGAAGGAGTCCAGGGGGCGCACCCGACGCCGCTTTCACTTGCCTACACTGGACGCAAGAAGCGACATAAGAAAACACATTGTGACAAACCCGAGGCCACCAAAAAGTCCGGGTGACCAAATGCAAAGTTTTATAAAATCCAAAATGGCCAGCAGCGGGGTTATCATGACATTGTGTCATGATGAGAGCTCTCAGCGACCTGGTGGGTACGTATAATAAACCCCGATGTCGGAGCAAGCCCTCTTCAAAGGACCATGGGTAATCAGGTCCAACGTCCCCCCGTCTCTGCTGCGTCCACGCATCCAATCATTGCGCCTCCCGTATGCGAGCCCGCAAATCTACTGGATCTTGAAGTACAGCCAAGGATTCTGGTGGTAACACCGTTCGTAGAGGAAGAGGATCCTCGGGACCGATATACTCGGGCTTCCAAGACAATGCGTCTGCCCTCCGATTCTGTCCGCTTGGAACATAAGTGACGGAGAAATTGAACCTTGCGAAAAACAATGACCACCGAATCTGGCGTTGGTTCAACTTCTTAGCGGTGGACAAATGTTCCAAGTTTCGATGATCCGTCCGAACATCTACCTTGTGCCGAGCCCCCTCTAAATGATGTCTCCAGGTCTCAAAGGCAGCCTTAATAGCCAACAACTCCTTTTCCCAGATGGTGTAATTGTGCTCAGAAGCTGTGAGCTTCCTAGAATAGTATGCGCATGGGAAAAGAGGCGCGCCATCCTTCGAAGCTTGTAACAGTACCGCTCCGATAGCAACATTAGAGGCATCTGTCTCGACCACAAATAGACGATTCGGATCAGGATGCCTCAATATCGGCTCGGCCACAAACGCTTTCTTTAAAATTTCAAAAGCCTGTTGTTGTGGGGGCCCCCACAGAAACGGGACCTTCTTACGGAGGAGCTGAGTTATGGGATCCATTAACTTAGGAAAGTCCGGGATAAAAGTCCGATAGTAGTTGGCGAATCCCAAAAGACGTTGTACGTCCTTAACTCGACAAGGGTCTTCCCAACTACACAAGGCCTCAACCTTTTTAGGGTCCATAGCAATGCCCTCGGGAGAAATGATGTGCCCTAAAAACTCTATCGACGACTGAAAAAAGAAACACTTCTCCAGTTTCGCGTAGAGTTTATGCTCCCGAAGACGCTGAAGCACTTGATGAACCTGCTGAAGGTGGTGATCTCTGGACCGAGAGTAAATCAAAATGTCGCCCAGATACACCACGACAAACCTATCCAGCATGTCCCGGAAAATGTCGTTCATCAAATGCTGGAATACAGCTGGAGCGTTGGTCAGACCAAATGGCATGGCGGTGTACTAGAAATGACCATAACGAGTGCCAACGCCGTCTTCCACTCGTCCCCTTGCGCATCCGAACCAGGTTGTAGGCCCCACGCAGATCGAGTTTAGTGAAGATTGTAGCCTCCCGCAACCGCTCCATCAATTCCAGAATGAGAGGCAAGGGATAGCTATTCCTCACTGTGATAGTGTTTAATTGTCGGTAATCACAGCAGAGACGAAGTTCTCCCGACTTCTTTTTAACAAAAAGAACGGGAGCCGAAAGAGGGGACGACGAGGGTCGAATAAATCCCCGAGCTAAGTTTTTATCTAAAAACTCTCGGAGCGCAACCAACTCGGGCTCTGACATGGAGTATAACTGCCCCTTTGGCAATGGAACATCCGGTATCAGGTCCACGGGGCAATCATAAGCACGATGTGGTGGTAATTGGTCTTCCTGTTTGCTGAAAACATCGGAGAAGTCCGACAGCTCCGAAGGAATTGAGACAGCAGGAGCGGCGATATCTTGGCCAGCGCAGACATGCCTCAGGTGGTCCACACATTGTAGACTTGGAAAAGAAATGGCGTTCTGCGCCCAAGCCACCAACGGATTGTGCAAACGCAACCAGGACACTCCGAGAACCAAAGGGAGATGGAGGTTCGAGGTGATATAAAAACTTTTCGCCTCCTCATGATCCCCAATAAGCATACGCACTGGCTGAGTGGCGAAACGAATGGGTCCCGACTTGAGTTCACGCCCATCTACTGTTTCCACCTTAATGGGTGGATTCACAGGAATCAAAGGAATTTCAAAATGTTTGACAAAAGCACAGTCCATAAAGCTGGTTGTAGCCCCTGAATCCACCAGCGCAACGGCGGGAATTCCCTCCTTCTGGGACTGCAAAAAGATACGAGTGTCCAAAAGTAAATGCCGAGGAGGGCCAGGATTTACTTCAGCAATTTGGGGTGGGGTGTAGGATGTGCCCGACCTAGGGTTTCCCGAGGTCAGGCCTACCCCATTTCCCGACGGGCCAGGAGTGGTTTCGGGCACAGGTCTGCGAGTCCCTCTCCGAGTGCAGGAATTTGCAAAATGTCCTGGACCCCCGCAATAAAGGCATAAGCCTTCCTGGAACCTTCTCGAACGTTCTCGCGCCGTTAAGCGAGGGCGGAGTGCGCCTAACTCCATCGGCTCCTCAGCCTTAACCATGGTTTGCATAACTCTCGGTGACGTAGTTTGTGCACGAGAAAAAGAAGGTGGTTCCACCACGGGCTGTTTGCTTCCACGTTGCTGTAAACGAGCTTCAATACGTAAGCACTGGATTACCAATGCATCCAGAGTTGAAGCCCGCTCTGCATGGACTAGCTCATCCTTGATGGTATCAGACAAGCCTTCCTGGAATGCAGGCATATGAGCCGGTTCGTTCCAATTAGAGTCCATACACAGCAAACGAAATTTTGCAATGTATTCCTGCAGAGGACGTTTCCCCTGATAAATGTCCTGTAACCGTCTATCCACAGTTTGTATTTTAATTGGGTTTTCGAACATAACTCTCATTTGTTGGAGAAAACCCTGGAAATTGTCCAACAACGGGCTATCTTGAACTAACAAGGGAGTAGCCCATTTGGCAGCCTGCCCAGTTAATAGACTAATCATAAATCCTACTTTAGCCCGGTCGTTTGGGAAGTCTTCAGGCCTCAAAGATATAAACAATTGGCACTGACCCATAAATGCCGGGAACATGTCTGTTTGCGCTGAAAATTTCTCCGGCATGGATACCGGGCTTTTCCTCAAGGGAGGGGCCGGGGGAGCAGCAGCAGGGCTTTGCAAACTGGAAATATGTTGTGTTACCTGATTTTGGAGAGTCGCATTGCTTTGAAGTAATTGATTTATCTGTTGTTGTTGCTGCTCTACCAAATGCTGCAGTTGGTTTGGATCCATCTTGAGTTAAAGATGGTTTGTGTGGCCAGAAGCAAAAATGTTATGACTCCCCTTCAAATTCAAGCGAGCAAAACAAAAAGCAGCCGTTTCAGAAGTAATTCAAACAAAACAAAGTTCCACAAGATAACGGCTGGCATAAATCCCAATCCACAGCATAAATCTTTACTCTGTCCGGCAAACCTGTCGTGGCAATAAATCTCAAGCCTCAGAGCTTCTGCTGTAACGTCTTCGCTCTCAATTAGTCACTTTGCTTCTGGCAAATTCTACCAGCCCAGCTGTGTCCTTTTATTCACTTAGGCAAGGTGCTAATTTCCCTAATTATTGGCTCGCTCTCCGCCTTCTTTCTAACTGGGTTTGCCTCCTTAATCTTCTTCTGTTCCTTATGTTTAACCACAAGTTTTCCAAATTCTCATCTAGTGGAGAATCATGCCTTCCCTGTCAGCCATTCCCGGCTGCTGATCAGATAAAGAACCAGAGGAGGTCAAAGGTCCTGACAATTCTAATACTTCAGGTCTTTCTTCCTTTGTTACATCCATCTCCTCATCCTGGTTACTATTCCAATCACTGAGCCATGCCGGCTCATATTTTTCTGCCATGTCCTCCTCACTTGAACTCATATCAGCCACAGGAGCAGAATCCAGACCCGGAGCCACAACAGTTAGATATATAATTTCCATTCTGATTCTGCTTAATACATTTTAGATACTACATTTTAAAATAAGAAAATAAGAGAATGATAAGTTTATAATGACATTAAAACAATAGCAAATTAAACTCTATCATTAAATCTTAAACATTTTACACATTCCCTTTAATATTTTATTAAATATTAAAGTCTATCATTAAATCTTAAGCATTTTGATATTTTAATGTTTTGTTAGATCCTATAATATTCCAATTTTCTATTTCAAATACAAATACTACAATACAATCTTGTGTACTTTTGCAGAATCTCTTTTTAATTGTACTTTACCCTTTGTCTCTAAAAAAAATCTGCTTTTTCCCATCTTGTTTCAAGCCTTTATGACTTCTTTTCCCTTTTTCCCTTCCTTTCTTATCCAATCTGGCCTTTTTAACCTCCCCTCTTAACCTCCGCCTTTTTAACCTCCCCTCTCTGTTGTATTCCTCTTTTCTGTTGCTTTCTGACATTGTATTGATTTTTCACCTTATTTTTCTCTTTCTTGGTTGTTTTTTTGAATCTTAAATTCTCCATTTTCCTTCCTCTCTTCTTTCTTGGCTAAAGTTATTTGACCATTAAAGATGGCTTCTTCTTGTTGTTGTTGTATTTTCTGGTAGGTAGAAATCACCATTTCTAAGAAATGAAAAACAGATCCAAAAGAGCCCTTACCTTCTTGTTCCTCTTCTTTTAATTTTTCAAATTCCATTTTTAATTCTTCCACAGATAATGCCATTGTAAGGTTTCTTCTTCTTCTTCTTTTTTAAACAACCCAAATGTTTTTAATCTTAGAGTAGTTTCCAAAAGTCCCAAAGTCATCAAGCAATCCAAACAAACACGAAATGTTTCATTTAGCACCTTCTTCTCTTTACACTTTCTCCTCCTGGGGCAATATCCATTATTTGGTTAACTTTTTTGACCCACTCACTTTCCCCATAGAAACACATTTTTCTAGATTCCTTTTAAAACATGTTCAGATTGTAATCTTATATGGTACATATTAATATGGGCTTATGAGCCTTTTTCCACCGGGACCTAACCACGGCACAAACATCTTTTGTTCACATGCTACCATGTCCCTATGGCCATTCCCAGCCCATAAGCACAAAGCTTTTAATCATCCTTAGCTGGACCAGTGTTAAAGTAGTGATTCCATATGACCCCATCTAAAGACCATTCAAACAAACATGTTCTGGAGCTTGGATGTAGGTTCAAAATCGGCAAGATGGCAGATGGCTTCATGATGCCCTGTATACGTTTAATAGACAGAAGGGTGGGACTTTTATCCCAATCCACCACCCACCACCTTGCTAATTCTGAATTCCCCATGAGGAGTCACTCTACGCAATGGTGGGTTAAGCTTTGTTACTATTACATTGCGGTGAAGTTAAAGCACTTGGCAGTTATTAGGAACAGCCTTGTCAACCTTAAAGAAGGTTACAAGAAAATGCAAGAACTAAATATAAGTAATATTTATTGAAGAAAGTTGAGAAGCAGTACTGAAAGAATATCAACAACTTGCAGTAATTGATACTTATACAGACAATGTTTATTTTTTTGTGGGGGAGGGCTTGATTTGTTTAGGTCTGTTTCAATTTATCCTTTATTTTTTACAATGGTCAGATTGTTTTCATTTGGTTTCTCAATAACTCTGAAAAGTAACTCTCACAAGACTCTTGACAAAGTTAGGATATGGATTGACAACAAGGAGAACAAATTTCATGCTACTATAGTTTTCTGGAGACTCCAGAGAGGGTGGAGAACAAGGAAAGGGAGGGAAAGTCCTAAGTCAAGTTATCTTGATAGGAATGCTTATTAGACGCCTGTAGAAAAAAAAATTAAAAATTCTTTTTTGGCTAATTTTTTTGTCAAAGCATCACAGAGAACTATGGAGAGACTGATAGTGGCATGTGCATCATGATTTTTATCTATTTATTTATTTAATTTATATGCTGGCCGTCTCACTATTCAAAGCAACTCTGAGCGTTCAAAGAGCTTTCTTGTGTCAGACAGCAAGAGGCAATTGGAATTTGTTTCATGACATCCCAGTGTGAGCATGTTGTTCTGACATGATTTCTTTTTGCTGTATGAACTTATCAAAAGTTTTCTAGAACTTAGCAAAAACTGAAAAATAATAAATCAAAGCAATTGTTTTACCTTTTCCAGTAACAAAACACAAGTCACCTTCATCATAATCTCAACTCTAGGAAAAGCACTGGGAAATAAGAATTATTTCAGACAATTATCTGAGAAGCAGGCATAAGCCACCAGCAGAACCACTTCAGTGGCAGCATTTCTAGGAAAGGGCGCTTATGGAACTAGAACTGGTTTTTTTTTCCCCCTTCACAATTCCATACCAATTTATCTGAAATGAAATACTGTAAAGCTTTTTTCCCCCTTTTTCAATGCTGTGGCTCTGAAGAGCTTGTGGCTAGTTCATTCTCACAGTACAGTAGTGGAATGAATAGTTCGCTGTCATAATAGTAGAAACATTTATTTTTACTTGCCTCCTGGCTCTTGAGTTTTGATCTTTCAAAGGAAAATATGAGGTTGTGGATTTGCAGTTCCCTATAAGCAACCATATTTTATTTAGTTATGACAAATGGTAGACAGACCCATCTAACAAGAAGTAAGGAAATGGAGGGAGGTTTTGAAACGATTATTTTTTCTCCTTTTTGTGGTGGGTGGAACGACTGATTTCCCCCCCTTTTTAAGAACCTGTGGCAATTTGTGGTTCTAAAAGATTGTTTGATGTTCTTTATTCATTGTTCCCAGTCTTTTGAAACTAGCGGGAGTAAAAATAATTGTAGTTCATCTCAAAACTGCTTTGCTTTTGAAGGAAGGAAGAAGGATGGAAGAGTTCGTGCTGCAAAGTTGTCATACTCATAGAGTTGATAAATTACATGTGTGCAGCATGTTATGCATATACTTACGTATGTAAGTTCATTTGTCAGGATCTGAATGGAGTTCTAACAATAAGGTGGTAACCAAGACATCAGAGAGTACAAACTTGGGTATTGATTCGTATTGAATAGACTTCAAGGTCTATTTCACATAATCACATTGTAATTGTTAACATGCCACTTTGAAATTTTACCCTTTCCTGTTTGAATGCAGTATTGCGGGCTAACTCTGCCCACAACCCAGGGTTTGATTCTGGCTGGCTCAGCCTTCCATCCTTCTGAGGTCAGTAAAATTAGGACCCAGGTAGTTGGGGGCAATATGCTGACTCTGTAAACCTCTTAGAGAAGGCTGTAAAGCACTATGGGGCAATATGTAAATCTAAGTGCTATTGCTATTTACATTGGCATCTCTGTTATGGTGTTTTCAAAGCCAGATCCTAACAGATGGTTCTGACTCTTTTCTAGCATGGCTGCTTTCGGTATCAGGAAAGAATACTCCTAAGGGCAAACAGTCCTATGTGCCTTTTTGTCTCAACATGCTTCAAATTTTGGGGAGGGCGGAGTTGGCATCACGGAGGTACAGCATGCGATCTTTAAGCTCTAAGATCGCTGCTGATATCTCCATTGCAGGACGGTCCCAACAGACCTAAACCATCCCGTAGAGACGGTGACTGAGGAGGGCACATCCTGTTGATCCCAGGGACATCGCAAAGTCCCGGGTAGATCCAGGAGAAGCCCTTTTTTCCCGCGGTGGAGAGGCAGCCATTAAAGCTGCTGAAGCTGGGACAGCTCCGGAACAGAAGAAATCTGGAAAGAAAGTGTGTCAGTTTGGTGAGATAATTTTCTATTTATTTTTTTCTGGAGAGAACACCCTAAAAGACTAAAAATTAAACCAGGCATGATATTCCCCTCTGAAAAAAAAATCGGGGCCGGCCAAGAGACCCCGCGCTGCATGCCAAGAAATCGCACACACAACATCAACGCTACACACCCTTCCTTTCCAGCCGGTCAGGTGTGGATCAGCTCCGGAGCTGGGCAGCTGCTTCCCTGGTGGCGGGGCCGTGGCCGCCACTCGGGGAGCGCCTGCTGCTTCCCTCGACAGGGCCGGGCGGTGGCGTGTTGCCCTGCGCCGCGTGGCCCCTGCCTGGCAGCACGCTTCTTTGCACGAGGCAGCCGGGTTGCCCAAGGAGCCCAGCCGGCCAGGCGAGGGGGAGGCAGCGAGGGCCCTGCCGGGCTGGGGTGGAAAACCCGCTTGGCAAGGGGCCGGGGAAGCCTGTGGGTGGAGGACCAAGCACGCTGGGAGGCAGAGATTCGTCCAAGGCTGTCAGACGGAGAGACGGCTGGTCTGTGGCTGCCCAGCTCCCTTTTCCTGCCGCTCAGCGGCCTCCACTTGCACCACCCGGGCTCCGCTCAGGTGTCTGGCTGGGGCTGTCAGTAGTTGCTACCACCGGCGTGGCTCCGCGCGGCTCCAGTCCCGTGTTGCCTCAGGAAGGGAAAGGCAAAACCGGGAGCCGCTGCGCCTGAGCCTCCGGTGCCGCTGCTGCCATTGCAAAGCCTTTCCCTTCCCGAGGCAACGCAGGACTGGAGCCGCGCCGTCGGTAGCAACTCCTGACTCAGGGGGCCTCCAAGGGGAGGGGAAGGAGGAGAAGAAGGGGGGGAAAGGGGGGGGGCGATTCCCCAAAAAATCAGAATTCCGATTTTAATCGGAAGAATATCATGTCTGTTAAATTTAAAAGTGAAGATAAAAGTGCTCAAGCGGCGAGATTAAGCACAAATTAAACCTGAAAGTTTTTTTTTTCTTTTTATTGGAACTTTGGATTTTTGTAAAAACTTTTCAATTTTTAAACTGGACTGGTCTTTCCTTTTTAATTTTTATTTTTTCCTTTCAAAATAACTCTTTGGAAAAGTTTTTTTTTTCTCTTGTTTCTTCTCTTTAATAAATTTAGACTCTTTTTATTTTTTTATTCCTGGTTTTAATATTAGAGGGGAAGGGGAAGGAAAGGGAAATAAGTAGCACTGCCACCTGGAGGCTTGGATACATTGTTTTCCTTTCTTTCTTTCTTGTTGATACATTTGGTGTTACATTCAAGGACTCTGCTTTTCATTGAAAAGATAGTGGGAAGAGCATGTAGATTGTTTATGCAGCTGCTCTTCTGTGGAACTACTTGATAGCTGGAGTCTGGATTTGAAATTGAAGAAAGAAGATTGAAGTGACCTTGAAAAGAGAACTGGAAATTTTGTTTTTGATTTAGTAAAGAGCCTCGAACATTTCGTGGCAGTGCTTTGCTTACTGACAGAATTGCATTTTCTCTTTCCCTTTTTTTCTACTCCCCCCCCCCCAGTTGGATTTTTATATTTGGACTTGAGTCCTTCGATGTAGGAATAAGACTACTTTTTCCCCCCTCCCTCCTCCCTTTGTTCTACCTTTTTACAGATCTCTGTCTTTTTAATTTTTTCCTAATTTTTTTTTTTTTTTCATCCTTTTTCCATTTTTTCTTTTTTTCTACATAATTGGAACCAATTGGATTAAGGTATTCAAGTGCCTGAAGATTTTTCCCTTCCCTTTTTTATTTTTATTTTTTGCTTTTATTTATTTTTTATTGGAGTGGCAGTTGGCTGCTCTTGCTTTTTCTTCTCAATTTTTCTATTAAGTACTCTAAGATGAGCAGAAAGATACCAGCCTCAGCTTCTTGAGTCCCGACTTCTTCCTCCTCACCATCTGGAGGACAACGATCAATACAGGTGGTGTTACAACAAGAGAAGGAGAAAGTAGTGACACTGCAGATGTTTATGCAAGGAATTCAAAAGATACAAGTAAAAACAGATAATATTGAAAAGAAAATGGAGAATATTGAGCAAAGAACTGAAAAGACAGATGTGAAAATTGAAAATATTCAACAGATGATGATGCAATAGGAGGATAGAATCAAGAAAATTGAAGAACAAGATGTACAAAGAGATAAGAAGATTGGAGATATGGATACCTGATTGAGTGAAGTGGAAAGAGACAAGGCAGATCTCTGCAATCATTGGGATGGGAAATTGATAGATCAGAATTCTATCTTAGATTTCAAAATATAGAAGAAGAAAAGGGTGAAAACCTTGCTGAAATGATGACAGAAATCCTGGCAGAAGCATTAGAGGTAACTAAAGAGAAGATGATGGATGGAATGGACGAGGTTTTTTGTGTCTATACAAGATATGCAATGAGAAATAAACTGCCAAGAGAAGTTCATATCAGATTTACTAAGAAAATAATTAAATCACAAATACTGCAGGCGGCAAGAGAAAAAACACTAAAGTACAAAGATAAAGAAATAGTGGTACTGAAACAGGTATCGAGAAGAGTGAGAGAGATAAGAAGAGAATATTTATTCTTGACAAATGAGTTACTTAAGAGAGGAATAAATTACAGATGGCTGATACCCAAAGGTCTCATGTTTACCTGGCAGGAACAAAGACACAGAATTGATACAGTTGAAAAAGCTGAGTTATTCTATCTGGAATATTGCAGAGGAAGGGAGGAAGATACAAGAAAAGAAGAGTCGTTAATTGAATTTCAAGAGGAATGTATAGCAGTAATTGAAAAAGAAGAAGGAGCCATAGGTGGTGTACCCAGAGAGCAACGAGAACCAAGATCTACTAGAGCAACAAATCCTTCTTATAAAGTCTAAAATGGATGAGAGAAAACTGATTACAATTAATATAAATGGACTTAATTTAGCTACTAAAAGAAGAAAAAATTTCATGTTAGAGAAATTAAAATTTGATATAATCTGCCTACAAGAAGTACATATTAAAAAACAACATGATTACATATTGAAACAACAAAAATTAGGGAAATTATTTACAGCGTTGACACAGTGTAAAAAGAGAGGAGTGGTGTTATACATTAGAGATACAGTCCCTGCGGAACAAATATATATAGATGATGTTGGAAGGATTTTGATGGTGGAGATAATAGACAATTATCTAAATATACTTTTAATAGCAATTTATGCTCCAAATGATAATCAAGAAGATTTTTACAGGAAATTACATAAGAAAATAATTGAACTTGACTATGCTAATATCTGTCTGATGGGAGATTTTAATGGAATAATAAATGACAAATTGGACTATAAAACACAAAAAACAGCAAAGAAAGCTAGAAAGACATTGCCAAAATCCTCTTTCGAATGGTAGATGAGATAAACTTAAAAGATGCATGGAGAGAGAGAAATGCGGAAAATAAACAATATACCTTTTATTCAAATAGACATGCATCATGGTCTAGAATAGATATGATATGGATGTCAACAGAATTGCTTTCTAACATACAAGACATTGAAATAGAAGCAAGTACCTGGACAGATCACAATCCAATGACACTTGTATGGAAAGGACAAAAAAGGAGATCTAGATGGACTTTAAATAATACGATATTAAAGGAAAAAGACTTTAAACAGAAAATTGAGAGAGAATTAACTTTTTTCTTTAAAGAAAACACAAAAGAGGATACATCATTACAGAACCTCTGGGACAAGATGAAGATTTATACAAGAGGCTTGATAATGGACTATACAAGGAAAAGAAATATAAAACAGAAAAAAACCTTTAAAATATTGGAAGATGACTACAAGAAGTTGGAAAAAGAACTACAGAAATTTCCACAAAAAAAGGACATTAAAATTAAAATGGACATAACTAAACATAAAATGGGGCTAATGGAAAAAGAAGAAATAGCACAAAAAATTAAAAATGCTAAGCAGAACTATTTTGAAGATACAAACAAACCAGGCAGATGGCTAGCATATAAATTGAGAAAGGAAAGAGTATCGAGAAGGATAAATCAATTGATAAATGAACAAGGACATGTATGCTATGGAAATGTGGAGAAGAAAAAAATTATTCAAGATTATTATGGAAAACTACCATCAAGAGAATGTTCAGGAAGAAAGAATTCAACAATACTTACAGGAAGCAAATTTGCCTCAGATACCCAAAGATATTGAAATAATGTTAGAAAGTAACATAACAATGATGGAATTAACAGAAGCTTTAAAAAAGCAAAACATTGGGAAAGCACCAGGTCCGGATGGCTTGCCAGTGGAATTTTATAAGACATTCCAGGAAACATTGAATCTTCACTTATTATAAGTTATGAATGAAGTTATAACAAAGAAGAGAATACCCAAAACATGGTCAGAAGCATATGTCACACTTGTACCAAAGGAGGACACAGACCCACAGCAAGTTAAAAACTATAGACCAATATCACTATTAAATTCAGATTATAAAATTTTTGCTTCAATTCTGGCAGAAAGACTGAAAAGATACTTAAACAATTTTATTCACCCTGATCAAAATTGATTTCTGCCAAAGAGACAGATTAAAGATAATATGAGAATAATTTTAGATACACTGGAATACTATGAGGCACATCCCGAAAAACAAATGGCTCTGATGTTTTTAGATGCACAAAAAGCTTTTGATAATGTGAATTGGCGTTTTATGCTGTTACAATTGGACCAAATGGGCTTTGGTAAAAAATTTACTCAAGCCATAGAAACAATATATCATAAACAAACTGCAAAGCTTATGATAAATGGAGAGTTAACAGACTTTATAGATATAAGAAAAAGGACGAGACAAGGCTGTCCACTGTCGCCTCTGTTGTTTGTGTTAACACTGGAAGTGCTGAATAGGAACATCAGAGAAGAAAAAGAAATAAAAGGAATGAAAATTTAAAAAGAAGAGTATAAATTACAAGCTTTTGCAGATAACCTGGTATTTATACTAGAGGATCCATTGGAGTCTGCACCTAAACTGATAGAAAAGATAGAAGAGTATGGGAAAGTAGCAGGTTTGAAAATACATAAAGATAAAACAAAGATTTTAGCAAAGAACATGTTAGTAAGACGAAAGAAAGAATTGGAGGAAGTTTTGGGGATCCAGGTCACAAATAAGGTTAAATATTTAGGGATACACATAACACCAAGATGTAGCACACTTAAGGAGGATAATTATCTTAAACTTAAACAACAGCTTGCGACAGACTTGATAAAATGGGAAAATTTACAATTATCACTGATTGGGAGAATATCTACAATTAAGATGAATGCACTGCCTAGAATCTTATACTTATTCCAGACAATTCCAATCAGATTAAGGAAAGAATTTTTTGAAGATTTAAACAAAATAGTGCTAAAATACATTTGGCAGGGGAAGAAAGCGAGAATAAAACTTAAATTGCTAAAAGATGCAAGAATAAGAGGAGGATTTGCGGTAACTTCCGGTTTGTCGGCTTCATGCGGCAGGGATTTGCGGCTGCTTGCGATCCTGCCGCGCTAGCCGTTTTTGGGGCTCCGACCCAGCCGGGTACGGAGCTAGGCTGCCTGCAGGGGCAGCTGAAGTAGGGGATCCGGAGAAGGGTTTGGGGGTGCTGCAGACTCCCTCCCTGGCCGGCAGAACTCCCTTTTCCCAGGACGGTGCAGCGGCGGTCTGTAATGGCCGCCACAAAGAAGCTGGCAGCCGGGTAAGAATGCGCAGGAGGAAGTGGAGAAAGTGATTGAGAGGAGAAAGTTTTTCTTGGTTCCTAGGACTCTAAGACATATTTAATAAAATTCCTGAAAAGTATGATTCTCTGAATAATACCTGCCAGAAGAGGAAAAAGCGGCTGCTTGAAGGTGCTGAAAGGATAGCTTTCCCTCTTTTCCTGGAATAAATAACTGGATATTAAGAAACCTATTTTTTAGGTGGAAATTGGTTTTAAGCGATGAGTGGGAAGAGAGAGGATTAAGAAGAAAATATTTGTATGCTAAGATTTGTTGGAGCAGATGCCTTAAGGATTTGAAGACTAGAATATATTGTAATAAGATTTTAAACAGATTTGGACTTTCTTTCTCTTTGATTGATATTACCCCAGAAGGAGAAAGTGAGAACTCTGCCTTGGTTTGGACTGATTGATAACTTTGGGACTGTTTTATCTTTTTTATTTTCTTTTGAATATTCTGGTTGTTGTAAGAAGAAAGAAGGAGAAAAGAAAAGAAAAGATTTATAATGGCTCTTTCTGTTGAGGAACTAAGAAAAGAATATGAACAAGCAAAAAAATGGTAAAGATGGTGTGGAAGAAGCTTTCCTTTTCTTAGAAATGGCGCTTACTAATTATCAACAAAAATTACAACAGATGAAGACAGCAGAGGAACAAGAAAGAAAGGAAGGAGCCATCTTTAATGAATCTCAGAATTTGGTCCAGAAAAAGGAAGAAAGAAACAAAAGAAGAGAAGAGAAAAGAAGAAAACTAAAGGATTTAAGGACTTAAGATCCAAAAACATTTAAGAAAGGGAAAAATAAAGTGCAAAACCAATATGATGATTGTAAACAAAGGGGAAAAGAAATACGACAGAGAAGGGAAGCCGGTAAGGCAGAGGCTAGAAGAAGGGGGTAGAAAGGTTTGTTGGGAAAAGAAAGAAAGGGAAAAGGTGGAGAAAAGCTACAATGTTTTGAAATTAAATGGAAAAAGGAATTTTTATGGATAATGGATAAAGTATAATTTTTTTAAAAAAAAAAAAGATTTTGCAAGGTACATAAGATGAGATGGTAGTATTGCAATGGTTTAAGAGTTGATAAGAGATTAAAATGTTAAAATGTTTAAAAATGATTGGCTTTAAAACTTAATAATAGGAGAGGTTTAGAATATTGTTTTAATTAAAGAGTTTAATAAAACTATGGTATTGATGTTATTATAAAATTTTTATTATAGTATTTCTTTTTAATATTTGGATTTATTGTCTAATTATGCATAATTGTGTTGGATGTATTAGTTAGATAGAATGTACCAAGCAAAATCTGATTGGGTATTAGATATTATTTTAAAGATTAATTTGATTAACTTAGGGGAGATAGAAAGGCATCATACTCTGATTAATGATTTTAGGAGAAACTGATTTTCTTTTTTTTCATAAGGGATGAGACAAAGGGATGATAAAAAATGGACAAAAGATACAAGTATAATGATTTAAACTAAGATGATTAATTAAGGTAGAATTAAGAAGTGTGAAATATGTGGAGAAGTTAATATAGAAGGTTTAGAATGGTAAATAAAATAAGTAATGATATGTAAGATGAGCATGAATATAATTGAAGTCCATGAAGAGAAAGATACCTGGGTCCAAGTTACTTTCCAAAAAGATTTTTTTTATGTTTTGTGTGTTGTGTGTATATGTCTTTTTGGGGGAGAATTGGTAAAAACTTGTAGAAATATAGAATGAGAATAATGGTAACTAAGTCAGAAAGAATCAGATGAAATAATAATAATGATATTGAATAAGAGTAAGAGAAGTAAAGAGAAATTGAATAAGAGGTTTTGGTATATTATATGGAAATGGTTTAAAACAGAATCATAATTTATCTGACTTGTTAAATTTACAATGGAAAAAGGTTTAAACATGTAATGAATAATGATAATTTGTGTGTTTTAAAAATTAATAAAACTTGTTTTAAAAAAAAAAAAAAAAAAGAGGAGGATTTGCTTTGCCCAATTGGGAATTATACTACCAAGCGACGAGTTTGATGTGGGTAAAGGAGTGGATAACACTAAGGAATACTAAACTTTTGAATTTAGAAGGACATGACTTGCTGTTAGGGTGGCATGCCTTCCTCTGGTATAAGGGAACTAAAACGCAGGGGTATTTTAGAAGACATTATATTCGAGAAGCATTATTTCTAAACTGGGAGAAGATAAAAAAGCAATATTATTTAAAAATTCCACTATGGTTATCTACTATTGAAGCTTTTTCTTATCCAATACTATATAAAAAGGAACAAACAGTTAGATATGGTGAGATATTGAATGAAAAGGGTGAACTTAAATCTATACAAGCGTTGGAAGAACAAGGTGTAAAAATGAATTGGTTTTCATATTTGCAAATACAATCTAGATTTGATAAAGATGTTAAAACAGAAGGTATCTATGATAAGTTGACTGATTTAGATAAAATTTTGACAGGTACTGATGAACAAGTAATCAAAAAACTTTATGGACATTTGCTAGAGTTTAAATTAGAGGAAGAACAAGTAAAAGAAACAATGATTGCATGGGGGAAAAGTTTGGATATGGGATTGACTTAGATAAATGGCAAAAATTGTGATCTCAAAATTATAAAATGACAATGTCAACTGCATATAAAGAAAATTTGTATAAGATGTTTTACAGGTGGCACTTACCCCCAACGAGAATTGCGAGGATGTTCAAGAATAAATCGGATAAATGTTGGAAATGTCATCAGATACCTGGTTCATATTACCATATGTGGTGGACATGCTCGGATGCAAAAAGATATTGGACTATAATCCACACATGGTTGGAAAATATGACAAAACAACACATAGACTTTAAATCTGAGATATTTTTATTGGGAATTATACTGGAAATATATTGTAAAGAATTGAAATATTTGATTGTAAATGTTTTAACAGTGGCTAGAATTGTATTTGCTAAGAATTGGAAAAATGAAAAAATACCTATGCAGGAGGAAATTATTAAGAAAATCATGGACTGTGCCGAAATGAGTAAATTGACATTTGAAATGAGAGAACAAGAGGATAAACAATTTTATATGATATGGGATTTATTTTATCAATGGTTGGACAAAAAGACATGGTAAAGAAATAGATTAGTAAGCCTTACAATAAAAGTTAATAGATTGATATAGAATACAATATAAAATATATAACCATTGGATGAATGTATAAGATTAAATCATAATGAAAATTAGAATATCTCATAAAAAATGATGGAAAAATAGTTTAGTCAAATGAATGTTTAATAATTGATATTACATAAGCACAAGCTAGACTGATAAGGTGAGAATTTATATAACTTGTGAGTAATGGTAAAAAAAAAAGGATAGCACAAAAGATTGTAACCAACTGATACACTGTATGTATATAATTGAAAGAGGGTTTTATGTTTTTATGTTTTATTTGTATGTTTGTTGTAAAAAATAAAAAACTTTGTTTAAACATTCTTCCAATGTTATTGGGGTAGGAGAATGATTATCATATTATTTTATTACTTCTTGTTTGCATCACATTTACAATCAAATATTTCAATTCTTTACAATATATTTCCGGTATAATTCCCAATAAAAATATCTCAGGTTTAAAGTCTATGTGTTGTTTTGTCATATTTTCCAACCATGTGTGGAAATCATTTTTTATTGCCAGACTGCAATAAACTTGCTCATTTTCCCTGCAAAGGGTTGGACAGCAGGCATAGTTAATGAGTGGGAATTAAGCCCTGAGGATTTTCTCATAATTAATATGCACCATGATTTATGAGTCATAATGCACTCTAAATTTGAACTGATTCTAACAATTCTAATATGTAGGTAGCACATTTTAATCCTAGCCTGAAGTTGCAACAATTTTCCATGTACATTTATCTTGCAACACAGACATGCAAACCAAGTGCCGTACTGCCAGACACAAGTCTATATCCCACAGCTCTTTGGAAATGAGGTGTGAGGCTCTGAGCAACCGCTGCCCAGGGACATACTACGTTCCTCTAAGCCATTTTGCCAGAAATCTTTTCCAGTTTCATTTCTTACTTGGCTTAAGAATCCAAATGCTTCATGTTCCAAGATTTTGCTTTTGACTTGACTTCATGTACTGCCTTCTGAGTTGCTTCAGAGAAGAGATGGAAGTCTCCCTTTACTCTTGAGAAGGTGTCCATGAGAACTTCTATTATCTGGCCAATTTACCAACAAGATCAGCTTTTTTAAAAAAAGCCAAATACTTGAAAATATAGACCATGAGTATCCAACTTTTTTGCTTGTGTGGGCCACATTGAGTAGAATTATCTTGATTGCTTATAAAATGTAATTAATATATATTAATGTATATAAATGTATATAAGTAACAAACTTCCTTTTTTATATTTTTATTATAATCTTGTGGGGCTGCTGTCTAGGGCCATATGTGGCCTGCAGGCCATGGGTTGGCAATGCCTGATGTAGTTCATTGAATCAGCCCTGATTCTTGTTGACTGTAGGGGCAAGTCCCTTCTTGGCAGTACTTTTTCAGAACTGGCTTGTCAGTACCTTCCTCTTACGACTGAGAGACAGTAACTGGCCCCAAATCACCAGCTTACTTCATGCCTAAGGCAGGATTAGAATTCAGCAACCTCACCTCCACCCTGTTTCTAAACCAGTGCCTTTACCACCACACCAAATACTGTATTACTTGAGAGATAAAATTCGGCAATCATGAAAACAAAACAAACAGCACAGTATTTGAAACTGGAAATGTATTTTGAAAGTGATATTTTAGCTCATAGGCTGTTCTGTAGAATGGTTACTTGTGTGATTTCACTATGTTTCAGAATTAAGTGAAAGCTGCTTGACCACCATAATTAAGCAAAAATGATGCATTTCATTCAAACAGGCGACAATGCCACTCTTTGATTTGATTTGATTTGTTGAGAGATTGAAAATGAACATGGACAATATCCGGGGATTTTATGACAGAGGGCAAGCAATTAGCATGCTCCAGCTATATTCAGAAGAACCAGCTTATGGTTTCTTTATTAAACTGTGTTTATGAAAATGAGTATGGCATTGATGCAAAACACACTTTCCTAAAAGAAGAAGCCTGAATCCAATTTGACAGTAATTCAGAGGTCATATGGCCTCACACAAAATACTTGTGGGTCAGTCAGAAAATCCCTGCAGAGGAATCAGCATAGGACCTTTGAGGCAGAAAGAGCTCAAATGAAAATTCATTGAGCATGGCAGATTTATTTTGGAAATCAATTTATGATTTGCCCTGCAGTTGTCCTTGTAGGGGATTCCAAAAGATTTGCAGAACAAGGAAAATCTCCAGATGGTTAATCCAGAGAATATGATATGATACATGGCAAGAGCTGGCAAAGCGATCTAGTTTGCTGCAAGAGAGCAGGCGAAATTCCCACCAATAGAAAGATGTTGCTTTATCTTTTCCTGTTTTCACTTTTTTAAGACTGTTCATGACTTTACCACTAAGTTAATGTTTTTTAATTATCAGTAGAACTCCTTATACTTGGTTTGTCAAAGCATTTTTGCTCACAAAACATTCTGAGGTTAATTTGTAGTAATTTTCACTTCATTTGGCTTCAGACATTAAGGACATGTGGAGTTTGTCATAAGCCTATTATTATTCCCTGCAGTTGATCAATAGGGACTGTAAAATATCCTATCCATGCTGCTTTGAGTGGAAGCATTGCCAAAAAAAGGGAGGGACTGTTGATGCTGATGTTGTGTGATGGCTCTGCCACAGAATTCTCATGTTCAAGTATCCTGAATTATTTTTAATATTATTTTCAAGTAAGAATTTCATGGGCATATCTTTTTAGAAATTCTGTGTCAAATCCCCTCCCTAAAAGTCTCTGAACTTAACAATTCTGCTCTGTTCTCCTCACTTTGTTTTGATCTTAATGTTCCTCTTAAGAGGCAGGCAAAGTATCTTGTGCTTATCTTACAATCTGATCCTCTTGCTTTCTTTTATGTAGCTTTTCCAACCTGGCGCCCTCTGGCTTTCTTCCAGCGTCTTTAGCCAGCTTTAAGTTTCAGTTGTCATTCAATACATTTGTGGAGTGCCAGATAGGAAAAATTTTATGCCGTAAGCAAATGATTTCCTATAGCTGAGCCTGATAGCAATAATAACTACCCTTGTCTTGAAAGAGATTAAAAATAAAGGATTTATTTTCCTATATATCATCAAATCCTAGTCTTTCTTCAATTATATACGAAGCAGAGTAATGTCTTCTTTCTGATCATGGAAAATGGAAAGAGGTTGTCTATTTTTGTTTAAGAATGGGAGGGCTAAAGCAAACAAAGAGAAAGAAACAAGAGATAAGAGGAAAACCAGGAGTTTCCCAACTAACATATTTTATTAAAAGGCATAACCTTTTGTGAGCTGTGGCTCATTTCACCCATTGCATAAAGTGGACAGACTGATGTGGGATTTAAATTGGAATGAGGCAGGGAGGAGGAAGGGAGGGGAAGTCTGAAGACAAGGTTTTCTTAAATAGTTTTTTATTAATTTATAATAGAACATACAAAGAAAATACAAAAGTAAATATTAGGGAAATTAGGGAAGGAAAAAGGGAAGTGGATAGTGGGGGAAAGCAAGGGAAAAAGAAAACAAAGGCATTGATTTCAAACTCCTTTGGTGCAATAAAATAAGGCATTAACATCTACCCTCAACTTCTTACTTTTTCATAATAATAGAAACTAGCCATTTCTATAACAACAAATCTATCTAATCGATAAAACCCAAAATCAAAGTTTCATTTTTTTCCACATCAAGCATAAAGTTCAGAAGTGGTTTCCAAGTAGAAATAAAAGTATTTGTGCATTTTTTTTCTTTAATCAAAACAGTCAGTTTAGCCATCTCTGCTAACTCCATCAGTTTTTGAAGCCATTCATCCATTGTGGGGATCGAGGTAACCTTCCATTTCTGTGCGTAGAGTATGTATGTTGCTGCCATCAACATACATAATATCAGATTTCCAAATCTTTTTTATTTATTTATTTTATTTATTTATTTGATTTGCCAATTGTTTACAAGATAATAAGTATAAGTGTATACATAGTTGTGAATACATGAAATGGGTACATATAAGAAAAATAAAAGAATAAGAGAAACAATAGGACAGGGACGGTAGGCACGTTGGTGCGCTTATGCACGCCCCCTACAGACCTCTTAGGAAAGGGGTGAGGTCAATAGTAGACAGTCTAAGGTTAAAGTTTTTGGGGTTTGGGGAAGAAACTACAGTCTTTTTCCATTAAAATCAAAAGTCACTGTTTTTCTTTCTATATTCACTTTAAGAATTTTCTGTATTAAGATATGAAATCTAATCCACTATTTCTTTGCTTTATCACAACATCCACCAAACATTTACATTTCCAACATTCAATTTGAAGTATCTTTGTA